>NC_140650.1:28944627-30316294 GCF_978046115.1 Saccoglossus kowalevskii | reverse complement strand
ATAACGTATTTCAAATTCTATCAGCAGTTTATTTAGATTGTCATATTCACTATTTATTCTGTGCAACTAAAGCAAGATATGTCTGCATTTCTTGTCTAGTAGTATAAATCTTTTTTTGTCTACACTTGAATTTGGAGGTGTATGTAGGCTGATCAGTGAACTATACGAGTACACATGGTGATGGTTTTGTTTTTCACTTTGTAGACTTGGATAGAAATCTAAGTGATTGCACATACATGTATTCCTTTTTTTCTCATTGACTCACCTATGATCTTTTCTTTGCCCTTCTTTGTTACCCTAGGCAACATGGTTTCCTCAAAAAAATGTACGAACACCCTGCATGTATATATAATATGGTTAAAAAGAAAGTCATTCAATTGAAAAACACTTTTAATTTGTTTTAATGATAAAAATGAAATTGATCAAGAGGAAATTTTGATATTTGAGATGGTGAAGCGCATGTCATTCTAAAGTAATTGTTGAAAACCAAACATCTGTTATGAATCTGTTATTCATTCACTGATCAATACATTGTTTTGATTTGTGTTGAATGTTGTGATAACACCGGAGATGAAAGGGGCGTGGTGAACATGTCTATCCACTGCATAATACAAATACATAACAGCTATTTGAGAAAGTGAAAGATTATAAAATAATTGCATAATTTGTTGTAATAGAAACCATGTCAACTGAATTTGAAGCAGATTACTAAATTATTTATTGAGTAATCTAGATTGAATCAAAGAATAGTTTTTAATAGTTAATTTCCTTGTAATTTCAATTAAATAAAATTGAGTTTAATTTGGTGTGGCTTTTAAGAGAAACTGAAAATTTATGATAGTCTTTTTTCACATTAGTACCTAGCTAGCTAGCTTGTCTTTCTTTTGATAATTGTTACTCACTAGTTATAGTTATTTATGATCCAATATCCACGCAAAAATAAATACTCAGTTAACTTGTCAATGTGACAGGTCTGTGATATTACTTTTATTGTCTTTGCTTAAATATATATAAAATTGATCTTATGTATTCTGAAGGGACCTAATTTAAAAGCCAATACTGTTTTAGCTAAAGAAATAGTACACTAGTTGACTATTTTGAAAGTGAAAAGGCAGTTAGGTGGGCTGTCCTCTGCAGTGATATTTTTAAAGTCAGAGCCTCAATTTCTGTTCTTATTATGCAAAATATTATTTTTGATCAAACGTTTAGAAATTATTGAATGTTTCCTTAAACTGAATTTTCTTGTCTGTTCCGTTTTGCGACTAAAAATCTTGTTAAGTTCAGCCTATTATAATCCTGACTCCAATCATATCATAATAGTACGGATATTACCACTTATATTCTGCAAAATACATGTAAATATAATTCTTTTTTTCCACTGTGGCATATTAGGTGAGTGGGCTACTGGCTTTTGTGTGAGTTTTGTACTGCCATCAGGGTATGCTAGTAATGAGGTATCAAACCATCTCTAGTAATAAACATCAGAATGTTTTTTTATTCATGACTTGTTATTATAATCCCTATCAATTCCTTTACCTGTATGTTATTAATTATATGTACACCATTTGATCATAATATAATTACTGTAAGACTTTATTGCCACTGTGCTCATAACATTTTTTAAAATTAAAATCAAAATGATTCTACCTATTCATGTTCACTGAAAATATTACTACCGGTACTTTATTTTTAATGAAGCCCTACAAGGTGTACGATATTCCCATGGTGCATTTCATTTATTAGCAGTATTATATACGTTCAACTTCTTGTTGTGTAAGACAAAATGATGTTCTGCTCTGAAACTTTCTTTCTAAATACAGGACTACAAAATATTAAGGGTTGGGTGCGCGATTTCAATTCTGGTTGTGTGGGCTGGTGGAATTTAGTTTTCTGTTTTTACTCATGTATATCTGATGAAAATGTTTTTCTGATTCTTTTTTAATAATTCGGTCTCCGTCCGTCCGTGTGTCTGTGCGTCCATCCGGAGTCATATCTCAGAATCCTGTGGACCGATTCCGTTCATTCTTTGCATGTGCCTAGTACCTTTTGTGGGACATATGCACATGCAGTGGTTTAGCGATTCGATTCAAAATGGCCGACTTGCAGCCATCTTGTTTTTTGAAAATGTTGTATTTTGGACATGCTTTGTCAGTTGTCATTCAAACTTGGTACATAGATTATACATGTTAGGATACATGTCCATGACGATTTATTTCGCAATTGGATCAAAGATGGTTGACTGGCAGGCATCTTGTTTTTGTTTTTTATGCGGTATCTTGGATGTGCTCTGTCAGTTTTCATTCAAATTTGGCACATACATGTACTTTATACATGTTAGGATGCATGTCCATGACAATTTGTTTCAAAATCTGGTCAAGGATGGCTGATTGACAGCCATCTGACTTTTTGGCCTTACTACTATATTTCCACAATTTATGTACCATTTTCATTCGTATTTGGCACATACATCATACATATCAGTGTGTTTCATAATCAGATCGAAGATGGCTGAATAACGGCTGTTTTTATTTTGGCCATATTACTATGACACGAAACACGTGTTTTGATGTAAATAAACAATCTGTTGTATACGCCACTTGGAACTCAAGTTTCAAGGACATGCTCGCGACAACCCCTCCGCTTTAATATGACGAGCACAAAGAGAACTTAACGGGGACTGTGTCATTTTCAATGACTTGTTTTACATTAATCTGTCATTTTTTTTCACAAAATCATCAACTTCACCCCAGTTTTGAAATAGGAAACCCCTCATCCCGCTATAATTCGCATAAGTGAAATGCACTGTGGAAGTACCACAATGCACATGTACATAGGAATTCTTTTGTTGAAGCAGTGATAGCCACGGATCCACATATCATTTTTCAATCAACAATCGCCTACATATCTCAGTCATATACCAGGTTACTTTCATTTTCAAAAGAAGCAACAGGTCTTTTGGCCTATTTTGCTAACAATGAAGTTTTGTTGACATGATTGGTTATTACAGGATACTGAGGTCAAGTTGCTTGACATCCTATTGTACCTATTGTATAGGAAGAAAATAGGTAAATAGAACACACAATTATGTTGGAGAATAGATCGCTGATACTTTTCTCAGTAAATGAAAATAATGAATTTAAAAACTGAATGATTAAAAAAGTGGTCCTAATTTATTGGGAATATGTTAATCATAAATACATGTAAACTTTAAGAGGGCTGGCTCATCAACCATATTGCAATTCCAAATTTTAGTGCATTGTAGGATAGTTATGTTAGATTGTACTACCAGGCACGCTTTGTGATGGGTGGAGTTGTGTTCGATCATGGTTCAATGGTCAAAATTACCCCACAATCCACTATGATTTTGAATTGCGATATCGTCTATGCCACAGTTTTAATTATTTAAATAAGTTTATGCAGTTTTCTCTAAAAAACAAAGCGTCTTTTGTGTAAAAAATTTGAAGCATTTTTTGGTGTTCGCTGAGGCAAATGACTTCTTAGCTGGCTTTTTCATTACAAAGATACTGGGAGGTACTGGTAGACTTTGAATTGTATGTACTTTGAATGCTGCAATACCATCATTCAAGATTTCTATCTTTTTGACAGATTATAATAAATGTGACTAATATGTTAACTACTTTTGATCTAAATCTTATTATGAAATTCTGTCTGATCAGTGTGCGAAATAAGTGCTAACCCGGAGGTCCCAGGCCAACTATTTTTCTGCCGGGCCAGGAACTTTATTAAAAAGCTGGTCCGAGTGTCTTGCTAATATTTTTAATATATACTATTGCTATTAAAAAGGACAAAATTCATCATTCCGGCGGTAGAAAAAACTTGCAATGCCTAAAAATACTCAAACAACAATTCGATCATGGAAATTAGCGCTAGTTTCGCACACTGGATGACAGTGTCTGGATTCCTGATTTCTTCAATATATGGGATGAGATGACAGTGTCTAGATTCCTGCTCTCTTCAATATATGGGATGAGATGACAGTGTCTGGATTCCTGATCTCTTCAATATATGGGATGAGATGACAGTGTCTGGATTCCTGATCTCTTCAATATATGGGATGAGATGACAGTGTCTGGATTCCTGATCTCTTCAATATATGGGATGAGATGATAGTGTCTGGATTCCTGATCTCTTCAATATATGGGATGAGATGACAGTGTCTGGATTCCTGATCTCTTCAATATATGGGATGAGATGACAGTGTCTGGATTCCTGATCTCTTCAATATATGGAATGAGATGGCAGTGTCTGGATTCCTGATCTCTTCAATATATGGAATGAGATGGCAGTGTCTGGATTCCTGATCTCTTCAATATATGGGATGAGATGACAGTGTCTGGATTCCTGATCTCTTCAATATATGGGATGAGATGACAGTGTCTGGATTCCTGATCTCTTCATTATATGGGATGAGATGACAGTGTCTGGATTCCTGATCTCTCCAATATATGGGATGAGATGACAGTGTCTGGATTCCTGATCTCTTCAATATATGGGATGAGATGACAGTGTCTGGATTCCTGATCTCTTCAATATATGGAATGAGATGGCAGTGTCTGGATTCCTGATCTCTTCAATATATGGAATGAGATGGCAGTGTCTGGATTCCTGATCTCTTCAATTTATGGGATGAGATGGCAGTGTCTGGATTCCTGATCTCTTCAATATATGGAATGAGATGGCAGTGTCTGGATTCCTGATCTCTTCAATATATGGGATGAGATGACAGTGTCTGGATTCCTGATCTCTTCAATATATGGAATGAGATGACAGTGTCTGGATTCCTGATCTCTTCAATATATGGGATGAGATGACAGTGTCTGGATTCCTGATCTCTTCAATATATGGGATGAGATGACAGTGTCTGGATTCCTGATCTCTTCAATATATGGAATGAGATGGCAGTGTCTGGATTCCTGATCTCTTCAATATATGGGATGAGATGACAGTGTCTGGATTCCTGATCTCTTCAATATATGGGATGAGATGACAGTGTCTGGATTCCTGATCTCTTCATTATATGGGATGAGATGACAGTGTCTGGATTCCTGATCTCTCCAATATATGGGATGAGATGACAGTGTCTGGATTCCTGATCTCTTCAATATATGGGATGAGATGACAGTGTCTGGATTCCTGATCTCTTCAATATATGGAATGAGATGGCAGTGTCTGGATTCCTGATCTCTTCAATATATGGAATGAGATGGCAGTGTCTGGATTCCTGATTTCTTCAATATATGGGATGAGATGGAATGAGATGACAGTGTCTGGATTCCTGATCTCTTCAATATATGGGATGAGATGACAATGTCTGGATATATGGGATGAGATGAGATAACAATGTCTAGATTCCTTATATACATTATATTTGCTTGAAAATTATGTACAAATTTGCTTGAATGATTTTTTTGTAACGTGAAACTGACAACATCTCAGATAAAGTAAATACACAATTGTGTAACACTTCTGTTGAAATTTAATCTTTACTGACATCTGAATTCACTCTTCATAGATAAGTCGAATTGTCATGTGATCCTAAGCTTTCATCCCTAATATTGTGATGGTACATTGCATGTGACGTAACTAAGCAATCATCACATTTGACACACTTCAGCTGATTGTCAATATAGAATCTAGTGCTTTATTGCTGCACATTGAATATGAGGGTTTGATGGAAATCACTCCAGAGAAAATGATCTGAAGTCAGAGTATGGCATTTTAGGTGGGAGATATTTGATACTGTATTTGGTATCTTTTTCATCATGTTCATCTTTTGATATAACTGAACACAACTAGTACATATGTTTTTTATTGTTTGCATGATATTAAATTATTATGTTTATACATGTATCTTCTATGATCTTCTGCAAACAAACAAGACACATTCACAAAATTTAATTATGTGATATTAAAACAATTCTTTGAAAATGACACTAAAATCCAAAGCAGTGTTACTGGAACAAACATGTAAATACAAATAGCATGGAGTTATATACTTTATTTGTCTGTATAGTAAATGATCATAGAAATATAGGAGTACCTTTTGTCAACTTCTGAAATTATCATTGTTTTTGTAATTCAAGACATACTGAATTGTGATATTGTTTAACAGGCAAGAGGTGTCTTTTGTCTTTAATCCAGAGGTATTGGGAACCAGAATTGTAATTGCATATTACAGAGTATGACATGGTAAGATTGTGTACAAATCTTCTGCTATGCATGCAGTTGCTGGGCTAGCATGGCTTGTTAGCTTGTGTATATATCTGGTAGCGTCACTTATATGTGGGCTTCAAATACGAACACAATGTTCAGCACCATCAATCAGGTTTGACTAACAAACCTCATAGACACTGAACGTCACTTTCATAAAACGTAAATTGCAGTTGACCTTACTGTGATGACGCATTAGTTGTAGAATATTCTATCATACTAAACTGGTCACCAAATTTAACAACTGTTTCTCAATAGGTTTCGATTGTATACAGCGCTACCAGTGGCTGTTCCCAGCTCCATGCGTCAAATAGAGATTTATCCAGTGATAAATTATTACTCATAAATAGAAACTTTTCACGTATTGGGAAAAATAAAAATTCATTGAATGCCATCCTACAAGTATGAGCTCCAGGTTTGTTTGATTTGTTTTCTTCTCATTTTGGTGTAGTGACGTATCGAGAACGCAGTGTTAGTTTTGACATTTCATGTCAATATGTTTGTACATCCATCTACTGACTTCATACAGTTAGCACTGACATTCACATGCTATTTAATATGGCAGCACATGGCTCTATGGCTGTCCAGTTGACCAATTTCCTTAATAAATACAATTTGTTTTTCCCTGATCATATTTAATTTAATGACCTTGACAAGAATGTGATTTATTTGGCTTCTCTGTCTACTATCTAGGCTGTGAAACAACCTATGAGTTATCAAGGTTATGGTAGTGTTAGGTCCGCACATATCATTGCCAACCGTGTATTGTTGACATGACTCGGTATGTTCACTTTGAAAGAAGAAATATATGGGTACAACAATACACTTTGATTCTTCCCCTTCGTTATTTGTTTTCATCTCCCTGAGAATAGGGTGTTTTGTTTGCACCAGTGACATACATGTCTGTATTGTGTTGGTAAATTTGTTTTGATATCCAAGTGAGTTGCAGGTTATTCTGTTGTTAGTGTTCTCTGTAGAGTTCATAAAAGGTATTCATTAATTAATAAACTATTGATACATGTGTAATTAATAATGTCTCTTAAGATTATGAATTTAAACTACAATAATATCTTCAATTGGAATGATTCATCTTCACAGTTAGATAGATCGTCTTTAATTTCTAGTCACAGGGATTAAATAGCTACTGACATAACTCTGTATGTATGCTTTTTCACCTTATGAAAGCCACTAACCCACAGCATTCAGGCAGTGTTCACAATATGCTCTTACAATAATCCAAGTTTTGAGCTCAGTGAATAAGTATGTGGCTGTAGTGACTGAGTAGTTTTATTAAAATATTCATCAAAGTCTATTATTCAGGATTCACTTGAATGCTGCCAATAACGTGTAGAGTTTGTGTTTTATGTAATGTAACTTATCGGTAGATGACAGTAAATGAAATCCTATTAATACCACATGATGTTAATTAGGACATTTTTTGTCACTTATTATGTTAATTAACAAATGGTTGATTTTTAAATTATTATTAATATACATTTCTCAAACCAGTAAAAGAAAATAGGATGTTAGAATATAAATTTGAATGCAAATGTGAAAGGGTGTGATCTAAAATAAAAGTGAAGTATTGATAGTGCGTACCGGTAGTAGCAATGCAAATAGTGACCAAGAAAACTGTCAAGTAGATGTTGATAGAAAACATTCCTGTTTTGTAGTATTTGTCAATGTTTTATTGACCTAATTTTGTCCAGTATGTGTTCAGTCCTCACACCAACAGAGTCAGTGCATTTTTATTTAATCTTGGGAATACTGAAGTTTATAGGCTGGTACAGTCACACATTTGTTTTCATTAATTATATAATTATTAATACATGTAGTACTAAATACTATCTTCGATTAATCAGCTATACATGTAGCTCATGATCTTTTACAGTAGCAGCGAACAATATTGTTCTTTTACTTTGTGAATGTAGCAGTGAACAACATTGTTCTTTTACTTTGTGAATGTAGCAGTGAACAACATTGTTCTTTTACTTTGTGAATGTAGCAGCGAACAACATTGTTCTTTTACTTTGTAAATGTAGCAGCGAACAACATTGTTCTTTTACTTTGTGAATGTAGCAGTGAACAACATTGTTCTTTTACTTTGTGAATGTAGCAGTGAACAACATTGTTCTTTTACTTTGTGAATGTAGCAGCGAACAACATTGTTCTTTTACTTTGTTAATGTAGCAGCGAACAATATTGTTCTTTTACTTTGTGAATGTAGCAGCGAACAACATTGTTCTTTTACTTTGTGAATGTAGCAGTGAACAACATTGTTCTTTTACTTTGTGAATGTAGCAGCGAACAACATTGTTCTTTTACTTTGTGAATGTAGCAGTGAAAAACATTGTTCTTTTATTTTGTGAATGTAGCAGCGAACAATATTGTTCTTTTACTTTGTGAATGTAGCAGCGAACATCAAGTAGTCACTATTATATCTAGCTCTTCAGAACTAGATTTCATCAGCATGGTTATTTAATTTCTAAAACTAGATTTTATTACATGTAGCATGGTTATCAACTCTCGAAAACTAGATTGCACTAGATTAGTTACCAATTCTTCTTGGTATAGATATACATAGCCAGTATGCCAGTTATTTTCTCTCACAAAATTATTCCATACATGTATTCACTATAAAAGGTGTTTAATACACATATTTTAGCAGGGCTGTCATCAAACACAGCATTCAACTATACATGTACTTTACTACAAGTTGCTACTTTTGACTACTTCTCTAAAACCATATGACGGGCACATTTATTATTGGAGATGAAGATGAGTGGGTCCGATCTCATTATAAATGATTTTTATTAGTCCTCGTTTGGACGAAGTTCGAAAGCAGGGACTTATAGTTTAGACTCCGTGCGTCCGCCCATCCGGAGTCATATTACAGAATCCGTCAGACAAATTTCGTTCATTCTTTGCAAGTGCCTAGTACCTTATGTGGGACATATGCACATGCAGTGGTTTAGCGATTCGATTCAAAATGGCCGACTGGCAGCCATCTTGTTTTTTGAAAATGTTGTATTTTGGACATGCTTTGTCAGTTATCATTCAAATTTAGTACATAGACTATACATGTCAGGATACATGTCCATGACAATTTCTTCCTCAATTGGATAAAAGATGGCCGACTGGCAGGCATCTTGTTTTGTTTTTTTAAATGTGTTATCTTGGACATGCTTTGTCAGTTTTAATTCAAATTTGGCACATACTTTAAGTTTATATATGTTAGGGTACATGTCCATGACAATTTGTTTCAAAATCGGATCAAGGATGGCCGATTGACAGCCATCTGACTTTTTGGCCTTACTATTATATTTCCAAGATTTATGTACCATTTTCATTCGTAGATGGCCGAATAACGGCTGTTTTTATTTTTGGCCATATTACTATATCTCTGTCACCCATGTATCATTTTCATTGATATTTAGCATGTCATAAATGGATACATGTACATTTCAGTTCAATTTGCAATTTGATCAAATATGGTCGACTGGCGGCCGTCTTGTTTGTTTAAAATGTGATAACTTGGACATGCTTTCACTTGTGATCTATGTCTTTCTTTGCTATATCTTAAACCGGAGGAGCCGTCAAGCAACACATGTTCGAATTTGATGTAAATAAACAATCTGTATGCGCCACTTTGGATTCAAGTTTCAAGGACACGCTCGCGACAACCCCTCCACAAAGAGAACTTTCAAAAATTTAACGGGGACTGTGTCATTTTCAATGACTTGTTTCTTATGTTTTTTTGAAAACAAAAGCATTATTTTCAACATACTGGACTTTTTTTGTGTTGTACTTGAATACCATCTGCAAAATTTCTTTCTTTGGTTGGTATGGTGACCATTGAGAGGTGTTCATTTCATATTTTGATTTTAATCCACACTGATAATAATGACTACAGCCCTATGTGATGGTTCAACAGAATTACATTATGAATTGTAATAAACTTGTGTGCTACATGTATGCCTCGCAGATATTTGAAATAAGTAATAATTTAACTAATCTAACATAATCTGACTTATTGATAGGGATTGATACTAGATGTTAAATTTGTGTATGGAAAGCTGAACAATGTCAGTTGATGTGAACGGTTTCTGATTGTGATTCAGATGAAAAGGATGATGTTGCCATGGTAACAAAGCTAAAAATAGTATGAGCTAAAAGCGTTCCTGCTGTAATTGACACTGATCTAAGGATGATCAGAGTATTTTAAAGCCTTTTTAAAGCTAGGATTTGGTGTTTTCCAACCCAGGTTAATTTTGATTGGAAGTATTAAGGAAGTAAGGGTGTCTGCCATCAAATGTTTCACATATACTACATGGTGTTATAAAGCATATTGCTTGCATAATAATAATAATAAATTAATAATATAAGGTTATTATGAAAATACCTCAAAGTATGCACGAAGACAGTACAGCGGCAGTATCGATCGATGCGCAGCGTACGGTCTGAGTTCATACTTTGCAGTATCTTCATAATACTGTAGAATACTTTATTTTCGCTTGGAATTTATTTTCGCTATTTTTGCTGAAGGGATGATTCAGTGAGAATATACTTTTTTCCCTATATTTCACATACAACTCATCAAAAATCAGTGAAAATAAATTCCATACAAAACACTCAAAATGCCTTTTCAGCGAAGATTAATTCCAGCTAAAATAAAGTATTTCACAGTAACCTTATTATTTATACACCTTTTCCTACCAAGGATACATCATGGGAATGTCTAAGTCTAAAAAGTTTAGAACAGAATCAGTGAACTTCTTTGTATTGAGTCCGGTCAAATCCTGGTGGCAGCCATGTTTGTTTTTATTAGAGGACGCTTACGAGTGTAATCATTCCATATTTGGAATTTGCATTATCTAATATGGTAGGATGAAAATACCCCGTAAAATACCACAAAATTACGGCACGTTGTAACTTATGGCGTTACGGTATGTGACAGATGTATAATAATAATTACTATTGAATACTAGAAATGCTTAGTTGCAATAACTAATACTAAAAAAAAGAACAGGAAAGTAGGTAATGGAATAAAGCAAGTGTTAAGTATCAGATGCCATTTTCATTTGTTGATTGAAATACGAGTTTATGACGTTACCTATCTTTTTTATTATAAACTACTTTATTTTCACTTGGAATTAATTTTCGCTGAAGAAATGAATCAGTGAAAATAAAATCCAGTAAAAATACCGTTTTTCCTATATTTTACATTAAACTTATCAATACTCAGTGAAAATAATCCTTATACAAAACAGCAAAAATGTCTTTTCAGTGAAAATTAATTCCTGCTAAAATAAAGTATTTTACAGTATGCCATCATCTTTCGAAGTCACCAAGAAATCAAATATCAGGAGATTATCCTGTGCTTCTTGTTAAAATATAATATCTTGTATAATTTGTTGGCTTATTAATTTATATTGAGAGCATATCATAAAAAGTGCAGTTCATCTTTTATTTCATTCTTTGTACATTGTCTACAAATACTATTTTTAGTATGTATTTTCGGTTGAGTATGGCTTCTTTTTTCTATTGGTACATGTAAGTTGTGATTACTACATGTAGTTCTTTGTTTTATGTTCAATACATTCAGATAATTTTATAAATTATAATTAGAAGAATCAATTTCAGTTATATTTCTTCTCCAGACATTTTTGTGTTTTTGTTTGATAACAAATCATTCTGTTAATATTTCTTGTAATGAATACATCTATTGCATATTGGATTACTTCTGTTCTTTTGTGCCTGATTTGTGAGATTTTTCTCTTTGTAATTTACTGATACACTGTACATGTCTAGTATTTTATTGAATGTATCTTTACATCTACTAAAAGTTGGGATTGATTCTACTTCAGCTCAGTATGTGATATTTGTCACAAATTTGTTCCATCATTGTAGATATAATAGATGTAGATATACATGAGAATAAACGAATCATGAAAACTCATCTGTTGTACTTAAATATTTGATCACAGAATGGATTTTTACTATTTTTTACTATGCATTATAGATTTAATGTGTGTACTGTAATATTTGCAGTTTGTAGTATGTATGCATACATGTACATACTGAAATACAGTGAGACAAAATGGCATGTCCCAATTTAAGAGTAAATATTTGTATACATTTTGTTCGCCCTACAGCAGATGAAGTGTTCAAATTGAATTTGCGATGCTTGTGTTTGTGTTTTTAAACTCTTACTCAAGCACATCAAGCTTTGACACAGCAGAGAGTTTTACCAAAACAACCACACATTTTGTGTAAACCATTTGATGCATGTCATTACTGTTGTAATCTTTTTTTATTATAGAAATGTGTTGTTCCAAAACTGATGTGTTCCTTCGTGTCTTTACACTACAGACTGACATCCTGTCTCATTTATGGAAAGACCAATTTCAAAATACTAAAACAGCTTTACTTAATTGTATACATTATTCATACAATTTTTGTTAGTCCTAAAATTTGAGTCCTAAAAATTAAGAGATTATATCGATAAACCTTGCACAATTTATCAGTTTTATTTCTAATATATAAATTCAAGATGTTCATTTGTTATTTTACAATACCGGTACATACACAGTGTGTATGGCAAGTGCCACCAAAAATTATGTTCACATAACCAATTTAGGATTAGCTGCTCCTAGCAGTCAAAGACTGGGTGAAATCTAGGGATTTCTGAATTGGAATCTTGTATCCATTTCTATTGCTGCTTTTACACAACAATATTTTATCAGAGCCCTATGGCTCTAGGCAGCAAAAATGGCAGTATATACGCATTCGGCTCGAGCCAAGTACAGCTCCAATAAACCCGCAAGGTTGAACTCTGGTAGGATTTGGCTCTGACATGGCTTCAACTATGTAAACGCATCAGGTCCATGTATGTATAACTATCTCATCCCATCAATGACAACTACGTTTATGTTGCCACACTGTGCAGACAACTGTAGATGAACAAATCGTAGCCCCCATGGCCCAAAAATAAGAGCCGTTCTACGGCGACATTGGGCAATAATCATTCACTGCATCGTTGCTTGTCTTTGAGTGTACCTATTTCTCAAGAAGAGTATATTCTGCTTTGTCCTTCTCTGTCGCTCTGACGTACATGCATCGTGCCATGTAAACACAAGCACGACACCAAAATCATTTTCAGCCATGTTGTTTTCATACTAAGTTATTGAGGGTGCTGTTTTGTTCGGCTCTGAGTGAACTGGATTGAACTTGAGCAAATATCTGCTCTTGTTCGACCTGACCAGGTACAGTAATCGCATTGGAGATAATCTCCTATTAATCAGTGGAAGGAGCAGTAGTTCAGCTCTAATAAAATGCTTTCATGTAATCATAACAATTTTTTCTGAAAGTTTACAGGAACGTTTTTTCTCTGTACATAGTTGATACATATTTTGTTTGCTGTTGTTCTTTTCCTATTCTGAATGCCTAATTGGTTGCATTATTTTCCTGAATGATTTGCTTCATTTTGCATAAACTGTTCTTCACTAATAAATGTTTTGTAATGTTCACTATAATTGTCTAACCCTGTGTTTATGGTACACATACGTGTATTCATGTCACAATTGGAAGCCATTTTATTTGTCAAAACTCATCTGTTGTTTCTTGTTTTTATAATTTTTATTGAAACAGTATGTTGTTACATACACTTCAAAGTTATTTGCTTCCAATCAAAGATAGCCAACTAGTGGACAATTATTCATGTACAATTGTGCAATAAATAAATCAAACAAGCCTTGGCCGAGTATGTTTTAAAACTGTAAAAAAAGGTATTTTATTCAGCACAGAAATGCATTCCTGTTGATTTAATAGGTTTATGATGTTACAAGCATGTCATTTCTGGATATATTAGTAATAAGTATCATTTTGTAAAATTGAATATTGTGGATTAATATTTCATTATTATCAGACATCAAAACTTGTTTGGCTGTTCATCAAAATATGTTGAAAATACTCTTTTAATGGAACTTCAAATTAGTGCAATTGATATTTTGTCTGTTCAATATTATACTTCTCAACACACCTAAAATTGGGCGTACCATATTTGCTCCATTAAAAGCATATGTCTAAAAAGTGTTTCGTATATAAATTATATAAATTCACACCTGTCTGTCATTTGTACATGTTCATGTGCTACTACATGTAATAGTGGAAGTACAATACATATCCATTAACAAATTTACAATTTTACAAATTCACATTTCATATAGCCAAAATATAAGTTGACTTCGTTTACATAGAGAGAGAAGTGAAGACGTGCTATGCCCATATATGTACATGGTTATTTTTTATATTATGTGTATTATGTAACGTCTGAGAATTGCAATTCCAGTCACAGTCATATGATACACACATGTAGTTTTCAACAACAAATAGTGAATGAGTAAGCTTGACAGAGAAATCATACAAATGGATAATAATTCTAATACCCTAATATCAGCTAGTTTGCAGAGGTGAGAAATTAATGATGGCTACTGTGACTATATGGCCCCTAGAGTGTACATGTATATACTAGTATACATTTTGTAATTTGTTATTGATTGGATGAATACATAATGTACTCAAAGGTGTTTCTGTTTCTGCGCCTCAGTATAAAAATACAAAAATGTATGTGTGTTCTATGAGACATTAATCATTCAGTTTGCTTGCCCATATGGATTCAAAAAATATGACCAAAAAAATAATTCTCAAGGTTTAAAGGAGGGATGCATTTAAAATGTGCAAGTAAATTTGGACTTGTGTTGCAGTATAATTGGATCCCAAGAGACAATACATGGTATCAGATTTATGTCTATTAAGATATACAGTTTACATTGTGCTCCCCATTGAGTTGGAAATGTTTGAATCTCGTCGTCACATGTACCGTACTGCTGTGGATGTTTTCATCTTGGCCGTGTAAATAAAGCTGGATTAACTTATGCCGTGCCTTGCACAGTAATACATTTTTTCTCTAAATTGTGGCCCTGAGCAAGGAAGTTCTTCAGCGACGTAATAATGACGCAGATGGGTGAAAGCAGGTCATTCAAAATGACGCTGTGGTTGGATTGTGTCGTCATTGTTTTTTTAGAATTAAGTTAAACTCAAAAAAAAACAATAATGTATAACGATGCTTGTTTACGTCACAGAAGTCTGTTGTCGCTAGAAGACAAAACTTATGAGATTAGTATAGAGCATGATAAGGGATTTTGTATAATGTAAGAAATAATAAATATACATGCATATGTACCAGTAGTAACAGTGTTAATAGTTGTAAAAAGTGTATTGGAGGAGAATTCTAGTAATGGACTAACATGATATCTAATGTAAATGTGTTTTTTTCCTTTGTTTATAGATGCTTTCTTCATCCACTGTGTAGCAATGGCAGATTCCATCGTGGGAACTAGAATACATGTACCCTCATTGCAAGCTCTACACCAACAAACAGCCATAGAGTCTGATGATTTGCCAATTGCCGTTGAGGCACACCCTATCCTTTCGCCGACATCAGATAGATCCTCCATTCCGGTGATTCGAGTGGAAGATGTGGAAGCGAACATCAATAGTTTGACACAGTCTTTTATTGTTCTTCAGCCTGGAGATCATGTCTGCGTTAAAACAAAAAGATATTCTTCAAATTTCGTACATTACAAAGACAGTACTGGATTAGCTCTACACTATGCAGACATAAGAAGGTTGATGGTCAACCGTGGCAAGCTCTTATTGATCCGTGATTACAGCTCAAGAATTCTAGAAATCACAGACTTCATTCAAAACCTCCAAGTTCTGGTACATCAAGAGTATCATACTTGGTGTCAGCTAGATACTTTCACTTCAAACAATGTTACCTCAAAGCTTGAGTTTATAAACAGTGTTTGTGATGATCTCCGTGCACACACCAGTCACTGGTGGCTCATTAAACAAAGAATTCACACAGATAAATGGCTTCAACCACTGCTTCCGAGTCTGTGTCAGGAACTTGAAGTTGTAAGGTTGACATTACAACAGCTGAGTGGTAGTGCAATATGGTGGGTAGGCAGGTTCATCAGAACCAGTTTACGAGTATTTGCACACACAGATCTTAGCAAAGTTTCTCAGGACGTACTATGGAATGTTTCCCGAGGGATCGAAGATTACAATTCAATAGTGCAACATTATGATTGGCTGAACTGTACAGGTGGTAACCTGACCTCACTACACAACACTCCAGTGACTAGGATAAACAGTGTACATTACATGAATGGAAACCTCAAGACAATTCCAATTCATAAAATACTGAGTATTTTTGCATCAGAGCGATCAAAGCATGCTGCTAAACTCACATTTAAGTTCTTTACCACTAATAAGGAATTCCTCTCCTTATCCAACACCAAATTGTCAACTTTTGATTGGCAGACGTATCCCAGAGGAGATAAAGTGAGCTCCAATTTTCAAAGTAACACATCTGATTACCATAGCGATGGATCAATCGGAAGTGTGACGAGTGACATATTACAAGTTGGCGAAATCAAGGCCCCTGACTTGTCTCAGGAGATGTCACCTGTTGTGGATTTCACAATGCAGGAAGAAGAGTTCCTGAGCTTGTTCTTAACGACAGTTGCTACATCTACGAATCTCCTACGCAAATCTCACACCAAGGATCTCGGTGCTTCACCAGTGAAAATTCATTTCCGAGGTGGAAGGAAGTCTCGTGAAAAGAAAGCCAAGTCTGTACATTGGGGAGATTGCTTAGACTCCAATACAAAGCATCAGCTGGTTAGCAAGTACATGGACCATTTGTGGCAGAACTTTGGGGGGCGGTTACAAGAGTTATTGCACAGTCAAGCATGGGGAATTGGGTACTCCACTTTTGATGATTTAGGTCACATACAGTTGTGTGATAACACAGTTATTATGATGTTGGTACAGATGGTTGAATTAATATGTGTCAAAGGTGAGTATGTTATCCTGTACTGCTGGAATAAATTTTTAATTCTTCATAATTCTTATGATAATCTTGTACCTTTTTTTTCTGCTTGTAACAATCATTGTGTGCGAGATAACAGTCAAAAATGCTGTCGCAAATCAAATTATGAGATTCATAAATAAACAAAACTTTTTAGGATTTGAAAAATAAATCTAGAAAACTCTTAATCCTCATAAGGCTTCATAGCATGGTGTACCTCAAATGGAAATTATGACTGTTTGAACAAGTTCATATACATTTGAACGCTTGCATCCTCAATGCTAAATTCATTGTTTTCAGTGCTAGATATAATAAATATGACTTATTGTCATAAATGGAATGGTTGTATTTAAACCACTCTTATATTTCACATATCCTCCGTAAGATTTATTATCTTCCGTGTATTCTTATATCGACTATTATGGGGCTTTGTATGAACATTGAATGAAAAACCCATTTCTTATTTATTTTTTGATTGATAAAGCTTGAGTTATCAAGCAGAAAAGTACCTCAGAGGCTTATCCTTTCATCAAATTAGTTACAAAACTTAATTCAACAAACAATATGCAAGTTCACGCATGCATGCAGATGTTTATGTTTTAAACTTCTGTTTTATACAGAACATGTTAATTTTGATTTGTTGGCCTTTTGACCTTATACATTGATGTATCAGAACATCAAAAAGCAAGATAAGGAGCATAAGTCAGGAACCCTTATTAAACTTAAAGCACCGTAGGTGGATGCCTTACCTCAAAAAGACAGATTACACCAGATTTGGATAATAATTAACATACTTATATTTATATACTGTTACCAATCAAGAACATTAATTCCAGCAACTTTCACCATCCATAAATTGAAATAATTACCAAAATACAACTTTTTTGATTAATATGTAGTTACAATCTTTAACCAATTAATAGGCAATACATTCATGTAAAATATGCATGACAACATGAAGTACCATGCAACACTTGTTTATTTCCCAATTAATTCAGAATTAGAAAATGATATGTGTTTCATTTGGTTTGCATATACATTGTACATGTACGTGGCACTATTAACAGTACATTTTCAAATAATTTTACAGAAATGTTATTCAATTATGTGTGCATCAATTCACAAAAAATGGCTGAACAAGGATTTATGTAAACCACTTATGCTGTAATAACATTGAGATAGCACCAATTGAAAATCACACCCGCTATCAGTGTTTAGTGTGCAGTGTGCCGGAACGTTTTTTTGGCTTTGATAACAAGTTTTCTGCAGTTATGTCTTGCTGTTACGATAGCTTAATTCTAATAGTTCATAGTTATCCATGTTTTGAACCAGTAAAATCAGTTAAGCATCTAGACACATAACAACACACTTTGAGATAATGTAAGCAAGGTACTGGCAGCGAATGACTATTGCAGATATTGCAGATACTGGCATATACTCTGTAGCATAGCAACCAGAGGACTGAAACTCATTTATACTCGTTAATACTCATTTATTTGATTTACTGATAGTTAAGTGTGTATTTTTATTTGATGTAGATATGTTTGCTACTGGAGCTGTTGTATCATTGCAGTCATTGTGTCGTCAACTCCATGCTGCAGCAGCCATCGCAGATTGGGATGCAGGTAGGAATTTGTTTATTAATAAAACTTCTTAGTGTGTTTTTTTAACCTCTGGTTCAAGATGGCTGACTGGTGGCCATTTTGTTTTGGAAAATATTTTTTCCTGGTATGTTTTTTGTAGTCGAAGACATGTGCATGTATTGACAACATTTGCTTGTGAAAATATGAAACACTTTAATAGAAGTAAATGGATGTCTTCAGTATGTCACACATAATACTTTCAGTTGATTAAACTGCCTGTCACATCAATGAGGAACAGTGTAGAGGTTGTCATTCCATGCAGTGTCATTGTGCCTTCATTCAGCTATTTCAACAAATCTTTTCTTTTGGGTTGAATAATTAATATCATGCTAAATTTCATATTTTTCTGTATCTTTAATATTTTCTTTCTTTTCTTATTTCTTATTCTTGATAACATACATAATTATCTGCAATTTTTGAAACATTTATAAATTTCACATTAACTGAACCATGTCATTAAACTTTTCTATTTGAGATTATACCAGTAATGGTGTACAAAGTATGTCTGAGAAATTTGTCATGCAGTGACTTATACTTGATTGAATTAATTGTGTTTCTGGCATTAGCAATGATAAACAATATTCTCATTTAATTTGATTCCTTCTAATTTGATTTACCGGTACATTGCATTTATTCTTCAATATTGCATTGTTTTCAACCGACAGCTGAAAACCATTAAGTGTTTCTGTTTCATTTGCAGCATTTTGTGGAGCGTTATCACTGTCTGTCATTGACAAATGCCTACCCCTGAGTATGGGCGCTGGGGAACACAGAACTAAGACTGCTGTCTTATTCCAACAAGCTTTTCATCCATTGGTCAGTTTATTGGTGTCTGCTGAACAGTCACCTCAGCTTAGGTCTCCATTGAGAGGTGAGTTGCAATGACAAATTACTATAAATCATTTTAATTTTGCAAGGTTTTGTATGAATTTCACAAGTCTGTGAAAATCACGAAATTTTGAAGCTGCAGTGAAAATTTGTCTGGGGTCCTACATCATGGATTTTTGTGAAATGTTGTCTTCATGAATGTCATAAAATCCTGAAATTGCAAAAATATTTAGCAGTAAAATTTAAATGGTTTACATTATGTATGTTCTTATCTAAGTTATATCAGTTTTGTACTTGTATACATCCCAAGTTATGTCACATGTTCACTCAATAAAAACACTTTTTGTATTTCTCTATAATATCTCTGTTAATTTAGGATCAAATAGATATAATTACCCACTGACTACACATCACAATTCAGTAAAAAATTTTAAAAATTATGAAGTTTTATTCTGTGTAATAAAAGTGACAAAAGTTGACTCAAAGGGTCAAATTTCACATTTTCACTTGAACATACAGTGTCTATGCAATACAAGTGAGATCTGTTAACATAGTTACCAGTAACATAATTTCTATATATTTTATACCCTACAGTACTAATGTGATTGAAATTCAAAATTTTTAGTAATTAGACACAATGCTTAAATTAGTTTTTTTTATTATATACTTTAGTAGTAGTTTCCTGTTGAAGTAGCCATACTATTAACTGAAACATATCGAATATTTTTTTCTTATTAAGGTAAAAATGGTTTGCCTGTATGTCCAAGAAATGCTGTAGTGACAGTGACAATCCCTGCGTTAGCACGCTTGTTAACAACATTGAATAGTGCACTACGTTGGTCTCATACAAAGACATTGCAGTTCTTGTCATCCTGGTCCATAGGTTCATTCCTACTTATAACACAGAGTGATCTTAAGGTAAATGAGTACCAGTAGTAATTATTCACACAAGTCCAAGCATTCTTTTATTGCCCAAAATAATGAAAAACATGTTTTTCAGTGATATGTCATCTGCATGGTGATTTTGGTCTAATTAATCATAAAAACTTCAGTCACTATTGTTGGTTTATAAAATTTACACATTGTTATATTTTTTTTAAATTAAATTTTATTTTCAAATGCACACAGGAAGATAATTATAGGGGATCAAAGTATTTCAATATTTAGCTTTTGCGGGACTAATCAACTTTTTCAATAATCCACAGTGATATGTTGTGGAATGAGAATTCTGGATTCATATTATATGTGACAGTGATTTTATTAAAAGTACCGGTACTCTAGCTATGATAGTCAAAGTTCAATAAGTCTCTTACCATATGTGTTAATGATTGTTCATTTTTTACAGACGCTGACTGACACAGCTTTGAGAGTTCTAAAAATAGCGCAGCCACTGTGCACCACCTCTGATGCCAGCACTCAAGCAGGCTCCATCACCTTCAGTGGTAGTCATG
The DNA here is from genome assembly GCF_978046115.1 of Saccoglossus kowalevskii. NCBI lineage: Eukaryota > Metazoa > Hemichordata > Enteropneusta > Harrimaniidae > Saccoglossus > Saccoglossus kowalevskii. Next base: position 30,295,202 of record NC_140650.1, on the reverse strand, counting down.
GCAACCACGTGATGACCCAGCTCAATAACAGATTGAACCAGTTATGGTTTCAGTTGAACACAGTTACCTCCAAATTGCATGTAAGTATCTCTTTCACAGCACTGACTCACTGTCATTGTCGTCATGCGAGGTGATACTGATCTGACCTGAGAGCAGAGACCAATATAAGATAAGATAAGATAACTTTATTGACATTATTCTTTCTATAGAAGATGAACATAGTCAAGTGAAATAAAAAAGTAAAAAGGATAATCAAAAAAATAAAATAACAGATTAATTAAAAGGCAATTAAAAGGTAGTGCTGAATCAGGTGTTTTATTAATACACACCTGTTTGCATTATAAACACACCAAGCTTAATGTGGCAGTTTGTCATAATGTAAAGAAATTTATCGGGATGATCCATGGAAATAAAATTAGGATTATCCTTATGTAAGTCTGTAAAAAGTATCTGCCTCATTTTATTGTGCTGTGGGCAGTCCATAATGTAATGGTACTCATCCTCAACTGAGTTATTGTCACATCTTGTGCAGATTCTGTGTTCCAGTTTTGTTTTTGGTCTAGTATACCTCCCTTTCTCAATCATAAGCTGATGGTCACTAATTCTTAATTTACAAATATATTTTTTATATTTTGAATTATTCACATCCATCAAATACTTATGTATGAAGCAATACCTGTGACTGACTCATATCCGTCTTGATTGATGATTGCTTTCAGAATAGCTGAAACTGCTACAAATGTCAGTTTTCAAGGTTAAACGAACATGATTTCATGTCTATACATTGCTGAAGTAGTGACATTCCTCAGTCAGGTATATTATTACCGGATTTGGCTGATACCCCGCCCTGGGCGATCTTATGGAGGATTCGATTTTTTTTATAGAAAAATGTGGACCGATCTTCACTTGGCAGATATTACGAGGCCCATCTTGTCTAAAAAAATAACCCTGCGTTGATAGAAATGGTCTAGAAAAAATAATGTTTCGCGTTTACCAAATATAATCATGCAAAGTATAAATTCAAAGTGTTTTAATACATTGGTGAGAGGTCGCATTTTACGTGAACAAGAACATGCACTAAGAAGGAAAAGCAAGTCAAAGTCGAAACGGGGTGCATCATGGACATGACACAACACACGCTGCGACAACTGAGTGATTAGCGACATAATTTTGGGACGCAATTGAACTTGAAGTACTTCTTTGCGAAACTTGCTGCGCGGTGATGCTGGCATCAAGTGTGTGTTGACCGAAGTTTGACCCCAAGTCAGGCGCTGAACTGGCGCGTTACCTTAGCAACCTTTTTCTTTTGCGGTCCGCGCGTCGATCTAGTAAAATTTTTATTATATCCGACGGTACTGTAATTACGCAACTTGTATGCAACTCTGTACTGGCTTGGAATATATCAACGTCGTTTACTTAGTGCACTGCTTTTCTAATTACGCAAATTTGTTTACAATATTGTACCAGCTCTGAATATTTCAACTTTGTATTAAATGTATTGCTTTCATGATAATTACGCAAACTGAAGTTAATTTTTACTATTGTTAGGGCACTGACCCGGGGTATTGGGTCTGTGAATATTTCAATATTACCGACTTGATAATGCGTTGCATTCGTAATAATTACGCAAACATAAACATTGGCGCATTTAAATCATTAAAAATGATAGTAGTCGGGTATCTACGGAAAGTCGAGAAAATATTTTAAATACTTGTGATTCACCAATGTTCCAATGGTGATTTTTTTATTCGAAATGAAGTGAACATGTAATATAAACCATATCATGCGTCAAGTTAAATTTTACTATAATATAATAAACTCTGGTCAGCGCACTTCGATCGCAATATTCACGTACATTTCGACTGAACTCTAATAACCACGCGTTTGAGTTCACGCACTGATATTTAAATTCGGGCCACCCAGCTTGACGCAAATCAATATAGTTACTTGTCATGTGTTCAAAAAATCTTTCAACTCTCACAAATACCATGAACGCGAAGAGCTAACTGGGGGTTAACTGATAGAGAACGTCTTTTTTGGAGAAAAAACACGTCAGTACAAGATTATGTGTACAAGGTTAGCTTTATAGAACGTACATGACCGTTTAACTCTGTGTTTTTTAATAATCATGTCGCATGTGAAACGCAGGAGACATTTTAGTTCGCCCATTTCTTGTTTACCGACATTTTGTCTGGAATGCGATACAGACAAAGATTAAACATTACTGATAACAACCAAGAGGCTCGAACCAGGAAGGTTTGGATATTTAACATTCTTTTCAAGCGTAGACTTTATTCGAGTGTAATAATACGCAACAACAATTCGTTTACAGCATTGGTTTTATTGAAGTTTTTAATGCTTTTCGGCTTCACAGTGAATTATTTTAGCATCATATTTGAAAATAGCGCGCTCGATACAAGATGTCGGACGGGAAAATTGGGGTCTGTAAAAATGTTTGTTGGTTCAGTCAGGCAATGTGTGGACCAAAACATCGCCCACTATTTGAAACATCGCCCATGGGCGGGGTTTAGGATGGGCGGGGTATCAGCCGAATCCGGTAGTAGTGATCAAAACATTTTCTACAACTTCACCATGCTCATTGATATGGTCTGCAATAGCACGGTACGTTATAGATGGTTGTAATCTTTTCAAAGTTTCGATCAGCTCCAAGTCACCATCACCTAGCTCATGGTAAAAACCTCTGTTGCCCTTGCTTGATCTACAATGAACGGATCGCTGCCATATTTTACGAATGCCCCGATGTTTCAGCACCTCGTTTAAATTTTCTGCCCATGTTACTCACGTTACCGGCCATGTTTAGTAGTCAGCTGACGAGTTTGATGTGCTCAGAAGCAGTGGGCGTGGTTTAACATTTTTATTTTGGCGCGTCGATGTTTTTGTTTGACAAGTTAGCTGACAGCTAGTCAATTGATTGGGCCACGCGCACCGATGGCGGCGTCCTTTTTATTACGTTTTGAACACTTGCTTGACTTCCGCAGTATTTTCGTATATTAAATATGATGGCAAGGGAAAAGAAACACCGGAAAAGACAAGTTTAAATCATGTTTGTATTGACACAACAAGAAAGCAACAGTCTACCAGTGAATGTGTATTTATCAATCATCAAACTAAACATTCAATGTTATATAGTATACTAGTAGTATATTTTATTTGACTCAAATTAATGAATTGGAAATACATTAACCATAGTAAATAATCATACACAAAAAACACAATAACAAGAAATACAGATATAAAAAATAAAATAAAATGTTAAAACAGATAACACTAACAACTATTAGGTATTACATTGTAAAATTATGTTGATATACATGAAGCGGACTTTGGCGGTTATGTACTTTCGTTGTTCATTTCACAGCACGCAACCCTTGAACATTTTTGGATTGATCCATTGCACTGGATTGCTCTCTGTAGCCTGTGTTTCAAATCAATAGATGTCGATCAACTTTGAACTAGATATAATTTTGCGTCGCCACATTGAGATAGGGTCGCGTCAATGCAAAGGGTCGAGATGTCCAGGGTGTCTGTGTCGAGATGACCAATTTGGGACGAAGTGTCTTGGGTCGAGAAATGTTTGGGTCGAGATGTCTAGAAATCGGCGATTTCAATGATAGAGATTTAGAATACCAATACATGTCAAAACTCGCAACAAGAAAATATGCCGCTAAGACATCGGAGGCGAGGGCATATTTTTATTATTTCACATAGTTCCGATTGATCTAGCGGCCAGACTCGCTCGCAACTGCTACGTTAGTACGTCCATGGTTTTGTGTAGCCTCGTAGACATTCAAAATTTCGCTAGATTTCAACACATGTAACTTGAAAACAAGTGGCTAGGACATCGGACTTAATTTTATTTCACACAATGCCGATGTAGCTCGCACTCGCAACTACATACAAATCGCCACTAGCAACTGCTATTTTTAGCAGTTTATAAATAAATAAACGCTGCTCGGACTGATAAATATGATATATAGAAGATAATATTTGGTAATCGTAGTCCTAAATAACTATTAAAAATAGCGAGACGTTTCGAGCAATGGCTCTTTATCGATAGCATAAAAGAAAGTTAGCGCTAGCAACTGCCATTTTCGAGCGCTAGCAACTGCCACTTTCGAGCGCTCGCAACTGACACATTTTGCTACTTGCTACTCGCAACTCGCCACTCACAACTGGCGTATTTATGCACCCTTACATACCTCAATATTCACGTACATTTCTACTGAACTCTAATAACCAAGCGTTTGAGTTCACGCACTGATATTTAAATTCGGGCCACCCAGCTTGACGCAAATCAATATAGTTACTTGTCATGTGTTCAAAAAATCTTTCAACTCTCACAAATACCATGAACGCGAAGAGCTAACTGGGGGTTAACTGAAAGAGAACGTCTTTTTTGGAGAAAAAACACGTCAGTACAAGATTATGTGTATAAGGTTAGCTTTATAGAACGTACATGACCGCTTAACTCTGTGTTTTTTAATAATCATGTCGCATGTGAAACGCAGGAGACATTTTACTTCGCCCATTTCTTGTTTACCGACATTTTGTCTGGAATGCGATACAGACGAAGATTAAACATTACTGATAACAACCAAAAGGCTCGAACCAGGAAGGTTTGGATATTTTAAACTTCGTAAATAACATTCTTTTCAAGCGTAGACTTTATTCGAGTGTAATAATAATAATAACTTTATTACACTACTATGCCATCAGAGGGCGCAGTATGGTATATAAAATACAAATCATAAGAAAAAATACAGTAGCTAGACTATAAGATAAAATTAAAAATAAAAGATGTTAAAAGCAAAATAGGAAAAACAAATTAAGGATAGTTACAGGATTCTCCCAATGTAGAAGTGATAGCTATCATATACCTGATTTCTGTTTTGCCTTATTTAGAAACTTTGCCAGTGGTATGAAGCACGTCATTATTTTAATGAAATTGTCTGTTTTATTTAGTTTATTTTTAATTCCTATTTCTTTAAACAGCTCCCCTCTTTCTTTATTGAGAAATTCACAATCTAGGATAAAATATTGTTCATCCTCAACTGAATTTGTATGACATTTTTTACAAAATCGCTCATCCGCAGGAATTTTTGGTCGTTGTTGTCTGCCTCTTTCAATTTCTAAATTATGATCACTAAGTCTAAATTTACTCACAATTCTCCGAAGGCTGAAGTTTGTTATTTCGGTCAGGTAAGTTTCTATTTTCAAAAACGATTTAAACAATTTATATGTTCTCATTTTATTGCCATCTTTACCATTTTTACTGTGAGGAGAATTTAAGCTTTCTTTCCATAATTTTTCATAATCTTTTGTGAGTTTTATTTTAACAACATTTGAGATTTGATCAATGTTATTTACTTTATGGTTTAATTTTATTGTTTCAAAGTCATTGTGGCCCATTATATTTTCAATATGTTTTATCCAACTAGAATTATTCTTAACTGCTTCATCGAGAGCACATTTAAGTATAAGCCTGAACCAATATTTAGTTGCCAATGTTGATGCCTTTATTCTTATTGGTGTTCTGCCAAGTTCTCCTTTAATACTGATTACTGATGTAGTTTTACTTACACCAAGTATGAAACGATAAAATTGATTACAGGTTTGTTCAAGATTATTGTCATCTTTTAATAAATCACATGCCCAGATTTATGCCCCGTACATTAAAATTGGTGAAATTAGTTGGTCAAATAACTTTAAACACAGTGAAGGGGACACCATTTTGTGATTTTAATATGGTTAATATTCTCGTATAGAGAATAAAGCTTTCATTGCTTTGTTTTTTAACATTAATAAATTTGATTTAAATTTTCCATTTGGTGTGAATATAGTGCCTAAGTAACAGAATTCACCCACTGCTGTAATATTTTGGTTATTAATTGAGAAATTTTGATTTTTAAGAATTCTGTTGCCAGTATTAAAAACCATCACTTTTGTTTTCTTTATGTTTACTACAAGGCTCCATTTTTCACAATAGTTGGCTAGTTTATTTAAACAATTTTGTAGACCTTCGGAGTCTTAGAGACCAATACTAAATCATCTGCATATTGGATACAATTTATATGTTTTTTACCAATCGAGACTGGGTCATCATCCTTTTTACCAAATAAATCGGGTAGGTCATTCAGAAATATATTAAAAAGTGTTGGTGAAATATTGCATCCTTGCTTAACACCACAAGTAGACTTAAAATGATTTGATACACCATTAGGTAATTTTACTTTGTAGTTTAAACCTGTATACATTGACTTCACAATATTATAAAAATTTCCATTGACCCCCAAGTTTTGCAATTTAAGAAGTAATGCATCTCTCCAAACATGATCGAATGCCTTTCTGAAATCTATAAAACAACTGTACAAACGTTTTTGTTTACTGACATTTTCTTTAGTGTATAATGTTTTATTTACTATTGTTTTTAGTAGAAAAATTGCGTCAGTTGTTCTTCTCTGTTTTCTAAATCCAAATTGTAGTTCATTTAATAATTTATTGCTTTCTAAATAGGATGTCAGTCTGTTATTCATAATACTAGTAAATAGTTTTGATAAGCAACTTGATAACGCAATCGCTCTATAATTATCTGGGTCGGATTTGTTGCCAGATTTATGCAAAGGGACCAGTATTGTTGATTTCCAGCTTTCTGGGAATTTACCTTGTATTAAAATGGAATTAAATAACTTCAGTAAACATTGAACTAGCAGTTCATTGTTCACTTTAAGCATTTCATTCGCTATTCCGTCTTCAGCTGTTGATTTGTTATTTTTTAGTTTTTTAATTGCCATTGTTATTTCACTAATTGTTATTTTTGAATTCAATGTAGAGTTATAATGTTTTTCCTTTTCTTTTTCCAGTAATGTTTCCTCAAGATTTATATTTTTGACATTTATGTTATTATAAAGTTTACTGAAGTGATCTGTCAAAACGCTACTTGTTAGAATAGGTTCTGTTGTGTTATTGTTTTGTGGACAACGTAATTTTTTAAGTACTGACCAATATTCATTCTGGTTTGTAACATCGCGCTGTTCCAGATGATTGATCATGGTTTTTTTAAATTCTTTTTTCTTATCTCTAATTAATTTAATGTAGTGTTTTTTTGGTTTTATGATAGTTCTGTCTAGCAAAATGATTGTTTGGATTTTTTGATAAAGATTTAGAAATATTAATTAGATCTCGTTTAACTTCACAACACGTCTTATCAAACCACTGCTGTTTAGGTCTTTTTGACTTTCTTGTTTTCTTTGTTATTTTTTTTAAACAATTATCAGCTGTATTAATTAATATATTTTTTAATTGTTCAGTTGCTGAGTTAATATCTATATTATTCTCACTGTAATTCAAAAAATTCAATAGTTGTGATTTAGTACTTTGGTTTTGTAACTGTTTCTGATATTTATCTTTTGAGTCCTCATTCCAGATGTATTTTGGAGGAAGAGGAGTAAGTTTGTCGTGTTTTAGCTTATTTTTTACATGATTTACTAATAACGAAAAGCTGACAGGGCAATGATCTGACAAATAACTGACCTCATTTACTTTAGCTTAAAACATTCTATTTGTTTATGGCATTCTACTGAGCTGATACAATAATCTACCATACTTGAACCCATTGGGTGATGGTAAGTATAGTTGCCAATTAAATCACCTATTATTCTACCATTATTAATTATTATATTATTATTTAAGCACATCTCTATTAATTGTTTTCCAAATTTGTTAGAAACTTTATCTTGTGTGTGTCTATTTTTGAACTGATCTGGTGTATAATTATCTGGCAATGGTATATGAAAGTTATCATCGAATGAAACATAATCGACTAGGTTCCCTGTACGGCTATTGAAATCCCTCATAATTATCACCTCCCCCTGTTGGGAGAATCTTGTAATTTCTTTATCTAGTATGTCAAAGTAATCGTGATCCAAATGGTATACAGAGTTTTCAGGAGGAATATAAATACATCCCAAATAAATATCAAATTGCAGGGAAAAAAACTCTTTGTGTAGCATACACCATAAAAAATCATTAATTTCAGAATTAATTTTACGTAAACCGGCTTTCAATTCATTTTTAAATATTAAAGCCACACCCCCTGAATCCCTTCTACTTTTTGGTGATTTTCTTTTCCTATCAGATCTAAAATTACTGTATCTATCGATATATAATACATTACTACTACTACTAACACCTAACCAAGTTTCTTGTAAACATAAAATGTCAAATCTTTTCAAAATTGATAAAAAATCAACTTCTTCAGTCTTATCACCTAACCCATGAATGTTCCAACTACCAACTGTAAGATTGGAACTGCTAATTGGTAGAGTTTTTATTTTCATGCTGATTGTGAATACATAGGATTGTAGGCCGAAACACAAAACAAATAAATTAGCATAACATTTTTTTTTTTGTAAATGTATGTCATAGACATAATCACTACTAATACCATACCAGAGTTTTATGTACTTTGAATGTTACTGATACATGTATAAAATAAATTTAGGTTTTTCTGCTACTTTAGGTGTTTCAATAATGTGCAACAACAATTCGTATACAGCATTGGTTTTATTGAAGTTTTTAATGCTTTTCGGCTTCACAGTGAATTATTTTAGCGTCATATTTGAAATAGCGCGCTCGATACAAGATGTCGGATGGGAAAATTGGGGTCTGTAAAAATGTTTGTTGGTTCAGTCAGGCAATGTGTGAACCAAAACATCGCCCACTATTTGAAACATCGCCTATGGGCGGGGTTTAGGATGGGCGGGGTATCAGCCGAATCCGGTAGTTATTAATAATGTATTCACCATCACTATATTCAATCATGTTCCAATTATAGTATAACCCAGATGAGGTAAATAGGGGCAGAAAATCACATGTTGCTAGCCTAGTCAGATCATTTGTGTTTGTTTCCAGTATAATTTTGATAAGCTAAAATGGTTATATGATATACTTGTTGATCTTCTCTTCAGTACTGGTAATACACATTATACATGTGTCACTTTATATCTAAATATAAGTTACAATGTGACATAATTTTGTGGTATTGCACTGGATTTCTGCATCCTATCTTATTACTAATTGTGAATTACAAATATGGAATGATCATTATGCAATATTTTTATGATGTTTAAAAAACGAGGTTAGGTTCATAGAGACAAAGTATCACCAATTTCTAGCATCTTGCTTGAAAGGGTTCATACAAACTGTCCTTGCTAGACATTTCATGAAATATACGCATGAACAAAATTTTGTAAAACGTCACTGCAAATTTTTTCACAAGTCAGCTGCTTTTATATCATGAAATACATGAGAATTTTCTACAGATATTAAAACTTCTCACATACTGATAAAACTGTTGTAACTTGAAAAAAAACTCAAAAAATATAACATGCTAATGTGACTACAGTGAATTGTATTTTATTTATTAGTTTCTATTCTAAGTCAGACAAATGAGTATACATTGGCAAATGTTGTTCCTACTTGTTCTTACTACATATACAACTTATGGAACTAACATGTATCATTTTATTCTTGGATTTGATTTGACATGGCCGACTGGCAGCCATGTTGTTTTGAAAAATGTTGTTCTAGAGCCATACCGCTGACATACATGTATGTATTTAATACATCATGTTATGCGTACACACAATCATTCATTTTGAATAGCCATTGCAGTTGTAACATCAAGGTAAAGTTTGAGTTTGAAACTGGATCTTAGGGTTGCATGAATAGATTTTGTTCAATTTTGGTATATTCATTCATTCATACTTAAATATTTTATACAGTGATTTAAAACTCTGATTTACAAGCTTTAATGAATTACAATTGTTGAATGAAGACTTCCGTGCACATGTCATCATTATCACAGAAATGATGTCGAAACAACCAACTACTGAATAGCAGCTTAAGTTGGAAGGTTGTATCACATATTCAAACTATATAACTAATGGGGACTGTGCCATGCATGCTTGTTTTTCAATAGAATCTTTCAAGTACATCTAGTAAGTTATTTGCCCAAGACTGTACACGAATGTCAATGGAATACTGGCAACAAGCGATGCCCTTTGGTAAAGTATGGAGAAGGAGAAGCAATCAAGGTAGGAGTGTTTTATTTACATATTTGTGAACATTTACCTATGTGCACACACTGCATGGTAAAGATAATAATGGAATGAGATGAAATGACGTGTGGTAATTTGAGCACAATTTAGAGAGGGGGAAGTGTTTCTAAGTATTATTTACTTCCTGCATCTATGAGTCTCTCAGTAAGATCTGCTGCACCATTATCACCATATTTTTAACAACCAGATCTCCAGGACCTGCACAGGTTGTACAGTTTAAGCATAGAATAAGTTTGGATATGGAGAAGGTTTGAGCCAAATTAAAAATTATGTACTGTGGAATACTTTATTTTCGCTGGAATTAATTTTCGCTGAAAAGGCTTTTTGGGCGTTTTGTATGGAACTTATTTTCACTGATTTTTGATGAATTTAATGTGAAATATAGGAAAAAAAACATATTCGCTGGATTTTATTTTCACAGAATCATCCATTCCAAGCGAAAATAAAGTATTCTACAGTATCTTGTTCATCATACTTTCATTACTGTGGGTACATGTCATCAGCATACAAAAAAAATTTGGGGTCGCCCAACGATTTTTCGAGAGTCCAAAATGTCATAGTTTTTATTTCTAATACTCTTATTGATATGAAACCCAATATTTAAACATATAACATTTAAAAAAATGTATAATCTATTCAGTTTTTAGGATGATAATTATAGTTTTCAATTGTATACAATGGGAAGTTTTCTCCCATAATGCATTGCACATATTGTCATATACAAATTATCAGCTCTTGTATTACAATTCAATATTTCATGCATTTTTTAAATTTGGTTTCATTATTGATGTACACAAAGTACGTTACCACCATGCAGAGAAAGAATATATTCTTGCTTTTCAATTATAAATGTGAACAAACTGAAGTCCAATTCATTATATATCTTGTTTGTTTTTTAAATTTCATATATTTTATTTTTAGTGTTAGTATTTTTAGCTCCGCTGTCGACTTTGTCGAGCGGAGCTTATCATATGAGTGATTGTCCGTCGTCCGTGTCAATGTTTTACTTTTTCGACTTCTTCTTGAAAACTACAAGCCTGAATGCTTTGATACTTGGTGTATATGTACCTTGGGTAGACCTCTCTCAGATTTGTTCATTTCATGATCATATCTTCAATTCTCTAATTTTGGTGAATATTTTTGTCATTTTTGGTAAAAAGTGATATTTTCGACTTCTTGTTAAAAACCGCAAGTGCAAATGCTTTGATATTACATATATAGGTACTACATGTGGACCTCTCTCAGATTTGTTCATTTCGTGATGATATCTTCAATTCTCTAATTTTGGTGAATATTTTTGTCATTTTTGGTAAAAAGTGATATTTTCGACTTCTTGTTAAAAACCGCAAGTCCAATTGCTTTGATACTACATATATAGGTACTACATGTGGACCTCTCTCAGATTTGTTCATTTCGTGATGATATCTTCAATTCTCTAATTTTGGTGAATATTTTTGTCATTTTTGGTAAAAAGTGATATTTTCGACTTCTTGTTAAAAACCGCAAGTCCAATTGCTTTGATACTACATATATAGATACTACATGTGGACCTCTCTCAGATTTGTTCATTTTGTAATGATATCTTTAATTCTCTAATTTTGGTGAATATTTTTGTCATTTTTGGTAAAAAGTGATATTTTCGACTTCTTGTTAAAAACCGCAAGTCCAATTGCTTTGATACTACATATATAGGTACTACATGTGGACCTCTCTCAGATTTGTTCATTTCGTGATGATATCTTCAATTCTCTAATTTTGGTGAATATTTTTGTCATTTTTGGTAAAAAGTGATATTTTCGACTTCTTGTTAAAAACCGCAAGTCCGATTGCTTTGATATTACATATATAGGTACTACATGTGGACCTCTCTCAGATTTGTTTATTTTGTGATGATATCGTCAATTCTCTAATTTTGGTGAATATTTTTGTAATTTTTGGTAAAAAGTGATATTTTCGACTTCTTGTTAAAAACCAATAGTTCAATTGCTTTGATATTACATATATAGATACTACATGTAGACCTTTCTCAGATTTGTTTATTTTGTGATGATATCTTCAGTTCTCTAATTTTGGTGAATATTTTTGTCATTTTTGGTAAAAAGTGATATTTTCGACTTCTTGTTGAAAACTGTAAGTCCGATTGCTTTGATATTACATATATAGGTACTACATGTGGACCTCTCTCAGATTTGTCCATTTTGTGATGATATCTTCAATTCTCTAATTAATTTATTTTGGTGAATATTTTTGTAATTTTTGGTAAAAAGTGATATTTTCGACTTCTTGTTAAAAACCGCAAGTCCAATTGCTTTGATACTACATATATAGGTACTACATGTGGACCTCTCTCAGATTTGTTCATTTCGTGATGATATCTTCAATTCTCTAATTTTGGTGAATATTTTTGTCATTTTTGGTAAAAAGTGATATTTTCGACTTCTTGTTGAAAACTGTAAGTCCGATTGCTTTGATATTACATATATAGGTACTACATGTGGACCTCTCTCAGATTTGTCCATTTTGTGATGATATCTTCAATTCTCTAATTAATTTATTTTGGTGAATATTTTTGTAACTTTTGGTAAAAAGTGATATTTTCGACTTCTTGTTAAAAACTGTAAGTCCGATTGCTTTGATACTATTCATATTGTTCATTTTCTAATGATGTCTTCAGTTCTTTAATTGAAATGTGCATTGCTAACAGCGGAGCTATCTCAGCCGATAGGCTGCTTGTTTATTACATATATCTTATTTTATGTTACTTTAATTATTTGCTCTGTGGGGTTTCACAAATATCAAAACTGTGGAAAATAAAATAAATAATACAAAAACTATGAATAATGGATAATTGAATTCTTATTTAAATGGAATAAAAATAAAAGAAGCCCAACTAGGATCTTATTTTAATCAGATTGATTGAACAACTTATTTTTTTCTAGAATCAATTATGTATTGAAAAAATAAAAAAAAGTTAATCATATATATTTTCACTTTAGAATATCCTGCTGAACCTAATGCGTATGTTGAGTCATCGGTCGAAACCATCCTGGAACCTGTTACTGACGGTGTCAGCAAACTTAAAACTGCAGCTCAAATCTCAGCTGTTACATTAGCTGTCGTCGCTATGCTAGAAGCATGGATGAATCATATACTTAAAGAAAAAATTAAGTTTAGGTGAGTTGTTTTATGTTACATGCTGAACCAAATTCAATTTGTACATTCATGGAAACGCAATACTCAGAATGGTCCTCTAGTCATGTGTCTGAAAATACAGCTTCAAATTAGATTTACTCTTTCAAAGATTAGGTAAATATATCAGTATGCTATGACCTGTTGAAATAGCAATAGAACTGAAATTGACATTGTTATCCAGTCTAGACAACCCCTGCCCACAAGTATTAACATCTTTGTTAAAAGCACAACTCCAATAGGAGCACATTTGAGCCTTAGAGCATTTATTATGGTCACATTTTGAGTACAACAAACTCTCATTCATTCATTCATTCATTTATGCTAATCTCTTGTTTATGTAATATATAGTATCCAGTGAAATACATAGAAAGACAGAAAGTAGATTCTTTTTAATCTTGTTATGTTAATTTTACTTCATTTATTGAGTTATCTAGTCTTTATTTGGTGCTCCTTGTTTTGGGATAAATATTGAAAATTGCATTTCATATTTGTTTTTAATTCCCAGTTTATATGGAGCCCACCAATTACATCTTGACTTCAACTACGTTCGTCAGTGGATCTCCTCAGACATGAGTGGTTTGAGCATGGAGACACAGCAAAGTGTTCTCTCTTTAGATATATTCAAACATATGGAGGGGGCTGTACAATTACTGAAGCAGCAGCCACGAAGGAGAACCAAAGTGAGACGTGACCACAAAGATGATTGCTGTGAGTTAAAGTTCACATGTAGGCTGCCTTCTTCTCATTCTTATCTGTCTTATTCTCTAGATGTTGTAATATTCCTTTCTTCAAGGAGACTTGAAGTGCATGTACATACAATTGTTTACTGAAGTGTGATGTTTTGGTGTCTCTCTCATCAAGATAATCATCAAAATTGAAGATAACGCTGCATAAATGTACCTGAGCATGCGTTTTTATATTGTATGACTTCATTGTTCTACTTGTCTCCTTATTATCATTGCTTCAGTTTTAACCTCTGCATTATGCATATGATGTGAATGATTAATTGGAATTGATGATTACATTTTTAATATTATTGAATATTACTGCTAAATGCAAATACCGTACTCGTTCAACTCAGCGCCATGCTCAACTAAGCGCCCATTCATTTTTGAGGCATTTCAGATGACTGGTTCACGTTCGGCTGAGCGCCCATCCCTTCCAAAATGCTTCAAATTTGACTTTTCAGTCATAAAACCTGGTCATTGTGCATTGTTTGACTTTTCTGAATTACCGGCAATCAAATTTATATAATACACCGTGGATATCAACCACCGTGAATATTGTGCGAATGTGTAGACCACGATAACTGTTCGTAAACTACGCTTCAACAGTGATGGTATTCATTCCATTTTCAGTTCACAAATTGCTAATTATCATTTTTTAGAACAAAATCATGCCGTTTTTTGCCAAAATCACTATCGACTAATCGTACTTCGACATTTATATTTCACTTCCACATTTCACTTCCACATTGCATTGCCAGAATGCCTTTAGTACAAAACTGCCTGATTGGTTAATAACAGACATGACCCATTAGATCAAAGGACGTTGTTGTAGGTCAAATCGTGTGAGAAAACTTTATAACAGAAATTGCTTTGCATCAAGATTTTGCGTACAATTGAAAATATTCAATGAAGATAAATGATCGTTTTTCCACAGACCCTGGCTAATAATTTTGCACCGTAAATTATTCGAGTGGGATGCTCAATTAATTGCCCAACCTCCTTAAAAAACATGATTTTGTGAGCTAAGTACCCTGGGCTCTAAGTTGAATGAGTGCTGTAATAACTGCTTGCATATTACTATATGCTTTAATAATTCCATTAATATTTTAACCCCTCTCTCTGTGAATCGTCAATTCCAATCGTGTGGTTTAATGAAATGTTGTATTGGTGAACTGTATTCATTGTAATTTAATTGACAATAAATTAAACATTGATATACAGACTGACTTGCCTGGGAAGGCAGGTACATGTATGTCTCAGTGTGATACCGTATTTCAGAAATAATGTTGATATAGAAATAGTCAATATTCATATTCTGAATATGCCCAGTTTTTATGAAATACCAGAATATTGAATACCGTAAAATCTGTATTAATAGAATATAATAAAAGTGGCACTCAATCTTTTTGAACAATTGGGAAGCGAAAACTCATCATTTCACATGTGTAGATGCTCTAATCACATTTCCTTCGTTGCATTGTTCCATTTCAATAGAAGCCGCAGCTTCTAATACAGATTTTACAATAACACATTTACAGTTTAAAGTAGACCGACCATCTGAGATTATATTTAATTAATATTCTGTAGGTAACTATTGGGTAATTCTTTGTTACAGGTTCAGAGTACAGCACAAGCACTACTGCAACTGAATCCCACCGTAACAGTTTATCTGGCAATTCTCTGCTTTTACCACCAACTGATGGTGTCGGGAGTAGTAGTGATGCCAGTGGTAGTGATGTCTTAGAAGGTACCCTTGATGATGGGGCATACTATGTTCCTCGTCGGGATGAGTGGTTGATGTTGAGAGTTCATACTGGAAATAGATGGAAGATTCCTCTTGGCTGTTTAAATCCTTCACCGAATGACTCTTAAGTCGCGTCATTGTCATTATGTGAATTGCGTTGGATCTAATTTTACACAAAGTAGCCACCATATTGTTATTTATTATCTCCAGGAAAATACATGTATGGCTCAATGAGCCAACCAATATTGGATTCTGTCCTCTGTATGGTATGAAACAAGGATTGATTGAATATTTATTCAGAGTACACTGCAGGATGGCGTGTACCAAATATTTTATTTACAAAAACACCACACATGGGTACATATATTAATAATTTTGTACAGTTTTTAACTATTATAATATTTATAAGTGGCATAATTTTGAAGGAAATTGACTTTTTATCTATTGTTTAGTTGCTTTATGTCATTTATTCAACAAGACATTTCTTAGTTTTATCATTACATGATGTACAATGACAGATAGTTTGACATCTGTTCTATTCCAGTGTAATAAATTACTAGAAAGATGAGATGAGATCCCTGATGATCTATCTTTGGTTGTCTTGATTAACCCAAATTGCGACAACAATACAGCGGCAATAGTTTTATATATTTGATGCTACTTTTACTATAAATAAATATTTTTCATCGAGAAAACATTTTTTTTGGTCAAACATATATTAGAAGTGATTGTTATTTTATCGAAAGGTTTTCTTGTGTAAGCAGGTAATTTCAACTGAGTGGATTATTTTAGTTGGAATTTTTTGTTTTGTAAAATAGTTTTATTTAATATTTGAACATGTGGGAAAAATCTAACTTGGGTGGCTTTGTATTTTATTCATTAGTCCCAGTGATGGAATAAGTTGCAGATGGACATTTTATAAAATGTTGATAAATGATTTTTTTGTATGTTGAATGAAAATACCACATGATTTAGGACCTATAGCTTTCTAATGATGAGCACATGTGTAACAAAATACAGCTGTATTGTAAGTGCAATATAGAATCTAATGACAATTCATTATCAGTGACTCATTTACATTATCTAATGACAAGAAACTTTCAAAACTGGATTGCTGGTTGTGAAGGTTAGCAAAATGGTCTTTAAGTGGTAGAGTTTATTAATAATTTAAATGAATTATTCATAATTTAATTACAATATATATCAGTAAATGACTAATCATTGATTTATTTTTCATTATTAATTATTATTTGTGTAATGATACTTAACCAATAACCATGAATGAAGTTTTTAGTATTTAATGGTCACTTGTTTTTATGATTCTTTGTTTTGAATGATTAGTTCAATGACAGTCATATAGTCCATGTTGTTGGTTATTGAACTGTCGTTTGCATCCATCCAGTCAACTACACAACTTTCAACATACCTGGCCATTTTAACGATTTGCTAGTTTATATAATCGATTAGAAATAATGTAAATTACATTGAAACACCATTTGACTAATTTCTTGGCTCGCTATTTAATAATGATTTAATCATTCCATTCATATGTGATTTCTGTCATGATTGCATCACTATTTGATTAATTTATTTGCAATTCATTTCATTGATTTATTTTGATAATTATTTTGCTATTCAGTAAATATTTGATCTTTTCCTGGTTTGCAGCATCATTGTGACTCAATCCATAGTTCATTTTACTCGTATACTATCCTGGCCTGAATGGATGTGTTGCTGATTGCTGTGTTATTTTCATGTTTAGTCTGATGTTTAACTCCATAATAGTAAGTTTACCCAATGCTGCAATTATCAATCAAGAATAAAATATGTGCCAATAATGTCAATCATGATTCTAATTATTTTATATTTATTACTATCAGCTTCATAATGTTATAAAACTCTTCACCTGTATCACCGTATCTGTGAGTTTCTATACCCAGTACTAGCGTGGCAAGGGCCAAATAGGTCCTAGCATTTATACAAAGAAACATACAAAGGATACTGTTACTTTGAATGCACAACACTTAAAGTAAAAAAGTTACTTTAAACCTGAAATATAGATTCATGGACAGTATTGTTTTGATATATTTGTAATACATGTAAATTGAGGTTTTCTGTTTGACAGAGGAAAATGTCTATTGATGTGTTGGTATGTTTATTATTGGTACGTATGTCATGTTATAATAGAACTGAGCTATTACAAGCTAGTGTAATGTCTTGATACGAGGTCTGTAGAATGAGCTTGTCACAGTGTAAGACCTGCTTATCGCAATTGAGAGGGCCACCCACAGAACTCACAACTTTGCATTGGCAGATTAGATACAGTGATGCCAACCAATTGTAACTCCAGGAAATATCAGACCCTGTTTTTTCATTTATATTTGTATACTTGTTTTTTTACTACAGTAAGATAGTGATGTAATATTACGCAATATTTATTTTTCAGTAAAATGAGTTTGTTTTCCTCTGTATACTGATGTCACAATATTTTATATTATATTTTAAATCTTGAAGTAGAAATTTATTTTATTAGTAGTGAAATAAATTCTTGATACATTTTTATGGGGGAGTACTGTTTACATTGATATACTTATTTGGGCAGTAATACTTATCACTAACAAGTTAAAATGTTGAAGGACATTATTAGTTTCTCCATTTTGCCAAAGATAAAAATAAAATTGCTGTTTACACTGATAAAAGAGATTATTATGTAGTAGACTAGTTTTATCTCGGTTTTACTTTGTGTATCAATTACTGGGGTCTTCTTACCTCTGACAGTTTGGTACATGTGACTCCTTGAATGTGTGCTCCTAAATTCCTGTGACCCCTTAACTATGTGTTCCTAAATTAATGTGACTCCTTAACTTTGTGTTCCTAAATTACTGTGACTTAAAGGCCCAGGTATACTATAAATACGCTCCTAAACAATAGGGATTATTTCCTTGCTTGTCACGTTGTAGTAAACAGCTCCAGCCAAGCTCCGGTAAAAACGTGTTTTCTCGAACTTACAGGTCAATTATGTCGTGCCAAAGTGGATGCATGTGACTATGAATATCACAGCAGTGACTGTGTGTAATATTTATGACAATAAATTGTGTACGAGCTGAGATTTTGGCGGATAAAAGTAAAAAACATGAACCGGGGAAAGGGATGCGCGACTAATCTTGAATAATTACTACTGTCAATCAAAGTCACGTGATGTTGGACCGCTGAAACAGGATGCGTCATAGGCTACGCAAGTGATTAACACCATGCATTAGAATAGCCACACCTCCAATTCACACTTGCCCGGGGCAAGTGAATTGGGCCTTTAACTTTGTTTTCCTAAATTACTGTGACCCCTTAACTATGTGTTCCTAAATTAATGTGACTCCTTAACTTTGTTTTCCTAAATTACTGTGACCCCTTAACTATGTGTTCCTAAATTAATGTGACTCCTTTACTATGTGTTCCTAAATTACTGTGACTTCTTAACTTTGTTTTCCTAAATTACTGTGACCCCTTAACTATGTGTTCCTAAATTACTGTGACTTCTTAACTTTGTTTTCCTAAATTACTGTGACCTTGTATCTTTGTGTTTCCAATGTAGTATTTATTAAGTGGGCTTTCCTTTGATATTGGTAATCATGTTATTAGGCTTAACCCAATGTCCAGGTTTATCTTTCAAACCCACAATTAGCAAACAGAATTGTCATGGTTCTGAGATATTTTGTGAGTAAATATGATTTAGTTTATTAAAGAATTGTGTACGTCTGTAATATGTAGTCATTTTGGGGAATCATGACTTTTATATAAATTGTATATAAATATGGATTTTGTACATATATTAGGAAAATTTAATCTTTTTAAATTATGAAAAGTAGTAAAATGAATTTATGAGAGTATTATTTGAAGGATAAGAGCACTGTAATACTAGCAAGATTTGTTTTTTCCACTGAAAATTATTTTTGTTATTTCATCCCATTTTTTTTATGTAAAATATGGCCTATATGCTTATGTAGAATACTTTATTTTCGCTGGAATTAATTTTCACTGAAAAAGCTTTTTGGGTGTTTTGTATGGAATTTATTTTCACTGATTTCTGATGAGTTGAATGTAAAATATAGAAAAAAATGTATATTCGCTGGATTTTATATCGAAAATTAATTCCAAACGAAAATAAAGTATATTACAGTATGTGTCATACATGTATCTGTGCTCAGTTGTAGTACTATTTTGCAATGTGCTATCTTCAACTCTCACATTTTAAACTCTGCAGACAGGTTGATTGGTGTGACAAAAGATCTCGCTAACCGTTACCAGAGGATAGTTTTATTTTTAAAAGTGTAGTATCAGATTGTATTTCGGTTGAAATTCTGAAAGATGCTTTGATGAACTGTATATATGTCTACAGAGTGAGTTTATCAACAGATGCTTATTTTTTTTAAATATTAAATTAATCCATATATTGTCTATGAATATAAACCTGTCAAAGTTAGACCTTTTTTGTAATCTTATGGTACATCAGTTATTTTAGTCATATACATTTATTTTTGTGTTCATTTATCTTTGAGCCACTGTAATTATCTATTTCATTTTACTGGGAAACATGGAAATTTGTAAGTGTAATTATTAGAATGGAAATAAAATATGCCAAATGGTTTTACATGAAATGCTTTTGTTTCGTTTTGTATGATAGTGCTCTGAACTCTGTTTGCTTCATGCTGCCATAGTAGTGGTGTAACGTCATACAAGACGTTTTACTTAAAGTAAAAGCTCCAAAAGAAACATTAACAGTTTTGGCTCTGACATGATTACAAAATGTATTATATGTGCATTGAAAATATCATGGTTTGCCATAATTTTGACATAATTTGTTAGCGTTTGCATTTAATAGACCTTAGGAGGGTAGGGGAAGCATAAAGCCAAAAAATGATTACAGAAAAGGCTGCAGGAAGGAGGGAAATCTATGCTGCTAAAGATAGTAAATAAAAGCAAAGCTGTGGAGTACTTACTCGATAAACGCCCTTATAAGATAGGAAAAGAGGATTTGAATCTAGGCGGTTTGAACTCTTTGAAAACTAAGGATTTAAAATATCTTTCATATCTTATAAGACCAGGAAAGCTTTACACCCGAAGCACAGTCTGTGCTTATGAAAACAAAGGAAACTTTGATTTTTGCTTAAATTTGTGTTGGATTTTGGTATTTTACAGAGCAAAATATGCATATTTAAAAGTTAAAAAAACAAAAAAACTATTTATTTATTTTGTCATCATTTATTTTAATTTATATATCAGCATTTTCACAAATTTAACTTTTTTGATTTGCTGAACAAAAACTGTCACTGCTCTTTGTACTAATTGCTGTGTTGTCTTTCCGTCTCCTGTTATAATTGGATAAATCCAGTAAATATCTTATACAATAGTTACTTCAGACTTTAAATAAAATAATCTGATATCAGCAGCACATGGACTTGGGATGTGTTTAAAACTTAACTGTATAATTGGGGTTCTAGCCGCATTGCATAATCTGTTAGTTATTTGGCAACTTTAACCTCAAAATATTTAGCCTATAACATTTCTTGCATCAACACATTTATAGGCAATATAGGTAATAGTTATTATTAAGAACACATTTGTACGATTAACTTTTTTATCGTTTGTTCTGAAATAAAATTTTTAAAAATTTATGCATGAGCGCGTGTGTGAATTCTGGAAAACATGATATCAAAAACAGGGTGACCCCCCCCCTATTCGCACAATCAAAAACAGGGTAACCTGCCCTACTGATCCACCGACCGCCCCCCCCCTAGGCCGAAGTAACTGACCAATCCCTTGGTATAGATTAATGGACTTAATAAAAATACGAGACATAGATGATCCATTCGTTGGGGGCGCTGTCACCCTGTCTGATCTGTCGAATATTTCATATCTTGAGATTTCCCAAGAGATAAAAACTAAATTTATATTTGTGTTGTTTTTTTTTCAGTGTCTATCGATACTTGTATACCTATATAACTAATTCTCACGAGCAGCATTTGACATAAATGTGCCGCACATCGGGATGGTATTTTACTTAGTTATAAGTGTACTGTGCCCACGAGAAACGGCTACTACATGTATAATATATTGCAGTATGAGAAACTATTTTGCTAATGATGTAGCTATATTGCATACAATGTAGCCATATTTCCTGTGGCAACACTTTGAGTAATGTAGCTGTTTTGTAATAATATGAAATCAATCAGTATTTCTCTCCAGGGGAGACCTGGCACCCATGCTGAAGTATTGCTTTTTTAAAAAAGCCTCTAAACACGTACTTATTTTTGTGAAATTATAACGCTTTTTCAAGTGCAGAAACTTAAAATAGATACCCTACCATATATGCATACTAAAATCATACTGTTTCCAAGTTGAGGTAACATGAATTCATGAGATTCCTTTTTCCACACACTATATTTCTAAGTTACATCCGGTACACGCGTCAAGTAACTAATATGAAGAACACCCCTTTTACGCGTTTTTTTTTTTACTTCCGCTTGCGTACAATATTTTATTCAGAGAACCCCCTCCCCCGGGTATTTCTCCAATTATTGTGTAGTATATATTGGTATGATTATGTCAACAATTCTAAACATTTTGAATAAAGTAAGGATTTTCCTTTGCATGATGTCCCCGTCCGGTTTTAGTGACTGTCAACATTAATACCAAATAATTATGTGACAGACATGTCAGTAGAGCTAGTTTATTTGTGCGATTCATTCCTTTATTTTGCCCATGACATTCATAATGCATTTCTAACACGAAAATGACGATCAGTCTCCTTGAATCCGAGTCTGAAACAAATGCATATGCAAATGTGTTACGAAATGTGTCCCCCAAAACAACTTTAAAACAAAATGGCCGTCAGTCATCCACTTTGAATCAAACCTGGAGAAAAACTGACATCGATATACCAAGTTTTTTATGATATATATGCACGCCCGACGGAGATTCAGTTCCGGAATGGCGACCCCGAAACTGCATTTGTTAAAACAAAATGGCCACCAGTCGGCCATTTTTAATCCGATCTGAAAGAAAATGGCATGGACCCATGATGTTCAATAGATATACCACGTTTGAATGAAATGTGTCCTTGCATGACTGAGATCTGGTCCCAGAATGGCAGAATACTTGATTTCGGAGTTTATTTTCTCTTTGAATTTATTTTTACTTGTGACGAATCAATGTAAATAAAACACTGAAAATACTGTTTTCACAAGTCAGAGAAAATAAACTTCATACGAAAGTCAAAATGTCTTTTCATCGAAATTTAATTCCAGCTAAAATAACGTAGTTTAAAGGTGTGTAACCTGGATGAATATAACACAGTCAAAATGTCTTTTCATCGAAAATTAATTCCAGCTAAAATAACGTAGTTTAAAGGTGAGTAAAAAAAACCTGGATGAATATAACACAGTCAATACAAAATAATATTAATCAGTTGTTGCTGAATTACACATACATATGGATTATTTCTTGAAACAATGACAGAAAATTTTGTTCAACTTAGCGGTTGTAGATATAAATAAGCGTGACGAAGAGCGCCGTATATGGTGAAAATGGCGAGTGGTTTGATGACCAGTCATTGAGGGCGTCTTTCGTCTTGGTGATGTGTAAGTCGTCGTTGCAGCACACAATGATACTCGCTCTCAATATTATGATGACAAAAACACTTCCATATTCAGCTAAGCTCTGTTCCTGTGACACTGTATGTGACGTTTATGATTGCTACATGTGTCTCTCAGTGACTGCGTTTTAGCTGGTACGCGACAAGCCATTGTGTTACTGGCAATAAGCTACAAACTTTAATAAAGCTGTCCTGAAATTTTCTGTGTGTTTTGACAGGTTTTTTTTTGAGCCGCGAAGCCATAGTAAAGGTGTAGTCCTGGCTTCTGAGTGGTCAAAAGATGGTAAAAATTAGAGAATGATTTGTTAATGGTGAAATCATGTCGACTTCCCCCACTATTCAAATTAAATTAAAACAATCAATGTACAAGTAGCTAACAACACTGGACACAAGAGAGTTGTTTCTACACTTACATCTATACAAATTGGAAATGCCATCGGTTAACAAAGCGAGAATGGCATGCATGCATGTTCATATCAGGTTCTAGTAACATGTAAATAATATTCATATATCAATAATAAGCATGTATTTATATAGCGTCATATATATAGGATGTTTATAGATTGAAGTCGACTGAACTCTCTAATGAGTAATGAAATATAATCAATAATTTAGAAAGTATAAGATGGTGGCTATTTTTTTAAATATTACAAATTCAGATCACAGAGTTTCATAACGATAACTTTGTACATAGATCACACTCCTACAACGGTTTAGTTGAATATAGATTGTATTCAGGTGACGTTTCGCTGTACATTGTCTACCTTTATTAAACCTACAAATAAATTACATTACAACTATCAAATATACTCACAAGATAAATATAGTACTATGCAGATATTTTTTAATCAAACCATTTTTTAAATAATACTTTGTAATGCTTTTAGTAATGCCCAGTAAAAATACCACATAGAAATCAATCATCATATTACCTGTAACACTACCAACGTTATATAAATCACGTTCGAGCAGAGGTTGTGTGTATTTGTGGTGCAGGGACTGTGGTAGGGTTTATATATTGTCACGATTTCACAAATGTCTCTTGAGGTAGTGCATGTAATGCAATTAACAGGACCCTGAGTTAATGCGTTATTTGACGCACGGTGGAGTCGGTCATATGATTGAAATGGCTTTGAATTGTTCACTAAATTGTCATTTTGGTTTTAGAATCAGCGCAAGATTTTTTAGAATCAAGTTGTAGCGCCCTCATTATTCCCACATCACGGAAAGCTCACCGTACACCATCTCGAATATTGCAGCAGACGCACCTTAACCGAGTTTCCACACGTGCATGTGCTTATATGTGTATTTGAAAGTGCTTTTCGTGGCTGTGTATCACACACTACCATGACTGGTCAGCGCTTTCTGCATATGATGTGTATACCACTGTCAATAAAAACAACGATATTCGAACAAGCACGTCGTGTCCCATTTCACGTATATTTCCCTCCTGGAAATTGAAAACAGGACTTTAGTATATAGTCATATTTACATAGTTATTGTGTTATAACCATATATTCATGTATTTAATTTACCTCCATTACATCCCCTAACTAATTATTAATACGTTTTAAATACGGAAAGATCATCCTCTGCTGCATACCTTCCTGAAAGTAATTGTGGACACTGCCACACTCTAAATCTGGGAAGAACTATCATGTTTTTCAATAAAGCACTCTGTTTAAATTAAAAACATTTATATTATGTATTTCCAATCATAACAGTAGTGGTTTAGTATTTTTGGAAAAGTGTTTGTCGGAGGAAAATACACAAATATATGCCATTGGCTTGACTAGACGAGCACCAAATGGGGCGCAATTCACTGTATAACGAGGTGATCATGATATCTCTTTCAAGAAATAGTGTCATATTTTATTATTCCGACTTTATTAATTAATTCTTAACATATCAATACCACCAGATTGTAGATGAAGTAATTATATGTACTCCCATACGGTGGCGAAGTACCTCGTAGTCTAATCAGAAAACAAAAGCATCTACAATGTGTTATTCAACCTAAGACACAAGACTATACGTTTTCCACAAAGTGCTAATGCATAAGAAATACTTGTGTTAATGAGAGTAACTAAAACACTTTCTTCCTAACTGTTTATGTAATGTTTCAACCAAAAACACTAGTCTACACATGATTTATAAAATGTGAGTTTAAACAACCAAACCATTAAGTATGTTTCCCTTAAATTGATGTTTTTTTTAATTGTTCCACTATTTTTTTGCTGGTTATCTGAATGTGCCTGGGGTGTGACAACGGTATCACAGGGCAACAAATTTGGACACGTTCATTCATATTAAAGAAAAAGTTTATTACTCATTGTTTTGAAGTGTTCATGTTCCCAATTATTGGGTATTGTTTCTATAGATTCGTGAACTTTCTCAACTGTGAATAAGCCGAGTACTTAAAACACAATTAGAACTATTTCGGGATAATTGGATTCGCTTAAAATGTGCTACTGTAATGGTTTGTTTTCACAAAAATATTTTATTTGTTCGTTTTAGATTTTTTCTGATAATTTCTTGTATTGATATCAGAAATGGGGAAATTAAGAACAATACTACCCTACAGTAGCACATTTTAAGCGAATCCAATTATCCCGAAATAGTTCCAATTGTGTTTTAACTAGTTTCAGAACACATTCCTTCATTCTATTGTTAGTATTTTTACAACCATGATCACGGCCTGTGGTTGGACTGGTCGGCTAAGCCATAGAAAATTAAACAGTAGATTTTTAGCGATATTTTCTAAATTCTGCTCAGTTATAATAATAATAATATTTTATTAGCCCTTGAAACGGACATACAAAAGCACTCAAGCATGTAAATCTTCCAGTTTCTCATTTCTGAATTTCCATAGACAGGTGCAAAAGTTTCAGATTTCATCAGATATATTAATTCTGTATTTATTGCTTATAAAGCATTGATGAAAAAATATTAAATTTGAAATTACATTCACCTGAGAAACATCTATCTACAATAGTTTGTTTCCCACCACTTTCCTCTACTGTTTCGGACAGTGCTGAATAAAATTTAATTCCCAAGTGATTAGTTGATTTGTAAAGTAATAGAAAGCGATAAATATTTGTTTTTCCTTCATTACAAAGCTTACTTACCCCGTCGCCATAGCGTGATCCATACCATTAGTAAATATATATTTTTTGGCCAGTTCTAAGTTAGTTTTAATTTTGAGAATATTATTTTGGTCCACCTGGTAGTATCCATCATTTGTAATTGGTCCAAATACTGTATTCGTGATTTATCATAGATAAAATTGATGTCTAGCCAGTATAAATCTTCCGATACAGATTGCTGGACACTTGATTGATTGGTACTGGATGTTTCTTTGATTAGTTTTATTCAATGCACTTCATGACAGCCTGAGCCATACACTAGATTCACAGTTAATTGATGGCATGATTATATTTTGCCACATGCCATCACCATAATTGAATCTATTGTAGATGTATGTTGATTTATCATATTGCTTTACTGCTAGTGATTCACTGTATGATAATATTTTCATTGTATTTTTAAAGTTTTCATAAAATGTGAATGATCTTTCAATGATCTTAAGATAATGATGCCTAAATATTTGTATGTTTAGTGTCACTATTAGTAATCACCAAATTGTTACTTTCTTTGTAGCTTCCTTTCAAGATACATTATCTGGGATTTAGAATAGTTGAAGCATGATTTCCATTGATCTGCAACTGTTGATGCAATATCTAACATGTATTACAGTTGAACTGTGTTGTGTGCTCTCAGGACATCTGTCATCTGCCCAGTTGTCTTCTTTGTCAGGCAGCTAGGAACTTTTGAACCTTGAAAGTAAAAATCAATGCACACCCATATTATTTTGATTTTACATCTAACGAATACTGTTGTGTGTCCGGCATGTTACGATGAATCGAGTTTGAGTATTGAACAACATTATTAAAAAAATATATGTTCTCGTCCATATTGCATTTTTAATCTGAATATTAACACAACATGTTTTAGTGAAGCCTGATCCACAAATGTGCACGTGTTTATTAATTAAAACCATGCATATTAACTACCAAATTTCCAATTAACGATTTTTCGGGGTTTTTTACTGTTTACCAGGAACAATTCAACATGAAACGTATCATGCATGTGACCTGTAGTGAACACAATGATTAATTGTGGTTGAAAGTTGTGCATATTAATTACATGATTTGCATACATTTGTGTAATATGCATCCACAGTTGCCTATCAAAAAATGTCCTAGAATGATCCAATTACCTAATTAGTTTAGAGTTGAAATATGTGCATATGTATTACCTAATTAGCATAAATTGGTCAATCGTTGGATGTTATCTCAATAACGTCTCAAGACCCATTCAGATTCCAATTGAACTTGTTATTGGGTGATGCACTTGGGTGATGCACTTTCCACTGATATATATATACTACTTAAATAATTAATATCAAACACATGTGTGTATTTATTAACAAGAAGTGGTAGCTTTAGAGAGGGTGCATGACGAACGCCATCGTCACTCATAGCCATACATCCCACAATGCAATGCGGCGATGACGTCATTGTAAAGGTGCTCCTTTCCACAAACATAGCAAGTTTGGTTACCACAATGCGAAAATATTTTGAAAACAGTAACTCAAATCAAGTTGACGTATGCATGATACTGAACAGATTTTATCACATGTAGATACAGCTTTCCATTGCAAATACCACATTCATTTAGTGTATCTTTTGTGTATTTTTTGTTCAATGATGACATCGTCCATAGTTCAGTGCATTGCAATAACTTCAGTTAAATATCAGTTCTGTAGAATTATTGTAGCAGAACAATCTAGAAATTCAAGTCGAAATACGAAAACATATTTTGTCATAACTTTGACACTATGTGGATAAATGTTGTTATCGTGGCATTCGTCATAAGCCTTCTCGACAATCACAGAAAATTGTGGAAATAAGCATTCATGTGTATACGTGCATTATTTAAATAAGGCCTTGGAACTTTCGTAGAATACTCACCCGTAGGGCACATACACGTAATAAATAAAATATAATTATTTATCTCAAATTTCAATGCAATTTGGTGTCCTGTTAATTGTCACCTATAATGTATTTTTGTAAATAAAAAGATTTGTATTTAAGTTTATTTATTTATTCTATTTATACTAATAAAATTTTTATTTTTGTATTTCCAAGGAGACCGAGTTGAGTAACGATAATGGTTAATATATTAAATGTTATATAACCTGGTTATATGCAGTTGTATAACTTGGTTTATACAGTAAATGAATGAATGAATGAATGAATGAATGAATGAATGAATGAATGAATGAACGGATGGATGGATGAACGAACGAATGAACGAATGAATGAATGAATACTGCTCCATCTTTGGGGGTTGGTTGTTTGAGATCTGTGGCGTATGTAGTATATCATTGCGAGTATAATAGAAGAAACACGTGGCATAGAGGCCTTCTGAAATCAACTTACATAATCTCCGTACTATCATAACTATCCTATTGAATGTGAAGGCACTCACTTAAGATTGTTGATGGTGAGCAATACATATATATATATCAGAATGATTCAAAAGAAAATACACAAATGCAAAATTCAAAACAAAGAATAGATAAAGTTGGTAGCATCGTCGAACGTCGTCGATATTCTGGATTGTGATGCTGTCTGAATGCGAAACAGATGTTCAAATATTGGCATGGGAATTGTCCTGTTTCTGTTGTTTTCATTTGATTGATACTTTAAATAATAGAATGTTTCTTTCTTACAGATGGCGCTACATAACAGTTGCGATGTTCATCTTCGATATCAGTTGTGTTGCAGGCTATAATATGTTTCATTGTCCTTAAAGGCCACACACCCATGTGACATACACTACCCAATAATATAACAAAGAAAAACAATAAGAGAACGTAGCAGAGTGTGTTGTGATAATTGTTTTAAATAAATATATCATTTGTTTGGCATAAAAAGTGTTGATACATTTACATTCATCATAATTAGACTCAACTTGAAAATACTCTCAGCTTCAACGATTTATGAATAAATTATGCCAAGGTTCTTAATACTCATACTGAACTGGAACTCATAAGTGACTCTATCTTGTTCATAGTTGAATACAACCAACAGTAACTTGTTTTCTGGTAATTCATTCAAACATGACTAGTGTCCTAGATCATAGAGAGTAGAGAGTTGTTTTTTTATAGATATTTATAGAAAAATATTTGTCTTTTCCTTTCTATCTACAAACTTTTATCACTGGTTCACGATCACGAGTGTCTCTTATCACCAAGGCTCGTTATCAACAGTTTATTTTGAGTTTACGTTATATACAACTCTTGAATTTATGCAAATTTTAATTTTTGTTACGCATTGTGAGTGACCTCTATGTTACTTTCCTTGTCCAAATAATGGTTACAATACACCATACTTTATTTTTTAATTGGGGGCACCTAGTACGTATAATTTATTCAAACCATTGAATTTGCCTTGATCTGCCATGAAACCTTCAGAACCTTTGACGCGAAAATAATATTTACTGTAATTTTTAACTATATAATTCCTTTTGTCATGTTACAATCTAAAGTAAAAAAAATACGCAATTCGGTGAATATTATAGAGACATTTGTCCACAACATGTGCTTGAAAACATGTCTGCGTGTACTTCGAAATGCAACAGATGAATATATGAACTGCTTTGCATCGTGGAATATATTGATGGTCAGACCTTTGGTTAACTCAAATGTGAAGAATGTGGAAATTGGATGACTTTTCGCAAAGGTATGGACAGATACACTAATATCCATCACGAAAATAAATGCATATGTTTATTTTATAAGACTAATCATGTTATAAACTTATAATCAGCAGCTGCACAAGTAAAGAAAAGACAACAATTATACTCAAAAGCAACACAACAGAACTTACTTTAGTAAGATTTACCACTTGTTCTGCTTAGTATTAATATGTTCTTACTAAACACACCTCTGTGATCATAGAGCTATATAATACACATTATGGGCATTGAGTATCTAGAAACTAGTGCAGAAACCCCCACGAACAAAAAAATCCCTGGTTAAAATAACCCAATTGCATATACTTTTGAATATATAACACGTACGTATGTATGTAATATATTTACTAATACATTGGCAAGCGATCGGTAAATATATATATAAATACGCTACATACGAGTTACACGTAGTAGTAAGCTAATAAGCAGTAACTCATAATTTCGGGCGTTACAGGCATGGTTTATTTATATTTATTTATGTGATTTTTAAAAAAGAAAATTGGTTATGACGTTTGTGTTGGTGAATTATTTGGTTTACTAATGTATGTATATGACCTTATCTTGGAGTAGCTGACTATATTGTTTTCATTTTTTTCTCTGGTTTTGAAAAAGTTCTCTATGTATTTGATAACCGTTGATAAATTTGTTTTTCCTTCTCCTGCGTAAAGATCATAAAATTGTCTTCCTCCTCTATGGCGTTCTTTTCACAAAATATCCTTTTTCTCTCAGATATATCTGTGTTATTATATCTTCCAGTCTCTAGTTGTAGTCTGTGAGCACTAATCCTTGATTTTGTCATTGATGACTTGTGATGGGTATTATTGAATACGTGTAAGTAGTTTTCAAAGCGCACAATTTATTTTTGTAATTTTTTTCTTTGTTATCATTACCTAAAATATGTTTAAAATGTTTTTTTTTTCAAATTTTGATTTTAGTTTCCGAATATTACTTTATCTATAATTTCTGTGTTCGTGTTTTGCATTTTTCTTCATGCCACAAATGGTCTATATCTAGATCTTTAGGAATAAGTTTTAAACCGGAGATCCAGTTGTACGAGATGTGAGAGTAGATGAAATATAACTCGTAGATGCCAGAGTTTTCTAGTTCTAAGGCGAGACTGTATGCTCCATATACCAGAAAAGTTTCAGACCAGTATTTGATTATCTGTTTTATACCTGCTGCAATTATTGGGTACCTTCCTAATTCTAAAAGACATGCCACATTGGTCGCTTTGCTGTTAACTTTGAGTAGGTATTTGCAGTATTGCAGGTGTAATTGTTGGATTGGTGACATTATATTCATATACAGCTTTTGGTGTTTAATTATGCTATCTAACCAGATTTCTGTACAGTATAAACGTATTAGTTTGATCATGGTATCAAACATTTCAATGTATGTTTTTATTGGTATATATGTATCTGAGAATAATAACTGTTTCGTATGAAGAATGCTTTCATAGCTATATTTTCAAGATATTCTTGTGCCAAATCAAATTTATAATTTGTTTTTAATTTAATTTCAAGATAAGTGTAGGTTGATATTCCATCTAATTCTACACCATCTATGTAAAAATGATTTTTTAATGAGTTTGCCACTTTTGTTGAATACCATGGTTTTTGATTTATTCATTTTAATTTCCAGTTTTTCAGTAAATTTGAAGACTGTTTATTACCTTCTGCAAACCTCAGGCTGAATTGCTTTCTGATAGTAGAAGTATTTTATATGCGTACAGTAAACACGGCATTGTATTATTTCGCAGAGATACCGTGTTGTTTTCCCCATGTTTATATGTTCTTTAATGTCATTGATATATATAGCAGTGGGCTTAGCCACCCCCCCCCCCACACACACACCCACCCACACCCCCACCTCCACATGCCTTATGCCTCATTCTACTGGAAATATTTTTCGTATGCCATTTTTGTTTTTACACATGCAAGTTAAATTTTAAATGTTGGCATGAACCCAATTTGTTTTTTAATTATTATTATTATTATCCTGTTTACAGTTGGTTGAACTTGGTTTTAGAATTGATGGGAATAGCTTACGTAATGTGCTCAAAAGGGTGATTCCTGTAATTGCTAGGGTCTGTTTTGTCACCTGTTTACCACTCACAGCATAGTTGTCATTCTCCCAGTTAAACATTTCGATTAAAATTGTTTTATTTATCTGGAATTTTGTACCATTTCTATTTCTTTTTGATCGCCATATCGTAGTTTGTATTTCAACTTATACCAGTATATAATACCGGGTGATATAATCATAATATTTTGGAAGAGTCCCAGCGTAGCGGGCGCTCTATTATATTTACCGCATATACTATCTTGAGTAATTGGAATTAATGCAGTTGTCCCAGGAATTCTGCTTCACTTAGTCCTATAGTATTTGCACACGTGACATGCATTTGAACATTATACCGTTCATATACTATATGTGCAATCTGACTACCATCAATTTGGAAATGAATTATAAGGCACCGGCAAGACGGTGTCCTTCGGCGTATTATGTGTAGTGTT
Organism: Saccoglossus kowalevskii; assembly: GCF_978046115.1. NCBI lineage: Eukaryota > Metazoa > Hemichordata > Enteropneusta > Harrimaniidae > Saccoglossus > Saccoglossus kowalevskii. Next base: position 30,262,413 of record NC_140650.1, on the reverse strand, counting down.
CGAGTCATTCCACCGTGGTGGCTAGTAAACTGTACCGTAATTAACATATCCAAATCATGCACTAGTTAACTGGTAGCAGCATCTACATGACATTTTAAATAAGGGTACCAACTAACGGCTAACCTATAATTGACGACGCAGTGCTTTCACTTGTCGGTCGATTGACAAAGCTGTGGAAATCGCGTTTTTTTTTAAAGGACAGGGTGGATATAATGTCACAGAAACGAGCGTTGCACGCGATCAGACCGATATCGTGTCAAAACTGGTAAATATGGTAGAATGTGAAAAAAGAAAAACGACTCTCACATTTCGTGCCAGCCATTCACGCAGAAACGCAAGTTGTAAGATGTTAATATACTATACTACGGCTAGCAGTACAATGACAGTGATGAATCAGAATCTATGATATTCTTCGACCGGAAGCAGCGCTAAGACATTTGAGGACTCACCATGACGGCTGGGTCGTAGGTTGGTACACTCATACCCCAAATACTTAATTCATTATGGACACACTATAAAAAGTCCAAATTGCTTAAATAAATTATTTACATTCTCGGCAACTGAAGACGAAGTGCATACCGACCTTTAGTTCGATCGTTTCTTCAAGTGACATCCATTCTCGTAACTGTTGACCGATTCTCCGTCGACTTCGATGGAATCGTTTATATCTGCCTTGGCTGCGCTCGCAGCATTTTTACTTTTCTTGTCCAATTTCCGATTGGTCTCCTCTTCAACACTTTTCCGACAACGTAGTTTACTGTATGATAACTTTTATGGTTCCGGGGATGACTGGGGATATCGGGAAGCTCGGGCATTGACGGAGACGGAATTATCCCTGGCAACATCACCTATCACCGTGGACCTGTCATCCAATCCTAGGGTATACCAACTCATAACCCGATCATCAAGATACCGTTTGCAAATATTGAATGGCACTGTCCGAACCATACCGGGAAATCAAAGGAACAATATGTATGGTGAGTGTTTTACTGTGCATACTAATAGCCGCGCTGATATTCATAACGCAGTGTGTTTTATATTTATTTTTCTTATCCCAGGGCGGTTCACGCATCGGTAATAGGTAGGAGTGAAGGTGACTTGAATTCTAGTCGGACTCGACTCGCTGTCATGTGACACCTTAATTGCAATATATTCTTATAGTTGTAACAATCTAAAAAAAGAACATCGATTGTTTTACAAGTCCGTTTGTTTTATGTTAAATGCGTTATTTATCATGCGATATGTCGAGTATAACTGCTATGCATGCAGGGAAATAGCATGTAATCGACCATTACTATGATCATAATCGATGTTACTATAGTAACCAATCTATTACGCTGGTATGCCATGAATCTACCAAACACAACAATAATTAGCAATTTAATTCTTTCAATCACGAGCAGCCTGTGAAAAAGGTGGTTCGAATGCACCATCGATACTACTGTTTTCCCTATTTAAATTTGGACACCGGTGTCATTCGAGCAACACAATTAAGTATTCCGCGGTTTAGTTTACTCTGTAATAAAAAAGTCTGAATCATTGAAAATGATGATAGAAGCTATCTAATTGTGATATATTTTAATCTATATCCACACGGTCACTTTTCAAATAACTGCAATAGTATGAATCACTGCTGCCTTCGGCGCATGCGTAGAAGCCTTTATTATTTGCTATTGGTGGAAATTGTTATGGATTTTGGAGTATTTGGACGAACTAAGTTAAAAAGTTGCTCAAATCGTCAATGATGTCATCGATGACTAAGAAATTTAGAAGAAATTATGTGCAAAAGTAGAACTTGTTAATGAACACAGAAGGACGCACGAGTACGTACTAGGTAAACCACCAGGTTGGGATTATTGACAGCCTAAGTATACTAAATAAATACCACCTGTCAAAACCCTTTTCCCACCAATGTTGAGTAATCAATGATTTTATTGAACACCCGTAATCAAGGAATCCGCATTGATTGGAATTTACGATAAACGCTGTAACGTCTTGCGAAACGAGGTACTTTTTATTTGTGAATGGAAATCAACTTCAGTTGAATGAATTACAATTTTATATCGATGTGATTGCATTGAAATCGTCGTTTGCCTCACCCCCCCCCCAACCGATAGAGAAAGACGTGTATGCCTGTCACTGACAGGGTGATTGCATATCGGGAATGCTATATGCATATATTTATTATCTATTTTGTATTAGAACAATCTATGACTCCGACATACGTCGGTGCGCCTAACCAAATCTTCGTAATACCTTTATAACTGGGCGCCAGTAATATCATTCTCTAATTTCCACTTCATATTTTACCAACATTAACACGAAAGAAATAACAATAACTTGCTGAATTTGAACTCTATTCTGAAAGATTGAAGATATTCATCGTTCGTCTGTCAATCACATTCAATCAATAATTAATTAATTAATACAGTATAAACAATAAGAAACAGCTAATGGTATACAAAAACTGGTCGATTTTGAGCTAGAGCTAGACGCTCCATTGAAATTGTAAAATTGGGTCATGCTTTCGTCTAATAAAATGCGTTGGAAGGATAACTAGAAAATATATATCAAACTGTCCCGGGAGACGACCTGACGACATTAGAGCTCTTAAGTCGAATCCGTATACTACTATTAGAGACATGTGTTTTCGTACGCACATGTGATTCAGCGTTGAGTAATGGGATTAAATATAGCATTATTGTGAATATCGTGATTTACCGGGAAAAAAACGACGAGAATACTGACTCACCCACATGTTGTTGCGCGCCAATTGACGAGCAAGATTCGTCCACAATGGATGGTAAATCTAATGACACCTTGTTTTGACATGATCGATTGATACTGCATTACACAATTAAACGAGATAAAAGCTACCGTGACTATATAATGCCCAAGGTGCTTACGCTGACGTAGCAAAGCACGATCAAATGGAATATCTCATCGAAAAATATCCACGCAAACTGGATTGCGAAATCGAGCACGTACCAACTTCTACTATTGCAAATTATTTTATTATACATTAGCGGGTATTATTTCGTTTTAAGGAAAAGCACTAAAATAAATCAAATAGGAAGAGATAAAGGTTAATAGTTCATTTAATGCCGTAGTCGTAGAATTGTATTTGTGAGCGCTACACAGAACTTATCGGTATATCTAAATCGTAATCAATTGCAAACTGACGTTGATATGTAGTGCACTTGTGGGAGCAATAATAAATGGCCTTGGGGGGAAAAGGTTGCGTGTAATTTTCCATTTAAATGTTTATTTGTAATACAATAACGTGAATCTAAACTAATTTCGTAGCATATACACATTTAACAATAGTGTCGTTGAATTCGTCACGGCGTCAGTTGACCACGAGCTTGAATATTATCACCATACTTCGCAGCTCTACCTTCATCCTGATGATCTTCGATATTTATGTAAAAAACAAAACAATGCTTGTATACACGTTGTATACGTCGAATGGGACCCATGACGCAGTGTGACGACTGTGACTCCTTGCAACGTTTATAATGTATTTGCCATTTGTGTAACAGTTGTCAATTGCTTAATGAAAATATTACAGTGACTACGGTTACGTAGTTAATATAGATTACGTCACTCAGCGCGAATTCTTTATACTAATATTGACTCCGGCTATAATGCATTACAATGCAATAATAGTTTGTGTGTTTTGCGTTGATTCACTTTACAGTATACCCACACACCTTTCCAGTAGCGTAGATGTACAGGAGTTGCATATACAATATATGTCGCCGTCGTGTGTTTAAGAAACGTGAACATACTAGTATTTCAATCAATTGCTTTGAAACTTATATATTAAAAAATATTATCGGTCTAGTCGAGTGACCATTGAATTTTTTCATTTTTCATTTGTATCTGCAAATCTGCTGTTAAATGTATGTAAATTCGCTAACTACATTCTGTACAGTTACAACAGTCACTATGTTGTTTTTTGTATGTTATTCATCTGACATTGAGGTTTCACACGACAACAGAAATGTGTGCCAAATATGAATGCAAACCACTCTATATTAAAAATAATATTTTGCTGGAAAAGATATCAGAATACCCAATCCTTTTTATTTGCAATTTTATTGAAAAACAATGTGGGCTCAGAAACTATATAATATTGCCAGTACCACTGTATTTGAGACTAATAATACCTATCACAGTATCACTTTTTGGTCTTTGACGCTATGTGTAATAGCCTCGCTTTAAATGTAGTATGAAACAACTTTAGAGTTCACACGCGTTGAATATGAAATTAATGTCAAAATATATTTTTTTCTATTCTCAGCCGATATCCAATTTTATACGCCAATGGTTGGAGCTGTAGTTATCAGGGGAACGGCGTCACAATTTTATCTAGCAATGGATGAAAATGGACAATTTAGTTCAACTGTAAGTATATAAAATGCAAAACAAAATGTTTTTCTTCAATACGTTTGTAAAGCCTGGTCAGTGTAGCAGACTAACGATAAACGCGTGTAGTATTGGTTATTCAAATTACTAGAAATCGTATTCATGAATACATTGTGACGTCATATCACGTGATTTCTAGTTGTGACTGAATTTCAGTGTATCGCCTACGTGACAGGAAGGTTACATACATAAATCCAGGCTAACCGTGTATTCACTAAGATTTATGCTACCTGTCAAGTCTGATCACGATTACACAACCAAGTCCCTGTAACGTTATCTTATTTCGTTATGCTGGCTAGTGCGTAACCCATCATGTCTAATTTAATACTCTCGTATTTATTGGCTACGATTAATGTGACGTTTCAATGTCTTTCTATTATTGTAGAATAACTTAGAAGATTTATCAAACATACACTCTGGCCTTCTATGATTGCGTCATCCTTTAGTCCCCCATTTTCGTTACATTCCGCAGCTGCAGCGAATATGTTTGAGAATTTCAAATGCAAAGCTTAATGGAGCACGATTTTATCTTGTGTGCGTTCATTTGCTAACGAAAAGCCTGAGGTAATGTTGGTTCACAGATTATAACAAGCGAAACAGTTTACAAAACCACATTGGCTTTTCAGTAAAAAACACGTGACTAATCTTAGAGTTAACGACAGTGAAGTTAATTGATCTAAATATACCTCATATGATGACAGCTAGCATATTTATGACGCCCTGGTCAATAGTTTCATCTGTGAGCCCTGTGAAAACATGGTGTTGAAGAAACCACGGAGCGGAATATAGCCTCCCGAAAAATGTTTAAGTTTATGAAAATGTAAACGCGAATGAGAAATAACGCGAGAATCTACACAATACAGTCTCTTGTATCATCTCTGTAACAAAGATGATATGGTCTGGTCTAATAATGGTGTTATAAACACAGAGCTTGTTCACAACACAACACAACACAATGGTTAATATTAGCGCCAAACATTTTTATCATTTTTAAACCAACTGAAATAACAAAAGTAAACAAAGACATATATAACCATATTTTATGTAAAATAGTTCGGGCAATTAATTAATTTCTTGCTTGGATTATTCATGTTTCAATTCCTTAGCTAGATAGTTTCATTGAGCCAACTGTCAACGGAGTGCGTTATTACGCGTTATTCAATTACAAATATACCCTTGTATATACCCTGGATAATCAAATGGGCCCTCCAACAGAGACGTTTGTCGGGATTGTTTTGGTAACTAAAGTTGTATGTATGTGGGGGAGGGGGATTCGTAATGTGAATGCTGAATCTACAGATTGCCATATATTGTTATCTTCACGATATTGTGTACGTGACAAGCTGCACATTATATTGCGTAATCCAATGAAACCAGCTTATATGAATCATGGCCATATTTAGGCATTGCGTAATAGTGTAATAATGTACTTTCTCTTTCAAACCCCCAGGAGTTAATAACAGAAGATAATATATTCAAGGAGAGCATCGAAGATGGCTTCCGTGTTTACTCGTCCTATCAGCACCCACAGAACAGCAGGTCGACGACTAGCTGGTACATTTCAGTTGATAAACGTGGACGTATAAAGAAAAGCGACTATAAATGCAAAAACAGCTCACATTTTTTGACAATGAATGGCAGTAGACAGACGTAACTATGTCCTGCAAGACAACTTATTCCGAAGTGAAAGAGAACGATGCAGAGTTCGACCAGTCTTCCGTAATGGATGTTCATCGTATCGCACTGCTCCGTTACCAGGACGACAGCGAATGAATAGAGCACATGCGCACATCACTGCAACGTCGCTTACTTCTGCTAGGCCCGAGTTCAAACACAGGGTCAAAAGCTTATAATGTTGCGTGGCTGGTATTTGTGAAGGGAATTGAAGTCATAACTGTTTGTTTTTGCTTCTTACAAAACTATGTACTATTCAGGTGACCATTTTTTAAAGCCAATACAACACTTATAAAGTGTAAACATCGATATTCGGGGGTTTATATATATGGCTAAGCTGTATGCTATCACGCTTGCTGTTTTGAGATTTGGAAAAATAGAACGCAACATTATTCATCGAACCAGTGCACGAGAATGCATTGGTGGGTAGATGAATATTGTACAAAGATTGTACATGGCTCAAATAATTATTGATATGTAATGTAAACTGTATCACAGTGCCTTGGCTGACACGTGTGAAAACCATCCCACCTGACAACCGAGACTAGATTACCCTTTAAAATGATATATACACATTCAACCACAATAAACAATTGTTTTCAAAGCACGTTACAATAATGTTAATCTTGGCGAAGATGTATTTTATTTAATTAAAAAAATGATTTATGATATGTATAATCCCATAAAAATACATTACTAGAGTTTTCAGAAAAAACAGTTTTGTTTTAAATATCAGGCTACCTGTTCTCGCTTGTCTTCAGACTTTCGAAGAAAATAGACATTCACAATGCATCAAATGCTGATTCGTACTCACGCGAGATTTTATTTCATTCATGGCCTATGATGTATGACGTCATTTACCTTTATTCTGAGAATAAATACATACACAACAAAATGATATTAAACTTGATTGCCATCAGGAAGTAAATCGAGTTGAATTTCTAATTAACAACAAATTATTTGCTCAAGGGGGCGGAGGGGGGGGGTGTTACGTTATTCTGTCCTGTATATTGACTGTAAATAATTCCGAGTTATTTCATTAGGTTCTCCTTTGTTAAAACAAGGCAAAAATGGGACAACTAACGATGCACTGTTATTTAATATCAACGGACATATTGATGGAATTTGCATAACCATACGACCCACCTTGATCTAACTCATGAGTTTACTTTACGATGTATATTCATTGTAATCGTTCTGAACGTCCATGTATTCAACGTTGCCATGGATACTAGTATATGTCTGTTGGTGTATATTGAGAAATCAGGACTTTTGTATTGTCCAAACAAGTTTTGATATCATTCATATGTTCATAATAATAACTGTTCACGTGACCAGAGATGTTCTTCTTAATTATTTAAAACGTGCAGAATAACTAATGTGATTTTATTTAAATTATTTAAATTATTTGAATTATACAAAATACGATTTCCTTCATGTATAATTCAATCTCTTCGCGTGTGGCCATAAACTCGCCAATAACCAGGTTGAAGTTGGCCATTTCACCGATCACTGTAGTTCGTGTTCAAAATGGTAACGAATGACGCCATCTAATTAGCGAGACGGACTGCGAACGCAAGAGATGCATGACACCAATTGTAAAAACGACTGTCTTGCATAGGGCATCACACTCACCCATCATAATTACATGATGGTGATGTCTACTTTAAGACACGACAAAAGTCTGTAGACGTATTTTCTAAAAAATAATACGACCTAAGTTTTCATTAGCTATTTCCCTGTTTTTATCCACAAGCCAAAGTGACGATTTATAGACAAACTGCATGAGATTTAGTTTTATATATGATGACGTAATGCATTCTCGAACCGGATCATTTGGGCCAAGGAGAATTAATGTCATAACATTAATGTGAGTTGGTAAATATTCATATCTGCCTTAATACTTTATGTGTTTTGATTTAATTTATTTTACATTTTCAGAACAACATTTTGTCTCATCTTATACATGTACATCAAAAATTGAATAAATTACGAGAAATAAACTAATTCGCTATCTGCTTTAATACATTATGTGATTTAATTTAATCTATTTTACATTTTCAGAACAAATTTTTGTCTCAAACTAAACTACTAGTAATTTGCTGTTGTTGAGATATGCAGTCGTCATCGCTTGCGCTCAAATAGCAAGAAAATCAGTCTAGGTTTGTGCGGTAGGCAGGGTGTAATGTATCGTCGAGCCACATCGTGTTCTCGCACGAAACGTGATGTAATTTCGATGCCAATCCATATCGGAACAAAACAGAAGGTTACCATTCATTTGATTTAAACTGTGTAAATAATAACGTGAATTGTCAGTGGCCTTCTAAGGCTTGTAAAATAATACATACACGATGATGACATCGATAAGAACCGTAAGTCTCACTCTATCTGCGCATGTGCAGTAGAAATGTGACAAGACTATCGTCCGTCGAATCTCGAGTTAATTCAATCTCCGACGTAATGATATAAAAAGCATCAATGAGATAACAGAAGACTTATGGAAGCTGTAATTTCCGTCACTAAGATGCTATTTTGGTGATTTCCAATTATGTTTTTCTTATTCCTTAGTATCAGATCGCCCTTTGCCTTTTGTATTCATCTTCTAAAAATAGTTCTGTGCGATGAATGATGCTCATGCATAAAGGTTGTCATAGAAACCATAGTAAAATGTTTAGATGAGCTAAATAGATTACAATTGGGGATTGCATGTCGCTGCTGTCTCGGTTTGTAGATAAAAGAACATTTTTTGAAAACTGTTCCTATCTCACGTCCAATGCATCACACGATGTTTACGGTGAAATGTACAGAGGTTCTCACATGGGATTAGAAACGAGTACCATTGTCACCACTGCCTTTGCTCTGAATGACGACAATCTGCAAATACAAATTGCACACGAAAATCAGAGGTTGCAACAGTTGCCAGTGACAGACAGACGTGTGTAAGAATCGGCATAATGAAAATACACAATCATAGCCTGTCAGGTTATATTATCGGTCTTTCGTCGTTCCTTGAAACCAATACCATGCATGCGTCTTAAATCCTCATTTTTATTACAGTGTCTACGATGATTTACCAATAGATAAAGTGCACAATCCGATAAAAGGAAATTATATATTTTCAAATAAATGTAATTTACACAAGAAAATATTCCCAAGAAAGGTTTATGGGGTTACGTAACTATATGTCCAAAACGTAATTGTGTTTCTAACAACTAGCGGTGGTGCGTCGTTTGTAACTGCTGGGGCTCGTCTTCAAGTTATTCGTAAAATTTGTGTATTATTTCGAGATAATTATAAAGTAATTAGGCCATAGATTAAAGAACAGCGAAAATATGTTCATCAAATTGATTATAAATTTAAATTGTTTTGCCACCTATATTTATACATGGCATTCACAAGGTGGTAATTAGTTGATATTATATCATTTTTGTTCAGACCGCACGTTTATTCCCGTATTCATATTCTAAACCATTGCGATTGTATTTGTCATGGGCGTATTGTGGTATGGTTGGGTCATAGTGAAGTATGTAGTTCATCCACGCAAATTAACGTAAGTAATGGGGGTTATTCGTGCTAGAGGGCGCTACACGACTTGGATCTGAAACGTTTCGAAGTCAGTCCAATCGCCGTTAACCATGATGGTATTATTCGCAGAGTCCCTGGAGGAAATAAGTATTGTGGCGACAGTGAGTCAGTCGTCTTCTACCCTTAGTACGTCATCGAAATGGCGACGTAATATCTCTCAATGAAACAGTAAAACATTACATAGAAATATACATGTTACTAAATTACATTATCTATTACAAAACAATTAATTAACCATCTAGAGAGTGTGAGTTCTTGATTGGAGTGTATTCTGCGCATGACTGTGGAATTTAAACACGCTCCACGAAATATATACTAACTAGTTATCTTTTCGATTATTTGAGTATTTTTTTGGAATAATACTAGAAATAATTCTACATTCTGACAGGATTATGTAACTTTCTGTGATCATATTAAAGAGACCCTATTGTTTTAACGTTAATTAATTAATTGTCAAAATTGTCAACACTAAATTCAGCATCACATACATAAGTTAAAATTGTCATTCACGTTCAGATGTCACGTGATTATATGCAAATTCATTTATTGTCGGCAGGCGGACGCCATATTCCCCCGCGCCATGATGCATCTCTTTTTCAATATCGCTCAACCAGTTTAGTATTCTGGTGTCAGATAACTTATCGTACTGTTTATGTTCCTCGTGGGTCTCAAGTGCGTTTACACAGTTATCATCCAACGTTTCACAGATATTGGACTTTGACTCAAGATGTTCCTCTTTTACAGCTGATGTTTCTTCTTCGGAACTATTCGTCGGTATTTTGTCAAAGTCCTCCCAATTGAGCGCCTCGTTCCTGTAGCGTATGTTACCCGACGTCACGTGATTACACACGTAGGGCGAATTCACAGCTTGTTCATTCATCCCACAGCTAGTCAGCTTGTTGTTCAATTCATGCATGTCTATAACGCTAGACCCATTAGCGTTCGCATTATGGACACTCCCTTGAAAGAGAAATAAAAATACAAGTAAACTTCATAGCGAATCGATTAGCAAACTCAATTGAAAAAAATACAACTTTAGATTCAAACTACTTTAGAGAAAAGAGAGAAAAACAATTTTGTTATCTTCATGCATAGATAATACTATTATGACGCAACTTTTATAGTACATGTACTAGTAAAGTCAACCCTTGAAGCTTAAATAAACCTAACTTACAATTGTCATTTTGTTGTAAATACACAAGTATGAGGTTATTACGAGCATACCTCAAAGTATACATGAAGACAGTACAGCGGGAGTATCGACCGACGAGCAGCGGAGGACGATGCGACGGCGTACTGTCTGAGTGCATACTTTGAGGTATCCTCGTAATAACCTTATTGTTATAATCTTTTCCTTCTTCTATTAATATTCAAATATTTTCGTCAACCGTTAAGGGTTTTATATATGAAGTTAGAGAGTTTTTGTGTCGTACATTGTAGCACAGAACGCCTACCTAGTACACACTTATTTAGTAATGATTTTCTTTTGACATTGAAATTCGTGCACACTTTTGTCATAGAAACAATACTTCGTACTAAGTGAATACCAACAATGAGATAAGAAACAACAATACGACGTCATTAACTACAATGCAGATTATAAAGAACTTGTTTACTAATATACGTACTATACTAGACACAGTCGTTGAAATGTAAACTATATCCAAAGCTGTGTGTGAATGTTTGTTGTAATCATGGTTTGTTTGATCCATGTGTAATCAACATACTTACCTCAAATAAAATAAAAATAATAATAATAAAATAAACGCTTACAACTTGTTCTAGTTATTTGTTGAGCACCAGATTGATACATGTACATAATACTGGGCTTCTTTAGTAAAAGTAATCCCACATTTAGTATATTGGTACTTACTCATACAAAATGTTCGAGACGCTCTTACAGGTGTTATTCGTCGGAAACTTTCAAGATTTTGGTTCGGCGTAGAAATTTCACGTCGTGACACTCTCGGCGATGGTACGGGAGATAACCCCGTCGAATCATACGATCCACAAACTATTTTACGTGGCACCAGTGGCGACGTTTCCGAAGACGTGGTCGATCTATAATCGTAGAAGTGTTTCTTTGGGATACGAGGTGACGGTGGTTGTTCGTCTTGAGATTGTGACGCGGTTTGCTTTAGCAGTCGGCGAAGAAGTCTCGATGAGTTTTCTATTGATCTTATTGATGACGATTCACTTGATGTCTTCGCTGCTTTGCCTTCCGCGTCAAGCAATGTATCCGGTGCTGAGACATATCTCAAAAGCCGTCTTCTACGACATGGTGAAGGAGAGGAAGCGAGTGGCTCTCGCTCAGAATCACCATTCAAGATGTCCAAACTTTTTCTTGGTTCGTTCACAAGCGGTGGTAGATTGGTTAGAGACGATTGATTGCGCGTCTTGTTCATCTTCCCCTGTTCTACTACACTGTCTCTAGCGTCGACTCTCTTTTCTTCTTCACACATCCTGCCTTCACATGTCCTGTGAACCGTACAGCTCCTCCCGTACAAGGTTCAAGGTGTCAAAGATACAGAAGTAGTGTTGACTGACTGTTCTTGTTATGCGTCTTCTTCACAGCTTATTCGCTGCATGGAATTCGATTACACGTATGTAGTTGGTAAATTATCGCGATGACAATTAACATAAGACAATGTGGTCGCTGATGTGATTAACGGTGCAGTGAAACTAATTGAATGATTTGAAGAATCTAAAAGGTCCTGGTAGCTAAATCGTATTTGTCGTAATTAACAAAAAATGAGCCATATAAAATTATAACTACTGAAATTGACCACTAAAAACAGGGTGCGACAAGCTAGGCAATTGTCTTAACTATGAATTCATGTCATATCAAATCAGAAGAGAGTTAATGAATGAATTACAAAAATAGTTTTAACCAGTTAAGACCCTGCTACAAGTACTATTCTAACCAGGCTAGTGCCGGAACACTCAATGAAATACGTATAGCTCTTCACTTGAAGCATTGTATTCATCAAACGCTTATATATTTTACACAACGCCACATTGATAACTCATCCATGTGATTTAATAAAAAATAATTTTATTAAACTCCCAGTGCCTGTTACGCCTTTTGTATTGCTGACTTTCTTGAAGTTCTAGGGGGCTTTATTTCTATTCACGACACTGGTAACAAAAACAGCTCATCACATTGAATATTGTTGTTGTTTCTTATATCCACGTACGTCCTTCCTTTAATCCAGTTACGTAATCTATTGGTTTGGTTTGTTTGTGACGCTGTTTCGGATTAAAAGTGATGACGCCAATCGTCATTGATGTCGCTTGTTATACCACGGTGATGACGTCAAACGTCATTGATGTCGTTTCTAACATTATACACAATGAACAACTATTTCGCATTTCAAACAATTATACTTAGAACAGTTCCCACAGATAGACTGTGTACTTAAATTTATGTTTGACCTTGTGTGGTTGGACTTACAAACTCCGTATGTCCATGCATATTTCCATTTGTGTGTCACAGTGCAGTGCAGCAACTTGACTAGACCACCATCCCTCAACAGGTGTCGAGGGACGGTGGCTAGACTAGTACTCGAGTACACTGTATTCTGCCTCCACGAATTGCGCTTTCCAACCAACATGTCTATCATATATTGTAGCATAATACATCATTTAAACCGGGTCTAGAAATAATCCGGTAAAAGGCACTTCATATTTCTATTACAATATCATGGTCAAATCAACATTGAAAATAACTATTATTGTATGCTGCATTCAACATGCAGTAATAATGATATCCCATAATAGCGTTTTTTTTTATTTGTTCATTTAACGTTCAGTTGGAGTGTGTTTTTATTTAAAGCGCATAAATCACTAAGGTGAAACGTAATCGGAGCCTGGTCCATTCCCATCGCGCCCAACGTTTGTATAAATTAGAAAATGATCAAATCTAAAATCAAATATAGCCTATGATGGATGTATCACGGGGGGAATACTCTCTCTGGGTTCTCCACACGTCGGTGCCAGGGGGGAATCTCGTCTCGTCTCTCTATCGCGTCCCCTTGAGGTGCGGGATCGGGGAAGTCACTTAAGCTCTACAGTCAAATAAGACACACACAACGAAATACGTTTCAACTCTCGTCTTAGTCGGTTGAGTACTCTATAAGACACAGCGCCCTGGGGAAAAATCCCCAAGACTATCCAAGGCTGTCCCAAGACTCGCCCAAGACTGTGCTTAGACTCGCCCAAGACTCTCCAGGACTACACTGCCTCTGTTCTGGTGTGCTCGCCAAGACCAACTAAAACAACTTTAATCGTTCACTACATTAATAACTACGAATACTAACTGTCAGAAATAGTAGTCCGAATAGCGACGGTTATCTCGTAATTAGTTCCAAATCACTGATGAGCCAAGTTCCGTCCAAAACCTCGCCTGCCTAAACGATGCCAGACATAACACAGTCATTCGCTAATAATCAGCTAATTAAGTCGATTAACAGATACGCGAAAACAATTTCATCATAGATACATCCCTCTGGATTGAAAAATACGAACAACCATAATACCTCTTTCACTTAGTCCTGTCGCATCTACTGATTTGGTATTCAAATTTTGCAACAAATCGTGTAAATATGAACAAACCAAAAATGTTGTTATGGGTGTCAGTGTTTCACAATATTGAATTCAGCATTTAATAATGGTTATTTTCAATGTTGATTTGACCATTTCGCAATAGAAATATAAGGTGGACGCACAGGGTAACGGATTGAAATATATCAAAATATATATTATATTAATTTTCTTAAATTAGACATATGAAAATATTATCAAATGAGTCCTTGGGTACTAAATCGTTTTCACTCCGAACGTAGAGTCCGAGCATGGTTCTAGTAACCGTGGTCTGAGTGGCAGTTGGATTTAAAATGAGCCACAAATAGAGAACTAGTAACCGTTGTGATTTAAATAAATATTTGTTTCATCATTGTATAATCTGTTAAACCTAGTGTGTTCCCTGTCTGTTCGTTGGTAACAAGTAACTATGATTGATTGGTTGATTCTAAACTGTGAAATATTTTTCCGAGTTTTAAAAAAGTCTGTGAAAATTGGTATAACTACGATTATTTTTGAGTATTTTAATAATTTTGACTTAAAATGCATCGTGATAGAAATAATATTTCGTTCGTAGAAAAACTGACTTGGCAGTAAACATATTCGTTCAATACAACATTGAAACCATGAGTGCGCCGGCGTGTGACTAAAGTTACCTATACGTATCGGTAAACCCAAGATGCATGTGAATTTGCGTTTTATTCTATTGTATCATTAAAAGTGGAGATTGTACGAGGTCACAGACATTATACGGTTAATTAGAATTAGAAACTGGAATTAATTTATTTATTGATTTATTTATTTACTAACATTAACAGCGGGTGCCGGTAAATACTCTTTTACAGAATAACGAAAAGTGTAAATTCATTTGAAAATATCAATTTCAGAATTTCCCTGAGCAACATTATATAAAATAGACATAATACCTTTGCAGAGGAGAATATTTCCAACACAGTCCCTCTATGGTGTATTAATTTTATAACGGTTGATGTGAAACAAGTCTACTGAACATAATTTGTCTCACTAAGACTTGAGGAGAGAGCTTGATAATAATGTCCATTGAAAATGTGTACTTTATTATCATGTAACAACATTGCACCGGCAAGAAGTTTTAAAATTCTAATAAGGTAAATTGAAAACTTTGAAAATTTTCAAAATAGTAAACAAATTCATCCAACCTTCAACCATATTTTTAATATTGTAGCATCTCAAATTTACCTTGTACAAATGAACAAGCAAATTAAGCATTGCGGCGTGACTATGTCGTGCGTAAATTACGTCCTCTATCGGCGGACAAGTACGGAGACCAAGACCGTTGACTGAGGGCGCTATTGAGATACTCTGCCCGATTCGTGGTGAAACTTTTGATTTATTTACATTTGAAGACATAACCGAACAGAAGAATGGGCGGATTAACTGGTCTGTATACCACTCACGAAACTGCACACATATAGTTTTATGAACGTAGATTTGAAATGAACAATGTTAATGTTAATAATGAGAGGAACAGGGTAATAATGAAGTTTACAAGTTGCAAATATTGGTTCATACCAGGTTAATATACCAAAACACATGTACATATATATACTAGTACTGTATATCATGTACATTGTAATGGACATCATTCACGTATCGTTTTAAAACGAGGTCCATTAGTACTTTCTAGATACTAGTCCGCGAATAAGCGGCCAGAATGCGTCACTAGTTTATTCACGGACTCCGTCGCGTGTATCTAGAGCGTAATACTAATAAAGCATCGTTTTCAAACGACGCGTGGTGAGGTTATGCCGCGTGGATCAGACTGGCAAAGTCGGGACTTCTTTTTTGTTTTACAAAAAGAAATAATTAATTGTCAATTTAGCCTTTTTAGCGTGATCGCAAAAACTAGCGTGGCCGCGAAAGACATCTTCTAGTTTCGCGGTCACGTTAGTTTTCACCATCACGCTAAAAAACTATTAATCATTTCTTTTTGTTAAACAAAAAAGAAGTCCCGACTTTGCCAGTCTACGCGCTGATCTGCATTGTTTTTGTGGAATTTGAAAACGACACAGCTGAGACACGTGGTCGCTTCGTGTTCAACTGATGTAAGCCTGAATACCAACACACGGACACTAACAGTACGTAATCACGCAATAATGGACAATGCTACGTCTTTGTTATTTTGTATAGATTGTGTGTTCGCCGAACCGCAGCCAATTGACATGAGTACATAGACTGTGTAATTTATCTTCCGTAAATAATGACTTCTAACACTCATGACTGTACTATTTACGCGTTGTCATGGTTATTTCCCAGCATGCGTTTCGGCATTGATATCGGACTGATACTGAAGTAATAAATAACAGGAAAATCGATTTTTAATGAGTCTAATCACTACTGATTATTTTCGCTTAACATGTATAATCATGATAGATCTGTATATTCACACATATACACGGAGACCTTCAATACAGTGTTCACTTAAGTTATACTAGAATATTACAAATCAATGTTTCGTGAACGCACAATATATTGCTGTTGTGTCTTCAACATACATTGTGTAAGTGTCTGGCATTCCATTAAGAGTGATGACGTCATTATTTTTATCGGAGACAATTAAATGCAATATTGAATGATATATCTGATGAAGAAAACCAAGTTAATGACTTTCATTCTTTTTGATATCGATTTCCCATCAACAGGTTGTTTCGGACTGAACACTTAAAATTAAGTACGTTGTTATCCGTGCATACACTCGGGATGTATGTGGTGTTATTGACCTTGTCAGAAGTGACCATTTCTATGTTGTGATAATGTAAAAAGATTTTTAACAATCCATCAAAACTTAATCAGTTGTCATTGTTTTCAAATAACAACACTACACTTTTAATCTGTTATATAATAGTGCGGTCATTCTATCAGGGATTGTATATATTTATATTGTGTATGATAAAAAATATATAATTAATTGTAACATAAAAAATAGAGGGACCCTATATAGAATGGAACGGGCGGTTGTATGCACACATCAAAGGAGACCGGACGTGTTTCTGTGACGTACAATAACCACTCGTTAAGTCATTTGATCTATTAGTAGTTGAAACTATCAAGGCGAATTCTCTTGCTACTAAGTTGTTATGTAACGGTACGCCGAGCCTAACACAATAGAATGAGCGGCTCACATTACTCATTCAGTCCAGAAAACTGTACTTAGATGACGGAATTTATGCATGTTATGCACAACTGATTGCTTATAAATATATCGGAGGGTTTGACACATTCGTCACCAGGTGCACAGCGTCATGCTTACCAGGTGCACATCGTCATTAGTTGCGCCATGAAAGACAAGGTCAATAAATGTAACTACTAACTCAATTAAACATAACGTACAGATTTACATTCTATATTATATACATATATAGTGTAGATATGGGAGTCGATTATTCAAAAACAAGAGTACTCAATATATCAACTAAAACGTATGGGTTTACATAACAGTGCCTATATATACTAGTATATATATGTACATTTTTCATTTTGTAACATAGGATCACACAGGGGAAGAGCGTGTCAGTTACCACGATACCAAACATCGACATATGAGGCATGTAGTTGTTAGCTTGTTGCTATGGCAAAACAACACGGATATGCTCACTGGAGCGAATTGTCAGTCGCACGAAAACAGGCTTTAAGAGTATCGATCAAAGTTTTTTTAGAAATAACTTATCGACTCTTGCATTTGTAAGAATTTTCCCCCAAGTAAACGTAATGTTATATTACTTGGTTTTATAAAATAAGCTGGATGCCCGACGCTATGTCATTGATGAAACACAACCACACTTTAGCTATCATGTTAAAATGCAGAACAACAAGAAAAAAATATATATCGACTGATCTGTTTTATTCTGCGTGTCGTGAATTAGTTTCATAATATAAATAAAGCCTTCTCTTATTTACTCCACATACAGGTAAATCGTGCCCGAAGTCACTGGTATCCAAAGCGTTTGCTATGGCGACTTCGCAAGTGTTTCGATCAGAGCCGCTATTCAGCGAATTCTCTGCCGATTGCTTGTTTTGCCCAATAGCCTGTCCACACTGGAACGCTACGGCGTGCTGAAAAAAAGACAATCATGATATCGACAATGACCAGCATAGCTTGAATATATATTATTAGTTGAAATAAAGACGGCAGTTGATCAAAGGGTTGAGCTTATATCTTATGGTTTGAGCCACAATGGATAGAGTATTGCGATGTTGTAAACGAGGTTGAGTACTAAGTCCACCTTAAAGATCTGAGTGTCACGGTATGTATAGAATGTCTCAAGAGAGTGACAACTGCATGGTCGCCAATCCACAGTAATTTGATACGGATTTGTCAGCATTGTGTTAGTGATTGTGACAAATAAACAGCCGTTTTGACGCGACACTAATTAAAAACACACCAAACCCATCAAGGGTGGGACGTGCAGTATGTCGTTGTGTGACATTTCTTTAATGTCACACTTTTTTTCGTATTGTATTCAAACACAGCAAGGTCACTAATAAAAATTTGCTAAATCATAATTTACAGGAGTACATGTTTAAAAAAACACAAAAAACAATGTACTTCTATACATTGTGTATTCACGGCAGTAATCTATATCAACTGAAAGGCAGTGATTAAAACAAGGAACACGTGTATATTAAAAAAACAAATATTGAAACACTGATTAGTGCAAAATTATATAATAAAAATTCTGATATAGTAGAATATTATTTTTGCGTTTATATAGTCGGCATGGCGAGTTCCGTTGTTAAACCAAAACAATGCCGGATATTTAAAACATCCGATCGATTCAAAACATCGGGAATCTCAACGTGTATCGACTTTAGCTGTATTGCACTCCGACTCGTCCGTATGGCACCATGGCACAGTCATTGCACCAATCGCTCTGTACTTAATAACTTTCCAATATTGAATTATTCACCGGAAATTATTTCCAATTGAATTCAATATATCACCATGGAAACGAGAAAATGAACTCAGAAGCAGCCTGGATGTTTATCAGGTCAGTCAAACAGCAGCATCACGATATAACCGCTTCGCTGATTGATGCAGCGAAAAAAATTCTTGAGTATACAGAATAAAATGCGTGACTTCAAGGCAGTTCGTACATCCAGGCATCTGCATTAGTCTGTTTTTCGTATCTCTCGTCGTTCTCCGTCTTCAACCATTTCCAGATCATGTCGGCTTTAGCCTCGCTGAGATACGCAGGCTCGGATTGGTTGCTCTCCCTTCTTTTTTTGGCCGCTATTAACTTTGATCTGTTATCCGGCTCGACCGGATCGTCGTATGGCGCACACTTAGCAAAGCTGTTCAGCATTTCTCTCACTTCGGGGTTAATTTGAATACTGCTCCTCCTCAATCGAACACTTGCTCCTTGCAAAGGTTCCAGGGTTGCAACGCCACCGCCCCCTCGGAGTACCCGTGTGTTATTAGAACTCAGATTCACTGACTTGGATGTTGGTCGCAGTGTTTTCTTGAGACTCGACACATCGTCGTTGTATGGTCGTTTAAAAAGCGCAGACAAGTCTGGATCATAGGTGTTCTGTATTGAGACTTTCCCCTCGTTAGCCGGAATCAAATAACTTATACCGCGGCTCACTCTCGCACGCCCTATACCCCCTCTCAGTCCATCCAGAGGGGGTAACCTGAATGTCGACTCCTCGTCTTCCTCATCCACCCTCTCCATGAACGAGAACCTCACTTTGCGTTCGGCTTTCATCATTCGCCGGGGTTTCTTCTTGGGCAGGTCTGAAGGTTTGACATGCGATAGCTTCGGTGCGTACTGCATCGACCAGCACAGCGGATAGTTGTCGCTATGCTCTTCCTTGTATTTTTCGAACACCTCTGACATTGTTGATGATGACAGGGCGGATATTATAAATCCTGCCTGCGATCACCTATCCATCCGGTTCACAGTGTAACGTAGATCGAGTTGGTCTCTAACGGTTCGTATAATACTGTAGCCAAGGTAACAGTAAACGGTTCTTAACACAAAATAAATTGTCGAAGAAGAATTAGGCGAACACCGTGGAAACGAGCGATGTTGTGAAGTTTTTGCGATGACTAATTGACTATTCAGTCCACGAAAACAGCGGGCAATTCCTTGTTTTAGACCAACGTATCGACATTAAATTATGCAGGCTCACACGCACAGAGTTGACGACAAACTGTCAGCTGCTCGTGGCGGTCACCCCTTACCTTGTTCAATGATCTCTTACACTAATCCTTGAATAAATACCCTGTCACGATGATAAGCGACGAACATTTTTGTCGTTGTCGATCCTCGAGTCGCTAGTAAACTAAGTAGCTAGTATAAACACACCTGCCGTAAACAGGTTAATGATTTACTGGCTGATGTACTGCAATGGCGAGTAGATTAACTTGGAGTTTTTAGCGGCTTCCAAGCAACGTAACTCTGAGTGTGGTGTTTACAGGTGGACCAACGGATCTGGTCACGCCCAGACGACCGAAGTGGCAGCGAAGAGAACTTGATGCACTATGTTGTACCGGTACAGCGAAGAGTTCAATCAGGCGCCGTAGTTTCAGTAAATTGAATCAGAGCTTAGTAACATTTCAGTTCGCCCCTTTCAGAAGTACGCAATAAAATATGGAAGGCTGAACGTCTGATTGGCGGTGTAAAAGCTGGAGTTAAGTATGTGCTGTCTTAATTGTGCCAGTATTGATTGTGGGTACCGGTTTATTGTTGTAGCAGTCAACAAATAAAGTCTGGCAATCGCATTAAATGCGACCAATTGACCCCTATAGGTACCCTTTGGCCGCACTGTACAACAAAAACGTCACTGATATCTTGTTTCATTTTATTGAAGTAGTTTCTTTCAACTGTACTTTATCTAGTTACAGTCACATTTCACTTATTGTTAACAGTGACAGTTCTGTTTTTATTAAAAACGGGTTCAAGAAACAGACTTTCCGAACTTGACATGAACAGCCTGATAAATGGTTCGAACAAACCGACATTCTGTTAGATGATTGCCAGTTTTCAGTCGTATAAATACAGGCTATTCCATTAACAAGCTACCCGCCCGGATATATTCCCTGATACAAACATTTCCAAAAAAACTGCGAGGGGAAACAATATAGCATTCAAAGGATTAATTTACGTGATGTCAAATTTTCAATACGTGTTTTCAAAATGGCCGTCAGCACCAATGCTTGGTAGATTTGTTTAGTGACGTCATGGAACCTGGTAAATAACTGCAATAATATGAATGTAAACGATGACATGCGTTCATTAGGTATTGCTATGAACAACAATTATTGTTAATATTATTGTATTATATAAATATCATATTGTATTATAAAAATAATCATAATGTGAGTCGTTATTAGTAAACATATACTACGTCTATATGCGTTTAACGGTTAAAACATATTCGTCACGCGGCGTCGTGTTCAAGTGTGTCCTTACGCAACGTATATACAAAGCGGGGAAAGTTTGAACACGCGCGACTGCTGGTATTAATTTGAGTTAATAATTATTATTATTAATGGGCCAGCTTTTATCAACTTATTAGTTTTTCTCTAATTTATTTCATTGCAAGTGTTTGACACCCAGTGACGAAATAAAAGAAACCACGTGACAATGTGTACACCCAATTACGTCTTGCCGCTAGGAAAGAATTTAAGACTGCGTGAATGTGACGTATGTGTGTTCTGTACGATGTTGTAGTTGGGAAGTTATTGGTATGTAAGGCAAACTGTGATAATCTCATTTGGAAATAAATCAACAGTGACGACAACAAACATTCAGCCTAACGCATGCAGCATGACCACCTTATTGACATCCAAACATAACACGTCACAGGTGGATGCTCTTCACTGCACTGCTTTTTCAGTGTTTGAAACTTTACACCTGGCATAGTTGCAACACCACTACAGCGTCCGCATTTCCATTTAATATGTAATACTTCCTATATTTCAGAAAAATAAACAACTACACCTGCTAGAAGTAATTGTGCCACCAAAGACACCGTGAAATGCATATTGTTTAAAAAAACTTAGTGTTTTAACATTGTAGGCATTTGTTATACACAAATTAATTTACAATGTTGACAAGTACCCGGATAAGTGTCATGTTTCGTGGTAGTCTTTTCACTTTTATAGTGATTGCATTGTGTCGAGAACGTGATACCCAGGTAACACTACGATGATGTCTTTCCGTTTTCGACATTGTAAAATTCTTTCGTTTTTACGCAGACAAATATATAGTAATTTTTTACCAAGTGAAATCATATTTATTAAAGTTATTGTTCATACATGAGTTGTTGAACACACTACATAGTTTGTAATTTCATTCAGCTTCTTCCAGTCATAATTCAAGATAAAAAATAACTAAATATAGCGAATATAGATAATATAGCGAATTATCTTTTTTCTGAAAAATTCTTTTGTATTCAGTAATTTTGAAAATATAATTGATGTGCATATTAATACATTTCGTTAAGAATTATACTTGATATTTATCTGATTTTTTTAAAGATTTTTGCCCCAAAACGAAAGAATTCTACGATGGCGAATGTATTTGTCGTAATGTTGGGTACTTATCTCATTAATATGATCGTTACGGCGCTATACAATAAACGACGTGATATGGGACACTAATGATATAGAAGCAACTGTGTGTGCCACACGTATATAACTGGCCCAGTCGCTTACCAATTTGTCTAGCGTGGTATGGATGCCATTTTGTTCTAATAACGTGATGGAAACATAGCTGTGTATAACGAATATAACTAATTTAACCGTGAGTTATGTTATTTGTCAGTTATTAAAGCATGTAACCATGGCAAGGTATACATCGTCTGAAGCTTTGATAAAAGGCAATGGTGAGTTGGGTCGTTGTCTGATTAAAAATGACAGGTTAAGCACATAGTCGCATACTAATGTGTAACCACCCATAATCAAACGAGATAACGTTCACGGGAATCGTGTTAATGCGTTCTTGCATATTGTCTAGCAATATGTCGGGGGCAATGGATGACATGATGTAAGCAGAGTCACGGTCTCCGCCCGGACTGTAAAATGACACCAATGACAGTAAGTCATTTAATGGTTGGAAATTATATAAATATCGACAATAATGATTACCAGTAAGGATAATTTGAATGTTGTAATGTAATGTTGAATTTGATTGGTTTGAGCAACTAATATGGCAGCGACTACCAATTTTAACACATTAAATATTTATGACCAGCCAGACTTTTATAGATTTGTGGCTTCCTGCTCACAACAAACCGATTAATTTTGTTTGTTGAAGTGTTACGTGGTCATGTATATTTTTGAGTTTTGAAAATGTTTGTAGCACATAATTTCAGTCTTCTACAAACGTACGTGTTGTAGGAGTTGGCGATACATAACTATATATTACCGGTACTATTACTTTTACCTCAACAGCCATGTCAAGTCGTTGAGCCCCTGTGGTGGGGACGGCCATGGATGGTCGACTTTAACGAAAACGTGTGAACCTGACGATAAACTAACGTAACATGCGTTATTTGAACATAATATTCTATTTGGCACAACATGAAAGATACGCAATATAGCATCTATTGTCAATTACATAAACGGCACAGAGAGGAACATAATAGAATACATTGACAGATTTTGGAAAAAATTGTGATGAAATGTTTATCTTTTACAAAACTTATAGAGGACTCATATCAACAAAGATGGCAATTTTGATTGTTGCGCAGACCTACGAGTACAAACTGAGACCAAGTGTAATTATAAGTAATTTCTTTGGTAATTGGAAGGTAATAAGTGTACGTCTCCTCCAGGTCAAAACTCGTATTCGTGATTTTCATTAAAAGAGCGCATTGAATTGTGGGAAAAACAGTGTTATCAACACATATGTTGCATATGCGCGGTGCGAGGGTCTATGGTAAAACATAAACATTTCATTCACATTTTTTTTTTCAAAATTTTTCTTGTTTTTGTAATCACGGCAGGCTCTCGTCATATCGTGAAATTATATCATAGAACTAAGAGCGTGCATCTGATATGCCTTGATGGCTACATTCTAGTAAATATACAAGCACTTTATGACTATTAGCCCCGGTACAATGAATACACTACCTTAGCTTGCCTCTGAATGTATTTCATTCATCTTAGTATTTCAATCGGTAGAACATGTGCTAGCTGATATCCTTAACTTTGTGATGCTGATTCTATGATTGATATTCTTGACATTTTAAAAATATGGTTCAAATTCATGTGTTGTTTTAAATTTTCATATGTGCGTAGTTCATAATTTTCTGTTTTATAAATGGATGGTAGCCATATTTTGCGAAATGTACATTTGTTTTGTTTTTCTTTCATTAAATGTTGTTCGATTTTTTGTACACATCTGATACAAAATGTAATGTGTATTTTTTAAGTCCAAGTCTGTGTCATTAAAAATATTTTGAATGTAATAGAGCAAACGTTTATTTATTCGAACGTTGAGGGCGTAAGGGAACTGAAATCCGAGCCTCTGTCCGCTTTTAGCTTCGGACGCCGCAAAATAAAGCATACAGTATCATTATTCGCTGCTTGGCTAAGCCCCTCAGATGCTTGCCTCTCCCAGTAACAACGAAGTTGTCAAGTCTCTCCCAGTGCGTTGTACGCCTTAGGTGAAACTTCTTGTCAACCATAGAAATGACCGCTCAGCAGAACCCCAATCATGAAAGTACCACTAAAACCAGATGATATAGAAATTTAAACATACTCACACGTATAACCAGATAGCTGAAACGAATGATGATCAAAGTTTACAATATTTCACAATTGATGCACCATCTCATCACCCATGTCTTGTTTCAGTGTCTGCATTCTTCTCACTACTTTTTTCAACTTCAACATCTGTCGAGTACAGATGGTAAAGACGAAGGAAGTAGCGATTGGAATTATTTCACATAGTGCAATACGCCCTCTACAACTCACAAACAACACAGCGAGTGACATAATTCTACGCACCCTGGACACAAGCAAGGTAACACAAACCTGCTACTGTAGTATCCGACGTCGCTGCGCTGAATAAAACCACATAGCATAGAAAACATACTATACGGTCTGTGATAATGGACGATTGAATTTATTACCAAGTTATTGAGCCCGATTGGAGTCAGACTTTGCTTTGCGGCTAGAAATATGTGGTGGACATTGGTAAAACATCATCCCTGTTGCTACACCGAATTGAGACGTAGTGCAAAAAAATACATAACTAATTATTTGTTTAAGTTAAAATTACACGGTGACGTCACCTATATAAAGTGAACCACTACCATGTTGTTTTATTATGTATTAGGGTGGAATTACTTCACGTCCTACTTATCATTATCATGCCAGGATACGTATTTACATTGAGCTCAATTCTCAAGTAGGAATGGTATAATACACACACGCCTAGTGTTAGTTGCAGAGCACCTTCCAGTTAAGATTAATTTCACAACAAATTTACTTTCTGGATTAAAATAACAATGGATAACAACAGATAGATTAACATTGTAAACAACATAAACAATAGTGTCCCATGATTCTTTGGTGCAATCCATGGGATTGAGCGGTTCCCCTTCTGTAGTAGCAAGTAAGTACTACAACCACACTGAGTACACATTTTCTTTAATTCACTAAATGGCATGCTTGTGTGATATCCTGCTGAAATATTGCCATTATAATGACACTTTACGCACCTATTTGACAGTGGAGTACGTTGTAAAACTACAGGATCTTGGGTATTCTATGTTATGATACGTAGATGGTTACTGAGTGCATATGACGTCATCGCTCAATACTGTGATGGTCAACTTAAAATGCGATGTGACCTGATTTACTTGGTTTGTTTTTTGTAGTGATCAAAGCATGATGTTTATTCAGAAGAGCCCTCTCCTAAGAGACATTTAACGTCACCCACTCACCCAGTACCTGTTTGCTGAAATGCACACATGGTAGCAACTATACGAAGCGAATATGAAATAATACTGCATATACGTTATATTTAGGTCGGTACAAATATACTGTGAAGGATTAATTTGAGTGTTATTAAACCTTCAAGTCTGAGGTACCAAGTTCGGGGAATTCTCCACCTTTATATCGAACAAAGACACACAGAGAATCGAATTGTTTCAACCTCTCATCTCAGCGCTACGTCGGAACTCTCCCAAGACCGCGTTAAGACTGCGTGCCTCGTGGTGAGCTTGCCACAACTAACTGAGATCGGCTTTATTCACTTCTCAAACTTTTGGCCAATTACAGAGGAGTTTAAGAGCTCGAGGCGTGGCCTCTATACAATCAATTCGCATATAGCCAATCACACAAAGTATTCAACACGCCTTAATGTCTGATTAATTGCCCCGATGTCGGGACATAACTATCATAGTTATAGCCGCCACGTTGTTTTAACCAACATTCCGTATTCTACAATTATATCCGCCAGTTGTCTCCTTGCTAATCTCACTAACATGCAAATGAACGTGATCATGACAATTTGTAAGCAGATGCGGATTATCCAGGGGTCGTCATTGAAAGTCGCTATGACCGCTAAAAGCGGCTTCACCTACAGACATGAAAATATAAATCATGACAATACCATGACATAATGTATTTGGTATCTAGCTCTCATGCTACAATTAGACTCCCCATAGACAACAATGTAAAGACGTGAAAAGTAGGAATATTTTACACGTAGGCTAATCAGTCAGCTATCCACATTATTTAAAAATTAGAATGAATAGTTTGCTAAGTATTAAAAAAACAAATAATAAATGGAACCATTGCAGTGTTGAAAGTCCAAAATGATTCAGAAGTATCGGAAGTATTGGAAATATTGGCCTAACTATTCACCCTAAATGTATCAGACCGTCTTTTATTTCAAAACAGGCAAGACTAAGTGTGAACAAGCGTGCAATTCCTTGAAATAAATCTCGTTTTGCATAACACAACTATTTAGATTTGTCTTAATGTAAATAAATATATATTCATTAATCCCAAACATCTTAAAAAAATAAGAACTGTTATTTTACCCATAATGCATAGCAACAATATATTGATTCAGTCAACTATAATTGTCGATATACCCCTAGTCGTGCACAGTTGACATTGATAGTGATGGATAAAGCTAACAACACTCAGTGCTATTAACTATAATGAGACGGTTGTGGAAAACATGAAGCAACGTGACTGACAGCACTACAAAGGTCTGTGTGTTATTGAACGAGTGAGTGATCGTCATTCACCTACAAAGCTGTTTACTAACAAATGCCCACGCTACAATGCATTGAATGGTTGATAGTCTCTTTGGAAGGTTTATAATTTAACGTCCCCTTGTTTGAAGACTGATCACTCGTTACATTCTACTGCGGTGACTTTGTTCGAATTAAGGTGGAAGCTAACTCATAAAATTGTACTCGTGGTCATTACAAATATATTGACTTAAACATAGCTGGGTGTCACCAGTCTATTTTGGGGGAAATGGTGACTGTGTTTTAGTGAATAGCGGTCATTTTGCTAGTGTCATAACGTTTTTATCGTCGGTTCCTATGGCAGAGATATTACACCATATCTGGTGCTGGTGACTTACATAGAGTAATATGCCATATTTCTGTGAGATTGTCCTAAAAATAAAAAAAAATTGAAAATACTAGAACATTTTCCAAAGATACAAAATTGTAACACACAAATGAATCCTGTTTTATGTTACCATAAGACTGTAGTTCTATGAATGTACCTAAATAAACCAATCAACATTGCCATGA
Source organism: Saccoglossus kowalevskii (assembly GCF_978046115.1). Taxonomy (NCBI): domain Eukaryota; kingdom Metazoa; phylum Hemichordata; class Enteropneusta; family Harrimaniidae; genus Saccoglossus; species Saccoglossus kowalevskii. Next base: position 30,234,366 of record NC_140650.1, on the reverse strand, counting down.
GATTTATGATCAAATTCCTCTAAAATTTAATCTAATCTAACTTCTATGCATCTTAGCCGTTCCTTAAATGCAACCCAGTGACTGTTTTTCCTCCTAACTAACTAATATATCGATTTGGGGTATAGATATACTTACGGTTTCAGAGACACATTCTACATATGTTAAGAACATTTACAAGAAATCCAAATATAATGTCAAACAATTCTTCCTGAAAGATATTGCAATTTTTTGTTGTCATTGCAGATTTTATGGCGTCATCATGACGTCACTGCGTCAAGGACCAATACTACTACCGTGATTTATATATTTTTAATTTAATTTTTTTTTTAATATTTATATTACAACATATTATAAAGATATAGAAACTTAGTACACAGCGTGGTCACGTATAATCACCATGACATATGAGATAAAATACAAAATATCACCTGTCAATTCAACATCTTGTAGTACATTTTCAAGAAATTAAATGCGGCCATGTGTAAGTTTTTAGTAACGGCATATAGAGTGACCCCCCCGGACGCTCTGCAAAAGAAAATGGCCACGACTTATAACATGAACGAAGCATAACGGATTGTTGTTTACATGATTCTTACAAACGCAGGCAAACATTGGATGTAGCGGATTCCTGTGAATCACATTCGTACGTCCATGCATTGACCTCAAACATCGCCCAGTATAGTAGCCGTGGTTTCGCGGCGTTTTGGGTCCGGGAAGGTATTATACCGACTATGTATATATAATTGACAGACGAAGCAAAATACCTTCCCGGACCCAAAACGCCGCCAAACCACGGCTACCAGTAGAGCAGAGCTGCACGTGATGCCAATGGAAACGCGGCGTTTCAAATAATGGGCAGCGCACCGCGTCATAATATGACGTGAAATGCGTGTGTGTATGTATGTATATATATATATATATATATATATATATATATATATATATATATATGTTACACAGCTTCACACTGACAATCTGTAGCACCACTCACTAAGATTCGAATTATCTAAAAAAATATTGATTTTGTACATGCAGCGATAAAAATAAAATATTTTCGTAAAATGTTATATATAAAACCAATCACTATAACAATTACACATGCCATAGTTAAATATTCATATAATGAACTTAAGGCCGCACTTCTTTACGAGAGAGATATTGAAGCAACAGGCGGTTATGGTTGTTAACTTTACATACATCATTCCGAACACACATCGCGAAATCGTATAAGATCGCCAAGAGCGGTGATCGCTAAACAGGTTAGTTCTGCTTCATACTTTACGGCTCGACCCTTTCGTCCTATAATTTTTGTAGTAACGTTACTAGCATGCACAAGGTTTCCTAAAAAATAGCGAAATAGTAAAATCTATCGAATGTGCAAGGTCTCTCCTTTAACTGCGGTTCATTAATGCCGCAAACTACACTGCGGTAATATTTCACGACTAGCACTACCACACGACGAATGAGCCACACATAAAGATAAAAACAATACACACGGCAACAGTGGGAAAATACACACACATCTTGCAGTACGGTGGCATACAAATAACAAACTACACAACATAAAAAGGAGGCTGCATAACATAACGATAAGACTGCATAACACAAAGATTAATTTCCCTGAAAGTCTATTTTCAGTTCTATTGGTAAAGTGGTTTCCAATTCGTCTGTGTTTAAGTGGAAAATGCTTTGCACAAATTTAATTTCATAAACCTTTCACGGCGACGGAAATGACTACTTGGGGACAATTTTGCGTATTTAAATATTCAGTGGCGCAGAGTTAACTCAATTGTAGGTCATACCACCGCTATTGTCGCTGTCGCGCGACCTTCTACAACACAGCCCGTTCACAACTTAACATGATTCCGCGTACGATGTTGATGAACACTCAAATGGATTGGTCGAAATAAATAAACAAAAAAAAAACAAAACAACAAACATAGTTCTAAAATATATGTACGAAATAAATGTTCGGGTGTTGTTTTCAGATAATGCGCCATCACTACTAAATATTCGTAAAACACGAAAAAATCGGATTAGTAAATCGTGCGTCTTTTCCATCCATTATTTCAACAAGTCTCGCCAACTAGAAGTGCTTTTGTAAGTTTCTGCAATCAAGCGACGTCCTTCTTATAAAATTCATTTTCACGATTTACGGAAAATTTTGGTCGAGTGCAACTTCCCAGGTTCTATTAAAATAACTTGGTGACGAGGCTCTGTTGCCCGACGAGCGTAACAGGCCAGGAATAATTGGTTGAACGACTCAGTAAACGAAACATTGAGGCCCTTTTACAAAGGAATATAACACGATAGCATGGAATAAAACTAGATCACGACGACTCAACGACTTTGCACGAATTAACCCATATTTACCAATCTGATAAATTAAACTGATAAAACCGGTAAGACAGGTTTCGTCGCATCCTATTAGGCAATAAACATTCTTCATATTCGTAACAATTCACAGAAAAGTTACAGCGATCTAACACAGTTAGAATTGAAATTGCATTAATAACGTCTGCATAACTTGTCTGCTTTTCCGTTTGTTTCAAGCGCTAATTATATAATCGCCAATTCTGTTTGTAAGATTTTAATAATCGTGGCAAAAGTATACTAGCTTTTATAAGATGGACGTGTAACTTGCCCTGACAGGAGACGATGCCTTCACCATTTAACAATCTCTAGAAGTAAACTCTGCGTACTTTAGTCAATTATGTGTCATTACTTTTTTATCTTGCTTGTAAATTTATCATACACTACCTTAACTCGAGTTCAATCATGCCTCTCTCTCTATCTGTAAGACATATAATAAAACTAACGAAGCTAGATTCCGGTTTATTATATTTGCTTGCATTAAAAGCAGGAAAAAAACAGTTTATGAGATGACATGATACCAGTCGAAATATATAAAAATCTTAGAAGATCTTAAATCTGTGCATATTATTTCGTTATTCAATAATACACATTGTTGTTTAGCGTGTGACAATTTACTGAATACAGTAAGCCAGAATTGCTGATATTCAGACGAGAAAAAGAAAACAAAATGGCCGTTACAGTATATATTTGTTGTCAGTTTGAACACCTTACAAAATGGCGGGCAGTATAATCATAGACCTTGGAATAACCCACAGTATTCACAAAATGGCAGTCAATATAAAGCTCTTGTGTTTACAAAATGGCAGCCAATTCAAACCATACAAATTTAACATCAGAGTTTAACATGTTGCGAGAATGTCGAGTAGCTACTACCTTAAGGGAAGAAGTAATCCCGTCCTGGTATATGCATATGCGATCTAAAAACCCTAAAGGAACGAATAAATACGAGTTTAAATTCAGTGCCTGAATGGACACATTTTCGTTATGAAACCCTGGATAAACACGGAGGCAGCCATTTTTGTCTCTCAGAGAATCACACATGCATCTCTCCGATACCAAGTAATGGTGGCATTTCAGTCTAATTAACATGCTTGGTAACATAATTCTTTTGATAATTTTTATACTGATTACAAGAATGCAGAAATAAACAATAGCTGTCAAGTTTTATACTAAATGATCTATTTTTTTTTTTTTTTTGCTTCAATTATATTTTCATACATTGTTTTAAAGAATGAAGAGTAGATGCCAGTTTCTTATATGTCTTCCCACAAGCACTGGCATCCTACACAAATTCTACACGCTTACTTATGTCAAATATTGGGCTTTTTGTTTTATTATTACGAAAATTACGCCATGGAATAATCGCAACTATTTCATCAAAATAAATACGTATATGAATTATATAGATGGGTGCTGGTTTCACCATGTACAGTGCATATTTTTGGAATAAGTGAGAACAAATAATAATGCACAATATATATATTATTACATTTTTATTAAAGGTCATTGAACCCTGTTGAAGTCACTTATGAATTGACCCGCACTTAATTTACGGCAATTAGCGATTGGATGATTGATGCGAACTGGGAAATTAGACGGCCTTCCAGCTGGTGTTTACACGATGTCGGAAACAATTACTACACAAAAAGGGAAAGCATAACCTGTATAGAATTAGTAGTTACTTAATGACAACCTTTAGAACGCCGTGATGTCATTCACTGTTCAAGAAAAAGAAACACGGGTTGACATTTTAAAAGCGGCGAATATAATGTGATGGTAGAAATATGATACAGGACAAAAAGTCGAATTTCAAAGCAGTCGAATTTCTAATGTCTCAATAATTCTATCGCAGGGGCATTGGAGTTTAAACCAGCGGAAGCCATATTTATCGTTGATACAAGGTTGTTGTTGTTCCATTAACTGTCTGTTATTTTGTATATATTGAAAATACATGCACAAATCAATCAAATGATGTAGTATATTCTAGTTACACCGGGACACTCCCACCCATACGCATTTTATCACATGTATGTAAAATGCCAAATCAAAGGTCAACCAAAGGTCAACCAAAGGGCAGCTTTTTATCAATTTGAATTGTTGCATGTTGTTTGTTTCACATTTAGCTTGCCCAAGACTGCTCAAATTTGTGCGTGTTTCGGTACACATAGAAACAAAAAATGTAATTAAAATATTCATGTAATTTCCCCATAACTGATAGCAAGAAGGGTTGTCATTTAGTTACATCGTATGGAAATGATTGCGTATACTATTTAGTAATCTAAGCAATTAACGTAAGGGCATTTTAGAGGGGTTAAGACTAGTTCGCCAAAGTAAACTAAAAACTCGGTTCGATACAATTGTCCGCAAAGGATCGGTTAAATGAAATACAGGCTAAATATTTCAATACGGCGAATGTCATAACGAAGCAGTAAATCATTACGGGGCAAACATAACTTAGTCACAGTTGTTTACAGGATCAGGAAGGCTTGAACTTTATTCCTACACAGAGTACAGCGTTATCTCTAAATGTCAGTGTAGAGATGATTTAGGACCGGGTTTTATATTATTCAGCCATTCTTGACACCTCCTTATAGTGTCGTTATCCTTCTCGTCTTCGTCGGCATTGGGTGCCATTGGTGGCTGGATTGGATTGTCTGATTCCAGGTCAACCACACTGATCCGGGCATCGTTATTGTAGAGTGTTGGCTTCATACCGCCCACGCCAACTATGGGATTTGGATTAGAATTTTTAACAACCAGGGTGGCTGTGATGAGTTCGTGTTCATGGCTAAATCCCGTCCTTGTGGGTGCTTTGTCACTGCTTCCCATAGATGGGTGGAATTCGGTGTCACAATGTGACAAATCCTTGTCCATTTGACCTTGAAATGCTTTCACATTTTCCATTGTCAATGGTTCTATTTTGTGTGGTTCCTGACTTTGATTGGAAACATTGCGACGACGGGCTGGGCTTGGACACCGTGAGTTGCGTGGGCTTGGGCACGGCGAGTGACGTGGGCTTGGACAGGGTGATTGTCTAGGTGTGTGGTGCGGCGATTGAAAAGGTGAAGATGGATGGACGTTTGCGGTGGTTAGAGCATTACTATCAGTCACTCCTTTCACGAGTGGTGTTCCGGGCCTTCTATGCAGCCTTGGCGATATCAAAGGCGATACAGATTTAGTGGATGATTTTTTTCCCGATGTATTAGGAAATAAACTTTCTATAGTCTCTTGAACGGGAGATCCTGGACTAGTGCTTCCCCTATGACTGCCTTCATCAGATCTTGAAAACGAATCGGCGATATCATGGCATATTAAGATGGGTCTGCATCTCTGTAAGACTTTCCTACGTAAAGACGGTGAGTTCCCTGGACTACAAATGTGATGAGCCCCAGTGTCATAATTGGTCACTTTTTGTAACGAAGTACTATCCGATGAGGAACTGTTCATTCTTTCGTATCGCCCCTTTATCTGTGGTAACTCGGGAACATGTTCGGTACTGCGGGCTGAGCCTACCGTAATAGGAGATTTGGCCCGCCTCTGGTTGAAAGGCGATCCAGGGAGACTTTGCGTTTCTTGATAGTTTGAGAAGCGATGGCAAGTTGCCAATCCATGGCCACCATGAACGCCATCAAACGTTTGATTACTGTCCGGTATAGATTCCAAAGTGAATACGAAATCGTCTTTGACATCAGTCATCTTAGAAAGATGAGACGAATGTTCCAGCACAAGCAATCACAAAAAACGTTCGATCGTGGCGATACAGGTACTACTTGCAGACCAATATTAAAAACTTCCTTCTTGCCATGTACTAAAGTCTAGTCGTCTTGTTGTAAGTTTGTAGTCAACAAGGGGTTTCACTGAAAGTGGTGTTGCGTGAAAACAATTCAAGCAATTAAAGCCACCATAAGCTTACTTAAACTACATCGCATTCAAAATATGTCGACCAGATAGTAATATTGGCTAGTAAAACGGTATCCTGTTCTTGTGTTTCCAATCATAGGGTGGGTATCAACGTCACGTCCGCAGCATCACAAGAAAATAACATCCACGTTACTGTCCAACTCAAGTTACCTAGAATTCAATACAAGAGAAGCGATTTTCGATTATTTACACATGTGAAGTAAGCAGCGAAACAAGTCGAAGCATGTATTTCAAAAGAGTAGCCTAAACAATGTGCTTAGGACGTCGCTGCTATTCACACACGACTGCTCACCGGTCGCTGCTATTCACACACGACTGCTCACCGGTGCATGACTGCACACCCAGCTGAATACAAATTACAAATAATAAAGTACAGAAGTCTTCATATATAAACATATGAATACAGGTTGTCCCAACGAATGTGACGTCACCCAGTTGATTCAATGATCAGGTTAATCTTGAATTGTAGTTGTGTGTTAACCCTTGAATTAAATACAGTAAATGTCTCCTCACAACCGGTGTTTACCTTTAAAATAAGTCAGTACTTGCCTAAGGCACGAGGTTGGAATAAAGTTCTGTTATTCCACTTGAGGCGGTTCTTAGGAAGTGAAAACCAAACCTACCATTTAAACATTACAAATGTTTGAAAGCATGCACGGGCATGGATTGGTCACTTGTTCCGTAGAACGAGATGTCACCAGGTGATGTGGAATGGTTTGTAATTAACCCGGCGATAAAGCAAGTTATTCGGAGCATACCTCGATAGACTCAATTCAGACGTTGTCAACATTTAACACGTAGTTAGGTAAATATGGCAGCCAGGTACTGCGTTGACACCTCGCCCTATGCGTTCTACGAAGGTAACTTTACATTGAATCAGACAGACTTGAGTGAATATTAATCGCATATCACGCGTTTTAAGCCCGGGGTGAATAACGCGTACTGTCAGTTATCCCTTGCCAACTCGGTTGTATCATTTATGCACCGTGTAAGTCCGTCTTTAAATTAAATCACATACTTCTATTTATTAAACGTCAACATTCAAATCGAGGCCGACCCCCACCACGACCAAGACCCCTGAACGCAATCGCACTTTTCGTGACCAATGAGTTATTGTCCAGACTCACCTTAATGCTGTGGTTAGACTTGGTATTCTTTGCTATAACAATCAAGTTCGAAATCAGGTGAAACACAATCAGAACGTTGACTGCTTTCTTAGCATGAACCTCCCCACAGTGCGCATTGTCAACTGTTTACAGTCGTTATTATTCAAAATGAGGTCATCTCAAATTAGTGTGTTGTGCACATACTACGTCACGCCTTCCTCTATTTAAAGTGGTAGGCAATGAAACAATCATAAAGCCGCCGTTAGAGCCGTTAGTGATTTGTTCTGTATGTTTTGCAGTCTGTTAAATGAGGGGTGTTTTACCTGACTGGCGATATTGGGAAATACTACCCACAATCAATAAGGATCATGTTAATGCTGGAATAGTATTATTCCGCAGGATTTATTTTGTCTTACCTGCAAATGATGTCATTGTTATCGAGGAAGCTGAATATGTATCAATTCCTCTTTTCTGATGAATGATTTAGGGACTAGGCGTAAATTACCAGGGTGGAGGCCGGCGCTAGATTGGGGCGAGTCACATTTTATAAGACATTTTATAATATGAGAGTCATGTATTTTTGGTTTACCACTGTAATTTTTGACATGGAAAATATAGTGGTTCACAAATATCCAAACAGTCAGAGATTACCTCTTATTTTTATAGTTCACGTTGGTATCAGTAGCGTTACGGGTGAGCCACTTTTATGTAACTTTTTGATGCACCTTGCCACATGCTGCATAGTCAGCTCACATGCGGAAATGGGTATGCTCACTTTTTTGAAATACCTGGTTAATCGCCTATATGTTTTGTAATGCAGTGTCTATGTGTACGTTGGTTTTCGTTTCGGTAACGGATTACGGTTCCCAGGTTATCAAACGTTTACAACGTCACATGATCAATGTATGACTGCTTAGTCGTATCTATTCGCAGTGATGGAAATAAAGATGACAAGCAGGTAGACAAAAATTGTCCAATTGTCACGCAAGCTGGTGATCGGGGAAATTTCCGACTAGTATGTGATTGTACTAGTTTACAAGATGGCTGCTGATATGAAAACGCCTATTTTGGCAGCAGTTACCCCACCTCTTTCATTATTCTATGTATCGACTAGAACATACCAAAAACTTCGCACGAGCCGAAATGAAACCGTTTGGGTCCGCTTCTTTGGCCTGTACCATCCTCGGAACGTATCAATTTATGTCCGTCTAAAACGGAAATAATAAACAAAAATAATAACAGATTATATATAAACTTGGAAAACAAAAATAAAAATTCTTGCAGTATTTAGAATTTTCGGTCAACCACCATGCTGTATTATTTTGCGGTTTGCTTGTTTTTGTTTCTCGAATTCTAAAAGATGCATACTAATAAGTATTGTCGCCATTGTTCTTTTCATTACTTATTAACGACCTTGACAAATAAGTGAAGTATGATATATGTGGTCTTCATATATCTTCATTAACATTATATTATCTACTATTGGCCGATGACCTAGTCCTATTTCGCCGATTGGGGTGCAAAGTTTATTGAACAATCTGGTTTCGTATATTATCAAATGGAATTTGAAAGTTAATATTTCTAAATTATTCCCTAGGCAACGGATTAGAAGTTGTACCTTGTTACAATTATCTTGGTGCCGTTTTTGATGGTTCTAGTAAATCATATCAAACACAAACAACTTGGCGATTAGGAGGAACTAAAGCATTAATTCCAGTCAGCAAGCAATTTCAAGATTTAGTGATGTAGATGTAAACTTGGCCAATCTTTGACTCTAAAATTCTCCCACTTTTGGTGAACGGAAAGGAACTTGAATCCAACCAAAATAAATGTCGTTTTTTCCTAAAAGTCCTCCAAAACTCGTAAATCCTTGCTTTGCGAAGAGAAATAGATCGTCACACACTGCGCTTCCGTAGAAAGGTCCGGATTGTAAAATATTGGTTACACCTTATTGCTATGTCTGCATGTCGTCGTGCTCACTAGTGTTAGCTCAAAGAGAAAAACTAAGCTGACAAAGGCAGGTTATGTAGGGCTTGGAACGTAACACAGCTATCAGTATTTACAACAGGCGTGGGCGTGGTGTTGACAAACCAGGGAGTGGGCAATATTTATCATTTTATGGTATTGTTTAAACAAATGCGTCGCTATTTATTGACATTCAAGAATGGTATAATAATTACACACAATCTCCAAAATTGTCTGCATACTGTAAATTCAAAATATTTGGTCAAGAAAGGTATTTAGATATAATTGACAATGCCCCTTGTCGAACATCTTCGCTAGCCAAGGACCAATTATTCGGCCAAAGCCTCAACGTTCTTGGACCGGTTATAATTGACCGGCTTTAGCGAAACCGTGCGATTCGGTCGATGCTTGTCGAACAAGCTTATGTAGATTTCGAATTTCATCCCACAATTTACGTATCGAAGCGGACAGACATCTTCACAACAAAAAAATCTAGATAATATGTATTTATTGTAACGAAAATGAATTCGAGGATGAATTCCATTTTTGTATGATTTGCTCTTTTTTCAGACACGCAGACAATCGTATATTCCGAACGCATTCCAACATTTGACAAATTTATATCATTATTGAATACAATCTGTATCTATAATATACATCATGCATGATAACTCGTATTGATTCCCAAATGGTCGATCGGGGTTGTGTAGTTTTGAAGCCACAACTGAATTGCGACCCGTAAAGAGAAATTGATCTCGGTCGAATGTGCTACAAAGAGTAATTTCTGGTGTAAAAAGTAATTCCTGATGAAGGGTTTCGTAAATAATAATTGTGACGTAACATAGTAGTAATCATTCAATAACGAATATATATATGTATATATATCAGGTCCGTTTTTGAAAAATATGGAAAATTGTCACGAGGTGTTTGGAACATATTATAAGAAACTAGCTGTGACAGCGTGATTCTGCGGTTGTTGCATCTTGAATTTTCAAGGTGAATGTTCCGGAGCAACACCGTGCAGGCGGACGATGCGGTTGTTGCTGCTCGAGACCTTGTCCAGCAAAGAAGTTCCACGCTTTGCATGTCTCTGAAATCTAGAAAGCAGATCCACGTACTGCCATAGCCGAACCCCGGGGGCAGTTGATTAATAGCTGGGTAGGGAGGTGCCCCTGAGTCGCTCAAAAGTGTGACAATTTTTATACCTGGATAATGGCAAAATCTATACCCATGTTTATACCAAAGTACCATCTGTCATCATTGTTTATTCCAAATGAAACAGTTACCTATGGATCTGAGGCCGGGATCTGAGGTGGAGATATTCGCTCATATACGGACCCATATTACTTAAAGTATCACAAATTGAAAAAAAAATTACCGATATTTATACCTATTTTGACCATAAATAAGACCGATACTTATAGCTAAAATCCAAAGAAACGAGACCTATTTCAGGGGCACGTCCTTATTAGGCAAGTTTTATGTATTGCCCCCCCCCCCGGAGCCGAACTTGGTGTTTAAAATCAAAGCCTGCGAAGTCTGAAGGCCAATCAGGAAGGAAGCCTGGCGCTACAGATGCGAAGGTGGTGTTCGACGCTATAATTGTTGCTGGCTACTTAAAATTCACCGGGCGACGACGCTGACTTATACATTGCTTCACACACACTAGTTAGTCCCGTGGGTTTTGAGTTATTATGCTGTTAATTTCAAGCATTGTTATTTTTCTGGTCAGTTTATTTATGTAATATTTTAAGTGTATATCAATAGTATGTGTGACGATTAGGTAATGCCGTTTTTCCCTCTTGTCGCGGGGTCGTTACCGACCTTACTGTGGTGTCTATAGTGCGTAATTTAGTAACCACCACCACTTAACCGAATAATTGCGTTAGTGCGTGGTGAGGGCCGCGTTTAGTGCTGAACCATTGCAGGGGCGGGCGATACTGCCGGAAAACAAAACTATACCAAGCATATATTTTGTGAGAAAAAGTTCTTTAAGGCCCCACTCCTAACTTTAATCCTCAAGCCCTCAATGTACTAATTCAATATACCCCTTCAAATAACTACAAGTGACACGAAGAGGGGTATATACAATTGAAAAGAGGGAGGGACACGTGGAGGTACAGGGTTAGAATTAGAGTTATGGGCGAGAGGGACCTAAGAACCTTTACCATTCTGTATACCTAATATTATTTGGTGTTTTGGGTTAATATTTTACCCGTCCCCGTGACCTCGTGACATGCTGCCCTCTATGATTTATCAGTGTACATGCTGTGTACTTTCGTTTTCATCGTGCAGGTAACGCCTATGAATTATAGGGCTCATACCACTAATTGAATTTCCGTGGACGACAATGTTAACATATGACGAGATAGCTATATGAAAATGATGAACAAAGTTGAAAATATGGCTCAAAAATGGGAAATCAATATGTCAGTAATCAACCATATGAAAAAAACTAACATGTTGGCCAGCTCAAACTCTTACAAATCTCAGGTAAACAAGACACACCTACTGTATTTGGATTGCACCTAGAGAAATCACTGGAAAAACACCAAGATTAGAACATCCAAATACACACAGAATAAACCCTAACGTACACAGCCGCTAAGTAGTAAACAAAAGACCGCATGTTTGTCTCACCTTAGACCCAGGTGATTACGCCCTCAAACAGGGAGCACCTGAGAAAAAAATATTTCGTTCTTGCAAGGCATTCAAATTGATTGGTTGATTAGTGGCATGAGACCTTATAGAAAATACCTGGGCCATGACCCCAAATGAGTTCAAATATTTCTAATATCTGTATCAGAGGGCATTGGTTTGCTGTATAATTATTGGTTATAATGTGAGGGTTGACTGCATTTCAGTATCAATCAAAAGCTGGCTGCTTTTTATTACTTTGTACTTTGGAGGATTGGTAAATTTCGGCAGATAAAGTGTGCACCAAAAGATGGCGGCCTCGTATGTAGCGATGTATTATTGCTCGCAATAATTAGTTTTTACTGGAAGAGTGCTAGCTTACACAGGATTTCTAAGCCATGTTTTTATGCATGTATGCAGGAAAGTACTTGTATTTATATAAGTATAGATATTTGGGAATTGTTTTGGATGAATTCGTTGATTATTCTGTAACTGCTGGTATCGCAGCAGACTCGGCAAGTAGAGCGTTAGGAGCGTTATTCGTTAAATTTAAAACTCTCAAGAATCTTGGGTTCTCCACATTTACAAAGTTGTATGATGCCAGTGTCGCGCCTATACTTGACTATTGTTCCGGAGTTTGGGGTTTTAGTAAATTTGAAAAGTGTGAAATGATTCAAAATAGGGCTTTAAGATTTTTTCTTGGCACCCATAGGTTTTCCCCACTCCCGGCGGTTAAAGGTGACACTGGGTGGGTCTCATGCAGAGATCGGAGATGGGCCCATATGGTTAGACTGTGGAAGCGTCTTACTGAACTTGATGACAATAGACTAGTTAAACGAGTATTTCTGTGGGATCACTCCCTAAATTATAATAATTGGTCATCAGAGATTTACCAAATTATGGAGCTCGTCGACTTAAATTATGAACACCTAATTGACGTAAATATACATGCATTAAGAGAAAATATTGCGAGGAGATCAGAGTCATCTTGGTCAGAAGATGTTAGTCACAAACCAAAGTTACGTGTCTATGCAACTTTTAAATTTGAATATAAACCAGAAAAGTACGTGCTAATAAATTTAAGTCGGGGTCAAAGGTCACTATTAGCTCAACTGCGCATGGGCATTTTGCCTCTCCGTATTGAGACTGGGCGATTTAGACACGAGCCTGTAAGTGAACGAATCTGTAAATTTTGTGATGCAAACGTTGTTGAGGACGAAATGCATTTTTTGTTTGACTGTCAGCAATACACTGAATTGAGGCATGAGTATCTAGATTCAATTCTTAATGAAATAACTGGCATATCACGGGAACAAATACTGGTTCGTTTATTTTCAGGGCCAATAAGTAAACTTGCTCTTTTTATAGAAAAGGCCTTTTACAAAAGAAGAAATTTGTTGTACGTCTGAATTTACTGAACTACACGATTGTATTGTTGATATATTATTTCAAGCTCTCTTTCATAACCTTTATTTGTGAATGTAATCGTTATTATTTAAGGTGACTTATAAGTCCACTGGGCTGGGCAGTTCTCTGAGCTGCAGGTCACTATAATAAATAAATTACTTACTTACTTACTTACTTACTTACTTACTTACTTATATTTTTCAGCCTGAAATCAGCCTATTGTTTTTGCCTGATAGAAATATTTTTTTTGTAATTCTATCACTGTGACAAAGTAACTGCTTATTTCTGTTAATTTTTTTCTATATCAATTCTGTGATAATTGCGCTGTTGAGTGTGTAATAACATGAGGAATATGTATGGAAGCTGGATGAGTGGACATCCACTTAGATATCCCCATTAAACCTATAAAAATTGTCATCTTCGAAGTGCAACATCTCCATCACATAAACCAAAGCAGTCATTTTATTTATTTCAAAATACAGTCCAATCAAATCCAAAAGTATAAGTGAATCACTCAAAAGTTGTTTGTATTAGATATGTAGAAATAAAAATGATGTCAATGTTTCATTTACACAAAACAATACGACAAATGCAAAATAATATTACATAATAATTGTATTATACCAATACTTTTTCTTCATTTTACTTATATTTATCATTACGATTAAGCCCTATGTGTTTAGTCTTTCTGTCTTTGTTACTGTGTAACCTTCTTTATAGTAAGGATCTTCCCAAAGATATGGCCCACATAGCTATCTCACTTGCCATTACGTTTTTTTACCGAGTATGAAAGGTTAAGATATTCAACTGTAACATTCACATGTTCTGGTTTAGCAAACCTTAGATATAGAAGGGTTGAATACTTCATCATATTGTAAATGCAAATCCTCGAATGTGCTCTTAGTATACACAGAGAGCTGGCGGTCTGAGTCCAATGATATATTATACGAGGGTGGGTGACATAGTTTGGCTGTGTTAGTTACCATTGAAGTATTGTCATGTGTATTGCTGGTGTAATCGGATGAACTTGACACAAATTATCGTTTTACCAATATTGGTTCAGATGTTGAGTTAGTAACTCAGTATGGCCAACTGAATTGATTTGATATCATATTCCATATCATCAGACGGATATGTGACAGTTGTCTTTGTTTTTCAGTGTGATCAACAAGAATAATTAATAGCACGTTTATATTTCTCTAGCAAGTACCTAAAGTTAGTGTAAGTGGAGAGTACCCAGGTCCCCAGCTGTTCTGCAAAGAACACATATCTGTAAGGTTTTATTGCACGCGGTATATATCTGGTCACTGTTTTTTTTTATTGGATGATTGAATGCACCTGTAAGAAGCCCCTTTTTACCTTCAATACTACGTAACGCATTCAAAAGAGATGACATAGCTTGTGAGATTCCTGGCGTCAATGATTTATTGGGTAGTTTAGTGCCGTATTTCTGCACTAGCTAAGGGAGTCTCGGGGTATTGGGCTGTAACCATAAAAACACAATGGTGTTCTCAAGTGCTGGGATCAAGTCTTCATCATCTGAAATCATTATAATGTGTAATACCGTAATCTTGGTCAATAAAATATATTCATAAAATGCCATAATGTGCTGATACAGGTATTTCATTCGGTTGCAGGCGAATCTTATCAAGATCCAAGAGACTGACCCAAAGGACTGAAACCCATAATGCTGTTTGCTTTGTTGACTAAAATCACTAAGCGAGGCAGGTTGTTGTGCAGTAATTTGTTATCTTACTGAGCATTTATATCTCACTCCAAAAGGATGGTCAATACTATAAACACTCACATGTGAATATCTGTGTTTTCCTTAACTTTGTGTTCCACATTTAAACTTACAAGATAACCATACTGCAGTTAACTTGAAATTTGTACAGGCATTTAATTGCATGAAGCTAAATCCACATGTAGAAATAATAACCACTTCTACAATGTAGAATACACACACACACATGTAGAAATAATAACCACTTCTACAATGTAGAATACACACACACACATGTAGAAATAATAACCACTTCTACAATGTAGAATACACACACACACACATGTAGAAATAATAACCACTTCTACAATGTAGAATACACACACACACATGTAGAAATAATAACCACTTCTACAATGTAGAATACACACACACACATGTAGAAATAATAACCACTTCTACAATGTAGAATACACACACACACATGTAGAAATAATAACCACTTCTACAATGTAGAATACACACACACACATGTAGAAATAATAACCACTTCTACAATGTAGAATACACACACACACATGTAGAAATAATAACCACTTCTACAATGTAGAATACACACACACACATGTAGAAATAATAACCACTTCTACAATGTAGAATACACACACACACATGTAGAAATAATAACCACTTCTACAATGTAGAATACACACACTTACATGTAGAAATAATAACCACTTCTACAATGTAGAATACACACACACACATGTAGAAATAATAACCACTTCTACAATGTAGAATACACACACACACATGTAGAAATAATAACCACTTCTACAATGTAGAATACACACACACACACATGTAGAAATAATAACCACTTCTACAATGTAGAATACACACACACACATGTAGAAATAATAACCACTTCTACAATGTAGAATACACACACACACATGTAGAAATAATAACCACTTCTACAATGTAGAATACACACACACACATGTAGAAATAATAACCACTTCTACAATGTAGAATACACACACACACATGTAGAAATAATAACCACTTCTACAATGTAGAATACACACACACACATGTAGAAATAATAACCACTTCTACAATGTAGAATACACACACACACATGTAGAAATAATAACCACTTCTACAATGTAGAATACACACACACACATGTAGAAATAATAACCACTTCTACAATGTAGAATACACACACACACATGTAGAAATAATAACCACTTCTACAATGTAGAATACACACACACACATGTAGAAATAATAACCACTTCTACAATGTAGAATACACACACACACACACATGTAGAAATAATAACCACTTCTACAATGTAGAATACACACACACATGTAGAAATAATAACCACTTCTACAATGTAGAATACACACACACATGTAGAAATAATAACCACTTCTACAATGTAGAATACACACACACACATGTAGAAATAATAACCACTTCTACAATGTAGAATACACACACACACATGTAGAAATAATAACCACTTCTACAATGTAGAATACACACACACACATGTAGAAATAATAACCACTTCTACAATGTAGAATACACACACACACATGTAGAAATAATAACCACTTCTACAATGTAGAATACACACACACACATGTAGAAATAATAACCACTTCTACAATGTAGAATACACACACTTACATGTAGAAATAATAACCACTTCTACAATGTAGAATACACACACACACATGTAGAAATAATAACCACTTCTACAATGTAGAATACACACACACACATGTAGAAATAATAACCACTTCTACAATGTAGAATACACACACACACACATGTAGAAATAATAACCACTTCTACAATGTAGAATACACACACACACATGTAGAAATAATAACCACTTCTACAATGTAGAATACACACACACACATGTAGAAATAATAACCACTTCTACAATGTAGAATACACACACACACATGAGAAAAAAATGGGAAGTGATACACCCAACAAACTACAAATGTCCTTGAAATAAAATGTCCCCTACCTCACTAATTCATTTATTTCATGCTATAATTTGTGTTTAATTGTAGTGCATTGTTACTATGGTTACTATTGTTAGAATTGTTGTTTTATGATTATATATTATTCTCAGGAAAGTTATCATATTTGCCGACATATCTTTATTGCATTCAGGTGTGTTTTTTTAGTTCTTTATACATTAAACTGACTTAATTGCATCTTTTCTTGTACCACTATTACCACTATTACCGTTCATAAGCGTCTACCTATGTGCCTTTGTGTTTTAAGTGTCTTTAAATGAATGTCACACATACTTGAGAAACCCCTATTAGAGGAATGCTTACATTATACTCTGTAATTTTATTATGAACTATTACTAGAAATCACCATCCTCGAACACTCAACAAATGGTTATATAGTATATACTAGTAGTATATTGTGATAGAAACAAATTTAACAATAAAACTTAATTTGGTCTTTGACCCCAAATTTGACCTGTGACGTCAGACACTATGTGTGACTTTGAGTCACCGCCAACAATCTATTAAAATTACATTGATAAATACAATGTAAAAAGTACCTTTTTTGACAACAAAGATAGTTTTTCCGAAAACACTTGAATAGTTTACATAACATATTGTTGAAAATACTAACTCATTCTGATTACATATCACGAATTCCACTATTTGAAAAAGCAGTGTACTTCCCCACTGCGACTATATATTATGACCCGAATATGAAAATTGGATGCTCAGCATAAGGCAGTTTTCTCTTCAGAAAAGATTAAACCGTTCTCACTTCTTGTCCACGGAACTGCACAGTACATTTTTTAGTATATGAATGACATTTCCTAAAATACTACCGTTATGCTATACTACCGTTATGTGCATGACACTGAATAAGTAAACATAGAATAATTCATGGTTACATGTTCTAGATATTGAACACAAATTCACATTTCATTTGGTGATGTTGATTAACTGCACATCATGTACAATTTAATGAGTGCATATATTTCTGTCACTTACGTCTTATGTTATACGTCGTTGTTTAAAAATACTGAATACTAAAAATGCTGTACATTTCCCTTATACTAATGGTTAAGACCTAACTAATCCAATATGCTTAGCTTAAAAGTAATGACTAAATGTACAATCTTGGAGATACGCATAACCACAAGATTAGTCACGATTTTGTAGGAACGTTGGACAACTTGGAATATAACGTGTCCATTTCCACTTGCGGATATACGACATACCATATGGCAGATCATAGGTCGCCAGAGAACCTCTAATATGGTACTTCTTAAGGGTTTCTTCATCGTACTTGTGGTAGCTGTCTAACCCTTTTTCTGCACGTGTGCCTGATAGAAGAAAAACAGTATAAACATTATTAATTACTTAATACCAAATTAGGAAAGTTACTTTCCGTGTGAACAGTTTATAACATGATACACTTAGCAAACAGAATCAAAGTATTCGAAGGATGGGCCTGGGTAATTGGGTTCCAATGCTGTACTTGTCAAAAACAGTCACATGTTCACTGACCTGATGAAGTATGTTAAAATAAATTAGAATTTGCAATAATGTGACCAACACAAATACCTGGTATAGTGTTATCCAATATAAAACCGGTTAATCCGGCAACAACCATCGCATTCTGTAGTATCACATTGATAACTTGATTTGCGTCAGAGTTTCCTGAAAAACAAAAAATGATGACTAGTTTATTGTAATAACAAATACATCATGATTCATGTTAATTATATGTCTACATAGTAGCATATCATCTTTACAGCATGCGCAATATATTAACATACACCTAACTACCTCACCCAGTATGCATTTACCGATAGACTTTGGACCCCCGAGACTTTCCTAAATAATCTAGTGAATGTTGTAGACACAATAAAGTATTGATAAATGTAAATTCCTTTGATTGGTAGTTTGTTGCCAATTGGTTTTTATCATTAATATTTTTCGCATAATGGCATGTCCCATTGTCATTTTGCTAGAACACTCATCGCCAAATCAATCTTCTACTTAGTTTCACTTCCACACTGTCACTTAGTACCAGTTTTAAATATTTTTCAGATCTGAGACTTCAGCCGACTCCTGTTGTACCGTTGACCTCGATCGTCCAAATAATAATCTCCATCAGAGTCCCCGAGTCTACACGCTTTGACATAAATATTTGTATCAAAGAGGTGTTACATCTTGTTTTCAAACCCAATTTAATTAGCTATTGTTTTACCGATTAGGAGATTTGTTCCTTTTGTTTTATGCTGAAACATTGTATTTTGTCCCATATTTACAGGTTTTTTTTGTAACGAGTTTATTGGGACATTTGACATTTGATATGTATGCGAAGTTTGGATGAGTGCATATTTTATTTCATATTTCACAATCACATAGATGTACCCAACGCATCGTAGCTATGAACCGCGGGATTTCAAGACGCTGAGACCCTGTGCTGCGCAAGCCACGGGACCGCCATTGGTTAAAACTTTCTAACCCGGGCGCTCAAGAAACAACTCAGTTTCTGCCTGAAATGATATTATGATATTAACCTATGGGAAAAACAATACCTGTGTCTATGGCTTCTGGGTGTTGCATTAGATAATTGGGTACTAATATTCCAGTTGTTATCGCTGCTCCAAAGACAGCCAAACTTCTCGAACGAGACATATCCACATGTTGTAGATTAACGATAGCAATTGAAATAAACAAGAATGACATAAAATGATTATGCTAATTATAGATAATGTAGAAAGTTATATAACGCAATCAGTGTAACAGAACAATATAATTGAATATCATTAGTCTTTATTTTATTGGTATAAATATGAAATAACAGACCACAGGCAATCCATAGCACTCCTCCAAGTACTGGCGGTGGTATCAATGACATTAAAATGGCAAATTTGATCGGAATGGCCATTATGAGAAGGATTAGACTCGTCCATTGATTTACACGTCTGCTACCAACCTGAAAACACATTGATATGGTTTAACATAAGTAATTATTCTACATTATAGATAGGTTATTTGAAACACCATTTACATACATATTGTAATATTTGTAAAGTAAACAGATATTGGACAAATATTTAAACCAAAGAATACGAAACATCACTTCAAGCTGACTGGAGGATGATCTTGGATTGATGTTACTTAACTTACTCTTGTTATGGAGATTGATCCTGTAATAATAGAGTATGTTGTCACTCCTAGACCTCCCCACATCCCAGAAACAAGTACACCAACACCTTCCATTCCCAAACCTCGATTTATGGCATGATCGGGCGGTGGCGGAGCTCCACTTATTTTTGCATTAGCATAGTAGTCTCCAATGGAATCGATGATCGATCCAAGCACACCAGTAACCATACCAGTAACACCAGCAGTACTAAATGTTGGCCAACCCCATGGAACTGAGATAGAACAATTAGATAATGACATGCTATGAGATTCAACTTCTAGATTCCTGGGGGAATGGTTATTGTCATTTATTCACCTTTATTATGTATATAACCGCATGCCCATCTAATGTGCTCAAAACATGTATTCTTAACTAAAACACCATCAAATGTGGCAAATATAGGATTTTATGCTGCGCCTTCTTACTTTTAATTATTAAAGTACGATATCTTGGAACATAAAGCACATAAAGTCTGAAAGGGCAGCGATTTTGAATAAATCGATGTGTATGTATCAGATCTATCCTTGCTCTTAGTCTGTTGCGATTCCGATGACAAATTCTTGAAAAATAAATATAAATTGCGTAAACGAGGGGTGAATGCGAAAGCCATTTGACCAGCGAAGTGCGAGCGATACTCTTAGAAACGAGAACCGTACCAAACCATACCTAATAACATATGGTTAACAATTCATGTGTGGTGTCGTAAGATTGACCGGTGTACATTTCTGTTTCTAAATATAGAGAACTGTACTGGTCACCATAAGTCAACATTATTCATGTGTTACAAGAATTGTGTAATTTGAAATTAGTGACCACGTGACAAATTATAATACTTACACGGTAATGGAAATCTAAGCCATGGTGATGTATGAAGTACTTCAATATTTCTATCAGTTCTTGCTTGATAACCAGGGTTACTCGGATCATCAGTAAGAACATCGGTGATAGTTAAGATGTAGCAAACCCACCAACTCAAACAAATGGATAAAAACATCTGAAATAGATAAGCTTCGTAAATGTATATGCACGATAACAAAATGTGGGAAAGTTAGATTATACAGCCAATCACATATTTCAATTATTGTCATAACACCATAAACCATAAACATAATGGCACTATTTAGGTCCGTAATTTGATATGACTATGTCTTTTTTTTAGTCATAAACCAGACAGATATAACCAATGATGTCTTACCGAAAAACGCACAAAGAATTGTCCACGTCCAATATGGCATCCTTTATGTTTACTCCATGTTAGGTATGGGACTTTAACTTTACTTAAGTATTGTGAGAATATTAAAACAAGACTCATCGTCCTGAAAACATTAATGCATAATAATAGTAAACCCTTCAATAAAAACTAAGTCTTTAAAATACAGTATACAATACACTAACGAATACTGAATATTATGTGGATAGTATTTGATGAAAATGACGTATTTACCATGTTATCCCTATTTTAATGTATTTATTTTTGAGACATTACAGTTTGGTTGATCGTATTGAGAAAACTAAATAACGTGCTGCTATCAAAGCATGACATTACTATATAAACGCAATTTTAAGTCATTATGCTTATTTGTCAGCACCATCCACCAGTTAAGTTTGCACCAGTAGTATTGTGATTCAGTTACATGAAAAAACAAAATAAAATGAATACTTTTCGTTTTGTATGTGATTATTCTTACATGCATTGTAAATATACTGTGGTTGAACCTTGAACGAACTTGATTACAGGTACCCTAATATGACATTGACTCTAAACTACGCTTACGATGTGTATTGAAGTAAATATATTTCGGTTATTATGCATGTATATGTGGTATATGTGGGTATAATACTCACATAAAGGCAACTCCCCATTGTAAGCTAATCAGGTCTGATGTAATTGGTAACAGTCCTCCTATAACGACCATGACAATAGAGGGCGCTATAGTTAATGGGCCAACAAAACGCAACACAAATCCAAATACACCACATAAGCCAAATATTGTTTGGAAAACTCCTGCTATTAATATACCACCTTGAATCTGAAATTAAAAAAGTGATCCTACAATGCGTTCTTACCGTTCAAATACATTGTAATTGAATGTAAGAAAATGATGATGTTTATGGTACGAAACATGCCTTCAATTTAATGAAGAATTAAAAGTCCTACCTCACGCATCCTGTCTTGCCAGGTCACTACAGTTACATTAGATGTGATTGATGAATTGTTATTGGGACTTTCTATAATAAAATTATATTTATTATTTTGTGTTTAAATTGAATTGGAATCGGGTTGTATTCCCTGATATCGTCTAATATCAAAAACATAATCACGGTAATTTAAGACTATTCGTTCGAAATGTTTATTTTTGTAATCAGTTTTCAATTTCACCTGCCAAAGATACTTATTAGGCGGCAATTGTAGTGATCGCGAGTTTAACAGCGAGTCGTGACCTCAGCTTATTTAAATAATTTGATAGTGTATATTTTACATCTATAATACATAATGTACTGTAATACGCATCTATTGACAAACAAGTCGCTCAGATCACTTGCCAATTTGTTTTGAGATAATTAAAGTATTGCACACAAAATAAATTACGGGCATGCACAGTAACAATATAATGCGTCAATAATGTTTTATAAAAATAATCTATGTTACATGTTTACTACCTCAACACAAAAGTGAAAGTACGAAGTCAAACATAAATCCATTCGTTCATGCAACACAGCTGTTGATCGTGATATTCGTGACATTCTTCGTAATTGTGTTCAAGCGTACTTTGTTGTTTAATTATGATTGTCAAAACATTAAAGTAGGAATATTGCATTTTATTAAAAACCAACAGTGACTTCAACTGTCTGCATATATTTTTTAGTGATATTCCATGGCAGAATCGTCCTGGAATAATACACTCACACTCTAGAACCTTTACAGGGTAAACACCAAAGCACCAATCTAGCAACTTAATTATATAGCATTATAGTTTAGCATTCACATACCTGACACACCTTCAGGGCATCGCCATTCAGGTAAATTCATTATCACTATTAATGGATATACATAAGAAGATGAGGGCCCTTGAAAAATGGGGAGTCTGAAAAAATAAACAAGCGAGCATTACGCTGTCGTGCAATGAGTTAAATCGCATAATATACAATTGTAATAGTGTATGCTCCCACAGAATTCACTAATTGAATCCACCCAGTACAGAGTCTTGTGTTAGCTGCCTCCCCCGCACGAGTGTTAAATTTAATTTTAAAACTTTTGTTTGTGGTCTAAACTTATATCAACTAAAATGGCTGGTACCATAATTAATTAGCATATCTGTAGTTTTCACGACTGTTAATCTGTACGTCTATTTATGTTATCCTGTTTATACACATAACTGACGATGATGATCTGTTTTCAGAATAAAGACACTTTATTAACTCGTGTATGATTCATTATACTATCAGGGGGAAATTCTTTTCTCTCTGGGTTCTCCACACGTGTCAGGGGGGAATCTCGTCTCGTCTCTATATCGCGTCTCCTCGAGGTACGGGATCAGGAAAGTCACTTAAGCTTTACAGTCAAATAAGACGCACACAACAAAATACGTTTCAACTCTCGTCTTAGTCGGTCTTTCGAGCACTCTATAAGACACAGCGCCCTTGGGAAAAATCCCCAAGACTATCGCAAGGCTGACCCAAGACTCGCTCAAGACTGCGTCAAGACTCGTCCCAAGACTTTCCAGGACTGGACTACGTCTGTCTTGCTGTCCTCGCCAAGACCAACTAAAACAACTTTATTCATTTTCAAAACTATAACCAATTACAAAGCAGAAAAAAGACTCTAGGGCGTAACCTTCAATCATAAAACCAATCACAAGTACTGAATACGTCATATCTTTTGATTAATCGTTCACTACATTAATAACTACGGATACCAACTGTCAGTTAACTCGTAATTAGTTCCAAATCACTGAGCCAAGTTCCGTCCAAAACTTCACATGGCCTAAACGGTGACAAACATAACACAGCCATTCGCTAATAATAAGCTAATTGAGTCGATCAACAGATACGCAAAAACAAATTCATGACAATACATGCTATGTAATTCCATAGAACTATATATCCCTGGGTACGCTCAGACTCAACTGTGAAGAGCTATCTTGTGTCGATTAGATATCGACTAGTTTCCTGTATGTTCGTAAATAGGTAGTTTAACCCTTGACATTACATAAGATATATGCGTCTCTGTCTCCAAATATGTTGTATCCTCATCCCCGGTACTTACCTAGTTCCAAAAGTAACTTGCAAGAAAGTTGCAACTGCTTGCGTAAACAGAAATGCACTAAAAATCATTCCAAATACGTCATTTCTTGCAGCGTCTTCTACACATATGAGATCAACTAATACACCACTGTATACCACTGAAGAACTGAACACGGTAAGAATTTGCTGGGAAAAAAACATTAGTTAATAATATTCAGAATTGACGTAATTGAATGCGCATGAATGGATATATCAAAAATCAAATGAATAAATTAATTACATATATGAAAGTTTCAAACAATATGATGATGGTAGAAAACAAAACGTTATAACAATGCAATTGAAATTATGCCATTTCTCGATGTGATCTGAAACGCACAATAATGAAAACATGAAATGAAAATTACTCAATGCAGGTGTACAAGATGAGGAAATGAGCACGCAAAACGAGTTATAATCATAATGTAATGTAAATAATGCAACAAATAGCTTTGGTGTATAAATCTGAACAAATAATTACTTATACTCCATACTCTTTAGTGGATTCTACGCCGCCTCAGACTATATTGAATTCAAAAAGAAATAAATTAAATACATCTATTTAAAAAATGAAATAAATTACTACCTTGAAATATATTAACTATTAAAACTGACATAAATCGTACAAATATTGAAACAACTTAAAACAACAGCTACTACAATTTAGTGAAAAAAAATCATTGTAGAAATTATACAATCATGTCTTAGGCACGGAAATGTATCCGTAAATATGGACTACAAGCATTAACACACCTGTCCATGAAAAAAAGCTAGATAAATGAAAAAAAAAATGTTTAAAATGTTTAAAATAACAGAATATTGAAATACCTAGACAGTAATTCTATAATACTTTCAAATCAGGCTGAATTATATTCTAACTCCTCATACAATTATTATGAGGAATATCAAACTGGGAAAGAGAAAATTTACTGTTGCTTTGTAGATATTAAAAATGTTTCGATTCAGTATGGAAACCCGCATTACATTAAAAACTAATGAATAATAACATTAAGCTATAATAAAGAATATGTATAAAAAATATAAACTTTACCATCAAAACGTCAGATAGATCAGCCAATAAAACTCACAAAGTACCAATGATACAATAAAAGATCAAAGGAAAAAACTGTCCAATAACTTGGTACAATATAGAGACTGACAATTTTGAATGTAGGGAACATATACTGCTCGACAATAAACTACTATTTATACCTCCAGAGAATAGTCAAACATAAAGCAATTAGCATTCTATGCCTTCAAAGACATAAACATAAAAATATTAACAAATATAAATATACTTATGGCAAGATACCAATTTAGGGCTCACTAATTACATTTCCATAGGCGACAATTGTTAGCATTTGGGCAAACTTCTCAAATAAAACAGGTTACAAAGATCAAAATATTGTTTTAATTTGTTCAAACCACACATATAAATTCTGGCCAGAAAAAACACATGTTCGCCAGCATTGAAGTACGCCCTCACACATCGCGATTCAAATAAAACGCGGTAAAAACATAACAACCATAATAATTATAATAATTAATAACAATAACTTTTCAGTCGATGATATTAGTCAATTTCTTGTGGAGATGGACTAGTGATGGACATCACATTAAAAATAACACCATTGATCTAGAACTGATGAATAAAGCCTTAAAATTATCATGGATAATAAAATCGCAAGCACCATGGTCTCATTTTCCAGCAATCTTTCGCTACTAATTCAATAAATTAGAAGGGCTGGTGTTGATCATCGACTTTAATTATTAGATTGCTTACTGTTTATAAAGATATTTTTTCTGGATTGATTTTCGAAAATCTCAAATGCACACAAACCCTTATTCAGATACGCACATTACATGGAACAAGATGTGCTTATTTAAACCACGGGATGAAGTACATATGTGATCTAACCAATAATAATTGGTGATATTTTGTCACATATTTCAGTTGTAAAATAAATTTGATGTCAAGGTAGATTTTATTACATGATGCGGTTTAATAACTGCCATCCTTAGATAATGGATAAACTAAACCAAATAAATTCACCGATGCATACAGACTTAGTTGTGACAATTACAAGCAATGTGCACATTTCAAATTTCGCGACTATTATACTGTATTAAAACATTCTAAATTTGAGAGAGCCGCTTCTGTGAGCATGTATACCAAGAAGGGTTACGCAGATAATGTTGACAGGGGGGCATGGCAAGAAATTTGGCCGATAACAAAAAAAAATGTGGGTGTTCCAATATAAAATACTTTTCTACACAGAAACAAGCAAATTGATCTTGACAAAAAATCGACCAAAAAGTAGATTTAGAACACACGTTGTGGGAATGTGAAGACAACTAGGAGTTCTGGAGTGGCAATTTTGGACAAATATCTCTTCCGAAAACTTTAACATGTAAAGGATGTGATATTTAATTTTGGAGGAAAAGTAAGTTGTCAAGCCTTGTGGAAGCACTTTAAAGGGCGGTGGTCGTCGTGCTGCGCCCTGTTCGATATGGGAATCATAGCGACGTATACAACGCGTGTAAAATACAATGTCGAAATTCGAACACGCGCTGCAATGGGGAAACATAAAATATTTCGAAAAACTAAAAATGACAAACTGAGTTTATGATAGATTCAAATTTAGTTTCCACTTTGAACAGGATTTATTCAGTGTATTTTACAGACCATTCTGAGAGGTGGACACAAGAGCTGGAGCATGCAGCAATGACTTAATTATTGTATTATTTAGCAAGGGGAATCTGTTTTCCAAATTCCAAAGGGGAATCACATTTTCCAAATTGTCTTTTAATCATTAATAAAAAAAAAGTAATACTTATGGCACATTCCTGTTTTACTTCTGTTCTGTTATTAAATTAGTTGGTTTAGTTATGTAATTATTTATTAGCTTTAGTGTTTAAGTATGTTTCTAAATACTTGTCCATGTTTTGTTAATAACTTATAGTATAGACTTTCCTGGATAAGTAAATTTCCGTATACAACTTGTGTTCACTAATCTATGTTTTGGTATGTTATTTCCACTTTGCTGTTATTATTTATGTGTTTTATATGTTGCGATCTGTACTATACATTAGTGAATTAGCAAATAGCAGTTACATCGATCTGACATTGTTGTTGTTTTGATTCGTGTATAGCCAAAGTGAGCTATTAACATATAGAATAAATGTATGACTGTACTCAACCGAACTTATCATTTCGTACACACAGGTCACTTTATTTTTTCAACACCGAATGCTTAACGTTTAACACCGAATGATTAACGTTTAACCCTCTTACTTGTACACACACAACGATATACATCCATGAAGTGATGCCAGTTGTGTTCTAAAAGATGGAGATTCGCAATATATGAATCTAAGTTTATAACATACAACATATATACTGGTTTGTTATTGCATGTTATAAACAACCCACACAGTTTTAATATTAACTATATATGTATCATTCATATGGATTATGAAACACTAACATATTTTATTATCATTATTGAAGAAATTGGCTTTTCTTTCTAATGAAAGAGACGCCATGTGACGATTTATTGAAACAGGTTATACATCAGAGCGAAGATATTGTTCACAACTAATCATTGAGTAAGCATATACTGATCTACCTGCAATCCATACAATATACATTCGTACCATGGCGGAATATCATCAACTGCATATTTTAACTCGCTTTCATAAACTACAGCTTCAGTATTATCTCCATACCCCCGTTCATCCTCGCCCGAGGATGACAGTACTGGCGATGGTTCTATCTCTATTCCGTCCATGTCCAAATAAGTCCAGTTATATATTCATAAAGATAAATACCCACATATGGTGATCGAACTAACTGGGTGTGTCCCGTCGGGATAGTGGAATGAGCGGCATCCGTGTGTTCATGTGTAGGTGGATTTAGTAGTTGTACAACATGATTTCAATAATACACAGGCATATGTCAGCCGAACATCACATAATGGGTTACTGTAAATGTGTGTTTTTTACTAGTATTTTTAATTGTGTGCTTTTTCCATAATACATAATGAGAAAGAATCCTGTTGGGCAATACATTAACTTAAATTTTGATCTGAGGCGTGAATTAGTTACTAGTCTGCAACAGTAAATTATAGCCTTCAACTACGGGGCAAATACTTTTAAGTATAAAAATAAATGTTAACCAACCACAAAGCTAGAGCATCGACCAATGACAAGCCACTGTCCGTACTATCATGGATTTGTCAGAGATTAGCGAAACAACGGACATCATGTCGTTAATCTACACTTATCCGATTGTGTGCTTCAACGAAATGTGGGCAAAAATCGGAAAATGAGTTCGAAAAGGCTATCCCCAAATCCAATATGTCAATCATTACGGAAAATAACTGTTGGAACTATGTAGGTTAATTAGATTCACTTACAGCGAATGGGCATTTCCCTGGTGATAAAAGCGGTGATTTCACGAGTTTCGGCGATGGTTTTTTTTACTTTTATCTTCAGAGTTTTATATTGTTGATGACTTATTCATTATTAATTGAGATGCGTCTGATCATCTTCCAATTTGTCTTAAAATTAAATCATTTATTCTAACCTACCCCAAAATAAATCTGAATGAAATGAAAACAACACTTTCCGTTTCAATCGGAAAAACTGTAGACGAATTATTCATTAGTTGCATGGATGACGAGTTCGAAAGGTTCAACAAGTCTCTGAATTTATCGCACAGAACAATCACGACCAAGCCATACATGTACTGGGTGAAATATTTGATCACGCTGCCAACTAATTTATCTCGTGTCCGGAACCAATCCAAAACACCGTGGTAAAACAAAGACGGCAGCACAACTAAACTAGAAAACTATAAAGCCCTCAAAAAAAAAATGAAATATCAATAGCGACTTGACCACTTAGTTGCTAAAAAGTAATGTGTATAAATAAGGACCGGTTATTCCTATTTTTGTATTTTATTGAATTGAATTATGACTGAATCTGAATAGAATTAAAAACTAAGTAATGTGTTCAACAGCTCACATATAAACAATAGCTAATAAATATATCATTTACTCATTGTGATTTTTTCTGCATAAAAACAAATCACAATGTCGAATCTTTATTGTAGTGTTTGCTGGACGTAGATCACTCACCACATAATGAATGTTTGTCTCTAAATTCATTCTCCTCATGTATTACTATTTTTTCTCTCGTTGTTCACTTGATCAAAGAGGTAATGTTACATTAGGTAATGTTACTTTTTTGTAGTTCTTCTTATAGATCATTGTCATTATCATTATTATAATTGAAGTGTATATATGGACTGTATGCAGTGAGGATGAACATATCTCCATCTATTTTGAAGAAATCAGGTCTTTGTAATTTCATAGAGATATTATAGATACGTGTTTTTCTGTGAAGCTTTTCCCATTTACTCTATGTATACTTTTGTGTAATATGTCCACCTTCATTAGGTACGGTACGTGGCGTTCAGTTTTCTCACTCAACGACGGTCATCTGGCGCTGCTTAAAAGGAACGTTTTGCAACGGGTAATTTGAAGTGGGTTACTGACTAACCAGGTATTCAAACTATTACGTGACCAGCGTTGTAAAAGCCAAACGCATACACTCATGTTTTATGATGCGTGCAAACGTTTTATTGTGTACAACTTATACTGTCTACATGCATGGCTATAAACATGTGTATGTGTTTGAATTACAATAAAAATGAATGATTTCGTACCTGCAATGCCAAAACTATGCATTCATACCAAGGGGGAATATCATCTACTGCGTACTTCAAGCTCGATTCATGGTTACGATGAACAGAGCCACAGTCTTCGTCTTTGTTTGAGCGGCTACGTCTTGGCGTGATTATCGGGATATCGGCGTAATTGTCCTCTGTAATATCCATGTCAATTTGAAATGCTTTGTCCTCCATTATAATAACTGTCTCCAGATCACCACTAGATAGGAAAATATCATTAATATGTATTTGAATTAAGTCGCATTTACCTATCGATAACTAACACGCTCACAACCACATCCACACCCAATAATTGACACCAGTGAATTCAATTCCTATATAACCCGCATTAGCATGAAATTTACCTCCACTGACTAAACAACTTCTTATCCAACTTTCAATTCAGTCTTCCAGTTGAACGTGTCACGGTAACCGGTTTACTCGCATATAATTACATGGAAGTGGGTCATGTTTCGCATAGCAGAACAATTGGTTTCGTCTTATTACCACATAGCAACACATAGGTCATTTGGGTTTCACTGACCCAAATACTGTGATCGACTGGTGTTTGGTTTGTGGACGTGTCGCTCATGTCAGGCATATATCGCGCTTATATATCTACTCGTATATATGACTATCATATCGCTACCTCTGTTCCACTTTATTGACATGTTGATGAAAGTACTGAAAACTGTCGGTATTTGTTTCGAGGATGCTATGTCACCAAATATGCTATGTTACAAACATACGGTAGCGGAATACAGACGCAAAGTCACGTATACATGCGTATGGTTACGTACACAAACGTATAATTACGTGGCACAAACGTATGATAAAGTATTAAAGACATATGGTTACGCATTGTAGACGTATGGTTACAACATATAATTTGCGTACTAGTAACTAGTTAAATTATGGTCACAAAGCAAAGCGAGAATGCTTTATATGCCGTAACGATGATTTAACGAGTGCAGCCACCGAGTACCGATGTACCTTCAAAATGTTCTTTTCATGCCGAAATACATTATACAGGTCTACAATTGCCTTATTTAAGAAGAATAAATGAAAGTTGTTCATAAATCTACCCATTGGCTGGGGAATTTCTCATGTCGTCTCCAGATTTATTTGCCTGTTTTTTGTTTGCCGACTCCCCACAAGTTTTGAGAGGTCTCGTTTCTTCGCACATTTTTTTTGTAAAGTGTGCTTCTGTAACAGCTTTTTCGATGAACAAAAGTTGTGCTAAGGCTGTCACGAATTGGGAGTTTCTGCCAATCAACTTAATGTGGATACGCGTACTTTGATTTGTATTCAATTTGTCGCATATTCAGGGTTGTCTGTACTTTCCTCTCATCTACCACGCCATACTCAGTTTACGTCATATAAACATGGAAATTCTAGAACGCTCATTGGCTAATTCAAGACAGCCGTAGCACAAATATTATAAACGTATGACAACGTATGTCACAGGCGATTGGTTACGTATTATACGTGTGATTCGAATAGTCTAGTCGGAGCATATCTCGGACCTATGTGAAATTGATAATGAAGAACAATTGCTGATTTTAACGATGTAATTAATGTGAGTACATTGAGACTTAAAAGTCCTTCCAATTTACAAGTATGGGCCTGTTTATTGTATTACTGTATTTGTCAGCAAATGACAGTATTCGGCCAAGAACGTGGAATTTAAATGTATTTTAGAATTTAGGAGCGTAAACCATCCAAGGAAATAAATAATTTTGCGGAGAATTGGTAAACCAGCTGTTAGAAACATAACAAACGTGAAGGCAGATGCACTAGTAAATAACTGACATTCCATTTCTAGAATGGACTCTAAGGTGTGAACAATTAACATAAACATACCTTGGATTTTTTATACTACAATGTTTTTTTTTATTATTTTGGAATTGTTTGAAAGAATAAACAACAGGGACAGACGTAGTTCATTATCATTTTGTTTCCCATTGTGTAACGCAGTTATTGTGAATCCGTCGACTAGGCGAACATTGCACCTGCAAACAATTATGTTGGGTAATATTATTTATTTTATTGTTAATAAAGTCTGATGTGTTATACGGCATACATTTGTTAATAGTACTAAAATTTGTATTATTGTTTTATCATTGTTAGCATTTATTATAATAATAATAATAATAATAATAATAATAATAATAATAATAATAATAATAATAATAATAATAATAATAATAATAATAATAATAATAATAATAATAATAATAATGATAATAATAATAATAATAATAATTACAGTATTGGCTGGATGGAAAAATATATATTTTTAAATTGTTGTTCGATGCTCCTTAATGTAGACCAAATCAGACTTCGGTTTATCAGAAACGAAAAATACAAAACCACTAATAAGCATATGCAGTGATTGTTACATTACATGACAAAACAAACAGTGCGCATGCGTATTTAATAATGTCATTGTTTTATTGAACGAATGCTCAGATTTGTGCTACAAGTTTATAATAAATCATCACAAAGTCCAATGTAAATATGTTAATATACAGTATCAAACAGAAATACTAAAAATGATATGTTCTCGGTTAGATTGTATCTTTAGGAGAAATACAATGTGTAAGCTGCTCCATGAAATAATATTATATATGACTACCATATTTGCCAGATGGCCTTTTTCACTCGACCATTAACGTAGGTGATTAATAATGTTTTGAAATTGCGCCGCCTTGTGTTGAACTCGAGTTTATGAACATATTTATATGGTGGCGCTCTCTCTGACGAACCTTTGCACGTGGCGCCAGGGTATTTCGTTTTCAAGTGAGAAGTGTATTCAGGTCTTATACCACTAATGAGACTTAACTTGACAACAATGTTACTACAATAAAACAGGTTTCAAAGATAACAAAAATATTGTTCTAATTTGCAGAAACTCCGTGTATGTATTTCACTCCAGAAAAACACATATATATCTAAAAAATTACAACATGAATAAAAACTAAGCACAGATTTGTCGACCTTTCTAATTTCTCAGAAAAAATAGCCAGTTGTGTAGTCACGGTGATAAATCGACAGTTTCCAAGATCCTCAGATTTCCGGTACCGGGACTACGGCAATGAAGTGAGCCCTCGTACATCGCGTTTCAGAAAACGGTTATAGGCATCATGTGATTCAATCTGTATTTTTTCATATTTTTTATTATTATTAGTCTTTTGTTGGCTTTCGCGATTATAAAACCTAGCAGCAAATAACTAATAATAATACAATTTAAAAAAAACAAAAAAAAAACAAAAAACTAGGATATAATTTATTCTGTCCTGCATTGAAAACAAGTTCTTAAAATAACTAGTAATAATCTATGTAATAATACATTAGCCAACAAGTTTCCACGAAATGAAGCGATGACATAAGAGGGTGTTATCAAGTGTTCAAATTGTGCATTACAATTTTGCGTTCAAAACACTAACAATGATAAGATTGTCCAGTACAGTGCGTGTTTTCCTCACAATAAAGCAGTATTACTGAACAAATACCCATGATGCTTTTCTTCGGAATTTTTATCCCCACTAAATTTTGAATATCTCAAACAAACTTTATGAAATTATAGCGTTGTTTCATGATGATCTCAAAATGTTATAACAATAACTAAGAACAATACGTTAATTACAATTCGTTCGGTCCTTCAGAGATTGCGTATATGATAGTATTAATGGTCAAATGGCGGTTGATTTGTTTCATTTAATTAAACATATCCACCCTAAAGCGAAGATAACTGCCAGCGACCACCCTGTGATCGACGATTTTCTTGATAGGTTTGTAAGTGTGTTACTATCGAAATGTAGGCCATAACCTACAAATTTAATTAGTATTGGAAAAACATGGTTCAGAATACCTTAATTAAGTTACGTCACAATACTATGAAAACTTTCAAACGTGTATTGGTCATCAAAACTGCATATTTGTAATGAATATCATATTTCACATTTGGATTTTCAATCGAACAATACAGCATATGTATTAATTGTTTTAGTCTCATTCCAATTGCAGCATTCTGTGCCGTATACGATTGTGACCATCAATGTTAAGACTATTAAATGTTATTACTATTTGATGAAATCAGATCATGTTTTAACTAACATGTGTTGAAAATGTAAGCATAATCTTTGATTTAAACTTACATCATGAGTACACGAGAACATCGCAGCAGTGGTACCAGGATTGCTCTAATCGTACTGACAGAGAGACTACCCGATGAAACGTGGGATAGAATACAGGCGTTTAGGAACTTGATGTTTAAAGTTAATTTTAACCAATAAAGTGTTTTTCAATGAACGGTCCAATATGGAGTAATTCGAGTATGTGAAAATTCTTATGTCTAACAGCTAATGTTGGACATTGGGTGACATTGGATGTCACGAGCAGTGTTTTGTATATATCATGCGAATTAAAAGTTCAAACAACACATGCAGTGCATTATCCTGGACCATAAACATGACATTTTCAGATTCGTTGCACACCCTACATTTCTACAATCACGCGACATGAACAAAGAATTTTGAATCTAAAATGATGCACACGGTGTTGTTTGTAAAATAAATAATGTCTGTGTGTTTGTTTGTTTATTTACTGTCAGATATATACATCTGGCGAATTTTGAATCAATAAATATGCACAATATTAATTGTCATTAAATTGTTTCTGTTTGTTTGTTTGTTTAATTATTTAATATCATATGTATCTGGCGAATTCATGGTATGGGTAATATAGACAATGTTGTCGCCTTACCATAAAAAGCATATGCTATGTAGAGAGTCGTTATTCTATGGGTGTTTCACTTATTTCACGGATAGGTAAATAACAACTTAATGAATTTACAAATTTCACAATAATTTGTTTCCGTCTGAAGCCATTAAACCATCCATTCAACGTCAAATTTTGCTAAAATTAAACTCAGTGAAATTGTCGTTGAGGAAAGTGAATCAAACCAATGTGTGTTCTAACATATGATGTCTCGTGTATGCACAAGCATATTCACAACATGGTATCCTAGGTATACCAGGAATAATAACACTCAATAAATGCAGTGTATTACTAAAGGGCCACTTCTCAGTGATACAGTTATATATAATCGTCGATTTTCAACTATCAATCAGGTCTCCCACAATACATGTCTTTACTTACTGCCATATATACTTATCTGCGGGCTATCATGGCGGCAATGGGCGCAAGTCGTGGTGTTCAACTGTTAACCACTGTGCTGTTAATAAGGAGTGTAAATATGTACACACAATTGAAAAATACCACCCATTCTGTATGTACTTATCTCAGTGAAACCGACACCACTTGCAATAATAGCACCATTTATCTCACAAATTATATACTACCTCGCAAAAAATGCCTTTCTCTGCTTTCTAATTTGTTTATTTCCAAACGAGTGAGTGGAGGTAAACTTAATGGATAGGGCGTGGTGGCTTTACCGCAGTCTAAACAAACCACTACTAATCAGTGTATAGGGTCTTTTAAGTAGATCGCTACAAGGAGGTGATTAAGATCTTACGAAGATACCTAGCAAGAATTCAAACTTTTACTTGGTTTAGAAAACCAACAATGTGGAGTCAGAACATACCGGTATTATAAATTTTCTAAAAATTATTTAAAACGCGCCGTAAACATTGCTTGATTAATATCTGCCGTCACTAAATGTGATGTCGGTCTCGCAATATGGACCTTACCAAAATCGTATATAGAGGGTGTAAATTTTGGAATCAGCGCAGAAGAAAATACAAAAACTTTAGTCGAATATTATTTTAGTGTGATGTTTTAATGTGCGTAATGCAAAATACACAATTTGTTTGCATTCACGAGATATTTTTTTTATAATGAGGAATAAAATGGTTAGAATAGAGGGACGACGGGTACATCTCATCTTCTAAACCTAAAGTGTAAATCGCGAGGATACCCTGGACGTACACCCACGTGTTTTGAGATGATCCTCATTCGTTGAAGAAAATATCAGAGCTTAGGGAATAAAAACAAGTACTGAGAATCAACGATGTCATTGTTTATCATTTGTGTTTTTATATACACTGGTGCCGTAATGTGCAAATTAACACATCGTGTAATTCTAATGGACTCAAAACAAATTGAACCACAGGGAATAAATAGCTCAAGTTGATGTACAAGGTGACCATCTTGTCACAGTGAGATGACGTGTATGGTTACTAGTAAACCAGCGATCAAGGGAGTATATTGATACAAAATTGCCAAATTTACCAATTACATCATGTTTCGGTATTGCCAGGATATGGATTGGATACCCTTAACTTGTACTTATATTGCTACTTATAAATGCAATTGTCAGTGCTGCCACGGTACAAGGCGTTTATGGGGGTATAAACAAAGATTACTAGTGGGATTATAATAATACAACGGTGGGAACGTTATAGGCATATATGTATTAAATAATTTCACACCTAAAAGACAAATAGTATGTGTCTTTATCAACACATACCAAGCTTCCTGTTAAAATATCTGCTACTGGATGAGAAAATGACTCTGAATTGAAAATTGAAACAAAACGTGGGACCCTCCTCAGGCAAGTTTCCCGCTATACGGGGTCGGTACTTCAATTCTATTTGTGACACGGTAACGAGTCAACAGCACCCAAACAAATTTGGTCGAACCGACGGTAGTCGACTTCCTGCGAGACGGTGTGACTGGCTCGATTTTCCTCTTGGATGGACACATTAAGTGATACATTTACGTGTTTCTGTGTTCGGAGTTTCCCATGCCGACTAGCAATATGGCCTATTAGCGATCGATACGATCGTTATCTGCAAGACATTGTAATGAACACACAAACCACATAGGGGCAGACCGTTATTTTTGCTGGTGGGGGACTGGTTAGACCAAGAGAAACAAATGATAAACAATAATGCATTAAAAACAGACTTATGACCTGCACAAACAACGTAAATGACAATTAAACTGCCTGAATATGCTATGCTAGCCACCCACTGGCTGTCCCTACGTGAATAACTACCCAACCCAAGGTAGTAGAACTACTACATTCCATGCCCTAAGCAAGTGACCTGATATAGATTGTGGGCAGTCACGACAAACTTTAGGTAAAGTTAGAATAATTATACCCAGGTACAAACAGCCGGATTTTGCTGAATGTGGTATGGAAAGTCTGCTATATAGTTGGCATGTGATATTATCTCAAAACCATACATTCAATATAGTCGAATTTTAGCCCCAAAACAGTAATCAAATGAAGCAATTTATTAGTGAGTCGTGCATGTATGTCTATGAGACCTACTATATTATTCATATGTTTACTTTCAAAAAAAAGTTGGTTTCATACCATTTTCTTCTCATTTTTACAAAAAAACAATATTAACGCCTTGTACCGTGGCAGCACTGACAATTGCATTTATAAGTAGCAATATAAGTACAAGTTAAAGGTATCCAATCCATATCCTGGCAATACCGAAACATGATGTAATTGGTAAATTTGGCAATTTTGTATCAATATACTCTCTTGATCGCTGGTTTACTAATAACCATACACGTCATCTCACTGTGACAAGATGATCACCTTGTACATCAACTTGAGCTATTTATTCCCTGTGGTTCAATTTGTTTTGAGTCCATTAGAATTACACGATGTGTTGATTTGCACATTACGGCACCAGTGTATATAAAAACACAAATGATAAACAATGCCAATAAACTCACCAATGCTGTTACGTAACAGTTCAGCAAACTAATCGAAAATATGACCTGGTTTAGTAACGGCCATTATATAAATTGACGTAAATATCGATTGATAGGATAGAAATGACCAAATATGTCATAATATCACAAATATGTATTTATGTCATAATATGTATTTATGTTATTTTATAACAGTGTGTCAGATTATAATGTTACACATTAACATGTGAAATCGAAATTGGTCTGTTATAATGGACGTTTTTCCAGTGGCGTCCTGAAATGTTTGTGGTATGTGTCATGTTGTTTGGGCGTACCAGGAAACGAGAAATAGACATGCAAAAATAGTAGATGCGTGGGAATGGCAGTAATCGTGAGAGTAAAAAAAACGGTTTCACAACAGACCGGAAGTTCGATTTAATTTTTCGAGAAATCACAAAGTGCATACATTTATGGCAGTGCTGGATGTGAGGTTTAGTACAGACAACATTGGGGTTAAATGGCCCAACGATAATTGTATAGGCTTCTGTGCACTAATTTAATAAACTACAAATCGAGGTGGAATTTGGAAGTAGGCGAAAAATGTCCATCTCAATGCCACTCCGTCCTCCGGTTATTATTTTAATTACTCATGGTATTTTAATCATTTGTATCGCCCATGGCAACCATTTTCGTCACATTTTACATGATAAGGAGTCCTATTCAGAACAATTCATCGAATGTAACGATAAGTATCTAAGAAAAAAAAATAACCAACCACAAGGCTGGATGTTTTGTCGCTAGTTTCGTATACAAAGTGTGCCGATTTCCAGGTACCGCCCATTCACCATGGGTGAGTGAAAGATATAGCGTGACGTTGTTGCCTTGAATCGTATATAGGGAGGGATACCTACGAGGGCGTCAAAGGCATGAAGACCAGAGAAGGCAAAGAACGTCATTAAGATACGGTGTGTTTCGTGTGGGGTAACTCAGCACTCGGCGACTGAAGTGATACAAGACGCCAATATATTGGAGACGAAAGCTGTCTAATGAAACGATCTTAAATATTTGAAACAAAGTCTTGTGAGAAAGTTGAAGGTATGTTTGTAAAAAGGGTGCATTGATTTGTTAGATTCTTGTTTGTACTTTAGATATCGATACCCATAAAATAAAATGTAATACATAAAAGGCATTTCTATAAACCGTACTTCTGACAACAAGTAGTTTTAGGAGATATTATTGGTAATTGGAATAACATACTTCATATTTTATTTCATCTGTAGTACTTAAGGAAATGTTGCCATTAGTTGACGGAAACCGGGACCGCGGTGACGAAGACACATCTAACCAACTCACAGTCATACCTCGCAAAAAGGCAAAGAGATCG
Organism: Saccoglossus kowalevskii; assembly: GCF_978046115.1. Lineage (NCBI taxonomy): Eukaryota > Metazoa > Hemichordata > Enteropneusta > Harrimaniidae > Saccoglossus > Saccoglossus kowalevskii. The sequence continues at coordinate 30,194,913 of NC_140650.1, read as the reverse complement.
TACGAGTCGGCAACTGAAGTCGGTCCTGCTCAGAGCCGGGTGGAGGAGGAGCGGGAGATGCAACAACGGAAGACAGCCAGCGATAGAGAACGGACGCGGATGAAGGATATGAACTATGCATTTGAAATGCTACGGGGAAAGTTAGCTCATAGAAAACAACCAGGAAAGAAAATGTCGAAAATACAAGCGTTGAAATTCGCCATCGAATATATTAACGATTTGGAAGAAACTCTAACGATGACAACACATGTGCCGAACGGTGGGGCTGCGTACTTTCAGTGGGCTCGTGAGAGGGGATTCATTTGGGCCAGAGAAAAGGTAAGCCAATTCATGAGATGTGTACCATACATTCGGCAACAATAAATTTGTATTTTGTCTGTTATAAGCTGGTCCAGGATATCTTCATGGCAAACGTAGTATTAAACATTAACTAACCGTGACAACGCGTAAGATTAAATCGATATTCGAAGATAAAATTGCCGTTATTTGTGTCTTAAATCTAAAAAATAATCTGGTATTCACTGGATTCACATGAAACCTATATTACCCGGTTATAAATATACGATAAATACATTATTAACACCAATGTCGAGAAGAGTGAAAAATAAACACACGATTTTAAAACGTTTCACAATCAATAAGTCGAAGTCTTACCCGTGTCATATTGAAGTATGATGTGTGGTCTGCACTCCGTTTATTGTTAAAACTAATTGCTACTAATACGAATGATATGGATGTGTCTTCACGTTATCAGCGCAGTTTCACTCGACATATCAGATTATTACGATTATATACCCACTGTGGGCGACTCCTTGAGGTAAACATCTCTTCCAGTGTTGGATTTCATCATGACGTCAACACATGGGAAGTTGAATCAAAGTACACAAACTGAGTTCAATAAGAAGTGGAATTCGCGTTTTTTGGGGATTGAATAGCCATGGATATTAACAAAAATGTTGCTAAACTTTAATAATATGCTCTCTTATCTTTTTGAACTACTTCCTTGTTTATTCAAAATACAAAAAAATGCCTTTCGTGACACTTTAGTTCGACTATATTCCATGATAAACTTGCTGCGCTCTTAATGGCTGATACATTTAAAATGAAATATTGTTCGTAAATAAAAATGTGTTCACCGTTGAGTAAAATACATTTGAATAAGAAAAACGCGTTTGTTTCCAAACCTGTTGATTTTTGCCCTTGTTAATTTAAAATTGATATTAAACTTATGCTGGTTTTATTGTTGTTACGAAATGTCGGTTGCATGTTAACTCATTCGTTAGATGTGGCGTGTATATTGCTATGGAAACGGCACTGGGAACAAACAAACAGTTGACACAGCACAGATACAAAATGTCGCTTGACAAGTATCAACAACGGCTAGAAAGTTAGACCTTAATATTGCCTGTGAGAATTTCAAGCGTTCGAAACATCGTTCATACTGACATATTTCAGTTCATTTAGCTACTCTGTATATCCGATATTTCAAGTTACAGCTATTAATTTAGCTACTCTGTATTCTTAATAATTCAAAATATTGCTAATATAGCTACTTTGTATTTTTGATAATACAATTCGATTTGCAAACGATCCACAGCGTTCAGACGTATATTGTATTGTTATTACATGCATGAAAACTTATGTGTTTGAATTCTACTTGATTTTACAGGCGAAATTGCCAGAGTTTCACAATATGGCGTCGGACGATATCACCATAACAACGGAGTATGACGTCAGCAGTCATAGTACGGTTGGTTCAGACGATATAGAGTGCCAGTCTCCATCAATGTATAGTTATGAGCCAGATCAACTCACGATAACACAACTGTAAGCCACGTGTGTTTTAACGCGGTTTCGATACTAAAAAACACTTTTTTCATAAATATTACCACAAATGGTCGTCATATTTCTGCCAAAGAAAGTGCAGAGACATGTATGTTTTTCGAAAGTGTAAATGTTATCTCTAAATCGCTAAAAATCGCGAAAGTTCTGATATTGTAGACATTCAAGATATCGTTTAATGCCGTTTCGGGCTTGACAACATTCACAGGAACAATAGGTTTATTCCATTGGCAGATCGACCACCATATTTTCCAGCTACCCTAGCACCAAGGATACACTGACATACATCATTGCTTTTACAAATATATGGGAATATAGGTGTATATGTTGACTCGATAGAAATAGAATAGTTCCTGATTCATTGCGAGATTTGTAAGTCGGATTGCAAGTTTCATCCAGTTTTCTTGAAAAACGTACCTGTAAGCGTGTTTTAGAACGCTTCTAATCAGATCTATGTATTTTATCGCAAAACCGTGCGTTTGATATAGACGATGAGACACGGCAGACGATTTGTACATTTATAGTAAAGTCTGCGATAAAACCAGCCGTTCGGGGGTTTTAATTGTGGACTTTTCTCTCTCAATCGTCTCTGAAATATGCTTAGACAATAGAAAACCATACTCGGCGATGTCACCTATTCTATCCTGGTAATACTAATTAAAATTGAAAAACAAAGGAGGAAAGTGTTTTCCAAGAATTCCTGTATAAATATCAATTTTAGGACTATATAAATATATTCATCTATCAGAAATATTACATGGAAATTCTAGATATATTTTTGTAAATATTTATTATAAAATCTTTATTATTGTATATTATTTAATCCATATATTGTATATTAGAGGGCAGATACTGAATATAGCTACTCATGGAAATTACTGTCTAGTGAATTGCTACCAACAATCAATTTCCAATGTCTCAAAACATTACGAGGCGCCATTTTATTTCAAATTTTCGGTATTTTCAGAATTTTAAATCAACTTTTACTGTTTACATAGCGAGTCTCTTTACATGTCCCTTATCAAATGCTGAAATCTAAATACAAAGAAAAGTTGGACATTTGGGCAAGTGGTTAAATGGCAACAATTAGTTTGTATTTAAAACATCAGAAATTCGTAATTTTGCCTGATTTAAGCATAGTCCCTCTACTGGAGGGTCTATGATTTAAGGTACGATTAATTCATTCTTTCTTTCTTTCTTTGCATTAAAACAAAATGAATTGTCTTATACTTCTTTCGATTGATCTGTTGTTTCATACAGGAATTTCTTTATGAGTGCGTGCGGTGCGAAAATAAATGTAATTCTTGAAATGGCCTATGGTGTCTGGGTAATATTATTCAGTGAAATTAATCACATATCGTTATACAGATTGATTCTGGACTGAGTGAAAATATGTGTTTATTATGGGCCACATTTGTTTCATTGCTTTCACTTGTATGTCAATTACCTGAAATATTTCTGCATCCAATCTAACTTTTAAAACATATACACATTAGCTCGTTATCGTACAATCGCCAAGTATTCACCACGGGTGGAGCGTCGGGGGGGGGGGAGGGATACATAGAACCTAATGGGGACTTGCTCCTGAAATGAGTCTCGTTTTTTGTATTTTAGAGGTATGAGTATTGATATAAGTATATGAGCGAATATCTCCACCTCGGACCCCACCCTCAGATCCATAGGTAACTGTTTTAGAATAAACAGCGATGACAGAAATGGTACTTTGGTATAAATATGGGTATAGATTTTGCCATCATCCAGGTATAAAAATGGTCACACTTTTGAGCATTCAGGGGCACCTACGTACCCAGCTATGTATCAACTGCCCCCCCCGGGGGGGGGACTTCGATTACGGTGCCAATGCCTTTAGAAATGTATCTTTAACGTGAGTCACTTTCTATTCGCACAACATTGCAAAAGGGACAATACATTCTGAATAATCTCGTCTTGAGTTCACAGGATAAAGTACAAAACTGGGTGACTTATAAGATTTCAGAGTAGAAAACGACGAATAGTTTAGATTTAACACCTAACGTGCTGTACAGATTAGTGTCCCAGTTATTTTATACCATCACCATGAAATATCACCATGAAATAACGATGCAATCCTAGCACGTATCGAGTTGTGCGTGTTCAGTGATTTTACATTTGGCTCGCACGCTCACACATACTTTATGATATTGCAGTTTGATTACGTATCCCGTTCTATCATTCGTGCAGCACTACGCTGTTTCAACCGCCTTCAACGTTGAACCAATCAAAACTTGTTTTCCCCCAAAAGACCTTCACGAGCTTGTTGATCTGTATCACAGTCACTTGGGGGCTGAAAATCAATAAATACTAATTTTAAAAAAAAAATCACCCGCTATACGTATATAAATAAACAAGTTTATACGTATATAAATAAACAAGTTGTTTATTTATATACGTATAGCGGGTGATTTTTTTTTTAAATTAGTATTTATTGATTTTCAGCCCCCAAGTGACTGTGATCTGTATATCACCGGGGGTGGAGGAGAGGAAGCGGTCGCCCACCCGAAAAAAATGGGGGGGGGGGCGTTGCATCATTGAGTTTCAGAGGGTCTAGATTTCATATCTCACCCCCTCATGCAAAATGTCGTCCCGCCCTCTATGGACATTATAAAGTACGTTTGTATGACGTAATCAATATACCATTGCCAATCAATTCAGGCATGTATTAGTTTCTATGCATCCTTTACAACGCCCAGACGTTTCGATATACACTTGATAGCGACTTTGATGCACGCCCTAAAGATAACTAGCATGATCACAGAAGATTGCCAAACTTCCGTGTTGTCTCTCGTGCACGAAATGGTATACAAACAGCGCCAACTACAGTCGAAAGTAAATTAAATTCATTTATGGAATTGCCTTTGATATTCTACACGTTCCAAAAAGTTCTGAAATTCAGAGTTCGTCAACATTGCTAACTTCACATGCAAGAATCACAGTATACATTATTTCTGCAACTTGTATTAAAGTGTCACTCAGATCATTTCCATAGATTTTTTAGGGTTTGAGAACAGAAAAATTCAGTGGCATGCACAAGCATGAATAGCAGGCAACAATTCAGAACTAAGAATTTTTTTCTGAACCATACATGTTTGACCACTATTCAAATGAAGTTGAGAAACTTGATACATACTCCTACTATCCAGTTCAATACTACATGTATTTTAATCTATGCAAATTAGGAATGCAGCATACTGTTTTGGATCTATTTTTCTGCAACACTCTTGAAACCAGTTACCCGAAATGTTTTCGATATATGCACAAAAAGAAATTGGGGGCCAGACAAGGTCCATAGTTCTTTTAAAGTGACACTGGGCTTAATCCAAAATCTTTCGAACTCACAACATTCCCAGCCATGGCAGTTTTTTTTTGCTTCACTCCCAACGCCATGGCTAGTACATTGCTATACATGTATATGAATTCTTTTCCAGAAGGCAGACATCTTGAATCATTCAAATAACTCATACATTGATACAAACACAAGACTTGCATGTTTCAATGACTACATGCTAACATAGCACCTTGGAAATTTTATTTTGCAGTAGCAATCATGTGACGACATTACAATCACATACCTACTAGTACAAACAATGGACACTTTTTGTGATTGTACACAGAGGGGAGTTATATACTGAAAAGTCTTCAATTCCAATGAGCTTTTTTTTTATTCTTTTGTGGAAAAAAAATTACATGTATTTACAAGTTTAATATGTTAAAAATAAAGAACTCTTCTCAGTTGCCATTTACTTCCATCCTAATTATCATTATACATTCCACTCGCACACAAAACAAAAGATAGAATATTCCACCGAAAATCTCAAAAAGGGTGTCGAAGAACCGTCAGATCTAAGACCAGAAACTGGGCAGCAAAGGCTTTCTCACAAATGACAGATTAGAAAAAAAAAAATAGTTTCCTCTAAAATTAGAGGAAAATCCATAAAACATAGAATGTTTTTTTATTTACATTAACTGTAATCTACATAATAGTTACTTAAGACGATGACTGAAGAGTGCTTTCTCTCTTACAAGTCTTGAAGTTGCATTAACACACAACAGTGCTTTATTGTGATCAAACACCACTGGAAACTGAAGACAACTAAAAATAGGTTATCCCAAATTAAAAAAAAAAACATACTACAGCTATAGTGAAGAAAGATAAATGAACTAGTGAAAAGGCTACGCATAAAGAACTTAAATTTGACAATTGACAATGAGATTAATAAGGCCAAAGTCTTGTTAAATGAATATATTCCAACAAGATCTTAATGTATACATTCATTTCCATTTAAGGCATCACCACACATTTTTAACCTTCATTTAAAATTAAATATATATTAAAATGTTTGACAAAGTGAAATGCTTTTTACAGATCGAACTAGAGACGCAAGTTTTGTGACAAGGTGTTAGAATAATTTATGCCACACATCTACTTGTTCAACCCATCTACCTTTATTATTGATTTCTTAAACTCATTAATATGTATACAGTAAATAATTATATTTACTGTAATTCAAATATAAAACTTAATAACTATACCAGAACACATTGGCATATCAGCAATTTATTTTAGGATAGTATAATCTTTACTATTCAATTCCATACTTGAAAACAAGTATCCCAAGACAATTTAAAACCATTTATTTTCCCCATTGGTTTTGCAGCACAAATTGAGAGAGAGAATGTTAAGTTGTGAATTTACAGTTGGCGATACTGACACTTGTACACATACACCCAGTATTTTTACAAGTTGTGTTAATTTCTTGCTCATAAGAAAATAATGCTACTTTGGTCCAACACAGATACAGATAAAGAAGGTGATAAATTCACAAAAAAATGGAAACAATTTAATTTTTTGTTACAATGTATGTACAATTACTGTCAAAACAATTTGTTGTTACAACTATGTACAATTACTGTCAAAACAATTCCTGAATGCGTAGCCTTGTGAAAACAAAATGATAACATCAAAACAACAAAAAACAAGAGATTAAGAGATGAGAATATCTAAAGATAGCTATATTTCTTAAAGTTGAAAGAAGTACATTTCATTAAGGAGGAGGCTCTTTGTCTTTAACACTTAAATTATCTAAATGCAGTAAAATATCACTAGGTGTTGCACCTCCTGTGGCACCTTCGTCATCGTCGTTCTCATTCGGCTGCAAGGACTTCTCGTCCTCCAGTTCACGTTGGAACTGTGCTTCCTCAGCTAATGTAGATAAGAGTAAATCTTGTAGAAACAAACTATGGTCAGCCCGCTCCACTTCCAGGAGCTGCTGGTCACTCTCGGACAACGACGAATCATTTATCCTGTGTGAGACACAAAGAGGATAATTGAATTATCATATGTAACTGACTGTTTATTCAACATCGTAACAGTATGACATTACCTTTGTCACACTATGATACACTGTATTCAGTCAAAAAACTGTTGCGACACTAATAAATGTTCTCTCTATCTAAGCAGTATTTAATATACTTTAGGTAAAAATATATGTACTTTTAGTGATGATTTACAAAAGCACAAAGTCTATTGATTTAAAATTAATACTTGTAATTACATTGTAGTCGGTGAGTTTTCACTTATTTCAAGAGGCAGTGTGCACTTAAGCTCATAGCCCAAGCATGGCACTTAGAATGTGTATTACCGTAATACTATTGCAGTACCATTAAATATTCAGGCATTTTTGCAATGAGATGCATTATTCTTATCTAGGCATATGTGAAACCATGAAATTACAACCACATGCAGAATTGCAAAATTCAAGAATTCTACAGGGTCTAATTAGTCCTGTTACAGGCATGTTTGAAAGTTTTGAGAAAACTGCTAATTTTTAAAATGATGCCTGAGTGACTATCATTGTATGAAGGATACATACCTTGATAAAAGAAACTGGGAATTTGCTTGTGAACTAGGCGTACTATCTAATGTACTGTTTGTGGAATTTGAAGGGTTCATTAAAGTGGCTGAAGCTGCCTGTCGCCGTGAAAACCGTTCCATGTGATGTCTTGCAGCCTGGGCTTGCTGTCTCTCCAACTGTAGCTGCATCTGTAATTGCTGTAGCTGTGATGAAGTAGATGACTGCGGTTGACCCGCTGATCGACGAACACCCGATAATTGTGATAATAATTCTATGAGAGAAAACATTTATGAATTTCCATATATCATATACAGTCCACATGTCAAGTCTGATAAGACAAAATATTTTACTTCATGACATGAATTACACTTAGAATGTATAACATGTTGCAATGAGAACCATTTATTAAGGCGAGCCGGATTATTCTGAATCAATTTTTTCAAAAAAATCAACCATAAAAGTTTCTGTCTGGTTAGTTATGTTAGCAGCCAGGCAATGACAAGTACAAGGGTGGGGGTTTTGATTATCAGATTTTAAATTAAAACTCATTCGTACTCCAATTTATTGTCAGAAAGTCAGTGAGGGTACCTGGAAAACACACATAAAATGAATAAAATCAACAGATCTCTCCCAAAAATGAAATCAACAACGATGCCTAGAATTGTGACTTGCCTGCTATTGGATCCATCGTTTCCCTACTGCTTGGCGATGTTGAACTCTGATTAGAAAGACCAGAACCACCACTAAAATGCATGTTGGTTCTCCTAGCCCTTGGCACACCCACCCCTCTACCAGGGTGGAACATTCTTCTAACATGTCTTGTATTACTAGTTTCATCGTAAAAAATTATGTCAAGGAAAAATTGGCCCACAAATACTTTGTTTAGAAGTGCACATACACATACTATGTAGTGCATTTATGGTATGCCGGATTATTAACTTATTTTGACCATGGACACACTTTTGTCATTTACACAAATGTAAGAGTAATACAGCAAATGTGATAGTGAAATGATCCAAGACAACAGGAGGTCATCCGCTCCCAGTGCCAATGACAACGGGAGGTCATCCGCTCGCAGTGCCAAGGAAAACATAGTGAATGATAAGGTAAAAAGTTGGTAATTTTCTTGAACATAAAATGCAACTTGGTGTGTTTTAAAATAAATTGTATACATTTTACACTTGCATAGCAGCTGACCAATACAATCATGTTACACTACATATATACATGTCCTGCATTTCTAGTTAATCTTCAACAATGAACACCATTTTTTCTGCCCAAACATTGTCTATTTTTAGAAATCTTTTGGTGTTTTTTTTTATTTTGGAGCAAAAGGACATCATTTCCTACTGGCTACAGGATCTGATCCAAATTTCTGGAAAAAATATGAAAAAAGTATTTAGGTTTATCTATGGTAGGTTTAAATTTATGATTGTGACAATGAAAATGCCATCATTGACCTCACACACATCCAATAATTCATTTATAGACAAGTCATTGCTAATGACATAGTCCAGTTGGAATTAGGAGAAAGGTTATTACCGGTAATGCCAAAAATAAGGTAATATGAAAAACAATTTTTTTTTTTTTAATTATTTAGTTAAATTTATCAAGTAGTGTTTTAACTTTTAGAAAGTTTTTGACTCCTGTGTGCAAAGCACACAATAGGAGTCTCTGTTTGTTTGTTTGTGCATGTGTTTGAGTGTCAATTTCCTATACATAATTCCCAGTCATAATTTTTTAATTTTGCCATGTTTGAAAATGACGAATTTGTACTAAAGTTAATGGAAGTTGTTCTAAGAATACAACACATATTATATTAATACATTGCAAGCATAGGTAAAAATCCATACACAGATTGCAGCACATCTATGGAGAAACAGCAATGAAGATCTATAAATTTGCTTTGAATGAATTTGTACGTTTGTAAGTTTTCTCCCCAGCTAAATGCACAAACATGGAAGTTAATTTACATATTAATGATGCATTTTGTTACAATAATAATCATTCTCATAAAAGTATAACCTTTATTGTTTTCATGAAAATATAACCACACCATCTCACTGGCCAAAAATGGTAGGGAAAAGTACTGTAATAAAAGGCCAAGGGAGAGCACAGTATCTATAGAACCGCCATACTTTGTCATCTACTATTTCAATAAGATCATCTCGATAGAATAAATATGTACAATATAAAAAGGATATAAGATCTCTAGGAGCTCTATGCTCCAAAGTTAGATGAGCAGCAAAGTCATCTGTAACATGATTTGGATCACCTCCCGGCAAAGCTGCACAAACCGGACAAACCTACAATTCAAGCAATACAATGGATTTGTGCTGAGTGTACAAATGATAGACATATGGACATAAGAATAAATCAGGAAGTAAATCCAACTTGGTTCTTTACATACAGGAAGGTTTACCAAGATTTTGCTTTTATCTTGATATATTTTAAATAACTATCATAATAATATGGAAACAAAAACATACTTGTATCATCCTCTATATTTTTCAAATATATTTCTTAAGTCTAATTTTAAAATCAATAACTGTTTCCACTCTAATTACAAATCCAGGGAGACTGTTCAAAGCAATAATGATAATTAATGTTTCCAACAATTTTGTAATATAAAGTACAGTCTAAGTACATCATTTTCAGGCTAAATTACACATATAAGGCTCCTACATAGTTTGAATGATTGAAAGTTAAGATAATGGTGACACAATGTACGGATGTTTAGTTCATCAAAAAGTTGGATAAACCAGGGTTTCTGATAGTAGAGGCTCCACTGTGAAAGAGGTCATGTGAACACCAGCAAAGATATTCAGAATCAAAGAAAGCTTAGAAAGAACTCCCGTGTGCTGAGAGTATTGAAGACACAGTAAAAATTAATTCAAAATTACTTGTACTTGAGATATTGATGGAATAGCTGAAAACTAATTATGTAAATCAGGTAACTGATATGAACAGATTTAAGTGTAAAACTAATAAGGTCTGCACAATGTACCTAGTTTCATTTAAATGTGATTAGAACCCAAAAAATATTAATTATTATGCTAATTAGTGAGTTAATATGAACAGATTTTAACCCAAAATTAATCAGGCTGTCTATTGTCCTAGAGCATTTATGTACCAAGTTTTATTCAAATGTGATGATCAATACTTGAGATATCAGTATTAATTAATTATGTTAATTAAGTGATTAAGAAGCATACATATTTACCAAAAACTAATATGGTGTATAGTCCTAGGTTCATTGAAATGTGATGGGTACTCTTGAAAAGTTTCATTGAAATTCAATGAGTGGTTTGTAGACATCAGTGCAACAGCTATAGAACAGCAAAAAATTAACTAATTATGCAAATTAGGTAATTAATAGGCACAATTATTTATTCCAAAATTAATCAGGTCTCTGCATAGTCCTAGAAAATGTCGCAAGTCTCATTGAAATGTGATGATTAGTACTTGAGATATCAGGTGAAAAGCTGAAAATTAACTAATTATGCTAATAAGGTGATTAATATGCACAGATATTTACCCAAAAACTAATTAGGTCTCTGCACAGTCCTCAAGTAACTATGTACCAAGTTTCATTGAAATGTGATCATTACTACTCGAAATATCAAAAGCTGAAAATTAATTAATTATGCAAATTAGGTAATTAATATGTACTGATATTACCCTAAACACTACCAGGTCTGTGCAGTGTCATATGACATCTATGTACCAAGTTTTATTGAAATGTTATGATTAGTACTTGAGATATGAGTGGAAAAGCCGAAAATTGATTAATCATTATGTAAATTAGGTAATTAATAATATTAACAGATTTTTACCCAAAACTAATCAAATCTGCGCATTAGTTCAGAGCATCCATGTGCCAAGTTTCATTGAAATCCAATGAGTGGTTCTTCAAATATCAGTGGAACAGTCATAGAACAAGCTTGAAATCAGTTAATTATCATTCAAATTAGATAATTAATATTCATAGATTTTAACCCAAAACTAATCAAATCTGCGCACTAGTTCAGAGCATCCATGTGCCAAGTTTCATCAAAATCCAATGAGTGGTTCTTCAGATATCAGTGGAACAGTCTTGGAAGAGCTAAAAATCAGCTAATTATCATGCAAATTAGGTAATTAATATTCATAGATTTTTACCAAAACCTAATCAACTCTGTGCATTATCCCAGAGCATCCAGTGTTCTCCCCAGGCCTCTGAAGCGACACGGTACCGTGACGCTTGGACACTCGGTCGTGATGCTTGCACTTTGTGTGTGACGCTTGGTCACTCAGCCGTGATGCTTATATTTTTGTTTACAAGTGTCAGTCTCGTCTTGCACGTATTTAAAACAATAACATGTATTGATCGATTTAGGTAATCCCGCTTTTGTTAGCCATACAAAGACAGTGATAAAAACGGAAGTCTGCAATATGTTGCGAAGTCTTTCAAAGGTGCAGAGCCTCCAAATCAAAAAAAAATAAATAACTAGAATAGCAATAATTTGCCCATTGCACGCAATGGCAACAATGTGACAAAACAAGTCACGGCGTACGTCGGGAAGATCAACCCCGATTTGCTGCACTCTGATTTGTTATCACTCAATTGCTGGTGACATTATTTACTCCAAAATTAAAAAAAGAACAAGTGAAATTAAGTCGCATTGGAAAGAAAAGTATGAATATTTCAACAGCGGACGAGATGGGATGAGACAAAACAAACTCTGACCTCTGGAAATACCCCATTCATAGGGTACCCTTAGTACAGAAAAACGCCGCCCTAAGGCGACATAATGCACGTTGCAACATTGTGACCGATGCATGCTGGGGTACATCCATGGATAACAGTATATCCATGGATAACAGTATATTCACTGACTGGCTATAACACAAGTTTTTCAATTTTTTTTTCCTTTTTATGATGTTCCATTTCAAACTTTATTTGACTTGATACAAAAACAAAAAATACAATGCAGTAAAATGATATAAAATTTATCAGATATAAAAATATCTTGTCTTTAATTAATTGTAGATTGACAATATTTATTGGGAAAAACTGATTAATATGCAAATAAAAATTATGCAAATTAGATGCATTGTTATGCAAATTGGCCGTGATGCTTGACATGAAGTCTGGGGAGAACACTGGCATCTACAGTACAGTTCTCGCGGAAGCTTTGGCTTCACTTCAGCTTCACTTTCGCTTCAGCATCGCATCATTATGGCATTGTTATGGCTTCAGCATCGCTTCAATGTCGCGACATTAAAAAGTTAGGCGATTATCGCTTCGCTTCATTGTGGCCTCATTATGGCGACAATGTGGCATCAGCATCGCTTCATCAAACAAAGAAGTACTGTACTCATTTCCCCCAAACCTCTTGACCGCTTCCGCTTTTGACCGATCAATTTCAGTTTTATTTTCGACCGTGCAACAATTCGGACTACTAAAAATTTTCTGGTTTTCATAGATCACGGTTACTAGTTTAGTAACCGTGCATAGATGTTGAACAACCGTCAAAAGTTCAAATACTTTTTGTTTTAACTATCTATAATTATATGCACGCAATCTGACCCTTTGACCTAGATTTGGCTGGGATTGAATATTTTATTTTAGACAATATTCCGACGTGACTCACTGCTACAAAATGTATTCAACAGAAGTACAACATGGTTGTCTGGGTTTCTTTTCCTGATTGTGTTGAGTTTACGATTTGTATAATTATTGTTGTTTCCCCCCAAGCAGAAGACAAGCCGAAGGACCATGAAGCTAAATAGAATTCCCACGCATGGACGTGGACTGAGTGAAAGAAAATATTTCTAAGGCTAAAATAAAAATGACCTACTATTACACATCTTTGTGTATTTGTCAATTTTGTATATATTTGGTATGACCGAATGATCGTAAATACCTAGAAAAATCTTGTCTTTCGTTAATAATTTCATTTGTTTGAAATGTCTACCGACCGTAATTTGTTTCCCCAAACGGTCCCGACGTCCGTCATTCAACACAATCAGCATTTATTTATCGCAATTCATGGGGATCATGTCCCGTAATTTGCGGGCTGTAAAACCAAATAATTAAACAAGTACTATTTATTGTATTTTTGTTTTACCTCGTGAAACTACAACAGAGCGTAGAGTTGTCGCGGTTAAATAGTCGCCTTGAAATCGATGGAACTTCAACTACTAGTATCCATTTCTCACCTTGAAATAAAAAAATCGAAAAGCATCGGGGGATATATTATTAACCAGTCTTACGAATCGCTAGCTTTATTTTATTCGAATTTATACAATTCACGAGTTTTCGACATTTGTTGGCAACTTCCGCGCTAAAATGGTTGAAAATGTGGGTGTGGTTTTCTCGCAAAGTCCTGTTGATAATACGGACTAATATGGTTCTGTGACCCAGGTCATGCTCCGATCAGGTGACTCTCAGCCAATCAATGATGTTGTAACAAAACATATTTAACGCAAATTGAAGGGTCGTCGTACCATCCAATCTCCATCGTCGATTCACAAAGTTTTTTTGTGTGCTGTGACAGGCTTCGCAATTATTCACTGGAAAACATCGGTATATTTTGACAAACGGATGGGATTTTACCTCAGTTCAAAAAAAAGAAAAAACAAAACAAACAGGGCTGAGATACAAATCAGTTTTGCAAGTTGGGAAATAAGGTAAACCAGACTGGGGTCGATGATTTTCAGTATCGAAGGACTTCCGTGTGAATCATGATTTTCAAATTGTTCATCGGCTGGTGACCAAATATTTACGGCCACACTAAATGGACACGTTTATTTTTCTGAAGCCCAATAAATTATTCCTGCATGTCAAGCGCTATTCGATTTTTTACAGGGCATGGCTCGTTTTCATTCGAAAATATGTTTGTGAGAATACTTTTAAAGTACGTATAGATCGAGCTCAGATCACTGATCGTGACTTAATTTTGAGAATTGGTTGTCAAATATTACCAGACCGACGCCACCACAACCATCCAATCATATGTTGGAAATGTACGCACTTGTTTTGGAACTTTGTATCAAGATGACTGGCGACGACGCCGACGCACCCGGCGGCGTACGTGTGTGTTGCATGTTTTAGTAGTCCGGGCATGGGGTCGGACTCGGCTAAAACTAAACGAAACACAGAAAAATACCACCGAAATGAGGAATCTGAATCTGCTCTTCTAGCAGCAAATAAAATGAGCGAAAAAAGGTAAATTTTATAACAAGAAAAGTTTCACTTCGTATACAGCAAATTGTGTTGTATCAGGACGACGATTGCATCGTGTGATTTGAATTTATCACGATTTTCCTTCCAGTCAATATGAAACTCGTCACCTTGCCGATTGTAATGTACTTCGCAAAGTTTTTGGTGCCCAATACTCGCAACACTAAAATAATTAAACAAGATATTTTTTTAAAATGTCATTTTACTCTTGATCATATTATTTTATTCGCCTTGAATTTCAAATCGATTACATATCGAACTTCTGTACATGTTTTTGTCTACTGCCCTTCTGCATGCAAATAATGAGGTCATACTCATGTCACAATACTTTGAAGCTGATGCCATGTTGATGCCATGAGACTGCGAAGCTAAGGCCACGATGATGCCACAAAATAGCGAGGCGAACACAGCTTCAATTTTCAATGACGCGAAGCTGATGCCACAATGATGCGATGCTGAGGCGACAATGAAGCCATGCGTAGGCGACAATGATGCCACAAAAGCCAAAGCTTCCGCGAGAACTGTACTGTATGTACCAAGTTTCACGAAAATTTGATTAGTGGTTCTTGAGATAACGGTGGAACAAAAAAAGTGACATACATACATACATACATACATACAGACGTACAGACAGGGTAACTGCAAAGACTCCCTTTTGTGCTTCGCACACGGGAGTCAAAAATTGGTGAATTCTTGAGTGCCTTACCACTTCAACTGACGAATCAGAATGCTCTGAAGTCACATGTTCCTGTAAGGTTGTCTCTGTAAAACCCATCTTACCACAAAATGGACAAGTAAAAGATTGCGGCTGCTCAGGAGATACCGCTTCACCTCCGTAATAAAGATCTGGATAAAAATAAATGTAATAAAACAGTTTACTCACTAATTTTAAATACAATGTGTTGTATATTAGTAGTGCATGTGCTTAAATAAATGACTGAAACATGTCTATGGTTGAAATAAGTTATATTTTAATGATCAAGAATAAATTAAATGTAATTTTTGGTTTATTTACAATTCCAATAGAGCAAATACAGTATTCATCTTGCAAATAAATTACCACATCAAGCACTTCTCTATATCCAGTTAATTGGGAAAAGTCAGGAGGGAGTTAAATGACCACAAACACAACAAAGACGCCCATGAGAAATACATTGTTCAATAGCAAAGAGACTAAAGTCTGGAGATGAAATCATTATCACTGTAACAAAATATCTTAGACTGTTGGAGTCAGAGGGATGTGTCATTATTACTGGCTTCATATCTAGTTCAGCAGCAGGAGGTGTTACATCAAGTATGTTCAATATCTGTCTTGTAACATGACTGCCAATAAAATGCATAATTTACAATTGAACACATTTTAAAGATGCAAGGAATACCACTCTCAGTGACTTGAAGCTAGGGAAAAAATCCAGGCCATGGAGGCCAGTGTCTAGGTGCCATGGAGGCCAGTGTCTAGGTGCCATAGAGGCCAGTGTCTAGGTGCCATAGAGGCCAGTGTCTAGGTGCCATGGAGGCCAGTGTCTAGGTGCCATGGAGGCCAGTGTCTAGGTGCCATGGAAGCCAGTGTCTAGGTGCCATGGAAGCCAGTGTCTAGGTGCCATGGAGGCCAGTGTCTAGGTGCCATGGAGGCCAGTGTCTAGGTGCCATGGAGGCCAGTGTCTAGGTGCCATAGAGGCCAGTGTCTAGGTGCCATAGAGGCCAGTGTCTAGGTGCCATGGAGGCCAGTGTCTAGGTGCCATGGAGGCCAGTGTCTAGGTGCCATGGAGGCCAGTGTCTAGGTGCCATGGAGGCCAGTGTCTAGGTGCCATGGAGGCCAGTGTCTAGGTGCCATGGAGGCCAGTGTCTAGGTGCCATGGAGGCCAGTGTCTAGGTGCCATGGAGGCCAGTGTCTAGGTGCCATGGAGGCCAGTGTCTAGGTGCCATGGAGGCTAGCGTCTCGGAGCCATAGAGGCCAGTGTCTAGGTGCCATGGAGGCCAGTGTCTAGGTGCCATGGAGGCCAGTGTCTAGGTGCCATGGAGGCACTCATTACTCATAATGCCATTGATCTAATGATCTAAATAATAAACTGAATACAGCGTTGTTTATTATTAGATTACATTACATGTGAAAAATGATTCCATACATCACAAATAATTTGTTTCAAGTTTATGCTACAAATTATGACTTGTCCTGGGTACCTTGTACCAAGTTTTATTGTAATATGCTGAGAAGTACCCCAGATAATACTAAAAGAGCTAACATTGTTATGCAAATTAGATAATTAATATTTACAGATGTCAAACAAAAAAGTAATAAGATCTGGATATTATCACAACGCATCTGTGTATCATGTTTCATTGAGATCAAAACAGTGCATAATATTAATGGAATAAACTAATAATTTGCCAATTATCAAGCAAATTAAATAATTAATATGCATAGATTTCCACCATATTCTAATCAAGTCTGTGCATCACCCAACGCATCTGTGTACCACGTGGAACTGCCAAAAATGGACTCGGGTACATGTATGTACATTAATCCCAGAGTATCTATATACATGTGCCAAGTTTCATTAAAATTTTAACAGAGATTCTTGAGATACTGGTGGAACAGACAGAGTAAACACAAAGACTCCCAATTGTGTGCTTCACACACAGGAATAAAAAATCGAGCATTGTTAAATCAAATGGCAAACAGACTCAGTTTTTCATTTTAGCTTGTCTTTATTTGGACCAGAAATCTTATTTCTGACATAATAGTGATGAAAAATCTCAGAGTGATATTTTTTTTTGATGATTATTGACTAGTTTGTGACAACTTACCAAAATCAGACCTTGTTAATATACATTGGACTGGGTGTTCAGCTGTATGCCTTGTAGTGGTGGCGCCACTCTCGTGGCATGTTGCACATAAATCGTAATCGTAACAAATCAGACACTTGTAACGCTTCCCACGAAAATTTGATTTCAGACATGAGTCACAACTAACACCTGTGATTGAAAAACAGACGATAAAGATAATATAATCTGCATAATCAATGAGTTTTTGTATCTGTAACAAGATTATCATGGACTTTCACATTTGTGTTGAATCAATATATATATTCAGTGTTCTCCCCAAGAATTTGAACCACTGTGGCGGCATATTTTGCATATCATTTGCATATCATTTACATATTAATAGAAATTGAACAAAGCACACACACACACACAATAAACAACATATATTTTCAAAAACAAAGTGGCAGATATTTATTTGCTTTACACAGTGTTATAAACACTTTATTTTGGGCACTTTTGTAATATTAATGAGCTCCGCTCCGTCACAGTGCAAATATTTTTTTTGGAGTCAAAAAATTACGTTTCACAACTTAGAAGAGTTTGAATTTAAAAATGAAACAATCTCGAAATGCAAATGCTGCAGACTAAAAAGAAACAAATTGTAAAAGGTTAAATGAAACTCATCTGAAACGTTCCAGCCAGGATTATGTTCAAGACTTTCACGATCTTATTTACTACAAAATTCTCCTTCAAAAAATCGACCATGTAATTATTTGGCGGATTGCTGGTTATTATTGCGACCATCAGCTTCTACAACGTTTACATTTACAGTAAATGAACGAACAAATAACACTTCCAAACAATCATCAAAGTTACGACGTGACATAACTTACTTCGCGATGTTATACACCAGTTATACCAATAATTTCTCTTACTCAGTCATGATGCCATGCAAAAATTAAATACTTCTTTTTTTATATGAAAAAAACGTAAAATTTGAACTAGTTTTATCGGGAGAAATTATCACTCGATCACTTCGTGAACAAGCAGCCTGTCGGCTGAGATAGCTCTGCTGTTACCAATGCACATTTCAATTAAAGAACAGAAGATATCATTAGAAAATGAACAATATGTATAGTACATTGTATCAAAGCAACGGACCTTGCTGTTTTCAACAAGAATTCAAAAATATCACTTTTCACCAAAAATGACAAAAATAATCATCAAAATTAAGTAATTGAAGATATCACCACGAAATTAACAAGGTCCACATGTAATACCTATATATGTAATATAAAAGCAATCAGACTTCAGAAAATATCACTTTTTACCAAAAATGACAAAAATATTCACCAAAATTAGAGAATTAAAGATATCATTACAAAATGAACAAATTTGAGAGAGGTCCAGATTTAGTACCTATATATGTAATATCAAAGCAATTGGACTTACGGTTTTTAACAAGAAGTTGAAAATATCACTTTTTACCAAAAATGACAAAAATTTTCACAAAAATTAGAGAATTAAAGATACATGTATCATTACAAAATGAACAAATCTGAGAGAGGTCCACTTGTAGTACCTATGTATGTAATATCAAAGCAATTGGACTTTCAGTTTTGAACAAGAAGTTGAAAATATCACTTTTTACCAAAAATGGCAAAAATATTCACCAAAATTAGAGAATTAAATATATCATTACAAAATGAACAAATCTGAGAGAGGTCCACTTGTAGTACCTATGTATGTAATATCAAAGCAATTGGACTTGCGGTTTTTAACAAGAAGTCGAAAATATCACTTTTTACCAAAAATGACAAATATTCACCAAAATTAGAGATTTGAAGATATCATCATGAAATGAACAAATCTGAGAGAGGTCTACCCAAGGTACATATACACCAAGTATCAAAGCATTCAGGCTTGTAGTTTTCAAGAAGAAGTCGAAAAAGTAAAACATTGACACGGACGCCGCCGGACAATCACTCATATGATAAGCTCCGCTTGACAAAGTCGACAGCGGAGCTAAAAATCACCTTCAATGAAACCAATATAAAATGCACTGATCGTAAGTCACACCCAAAATTTTAATTCTGAGAATAGCAGCACTCACTTTTTTGGGGGATTGTAAATTAATTGATTGGTTGTCACAGTGGAATGAATGTAGGTTACCGGTATGTGATATCTCACCAGATACTGAAAGTAGTTGATGTTACAACTTCTTTACACAAACAATTTGTAGAAAGAACACTGTAAACTATAATTTTTGCTCTTAGAAAGGTTGGCAATTTCAGATTTTTATGCAATTCGTGGAAAAAAATTTACTGCTTCAAAATTTCTCAATTTCCATTGGGTCGCAAAATTCACGGAGATTCATCCTTAATGTATACATTTGATACAAGTGTTTGCAGGTACATGTTTGACTTGAACTTCTGAAAATGTGCTGTCGCTTTTAACCAAGAAATTAGTATTCCTTACATTCATCATAAAGAGTTACACAACCTAAAAGGGTTACCAATTAGTTCCAGACTCGATCATTCTGGTTCATTTGTTGTAACATTATGTGTTCTTTTCCAGATAGATTATTACAAAACATGTCATCAGAGGTGTTAACTGCATATTACAAGAGTGAATATTTTGCAACATAATGTACTCCCCACTGTACAAGTTGCTGTCTCTCAAAGAAAAAGATGTAGTGTGTATGTGAAGAAAAACAGTGTGTATACGAGTATATGAAGAATATAATAATCGTTCCCCAGTAGATTGTCTTACGATGAGGTCTGATTTCTCCTTTTATCTAGCAGAGCAAATACATTGTATATTGAATTTATATTTCAATTTCAGTGTGTTCAAGATTTGTTTATTTATGAATAAGCAACCTTGCTGTAGCGACTATTAATAAATCAATACAATTTTATAATTTAGAAATTTGTGACAGACTACATGTCCCAACACCGAATATCAACGGTGACTCTCTGGACGTGTAAGTTGTACATGCAAGCAAGTGCCAGGGATGATGGTGCATAACCCCATGCAGCGCCAACATGACATGCTGTTTCCGGAAGATAAATTTAAAATCTGCCCAGACCTCAGCCAGTGGTTTCACCGTCTGAATCTGTAATACACTCACAATGGTTACTAAAAACTATGAACTCGTCTACTTGCTACAGTACAGGTAGAGATGTTCAACCACAGGTTGAATTTGGAACCCACCAATCCTCAGACTGGCTCAACAACCCAAGGCAGCAATCAAAACTATGCCACTAGTATTCCCGTAACACCACACGGACAGTGATTCTGGTCGGTGTAGATAGAATACATGAATAAATATTAGTTAAAGCTTTATGATATCATTTTAAAATAACATTATTTGTTTTTTTTATGTTAGAATAATACATCACCAGACTCAACCACAAAGGTACACTATGTTGTTGCATGGCTATATCATTTGTTATGTAGTGTATCAACAACCATTATTATTGGTGCACTGAGACAGATTCTACTGACAATTTGCATCAACCAAGTAGATGGAGATTCATTAGAGAGAGGGAAAAAGACTTGCATCCGATAATGGCAGATTGGAATATAATGTAACTGGGTGAAAAACATTTTAGCAATAATAAACTACTCGTAAATAAAAAGAGTAAATTTGGCAATATCCAAATTTCAACATGAAGCATGTAGGGTTAGGTATCACCAGCTGTGGTCTGGACAGTATCGGTAAATCAAATACATCACACAATATTGTTATTTAGTTGATTATAGCAAATCTAACAGAAAGAAACCTGAACACAATGATTTACAGAATATAAACCTGCTTCAATAGTGAATATAAATCTGTTAGCATTTAGCATGTCTGATTCCCTGTCTAATAGCGATTCCCATACTAAATTTGGACGCATGCGTTTACTTAATAGGATGATTTTTGACGGCTGCTCTCGACAAATCAATACTAAGGTGTAGGCGATCAAAGGTGTATTATCGTCAAATGTGTCATTTTTTGAGTAAAATAATAAATCAAGATAGTAAGTGAAATTCTATTTTTTAGCAAATCATGTGTATAAATTAAAAATCTGAGGTTCAAGTGTTAGACACAATGATAGTGAAATTCTGAAATCAAGATGGCGGCCATGTTGGAATACTCGATTTCTCACCTTCATGTCGGGACATTCTAGTCTACTATATAGAGCCTGGTACAGGCTAAAATGAATCGCCAGCTCACAATAAAGACACGTATTAATCATGTAGAGTTATGCCTTGATCCCGCGACGATAAAACCTATAGTTTAGCGTAGTTCCGGGTGACCGTCCATAGCGTTTACAAAACTCCCCTACGAGCCCACAGTACTTCCAATGCCCATGACGTCACCAAACACGGAAATTCTCGTAATGTCTCGCTGCATACGAGATTTGGGGTCTTTCACCTCTGCGCCAGCGCCCATCCCACAATTTACATTTTTTTAGGGGGGGGCATCATTATTATGATTACTGGTACTCATCGATCATAACAAGCTTACTTCACATTATTTTGAATCTATGGAGTTAGTGATAGCAAGTAGTAATACTTCGAAACGAAACAAACAGTATAATCGAAACAATAATGCAAAAATAAGTTTGTAGTACTGGAAGTATCCTCTGGGGCGGAGCTACGTCACAAGACGTTCCACGTTACTACGACGCGCACCACTGTACATGCATTTATATGGGCTCTGTGCGCGCTGCTGTGGAACGCCGGTCGAGCCGGTGAAAATTCGAGAAAACAACACAAACTCAACTTTGAAGTAATCCCGAACAACTAAATTTATATATGTTACACACGTAAGGCTAATCTTGTCACACTGTTCAGAGGAGTCTCAACAATCATCCCAAAATACCGTTTTCTGCGAGTTTTGGGTCTTTGTTTTCACCGCCTCCGGTTGCCAGGCGGTGAAAATGCCCGGATGTCCGCCCCCGAGGATACTGGATTTTAATTTCGATATTTTCGCTAATAAGTAAAATCTGCTGAATGAATCCCACGTGAACATGCAAAATAATACTAGAACTCATTGTTTTACTGAAAACAATTTTGAATTTAAAATATGTTCACAATATCAAAATGGCGAAATTAAATGCCAGTGAAAATAAATGGTATTGCAGTTACTGTAAAATACATACAGTGTAATTTTCGCTGAACATTATGGCTGTTTTGTGGGATGTTTATTTTCACTGACTTTTGATGAGTTGAGTGTAAAGCATAGGGAAATAAGAATGATCATTGGATTGTAATTTCACGGATTCATCCTTTCAAAGAAAATAAATTCCAAGTAAAAATTAAGCCTTTACATTATTTTAGAAATGACTTCTAAAAATCGTTGTAGGTTTGATAACACTTCTTGTGAACTGTACAAAATCCAAAGACTCTTTAATACTTGGCTTAGTGAGAAGTTTTCCGCAGATCATACAAATTGAAAATACTACAATAATAGTAGCGCACGTAATTATGCACATTCCATGTTTGGAAGCTCTTTTCTCCACATTCATATTTTTAATAAAAAATAATTTTTATCACCCACATGTTATCACTTCATAATATTTTGTAATTTTTAGCTGTGATTCAATTAAAAAAACATCTTTTGATTTTTCACCAATAAAGAAATAAACCACGTTAGCGTAATTAAAACATTTACTATGTATGTGTTATGTACTGTACTAGTGTACTGGAAGAAGAATGATCGCATTTATTTATTTATTTATTTATTTATTTATTTATTTATTTATTTATTTATTTATTTATTTATTTATTTATTTATTTATTTATTTATTTATTTATTCATTCATTCATTCATTCATTCATTCATTTATTTATTTATTCATTCATTTATTTATTTATTTATTCATTAATTAATTAATTAATTAATTAATTAATTTAATTATTCATTTATTTATTTATTTATTTATTTATTTATTTATTTATTTATTTATTTATTTATTTATTTATTTATTTATTTATTTATTTATTTATTTATTTACAATATTACATCAAAGCTGTTTTTTTTTATTTATTTTAAACAAATTGCATATTGTTGTTAGTCAGCGTGTTTCTATTCTAACAAATCTACCCGAATTAAGATTTGGAAATCTACCAATAGCTATCCCAGGTATAAGTTTGCAGGTAATCACAGATAAAAATAAAAACAGAGGAAGAGAATGATTTGTATAAAGTATGTTTCTGGCTTGCAAATGAAACTCCCTACTTTTTGTTTACATGTGTGATTTAGAATTTACATAACAATCAAGTAAAATAACCTCGCAGACAGAGATAACCACTATATCAAGAAATATCACGTTCAATATGAACTAGGACAGAAATGAAAATGATTGTGGACGAGCTATAATTAATTAACAAGTTAATATTATTTAAACAGAGCTTTACTGCAAGCCAGCAACATTTGATTGTTTTTCTAGGGTGTTTCTCTGACTTTCTTTGTTTGTATTGTTTGTACATATGTGAACAGCTGTAACCATTCAAGCCATTTTTACCTTATGTGCGAACCTGGGAGAAGACATGTCAAGTCAACTTTTGACCAATGACCAATGTTAAGTTCACGTGAATCCTACTAAGGCTATATATAATCCAACTTGTATTATGTTGCTTGCTACTTCTTCACCATTCCAGTTTCTGTTTATCTTACATTGTGTTATACAATACGTCATCACTAAACTCAAGCGAGTTTCACTATTTTGTTCAGTCTGACACGACACTCCTGTCATCATCCTTATACCCTGAATCCCTCTACTATTTCCCCCCGCAATGTTCTATCGCACAATATACTACTTCTCTACAAATCCTAGATAACTTTGGGAATGTGATTGTTTAAATATTTTAGTCTGGAAAATAAAGTATGATTTATCGAAACATAAAACTCAGAAAACTAATATTTTATTTATCTGGGCATCAAAGTGTTGTTGCTGGGAGCAGGAGGCAGCGTTTGCTAGCACACGTGTGCCCCATATTTACCTAGTACAGGAATTTCAAAGCGCAAGCTCAAACGCACGTGCGGATTTGGCGCGCCCTCTTCAGCCCGCCAAAAAAATTACAAATCAATAAACAAACCCACGTCAATAGGAACCTCCCCCCTAACAAACAAGCGTCTACCCATGAGCCTTTGTGTTTTAGCGCGTGTTGTTATCGTCGCTTGGGACTCAATTCCCGCGTGTGCGCAGATGACGACCCTCCGGCTTTAAATAATCGAACAAATACAGCCATGATTGTTCAAAAACGAATCGTATTTGATTGAGATGCGTATATTAGTAAACAAGACGTAAACAGTTATTAGCTTGTTCTTGGGTACATGTTTTCCTCCTGGCTCAGAGTCATCCAGTCCTCTTACTGTGTATGTGTGTAAACTCACTGTTCCATTGTTGACAGAACTTAACATGCATACTAAGTAATAATAATAATAATAATAATAATAATAATAATAATAATAATAATAATCTTTATTGATAAACGTATTCTTAATTGAGACATTGTTAGTAATACAATAAAATTAAATGTTGAAAGTTGAAATGAGAAAATAAAAAAAATAAAAAAATTAGAGAAAAAACAAAACAAAACAAACAAAAAAACATTTTTATGAGGTAGCTGGTAATTTAGATTTAATGAAGTTTTCTCTCATTAAGAAACCTTGGTATACAAATTTGGCTAAATTAATTAATATCTTTTTGTCTTTTGTTTTAAGTATATTTACTAATTTCTTCTTTGTTTTGATTGGTCGGTGTTGCAAGAAATTTGTTTAGGCTGTCTTTTTTTAATGCATCATAATGTGAACATGTTAGGAGGAAATGTTTTTCCTCCTCAATCTCTCCATTCTGGCAAATTTGGCATTTTCTTTCTTGTAAGGCGTGGTTGGTGTATCTGCCCTTTTCAATTTGTAGAGTATGTGCACTGTAATAACTCACAATCTTAGCCTACATTAATACACAAATTAGCTATTTAACTTGGCCTAAACACTAATTATGCCTGCGCATTACCACAAGGTACCAATGTACCAAACGTTATTAAATTCTGCTGAGAAGTGTTCAAGATATTGCTTACACATTTACACAGACAGGACAAACACAAAACTCATTATCTCTACGTTGTGCTTCGCACACGGGAGCTCATAGCAATAAATGAAATCACATTTAATTTATCTCTGATATATGTATATAAATAAATGGAGAATTTGTGACTTGCGTGGTATGGCAATGTCCCCAATAAAAATGACAAATATAAATTGACAAGAATTGCCAGTCTTACCACGCATATAGTACAGCGCCGTGTTTGTGAGACCATTGACAGAGTTAGGGAGTCCGAGACCAAAACAGTCACTGGGAAGATGGCGTCCGGTAGTCCTCGTGTGTTGGTGTATGGTGGGAAAGGAGCGCTCGGGTCAACAATTGTTAACTTTTTCAAGAACAAGGACTGGGTAAGTGTATTTATAAATGAGTACGCACTTGAAATATGTTATACTAGTGACAAAACAGGTTATTTATAACACTAAAAACAAGGAAATCGTGACCTGTGCGGATGCACCCGCTCCTAAAATAAAATGCAACCCGGTCCCTAGATTAATAGCATTTGTTGATGTCAGCACGTGTCATGGACACGCCCACATTTGACCCAACGTCACGTGTTGTTTGTGAGTGTCCAAAAATAAGGTTGTTTATAGAAGTACCTAAGTCGTTACAACTCAAACAGGCGACATCTGCAACAACTCCAGTTGGAACAGAATGACTCCACTAGTGACCAAGTCTGGTAATCGCCTGTTATTACTCTGGGTGGGGGAGGGGGTTGTTGAATTGTGACTGCCATCGTGTACACACAGTGTTAAATGGCGGTGGTCGTCGCGCAGCGCGAACAATATATTTTCCAGCTTGCCCTTTACCATTCATGCATTCAGTATCAGTAAGTCAATACTAGATTTATTCTTTTGTCAAAGCAATTAATTTTATTTTATTACAGTCTAATATTTGTAAATTAAATACTACAACATTTAAACTATAAGACATAAAATCGGAACGGGATGGGGAAACACAATTGCATAACTAGACATTTTAATATTCAGGTCAATTTATAGAAATGTGTCATGATATACAGTATAAATATCTATCCCTTTATTCTAATCTTAATGCCAAGACATGTTAAACTGTTAAATTCACTTGCATTATTGTGTATGATTTCACTTTGATTGAGTTGCCCTATGGGTTCTGCTTCCTGTTCCATGAATAACCATTAAAACAACTCTGAGAAATGATCCTGTTACGCAAAATTCATCATTATTCTACTGTGTTTTAGTGGGCAACAAAGGTATTTCACATCGCCTCTCGTTCTTTGATTTATTCTTTTCATACAGTAAAACAGTTCCGGAACTGAGTTGCCATGGTGTCCACTTTATGTGCAGTAAGAGTAATCATTGCCAAATGAATATAGCACACTTGAATTGTGAAGCTCTTCACAAAGATACAAGTATAAGTGTAGTGTAATCACAGTCCCAGGTATATTGCTTGATTGTGATAGAAGTTCAAAATCTTTTCTACAAATGGGATGTTAATAGCGATGCAGGTGGTGTGATTTTCTGATTCATGCACCAAAAATGGCATGTAGTAAATGTTTATTTAATTTTGTATTTTTTCTGATATGATCAACTGGAAGGTTTATTTTTCATTATGATCTCTGAACAGTGACACCCCTCATGTAGAATGGTTTATTCATGTTAATTTCACAGTAAACTGCATTAAGCATAGACCCTTCTTTAAAATGCCAGAGGTCATACCAAATGCACAGCTAACAACAATATTGGTGTGATTTGTTAGCAGTAAAATAGGTTTTAATACTATTTCTTTTTAAACTTTCCAACTGATTTTTTTATGTTCATAAGGTGTGGACAGTGTTTCAGTGTTTTCTGCCGTAATTTTGTTCTGAAGTAGGCATTTACAATTTTGATTAAAATTATGGCAGATATGCAGAATTTGTGCAAAATATATTTTCTAAGCAAGCTTTTTTTTTCTTGGGTGACATTCCTCTATATTTTTGTTTCCTCCTGGACTCACTTGGGCAGAATATTTTTGTTATTATATTCTCCCCTCGGCAGAGTTCATAATCGCACTTGTAGATAAAAAGAACACTTTTTACAACCTGTTGATATTATTTCTTTGGTTTTCAATTTGACCAGAACACAAGCCAATTTAAATAACAGATTTGGTAAAGGCATCCATACTATGACATCACAATTATTTTGTGTTCTCTTGGAGATTCTGATTTAATCATTTCAAATTTATTGAAAGATTATGCAATGTGAATAATATGTAAATATGATGTCATGGCAATGTATTATGAAAGTCTATGTATAACCTTTTTTAGCTCCGCTGTTGACTTTGTCCTGCGAAGCTTATCATATGAGTGATTGTCCGTCGTCGGCGTTCGTCGGCGTCCGGCATCCGTGTCAATGTTTTACTTTTTCGACTTCTTCTTGAAAACTACAAGCCTGAATGCTTTGATACTTATATATGTATATGTACCTTGGGTAGTGCTCTCTCAGATTTGTTCATTTCATGATGATATCTTCAATTCTCTAATTTTGGTGAATATTTTTGTCATTTTTGGTAAAAAGTGATATTTTCGACTTCTTGTTAAAAACCTCAAGTCCAATTGCTTTGATATTACATATATAGGTACTACATGTGGACCTCTTTCAGATTTGTTAATTTCGTGGTGATATCTTCAATTATCTAATTTTGATTATTGTTTTTGTCATTTTTGGTGAAAAGTGATATTTTTGAATTCTTGTTGAAAACAGCAAGTCCCATTGCTTTGATACTATACATATTGTTCATTTTCTAATGATATCTTCTGTTCTTTAATTGAAATGTGCATTGCTAACAGCGGAGCTACATGTATCTCAGCCGACTGGCTGCTTGTTTAATAATTTTAATAATTTAATTCACCATATTTGTTCTATTAATAGTGCACATACTTATGTAAATAAGAGGTGTGCCTATTGTCAAATTACCGGATTCGACTGATACCCCGCCCTGGGCGATCTTGTGGAGAATTCGATTTTATTTTAGAAAAATGTGGACCAAAAGATCGCCTGGGCGATGTTATGGCTGATATTAGGAAGCCCATCTTGTCTGGAAAAAATAACCCTGCGCTGATAAAAATGGTCTAGAAAAAATAATGTTTCGCGTTGACCAAATATAATCATGCAAAGTATAAATTCAAAGTGTTTTAATACATTGATGAGAGGTCGAATTTTACGTGAACAAGAACATGCACTAAGAAGGATAAGCAAGTCAAAGTCGAAACGGGGTGCATCATGGACATGACACAACACACGCTGCGACAACTGAGTGATCAGCGACATCATTGTAGGACGCAATTGAACTTCAAGTACTTCTTTGCGAAACTTGCTGCGCGGCGATGCCGACACCAAGTGTGTGTTGGCCGAAATTTGACCCCAAGTCATGCACTGAACTGGTGCGTTACCGTAGCAACCTTTTTCTTTCGTGCTCCGCGCGTCGATCTAGTAGAATTGTTATTATATCCAACGGTACAGTAATTACTAGTACGCAACTTGTATGCAAATCTGTACTGGCTTTGAATATATCAACGTTGTTTACTTAGTGTACTGCTTTTCTAATTACGCAAATTTGCTTACAATATTGTACCGGCTCTGAATATTTCAACTTTGTAATGTATTGCTTTCATGATAATTACGCAAACTCAAGTTATTTTTTACTATTGTTAGGGCACCGACCCGGGGTATTGGGTCTGTGAATATTTCAATATTGCATTCGTAATTATTACGCAAACATAAACATGGGCGCATTTAAATCATTAAAAAGGATAGTAGTCAGGTATCAACGGAAAGTCAAGAAAATTATTTAAAATACTTAATTCATCGGTGTTCCAATGGTGAGTTATTTTATTCGAAATGAAGTGAATATGTAATATAAACCATACCATGTGTCAAGTTAAATTTTACTATAATATAATAAACTCCAGGAAGCACACCTCGATCGCATTATTCACGTCTATTTCGACTGAACTCTCTAATAACCTCAATATAGTTACTTGTTATTTGTTCAGAAAATCTTTCAACTCTCACAAATACCATGAACGCAAAGAATTAACTGGGGGTTAACTGAAAGGGAACGTCTTTTTTGGACAAAAACACGTCAATACAAGATTATGTGTGCAAGGTTAGATTTATAGAACGTACATGACCGCTGTTTTTTTAATAATCATGTTGCATGTGAAACACACGAGACATTTTAGTTCGTCCATTTCTTGTTTACCGATCTTGAACTTTTTGTCTGGAATGTAGACTTGCCTGCAGTCTGTAGCGATTCTGATGAAACATTCTTGAAAAATAAATATAAATTGTGTAAACGAGGGGTGAACGCGAAAGTCATTTGACCGCGAAATCCCAACAGACTTGCCATCAGTGTAAGCGCCCTCACATTACCGGCCAGATTCGGGCTTGTAAATTTGCATACACGTCATACGGTGGGTGGAGCAGCCGAGCCACGGATCATAACAATAAACCGGACATTGCACGTACCCGTGTTTACTTGTCTCGCACTATGTTACCATGTTGTTGACGCCAACAAAATTGAGTAAAACAACTATCATTTCTCCGAGAACGCAAGTTTTCGGGATCTAAGTTATCTAAGAAAGTGTGTATGGTTTCCATGGTCTTAGTTGATATGTTAATTAGTCTTCTGATTGTTTGAAACATATTACACGTGTCAATCATTACAATCCCGAATCTGGCTGGTAATGTGAGGGGGGCTTACACTGATGGCAATAACGCAATTTATATTTATTTTTCAAGAATTTTTCATCGGAATTGCAACAGACTGCAAGCAAGTCTGTCTGGAATACGATACAGACAAAGATTAAACATTACTGATACCAACCAAGAGGCTCGAATCAGAAAGGCTTGGCTATTTTAAACTTCGTAAATAGCATTCTTTTTAAGCGTAGACTTTATTCAAGTGTAATAAACGCAAGTGAAATGTATTAACGAATCATAATACGCAACAACAATTTGTATACAGCATTGGAGTTTTATGCTTTTCGACTTCACAGTGAATTATTTTTAGCATCATATTTGAAATAGCGCGCTCGATGCAAGATGTCGGACGGGAAAATTGGGGTCTGTAAAAATGTTTGTTGGTTCAGTCAGGCAATGTGTGGACCAAAACATTGCTCATGGGCGGAGTTTAGGATGGGTGGGGTATCAGCCGAATCCGGTAAGTCATATAATAATAATAATGTTCATTAACGATCAACAACAAAACTTCAAAAAAAAGAGAAAAAGACAATTAATCCATCCTAAACAAGAGCAACTGATTCAGCATGCAATAAACACGATGTTTGGCTGACTTATAATAGAAAAAATACAATATATGGCATTGTCATACTGTTGTCATGGCAATATCCTAATGGTCAGGAATAAATTAGTTTTATTTGTAGTTCTTGCCTGTACAATTTAAAGTAGTGTGCATAGGCAATTCTTGTATTATAGATTCAATTTTTTTTCAAATTTTCACATAAAAAATTTATGCCAGAATACTGCCTAATTAATCCTAAAATCTATAGTTTAATAGATTGCCTGCGGAAAGCATCCACGAAGAACTGAAATGAATAGTGGAAAATAGGTGTCACCATGATGAATGCTAATACTGTTTATTTTGTTGTTGTGTGTATATAATTACACAGCAAGTATTATCATGTTTATCAAATACATTTTGGTAAAACTTGTGAATTCGAAATCAATAATTCATGAATCTCAATCTCAATCTAACCGAATCAATTTATTCTGAGCATGCTCAGTTGCTCGTCAGTGCAGTAGGGAGAGGTAATTTTGGATGAAAATCTTGAAAAAGACCCACATAGGATTTTCAGATGTGGGAAAAAAAATTATGTGCGTACTCAACGGAGACTTGTTCAACCTGCCAAGTTTCATTGATATCTGCTGCAGAATTTCTGAGAAAATGTTAGAGACATAAAGGGAAGTGGACAGAAGGAATCCAGAAATAAGAATTAATAGTCTCCTTTCAGGCTATGCCTGAACAGAGACTAAAAAGTCACTTGCGTGTGTTTTAAATTTTATGCATTAATTTTAGGAAATGTTTGAAATGCTTTGATTTTGAAGAGATAAACAATTTTTAATTTGTTGGTGAAAATGTGTTGAATTGAGAATAAAGTGTTTTTCTTTCAAGGTTGTAAAATTTGCAGTTTCCAATTTATGCTTTCAAATTTAATTAATGTATATGCATTGTTTAATTTCACACAGTGGGTGGCATCTGTAGATTTATTCCCAAATGAAGATGCCCATGCTAACATTATACTGACAAACCTTGATAACTGGACAGAGCAAGAGAAACAACTTACCAGCAGTGTGGAAGATACATTGAAAGGAGAGAAATTAGATGCAGTCCTGTGTGTTGCTGGTGGATGGGCTGGTGGCAATGCTGCAAGTAAAGGTACAATGTAACTATACATACCAGGGATTTTTTTAAACAAGGGAACAGGGGCGCAGCGCCCTCATGCCATGGCCATGTGCCCCCTTACCCTGGGGAGCAGATCCTCCGGCAACCATAAAATTTTGATTAACCAGGGATCACATGTGGCCACAGTCTTTAACTGTGAACTGTCTGATAGTAATTTTGGCCCCAAGGAAGCCATAGAATGCTCCATTTTAACTTAGAATTATCAAAAACTCCACACCCTGGTAGGGAAAACCCTATCTTGGGATTTGTCAAGATTATCTGACTCACCTGATGACAAGAATTTACATTAGCAATCACTTATAATTACACAGAAAAAATAAATGTTATGCAGATCATGCAGCAAATATTTGTAAATCAGGGGATCAGCTCCTTACATTTTCTTTTACTAGACAACAACAGCATACTTTGTTTATTTCTAGATTTCGTGAAGAATTGTGACATGATGTGGAAACAGAGTGTATGGTCCTCCACATTAGCAGCACAAATATCAGCTACACATCTTAAAGATGGTGGTTTACTCACACTGCCTGGAGCTAGACCAGCCTTAGATGGAACAGCCGGTAAGAATTTATACAGGTAGTTCTTAATTTATGCATGACCTTGACGGGGATCACATATCCTGTATGTCTGGTGGTTGCAAATTTGTTGTGTTGAAATTTTACTAAACGAGGCAAGTAAGTCCTCAATTATACTAAAAAGTGTTCATGTGAAATAAAGTGCGGAAGACATACACTTAGAAAGTGTTAACGTGATCAAGCAGTCAAGTTATTCATCTACCTTGTCATGTATCATGCATGTAAAGCAGTGTAACACAAATCACTTGTTACTGTCTGTGTTTTCAGACATTCACAGATGGACACTGCACAATGAAATGCTTCTTTTTAATATCATGAAATTCAAGCACCTGTAAACCTTATCCAAGAATCCCCAAAAGTTGCATCCATTATAGAATGAAACTTGTTGTATCTGGTCTCTTCATTGAGTCTATGGTATACTAATCCAGGCTATAGGCCATGACGATGACATATGTTTACATTTTTGCCAAACAGCATGTGAATGTTAAATAACAAATATAACTTATTGATCAGTAATGGCTGGTGATCTTCTGTGACAACAATGTTCGCAAGTTGTTTTATTAACAGGATACATGCATGTATATTTAATATCAACATCAACAAACAACACCATTATTTTATTTTTGGGTGCGAATGATCGGTTCTAGCCAACAAGTCAAGTGTGATTTATGATGTTCATCTCCCAGATAAGATTTGAACTCTGAACTGAATCAATTGCGGATCCGGCGCAACAACCACTACTGTAACAATAATTATATGGGTGAACAGTTAACTACTGGAGTCTATTTATGGTTTCATTACCTTGCCCATATCATAGATAAAGGAAAAGGATCTGATCTGTCATTGTTTACGAGGTCATTGACTTCAACTTGTATATCAATCACGATAAAAGTCCAATTTTCGTGTGACTAACATGCACAATTTTCCAGGATATACTTGGAAATTTGGCTTATTGGTTATAAGCAAACATTTTGGAACTTCTGAGACACAGATCTTACTCTCAAAGATCTGTTAATTAGATGAAGCAGTAACCTGATATGTAGTAAAAAGCCTTGTTTCTGCCAAATTTTTAGTGAGTATTTTTTCTCGTCTAAATTTTTATCAGTACTTTCCCAGTAGACTTTTAATTGTTACATTATTGTATTGTTTTGGAAACTGTTATACAATTCATGTATTAATCTACGAGGAGCCTTGAGATTAATACAGTTCATCTAATAATAATTAAGTGATGTTCAGATTATTAATTTTATAAATAAGTGCTATTGAGCGAGGTTGAAGGTCATGGGTTGATATATTTGAAAAAGAAAGGACCTGTTGTTTACATAGCAAGCTCACAAAGAAACCCGTATCTGCCACAGTCCGATATTGTGCTGCATATCAGGAAGGCAAGTGTTTAATAGTCAGACCACTAGAATTACGCTGTCAAGCGGCACATCCTTGGATTATCTCTAATCTTAGCAGCATAAAATTATGGTACAAGTTTGATTAAATACCCAGCATCTATATTATAACCGACAATCACGAGTGTAATGCACACAAATAAATAGCCTAGGCTATTATGTTTATACATGTACCTTGATTCACAATGGGCAAGGTACTAATAGTTGAGCTAAGTTTAATTTAATTGTAGGTATGATTGGTTATGGGATGGCGAAGGCTGCTGTTCATCAATTGGTGAAAAGCTTAGCCGCTGAAGGAAGTGGTTTACCTGAAAAAGCATGTGTCACTGCCATATTACCGTAAGTAAATACGACAAAGGTTTATCTTTCTAGTGGAATTCTTGTCCAATGACAGCTTTGAACTCTATCTACAACTACTTTCAATTTATCTCTGCTGTCAGATGATGGATCTAGCTATTCATATAAGTGGATTGTTTGTCGGTTGTGTACGTGAAATCCATCAATTAATTTTTGAACCGCAAACCGGATTGTTGATACTTGATCTGCAGGTATTTTGGGTTGGCCTCTATTAGCTTGTTCATTTCATGATAACTTCAATTCTCTATATTTATTTATTGTTTTTGGTGATTTTTTTTTTTTTAGAAAACTACCAGCACATGTTTGCTTCATATTTTGATGGGTCTCCAACTAAACAAATCAGGGGTGGTGGTTATGTGACCTAATTAATATGCAAGAATATGATTCTCAGCAAACACTTGTGTATGAATTATATATCTCATGTGCTGTGAACAAATAAATAAATTACCCCCCCCCCCCCCACAAACCCCTCCAATGTGTGACTCACAGAAGCTGAGAAACATCATTTATGTTCTGTATCAGTTAGCACTCACGGGAAGACTAGTCTAATTAATTTAAATTTGTTATTTGTCGTTTGAATTGTAAACCATTGACAAGATAAATTGTCACTAAATCTGAAAGACTGATGTTGAATGTAGTCTTGTCTAATACAATGTCAATTTATTAGGATGGAATTCATGAAATGTAGCATGATGTTACATTAGAGTGGTATCAAGACACATGTACAGTGTATGTGTCAAACAACCATACCATATTTTCTCTATTAGAAGTGTATCTCCAATACATGTAGAAGAGCACAGAAGCCAAAAATATCATTATATACTGAATCATTAATATATTTAACAGATTTTGACAATATCTATTATGCAAACATATGCACTATTATAATGACATCGTATTTATGATTCGGTACTACCTATAGTTTTCGTTTAACATTGTTTCATTCTCTTTTTCATGATAGCGTTACCTTGGATACACCAATGAATAGGAAATGGATGAGTAATGCAGATTTCAGTACATGGACATCACTGGAATACATAGCAAAGTAAGTAATCACAACTATCACATGGTCTATGCTTTTATATACCTCCCCCCCCCTCCCTAGATCCGCCAGTGGATGAATATATTGAACTATGTTTTATCAAAACCTGGAAACTCTGTTCTTGTAGCACACATCTCAGTATTCGTTTGATGTAGAAACAATGACATTCTCTAATACGCATGTGCAGAGATTGTTTTGGTGCATACAATCATTACACATACTTATTAATGGTTTTGATAAAATATAATTCAATTTGGTCTACAGTTTTGAGTACCAAACAACAGTTTTAACAAGTATGTTTCCATCCATATTGCATCTTTTTAGCATGGGAGGTTCTTCCACAAGAAGCAAAATGCAGCCTTGACTTTGAAAGCACTCATTTAGGATTTAGCGAATCTCATATTACCACTATTTTTAATGAGACACCTTGATGATACAGGCCAGCCTTGCCATCATCCATTTACTGCAGCACCTCACCACTAGATGGCGCTACATATTAAACAAGTTTTCATACTACAATTGTATCTTTGTTTTATTATCAACAGGTTGTTCTTTGATTGGGCAACCAATGATGGTCGACCAGAGAATGGCAGTCTATTAGAAGTTGTCACCAAAGACAACAAGACACAACTTACAAATATGAAATGATGAAAAACATTAAACAGCAATGGCTTGCACTCAATCTGGAGATGCAGGAACCATCATTGTCAGTGTGTGATTTGTCTGGACATTAAAAGATGTACTTTTCTCAAGAAACTGGATGCATTTGTAAAACTTCATACAATCATGGACCAAATTAGAAATCTTTTTTTTTTTCATTCGTTGTTGTAGTGTAACGCAAGCAATAGTACCGGTAATTTGGTTGTTAATAAAGTGCCTCTTGATAAAAGTATGCATTTTTTATATAATTTGTATCTCTTTCTTGAAAACTGTAGTGTTACATTGATCCGAAGGACACTGATCAGATAGTATAGTTGGCAAGGGTTAAAGAACCACATAAAAAGAACTTAAATTGAAATTTTGTTTATCTACTGTATTAGCCCCTGTTTATAAGGTGCAGCCTAAAAGAAGCACATAGAATGACCCAGTCAGAAAAATGTTTCCCACTAAATATAGTGGTTTTAAATATTGCATTTCAATTGTTACTGCACAATGTAAATGTATTTTAAGTAAAATATAACATTACAGGTATAAAATTACCATGCATCAAGCTTTTTGCACATTGATACATCGTAATATAGTTGATTTGCGTCACCCAAAATGAGATTATGATATCACAATATTTAAAACTTCTTTGTTGGTTATTTTTTTTTATTTTGAAGCACATGCACTGGTGCATTCCCAGGGATTGTCTCAACTACAAACCAGATTGCGTTTATTCATAACATTGGCAGCAGTGTATTTTAGAAATGTTTTGTTAGGCCAGACTTTTATTATCCCTTGTTTCGCGAGCCCGCCGAATGAACAGGAGCCGAAAATGAAATAAAAATATAATTTTATTTCAGCGTAATTTCTTGCACCCGCCGACTTGTAAGCGCAAACAAATATTATTTTTATCTTCATTTTTTTACCGCCCGCCGCATAACAAATCCATGTTGCATTTTCGTGAGAATATCATGATCAAAGTATCGAAGTATCGACAGATGAGAAACAAGGTTATACATGGAATAAAATTTTATTTCATTTCTTCTCTCCGATCAATGATCTCGCTTACAATTCTTTGAGAATCACACAAATCCAATGGGAAAAAAAGAATTTTATATTTATTTTTGCCCTCAAAAAAATTGCCTTATAAAAACTTGCGAAACAAGGAATAAAAAAAGTCTGGCCTTAGTCTCTGTTTAAACGGATCACATTCAAACTTCATACATGCCCCTTGGGATACATGTACACATCTATTTTTGTGCTAAAAATTCATCATGATCAAGCATTTGTGCCATTCCAGAACTGGATCTCCACCATATAAGGATAAATTTGTTTTTCAGATCTGGTGGCCATTTTGATTTAGTGAATGTGGTTACAGAGCCTTATCTGACATACTCTGACTGGTCATGCTCAAACTTTCAGAAATCTGAAAACTTTCAGGACTATGTAATTCAATTTCTTGTTCTTAAATTTACTATAGATTTTGATAACTATCCATCATAAATTCATAGATGTTTCAGTGCATGTCTGCCAAATGGCTATATAAGCCATTATCCATTATTATTATGGTGGGAGGCTGTACTCTGCTCACTTCCACAAACCTAGTGGTGCAGTAACTAGGTCAGGTTAAGAAACTTTCCACTCAACAGTCAATGACACAAAGCATTTGAATCAGTTTAAATAGACTTTCTGTATTTAATATTTCTACAAAATAACATCAAAGACAATATTTCTGAAGTGCAAAAAATCCCCTGTGCTGTGGATGACAATGCTCACTTTACACAACACTTTGTAGTCTTACAGTCAGAAATAAACATTTTATGCACTAGCAATAAATATTCTGACCAGTTTAAATCCTAGAATTCTAATATTTGCATTTGGGACTTGTACTTCCATATATGGCTGCCTTTTAGAAGTATACAATGATTATCATTGTGTGGCAATGGACAGCATCTGGATTGAAATAGATTAGAAAGAGTACAATAAAAGTGAACACGTAATATCCGACAAATTTCAGTAAATTTTCAGTGAAGTATAAACATCAGTAGTTCAAATAATGAAAACTGAAAACCAAGGCTATCAAATGATTTGAATTTATCTAATTTCCTAATTTTGCTTAATGCAACACCAATTCGGTTAGTCTACTACCTGCCTTCATCAATGTTTAAGAGAAACAAAATATAATACAGATGTAGTCTTTTGAGATTGAAATGCACATATACATTGGTAGGAGAATCAGTCTTTTAGACTATTGAACAGAAATCCCAGGCTAATTTCACAAGACTGATATTTTTGTTGTTTTTTTTAAAAAAAAGAAAAAGATTGTGATTTAAAAGCTAAAGTGCGATAATGCTGCTCATACCACGCTGTGACTGGTGCAATGCACGTCAAATATAGATAGTTAAGACAAGTAGGAAATAATACATGTAACATTCCTTTTTTTGTTTCAAGATTTGAAGTGATACTGTTTTGTTAAATAACTTTTAAATTGTGTTTTCTATATCTACTATTGGATTACAAATTTACGTTTTAAACTTTTAAATTTAAACTTTTTAAAATCCATTTTTTTACAATTATATCCGACAAAATCTGGGAAATGTTAACATTTACAGAACAGGAGTTGAATGAAAGAGTCGTACATTATATTTACAGTAGAATGCACATGATTGGATGACTTCTATGATAAATGTTTTTCATATCTGATTGGTTGCCTTGCATCACATGATACAAAACAAGAATGCTATTGGTGGTCACCATGGATATCAAATGTATGGCAAGATACTACCAAGACTGGTAGTCACCTGACACTTGTGTAAATAGCGCCACCAAGTGGCAATGATCACATTCCAATGTATACTTGCGTACAAATTCTCTCAAAAAACGAATATAAAATTTATGGCACCAACTTTTGGCCTGACATGATTCCAAACCTCTAAAAGTGAAAACCCAGAATCTGATACAGTAAATAGAACAAATTTGACAAAAACATTAAAACTACTTATGCTAAATACCCTGCATGTTATTAAAGTCAAAATTGTGTAAAATCACCAGCAGCTGGGTTGAAAAGGCTTTCAAAAATGGGTGAACATAGATAAAAAAAACAACAACATGTTGGCGTAATAAAAGGATGTTACATACAATAGGATCGCATCAGTGGCTTTGATTGGTCAGTAACAATCCACCTTAAACCAATCAGCAGCTGCATATTAAGAAAGTGTTATAGAGAATATCATTGAATAGAAAAAATTTCATATACACACAGGGAGGGTATGTTAGAAAAAGACTGTCTATTTTAACTGAGGGTTAGTCAGCAGAAGCAAAAAATGTGACAAGACAGAAATGCATTCAATTAACATTACCATCTGGAATATCATGCAACAGTATTGATAATTCCAAAAAAAGTGATACACTTTATTCCTTCCAGGGAGGAAAGGGTTCTTGGTGTGAACAGACAAGAACAAAACAAAATCTTAAATGTACTTTTCAAAGGATAAATAATGCAAAACTTTTACATGATGTCAAACAGACATGCTCACTTTGTGATCAGAGTCGCAATAAATGATTAGCCCTTGGCTATCAAGTGAAAACTATAGCTCTCACTCACATACATGCAATAAAATTTAGGTATGAGAGAAAATAAATTATTTAAATTATTCTGCTTTAAGTTTATCTACATAAAAATACAATGTTGCGCATCTGTCCTGGCAAGTTAAAATTTGAAGATTGTCTTCAGCCTCTTTTTTTTTTCAATAGTAATCTTGAAAATGAAATAATTGTTTTGGTATCATAACCATGGCAGCAACATGCTAATTGCTATCAGATTGGCCAGAAATGGATGTTGGTAATACCAGTTTTATGCACATGACTGACTGTTACAAACTTAAATCAGAATATTTGAATATTTTCTGGCTGAAGAGGAAAGAAAAGATATTTTGTTCAAAAACTATAAAGTTGAAACACCTTTGTATTTACAGGTACAATGCATTGCACTTAATTTCATACATGCTACAAAAATAATTGCCTCATTGTGTGGTCCATTTCTCCTTTTTTTCATGGAGTTAGGGCGGCCAAAGTTATTTGTCACATGTGACAAAACACTATATAGGGCAAGGAATATTAGTTTTGAGTTTCCAGTTTTAAGTGGTTCCAATTGTAATAATATTTGTACTGCCTTAAAAGGGTATTTTCACAACATCATAAAAATTCCTTGCTTCTAAATAAGTACACTGTCTTTCTTATACACTGGTTTCCTTCTTCCATTTAGAGGACTTCTTCTTTTTCTTTTTGCCACATTCAGATCCTTCCATGCCCGACTCAGAGCCGGAGCCAGAACCTGAATCTGATACTTGTGACTGCTCCTCCTCGACTGAGTTCTCGACTATAACCCCATTTGTTTTTTCATAACAAGGTTCTGTTACATCTTCGTAACAGGGAGGTGAAACGGAATCAGTCTCCTGTATATCAGAGTCAGGTGTTTTTGGTTTGATGCTGTTTGATGCTGTTGGATCATTATCTCTGGTGATCCTTGCCTCCCTCCCTAAACTGCTATCCCGGGATATATCCCTAGGAATGCTGGGTAAACTGTTTTGCGACTTATGACAATCCTCGTGTGACTCCCCCCTCACTATATTATGTGACTCCCCCCTCATAATCTCACGTGGCTCTCCCCTTAGTTTATCGCGTGACCTTCCTCCTATTCTCTCACGTGACTCACCCCGTCCTATTTCGTGTCCTTCTTTGTCTCGCTTTCTTTGCTGCGAGAATGTGTTCAGGCTGACTTGGGTGTTGGCCTCGCTACTGTAATGGCTTGCTCCTCCTCTTACCGTAGAAGCCAAGCTTTCAGGAAAACTTGAATGGCTATCCGCCATACTACCCCGACTCTGAGGTCTATTTTCAGGGTATATGTAATAGTTCATACCACAGTCTCTGTTTACTGGTAGCTGTGGGGGACGAGGAGGATATTTTATATTCGGTGGACGGTTTTTATACTTCTGCATATACCTATGATGCGGGGGATATCCATTTGGTCTTTGTTGCAAAGCATACGGATGTGTCCTGCTATCAATCGTACCATCAAATGAATGATCAGTGTATGTTGCAGTGTGAGATGGAATGCTTGCATTAGTCATTTTTCTGCCTTGCGGCACTGGTCGGTATCCTGGGTTGGAGTGAAAAGAGCGGTTTGTGGTGACTGAACGGTTAGTGAATGACGAATCAATGCTGCTTGCTGATTGCTTGTGATGATAAATATGTCCATTGCCTTGCAAAGCTGCGCCAGAATCTACAGAGTATGCGTATCTGGTTTTACGGCGACAACCACAGCAGCGCTGCCAACTAAGACGGACATCAGTTCGTAACAAACAATTATACACAAAGATGAAAATTCCGAGTGCGGTGCTGGCAGCCCCATAGAGGTAGCTGAACAACAAACTCAAGTGATATTCCTGCGTTATTGTCATGGCACCAAACAACCACACACCGATGAAACAGAACATTATGAAAACAAGCGATCGCAGCTGGGACTGGTAGCTATGTTCAGCATCCAGAAAACTAGTGGCAACTGATGTTGCTGCAGTGTGAGTACCAATAGATTCCAAATCAGTGAGCGGTAGGTCACGCTCGGCATTTTCGTTCTCACGGTTCTGCTCAATTTGTTTGACTTCATACTTCCTGGGCATTGTCTGCAACTTCCTTGACGTGCTGATGAAATAGACGATGTTGACGAGGAACATCAAACTGACGAATGAAAGGAACGCAATCAGCTGTAAGCTACTCTCAAGATTAGTTTGTATCTCCAACCAGCAGCTAAAAAGAATAAATAGAAAAGTTTTCAATACTTGATGCAAAAATGTGTGCTTTGTATGTTTTCATTGACAAATACTAGTATACTGCTAAATTCTCAGAATTTGCCATGACATTGATGATTTAAAAAATGTCACAAAGTTACTGGAAATCAGATTAAAGATGTCACAAGTTCACTGCTACAAAATTTCTCACAAAAAAAAAAAAAAAAATCAGGATCACACTCTTGGAAGATAGAAAATTAGAACAACTTATTATATGATTATTAATTAATTCATTTGTTTTTTCAGTAATGAATAAGTACAGTACTTACTAGTCTGAGCTCCCATATTTCTTTATATCAGCAGCTGCACTGATACCAACAACAATGATGGGAAGACCTGTGGAATGAAATAAACATTTACTAACAGTGTTTCCCCAGCTGGTTGTCCTCCATTGTGACTACTCTGGTAGTATGAATGGTGGTTTATTCAGAATACTGTAAAATCATGCATTAATTTTCACTGGCATTTAATTTAACTATTTTGATGTTTTGAGCAATTTTACTGGGTTTTGTTCACAAATTTGGCAGAGAAAGAATGAGTTCTATTGTTGTTCTTCATGATAAAGAGAATTTAATTAAGCGAATTTTATTTATCAGTGAACAATAAATGCATTTACAGTTACGCAAAAACTACAACTATTGTTTTCTTGAAAATACAAGTATGGTACACTATGAAATAACTCCAAAAAATTTTATAAATTTTTGGATCACTGATTTAGAAATCATAATAAAACATTGGATGTGAATCATTGAATACATATAATTTCCCAACTTTCTGGGAAATCATTGACAAAGCATTAGATCACGATACTTACCCCAACCAACAAAGTAAAACCTAAGCATTGGTCTGGGTGGAGGAGGGGGTTCACCGGGTGGCAATACTTTATCCTTCCTGCATAGTCGTCTATTGAGATTTCTTGATGCTATTGCCAACCATACCAGTGTACACAAAGTGAAGTAATGGATTGAGATACCAATCCCGTAACAGATAACTTTTGGTTCTGTGCGATTTATACCCCCTGTGAAGGCTGTGACTGTCATGATGATGCACAGACTTAAATTCATTAATGTGTGCACACTTTTCCTTGATAAGCGAATTTGACTGAAAAAAAACAAAACAAAGAATCATTTAGAAAATGTATCTGGTGTGAAAAGGAGGTTCCGACAAAATTGTATAGTTATATCAATGAAAGGGAGGTTTTGTATTAACATAGAAAGGAGGTGTTGCCCAGGTTGGGCTTTGCCCGTTGTCTGAGGGGGTTATGTACGTTTTTTTTTTGTCTGGGAGGGGTTTTGTCATGCACTTGTAAAAGAAATCAAACAGACAAGTAAATTCAGAAGAAAACAGAAGAATCTCAAGAGAATTTGACACATAGCAAGTTAGAAACGAAAGTAACTTGCAATATACATACAGAAACCAAGGATTTAGAAATCACAACGTGCCAGATGATATGCAAAGCAGTGCAGCTCGTCCATCAGTTACCCTCAGTACTTACCTATTGAAACA
The DNA here is from genome assembly GCF_978046115.1 of Saccoglossus kowalevskii. NCBI lineage: Eukaryota > Metazoa > Hemichordata > Enteropneusta > Harrimaniidae > Saccoglossus > Saccoglossus kowalevskii. The sequence continues at coordinate 30,151,272 of NC_140650.1, read as the reverse complement.
GATATATGTCAAGATGGTCACGAGTATTGTAATCACACAAACACCGCTGCCAACATAAACTATGGGTTGTAACAGTCCTGTGTTCCAGCCACCCATACGTTCCATACTGTTGTCTGGGCTGTGTAAATCCTGTGTAGAGTTAAAACCAGGAGTGGTAAAGTAAGACATGGTGTTTGCCCAGAAACACAGTGCCAAATACACAGACCTCACCCAAAAGGTCTTGAAAGCTGGGGGCATTTAGGTGAGATTCATTGTCTCTGCACAATAGGCCAAGGTGATTTGCATGAGTGCCATTGTGTCAAAGGTCGTTATATAACAGCCTTTTTAGATAGTGATCTGAATAAGACAATTAGCACACACTCCAATAACTATTAGGGTCTGTTAGAAAAGCTTTACTATCCCTTTGTGATGGAGTAAGCATCAATCATTGTGGTTTAGGGATTGCATTCGTTTCTTTTTTGTGTTGTGGTAATTTCTTGTATAATGTACACCACAGTCCACTCCCCCTATAAACAGAGCTTATTATAGTAGTGTATTAATCCTGTATATTGTTGTCAATTTCTTAGCATCCAGGGATGTGTTCAGTTATATTATGATGCTGGCTTTCAACACATGGTATCAGAACAATTACAACATGTGACTTTGAACTAGTGGGTCTTACTACTTCAAAACACTACTTCAAGACTGCACAGCAAGCATGGCACAATAACTACTAGTTATTTATGTTTTAAACAATAATGAATACACACTGGTGTTTCTGTATAACACAAAATTGTCAGATTGAAAGAAAGTCAGAAAAAACTTAATCACACAGGGATTTTTTATAATATGAATAGTTGACATTTTCCACAACAACCTCAATGCTTTTTACATATCAAAGAATTAATATTGGTGGAAATATCATCATTTTCAGTATTTTTGTTTGCTACTATATGTTTTGATGAATACATTTGACTATTGTGTAAAAAAAAAAGGTGTTCACGTACCACATTGTTCGTTCTTAGAAACAATGAAATTCTCTGATATGCAAGTGCACTGGCTGTTTTTGTATGTACAATGCATATGCATATTAATTGTGCTCCATACAAACGCAACACTTTCGATCTACAATATTAAAGAATAGATGTTTTCGTCCACATTGCATTCACTGAATATGTATAGTAAATATGGTTACCTTGAGAATGGCAAAGTTTGTAAGATGGGAGCAGTGTACAGATGTCAGATTCTCATTCTGTTGTACAATTTTACAACCAGTAGTATCCCAAGCACCACGGCCATCTAGAAATAAAAGCATATAAATACAAATTTAATATACACCATATGTATGGTGTGTAACTTCAAGTAGATTCCAAGTTACTATGAACCAATGAGATAACATTTTAGTGAATTTTGTAGTATTTAGTAAAATTTCCAGTCGGAAGCTTAATTCTGCTGCATTGCATGCTGGGATTCCAGCAATCAGTGAAATTCTGCTGCATTGCATGCTGGGATTCCAGCAATCGGTGAAATTCTGCTGCATTGCAGGCTGGGAAATGATGTCCAGTCAGGCCTTTGTGCTGTTCCTGTTCTAAGTGCATGAAATTTGGACTAAAGCAGATTACGACTGTCCGGAATCTCAAAAAACAGCCATTTCGACTGAGATAGCTCTGCTGTTAGCAATGCACATTTCAAATTGAAAATATTATCACAAAATGAACAAGTCTGAGGTAGATCCATCCGTATTACCTATACGTATAATATCAAATCAATCAGACTATTGGCTTTCAACAAGAAGTCGAAAATATCACTTTTTACCAAAAACGAAAAAAATATTCACCAAAACTAGAAAATTGAAAACATCAACATGGAATGAACGAATCAAAGAGAGATCCATCCAAGGGACATAATTGTTCAATATCAAAGCAATCAAAATTGTGTTTTCTTAAAAGTTGAAAAAGGAAAACGGTCAACGACGGACAATCAGTAATATGATTAGCTCCACTCAACAAAGTCAACAGCAGAGCAGAAAAGGATAAGCTGATTTGTAAAAAAAACAATAATTAAACTGGTAGAAGCAATTAACACAAATTGTAAATATCAAAATATTATAATTATTACTGAACACCATATTATACAACATGCAATCTAGTTGCTATAGAAACCAGTAATGAATACCACTACATACCTAAAGCCCTGAAATTCCAGTATCCAGCTACGGGATCAGCTCCCTGTGGGCGTGGCCTAAATGTCAGGATAACAGGATCTGTTAAATTCTCTACATTTAAATCAGCTGAAAAGAGAGAATAGATCAAGTTACAATGATATTACAGGTCTCTGGTAAGAGATGCTATTGTCATATTCATGAATTTTTATGTAAATGAGGACATTTACCATGTTGTCAAGGGAACAGGTCAGATGACCACACTGATGGCAAAAGTACAAGACATAAATGAGTACTGATAGAAGAACCTGTTTGGTGGAGAAGATAGATTTCCATCCACAAATTGTGCCAAAGTTCGACAAATTTTCTTTCTTTTAGTATACTCTTTACACCACTACAAGAATAACAAACATTACAAGAAAAAAACTCACCAATTTTACTGGAGATGACAGTTGAACTCACATCTCTTCGTCCATCATTCGATGCATAGTTTGTCGAATTACCAGTGTTCGGGAATAATTTACCATTCTTATAAACAAAGAACTGTAGTCTGTACATGGTATCGGCTCCTACGCTATATGTATCACGTAATTTACTAACTAGTGAGACAGGCAGCTGAATAGATGCTTCTACAGGCTTTACAAAGTAAACAAAATAATAGTTTATTTTTACTTGTTACCATGCCAACAGATTTTTCTTTCTTAGAGAGGAAATTTTCTCAACATTATATTCCATTTACCATGGTTTTCAAAATGTAGTCATAATTTTTTTTAATAATATTAATCACATGAGCTAGTTCACACATGATACAAGCTTTTCCATTGGCAACTCAGTCCCCACATCTACACTTTTGGCCAATCATAACATTTCTTATGTATAATTTTTAGTTCAAATGCTACCTGGGATGGAGCACTGTACTATGAATCACTTCAAACAGAGGAAGGAAAGAAGGAGTCAATGCCACTGGTCTCGCTTCAACCATTTGTAGGGGAACCTAGGAGGTTAACCTATTCTCCACCGGACTTTCTCACCCAAATTTGTCTGCCCATTTTTCTTTTATTCTTCAAAATTTCTGGAATTGGACCTTAATTTTAATTTGTTTAATTCGGCCATTTTTGTCACAATCTTCTGAAGGAAAGTGCAGACTATAAACAGGAATTTGTGATGAAAAGAGGGAACTAGTGGTGAAAAGGTTAACCAACTTGTGTTTGAATGGCATTAACACTGTAATAACACATTAACATAAGATGATACCACAGTACAGGTTGTGTACAACACTAAATATGGAATACAATTTGCCTGTCAGATATAACAAATATTTTAAACAATATTTTGTTTTGAACTTCATGTTTAACTCACTGCATATTTCCTCACCTTGTAATCAGTATTCAACTGACTACTGTTAATATTTGCAGTAAAACATTTAAAATGTTTGTCGTCATACGCTGTGTCTACTCCACCATCTCGTACAAATGATGCACATGTGATCGGTGATGATTCAAAAGATTCAGCTTTGATGCGGAATGCTTCCAATCCAATGTTTGGTGCAATGTGTTCCATAATCTGTACTTTGTTCAATAACACATCTGAAGCAAATTTTTCTACTGCCATCACAAGCCTGGGTGGAACAAAAAGCAAGATTTTATTAATCTCTTTGTTAATTTGGAACCAATTAGACACAATATTCAACTTGCTACAATTCTTGATCAACATTTTTGAATCAAATATGCATGTTAAACTTAAACAAAAGGTTAAGGTCTAGAACTTCAATGTTTGAATTTTACCTCTTTCAATCATAATAGAATAGAATTTCCATTGCAAATTAATTTTATTGCTAGTATTATCATAGAAATTTAGTACACATTTATTTTTTCACTTTGACATATCTTCTTTGAAAGTAATCACAATATAGTACAGTGCCCTCTACAGTTCACTCACCTCGTACAGGCTTGTTCAATCCTCTGTCCAGCACTTAATAACTCTGATTTCATTTCCATCACATTACTAGCAATGTTAATCATGGTTTTGCCAAGCTGTGAACAAATAACAGACTTTGTAAATCATTGATGTCATGTTTTGTTTTTATTATGTTGTAAACATGACAGTGTAATCGTAATGTGAGTAAAGAAGTCTCAGTCAAAATTCTAAGAAAATAAAAAAAAAAAAATATGTCAAATTATAATTTGTGAATGATCAGAAAAGTTGGCAATTTGCAATTATTGTCATGAGCCTCAGACTCTAAGAATAAAAAAGAATGAAAGAATAAATAGTCCTATTATTCTAGAATTACACAGGTATAAAATATACATTTATAATTGGCCATTTACTAGCGTAAACACGGAAATGAAGGGAAGCAAGCCAAGTTCTTCATGTAATTATTTATAAATTTCTTTTCATCTGACACTCAAAATTATATATAAAGTGGACTACTATTGTCGTCTGGATATATTATTCACAAAGCATCATTTCAAACTATTTTCCATTTCCATGCTTACAAAGTTTAAATTTTGTGATATGATTTCTAATATTTAGGAACTCAAATCTCTTTACCAGGCCGCAGATGTCTCCAGCTGACCCTAGCAACAGACTCCCAATGAACACTGGAATACAATTACAAAATTTTGGTGAATTGTCTGCCTGTACATTAGATAATAATAGTGATTTTTCTGATTATGTGCTGCCATTTTCTTTATTTAAAATTAAACATTTTTCAATTTTGTTCAGAACAAAGAAGAAGATATTTTTTTCACATTTAATTGGCTGAATTCACGATTGTAACCAGGGAGACAAGACTTGACTTTCCCATCTCTTCAGTGAAACTAGACATTTTTAAAATTTTACCCAAAAAAATCTACACGAAAATGTAAATATAAAATATTTCCATCATAGTAAGAGGAATTAGAGATACAGTAATATGACAGAGCTTTACATTATATTCTCCATTAGCTGAGAGGCAATATATAATGTATATCACGGGATACGGTAACTAGATGACTCTGATAGAATGAAATGAATCCTTTACCATTGAACAACGAACAACTCCAGGCATCCATAGTGATATGAATTTTTGATGCTCAACAAGACAAAACTGAGACACAAAGACAAACAAAAATTGGTATGATTATCATATTTGAGATAAAATTTCCTTTGTGATATATTCTGGGGTCACATATATTATTTTAGTTAGAATATTATTCCTGCTTAATCAAAAAATATGTCTACAAAGATATTGCGGAGACTTTAGTTGTGAATTTTCTAACTGAGCAGCAGAGTTTACAACAACTACATATTAGTATATAACATATAATGTGATGTAGTTTCATAGTTTTTCACTGCATACTGGTGACATTTAAAATGTGAGCAGCTTACAGAGGAAATTTCAAACTCTCAGTTAACAGTCTTGAATTTCTTATTTATTTTTAAATTCATTATTTAAAAGTCAGTATTTGTGGTGGTGGAAATAATGATTCATTTTTTAAGTGGATTTATATCAGTTACTATTCAATTGTGGTTATAAGTTTCCAATCCAATCCAGAACAAAATAAAACTGACAATTTGTATTACTGAGTGGAAATAAACTAACATTATATTATATATGAATATTATATTAGGATACTTGACTGGACTGTAATCAGAAAATTGATCCTTTTTGATCAAAACTAACACAGCCAGTGGAGAATTCTGCAGAAAATAACATTAATTTTGCACTTAAGATGACAAGCAGGATTTCCAATATATATGAAAAACAAGTAATTTTTCATTAATAAAAAAAATGAGAAAAATCAATGAAGCGTGGATAATCTTAGAAATAATACTCCATAACAATAGAAGATTAAGAGTAATTGTTAAACTTGCAAATGGGTCTTAAATAATTGAATTCAGCTAAATTAATACTAGCTTCCAGCAAGCTCAGTAATATTGTAATACACTAAATCACTGTTCAGTGGTTATTCAAATTTACCAAATTTCTACTGTAAATTACAACAAAAGATATTTCTTATTGTTGCACATGATGACATTTTTCTGACAAATAACCATATGACAATGTATCAAATATATGCATACTACTGTGTATGGTGTTTAGTACAGCACTGTGATTGGTTTGTGGGCTGTTCGACCTTTGACCTTGTGGTATTAAATACTGATATTGTCGTAACTTCATGATGAATTTTTTTACGGTAATGATAATTATGGAAGGTATGGGTTTGTACTGAATGCTAACAAAATTTGCAACATATAGTCACAAAGTTTACAATGAAATGTTAATAGTAAGGAAATATATAAGATGAAATTTCTCAAATTTTCAATAGTATCCAACAGAAATGAATTCAATAAATATCCTTGCTATAAGTTACTGTAAGACATGTTGAAATAGATACATGCCATTTTAGAGAATCATCAATTAACAGAATCTTAATTTAGTTAAAGTGCCAACAATTTTATTGTACTTTATTTTAAATCCTGAGATCACGAAATTACAGATTAGCTACATCAGCTTAAAAAATAGATGCTGGCTAAAAAGACATGTTTTACAGTATTTACTAAATATTCATATTTATACTTTTTGAATATATATTAAACTTTGTATTTTGTAACTTCTCACATAAAAAATTAGAAATCTAAATAGTTTCTACAGTTGGTGAAGTTGTGAGATGATTTATTGCTTTGAGTAATATTTGTTATAATTATGATTACGCAATAACATAAAAGCGTCAGATTACAAGTATGCCATATCAATTCTGGCCTCTGAATTATTTGTGTTAAAAGTTGCCACAGGATAGTAATTTATGCTGAGAGAAGTGCTTTCAGGCAGTAAAAATAACAGAGCTTATACACAAAAAGACTAAAATAAAAGAAGATTAAAATAAAAGTAGCACATATGCTATATAGTGATAAAGATAAACTAACGTCTGCCACCGAACATCGATCACATCATATCATTTGTCAGTATGAGAAACAGTTTTTAGTTTTAAGTTAAAATAAAAATGAATATAATAGAGTGAATAAACGATAAATATTTTGGGTAATTGTTAAAGTATAAAGCAAATATTATCTTGCCATCTTCTACATACACATTTTTCAAGTGAAATGTAATTTTCAACATAAAATGTTTTCAAGTTCGATAGTGAAAAATTAATATTTCTCTCATTAGGTTATGTCTTTGTTGGACGACCATTTTGAATTTATTGACAAAAAAAATAATCAGTTTCAGCTTAAAAAATTATTACTGAGTGTTGAATTTTCCTTGCAATAATTTTGAAAAAAATTGAACTTGTAAAAGGACAAGATTACCAGTAATATTGAATTGAGTGGATGGTTCCGTCTTTAAACAAAATTAAAACCAGATTAGAGTACAATAGTAATCACTGTCTCTGTACTAGTATCAGTTGCCATGGAAACTGGAAGAAAAGTGGTGTTAAATTTATTGTGTCTTCCTGCTAGAATTGCCCTCAAACGAGTCTATTGTAACAAAGGATTATTATAACCAGTATTATTTTCTATCAAGAATCTTACCATGTATTTGAAAATACTCATAACATTGCGTGTCAAAATCAGAGGATGAAGGGAGTTTTGGAATAATGAATATTTTAGTAGTGAATTTAAGTGAAGTTCAACTGTGGGGCTTCCTAGCGGGTGCTGTTTCATATGAGTCTATTTTGAAAAAGCCCAAGTTTTGATTACCGGTAATGATTATACAAATTACGTAATTAATATGCACAGATTTTTACCCTAAACTAATCATGTCTGTACAAAGTTTCACTGAAATTTGATCACTGATTCTTCAGATATCTGTGGGACAGACAGACAGACAGACAGACAGACAGACAGACAGACAGACAGACAGACAGACAGACAGACAATTGTTAAAATCAAATCTAGTTGTTAAAATAATTCAGTCGAGTATTGTACCTGTATCATTATGACAGTTTGCTGTCACTCTAAATGTGACATCCAACCCTGCCATAAGTTCTATATCTACATCACCCATTGTCAATTTCCATATACATTTTTATAATGACACAGGATTAGAAAATGTATGAGCATTCATGGTCTAGATTAAAGGGGTCATACTTCGGGGGTCAGAGTTTCTGTACATATCAAAGTGACAGGACAGGTCCAGGGTCAGACATTTCAAAAGTCATTCTGCCCTGGGCTGCTAAAAATACTTCACATTGAATACCTTTTTCATAAACATATTTGAAAAGGTCACTAATAGGTTACAAATGTATATTTTTGTAATGTCACATTAGAACGATTGAAAAAGTGATTGAAACAGTACGTCACAACGGTTTCCCACACACACGGTTTCTTCACTACCGGTACATCAATTTTCTTTACTTCAGCTGCTGCCTTTTGGAAATAAAGGTCAAATGTAGTGTAGTCAGAATGGGGTTAGATTTAAAACTCTAGTTGAGAAACTAAACCCTATTCTAAATATGCAATATTCTTTTAAGACCATGCCTTGATATTAGGTACTTTTACAGTAATTTCCCCTAGCTTATCTTAGGCATATGTAAAAATAGCACCTAATATTTTTAGAGTTTCAAAATTGTAACTAGTTTATTTTTCAACTACTGCCTTGTTGTGATTAATTACATACAGTAGTTTATTTCTAAATGAAAACACAATCATAAAACATTCATTCCTCATATCATGAATGCCCATGATTTTTAGTGATTTAATATACTTGTATATCTTTAGTTACAATGTGATATAATTCTAGCAATCTGATTGGTTTATGGACAGTTTGACATTTGACTATCTTCATATCATGTGATATTATTCTAGCAATATGATTGGTTTATGGACAGTTCGACATTTGACTATCTTCATATCATGTGATATTATTCTAGCATTATGATTGGTTCATGGAAAGTTTGACATTTGACTATCTTCATACCATGTGATATTTTTCTAGTAACATGATTGGTTCATTGACAGTCTTACATTATCACTATTATCAGGTGACTATCCCCTGAACAAAAAGTTTCAATCTGACAATATTTAGTAACAAATTATATTTATAACAAGTCATTGAAAATGACACAGTCCCCGTTAAATTTTTGAAAATTCTCTTTGTGCTCGTCATTTTAAAGCGGAGGGGTTGTCGCAAGCATGTCCTTGAAACTTGAGTTCCAAGTGGCGTATACAACACATTGTTTATTTACATCAAAACACGTGTTACGTGTAGTAGTAATATGGCCAAAAATAAAAACAGCCGTTATTCGGCCATCTTTGATCAGATTATGAAACACACTGATATGTATGATGTATGTGCCAAATACAAATGAAAATGGTACATAAATTGTGGAAATATAGTAGTAAGGCCAAAAAGTCAGATGCCTGTCAATTGGCCATCTTTGACCAGATTTTGAAACAAATTGTCATGGACATGCATCCTAACATGTATAAAGTACATATATGTGCCAAATTTAAATGAAAACTGACAGAGCACGTCCAAGATACCACATAAAAAAAAACAAGATGCCTGCCAGTCGACCATCTTTGATCCAATTGTGAAATAAATCATCATGAACATGTATCCTGACATGTATAATCTATGTACCAAGCTTGAATGACAACTGACAAAGCATGTCCAAAATACAACATTTTCAAAAAACAAGATGGCTGCCAGTGGGCCATTCTGAATCAAATCGCTAAACCACTGCATGTGCATATGTCCCACATAAAGTACTGGGCACATGCAAAGAATGAATGCAATCGGTCTAAGGGATTCTGAGATATGACTCCGGACGGACGCACAGATGCACGGACGCAGACCGAATTATAAGTCCCCGTTTTCGAACTTCGTCCGAACAGGGACTAATAATGTACAATACATCCACGTTCATATATATGGATTTTTTCCCCTTGTTTATAAGGATATCTCTGTAAAGATATGGGGAACTCTGTTTGTGGTTCAACAAGTAGCCAAACATCATGCCAGCTTTGAAGGTAAGTGAGACAAGTGCTGTATTTAATCTCTTTTTGTCACATCAAGCTTTTTATAAGTTTAATAAAACATACATTTCTCCATATTTAAATGAAACCATGCAAGATTAAAGAAAGTTCTCACAAACAAATACAGACATGAAGCTCACCTCTTGATCAATGAATTTACTGAACTTTTCCATTGTTCTTGCTATGAACACCACATCCATATCATTGCTAAAGGTATGTGCATCTGATGTCTGTGTTTCGAGTTCCTTAGCCAGTCTCAAAGCATTTGTACTGTTAATATTGCTCTGTGGATGAAAAATTCAAATTAATACTCAATACATGTACCTAGGCAATATTTTAGAATTACATACAGGTCATGTTGAAGTACCAATAGGCTAACCTCATCACCACCAGACTCTCTCAACCAAATTTGTCTGCACTTTTTTCTTATATTCTGCATTGTTTCTGGAAATGAACCATAATTTTGGAAACAATTTAAGTCAATTTTTAGTTTTTACTCAAAAAATGTGGCTATTTTTCTTCTGAAGGAAAGAGCAGACTATAAATGGGACTCATTTGTGATGAAAAAAAGGAACTGGTGGTGAGAAGATTGAGGGTTTAGCTTACCAAGGATAAATCTTCTAACCATTTGGTATCAGTACTAAAATACTGACAATCAGATGTGTTTGGTACTTCCCAGTTACCATTTATGTTACACTGTCTGCTGGCTGAAGGTTTACCAGGTACACCTGTATATCCACTACCAGCACCTCTCGGACAAAGACGATATGATTTTATACCAGCAACTGTCAATGGCCATGATATAGTGCCTGAAAGTGAAATAACAATTATCAACAAATTTCTATTTAGCATTTCCGATGATAATAAATAAATGACAGAGAAAAGAAACAATAATCTCATAATCATGATTAATGATAAAGTGCGCCCTCTATGTTATAAAATGTGCCCTCTATAGATCAATTACCTTTATTATCTGAGGTGTTCTCCTTTGGACAAAACTCAGCACTATCTTTTAAAACGATTATACTGACAGCGCGCGAGTCGTTTCCTCTTGACGTCCACACACGGCATTCCCATAAACCACCATTACTCATCACTAAGTTATGTACTATCAACTTGCTTGTTATTATGGACCTATCACGAGATATGTGTTCCTCTACTCCAATTCCTGCAGATGCGTTTTGTTTGACTTCTTTCAAGTCTTTAAACCATGACATTCTCGTAGACTCATCGAGGTAAGTTGCCATGCACGTCATTGGCAATGTGTCACCAAGAAACACAACTTGATTGTTAAGAGGTGACAAGTCAAACACGGGCAGCTCCAAAGGATAGTCTGAAAATTTGAAATACGAGTATTTTTATTATAAATGTCCTAAAGAATTAATATTTTATATTAAAGTTAAAATGTAGAAGGTTTGTACATGCTTCCTAATATCGTGTGCAAACATCATATTATGGAGAGCATTTGTCATGTTTGCAACATGATGAACGCACATCAGAACATGATGGTGGCATCCAATAACAAGATAGTTGTGTACAACAACATCATGAATGTATACCGTAACATGACAAGATATTAGATTTAAAAGAGTTATTGTTTTCTATGAGTATGAGTTGGAATTTGGAATGGATCACGTGTTCAGAAACAGCCATTGTTTGAGGTGTGTTATTCTTGTATACAATATTCTGCGTGGATACCTTGAAGTAAATTGCGTAGAAGTTAATGCCAAGACAAGCATGTGCCCACCAACAAATATTAATAGTAAAATCCATAAATCGATGTTTGGGTTGCTTGTCAGATAGATTTAATGTATGGTGAGCTAGTTCAAGATGGATTCTGAATTATTGCTTTTAAAAGCTCTGTTTCCTTCAGTGTGTACTGTAACTTTTTTTTTGCTGACTGAATGAAAGCAATTTGGTTCATTTCCAAACTAATCTATAAGAGTGTGTGATATAAGATGATAATAACATCATATTAAAGCACTGAATGAAACACATATTGTAGTTTTTGACTCAAACAGCAGATAAATAAAATATCTGAAAGAGATCAATTTTCAATTTTTTAATTTTTCTGTTTGTAACTCAAATATTTCTTATTCACTTACCGCAATGAAGATCTCTTTTACGAAGTTCCCTTAATTTTTCCCCTTTTAAAGCTCTTGGATAGACACAGGTGGTTGTATCGGCTATATTGCGTTTGTTATTTTTAGTCCACTTAGGAATCCAGGCCATCAAACAATCACAGACAAGATAATCAGACTTGAAGTCACTGATGACAGAAATGAAACAAGAAGTTGAAAGAATGAGAATATTGAAAATAGCATTTTAAATTCACCTTAAATTCAACATAAAATTTTATTGACCACCATTTATTGAGATGATCTTGTGTGACCGTATTTGCTGTATTAAAAATGCAAATAAGTAGTAGAGAAAAAAGGGTTAAAATTAATATACACTCTGCTGTATACATTGTAGATTGACAGTTTAAAAAAGCATTTTTTTACCAAAAATATTCACTGAAATTAGAGAAAGGTATCGTCACAAAATGAACAAATCTGACTAAGGTCCACTCAAGGTGTCTACATATAAAATATCAAAGCAATTGGGCTTTTTCGTCTTTTTTAAGAAGATGTCAAAAATGCAAAGTTGGAAGATGACGGACAATTAGTAATATGAACAGCTCAGCTCTGTCAAGTCCACAGCGCAGCTAATAAAGAGAGCGATCATGAAGTTATTGTCATATGGAGAACACCCAAGGTACATATCAAATTACAAAACAATTGGGCTTGTAGTTTTTGAGAAGAAGTAAAACACACTAGATGTCAGCCACCTATAATGAACAGATGCTTTGTTATCTTCAAGCAGTTAATCAGACAGACCTGCACAGCACATGGGGTGTCAGTTGTAGAGTTTTGATACATTTTATAAATGTCAAGGAGATGGCAGAAGCACCTACAACGGCAAGATGTCAACAAGCACTTGTACGAAATGACATTATAGCATTTCCAAGTTCAGTGTGAACCCCTGGGACCTTGGACCATTAATAAAATCATGCACAGGGAAATTCAATTCTTCTCTCAACATTATTAACAGATAAAATGTCATCATCCTCGTCTCCGGGGAAACAAACTCTCACTTGACTTCAGGATGAACTGTTTATGGGTCTGTACAATTTTTGCATCAGGTGAGTTTCTTATTCAGAATGACAATGTTAAACAAACTGATAACGAGCACATTTAAAAAGAATTATCCATATTAACAATTACATGTATATTTGAGTAAATGAGGACATCATCCTGTCATCCGTTCAGTACAGTCAACATTTTGTATTTCAATGATTTCTTTGAGGCTGATTGGATGCACCTTAGACTATACAAGCTTGAGATATGAGACAACCCCAAGACATTAATGTACATGTACATAGAGAATGATGATATTAATTGACACAGACAGTATAATGGTTCAAACAATTCAAAGCTGAGTTTAATTTAATAATCCTTCATTTACAGTCATGTATGCTCTACAGCATACAGGAATTTGAGAGACAATCTAACTATGATACACGGTCTATGTTTTCTAATGGTATCACAATACAAGTGGTTTTCTCTCAACGATACTTGTTTTATCACTGAACATTAAGTTCAAGTTCAACATTAACACAAAGCGAAAATTTACGACTATCACCATGTATATCCATGAGACTGCAAATCTTAAAACTGGTTTTATCACATTAACGACTCGTGTTTTACTGGAAATTTTATAACCATGTTATAAGTTTAAATGTTGAACATTTATGAAGAGACCATCTCTAAATCACAAATTATAAATGATTCATCGCATACATCATGCACATCAAAGGCGACCATTTGATCAATTTTATTATTGTACATCCATGATAAAGCGATACAAGAACGTTTATTTGTGTCCTAATTGCCAATTTTTATTACACATACAGTCTAGCAGCATTAAAGGTTCAAGTATAAGTCACCTTTAATGTAAAATTTTATTGACCAACTTTTATTGAAATGATCTTGCATGGTGCATATACCGTATTTGCTCTATTTCATGTAGAATTGCATATAAATAAAAAAATGCATGTGTTGTATACTAAATATTTTAACAATAGGAACACACCTGTAATATACAAGCAACACTAATAAAGTAAATATGATAAATGTTTTTCCTCTTTCATATTAGACGTGATGAAATTGACAATCTAATATCTACTATACAATTCTAATTCAAACTTTTATACAAGAAAGCACTTTGAGGTCAAGTTCAGAGCATTAAAGTTCTTTAGGCTCTTACTGACCTATCTGACCTTCAGAAATGAAATGCTCGGTCTGACCCAAAAATAAAATATCATAGTAACCAGGCTAACCATTTTAAAGAAGTATAAAATACCCTTTTTTACCGAAAATGGCAAAAATATTCATCAAAATTGGAGATGTGAAGATATCTTAAACAAATGAACAAATCGTGCCATTTTCAAGAAGATGTCGAAAATGTAAAAGTTAACTCTGAGGGATAATCAGTAATATGAACAGCTCCGGTGTTAATAAAGAGAGTAATAATGAAATATAATGTCATGAAATGAACAACCAGAGGTCATCCAAAACAATTGGGCCTGTAGTCAAACATACTAGTTGATAGACAAACAACAATATTATACATAGTTCCAGTACCAGTATTGAAGTTCACCCAGTTGTCATGGTAACAGTAATTATCACTCGAATTGCAATTAGTTGTAGACATGCATTTGTTGTCATCTTGTAAATGTCATAAGGCTGTTTGTTTGCAGAGTGATGTTTTAAGGATTAGGAAAAAAAAAAACAATCTACACACTACAACTCAATTATCTAATTGCTGCTACATATCAACAAATAAGTAACATGACTCACACAATGTCTAAGTTCCTCAGGGAATTGAACGTGCCTTGAGGAATAGTAGCTATCTGGTTGTCGGAAAGATTTCTGAAAATAAGGAAAAACATGACAGTTATTATTATTCTGACAAGAAATCTTACACACGTGATACATTAATGTAGGATGCAAATGACACATTTAGGAAGAGACCACTAGACATGGTAACGTAGAAGTATGTTGTGGTTGACATGAAACAGCTTGTTTTATCGCTTCATGTTGTGCAATCTTTCTTGGAACGATGATCACCACAATTTGTATGTCATTCACAAGATACAATTCCCACACAATTTAAATACTGTATTTGTTCTATTGGAAGCGCATCTCCACACAAGCCAAAATAATCACTGATTGTATACTTGATAACAATGACACTTACTTTGACCATAGTTTCACACCATGTCATTTACATAAACTACTAATAGAACAAGTACTAATAGAGCAAAAACAATTTTAAAATAGAAAATAATTTTGTTTAATCACTATTGGAAGCTACATCCCTAATAGAAGTCACACAGATTCTTTTTGAATAATTGAAAACCAAAAATTCATCATTTCTCATATGTGTAGGTGCTCTAATAGAAGCCACATACCCTCCATTGCATTGTACCATTTTAATAGAAATCGCATTTTCTAATACAGATTTTACAGTAATTTCTATTTTGAAAATTCACCTAGTGCTTTGCATTGGTGACGTATACGATATATAGAGAAAGTTGCCTCAATGTGTCAGATAATAAATTAAGCATCACTTTATATTTGTCACATTCAGAATTAATAAATATAGCTGATCTCTATTGTAAAGTGATTGGCAAATGTCAATGGTTCAAGTACAAATAAATAGATGGAAGATGACCCCCCCCCCCCTTCCAGCTCCCTGGATACAATCAACCTATTCTGGGCAAATATAATTTTTAAACAGTTTTGTGGAATTGTCAAGTATTATTCACTACAAAAGGAATTTTTTTAAAAACTTTTTCCCACTACTCCAAATATGCAAACTAGCAAAGGAAAATCAAATAATATGTAAAACAGACACAGTGTGGTGCTTCAGTTGACAGTTCTGAGAACAAGTCTTTCAAGCAGCTGAGGTGAAAATTGGACTTTTCACATAGAGAAGTAACTGCACACATACATTGTATGCATGCTCCTATATCTACAGTTCGGAAAACAGCCTATAGCCATGTAAAACAGCTGATTAGAAACATAAATCATACTTCTACCTACACCTCCACAGTGGACCACTCAACTATTTCTTAATGACAATGACTCCAAAAGGAAAGATGAGAGAGAAGTCAAAAGATGAGCAAATAGGTGAGCATGTAATGCATCAAATTTGGAAACATTAGAGACTGGAATGACCTGTGAAGTGATTTCCTGTCAATTTACACTCTAATAGCAACACACCAGTTAGATGCCATTGGCACAATCCATTAAGTAATAGGGGTGAAAACATGGTGAAGTTGGATGCCATTGGCACAACCCATTCAATAACAGGGGTGACAACATAGCAGAGTTGGGTGCCATTGGCATAACCCATTCAGTAACAGGGGTGACAACATAGCAGAGTTGGGTGCCTTTGGAACAGCTCATTCAGCAACAGAGAAACAATATGGTTTATTTACCTGTACATTTGGCCTTTCAATGGTCATACTGGGTCAAAAGTATAAGACTAGCATTACAGCAGTCCTACAACAATTTGTCACCACAATACATTCCAACTGTCCCCCTCCCAAATAAAATGGTACATTCCAATAGAGTCATACAGGTGATCCAACTATCATATGCTTTTCACATTGTGTTGCATTTCAAAAAGAGGATCTGAATCTTGTGTTAAAAAATCTAAATGAACTGAAATTTCTGGTGAATCAGTTTAACTAGATATTTATTTCCATTCTCAATATATAACATGAAACACCTTTGCTGCAACCAGTGAGTTGCTATTTATACCGAGAATAAATTCCTAACATTTTTCAAAATATCTAGGTTATAAGGTTTAATAACTGATTACTCTATCAACAGGTCAGCATAGGCCCCATAAAAGGATTATCACTACTTACAATCTTTCAAGGCGATCAAGTCCAGAAAACATGCTACTGTTGATACTACCAAGTCTATTACCAGATAAATCCCTACAGGTGAAAGCACATAAAATGTGGTTATTATCCAAAACAATGTAGTAAATATATATAATGTGGCATTTTGAAACAAATTTATTAGTACTGACCATCTGGTACATTATTTCTATCGCAGGGTACTTGACATATATGTGCAGAGAATCACGTACAGCGCATCAAAACATAATAAGCTGGATATTACGGATGACAACATACACGCTCATTTCACACATGTATCAACTTTCGCTTTATGTATCATCTTTATATCTCTCTATTATTACTGACCTTAGCAACAGTTGCCATGGTGAATTTGAAAATACATGTCTGTACTGTACTGTGTGTATTTTTTGAATGAATACAAATTTATATATTTATAAGATGTGTCATCTTGAATTTCAAAAAACAGATTGTAATAGCAAACGGGTACGGCGACATTGTTTCCTCTTTAAGTACATATGCCATATTTGCTTCAACAGAAGCACATATAAACTGTAAATTACATTTGTTGTATATTGAATCATTAAAATGTTACTTATTTTGACAAATACAGTATAATACTTTCTGTAAAGCATAAAATGCAGACAAAATGTGTATTTCACCAATCAAGACGATAATAAATCAGTTTTGGGGCCGAATTTACTAAATTGACATACTATATTTGCTGTATTTAAAAGAGTGCATCTTCAGTAGAGACACATGAAATGTTGGTGGAATTTTAAGCACACTAAATGTAAACTGAACCTAAGCATATATGTTTCTAACAGAATATGGTAAAGCTACTGTAAACTGATTTGCAAGAGACAAATTTACACGAGTCAGTGAATATCGCAAAATTTTGCAGCAGTGACAATTTCTCTGAAGTGTACAATGGTGTACAGGATAAAAGGACACACCAGTAATTTGCAGTAAAGAAGCTTAACAGTTTCATCAAGGGGGACAAGGGGGACAAACCCGTGTGTGACTATAGTCATGTTCAGGCTACGCCAAGTACGGGATAAGATTAAATCTAATCTCATATATTTGCATATCGGCTAGACCCAATAGCGTTCACGCATGTTAGAAAACAGTGGTTAGTACAGACTAAGGGCAATGTTGTTGGCCATTTGTTCGGATATACTGAGAATAATGCCATCAATATTTTCTAATAACAAGCAATAGTGATTCATCAAGAATGGCAAAATGCTCCTCAATAATGACACATCAATTGGAATTTACTAGCTTGCCTTTCTAAAAACTGGTTGCTATCGATATGTAAAACATTTGTTACATATGTTTGTTTGTTTTCTGTGACTTTTTTTCCTACATTCACTGAGTACTGACATTTACCAAAATTTGTCTTCACAAATGCCTTTAATAATCAAATCATGGAAATCACTAGCAGCAAAAATTAAATGGTTTACAATATTGAAGAAAGTGTTTACGGGTATGTCAAATGCCATTGTCATCTGGTCCAGTTTATGACCTGCCCCAGATTTGGATGGGTATCAAATAATTACGAAGCATGAGTAATTTCAAAATAAATTATGAACTTTTATACACTCATGGGAAATAAATGATAATGGTACTTTGACAGAATACCATAGAATACAAACAAACAAATGGATCAATTGCCAGAACTGATGATATTTTGTATACAATTTAAGTATCCTTAGTGACAGATACAGAGTAGATCTAGTTGACTGGCGCATGTTTCATTAACTGATAGGTATATTTTGACAAAAATACAGGACAAGAAGTATTTCTACTTGTAGTATCTTTCTTTCTATATTATTATTTTTTGAGATCCAACTTCCAGGGGAAATCAGCATATGAGGAATTTGACACAACGTATTAATATCACAGATACATGTAGAAGACTCGCATCAAAACAGTTGATCAAATGAAAATTGCCAAGTGCATTGGATTTAGACTTGATGTTAAAAGTTTTAAACTGACTTGTATGTTGCCTATATATTTACTATAGTCTGTTGTTACTATGTACAAATTTCTTCTCGTCCTGGGCTAAAAGACTACCTTTAATGTCAGGACCTGGCATTATTGTTGCTATGCCAACGTCCATAAAGATGACAATCTGATTAAAATAAGATCTATTGTTTGACATTTTTTCTCTCTTGCCTTATGTTTTTGTTTATTGTGAAATCTACAATAAATCTCGCAGTCTAGCTTGCACAATACATATTTATTTTAACCAGATTGACCAGCTGTGAGATTAGTTTCTGTACAAATAAAAGATGACTTCTGCTTTATAAATTGATGCTATTTGTATAAATTAGCATATATATATATATTAGCATATATTAAATCAAAAAACACTTGAGAGCAATAAAAGAGATCAACACTGAGAACAGATCTGTTTTTAACATTTAGCTTCATTCTTTCATATAGATGTATTGTCATTAAAAAAAAAACAGTTATCAAGTAATAATCTTACTGCCCTTGTTCCTAAAAAATAGATTTAATACAGTTTTTATGTTTCCATTGTGTTTTAAGTCTTTAAAGAAAATTAAAATGGCTATAAATTTTAGTTTATGGTTTCTATAGTATTTCATTTAGTGATGTTCGCCTCAGTAATTATGGAGAGCAATTAAATAAAACTAATATGAACAGTTAAATGATAATTAATGAGGTACATCCTTATCAATCAAATAAATAGGTGATTGACTGTTTGATGACTATTTCAAGTAACAACAAGGGGCTTTTCAAAAATGTAATCAATTGACCACGATGTGAACAAATACACTCGAAAATATACCAAGGTAGAAACAGTGAAATCTCAAAAACAACCAAATAATATAAACAAGTTCTATGACAGTCAGTCATATGTGTATGAGTTGCCAAATGTGAAAATAATCCGATGTATTTCTTGTGAAATTATTGATTCAGAAACGTGGAAACCTTGAGTTTATAGTACTGGTAATAATAAAATGTAAGAACTCATTGTCAATTTACAAATACTGACCATATCACATTCATTTTCGCTAAAAAGACTTTTTGGGTATTTGTACGGAATTTATATTCACTGATTTTTAACGAGCTGAATGTAAACTATAGAAAACAAGCCATGCATGGCATAGTCCCTGTTAGTTATCAAATTTAAGATATATAGTTTTGTTTAGAGTAATATAGTTTGAACATAAACTGTGTCAGAGATGCAGAAGCTGCTCTGGAACAGCATTAATTATAACAAAATGATTTTGAATCAGATCATCAAACCAATACATCTGTGTATCTATGACATGATGTATAATGAATATATAAAATTTGAACATAATCAGTCATGTATGGCTCTAGAACTGCATTTATTAAAACAAAATGGCCGCCAGTCAATCATTTTGAATCTTATCTGAAAAACAAAATGACATGCATCAAGGTCCCCTAATGTCCTGTGTATGTACCAAGTTTGAACAAAATCCATCTGTAAACAGCCAAGATTTGATTTGGAGATGCCAGAAATGCTTGATTTTGATGATTTTTCAGCACAAAAATGGCCATCATTCTGCCATCTTGAATCAAATCGTGAAACAAATTTATGTGCATATGTATAATATTATGTATGGGCAGGGATCTCGCCACGGCGGTGGTCGGCCCCGACCGGCACTCAAAATTAGCGACCACCATGGAAATGCTTCCGACCAGGACTATTGTTTGATTGTTATTATAATTATGTACCGACCGACACGCATCTTGTCAGTCGTGGATTATAATTTGTAAACAATAGATCTAGTCGCACGATACGTAGCGGCTAGTTAATTTTGTGAAATTAGCACCTCTTTGTTTGTAAGTAAATACTTTCTGTGATAAACACATTCTTTAGATTGAAAGCTATAATTCTTTCAAAATCAATTTCACCCCGATATAACATGGTCAAAGCGCCTGTGGGTCAAAGCGGAGTTCACGATCTGACAGTTTATGCTACTCAAGAAAAAAATCAACGTGTTTATTGCGTGATTTGGTAAAATACATTTGAACTGTTATCATCGCGATTCATGTAAATACTCTTCTTTCAAGACCTATTTTACCTTTTAAAAATTGCTAATCACCTCTTTAGATAACCATCATGCAGTTTTCAACTGAAATCGATGTCAACACATCGTGCTACGACATTGCTTTACTTCTGCAATGTAATTTTTCTGATCGCTACCATTCGGAAAACTTCGGATTCTATCGGCATTACCATGCGGCATTCTGATTGGTTAATGGAATTATTGACCCATCGGGTCAAAGGACACATGCCGATCAACTAATACGTCACAAACATCATGGCGGGCTGTGTTTTTTACCGAAGCGATCAAGTGATCAAAAATATCCACTCTTGATAAAACTAAGTCAAATTTCACTTTTATTTCTTATCAAAAAAAAACGAATTTTGCTTGGCATCATGAATGAGTAAGAGGAATTATTGGTATAATCGGTGTATAACATCACGAAGTAAGTTATGTCACGTCGTAACTTTGAAAGTTCGGAAGTTTTATTTGTTCGTTCATTACTGTGAATATATACGTTTTAGAAATTGATTGTACGAAAAATAAATTACAACAATACTCCAAATAATTACGTGGTCGATTTTTTGAAAGAGAAAGTATTTGGGGTAAATAAGATCATGAAAATATTCCTGGCTGAAACGTTTCAAATGTGTTTTATTTAACTTTTTACAATAGACATTGATATTGCAACAATAATTTATTTGTTTCTGTTTTTAGTCTGCAGCATTCGCATTTCGAATATATTTAATTTTTAAATTCAAACTCTTCTAAATTGTGAAACATAATGTCTTAATTCCAAAAATATTTGCGACTGCGACCGAACTCATTAATATTCATTGCTAATTAATATTCATATAGCTCATTAATATTCATGACCGACCGGCACTCACGTTGGGCTGGCGAGATCCCTGTATGTGTGAAGTTTGAATGTAATCGGTCCAGGCATGTCTAAGATATAGGTCCGGACGCACATACAGATGCACACAGATGTCAATCCATACTTGTAAACCCCAGTTTTCGGACGGGTACTAAAAAGGTTGGGTTTTATTTTCTCTGAAACATTCCTTCCACAAAAATAATTCCAAATGAAAATAAAGTATTTTACATTAGTTTTGATGCCTCTTCTAGATAGTATAAGCATCATTTTCAAATCAAACTCTACAAAGCTCTAGTGTGAATACAGAATATATGCAAGCATTGTTGTTTTATAAAAACATATCAAGGAAATGAAAATTCCCAACGGTCAGTAAAGTAGAAATGGCATTAGAGGTTAGGATTCTCAGTCAGCAAATGTTCAGCACCAATATTTTGCAAATTTGATCAAAATCTATTCTGAAGTTGTTTTTGAGATTTTGTTTATATACATGTAGGTTGAAATAAACAATATGTAAATAATATGCACTAGATGTCAAGGCTCCAAAACTAATCATGTCTGTGCTATGCTTTATCCGAAGGCACCTATGTTCCAAATTTAATCAAAATCTGCTCAGAAGTTTTTGAGATTTTATTTACACACACACACACACACACACAGACAGACAGATACACACAGACAGACACACCACACAGGATTAAGGATGAGTCGTGTGAACAGTGCCCTCTAGTGGTTGAAATGATTTATGTTGAAATAGGAAAATGAAAACAATCACTATGTAAACAGTCTGAATGATATTTTTTTGCATTAAACCACACAAAATATATTTTTTTAATTTTGTTTTTTTAAATGTTGATCAAAGTGAGTTCAAACATGAAACGTAACAAAGAAATTATCAAAAAATACATATTACATGTAAAAATATTGCTGCAAAACATTGGTAGGTCAAACATCATGGTGTTCAAAAGTTGACAGCATAAAATACAAAAATAATGACTCACAATTTCTTGAGTGAATTGAGTCCTTCAAATGCACCAGGCTGTATAATGCTGATACGGTTATAAGACAAGTCTCTGAAAACACAAAAGAAGAGATAGTCGTTTGTTAGTCATCGTCTTCTAGTATTACGATTCAAGCACCTGAAGACGGGAGAATTATGCATGACGCATGAGAATGATTCATTGAAGTCTTCGGGATACACTTGTATAGTCGTAATGAGACATTGATATACTGATGATCAAACAGAGCTAGCATGTTTATCCCCTAAATATTGTTTTTTTTTGACATTAATGTTTTATTATTTTCATTTTTAGGGATATTTCAGATCATATCAGAATTTACAGAAAAAATATGTGAAAGAATAATAAAAATAAGTGAAATTAACAAATAAATTCAATATAAATCATTTACATTTTAAGAAAAGTGTAACTGTGTATGCAATTTAGCGAAGGATAAAACATTGTGAGATCTGCTGGGAGTGCAATCATATCCTATGACACACATGTGGGAATATAATGCACATTATTTTACTTTTTAAGCAGTGGCAAGGTAACCCATCACCATCATAGGGTCAGTTTTCCTAGAACATATACATGTAATATACATGCATATATCAAGTTACCAATGCATCATCAAATTTTAATAAAAGAATAAAAATTCAGTTTAAAAAATTTTGAAAGCTGAGAGCAAACAAATCTGTTTGCGCACAAAATCTAAATTAAGAATTTTTTTTTTTATAATAATTGTTTGGAAGAAAAATTGATGTATATATATATTGAGTCATAATGGAATGATGTAATCATTACCCATCATGCATCACACGATAAATTACCCAAAATGCTCCAGTGCTAGCGCATGTATAGCATTATATTACAGCCCTCAAAATTCCTTGTTGAAGCCCCCACCCCCTTTTTCTCATAATACATGTGTGGATACACTAGCTAGCTCATTGTTGTATAGGGTTCAGAACAGCAAGAGTAACCATGACAATAAGCTAAGCAGAGATCGGCTCATTATGTACTTCACATCTACTTATTCATTAACACCAAAGTATTATGATCACCAGATACAGTATATATTATTGAGATTGCAAAATGCAAATAATGAAGCCTAACAAATATGAGAATACAGACAAACTACTTGGGTATTTCAGTTTTAATATTTATTTCTTAAAATTCAAGATGGCTGCCATGGAAACCAAACAACTTGGTCTAAAACATGATATTAATAATTACAATAGTTATATTATTATGCACTTAGTAATAGTGATAATTTATCATGGTGACTGACTTCAACTGTGGGAAAAATATATTTTCTTAAAGTAGAATCCTGAAAATTGTTGGTATTATGGGTATAGCCAAAATGAACTGATTCAAACAGAGCTACTTTGATGATGATGACAGGAGAGAATACAGACAAAGAAGACATAGTAATGATGATATTTGAATGTCATCATTCTGCCATCAGTTATGAGATTGGATCTATCAATACAGTCCATGTCATCCATGACAGCTGCTTAGGGAGCAAGGCGTCAATATTGTCTTTACTTCCAGACACATACATTGTAAGAGTAAAACAAATCAATGTGTTCACTCTGGAAGGAATCACACATTGATAGCTATTTAAATACCACATCATTCTGCCACAGCCATAATCAACCTCATATTAAACCGCAATATTGATGAACGTTGTTTATTGAAAATTTTACGGCACTCAAAAACAACCTCAAGTGTTTTATATATTGTCAGGAAAAGAATCTCTGATGTGTGTTAGATCAATAAATTGTTCACTAGCGAAATAAAACACACACACCTTCTTTCATTGGTGGTTTAATTTATGGATCACTTAACCTCCTACATGTTGTATTGCAAAAAAAAAGTTGTTATATACTCCTTTCCTTTTTTTCCTCTTTCAACAATACCTATACTCTATACTGAGTAACTGAACATAATGTTTGTTTTCCAGTGAAGGAATCTACTGAAGGAATTTTGAAGACACAATGGGGAACCAGATCTAGTCTACAACTGTACAGAGGAATCCAGAGTGATGTCATACGACGATTGATGTATATGACCATATTTGTAGCTGTCAAGGAATACATCCAGACATATAAATGTACATCTTCTAAACATAATTTAAATTACTGTAATGTTTATGCAACCTTACTGCTGGCTGCTCTACATACATAAAGTCATGTATTTGTGTACAATCCCTCTATCATGCAAGACATGGTTTATTGTCAGAGGGTACATCCATTATATGTTTGTGTACAGTCCTTCTATCATGCAATGCAATGAACATTGTTAGTGTGTAAGTCGTTGTGAAAGTACGTGTTCGGTCCCTCTATCATGCAAGGCATAGTTTATTGTCAGAGGGTACGTCCATGTATATGTTTGTGTACGGCCCCTCTATTATGCAATGCAATGTGAACATTGTTAGTGCTTACGCCCATGTGAAAGTATGTGTTCGGTTCCTCTATTATGCAATGCACAGTTCATTGTCAGAGGGTACGTCCATGTATATGTTTGTGGTCGACCCCTCTATTATGCAATGCAATGAACATTGTTAGTGGATACGCCCATATAAAAGTTTGTGTTTCCTCTATTGCATGGTTCACTGTCGGTATGTTTATAAGTTCATTACAGTCCCTATATCATAAACCAAGTTTTGTGGGAGATATATTTTCACAAATTTTGAGAGTCTGGAAAATCCCAATGAGTGACTTTTGTGAAATGTCTCAAGAATATATACTTTTCAATCATCAAATCATGACAATTTAACAACTGGCATCTGCAGTATTAAAGTGCCTGTGCAATGCCCACCCCCACGTTTCCCATTTTAGATCTGTGTCCCACTGAAATGGGCAGTTATTGATTTTTTTGCGGAAAATGATTACTCGTATCCAAGTAAATTTGGGATATTTCTCGTGTTGTAGCCACGCCCACCTATCCTGAAATGGTCAACTGTTTCCGGATTTCCGACTCTCGCCGGAAGTGCGCCACCAAATGCCAAAATGTGAGAGGAAGTCATACCCCTGAGCCGTAATAACACTGGTCGGCGTTTTTTTTTCTTTTTTTTTTGTATATTTTCTTTCTTTTTTTGAGAGAGAGTTTTTAGATGTTGTGTTGTGGGCAGTTGCAGTGAAATGTATAGTCATAGTGTAAGTATTCACACGTTTCTAATCGATCCGAAGGTGCGACATCAGTGGACGAAAGCCACTTAACCTCAGATTCCAATTTTTTGGAAAAACTTTCCTCGTCCATGAAAAAAACATCTAGGTTTAAAGAGAAACGCCGACAACATAAACTTGGCGCAACACTTTTGAAAGAAATAGATTCCGGACCATGATCACCGAGGCGGATTTCAGAAGAGAGAGAGACGTCCGGCAAGTGTTTCAAATGAGTTGACTTTTTTTGCGATCCTAATTATCGTTTTATAGAGACCATTTAGTTCCTGTTAAGTAAAAGGTAGCAATAATTTTGACAGTGACACGAAAACGAAGCATCGGACAAATAGGAAATTACACAGCCCTTACACACTGCTAATTGTTTTCATTTTCGAAGGCTAAAAGTTTCTGAATTGTTTGGTGATTGGTGTTGAATGTCGAATTCACACCTCTGTTCTTTTTTTACATCCATGCTTGCAGCTTGATCTGCGTAATAATTTATGAAATATTAGAATCCGGGCTTGGTCAATGTGTTTCCACTAAATAAAGTTTTAATATGTTGTTATAATTATGACAATCATGCCATGGATCACGCTAACTCGAATCCACTCTGAATTTATCTGTATGTGTGTCGATCTCGATTATTTTTGTTATCCAATTAAACGCCGCTTTTAACGCACTTGCCCTCGTCGCAAATAAGAAGCTAATGAGGAGCCTCGTTTTAAAATACACAAGAATAAAGTTGCCGTAGATGAGTTTAAAACACATTTTTTCACTTAAAAAAATAATTCATGCTTAGAAACATAAAAATTAATAATATTTATGTATCAATGGATAATTTTAGGCATAAAAATAGCAGCCATTTCACAGGCACTTTAAGTGCTGAATGATAAAATTAGCAAAAACAAACTTTTTTCACTTCAATTTAACATTCTGAAGAAAATAGCGAAAATAAAGTGTTTGTAAAAATCAACTCAAATATCAAAAGCTTCTAGAAATACATTACATAGAGAAAAGATTGTCTTACAAGCAAAGTATGAAAACAACAAAATGTCAGGGGGCTGTACAAAACAACTGAGCACCAGGTACAAAATTTCAAACATTGAGAATTGGATATTCATTTTGCTACAGAGAATTCAGGAGACAATAAATTCCAAACAAATAAACAAGCACTGAGCAGCAGTCTGCAATTATGGAAAAACCGTTTCAACTTTAAATGCATGATGCCATTAATAATACAAACGGAGTCCTTGGATGCTGACATGTTTATTTTAATTTCCATGGTATTTTAACCGTTATTAAAACAATTTTCACCAGACGCTATATCATATTGTGTAATAAAAACAAGCAATAAAATAAGACATTAAATTTATGGATATTGTATTGTCTACTATGATACAGATATATCATAACTGCTATGGAAAACCTTGTCCAACTGATAATCACTTTATACAAAACAACTTAATAGTGTCTAATGCTCAATAAATGTTATCATACCATAAATTCAACATGCTTGCCAACCTGATGTGCATACTGTACACATAACATAACATACGACTGAATTGTTGGATATAAATTGTTTTCCGTCTGAATACAGTGCATCACAAAATATTGTCAATAAATTATAATAAAATTTATGTATATTATTGATAGTTTATAGAATTTATTTCAATTCATAACATTTACATATTTCATTATTTTTTTTTTTAATTTATCCCACCAAATTATTAAATTTAAAAAGTGATAACGCTATTTGAATACAAGTAATTTTAATATCCATTATGTTGAATGAGTGCTGATAGTAGGTGTTTTTTTTTTATCCATTAATTTTTTGACAGGCATATCCACTTCGATTTCCCAAAGTATTAAATATTCATCATTTGAGATACTTTGCTAAGGTAAATTACAAGTGAGAACTATACCTGTTTATCAAAAGTATTCTTTCAAGATACTAATTTGCAAAAAAGCGATTTGAGGGGTGCCGTCTGGAATTACAGCATATCCCTTTAGTTGCAATTTGTGAAAGCATTTTTTTTTTTTTATCTCTCCATGTATTTTGAAAATGGATTGTATAATCCTGAGTCTCTCTTAGAGTGGTTTTAAACTAGTGCCGGAAATGAAATCTGTATATTCTACTCATTTAGAGAGTATAGGTATTTGATAAAGGCAGAAAAAAACAATCAAAGAAAGCTCTGAAAGACCGCCTATGTGCAGCAGGGTATTGGAAAACATGAATTAGGAAAATTATTCTAAATAAAAAAAGCAATCACCAATGGCGACAGAATGTAAGATGAAAGTGAAATTGATATAAATTGCATGATTTGAGGGCCGTAAATCATGTGGTAGAGATATGTTCAGTGTTGATGGATACACAGTATGAGCACTCAACCTTTGACATCCATTATGAAGTAGTCCAGGTCAATATCAAAACCTGTTGAAATGTTAATGAGTTACAACCAGCTATTTGCGACATCATAAAAATCAAGAATTTCTAACGAAAACATAGAAACAACACTGCGGCTTGACGCAATGAGCAGTGCTACTAATAGAGGAAATACAGTGTACCAATTATAAATTTCTTGCTTTGCGGCACACAAGATACTGCAAAGAAACATGTGTGTTCACATCACCTATGGTTATACATGTTCCTTCCACCTATTTAGAATTCTTTATGTTTGCCTCACTGCATGATAAATTGTCCACTTGTGTAAATAAGAACAGCAGTTGCATTTTCTTGAAAAACGTTTTAATTTCCACTGAACTGAGGTAACCATTCAGCTCAATTTCCTCCCCTCGTCTATTCATTCAAAATCCAATCCACTTGTCATTACCAGCGAGTGACATTTCACAAAGAAAGAAAGTCCAATTAATTATCCGAGACACTTTCCACATCTCAAAATGTTATCAGAATAGAAACCGGCAGTCATCCCAGCGTCTTGTGGTCATGGAATGCCAAGTCTCGTTCCTTAGAGGCAGGGGACAGCATGTAGAAAAAGGTCAGAATACACTATATTTTACAGACAATTAGAAATTTACTCCATTTTCCAAGAGTACACACAATTACAATCAGAGTCAGAAAAGGATTCCCCAGCAGTGTAAGAATACAATATATTCAGAAGGGACTTTAAAAAGCACAGGAATACAATGGTTTTGACCTTTCTACATTCTGATTTGCACGCCCAGTACAGTTGGTGATTCAGATACCATAAGTCCAACAGTGGGGTTCCGATGACCCCATCTGTCATATGATCAAAGGGTCAGAAAAATTCTGACATGAAACAGTCTGAGGCAATCCACTACATCATTCTATAGAAGTCGACAACTAATATATCAAATAAATGAACTGAACTTTTTCAACTATCTCTTTTAAGCGTAGGTTTTTTTCTTTTTCTTCTTCACAGGATCAGTAAGCTTAAAAATGAGAACATTCTGGGACTCCACAAAATACAAAACCATTCTTTTAAACTCGAAACAATCAAAGTACACATTAATATTATTAAAATAGGATTAATTTGGTTTTTTTTTTTTATGTTTTGTATGTGATGGTAATGAGGGTAGGTATGTTTACATTGTTTCAGTTTTAACTATGTATAAACAATACCTGATATCATACATGTTATACTTTATGGTAATTCGTAACCCTCCCCCCCTTCATATTAATGATCAAACCCTAAAGCTTTTACAAACAAATGTTTGAACACTGACAGTAAATGCCATTTATCATGCCTAAATCAAAACACGAATAGCTATGGATATTTTTGAGCCCTGATGACAGTTATCTACAAACACCCACATATATCTATTTACTTATGGAATTTCCATCCCCTGGTTTTATTAGTACAATTTAATTCCAAAGATCATTAAAATAATCATCTAACAATTAAAAAACCAATTCTCTATTTAGTGATGTGACAGACTGGGAAATGTAGATTAATTGAACTTGATTTTCATTTCAGAGATTTTTGGCTTCCCGCTGGTTAGAAGAATCTTGGCTATTCTGTCATTGGGCATGTAGTTGAACGCAAGATCTGTCAGAGAATATGTGCAGTGAATGGGATTTCACGGAGGGTGGGCAGGATGATGACATGTTTTTGTTTTTCCACAATCATTCCTAATACTAACACTATTTCAGATTATACCAGCTGCCTTCAAATGCTATATACTGTGGAATACTTTATTTTCGCTGGAATTAATTTTCGCTGAAAAGGCTTTTTGGGCGTTTTGTATGTAATTTATTTTCACTGATTTTTGATGAGTTTACTGTGAAATATAGGAAAAACAGTATATTGGCTGGATTTTATTTTCACGAAATCAACCCTTCAGCGAAAATGGCGAAATTAAATTCCAAGCGAAAATAAAGTATTCTACAGTACCTCACAAAATATCAATATTTCAGTTCCCTTGAGCAACCACAGCTCCCAAATTTACAATTCATTCCTCTACTGACCCCTTCTGTACATGTCAATGCTGTTTTCTTTACCACTTAAAACATTCACCAGAAGCTAGAAAGCTAGAAATGTTACATATTTGTGCATATTCTTGGGGGTGGGTATATTTCTATTGGCTTTGTGCGAGCTACTATGGAACACTGGTCGAAGCGCCAGTGAATAAAGCTAAAACAAAGAAAACAGTGCAAACTCAACTTTGAGGCAATCCTGAAGAACCGAATTGATATACATGTATGTTGCACATGTAGGGATAGTCTTATACTGTCCAGGAGAGATTCAACAACTAGCCCAAATAGTTTTCTGAATGTTTTGACCATTGCTTTCATGGATGGCGGTGAAAATGCTCGGATATTTGCTCCCAATAATGCCAGAAAAAATGACATGTTGACTACTATCGTTTCTTATATCTCTCCTCCAGGGCAGTAATTATTTGTTTGTTGGGAACAGCAGATTCTCAATTTTGGCCACAATCCTGAAATATTTACATGTATATTGCAGATGGAAAAACTAATAACTACTGAAGAAGAGCCTTCTAGCAAAATATCAGTATCTAAGTGTCATTTAGGATGCATGAGGGCATACAGAGAAGATGCATCATGAATGCATCAGAGAATAACCTTAGTGATTATGTTTGACAAAGATGGAAAGGCTTCTAAGTCAATAGTGTCTGTTAACATTAGAAGGGGATATTACACCAATCCATCAATGACTCAAGTGATATCAGTGGAGAATGACAATTTGGCTGTTACAGTATACCTTGCACCTCTGCTATGTCAGGCTAAGGTAGTCTGTCATAATTAGACTCCTGCTTGTCAATCTACAGCCACAAAATCTGAATGATCAGCAACTATAAGAAAGCTGAGAGAAATTGACACTAGGAATGTGCATAGCCTCAGGGAAAGATCCATCCACTGAATAACAAGATGGATTGCCAAGAAATTAGTGTCAGGGGTAGTCTCTAAACAGCCAGGTGATCTGGATAAATTAGTAAGTGTTAGGGGCAGTCTCCAAACAGCCAAGCGTTCATCAGAAATTAGTGTATGAGACAGTTACCTAAAACCAAGCATTCATGGGCACATGTGAATGTATTGTTAATTAGCAAGCTGTTGTCAAATTCCTCGAAAAGTAGAAATGTTTTTTGTGAAAAAAATCATGTGTAATTTACAGACTTAGGCATCAAGTTGAGTGAATATTTTATTTTAGTTTACTTTGATGGCAATTAAGTATTTCCTCCAAAATATACAATACTGTAAATACTACTATAGATGAGAGAATGCCCACTCACAAATATACCAAATTTGAAAAATTATAACCCTTAAGACAAGAGAATTGGTAGTCTGAGGGCCTTGAGGGCTACTACTATTTGCAAGCTGTAATAATACTGTACTTGCTCTATTAGTAGCATATCTCTAATAAAAGTAATAACTAAATAGTTTTAGCCAACCAATCACAGTGATTTGACACTACTGGTGTGAATGTATATGATTTCCCACATAGAAGGCAGTGCAAAAATAGCCAATCAAAACCTCCTGTTTGATTTGAATCTACCGATACATAAATATTTACAAAATTGGTGTAATGCAATGTTGTTTTTGTTAACCAAATACAAACCTGTTTTTAGCCACTTGGCAAATAGGAAAAAGATAACATTATGACAGATGCCATGTAGTGAACTGAAATATGATATACTGTGATATAATATGCTTAAGATTAATCTACCTTTCTGTGGATGTTTTTAAAATGACGACCATTTTTTCTAGTCTGAGCCATCGCTGATGAAAAAGACATAATTTGCAGCAAGATTATTTGAAATTAATTTGTCATTGGTGACTGTAAATAAATTATTCCTAGTTTTATCAAGAAGGTAAATTTATCAGATGACAGATATTGATTTCAACGCAACTACACCTTCTTGAAAGTTTTGAGAACAGTAAATACGTTTCTTTTTTCCCCAATGAAAACATGATAAGGGGACAAGTTAATAGCAATTCCATGTAACCATTGCAGTCATGAAAGCCAATTGTTCTTGATGAAATCAGGAAAAGAAAAACAACAACCCCTGCAGATTGCAAAAAATTGCAATACAGGCAGAAATGTTATATCATGTGTTTAAAGGTTTTTCCAATTGAATTTGTTAATCTATTATTATGATATTCATCAAAATATAAGTAAATTGTAATTTATTTGGTCAAATTATGCCAAAGTTGAATAATTAATTATTTACTCAAATTAAAGTGTGCATGATAAATATAAATATTCACAGGACAAGATAATTTTTATTGAAGGGAATTTGCATCAATTATAATGTTTTTTAGGACTCAACTGTGTTACATTACAAGCTATACACTACAGACCTGTTTTACAAAGAAATAAATAGATATGTAGGCTGGGTAGACAGCTCGCCTGAGGTTACATGTTCCAGCCAAATGCACTCTATACAACTACAAACTACATACTGCACAAACCACATTATAGAACAGATGACAGCTTAATTATCGATCAATTGGATTTCACAGACAGGGAAATATCACTAGAAACCAACTCTTTAGCATTAATTCGATTTATTTTGAGGCATGACCTCTGACATTAACCGAATTCCATCTCCTAATTATACCCATGCATACTTATCATATACTATATATATTTGCAGTGTTTTTTTTCTTTTGCTTACAGCTAACTTTACTAAAATAAAATCCAGTGGATATTCAAATTTAACAATAGAAGGTATTGTTTCTTTCACAAACCAGTCATAACTATGACAACTAAATGTGATATATGATGAGCCACTGTAATGTACACAATGTATTTCAATCTGCAAATATTACCCATAATGCTCAGCTTTATTGTCTGATTTACTTTTTTTTTCTCTGATTGAACACTGTATTGCATATTTTGAATTATTGAATATCAGTAAACGAATATAGAATTTTTTAATGATTCAATTCAGTAAAATACATTTTTTAATTTGATTTAAAATAACATAAATGTTATTAATTGCAAGATTAATACATGTATATTCACTACTGTATGTTGATTCTGTTGGAGAAGGTGTTTGTAGTGTAGTTAACATGGAGCAAATGACTGGATTTGCTAATTCATGCATAAAATGATTAAAATAATGCTAATTTGTTATGAGCAATGAGTTATGGATTTCATTTGATAAAGTCATTGCATGATAACATATTCAGAGAAAACAAACAGACTTGAGTACTCTGGTACGTAAACTGCTTTATTTTCAAAAGCATATGCAGTCAGAAAATAACTAAAATTTGATATTAGAACCTTGTACACCTTTTCGGTATGGTCAAATCTATGATTCTGTCCTTGCTTTGATGATTATATATAAAATTGAGAACAATTTTATCTGGTCCACACCAAACAGAATTATGGATCAATGAATGATGAGGATTGTGTCTGCTTCCAATTTGTTTGCATGTTTGAATTTCTTTTGCTAACACTTTTGAAGACCGTTCTAACGCATGTTGATTTACATACAATGTAGTTAGCTTCTGTTCTGAATTACAAATGCCGCAATAATTCAAAACAAAACAGAATCCTGGTGAATCCTAATTTTCTCTGAAGTGTCCACAAATTCAGACAATCAAATATGTCAGATAAATAGTCCCAAGACCCCAATAAATGCTTTCAGAATGCAACTTCAACTTTAACTTTGCAAACTCACTTAGATCAAGAAATGATGACAAGCCTGTGTATAATAAATGCCTCATAGTTGTATATAAGTTGTAATTCAGTATTAAATGTAATCAGATTTATGATCAAAAACATTTAGCTTATCAAGAGAACACATATACTGGTAGTCAATCTATGGAGGCAATCAACAACTGATTTATGCTGGTATTGTTTTATTTTACTTTGATCTATCAAATACAGTTTTGCCCATGATATCTCGCATGTCAAGTATGAAATGAACATTTATTGTGTTTGGAGTGTGTATGCTTTCACCTCTGTATTTTGTACAAATGACCCAAATTGTTCATTTTAAATGAGTGTACCTGCAGCTGATCTTCTTTGAGGTGGAAGTATTTTCTGTCAATGTGTCACTGAGATCTCAGATTGATCTCATGGAAAGAATCACCACAGAATGATACATTAGGCTTTCAGTGTTACATTTCACGGATACAAATCAATGTATTATTACCATCTGTAGAGTACTTAGATTATAAACTGAGACAGTCAACAGTGGTAAAAATAAACTGTAGTTTTAAATTATTAAATACATATGTATATATTTATAATAGTGACTGTGCAATCATTTGTTATATACATTAGTCAAGCCACTATTTTTAAATTTGCGAAATATTATTATTATAACTAATTATTCGAGATATTTCCAATATTAATAACAAAATTGCTCACACACTTGTCTAGTGAAGTATTTGGAATAATGTTTATTATTAATATAATGATTTTTTAATTAACAAATTAACAAATATAAATTCAATCCATTAAATAGTTAACGCCGTAAATTTCAAATTTTTTACCTCACATGATAATTGAAGAAGAGAAGTCACTTTACTCCAAAGTTCAAATGGCGGGCAGGAAACATTGATTGCTTTCAATTCTCCTGCATTCAATCAACTGATCAGGAAGCACCTCAAAAGTCCACTGGTGAACCAGCGCTGAATTTGATAACAGGGAATGAATCAAAGGAATATAATAATAGAGTACGAACAAATGTGACAAGATGGCTTTCACAAATATATCTATTCCTTTTATTGTGCATGTTCACTGACCTGGAACAGATCAAAGAACACATAAAGCAAATACAGACCTGAGTACTGACCTTACAAAAGCTGACAAGTTTGACTATAGCTATATGGCATGGTACTAGACTTTTTATTTTTAATTACATTTTTAATACAATATTCATTATAATACTGACAGAATATTTTTTTTTCTCCCTGTAATTCAGAAACTTTTTAAAATTACTTTGTGCATTATTTATTTGAAATAATTGAACATGTTTTCAATTAAAGAAAGAAAAATTAACTGACAATAAAGTAGGGTAGAAATAGTTACGACAAAGGATCTACATTATTATTTATTTACCCACTTAAGGGAGACCATTAGAAACTTGGGGGTGAATTTTAAAGAAAAAAATCAGCACTGAAAACATATTGAGAAAAACAATTTTACACTTGATAGAAAAAAAATACATAACAGAAATCTCAGCAATATCAAAACAATATCAAAAATCTAGCTCAAAAAACAAATAAGTAAGAAAGAAAAAATTGCAAGAAGTTCACCCCCCCAAGTTTCTAATGGTCAACCCTGAACTATTCAACTATTCACACACACAAGTTTTTACATATATATTTTCCAACAAAAGTGAAGAGATGAATATGTCAGGTACTGTATTTTAGAGATATGGCTTATTCATGAGATAGAGGGACATATTACCATCCACAGGGTGGACACATGGGAACAACAGTTAACAATCACTCTAACAGGAAGCATTAATAAACAAACCTCAGTTGGGCCACCTACCATTGTGAACTTAACTCACTATAAATAAATGATATCAGTGAACTTGGCATATACATGTACATATTAATTAGGGACTGGCCAAAATTCAATATCAGACATTTATAACTGCAGTTGTGTGTGTGTCCTCCCCACCAATAGAGAATTAAATGGTCAACCCTGCTACTTGTTCAGCATGCTGCAACCATAGATACCAGATGGATGATTAATTTGCATATACTTATAATGATGGATGTGCCTGAAACTATTCAGTGCCATTATCAAACACAATGTATCCATAAAGCATCATACCATCTTGACAAATTCTGTAAATCACTCAATTTTTCTGATTTCATGACATTCATAAAGACAACATTTCATTTACAAGTCACTGACAGTCTGTGTCATAGGACCACGGAGAAAATGTCATTGCTACAAAATATTGTTTTTTACTGACTTACAAAATTCACAACAAGTTGTCTCTCATGAAATTATCAGTAAATTGGTTTACAGTACCTTGATCTAAGGATTTAACCATTGGAACTTTGAAAGGGGAGACACAAAATTCAGTTTTCTTTCACTTTGTTCTTAGCTGGCTTTCCTCTATCAACTACATGTAATTTTTTTGTTATACCTGTAAACATTTATTTTTTATCATTTTTTTTCCTGTTTAATTTGCTTTCAAAACTTTCTCTCACCAAATATATTTTTCCAAATCCATCCTTCTCTATGTTTCAAATGGCCAATCCCTAACTAATGAGGTTGCATACACAAACATGTGGGTCACATAGCTTGAATTTTGAATCATAGTCTCACCACTGACCCAGCATACATCAAGTGTCATTTCAAATCAGTGAAGGTCAGGTGCACTGCCATGCACTATGAAGTAAAAATACAATTGCCAAGTTCATTATCACTTCATAAAATCACAGCTGTATTCAAACATGTTGACATTTTCCATATGTAGCTGATAATGTACATTTTCTACTTGTCACTTGGAATTGTAATAGTATCAATGAAGGTATAAATCATTAAATATAAAAAAAAAAACAGTGAAATTACTGTTCTCTGTCTCTACTTTTATCTACAAATATTTTTTTATGTTAGTATGCAACTATTTACAAAATATTGTGTTACACAATAGTTAAAGCTAATTTTTCTAAAAATAAGGTGAAGCCCCTCAAAAATTGGAGCAATAAAAGAAAATGAATTTATTTTTTGAGTAATAATAAAAATTGGTAAATAATAGTAATCCAGACAATGGAAGGCTGAAGCTTTCCAGTTTCTTGTCTGACTGTATGCAATCTGATCAGCATTAGGCAACATCTTGCTAACTTTATTGAATTTCCTTGTGTGGAGCCAAGTTGACTGCTTCTGGATTCAGACCCCAAACCTGTCACGCCATACTCATGAGAGTTAAACAATTGTGAAAGCTTTGACAGCCAGGATTGCACTTAACGTATCTGTCTTCCAACCATCTATGCATGCAGATATAAGTTTTGACTTGTGTAAAATAGAAGAAATGCAAATTCTTTGCAAAATTGATTTGAGTCAAAATCCGTCTACAATTAATTTATTTGGTATTAGTCAACAGTCACTGTCAAACTGTTTTTTGAGAAAAGCGGTAAAATATATAAAAAATATCATATATTTTATACAATGAATGTCACCAAGCAAATTTTTATATATATTTTAGCTGGAGAAAACAATGGTAAAATATCCTAAAACAGACAAAACATTCTATTTTCATTGTATTTTATTAGTCGATATTATCTAAATTGGGAACGATCACCTCATAATTTTAATTTATTTTCTTCATCTTTGACATACCAAATATTTATTTATTTATTATGTTTAGCGTTCTACCTTGATTATTATTACTAATTTGTTTAACATAAATTTGTACATGTACATGTATAAACTAAATTTCAAATCCCATAACTATATAATATAATATATTGTAAAATATTTCCTGTATGTGATATCTGAATGTAAATTAAATAAACAAGTAAATAATATATGAAAAACCCATTAAGGCAGATGAATATAATAAAGCTACAGTGGGACTAAGTAGAATTTGTTTGTAAACTGGGAATCAGTCACCTACTAAATAGCGCCAGAAGAGACCTAGCCAGAACACA
This sequence comes from Saccoglossus kowalevskii, assembly GCF_978046115.1. NCBI lineage: Eukaryota > Metazoa > Hemichordata > Enteropneusta > Harrimaniidae > Saccoglossus > Saccoglossus kowalevskii. Next base: position 30,113,036 of record NC_140650.1, on the reverse strand, counting down.
TTACTTAGCAGTATGTTGATTTATTGCGCAATGTGACACAAACACATGCTATAAAACACATGTCACTGAGCAATCTTCACAAGATGTTAGCACATAATTTATAGCAGGTAGTCTGTGGCATACAGATGGTAAAGACAATAAATATCCATATTTCATGACAATTTATGGTCCTCTACAGAGGAAAATGCATGCCAAGATGAGATCGTTGAGCTGATATTAAAAAACACCTTGGAATAACAGAATTCAATGATCAGTAAGCTGACTGTGTCTGCGGTTATCACCTGACAGTAAACAGATTCTGTGATTGCTGAGAGAGAGCATGAAAACCACAAAGTGTATATGTATTTTAAAACGCAGGTGATAGAGGGACTGAGTGGCCAAATCACAGGTGATAGAGGGACAGTGGTTAAATCACAGGTGATGGAGGGACAGTGGTTAAATCACAGGTGATAGAGGGACAGTGGTTAAATCACAGGTGATGGAGGGACTGTGGTTAAATCACAGGTGATAGAGGGACAGTGGTTAAATCACAGGTGATAGAGGGACAGTGGTTAAATCACAGGTGATGGAGGGACTGTGGTTAAATCACAGGTGATGGAGGGACTGTGGTTAAATCACAGGTGATAGAGGGACAGTGGTTAAATCACAGGTGATAGAGGGACAGTGGTTAAATCACAGGTGATAGAGGGACAGTGGTTAAATCACAGGTGATAGAGGGACAGTGGTTAAATCACAGGTGATAGAGGGACAGTGGTTAAATCACAGGTGATGAAGGGACAGTGGTTAAATCACAGGTGATGGAGGGACAGTGGTTAAATCACAGGTGATGGAGGGACAGTGGTTAAATCACAGGTGATAGAGGGACAGTGGTTAAATCACAGGTGATGGAGGGACTGTGGTTAAATCACAGGTGATAGAGGGACAGTGGTTGAATCACAGGTGATGGAGGGACTGTGGTTAAATCACAGGTGATGGAGAGACTGTGGTTAAATCACAGGTGATAGAGGGACAGTGGTTAAATCACAGGTGATAGAGCGACAGTGGTTAAATCACAGGTGATAGAGGGACAGTGGTTAAATCACAGGTGATAGAGGGACAGTGGTTAAATCACAGGTGATGGAGGGACAGTGGTTAAATCACAGGTAATGGAGGGACAGTGGTTAAATCACAGGTGATAGAGGGACAGTGGTTAAATCACAGGTGATAGAGGGACAGTGGTTAAATCACAGGTGATAGAGGGACAGTGGTTAAATCACAGGTGATGGAGGGACAGTGGTTAAATCACAGGTGATGGAGGGCCTGTGGTTAAATCACAGGTGATGGAGGGCCTGAGTGGCCAAATCACAGGTGATAGAGGGACAGTGGTTAAATCACAGGTGATGGAGGGACAGTGGTTAAATCACAATGATAGAGGGACTGTGATTAAATTGCATAACTTGATTAGAATATATTATTGAACAAAAAGGACAGTTCTAAAGCCAGACAGGGATCTAAATTACAGCGGCAAATCACGAGTTAGAGGTTGGAGATTGCTATAAACATTAATGACAAGCAATCACATTCTTACCTGAAAATACTGAAGGATATAAATAAAGGTGAAGCACCTCTCTTAGATATTCTGTAAAACACTTATGGTTACATACATACATGTAGCGACTTTTTAAAGAATTTCACTTCATAAATGAATTACATGAACCTTGATTAAAGGGCAGTGGTTGCCATGTATTACACATGTTGCCAGTGACTCACATCGAACACTGCAAAATGATCACTGCCCTTTAATGTCAATATTATCGATGTTAAAACATTTGTTTTCATTCACTGCATATTAAATCAACAAAATTTCAGGATAGTGAAATTAGCATGCTAATATAACATAATTAACAAATAGTCTTTTCAATGTATTAGTTTTATTAACTATCATAATTTTACTAAAAATTTGAAATAAAAAAATACGGAACACATTAATTAAATATTTGTTGATTTGTAATCATATTATATTGATGTTCATAAAGTTGAAAAAAAAAAATTCTAAAAAAGTAATGATGCATGTATGTATGCCTATGTGTAAAAATGCCAGATATACATGTAGTATATATATGTATTCAAACATTTTTTTTTTCTTTTTAAGTTTTCTTTTCCTATAAATAGGCCACAACATTACTCTCTGTTCAAATAGTACACATACAACAGCTGACAGGGCTGTCACAAACCTGACAAGTACTCATGGGTGGGAAATAGTAACTTGACAATAATAAATCTGAATGAATACAGCCTGATGACAGTCTTGTACATGTATCCACCCATAACAACCCCTTGTACAGTCTAGCCTAGTGCAAATAAAGTTACACCCCCTAAGATAAAATGAAATACATGTGAGAGTTCAGATGAATAGAGCCCCCACCCTCAACCCAAACAGGCAAACCACAAATTGGCTAACGCAAAGGAGTAATTTAGAACCCTTGTGTGCACTCCAAAGGGGGTCTCGTAACAACACTCCCTATAAAACTGGTTGCATAATTCTCTCTTCTGATTAGGGTCAGATTCCACGACTCCAATGAGTTGACAACACTGAATAAAACTAACAGAATGACTAATGAACCGTTGAATATGACTGTCGACTGTAAAGGAGGCTTGAGGAGAGAACCACGCTGTACATGTGAAAGGTGGCCAACAACACTGACAAAAATGGATATTTAGCTGTAAAATTTTTTTAGTACGTATCTAATGAAATTTCACAGGAGACCAATATTTGAGAATAACCCAGAATTGGTAGTAAAATTGCAACATTTTCAGCAAAGAAAATTTATCACTTTGGTTTCATAGCAATGTTCATGAAATTTATGTAACACTCAAATCACAGTAGCAATAGATAGTGAAGTAATAATGGTCTGCAACTATACATATAAATGAAATCAATGTTTGGACACACTTTGGAATTCTTTGAATGCATATACAAACAAGTTTTTTACATAATTGTTGACACAAATATATCTAAATGAAGAAACAAACCACAAACTAACATACATCCACAGTTTGATTAATGCATAGTGTGTTTATAATTTAAGAATAGCAGCGATAATATCTATAGTAAAATAAAAATTAAATGATTACCAAAAATTTGATTTCTCACTGATTATACATTTATTTTAATATCAATCTAGAATCCATAGCACCAGATAGGTAACATATCTGACTATAAAGAGAAACACTGATTCCATCCATTCTCCATAGTATGCACCAGCAACATGAAAATTAATTCCGCAGCTATGGAAACAAAGCTTTCTCATTCTGAAATAATTCTAAAAGAGACATCCTTCGCTAGTCACACATAGTTATTTTGCAAACCAAATATTGATAACATAATTAGTTATTACCTTCACTTCATTCACTTATACATGTATCATTGATAGACAAGTTTATTTTGAAATCCCAATAGACCAAAAACTAATTTAAGATAAAATGGTCAATAATTTTAAAAAACATACAAAAACTGACGCTGAATTTTCCTCAACAGACTGGCTCCTTTATTTGAATATTACAAATTTAGAAAAGTACATCAGTTCCAGGCTGCGTCAGAACAAAAATGACATGTTCTTAGTCTTTATAAGTAATGTGAACTCACAGTAATGCTTGTTGAATAGTGAATTCAAAGAGAAAACTTTGTACTGAGTAAATTTCATTAACGCTTTAAAAGACGATAATACAGCCGTAAATGCTATTGCAGAAAACATGGGGCGTAAGCAATTTGTATCGTTTTAGTTTCATTGTGCCTCCATGCCAGTCATACTGGGCTGACAATTCTATTATAAAAGGCTTTCTTTTTTATCGAAGAAGTCGCAGGGCACCTCGCATGACAGCTACGAATTAGCCAATAGAACTGTCATTTACAGAGTACTCATTGCTAACTGACAGGAGCAGTAACAATCAACGCTATAAAGGTGAACTAATTTTGTAGCTAGTTGAAGTGAAAAGGCTAGAATCGATTTCATGTCATCAAACATCGTTGGTCTCCTTCCCATTGTCAGAAAACTGTCACAGATTCTTTCTAAACACAATTAAAATTAAAAACAGTCTATTACCTATAACAGTCAATCATTACGCAACAACAACTCGATCTATAGCTATGCCCTGGTCACACAGTTTAACCACAGTGGCTAAACGCTTGTTTGGCTTCCACCAACATTTCAAGTTTATCTTGTCTGTGAAGCTTCTTCAAAACCATTAATCTCCAAACCATCTATCTTGTTAAAAGTAATGAGAAGACTACCTGAATGTTTTTGTAAATCAGGCGAAAACGTCTTGATAATTATCGCAGTAAATGTACGTCCAGATTACCAAGGGCTTCTTTTCTTTATTACAAATGATTGATTTTACAATCGATGCCAGAGATATCATCAAAATACATGTACCTGAACACAAATTATATTCAGGTGTGTCTATTTTAAACAGCTGTGTTTGTCATCATTTTTTTAATTCATGTAATGCTGAACCAAAGTGACCTTTGTGGCAACAAATGAAGACACATGTGGTGAAATGTTAGGGTGTCACTACGCATATACAACAGCAGCAGCACCTAGAACATGTAGTGAATTGGATAACTGGTTAGGAAGTGAGTTTAGATGTAATTAAAAGTTACAGTAGATACAATGTATATGAAATAAACATAACATACATGTACATTATAGTGTCTCTTGCTTCATTTATGACAATACTACAAAGTTACATTACATAGGCTCTCACCCCTAGAAAAAGAAAATTATTCTAAAACTTGATTATTTTCATTAACTAATTCAATCTCATACCATCCAGTTTGAAAGCAGTTGGATCTGAGAAAACACTTGAAAAATGTATATGACTGATGAAAGCACTCTGCTTGAATATAAACTGGAACTGACACAGACTTACGAATAAAAGAGACAACACTAGAAATGAGTGGCTAAGTAGACGTGAAAAAAGCGTACATAATGGTATTAGGTTTTAAATAAATCTACATGGAAGGGAAAGCTGTCAACTTGAATCCGGGGATGAGGTAGACATGATCCAATACTGACATGCATCAATTGAATTACAAAGTTGTCCTGATTTGGGTGGATAGAATGTCTATCCTCTTCTAACCTTCTCAGTGGCATTACAAAAGATGGAAGCATGTTCTCCAATGATATTGATGAAAGCAGACCTAATGATGCTGTGTTTTCTTCCTTAAAATGAACTGATTTTTATCAATGCCTAGACTTAACAAATTGATACCCGCAATATGACAGCACCGAGTTGACACAGATTAGGGAGACTTATCAACTGTCATAAAGGGTCAGCTTTATCTAACTGTAAGAACAGTGCAAGAGACAAGTGAAGCCAATTAACGGCCCACAGTGGATGTTTCGGTGACTGCTCCAATTTCATAGAATGTCAACCTAGGACAGTAAATTGAAGGGGATGAACAGTTCTTAGAATCGCAATAATAGGGAGTCAATACAAGAGGTCAGACGATATCAGTAAATGCTTGGTTTTTATTTTCGATTCACGTTCTCAGCAGATGGAGAAGAAAGTAACAATTTAGTTGGAAACTGACAAATTGTGGCGTCATTAGACCTAACATCTGATAATTCATGAGCATTTCATGCACAGCAGTGACTACTGTACTGTAAACGGCTTTTATCAAGTCAGTCTAACATTGACAATTTCACTGGGGTTTTAAGGCAGGGGGGTCGGAGCAGCTTTCGGAAATTTGACATTCATGGGAATTGATAATTTAACAGTACATGTACATTGTATGTTGTCACATGTGTGTATATCAATGGGAAGTTTTTTCCATTCATCTGGGGATTAAATTCATGGTGACAAATGGAAAAGATTATTTTGAAAACAGACAATGGTGAACCTACAAATCTGACAACTCTGACAGGAAGGTTTTTATTAAATTTTAAATCCTGAGCTCTGATATTTTTGGATATCACAATATACGAATAATCCTAGTGCTTCGTTATTAAATTATTAAGGTTACGCAATAAGTATTCCTGAAAAAAGAAGACTTGAGTATCCATGGCAATGTGGTTTTATATTTTCTAGTCAACCCAATGAACAATGAGGGGGTGATTTGACAATCTGTATACATGAATGTATGTGAACTTAACTATGAAATTAACAAAGGGAGATTTAGGACACGCAACTATTGTGCCATGTGCTCATTACAAGAAAAATGACCATGAACGAATTGGTTAGAATTGATGTGCTGCATGTTTCTATCTTCTTCATTGTGTGATGTAGAATCATTTTTCCAATATAACCTAGATTAGTTTCTGTTAGTCTGAGGGGAAAAGTAATTCTATTTCTCATTACTCTACCCTTAGTGCATATATTTCACGAGCCCCAAACTTTTAGTTTAGGCAGGTGAGTCTATTTAAAATTTATTTTTATGCAAATTAGCCATGTTTTCTACCCACAAAAATAATTTTGTTTATTTACTTTCTTTAATGTAGTAGATGACTGGAAAGTAAAAAATACTACCTACCAGCCATTACCCAATATTTTATCTTTTTACTGGAAACACAGAATTTTTTCCATGGTCTAGACATGGGCAAACATTTTAAAAGTGTCAATGGTGTCTGCGATATTATAGCATTGACTGTCAATGGCAGTCTGTGACAGTACTTGTAAGAATGAGTTTGATTGACACTTGCATGAAAAACACATCAAGAAGTGAAAATCATACACTTGATATGTAGATTAGTTCCATTTCAAGGGGACGTTCATCGCATGTCACTACACAGGGTTATGAAAGTTACGTTCACAGTACGCTTATTTATTATCTACCTCTGATATTACCTTCCTAATAAATGACAGGTTTGTTTGTAATCTTTGCGAAGATATCTACTTCATTTCAATATTTATGAGTTTGATGCTGCAACCCAAGCGAGGACACAGATACAAATTTTCGAGGTCTGAAATTTTCAAAGGAGCAATATTGTCAATGATTTAAAGTGGCGTAATTGAAGCCCGGCAGTTATAAATAAAATATTCGTCTTCTACCTTGATGAAGTCAAAAAGTCAAATATTCATCATTACGCATGCATGAGTAGACATGAGTTTGATAAATATATGAATATAAGGAGGTAAAACGCATTCATCTGCTTGAGTTGGTTAGATATGAAATGTCACATGCAGGATAGTGAATAGACACAATGCATTGACGTTTTAAACATTAGTATTCCTGTCACTCTCACGTTCTCATTATATTCCGTGGTGTATAATTGCCTCCACAAAGGTTTTTGGTGAACTGGTGGGTATGAATGCAACCACGTCGATACGAATTATTAAACTGTTACTTGAAAATACTATTTTTTACTGAAGATCAATAATATTGATTATTTGGCATAAGTAATAACACCTGTCTATACTTTCTTGTTGTTGGCAAGTCATTCTCGCAACCAGACGTTATTTCTGCTTTGAGATTCTGCGAATTAGGCCGTGGCTCACAACAATGTGTCGAGCATAAACTATAAATGGTCTCACTGTTTATGAGAACACTTGGAGCGTCAAGATTTCACAAAAATCACTCTGCCTTGACGGACAAGAGAAGGTTCAATGTTTTTGCCATTTTTTCTAATTTATGAATTTGACTCTTCTGTTCATTCCTTGTTGTTGAATGCTACCATTTTGAAAGATTTGGTTAGCATCCTGATTCAGATTACGATCATCATTCTGGATATTTACCTGCTGTTAACGAGAAATAGTCAGTCATTAAATAAGTTATGAACAATTGCCCCCATCTACAATATTGTAATATATTTTATTGTTACTTGAGAGGTTCAGATATTGAACTCGACTGACAGGATATGAAATAATATAGTTGAGGGTATACAGTGTGGTAACAGAGATGTAAGTAAATCTAATATCAAACTGAGCTATTAACACTGCAGCTATTAACTGCAATTATGTATATATATACATGTACATGTATAACCAGTCTCTGTGAAGGCCTGCGGACACACTTAAAAGATTCACAGTAAATGTGTTTTTTTAATTCATCTACAATTATTTCTATACTCACCTAATATAATGTATTATTAGTGGCTTTTAAAACAGAGCATTTGTTCATTTAAAGTGCTTGCATTTCACTATTATCTTACCCCAAAATTATGCTTCCAGGACTCCCATATGAAGGGGTAATATTACATACACTGGATGAATTTGTAATTCCTCTGCACTATTTTATGTCTGCTGAATTTTTTTACCAATCGGAGTCTATGAATGTCTTAAAGAATAATTTTAATGCAAATCGACCAAGAAGTTTGCAATGAATATATTATAGTAACAGCAAATGAACCACTGCATTCCTACATAGACTCAACCATATACATGTACTTACAATGTTAATGATACAAAAAAACACAATACTGTTTACAATCATGCAATAAACCTGATAATGAATGTTTTAATATTTATTTCATGAAAGAATGCTACGATACATGTAGATGAAAAAACTAACCACCAGGATAACATACACCTACCACAATATGGATTGAGGTACCTTTGTTGTCTTGGCAAGCTGAATCTATTATAAAATCAACCTTCCATACTGTATTTGGTCATTCAATTACATTGGATTTCAGTCTTAAGGTTTTCAAAGATTTTGATTGTACTCATTTAATATTAATACCGCAAATGTTGAGGCATTCTCAAAGGATTTGGATATTGTACCAGAAGGATGGCAAATATATTTCAGTTTATTTCATTAATATCAAATCAGTGTATGTCTAAGCTACCTATTTGACATCAAATGAAATTCAAAATTTGGCAACTTAGACTGAAGTGAGTAATAAAGCTGTCCCCATGAATGCCTCATATCAGTAATATAATCAAATCACACAAAGTAACAGTAATCCCCTCTACACAATTTATCATGGGATATACTGGAAACCAGCCAGCTACAAAGTGAGAAACTGTGTTAAAATCATAGTAATACATAGTTAATCAAAATACCCCAATATTAATTAACAAGATCTCCTAACATTTCAATCTAGATCAAAGTGAGCATTAAGTGGGTGGGGCCATTAATAGTGTAACCATAGCCCAAACAATTCTGTTTTTAAAGAAATCCATCAAAATTATTTGATTTTATTTGAGCAAGTTGAAATAAGATTATTATTGGAAGAGATTACAAAGACACTGAAATCAGGTTCAGGGATTTAAACTAACATCTTTGCCTCATAAAGCGATTCATTTGAAACTAGCAGATTTGGTCAAAATGAAGCAAAAAGAACTTGCTTAATTATACATCTTGGTTTTACTATTCTCAATCATTTTTTTTAAGTCATTAAGTATTAAGTGACCTTTGAACTTCCATGATTAGCAGTACAAATTGTACACAGTCACAATGTTTTGCCCAGATGGGCATATACAAATGCAGAGAATTGATAGTTGAACGAACCATCATAGAGTTCTGCATGCTATTCTGTGTATTGTGTATTTTTTAAGTACAGCACAAACTACCTTTTTTGTTATCAATATTTAGAACATATGTTGTCTATCTATACACACCACTTCAAAACATCAATTTATCAAAATGAATGAAATATTAATGTCTACTAAACTTAACAATAGCATTAATTTTACAAACACAGTGTATATTAGCACCTGAGGAACTGAGAATATAAAACAGGGACTTTTTGGGTTATTTTAACTGTTTAGTAGAAACGTGAGTGAGCTATTAGAAAACTATCATATGGTGATTCTAAAGCACCGCGTTCGTCATAATGCCATGTATTTGATATGTGTTCCATACAACGAACACACCGCATTGAAAATACAATCAACATTCATGGCATCAACACTTTACAACAAATATAACAATATGGGAAATGCTTTTATTCAAAGAAACAAATCTGCAAAAAAAGTTACACCTACTGCCCCTTTTAAGTGAAATTAGCACTGACATAAAGGAGGCCTGATGGACAGCGTTAAAAATCAGTGAAGTATTCGTAAGAACATTATTCACTTCACTATAATTGGATTTAATTTTTCATCTACCTTGTTTCACACAATCACAATCAGTTTAAAACCACAACAAATATATCCACCAACACTAGAATTAAGCCGCAATCTTGGCTCAAAAGAAGCATTCATTGAATAAGGCAGAATTTGGCAGGTGGCTCTTTTTTTTAAAATTAAAATAGGAAATACTGAAATCAGTTACTCAGCAACGAAACACCTGAAACAGACAAAGCGTTTTCTTGATAGCGCAGATTTCATGAATAAATTACCTATTGATATAATAGTAAGTACACGGCTTACAAATTTACATTGGACTTATCAATATTTGTTGATAAAATGAAATTACTGGTGACCATTGTGTGCAAAGAACATAGAAATCTGATTGATAGGCATTCATCTGTCACTTTTGTCTCTCTCTGTGCAAAATCCATGAAGAACTGACTCATATTTTAGAGGCAGATTGACTGAAAGATTGGGGGCAGACCATTTCAATTTAGGGAGGTGGAATTATAAACTGTGCTTATAAACACACTCCTATTTAGCAAGCTAACATTTATTGGTTTTTCATGTTTCTTAATTTCAAAATGGCAGCACACTATATATATAAGAAAACCAATTCCCCCTCCCCCTCACAAAATAATTAAAATAGTCTTCCCAAATGGTAATCAAGAATTATGTGTCTTAAAATGGGCTTCATATATTTAATGTTGCTAAAAATGTTGCTTTTATATACACTAAATATCCAGTTGTTAGTTGATAGATACACAATGTATATGTTAACATTGCCGAATTCAAATGTCCATTGTATTTTATAATAAAATTGGTCACAGTATAATCAAATTATCGAGACGTTGAGAATTAGAAAATTTATTCAAAATTATGCATAAATGCTCATAACATTATGTATGTTAAGCTTATTTTGTTAAATCTACACACAAATCTACTTACAACGTGAGGGACAATATTTTAATTAATTCTGTGATATTTTAGAATATTATTCTAGTGTGTTGAATGAAGCTCACAACACTGAAATCAATTTCCGCCTTTACAAGTGAGTCACATCTGGTGCACGATAAATGAAAGACTATGACATATATATGCCAAAACCTACTGTTTCCTCCCTGTTTATATTCAGTACACATCTATTGCCAGAAACGATTATTTGTTTATTTTTCAAAAGAAAAAAAAAATGACATTTTTGTTTAATGCTTCAACAAATAAGAATGATTGTACATGCACAGTCTATCAAAACCCAATAGGGTTTAGTGTAAAGCTTTCCTGACCCCTCGACTGTTGGTTTTCACAGAGCATGGTGCCAATCACAATAGCATTAGACGTTTTGTTGTCATGTACAATGTACAAAATGAAATCTAAATTTTGTTTTCACGGCATATTTTCCAGCAGATATGAACTATTAATAGTTATATCAATATTGAGAGAAACATTCAAGGGTGAAAAGTTCATGTGAATAATTTATTATTATTATACATCTGTCACCGTAACGCCTTAAGTTACAGCGTGCCGTAATTTTGCGGTATTTTACGGGGTATTTTCATACTACAAAATTTGGAAATGCGAATTCCAAATATGAAATGATTACGCGCGTAAGCATCCTCTATTAATAAAAACAAACATGGCTGCCACCAGGATTTGACCGGACTCCATACAAAGAAGTTCGCTGATTCTGTTCTAAATTTCTTGGATTTCGGCATTTCCATGATGTATCCTTGAAGGGAAAAGATGTATAATAATAAGGTTATTACGAAGATACCTCAAAGTATGCACTCAGACAGTACGCTGTCGCATCGACCTCCGCTGCGCGTCGGTCGATACTGCCGCTGTACTGTCTTCGTGCATACTTTGAGGTATCTTCGTAATACCCTTATAGTACTGTCATTTTATTCTTTTACCGGTAAATAACAATGCCAATGTTACATGGAAATTGTGACAGTTTATTCCACAATTTTTCAAAGATGTAGCAGGACAATTCAGTGAGTTGCAACATCATCATTTGTTCTATTAAGTACTATAGTCATAATACAGTTAAATGTCCAAATGCAGTCACTAATTCATATACCGGTATATTAATGATATCTCATTTGTCTATTCATCTTGTTAAACTAAAAATAATTAACATATCAATGAAGTTCAAAGGTAACTAAAACACCATGCTTTAACAAATCCTGGGGAGAACACTGGATTACATGTGTGCATTGACTTATGAATGAATTGAGGTATTCTCGGGGCGGAGCTATGACACAGAACATTCTAGATTGCTATAATGCACACCACTGTACCGTGTATCTCTATGAGCTCTGTTTGAGCTGCTGGTCAAAGAGCTGCCACTGAAAACAGCTAAAGTCAAGGAAACAGCACAAACTCAACTTTGAAGTAATCCTGAGCAACCAAATTTATATATGTTACACATGTCTCAACAACAACCCAATATACAGTTTTCTGAAAGTTTTGGGCCTTTGTTTTCACTGTGATGGTTGCCAGTTGGTGAAAATACCCGGATGTCTGCTTCGGTTATGGAATGCCAACATCATCAACTCCATTATCTATCGACACCTTCATTCTTTTCATCACAAATTCACAAAATGAAACAAATATTGCCAATTTTTTTTTAGTAAAAACTGAATATTGACTCCAATTTTGTCTGTCTGCTCCAAAATTAGGGTTCATTTCCAAAAATATTGAAGAATATGAGAAAAAAATGCAGAAAAATTGGCGAAAGGAAGTCTGGTGGTGAAAAGGTACAAAGGTCTTACATAAAACATATCCTATTTAATTCAGACTAAATATCCAGATGATACCCATATTTCAATTAATGCTACTGAATTGGTTATTTTTTTGGGTCTTTGTGATTGAACCTGGTTGCAGGGTAGCCACAACAGGTTCTGATGAGATTGTGGTACATTGGTCTCAACAGTGATGGAAACTGGTTGCAGGGTAGCCACAACAGGTTCTGATGAGATTGTGGTACAGTGGTCTCAACAGTGATGGAAGCTGGTTGCAGTGTAGCCGCAACAGGTTCTGATGAGATTGTGGTACATTGGTCTCAACAGTGATGGAAGCTGGTTGCAGTGTAGCCGCAACAGGTTCTGATGAGATTGTGGTACATTGGTCTCAACAGTGATGGAAGCTGGTTGCAGGGTAGCCACAACAGGTTCTGATGAGATTGTGGTACAGTGGTCTCAACAGTAATGGTTGCAGGGTAGCCACAACAGGTTCTGATGAGATTGTGGTACAGTGGTCTCAACAGTAATGGTTGCAGGGTAGCCACAACAGGTTCTGATGAGATTGTGGTACATTGGTCTCAACAGTGATGGAAACTGGTTGCAGGGTAGCCACAACAGGTTCTGATGAGATTGTGGTACAGTGGTCTCAACAGTGATGGAAGCTGGTTGCAGTGTAGCCGCAACAGGTTCTGATGAGATTGTGGTACATTGGTCTCAACAGTGATGGAAGCTGGTTGCAGTGTAGCCGCAACAGGTTCTGATGAGATTGTGGTACATTGGTCTCAACAGTGATGGAAGCTGGTTGCAGGGTAGCCACAACAGGTTCTGATGAGATTGTGGTACAGTGGTCTCAACAGTAATGGTTGCAGGGTAGCCACAACAGGTTCTGATGAGATTGTGGTACAGTGGTCTCAACAGTAATGGTTGCAGGGTAGCCACAACAGGTTCTGATGAGATTGTGGTACAGTGGTCTCAACAGTGATAGAAGCTGGTTGCAGGGTAGCCACAACAGGTTCTGATGAGATTGTGGTACAGTGGTCTCAAAAGTGATAGAAGCTGGTTGCAGGGTAGCCACAACAGGTTCTGATGAGATTGTGGTACAGTGGTCTCAACAGTGATGGAAGCTGGTTGCAGTGTAGCCGCAACAGGTTCTGATGAGATTGTGGTACATTGGTCTCAACAGTGATGGAAGCTGGTTGCAGTGTAGCCGCAACAGGTTCTGATGAGATTGTGGTACATTGGTCTCAACAGTGATGGAAGCTGGTTGCAGGGTAGCCACAACAGGTTCTGATGAGATTGTGGTACAGTGGTCTCAACAGTAATGGTTGCAGGGTAGCCACAACAGGTTCTGATGAGATTGTGGTACAGTGGTCTCAACAGTAATGGTTGCAGGGTAGCCACAACAGGTTCTGATGAGATTGTGGTACAGTGGTCTCAACAGTGATAGAAGCTGGTTGCAGGGTAGCCACAACAGGTTCTGATGAGATTGTGGTACAGTGGTCTCAACAGTGATAGAAGCTGGTTGCAGGGTAGCCACAACAGGTTCTGATGAGATTGTGGTACAGTGGTCTCAACAGTGATAGAAGCTGGTTGCAGGGTAGGCACAACAGGCTCTGATGAGATTGTGGTACATTGGCTTCAACAGTGATGGAAGCTGGTTGCAGGGTAGCCACAACAGGTTCTGATGAGATTGTGGTACAGTGGTCTCAACAGTGATGGAAGCTGGTTGCAGGGTAGCCACAACAGGTTCTGATGTGATTGTGGTACAGTGGTCTCAACAGTGATGGTTGCAGGGTAGCCACAACAGGTTCTGATGTGATTGTGGTACAGTGGTCTCAACAGTGATGGAAGCTGGTTGCAGGGTAGCCACAACAGGTTCTGATGTGATTGTGGTACAGTGGTCTCAACAGTGATGGAAGCTGGTTGCAGGGTAGCCACAACAAGTTCTAATGAGATTGTGGTACATTGGTCTCAACAGTGATAGAAGCTGGTTGCAGGGTAGCCACAACAGGTTCTGATGAGATTGTGGTACAGTGGTCTCAACAGTGATGGAAGCTGGTTGCAGGGTAGCCACAACAAGTTCTAATGAGATTGTGGTACATTGGTCTCAACAGTGATAGAAGCTGGTTGCAGGGTAGCCACAACAGGTTCTGATGAGATTGTGGTACAGTGGTCTCAACAGTGATGGAAGCTGGTTGCAGGGTAGCCACAACAGGTTCTGATGAGATTGTGGTACAGTGGTCTCAACAGTGATAGAAGCTGGTTGCAGGGTAGGCACAACAGGTTCTGATGAGATTGTGGTACAGTGGTCTCAACAGTGATAGAAGCTGGTTGCAGGGTAGCCACAACAAGTTCTGATGTGATTGTGGTACAATGGTCTCAACAGTGATAGAAGCTGGTTGCAGGGTAGCCACAACAGGTTCTGATGAGATTGTGGTACAGTGGTCTCAACAGTGATGGAAGCTGGTTGCAGGGTAGCCACAACAAGTTCTAATGAGATTGTGGTACATTGGTCTCAACAGTGATAGAAGCTGGTTGCAGGGTAGCCACAACAGGTTCTGATGAGATTGTGGTACAGTGGTCTCAACAGTGATGGAAGCTGGTTGCAGGGTAGCCACAACAGGTTCTGATGAGATTGTGGTACAGTGGTCTCAACAGTGATAGAAGCTGGTTGCAGGGTAGGCACAACAGGTTCTGATGAGATTGTGGTACAGTGGTCTCAACAGTGATAGAAGCTGGTTGCAGGGTAGCCACAACAAGTTCTGATGTGATTGTGGTACAATGGTCTCAACAGTGATAGAAGCTGGTTGCAGGGTAGCCACAACAGGTTCTGATGTGATTGTGGGTACAATGGTCTCAACAGTGATAGAAGCTGGTTGCAGGGTAGCCACAACAGGTTCTGATGAGATTGTGGTACAGTGGTCTCAACAGTGATGGAAGCTGGTTGCAGGGTAGCCACAACAAGTTCTAATGAGATTGTGGTACATTGGTCTCAACAGTGATAGAAGCTGGTTGCAGGGTAGCCACAACAGGTTCTGATGAGATTGTGGTACAGTTGTCTCAACAGTGATGGAAGCTGGTTGCAGGGTAGCCACAACAGGTTCTGATGAGATTGTGGTACAGTGGTCTCAACAGTGATAGAAGCTGGTTGCAGGGTAGGCACAACAGGTTCTGATGAGATTGTGGTACAGTGGTCTCAACAGTGATAGAAGCTGGTTGCAGGGTAGCCACAACAAGTTCTGATGTGATTGTGGTACAATGGTCTCAACAGTGATAGAAGCTGGTTGCAGGGTAGCCACAACAGGTTCTGATGTGATTGTGGGTACAATGGTCTCAACAGTATGGTTATTTGTCAACAGGATCATTAATTTAGGAGAAGACTTGTTTGCAAACATAACAAACTTAATTAAAGTGAATGCACCTTATGACAACATTTTTAAAAGGTGAAAACATTTCTTAACAATTTGGCACAATTTCTGAGAAACATTTGAGAACACACTCCCATTGAAATGATGAAAACAAAGCCTATACTGTTAGATACATTTGCATATTCAGAACATGTATACATGTACAATTATTTTGGAGTGTAACTTAATATTGGTCACAACTGACTCAGAGGTAAAAAACTCCACAACATCCCAGATTTCATTTGTTTATTCTCTGAAAATGACGAGAACTTCGAAAGTTTGTAATTTCATTTTTTATTAGAAATGCAATCTGCAATAATCCTTTAGTCTGTCAAGTCCAATCAATATTTGGTTTTGAATGCAAGAAAATTTCAACCACACTTCATGCAGCATGCTGTGATCTAAGAATGCATTTGTCGAGAACATTATCACCAACTAGAAAAAGAAAGCCCATAGTTATCCATCCGTAGTACACATAGAGAAACCCAGAAAATTTGCAGCATTTGAAAAAGAAAGCTGCAACCATCGACAGCCATGTACATGTCATCTCTAAACCAAGTATTTGAATAGAAAACTGCATGCTGAGTTGAATATATTAACATACAAAAGCATCTATTAACACCATTTCTATGAATGCAATATGCGCTCTCTGGCGTCAAGGTGATATATAGTCCATCACACATATTCGCAATTACTCATAATTTTAAAACCAGAAACATACTATTAAATCCAGGAAACACATCAAAATGAAAAGAGGTCAATTTATGTTTTATTTATCTACAGACCCATAAAAAAGTTAGTTTTAAACTGCTTAGAAATCATTAAATTTAGATTTTCTGATTAACAACCAATGTTGATAAAACCGTTCCATTATATTATATAAATGCCATGTAAACTCATAAAAAACGTATCGATAGTACTCTGGGCAGACATGATAATAAATGAGTTTTAAAGTCAGAGTTTAATAATTCAGATTAAAGAATCGTTCAGGGGATTATTGAGCAATATTCATAATTACATAAACATGTAGTTATTGAACCTCATTCCCAACTGCTGTCAACCGTGGTTACATCAAACTGAATAATGTACACTAGAGGTATCAGACATTACTCAAGTACAGTACATGTAGTTGTGATTTAAGACATTTTAGTTCAAGTTTAACCGCTGGCCCCAGCATTCGCAAATTTTACAATTTTTCATGTGATTGTTCATATATTAAATCTTAATTATAATCAATTATAAGAATTATGTTTGTTTGTCTAAAAATCAACATTAAACATGGACAATATTAAAGCGAGAGGGTCGTCACTTGCACACGTGCGGGAATTGAGTCCTAAGCGACGATAACAAGACACGCTAAAAACGCAGAGGCTCATGGGTAGACGCTTGTTTGTAAACAATAACACACTATGGCCATCTGACGTACGAGCAAGTGACGACTCCCCGGCTTTGAACAAAATTTTTGTTGGAAATGAACATCAGAGATTTAGCGTAATCAGTCCTAGTGTTACAAATGATTTTAGTGAGAGTAATGAGAAAGTAAGACATTTTTTCAACCATGAATTAAATAAAACTGACAAATTTGATGGAAGGAATAAAATCTTCTCAATGCATGAGACTATTTGCATCTACGTGCAACAAACATTTGGTTCTTAGCAGCACTGCTTGATCCGCCATTTGTATTCACCTAATATTACCTCATTCAAACATTTCAAATGAGATTACTTTATCCCACAGGTATGAAACAATGTGGTGGAATTCAGAATCAAGATTACAAAGAGAACTTAAATTAATTAGTTTCTTTCAGCATTATAAGAAACTGTTTGCCTGCATCAACATTACTTATGAATCAATTGGCGAATATGGCTTTGGGTTAAAGTAACAAGACCGAAGCAAAAACCCTGGGGTTTTAATATACAATTGAGTGCATTATACCAATTGCTTGGCTTTAATGGATATCTCGGGCTATGATTTTACTTCCAGATGATTAGTTCTTGCATTTCTTAATTTCTAATGGTAAGTGCTGCTGCTGAAATAAATTTACCTGGCGGTATAAATATTTATGTTACAACTGAGCAAGATGATTTATAGGCAATTGATTGGGAGGGGAAATTTACATTAGTGATTGCAATGTGAGACAGAGTGATGATGTAGATTACAATGTCCTCTCAGAGGAAATTGAAAGTGTTTTTTGTAAAGCAACAAAAATGCATTTCGATGACAAGAATTGTGGATTTAATTTCTGTGTTGAAGTTTAAGCAAACCATTTCAGTACCGGTAAGTATCATGAAATCTAGATGCCAAAACAAAAATTACAGAAATAAAAGGACATCATCACATGGTCTGGTTTCTCAGATGTTTGAAACAGAGGACAGCATATATAAAAGTAAAATTGATTAAAATTTTAAAGGTCTTCAAAATTGATTATGAAAGTACAAAGTATTCCAATGATTCAAATAGGAAAGGTCAACTGAATAACTACATTGTATCTTTAAAATGTTCTTCAAAAAATAATGAATTCAAATTTTTTTTCGTTGTAGTACAATTGCACTAAACTGCTATTTAAATTAATATTGACAATGATAACAGCAGAAACAAATTTCTTTATTATATTTTCCTTCATTTTGGATTCCGGAAGGCTGGGCACAATTCAAATTTGAACAATTTTATTCATGACAAAGTCTTGAAGAAAAAGAAACTTGCTTTCTACCCAAGTAATAATGCTAGTATTTAATTTTTGCTATAACACTCAAATGGTGTGTCTGAAGTCAGGCATGTTAGAAATCGGATTTCCAATCTACTCGATCCAGGGTTACTTCCTGTGGACTGCACAGAGTGGAACGTTCCGTCCATTAAGAATTACCATGGCGTATCTCCGACCATTCTACTAGCCTGCAGCCACAAATCCAACATACACATTCCTTGTTAGTCACCCATGGGACTTTGAAACTACCGCTTACGGGTGTACAGAACCTCGGCACAAAAGTAACACCGCACACGTGTTGTAGTAATTTTACTCAGGCACCAAGCCTGTCTATTCAAATCCGTCAGAAAAATATCCCCCACACTGAGACATGCGCATCAAGCCAGTAGTAAATTCTTAACAAATCCATATAAAATAATTGTTATGGAGTGGCCATAAATTACTTGAGGTTAGGACAACAAACACAGCAGAGAGACACACTTCACGCCTAAATGGTAATAAAAGACTGAATAGCCCACTCAAATTTCATGCTTGATAAGGGGTAAATAAAAGGAACCCTGTAACTACCTTGCAGGTTGATTGTATCACCTACCAACACTCAATCCTGTTTTCATTGGAAACAAAGTTTTGTTACCTGCAAGAATGCAATTAAATTGTTTGTCACATTAAATTAGTATTGCAGTAACTAGCTGCATTTTAAGACCACCAAACTCTGTCAAAACCACTTATCACCTAACAAATTACTTAAGTACAATAATTTTCAATAGCTGCTCTAGTTTACCCATAATACACCACAATTCTGAAATACTGGATTTCAAACAGCCCCCCATGAGCAAAGCAGTGCAATTCCCTACCCAGGAAGCTGGTGAAATTTGAATAACATAAACCACTCTGAATTCTTTCCCCTTGTTTACAACTTCTTACCATCCCAGAGATACTTTCTTATACAAATATTTTGAGACTTATTTTGACCCAGATGTTTATCATACTTAGAGTACCTACTGCAAAAAGGGGGGGAGGGGAGCTATAAATACTGACAGACGCCAGCAATGCAGCATGTTCAGCTTAAGTAGACCGATGACAGCCACATAATATGCATGTCCTAGTGGGGCACACCAAACATCAATAGGCTTTCAAACCATTCATTTTTTTTTTTCAAAACCACATTCCGTGCATACCTTCTTCTTCCACCAGAGTTACAATAAGAAAAGGTGAGAAGAAACAGGGAATATTGAATGAATTAACAGTTGTTGATTAGAATGTTTTCATCTATCAGTCCCAGAGCAGAAATGGGAGGGGCATGTCTATCAGTAAATACAGATTTCACCAACCATCAAAGTCCTGCTCAGCAATTGCAATCATTTATTAATAAACACATGACTGAATGCTACAGTTAATATACCCCCCCCCCTTACACATCAATTCTACATTGAGAAGCACAAACATTAATAAATATGCACATGTATGTACCAGTTGAAAGTCTGCTGTGAGCCATATTTCTATCAAATTTAATCAGATCAATTCCTGATAAAGAGTCTACTGGGACGAACATTTAGGGGTCATGTGGGCAAGATAAAAATTGACACACTGATATACCCATAACTAGCTCAAACAAGTTATGTTCCTATTGTGCAATAGTAAACAAAATTGAAATGAGTCAGCCATTTTGAATCAAAATTTAAAACAAATGGCCACCAGTCAGCCATTTTGAATCAAATCTGAAATAATGACATGCATTGATGTCGCATAGTGACTAATGTATACATATTGTAAACCAAGTTGAACAAATTCTATCCATACACAACAGATATCTTAAATTAGGTCGTGAAAGTAATGGACATTCATATGTAATCCAAGATGTATGATGTATGTTTGATTGTGATCAATTCAGACATTTTCACCATACATATGTAGGTCAACCAATAAGTCCGAGATATTAGATCATTCACTGGAACTTGCTTTATATAATACAACTCTGGCATAGGTTTTCATCTCTCATTTCAACATTTGTCTAAACATGAAACGTACACTGGACTTTCTGATGAATGAAATTCACCAAGTGGGTACAAGAAACCAAAATTGAAGTGCAAAACAGGTTTTAAATTTCACATTTATTCCTGGCTGAAAACCTAGTTCAGACATGGGGGTAGGAACAACTGCATCCAAATGAACAATACACCAATAGCTTGACATAAAAGCAAAAGAGGGTAATCTGAATCTTGAATTTAACCACTATAATATAATTTTTTTTCAATGACTCACAATCCCTCTACAGTGTTGAGGGACTGTGAATGACTCAATGTGAAAAAGATTTTATGCAATTTTCATCTACTGCATGTTTTGTTTGATTCTGTGAAGAAAAAACTTGGGACTCTTGAAAAAGATGATGGCTGTGAAAACTTCTCATTCAAGTGCAGTTACAATTAAGTATTTGGTGTACTGCGATGTAGACAGACACTGAATAGTGAATAAATGACCACATGTGGGGCTCACTGCTAAGCAACACCATAGTATGAATAACACAGAATGCATTCATTGGTGGAGGGAGAAGGAGGAGAGAGTGATAAGCTGATCATGGTGGTGTTGAAGTGGAATATTTCACATTTATTCAAAAACATTGGTTTTGAATTTCAATAAAACGTCTGTCTGAAAACAAAGTCCCTTATTACAGGATAATGTGAAGTATCATAAAAGACTTGCTTCACTTTCCGAAATAACTGAACCGGACTAAAGCTATGTAGATTATTGTTGCAAGCGACACAAAGGTAATCCACATGGACAAAGGAAGGGGGTATTGCTGAGTGAGACACAGCATCAATAGCAAAACAGGAACGTTCCTTTATTGCACCTAATCATTTGTCATAATATGCCCGTCTTTAGTGAGAGGAAGGAAACTGTAAGCCATGCCAACAAGGTGCTGGTCATTTAGCCTCATTCACACACTTGCAAGACGTGGAAACCACGCAGTGTATAGAGACTATTTCAAGGGGAGTCTTTGTCCCACGCTCTCATACTGATTAATTGCTAAGGACAAAAAAGTCACACAGGGGGCAACCATGATTTCAAGCAGCAACAAGCAAAATTTGTCACTTTATTCAAACCTGTGGTCAACGTATTCAGCGCTTTTGAAACATAGATTCAATACCTGTTGTTCAGAAGAGAGACACATTTTTGTTACACCGCTGCGCCTATATCTGAACTAAGGTGGTTAGTGCTTTCGCAAACTAAAATGAAGCGCTTGGTAAACATTTCATACTTGAAAATAAAAGCCATCATTGAAAGGAAGCCCTCCGAAGTCTCTACTGTATCAGCTCAAATGGCAGCTTTCAAGTGGACATACAAAGAGTAATCTTTTCACACTTTTCACATGTAAAAATAGAAATAAGCCATGTATGGGTTCTACCGTGTTATTGTTAAATGTTGTAGTTTCTTTAGTTGCATTGAAGACACCGAAAACAGGTTCACAAAACATGGGGCCATTACCTTGCTAAGTGACAACAAGTAAAGAGAGTAAAGAGTCTTCAACATCCAATTCAGTCAACAAGAAAGTTCAACTACATTAATTGTTGGAATCAGGTGAAACTTGACCTGAATATTGTTATCCTAAACAATCAAAATCAATGAATTATGATTTCAACAGCATTCTCACAATCCCAGAATCCTTTACTGTGTCTAGAATATAAAGCTCAATTAACTTCTTATAAAATGTAATTCAAGAACATTTCATCAAAAATTAAAAAGAGTTAGACCTGAAAGTTATAATATTAATTCGATTGTTGCTAGTAGCAACCGACAATGGGTCCAATGAATCTGCCAGGAAACAAATTAACAGAAGCACACATAAACCATAAATCAGTAATTGTATTCCAAATCATTAAAATATAATTTATTTTGACCATTACACCTCTGTCATTTAAATTTGTGCAATTGTTACTAACAGAGTACAGTATCATAATTCTGATAAGCTTGAGAAAATATTGATCCACAGACTACGCAACTTTCTGTCACACATTGAGGGTGATTTAAAAGTCTATGTTTCATGGCCTGGAAACAAAATAATCCCTAATGTCTGCGTTGTATGCATACTGAATTTGTCTCTTGTTTTTCATTGAAACCAAAATCACATGCTACTCACTTGAAGTTAGAGATATGGTGTAACAATTTTACCTTTCACTTTCAGCCAATCAAGATTTCAATATCTTCAAATGAGAGTGCGAGTACATGAATCTCTTTAGTTTCAGGCTAGTGTGGCAATGCATCAAAATGTCTACTGATCAAAAATCTAATCTTTCACTGATTGCATAAATGAGGACCCTGATGCAAGAAAAAATGTGAGATCTTTAAATAAACAACACACAAAGACTTTGTTGCATTTTACCTGCCTCAATTTAACTTGAGACATTTTTCCTGACAAGAAAGCATGTAATTTGTGTTACACACGTATGACATCATCCTGTCCATTTGATGCATTACATCTGACAGCCTTGCCATTATTGATCAGCATTGAGGTCTTAACAGTTTGCTGAGTTATGTTACAAACACGTTACAAAAAATCTATCATAGCAACTATTGTAAATTGCATCACACAACAACTGAACGATATCGCTTTTAATTCAATCTCTTACAGTAGCTGTCAATTGATAAATTTTTTATTCACCTCTATTAGACAAAGACAAATTTCCCTTATGTACCCAAGCAATATTAGTTAATTTTTTGCATCTCATTAGCATAACAAGAATATTTGTGAGGTTACCTAGATGGCAAAAAAAAGGGGTTTTCATTCATTTCTAAAAACCATTGTTGACAATGATTAGTCCAGGGCTCAAGATGGTGATTGTGTAGATGCCCCACATGAATGTACATTGATGCAGGTATGGAAGATATTGCCTAGATGTCCCACATGAATGCCTTGATGCAGGTCATGGAGGTGATTGGCTAGATGCCCCACATGAATGCCTTGATGCAGGTCATGGAGGTGATTGGCTAGATGCCCCACATGAATGCCTTGATGCAGGCCATGGAGGTGATTACATAGACGTCCCACGTGAATACCTTGATGCAGGCTATGGAGATGATTGCCTAGATACCTCACATGAATGCCTTGATGCAGACCTTGGAGATGATTTCTTAGATGCCCCACATGAATACCTTGATGCAGATCGTGGAGTTGATTGCCCAGATGCCCCATGAATGCCTTGATGCAGACCTTGGAGATGATTTCTTAGATGCCCCACATGAATACCTTGATGCAGATTGTGGAGTTGATTGCCTAGATGCCCCATGAATGCCTTGATGCAGACCTTGGAGATGATTGCATAGATGTCCCACATGAATGCCTTGATGCAGGCCATGGAGTTGATTGGCTAGAAGTCTAACACGAATGCCTTGATGCAGGCCATGGGGGTGATTGCCTAGATGCCCCACATGTATGCCTTGATGCAGATCATGGAGTTGATTGGCTAGAAGTCCCACATGAATGCCTTGATGCAGGCCATGGAGTTGATTGGCTAGAAGTTCCACATGAATGCCTTGATGCAGACCCTGGAAGGGAGTGCTTAGATGCCCCATGAATACCTTGATGCCCTTAATAAAAAGTCAAATATTTTTCCAATTTTAATAAGTCAAATGAATTTTTCAAAATTTTGTCAGTTTCAATTACCACAATTTAATTCAACAACACAATGAACTAGAAGTATACACAATCCAAGCAACCAATTATTGAAACAGCAACAGTTTGTTGTATACTGAATCATTAAAATATGACATAAATTGACCACAGACACACCTCTGCAATTTACGCAAGTGCATACAATACTAACAGAGTAAATACGGTATAGAGACTTCATCCACGCAATCAGCAGTATATAACACCCTAGAGATAGAAGTACTTCGGACTATGCTAAATGTTTAGATGTTTGTTTTGGCATGTGTGTGGTTGATTCAGTCCAAACTCATACTGTCAGGCGCCTTTTATCTCCCACAAACATTTGTCAAGAATTTTACACATTCTCATCAAAGTTCTTTTCTACAGCTAAACGCACCATTTAAGACTGAAGAGGCCAAGAATGTTTTAAACCAAAAAAAAAACAGAATTGCAGTCTTTTAATGAGTTCTAGATTTACTTGCAGAGTGGACCTACATTGTGTTTTATGTTTTCAGCAAATTGTTCGTCCAACAGAATCCACAATATGTGGACTATGGAATCCTTTTAATGTAAATGCATGAGCCATAAATATGACTCCTATGCAGCCGTTTTTAAACTGGATTTACATGCACAGATGTCATTTGACAGGGATGAACTAGGATGGGGGGAGGGGAGCTAAATATTCTAGAATATATTTTAACTTGTTATGCCGAAAACAAGTGTGTGAGAACAAGATGATTTGTAATACCATATTTGACCTATTAGATGCGCATTTCCAATAGAAGCGCACATAAACCAACAATTGCATTTATTGTTTTATGGATTAAAATATAACTTATTTTGACCATAGATACATCTAGATGTAATTTATGTGAGCAAATACAGTAATTACATAGTTGAGATTAAGTTAAAAGAATGAACAAGATGATTTTCAATTCAAAAGAAAATTTGTTTCTCGTCCCGACAATATTTCAATTGCTAAAACCAAATTTGCCTTAATGTTTCTTAAGATAATCAAACTTTGGGGATGATTCCACAGGAGCAAGGTTCATTTATTGACCACCCCCAAAAAGTTCAAATGGTACATCCCTAGTTGTTATTTTGGAAATGGTTTTATATGACTCATTAAAAACCCGATAGGTGTTTTGCAGGCATCTCTATTTCACTTGCCCACCCAACACGTAAAAAGTGCTGCAAGCAGAGATAGAGAAACAAATAAAAAACTGGAATTCCACAATCACCAGGCTTACATCACGCACAATTATTACACAAATTGAACAGACACAGAAAGTATGTCATTTGAACAATAACAAAAATAGTTCTCTTTTTTCTTATTACGAAGTTGCATCGCATGAACACCAAATGACATCATTTAAAATATAATCAACATTTAAAGATTTATTCAAAATGCCGACCTTTCAGGGGGGAATATGGCGTTGAGATACTATTTACTTCATCAAAATTGACCAGCATCAAATATGTATAGCACAAAATAATTTTGCATGTGAAGAATACCACAAGAGGATTTGATACCACTACGACACTACAACCTTTGTTTGTTCTTTTTTTACATTTGATTTCATGCACAGTGTGGTATCTCTCAGTGGACGGAAAATGAAAAAACAAATTATAGAACAAAAAACAAAAACATTTAGCTATCCCTTTTCAATATGATTTGCTGAGAGTCGTTCACAATTCAACGACTTTTGGTCTTGAAACACAAGTAATCTTAACTTCAACAGCATTAATATGAATAGTTGTCACTTCCAGAACATTAAATTATTACATCATCGGGAGCATATAACCATGGCAACCAAATATTACATCACCATGGCAATAGGATAATATCTGGTACTTTACTTCAATGCACAGAGAAAAATCAATGAGTCTTTCAATATTTTTTTTTTGTTCAAGTGACGACTTTAGGGACAAATGGAGAAGAATAATAGGTTATTTTATCAATACTTATTATCACAATGAAAAAGAAAGAAAAACATTTACCCGTAGATTGAATAAAAAAAAACTGCTTGCCTTCGAAATTAGGTAGATTTCAGTCAGGCAGGTAATTTTGCAGTGTATTATTTTTTAACATAACTATACATGCTATTATTAACTATGGGTTAACAAACCAAGCAGATATGTTATTCCAGATTGCCTAGAAGCAAGTCCAACACAGATGATATCAAAACATTAAAATACAAGTCAATTTATTGAGAGCCAAGGGGTGAAACGTGATGAAGGCAACGAAAGCATGAATGTGTACTTTGTGGAATGGGAAATATTGATTGATTCTGTTTTTATATTTCCAAATATAGAGTTAGAGTAAACTGATAGAACTTGTAAACCCCTTTTGAATATAACCAGGATATATGTATTTAATAAAATTAAAAGCACAAATGGAAATTATGATGCAATTTTTATATCAGTCAGTCACTCAACAATTTCTGTTAAATATTCAGGATATATACTCATCAGTCCTAATTAGAAAGCACTCTGATAAGTAGATAAACTACAAACAAGTTGGAATATTTGAATATTTAAATTTAATTCAATATTAAAAGATGACTTTAAAATACTTTGTGTGAGCACTGACGGATGATGACTGCCACTCATGGCGACAGTGACATGTTATCAACAGGGGCCAAAGAACTATGGCATCATGTCGTTTGTAGAAAATTCCAGAGACTTCTAAAAGGGAGATTTCATAAGCAATGATGGTAATAACAGCTTTAAATACCATGATAAATCTGTAGGCTTGTTGTAAGGGCATTGAGGCGACTCTAGGCTGAGATATGACAAATAATTGCAGACAGCCAAGTAACCGAGATAAATTCTGACATACTTAGACCATTACCATGGCTAAAATACAATGCAGAATTTGTTTATCATTTTATCATTCTAGGCATCTTTTTCACTGAGGTATGTTTTTGACTTTTAAATCATACTGCACTCCACTGTACAACAGTTTAACTGAATAGTAGATATGTGAATATCAAAATATATAACAATCTGCAGAGAAACTATTTCTAATATCTTTAGCAATTCTGGAAAGGGCTATAATTTGCTTGCTGGGAAAAAAACTATGGACAATGTATACTATGGCAGACAAATTTGTAAATTTATTGCAAGTAATTTACAATTTGAAATCAACATCATTATTCCCAGATTAGTTCAACTCAAACCAGTACTGTAGCTCTCACTAGAATCCTCATTTTCAATTATTCTGTTATAGTTATTATAAATTATAAATGTATCTTTTAATTCTGGTAAATGAATTTAAGACTAGCTTGATCAAGTCAGACAGAAAAGCACTGCCACAAAGCCATACAAAACAAATGACGAAAAATAATATCAAATCAATATCCTGAATTGTAGTTTGTTGCAGTCAGCTGTCAATCAAAAAAATGCCATATAAGAAATCCTTTTAATATTTGATAAAAGAAACTCTTTGAATCTGACAGAGGTCAACAGAGAGGGCATAACCTAGCCGCCTCGTCAATGTGAAAAATTACTTTTGAATGCATGATTAATGTTAATTAAGCCACTCAAGTCAGGACAAATTATGAGCTCTAGAAATCTGCTCGTAATCATAGAAAGAAAGCAGAAATTGTTGTTATCCAGGTCAAATCAGGAGTGATTGAATTCAGTTGCTACCAAAGCTCAATTTAATAAGCAATAAATTTACCGATATGAGCTGCCAAAAATAAAATGGTTAGTTAGAATTAAGAGACGGTCATAAATGTAAAACTAAGAGAGAAAAGTTAACTAGGATTCTGTGTTTAACCTGCGTGTCACATTTGATTTATTTGGTTTGATCACAAACTGTATACGCAGTACACTGCCCATACTGTCATGCTTGTCAAACCAGTGTAATATTCTGTGAGATTCGGCAAAATAAGGTGTCACATCAAAAAACAATGGGAACAAATTCCTTCAACAGGCCAAAAAATAATTCAAAATTTAGTTGACATGAACTAAACACTAAACTAACGATCCCTATTTTAGCTACAAATGTACTTAGATAACTAGTTGTCTGCTATTTTTGCAATGATATAAGTAATTTATTTTGCGATATCACACGAGTATTATAAGTATGTGATAATGATATGTTCATCTACAAATAACTGTACTGTGACAATGTTGTTGCCTTGTTATGACAGCTTTGTTGTATATGATGCCTGGGTATTCCCTGGATACCCACATAACCTTTCTGTCACTTTGCCCCCCCCCCCTCCCACCCCATGTGATCTCCTTATCTATAGCAATCAAGTGTCAGTACAAAAGTATAGTGTGCAAAGTTAGACAAAGTTAGTGTGAGAGAACCAAGTTTACAAAAAACATTATATTATTAGTAGTAATATTATTTTGAACGAAAAATAATACCGAATTTTATTACTATTCGAATAAGAATAAAACTAAATACATAGAAAAGAAGAATATAGTAAGCATACTGTCTGCATTTTCAATAACAAGCAAATAATAGTACATATTTGGGATATATCTGTAATACCAGCGGCAGCTAAAAGATAATGCATCATATATAATTCTCTTGATCTTAGCTTCAGGAATTGTGTTAAAGCGGGAGGGTCGTCATCTGCGCAGGAATTGATTCCCAAGCGTCGATAACATCGCACGCTAAAAACGCAAAGACTCATGGGTAGACACTTGTTTATAAACAACGACACGCTATGGCAGACTGCCGCATGCACAGGTAACGACTCTCCCGCTTTAACCCACAATTCTGCTTCCCAACCTTAGTCTGGGGGTTAATTCTGATATTGACAATTTTCAATGCATTGAAATTTGACAAACCAGGACTTGCTTCTCAAAAAAGTAAGCAGGATCCTTGTTTAGTCCCAGTTAGGCTTGGATGAAAGCACCTACCTCGAAACTACCAAGGTAACTGTATTTGTTATTGACAATATTTTCAAAAATGCAACAAGCATATTCTAACATGCTATCATAATTGGTAACATTAACATAACAATACAGACATACTAAATAAGGTCTGAGGACATTCATTGTGATGCTAATTAAGTACTGATGTAGATACTTTTTTATAGGATAACCCTATTAAACGCCATCAATTTTCCCTTCATAATGTTTTTGTAAAATTTTGCACATTAACTGCAATGCCTTTGTTGATTTTGGACCAAAATATAATTTTGAAATGCAAACAAAATACAAGAATGTACAACTTATACAGGTAATTTTTTTTTTAAAGTAGACAAAAATTGACTTAGGCAACTAAATGTGAAATTATTTGCATAATACTCCATTTGCTCTATGATAAGTATATCGGTATTACCGACAAATGTGCACACAAACCAAAAATTGCAATATAACTTTGTAATTAACACTAGTCTCCACATTGATATTTCTTCTTGAAAACATTTTTTTATCTCCATATTAAAATATATCAAACTGCCTGTTGAACTTAGAAATTCTTGTCATATATCTTATAAAAGGCCACCTGTCTATAAAAACCAATTTGTCAAAGTACCTTAGGTTGTTTCCAATACTAGATTTGACTGCAGTTTGAATATGCAGCTCAGTAAGGTAGTATATTTGCATACATCACATCACAAGTACAAGAGGCTATACTTTCAGATAATATCTGACAGATAAAACAATTGTAGGAAGATTAATGAAGCAAATGGCTGCATGTCTGCCACATACAAACCTTGACCTACTAAGCCACTGAGTGAAAATAATATAGGACATCTATCACAACAAAATACATCCATTTTTTGGAACAGGGTGCCTCATATACTTTAAAGCAAATTTCTAGAAGATTACCTGAATGAGAATGACCATATTTTTCTATTTAAGTATTATTTGCTGATCATTATCTGTTTTACAGGTGAAAAAAATAGCATAAAAAAACAATTAAGTACACAATGTTTGAAATGGTGAGGAAAACGCCAATAAAATGCATTATATCAAAGACCAATTACATCATAAACTTCAGACAACAGGTTTTATAGCAAGTGGCATGTACTTTATTCAGAACCTCAGAATGTTACTTTAAAACAGGGTACAGGGTGCAAGACTTTGCCAGCTGAGTTCAGCTCAAGTAAATTTTATTAGGCCTTGTAGAGAATGCACAAAACAAACAAGCTGATATAGTAGGGTAGGTGTTAAGAAAATAGAGCGGCTCTTAATATATACAACAAAATCAAGCCATTCGGTATTCCACAGAGGGTGCCTCACAAAAGACATGACCCCCACACATAATAGGCACAGTGTTGTCACTATGTTATCGGAGTGGCCATCAAAGATTGCTTTCGTGACGCAGGTTATGAACAATCTTGATAAGTGTATATCAAATGTAATAAAGATTGTAACAAGTCTCTCCTTAATTCAGCCAAGCATGCATGGACACAAGGATCCATATTGCAATGATACGGTACCACGCAGTGTGTAGCTGCCACCCAGTGGTACAGCCTTTGTGATAACCATAAAGAAAGCCCTAGGGTGTCTCTTTTAGAACATGTCTCTTAACATCAATGGTACAAAAAAATTACACTAAATAGTGCAGAGAGTAAATATTGAACTAAGGACTATGGGTGAAGGAGGGCCAGGTAACATGAGATGGTATAATCCACTGGCAAAGCAACAGCTATTCATCACAGCAATCTTGCTTAAGAGAGAGTTACTTGCCATTTCAAGTAAACAATCCCAGGGATTTGGTAATAGAGCCCAAATCTCGCATTCTAATCAGCATAACCTAATACTCTAGGTCAGAAAAAAAACACCTGAAGAATTTGGAAACTGATAACATGCCTAGAGCTAGTGATAGGGAGGGAAATACTAGTCAAGGCATGGGAGGGAAATACTCGTCAAGGTCTGGGAGGGAAATACGAGTGAAGGCATGGGAGGGAAATACTAGTGAAGGCATGGGAGGGAAATACTAGTGAAGGCATGGGAGGGAAATACTAGTCAAGGCATGGGAGGGAAATACTAGTCAAGGTCTGGGAGGGAAATATGAGTCAAGGCATGGGAGGGAAATACTAGTGAAGGCATGGGAGGGAAATACTAGTCAAGGCATGGGAGGGAAATACTAGTGAAGGCATTAGAGGGAAATACTAGTGAAAGCATTGGCGGGAAATACTAGTGAAGGCATGGGAGGGAAATACTACCGGTAGTGAGGATATGGGAGGGAAATACTAGTCAAGGCATGGGAGGGAAATACTAGTCAAGGAATTGAAGGGAAATACTAGTGAAGGCATTGAAGGGAAATACTAGTGAAGCCATGAGAGGGAGATACCAGTGAAGGCATGGGAGGGAAATACTAGTCAAGGCATGGGAGGGGAGTGAAGTACTGGTGTAGTTAATGAAGGCTAGGCAGAAAAGTACTATAGGGAAGGCCTAGTAACAAAGTTCTAATGAAGGTGTAGGATGTAAGCACTAGTGAATGCCTTGGAGGTAAGTACTAATGTAGTTAATGAAGCTTCAGAAAGAAAGTACAATAGCGAGGCATGTGACATGAGTGCTAATGATGGCTTGGGAGGGAAGTGCTAGTAAAGGTTAGAGAAGGAAGTACTAGTAAAGGTTAGAGAAGGAAGTGCTAGTAAAGGTTTGAGAGGGAAGTGCTAGTAAAGGTTAGAGAGGGAAGTGCTAGTAAAGGTTAGAGAGGGAAGTACTAGTAAAGGTTAGAGAGAGAAGTGCTAGTAAAGGTTAGAGAGGGAAGTGCTAGTAAAGGTTAGAGAGGGAAGTGCTAGTAAAGTTTTGGGAGGGAAGTGCTAGTAAAGGTTAGAGAGGGAAGTACTAGTAAAGGTTAGTGAAGGAAGATCTAGTAAAGGTTTGAGAGGGAAGTGCTAGTAAAGGTTAGAGAGGGAAGTACTAGTAAAGGTTTGAGAGGGAAGTACTAGTAAAGGTTAGTGAAGGAAGATCTAGTAAAGGTTTGAGAGGGAAGTGCTAGTAAAGGTTAGAGAGGGAAGTACTAGTAAAGGTTAGAGAGAGAAGTGCTAGTAAAGGTTAGAGAGGGAAGTACTAGTAAAGGTTAGAGAGGGAAGTGCTAGTAAAGGTTAGAGAGAGAAGTGCTAGTAAAGGTTAGAGCGGGAAGTGCTAGTAAAGGTTAGAGAGGGAAGTACTAGTAAAGGTTAGAGAGGAAAGTGCTAGTAAAGGTTTGGGAGGGAAGTGCTAGTAAAGGTTAGAGCGGGAAGTGCTAGTAAAGGTTAGTGAAGGAAGATCTAGTAAAGGTTTGGGAGGGAAGTGCTAGTAAAGGTTAGAGAGAGAAGTGCTAGTAAAGGTTAGAGCGGGAAGTACTACCCGGTAGTAAAGGTTTGGGAGGGAAGTGCTAGTAAAGGTTAGAGAGGGAAGTGCTAGTAAAGGTTAGAGAGGGAAGTACTAGTAAAGGTTAGAGAAGAAAGTGCTAGTAAAGGTTAGAGAGGGAAGTGCTAGTAAAGGTTAGAGAGAGAAGTGCTAGTAAAGGTTAGAGGGAAGTGCTAGTAAAGGTTAGAGAGGGAAGTGCTAGTAAAGGTTAGAGAGGGAAGTGCTAGTAAAGGTTTGAGAGGGAAGTGCTAGTAAAGGTTTGAGAAAGCTAGCACAGGATGGAGATAGCAGTGTTGATTTGATAGCTCACTCAAAACTGCTGATTTGTAATAATATCTTGTGACAGCTTCAGAGAAAAGTACTAGCCATAAACGAAGTATGGAATGAGATTTAAGCTAACCTCATATGTTTGCATATCGGCGAGACCAAATTCCCGAATTACTGACAGAGGTGATGAAAATCTATTTGCGCATGCGCAACCTACCAGGCAACAGGCGAGGGAAGGACAGCAATATAAAATGTAAAAAAAAACAATAGACATGCAACCAGTGACGTACTCAAAACAGTTTTAAAAGATAGCTGAGAGAGCATGTGTGTGTGTAAAGAGGGGCATCAAGAAGAACATCTAGAAATACCCCCCAAATTTATTAAAGTATTACATTATAGCCAAAGCAAATTTGCATGTTCATTCAATCTTGCTCGATCAGAACAGTGAGTAAGGCTGATACAAGCTATTTGAAAGATGGTGGCCCTTTTACTTCAGGTGATTTTTTACGCTACCAATAGGAAACATGGATGAGCAGCACAATGCGTTTCTACATGTTTGGAACATTCAAAATCTGTCCTACCTTCCAGCAATATGTATAAACACAAAAATGATAAACACACAAACGCTATCAATTTAGAAATCGGGAACTGCGTTCCACACAAGGGCACAGTGGTTAGCTTGAGCTAAGAAATGCCAGAACTTGTCTTTTTGACTATGATTATTCAGTACAGTAACCAGGAAGGTATATATTTAGTTGTATGGTTATAAAACAATACTAAAGCAAATTCAGAAAGTACAGTTTTTCTCAAGAACAATGTCCGTAGATGTGCCTGTGTTGATAGAAAATGAATAGTTATGAATGTAATAGTAAATCTTCCAAATGAACATTGAATACAATGGCATTTTGGTGGCTTAGCTCGAGCTAAGTATTCAGGCATGTTTTCTTAGATTGGGTTAACGTTTTTGACCTCATACATGTAGTCGCTGTGCGCAAACGCAACTACTGAAACAATAATTGAAAGCTTATCAAGGATACATCCGGTTAATACTGTATCAATAATAATCTTTCGCCAAGTGGATGGTGTGTTTATCAACACCAGGGCATGACTAGTGTGACTACTTACATTTATAATAATCAGTTTATAATAATCAGGGACTACATTGTCTCTGACTTTTCTTGAGACAGTGTGTGTTATGTCTAGACGCTACGTTATTTCGAATCATTTAATTAAAATTACGAATGGTTACCAACTAATTGTCAAACAGTACTGATTATTCATCATATGAATTGTATGCCTTTATTTACCGGTACTAATAATCTGGACATTAAAATTAATAAAACATGAGAGATGTTGTACATGACTACACTAGTCATGTGAAAGTGCCAGCTGACTTGTGGACATACAGGTATTAAGATCTCCCAGGAGTTACACAACACATCTCAAATAAAGCTATGACTTTGTCTACATGGTTTCTAGGGAGAACTCAATCTAACATTATATAACGGCCTTGACCAAACATGTGTTATGGAACATAGTCATTGAAATCCATAATACTGGAATAAATTTCTAATCCTGAGGAACAATTATAGGATTATTAAAAAAAAAAACACAAGGTCAACTAATTATATTGAGGAATAGATGTAAAACTGAGCAAATAAATGCATGCATGTAAAAAATACAAAATTTGGTTCCATTTACAATGAGAAGTATTTCTGAACACTGAACCAGAGAGAATTGATGAATTGGCCTCATTTCGTAAGCTCTCCCACAGACATACATAAATCAACGATAAATAATTTGCCTGTTAACTCATATACCTGTAATACGTCAGTGTTTTGCCAAGAGCTGAATACTTTGAACACCATATATTTTCCTGCCAGGATTTTAGAACAACACAATTTTCAAGTATTCTATAATTACTTTACTTTATTAAATTTGGTCTAGAAGGTAATAATATCCCACAAGTTATGTCTTGTTCAAATTTTTTTTTTAAATTTATGCAGACTGTGAAATTTGCTTTCTGAAAAAATTGAGATTATTACTAAAATGCTAATCATTTCTGTGGTGTGAAAATTATGATTCGTGCATACATAATTTTGCATCATTCATATGTAAATTAGCCACACTTCATGAGTAAACGATTAACCACCATGTTAGGTAGGGGAAATACCACAGGTTGATGATACTTTATACAGATCTGCAGGGAACACATCGAGGTAGGGATGACAATCAAGAGAGACTTGGAAATAATGGTCGCCTACTTAGGAAATAAGTGCAAACATCAATAATCTCTTTTGACACCTAATTATCAATTTATCTTTTAGGACAGGATAAGGTCAAATTCTCATAAAAGCAAAGGTGTTATTAACAATCTTGTACATTATCTAAAAATAAACACACTACACCCCCATCTCATAATGTGAACCATTTTACATCACAGTCCCAAAGAAACAGAGGTTTATATCAGCTGATAATAGCTTTTTATGGAGGAAATAAAACTTAGTTGAAGGTTAGTAAATCTGTATGGTGATAGACACTTGACTATCATTTTGAGTGAAAGATTTTAGACAGCTGGGAAACAATAGTCATGAAAGATGTCAAAACAAACAAGTTTCTTATTCTTTTTATATTGGCTGGATTGTTACAGTGAGGGTTAAAACTACTTCTAATTTGACCTCATTAATTCACAGCACTGTCTTTGAAACATCTAAATGTTAAAAAAACAATGGCAGCCGTGATAAGTAGGAGAAATGACTATTAGTGATTGCTGCACTGAAGACAAGAACAATAACAAAACGGATATTGAATTTTAGTTCAGATATTATAATTAACTAAATATGAATCAAAATTAAACTATCTTGAATATATAATGCATGTATAATGTTCATTTATTGTTTTTGTTTTACATACTAGTACTAAGTAATGCATGTAACAGCGACTACAATGATACTATGTGACATCCTTTTGTCAACACTGGAATAACAATAAACATATAAGAACAGGACTTGAAATTGACAGTAACCTGACATTCACAGACCTACTATTCAGCTAACTTTTCCAAAAAAAAACTATTTCAATAAATAACACATTGTCTTCAAAGCTAAGGGTGTCTTACACAAATTAAGCAATGTGAAATTTATTTATTTATGTGAACACTTCAAGTGTCTGCCAAACCTGGACTACTCAATATTACCATGTAACTATCAGCTTTTAAATTCAGCAGCCCAATTGGCTTCCAAGATTTTTTTTTTTTAATTTCAAGCCCTCGAAAATATATGCCTATAAACCTTTAGGTATATCAGTTGAGTTCCTCTATTCATGCTGATATTGACTACGACACACATTCTAACAAAAGCACTGTACCAGTTTTAAAACGACCTTAAAGGGCTACGGAAGCAATGCATTGTGGGATGATATATCATATAACATCATGTAACATAGGGGGATAACATACAGCAGCAATAACATGTCAATATACAAATAATACATAAAGGACAATACATTAATGCATTGCAATCATGATGGAACATTATTCAAATATAACAATAATTATTATTTCATATCCATTAGTAATTGTTTGTATATGCAGCATATTGGAACAACAGACTTTATACAGTATCTATAATATACAATATAATATAATACCAAGTGATCATTGGTAATATAGCAACACACAGATTACTTTCTATGCCATTGATTACTGAGAGCTAGCTTTAATATTGATCATAGATTGATATTCAGTAGCCATTCAAATCAAGAGTTTTGGCATCAACACATTAATGGGAGTCAGTTAGCTCTTAAATCGTGCCAATATTATAAACTCCTTTACCCCTACCCCCAATTGCCAGATATAGTATGCATAATAGATTGGCAAATAGATATGTTTATCACGACAGGCCAGGCTGTCATTCATGTATCCACACATATGGAACAAAGAAATGGAATAAACCACAGTGAAAGCCAGCTGTATCAAAGGCTGACCTTGGACATGCCAAATTGAGTGTGATACCTCTCAATTGTAACCATGCTGGGACCCCTTGGATTGTGAGATTACAAGAACCCGCACTTTTGAAGGGAAATTTCCCAGGGGCTGGAGGGTGGGGACAAAATAGCTGAAACTCAACCAGAAAACTGGATTTGCCTGTGCAATATAATTAGATGATATACACAATAGATGAGCACTTGCAACATGATCATTGGGAGTATGGCCGCACAGAACTGTGGGAAAAATAATGGTACTTACAATCTTTCCAATGAAGACAGACCCATGAATGTGCCAGTTCTCAGTATGCTTATAATATTGCCACTCAGGTTTCTGCAAACACAAAAATAATATTACAATTTTTTTGTAATATCTTGTAATAATTTTGTGATAGGAAAGTTAATAATGCAATATGAATATACAATCATAATTTTTAATATTGTTGTTGAAACAATGAAATTCTTATTTCATTGAAATTCTTAAATACATATATGATCCGGTTATTTTGGTACATACAATAATAATCCCTACACATGTGTTAGTGTTTTTTCATCAGTATTTCAACAAATATGCAACATTTTTACTATTAGTTCTGTCATGACAAATCATAATTTGGTTTACAGTATAAAGTATCAAACAACAATACATGTATTAAATAATATATGCTTTCATTCATACTGCATCTGAGAAAAGTATTGAAGCAGTAAGTTAGTCATTATGCAATTCACATGATTTTGTTGAAGCCGGCCTACATGGCCATCCCTACGATAGAAATAAGTTTATGAGAGTTTACAGGACTGAAGAGCAAGCAAAATTGTTTGTGTCAGTCAAATATGTTTTAGTCAAAACCAAAGTTATCTGGCAAAATACACGACCGACTGTAATCAGGTGTTCTAAAATGTTGGCTTTACTGAAAATAGAACATGTTTCATTATCCTTGCCAATTATGACGTCAGTTGCACATACACATGACCGATTATAAACAGCCGACGTCTACAGTGATGAGATATCATAATTTTTTTTAATACAAATGAACAAAAACCACTGTAAACAACTTTATTTTTGTGCCAGACAAATTTGGTAATTGCGAATTTTAAGACCGTGAATCACGGTGGTTGTTGTAAAATTTCATCTACATGGATGCCATCAAATTATCAGACTGTGAAACCAATTATCGTGAAAATTAAATGGTTTAAAATATGTAACTAGATTTAAAAAAATAGGATGCAGTTATGTTATGGTAAAAATGCTGGTATGTCTGATGAAAATATACACTAGTATATTTTTAGATTAAGTTACTATCAGTAGTTATTATCATTTAACACAGTTACTGAAAGTACCCTTGGAATTTGTTTAAACACCAAAAAATACAGTAATAATATATAAATTTGAATAATAATCCAACAAACATTTGAAATAATAATTGAACTCATTTTGGTGAATGTCGAATTATTTAATAAATTATAATAATTGTTGATCATAAAAGTTACACCATACTATGTAAAAGTAGATAATTACAGTGAAAGTTATTAATATTAAATCAGAAGAAATTGTTTCAAAATGTTAACAAGGGGAATGTTTCTTGTCATTAATGAGCAAGGGTAACAAAAGGTTATGCCAATTGTACATCATTGTAATTTTTGAAAATCATATTATATTACATTTTGTTGTTGTACATCTCACTGCATAAGACTGCACAAAGGTAGCTAACAGCCAAGATCAAGCCTGGATTATACTGCATATTGAGAACGAGAGCGTCATTTTAGTCTAAGCATGACGCGCAGAATCATTGGGAATCTTTTGACTTACCGTAGCGCTAAAGAGACAAACCGGTATTCTGAATTAGTTCAGATCCAAACTACTTGAATGCAGCAGGTTTCAAGTATATAGAAGAATCACCAAGCAAAATGTGTCAGTGCCACAAAAGCGTTAATTATTACGGTGACAGACAGAATAAAAGACTCGAAAGAACAGATCGGAGACCGGTTGAAAAACGTAAGCTGGCAAACATTCAATTTATATTTTTTTTTTTATTTTTTAATTAAAGTTGCCCTCATTATAGTCAGCATGTGGGACAGACTACAATTTGATAATATTGCTGTTATCATTTCACGATGGAAAACAGTTGGGCGTCTGTATTTTAAGTTAACGCAGCTTTCAAAGAAATTACTCGGTGGGTTGAAATTACTAGTGGCCGGATAATCGCTTTCCTGTGTGAGATCTGGTAACAACAACACGACATTCTTTTTTTTTTATCCACAATGTTGCAAATACTAATATAATAAAAATGCGATGTACACCGAGGTTAAAAACAACAGAGAAATCAACGTTTGCATTTGAAATCTAAACATAATAGAGATACTCACAGATGCACGGTGTCAGCAGGCATCAACGTAGGTTCGACAGGACTGTCTAGGCCACTACTAGAGCATACGATGCGCCTGCCTTTTGGTGTTCTTTCCGGGTCCTCCCCGGGTTTGGATCGCAACATACTACATGTACAACGCAGAGGACAACCGCTGACCTCAAGAAGTAATGTTTCGGAAAATATTACGACTAAGACTAACGTACATAAACTGCGTTTAGCGCTCAGATTCATCGTTTTGAGAAACACATGCCCCGAAACCATATGGCGAAACATATAAAATCACTAAGTTATTCCAGTGCGAAGTTCATCGCTGCTTTATCCATTGAAACGAGGCAACATTGAGATGTGGTTCCACGATCAGCGTAGTCGTTGTAGAACCTTCGATTGTACACTTCTCTCAGTGTAGTCACGTTAACATAAACAAGTCTAGCAAGTCCAGAAGTGGCTCGATGACACAGGTTATGATTAGAAACAACGTTGTAGTTTTTAAAATAAACCGATCAGCGGCTGAGACAGGGAAATCTGTTCTAATCCAGCGTTCCAGTTAGAGTGGTGCACATTACAGTGGCTTGATCGTTCGGCAAACCGATGTAACGAAATGTAGACAATCCGACCGTCGCGAGATTTACATCCAATGTGCTGCAACTAAATAGATCCTCCAACGTTCGCTTCGATCTATGTTTGTATATGAGGTCTCACTACAGACTCGGGTGTTGACTATACGTGAAAACAGTCCAAACGACAAGATTTTCACATCTGAAATGCCAAGTCTATCAAAACATCGTGGAGTAGTCGACTGGAGTTGACCTGTGACGTCATGGGATCGTATTTCAAGACAAACAAGCTGATTGGTTGATTGATTATCGTGCCTGACGTCACACAAAAGGTGTCAATGTTCTATCCCAAATCTCGCCTGAGGGCGCAGCACCTGTCAGTGGCAAGGAAACTGCGACATGATCGATGACCAATTTCTTTTAGTGTATTAATTCGTTGGGCCGGAATACATTAATGAGAGCTGTAACCGCAACAAAGCTATCATCAACGCAGTTCAATCATTTCTAGATAAATCAGCGCATGCCGACATGCTAACAAAAATAACGTTTTACAATAATTGTTTTCGGAGCTGGTCCTTTAAACTGTTATGTCTGTACAATGACAGGTACGATTGCAGGTACTGCGATTTGTAATATTTAATTGTAATTCAAGAATATTTAATTGTGCCGTTTTTTTTCGTTTGTCAATATTATTATATGTACCGGGTTTATGAATACCCTAAAGACAGCTAGCATGGTAGAGAATGATTCATATCTCCAAGGAAATATGTTAAAATGGGACAGGTGATAATGGCACACTGTTCTGCTACAAGGCATGATGTAGTACATTATTTACACTAGGATATTTTTATGGACTTTTAATAAACTTTATCAAGGTTATTCAGACATCATCCTCGGACTTTTCGGCAACAAATATTCATATACTTGTTCACATAACTCGTACATTACACACGGTGCGGTTTATTTATAATTGTTTACTAATATCTTGCAAGTTATAAGTAAATACCTATAATTAAAACGTGCTTGTAGCGTACAAGTTATTATTAAGTAAATATAAATACACCGTGCTTGTACGTACGAGTTCAGCGGGCTGAAGTTTCGGTCACCATTTCCACCCGGACGTTTCGGCGTCGGAAGTTTTATATTATGTTTTATATATTCTCTATTGAGTTCTTGCAGTTATATATATTTATTTATTTGTATTCCTACTTATTCAGTTATATATATTTACTTTTCAATTGTATATACATACAAATGACGAGCTAAATACATATAATTGAGGCGGACCCTCTTTTAGAGAGCTTATGTTGCAACTTATGAGTTAAAAGTAAATACGATAATACATAATATAAAACCAAACTGTAAGAACTCAATTGATGAGATATAAATCATTTGTGTGACTGGAACTTCCTACATTCGTGTCGTGTGCAACGATGCACGTGTTAACAATAAAGTTCTTGCAACCGGAAACGTTACATTCTCTAGTTTGTACGTACGTATGGCTTAGAAAAGGTCTATGGACGGATGTACGCACGCTTCGTAAGAATACAGTTCCTCCATCCCTGGAAACGGTCATTGTATTATGTGTGAATTGGCCTCCTTCCCTGGCAAAGGCGCGTTGCGGGTATGCGCAAAGCATTGTCACGTGATCAGTACACAGTCGGTCATTATTTTTGGCATCGTCAGTGCTGTGTTTTTTTTTAACAACTTAGTTATTTATTCCAGAATTCGAGTTTTTTTAATCATGATATCTGTATAAGGTCATATTTTAGCCAGCGAGTGGTTCTTTAATTAATTATATCTATTTTACCAGCAACGACACATTTTCGCAACAAATGTTCATACCTTTGCCCAGAAATTGTTCGCATTTGATTTTTGGAGTGATTGAAATGAACTCTATTTTATTTACCCTTCTTCTCGGCGCGAAACCAATATTTGTCTTCGATTTTCACATTTTACGATCGAAACAATTCATTCAAAATTGGTGGGCTGATTTAATATTTGTCACACCTCATTTTATTAATGTTAAATTCGACGATTTTTATGGATGCTCTTTTCGATCGTAAATGCAAATGGCGATGTTTTGAAATGACAATGTTCGCTGTTCAGTGCTAAATAAAACAATTATAGGCAAAAATTGAAGCATTGTTTTATACTTTTGCATCGAATAAATTCATTAGTTGTTGTATAATTGACTTGAATTGTTATGAACCCCCAAGAATCAGAAATATCACAGTTTTTCGATCGACCCGTTAACATAAACAACGTCATTTTGACAAGATTTGTTTAGCGATGTCAGTATGGTACGCGCCGTTTTTCCCTATTAAAACTAGAAAATGAATATATTCCCGATATTAATCTTTACCTGGCAGGAACTGGGTGTTTATGAGTTGGTAGCCTAGTTGTGATGCGTATCAGGTTTCAAAAAACCCAAATTTCATTGCTAATTTGGTTTACATGTTTTGTTTACGTTGTAGTTCCATGTCATTTGATGTCAAAGTGAAGGCATACAATGAGGTATCGCTTTGCATGACGGTAAATTTGCCGATTTCTGACATTGTTGTAATCTGTCTGACTTCCTGGCTCCCTCGGCCCCGGTGTGAACGGTTTGTTTACCCGCAACGCGGTTCGAGACAAAAGAACTCTAGTCATTCTAGACCGGAAGAGACTGTGGTAAGATATACGTTTATTGTTACCAGTTTTACAATCTGAGTTTGCGATCTGAGTTTGGTGCGATCTTGCTTTGGTGCGTTGAGATTGTACTCCTTACAATCCGACCAAATATCTGTCATGAATTTGTTTTCGCGTATCTGTTGATCGACTTAATTAGCTGATTATTAGCGAATTGCTGTGTTATGTCTGTCATCGTTTAGGCCTATTTGAAGTTTTGGACGGAACTTGGCTCAGTGATTTGGAACTAATTACGAGATAACCGTCGCTATTCGGACTACTATTTCTGACAGTTGGTATCCGTAGTTATTAATGTAGTGAACATTAATCAGAAGATATGACGTATTCAGTACTTAGTGTGATTGGCTTTATTTATTCGGAACATGTCAGAGAAATACAGATCAACTCGAGGTTCGAAGTCGCCACTTATCCTTCCGGGACACACTTTTTTACTACTTAAAATAGTGAGTTTTTAATATTTGGGCCTTTAAAAAACAAAACAAAAAAAAAAAAAAAAAAAAAAACGCGACCCGATATTTCATATTTTTTGGTCGGTCGCTGAGGGCAACAAAATATTTTTTTAGCCTTATAAATAATCCCATATGTGTACAATCGACTTGACCAGATGCGTTCAAGATCGAAGGACATTTAGTACGACCACAGTCCCTTCATAGACCATAGTGTCATGAATTTGTTTTCGCGTATCTGTTAACCGACTTAATTAGCTGATTATTAGCTGAATTGCTGTGTTATGTCTGTCATCGTTTAGGTCTATTTGAAGTTTTGGACGGAACTTGGCTCAGTGATTTGGAACTAATTACGAGATAATCGTCGCCATTTTGACAGTTTATATTCATATAGTTATTAATGTAGTGAACGATTAATCAAAAGATATGACGTATTCAGTACTTAGTGTGATTGGCTTTATGATTGAAGGTTACGCCCTAGAGTCTTTTATTGTTTTGTAATTGGTTAGAGTTTTGAAAATGAATAAATGAATAAAGAGAGTTTTGAGTTAGTCTTGGCGAGTACAGCACGATAGACGCAGTCTAAGTCCAGTCCTGGAGAGTCTTGGGGCGAGTCTTGAGACGCAGTCTTGGGCGAGTCTTGGGTCAGCCTTTCGATATTCTTGGGGATTTTTCCCCAGGGCGCTGTGTCTTATCATGGAGCTCCATGGTCTTATAGAGTGCTCGATTGACCGACTAAGACAAAGTTGAAACGTATTTTGCTGCGTGTGTCTTATTTGACTGTAAAGCTTAAGTGACTTTCCCAATCCCGTACCTCAAGGGGACGAGATATAGAGACGAGACGAGATTTCCCCCTGACACGTGTGGAGAACCCCAGAGGAGAAGAATTTTCCCCGTGATATATCCATGAAAGTTTCAGGCACAGTCGTTTGTTACATTTGACTAAATCGGATTACATGTACATCGTATCTAAACATTACGAAACAAACATCGTGTAAACGAGACTGAGCTGCCAATCCCGGGGATATTTCTATTTTGATTTTTCAGTACAGTAACTAGAGAGGTATATATTTATATTCCGTAATTATACAGAAATGACAAATTGCAGTGTGGCGGTGGGACACAATTTCTGTGGCACGAAGTGTGCAATCGACTTGACCAGTTGCGCTCACGATCGATCGGAGCACTATTGTAATTCTTAATAGTTTGAATCCCGTCTATTACCTAAAAGACCACAGAATTTTAGTTGGATTAAAAGTAACTCTGAAATTAATGAAGAAAAGGAAATAAAGCGTTTTGGTCAATCCCATTAACAGATGATATAACATTAACAGTGTGGAGACAAAAAGTCTTGCTAAATTAACGGATGGTTTCGTGGTGTAGTGGTTATCATGTCTGCTTTACACGCAGAAGGTCCTGAGTTCGATCCTCAGCGAAATCATTGGTGTTTTTTAAAGTAATAATTTTTTTTACCACAGAAATGTAATGTAATATTTTTTTTATTTCACGCCATAATTTACGCTTTTATATGTTATGTATTGCATAACCAAATCACCTCAGTGATAACAAATATCACAACTTATTAAATAGAATTATTTCGAAAATAAACATGTCTGTATCTGTTATCATTTCATTTCACAAACATCTACAAATTGGATGATATCGGACGTAAAACAAACAAACATA
The DNA here is from genome assembly GCF_978046115.1 of Saccoglossus kowalevskii. Taxonomy (NCBI): domain Eukaryota; kingdom Metazoa; phylum Hemichordata; class Enteropneusta; family Harrimaniidae; genus Saccoglossus; species Saccoglossus kowalevskii. The sequence continues at coordinate 30,068,273 of NC_140650.1, read as the reverse complement.
GAGAACGAATGGAAACGACAAAAGTGATTCCGTAAACAATCTTAGTACCAGTGACATGTGAGGGCGGGCTTTATAGTGACCAATGCAGAAAACATTCTTATCTCAGACTGGTAATACTAGTAATTGGAAATAAAATGATTGAAAAAAAATGATTGAAGAAATTGAAGTTGTAGCAAAATATTTTCGACTTCGGGCAAATGGTTTCAAACACAAAAAGATATCTCGGAGCGAGCTAATAAAGCACTATTCTGTTTGGGAAAAAACATTATGGGGGTTGGACTGCAGCCTGACCTATTTGACTGTAAAATATTGCAAATTTTGTTATATGGTAGTTGTGTGTGGGGAATGCGGGGTGTAATAGCTGACATAGAAAAAGTACAAAATAAGTTTTGTAAATTTATATTGAGAGTTAGTTTCAACGCTTCCAAAATAGCTGAACCGTCTCTCTGATTCACCGCTTACTGCAGTAAGCGGTGAATCAGAGAGACGGTTCAGCTATTTTAAAGGACTGTTATAATTATCTATACAATAGGGCAGAAGCGGGGGGTCTAGGTGTTGGGCTTTTGAGGTAAAATATATTTTATGTACATCTGGTTATGGTCATGTATGGTATGAACAAAAAATTGATAATAGCGAGATGTTCTTCAGTAAATTTAAAAGAAGATGTTTTGATATATCTAGACAGAATTGGTGTGCAGAAATTAATAAAAATGTAAAGCGTCAAACGTATTGTATGTTTAAACAAGATTTAATATGTGAAAGATATCTTGCTGATATTTCGTTGGCTACTCCTATCTATTCATGTGATGTAATTGAAAATAGTAGAACATTTGCGTATTCCACGTGACCAAAGGTTATGTCCGTTTGGTTGTAGGGTCACAGAGGACGAATACCATTTTACAATGGTTTGTCCAAATTATGAAGCACTCAGACTAAAATTCTTACCAAAATATTATTTTTCACCACCAACCAAGATGAAATTCATTGCATTGCTTCAGTGTACTAACTCGTTTATTTTACTAAGTTTGGGTAAATATTTGTTTAAGAGTTTTCATTACAGAGAAACTGAAATGGAAGTATAATTTGAAGTAAATGAATCTTGTAATTTTAAAGCGACCGTGTGTAATTTTAGTTTTGAAATGTAAAAGTACTTTAGGCCGGTGACCATATAGTGTGGAATAAAATAATAATAATAACATATTAATATTCCGTGATTATAAATAAATGACAATGCGAATGTAGTAAGTGAAAGTTGCCGAAAATCAAGAGGTATTACATCTTTTGTATGGAAATGCTAGACTTGCTTGGAACTTGCTTGAAATAGTATGAATCGGATAAAAAAACACAGAAAGTTAGTTGAATTAAAAGTTTCTCTAAAATAAGGGAAATAAAGCGTTTGTCCGAAACTGTTAACAGATGACAACTTTAATACTGTGATGACAAAAGGTCGTTTTAGGTTTGTGGATGGTTTTGTGGTGTAGCGGTTATCACGTCTGCTTTACAAATTATTCAAAATAATGTTTTATTTAATTAAGAAAATACTTGGTGCGTTGATGTTTTTAATACAGTGCACCAAATATCCGTCGAATCGCAATGTCAAAATGACCTGAAAAAGACGTGTTTGCTCTTCAGACTTCATAGTATTCGGAACATGTCAGAGAAATACAGATCAACTCGAGGTTCGAAGTCGCCACTTATCCCTCCGGGGACACACTTTTTTACTACTTAAAATAGTGAGTTTTTAATATTTGGGCCTTTAAAAAACAAAACAAAAAACAAAAACAAAAAAAAAACGCGACCCGATATTTCATATTTTTTGGTCGGTCGCTGAGAGCAACAAAATATTTTTTTAGCCTTATAAATAATCCCATATGTGTACAATCGACTTGACCAGATGCGTTCAAGATCGAAGGACATTTAGTACGACCACAGTCCCTTCATAGACCATAGACCCAACTTATCAATTACAAATTTCTATTTTTAATTTTCAGTAAACTTAACTAGAGATGCATATATTTATATTCTGTGTGTGACTATAAATAAATGACTTGGAACTTGCTTGAAATATATCAAGAATATTCTAATTCATATTAGTTTGAATATCGTCTATTGCCTAAAAGACCACAGAATGTTAGTTGGATTAACAGTTTTTCTAATGTGAAGAAAAGGAAATTGGTGAAACCATTAACAGACGATACAACTATAACAGTTTAGGGACAAGAGGTTTTATCAAATTCGCGGATGGTTTCGTGGTGTAGCGGTTATCACGTCTGCTTTACTCGGAGAAGACCCTGAGTTCGGTCCTCAGCGAAATCATTGTACTTTTTTAAATAAAAGTAATACATTTTTCATTGGTATTTTTTATCAAAGTAATACATTTTGTTCACTACAGAAATGTATTATTTTTTTAATTTCACGCCATAATTTACGCTTTTATATGTTGTGTATTACATAACCAAATCACCTCAGTCATAACAAATATCAAAACAAAATAGAATTATTACGAAAATAAAATTTTTTTCATATTTTATTCATCCCATTTTACAAACATCTACAAATTGAGTGCTATCGGGAGCAAAATAAACAAACTTAGACATAGAGAACGAATGGAAACTACAAAAGTGATTCTGTAAACAATTTTAGTACAGTGACATGTGAGGGCGGGCTTTATAGTGGTCAATGCAGAAAACATTCTTATCTCAAGGCTGGTAATAATTGGAAATAAAATGATAAGTAATCAGAAATCTATATTCTCTAGTTGATATATATATATATATCACATCACGAATAAACTGGTACAGTAGTATAAACCAGAGATAGGCGGTGTACTTCCCATGTATTGTCCAGAACTAATCTGAAAAAAGTTCCCCCATCAAGGTAAATATGGCAGCAATTTTTTCGCTGCGCTCTGTTTAGTGATGATAACAAATGTTCAACACAAAACATTTAGGGGAGTTTTACATGATCAAGAATATTATATATATATATATATGGCAGATGTGGCATTTTTGTAGTATTGACACAACGTGATGATTTATTCGGTCATTGGCTCGTGATAATTTTGATAACATTTGGGGACATTTGTAATTCTCAGTGACATCACTGATCACATGACTAATGATAGGCTTTAAGCGACTCCCATTGCTTTCCAGAAAGACGCTTGACAATGAACTTTTGAAGTTTATGATAATATTCGTTTACCCATCAGAACGACACGCTGTGAACATTCAGTTTCTTCACTAGACGTTGGAATTCTCTGCAGTCGGCCTTGCCACTTTAACATTTTGATGCAATTTATTTATAAATTGTATAGAAACAAAAGCATACCAACTATGAGTTACATCAAGTACCTGAGAGTTCATGTGGTACAGGGCTTTGTCGCTATCGTATAAAATAACTGGCGTAGGCAATATTCGAATATTTATCAACAACAGAACACTGATCTGTAAGTTAGTGATTTGTTGAGCAAATCGAACATAATATTGAAAGCTGGAAAACCGAAAAAGCATAAATACATTTCACCATTCTACATTTACGGGAATACAATATCAGAATGTGATGGTTTCGTGGTGTAGCTTGTTTACCGGACCGATCGGCCTCGCACGCAAATGACCCTGGTCCAGTCACTTTCGATATGCAAAAATTAAACAGCAGATAATGTCCAATAAGTAATAATGATCACCGGAAATCATTAAGCCATATTTAGTACCTGATAAATAACAACATCTAGGTTCCGTTTTATTGTTCTCTGGCGCAAAGCTGGCAAAAACGTTCCCACATGTCTAGGTTAGCTCGTTACGGTACCTTATTGTGCCCTCGATAATTGTCGCTCAGTTAACAGTTTCTCATGTAATTATATATTCATGATATAATCACATTTACAGTGTAAGTTGAATTGTTTCACTTCTAAATTATAAGAACAATAACCCAACATGAACTTTTTGGATATTTAAGTTGCTTAGTATTTGTTTTATTCTACTGATATAGAATGTTACATATCTTCAAGTAAAAGAAAATAATATAAATTATTTGAGTAGAATTTATTAATTAAGAACAAACTATATTTAAAATATTCTTGAACTTATCGTAACGTTTGTGGCACACAAATGAGAACACATTTCTCATATATAATATAATTATAATTATGTTATTAATTGTCGGTTAACACAAAATAACTAAATGACATGATATATAACTGATAAAAATTACTTTATCCGCGAAATGTCATTCCCACGTTTCCGAAATAATACAATAGTTTAGAAACTAAAAACCAATAGTTGTAGCAAGAGATGACTGGATGTACTAAATACTAGTTAGTGGTCAATTCGATGTTGACGTCTCTTGACGTCCCTGCCCAATAAAGGTTTTACGAAGTAACATAAAAGAGATGGCAACGCCCAGAATAAAGAACAACACTAAAATGACCATGATAACTGTTAAATCGAGTTGAACGTCGAAAATTTGAATTAGAGCAGACACGGTCACCATGACAACGTATGTCAATATGAAGCCACACATACAGAGAATTTGTGAGATTAAACTTTTGGTGCCCCCTGGTGATTTTCCGCAGACTTTTAGTTCGATCCACAAAAACAATCTGATTATTACCCAAGCCAGGAGTACAGCGATGTACTGGATGAGAGGAATACGAATAATTTCTTGTATCCTGACCCAGGTACGACCCTCGCCGTCTGGAATCCAACTATAACAGTACAGAACAATCATCAAGTAGACAGACACCGGAAGTACTCGGCACCACCCCGGTACCGTCTTCCATACTGGCAGCCCGAACAATTGAGTAACGCACAGGAGCCAGGCAAACCCGAACACGAACATCGGCCAAAGTGAAGTGCCAAGAAGATCGGGTCCTGCAGTCTGACTGGCTACAACCCCACTGTGTATCAACACCCAAACCTCCAATAAGAGACGCCAATATCGATTCAGGTGAAGACGCGTGTACATTAAACTGCCTTGAAGGAGGATTATCCAAGTGTGAAAAAAACCAAAGGCGTGTCCCCAGGTATTTTCCATCGGGTGGTACCATAGTGTGTATATGGCTGCCCATGAGAACGCATACCCGTGGTATTTACGAATTAAAGTTATTGGTCCGCTGGACAAACGAAGACGTCGGCTGATTTTACCAGTGTGTCCTGGTGCTGGCCACCCGAATAGAAGTCCACGGTCGCGATACTCCATTAGTAGTACAAAAACTAACAACATAATAACAGACCCCTGTGAACTGGCGATGCTAACGTCCTGTGCTGTTCCGTCATAAGTTAAGTGTGTCTGTACAAGGTGTATGATATGGAATACTACATTGATGCCAAAAGACGCCCAGTTGAATTTCGACATCTTGGATGAATACTTGGTCTCGCCGACTGTCTGAGTTTTTGAAATTTGTTGCCAGTATAAGATCGACCAGATGAATATCTGGTGACAAGAATAACAGAGCCAAACGGCCAGTCTAGTAAGAGCACTGATGTCATCATACGGTAGCTTCCAATAGTACCAGCGTCCTGTCCTACCGGTACCATAGCGACCGTGCACGCCAGGTTCTTCAGTGAATGGTTCAGGGAGGAATCGTTGTTTCGATGAGTTTGTCACATTGTGGTCGTAAGGCGATGGAGCGTGCCAACCCCGCATCGATCCTAAAGTAAACATTGCAACCAGAAGAGCAAGTACAAATGACATGCCAACTAACCACACAGCTATGTCTTGTCTCGTTGTTTTCTGGTTTTCCTGGAGAACGAAACAAAATGTATAATTTAAGCCAAAGTTTAATCACACCACAATGTCTGATGCATTATAACTCAATACCGTATTATAGCTACTTATAAATGACTCAATAAATATACATTCAATCTTGCTAATCAAATATGCAATTATACACAATGTATATCCATTATAGCTAATTATATTTGCAATATATCTAATTATATATTATAGTTAATTCTTTAGTTAATTACAAATGTAATCTGACTTCTTGCTGTTCCCGGAGAAAAATCTGCATATCTGCATAATTTAGGTATTACTATAAAAAAACCACATTACCAAGTCCAAAGACACACTCTGACTCAATAAACATATATGCAATTATGGTCAATTATATATGCAATCTAGCTAATTATGTATGCAATTATAGCTAAATTAGATAACTTTGAAGGTATACCTTGCCATTGGCCAGATTAATATTATTTGCCAGATCATTTGAACTGTTACCAGTGTCAGTTGAGTGGTAGTTTTTATTGCCTCTAATTTCAATCTCCTTATCTTCCTTGGTATCTAGAAAAAATCACATACAAATGTTTGAAAGGTTTATTGCAGATAACGAATCGTTGATATATTAACAAAGGAAATTAAACGATTTAAGAGCATATATGAGCCACTAACAGAAGAAATAGACTTTAGCCAAATGTCCAGAATGCCAGCAAATTTATTTACGCCATGCCACAGTCCCTCTATCAAGGGACTGTGGCCATGCCAACCGAATTGTGTCCATCGACCGACGTTGGAGGCGCTACAGAATTCCAAAAGGCGAAACAAGACAGCTATGTAAGCACGTGACACCCATTAAGCTAAGAATGTGCTCAGACTCTGGCCGTATTTTACGATTCACCGTGGCCAGTGTAAAGAGGCGCAGTTATTACTATATAGCTCAACAAAGTGGAATTTGGACAATGGAGTCTGTATGCGAATAGCACAATCAAATGTATTTTGCTCAAATATTGACGATTAATGGCTGGTGACAAATTCATTGTGTTTATCACAGTCCCTCTATAGAAGGACAGTGTGGGGGACACAGTTAAGAATATAATACATTCAGACATGTCATGCCCCATAATGGATTTCTACCTAGATGTAAGTTCGTCACGTGATGAGACATTTTAATTATAGAATCAGTAATAGTATGGTTGAAAAATTGTTGCTATGCACTAGTATTGAATATTTGTGTATAAACAGAGGCTGTTTCCACTTTACAGTAACTATTGTTTATGCCACTGTCTCTCTATAACACGAAGGTATTAGCATTTTACACACATATTTAACATTGTATTCAATGTATTCAAGTTTGACGTTTTCGTTGGCCACTCTTACATGGTCTCAATTTGAAATAATTAAAAAACAATTTGAAATGAATTAAATTATATACTATATATCATGTGAGTTCACAATATAATAAAAATGGCGGCGTAAAGGTTCATGTAATAATCCTGCAGACGACTACTAGTAAATGGACAACGTTATTTTGATTTAATTGCGAGGCCGGCTGGTATATAATAAAGCTCGGGAAATAGCATTATCGTGTGCACACTGTTGTGACCTTTTCTGATATTGTGCAAAACCCGAAATATTTGTAGTCAGCAATGGCTACCATATGATATCAGTGAATTTCTTGGAGATAACAATGGCGATTTATCCTTGGGTAATAGACGGTTGCTAACCGTGGGTAATACTATTAAGTACATTATACGATAACACCTGTGGTGGGAAACTTACCTTCAAGCATAATTCCCTTGTTTACAAAACTGGAAGACCGTTTTTCAGAATTCAAATCTGATCGCTGTGGATAGAAGTCCATGTTCACTAACCATAAGATAGGCAAAGGTCAATATCAAGGTCACATTGGATATAAAAGGACGATGTCCTTAAAATAGGACACACTGCCTTTGTATGTACGCGTTGGGTCGCGGTCACGTGACGATTGTACTGTAAATAAACCGTGAGTTGTTTATGCGCCGTCAAATGAGGATTTTCGCTGCTGTGTGTACGACTTAAAGCATGCCCAAAAACGATGTCCAGTATTATAATACTTAATACTCAACTTTTAAACTTAATTTCTACATTTGTAGTTTTATAGTTTCTAGTCGTGTTGTATGTCGTATGTCTTAGTTTAAGTTTTTTTAAAGACCATACTGCTGTACCTCTGCGTCAGTGTTGTGTCAATAAATATTATTATAATACCATGAATAAACAAACAAGTCATTCACTCCTAAATCTTTCATTTGTGTGCAAATCAATTAGAATCAACTGACTTCACACAAAAGAACATAAGTACGGACAAGGTGATTTGTTTCAACAGATACATAATACAACAAATTTCTCTCAAAACAGAAGAATTGCGAAATTCTTTATCTCTCTGAAGTTAAACTCAAACATTAAACGAAATACCCCTTTTAATAGTGACAGAAAACGAATATTCAGTCTGAATACACCCAAACATTTTGTATCGACCAGAATTGTAAATGAAGGTATATATTTGCATTATGTGTATTATAAATTGTAGCCGGCCAATCGTCATGAAATGTGTCCTATTTGCTCTATTTGGAGCACATAATTTTGTTAAGTCTGTGGTCAAAATGATGACTTTACATGCAATAAATACAATTTATGTCTTTGTTCGCAGTTAGATACCCATGATGCTCTGCTTGATTTCATATTTTGCTATTTTCTCTATTATGAACGCGAATATTTTTAATTCGAAAAATCCGTGAACATATCTTGGTTCTTCATCCAAGGATTATGGGTAAAGTATGACATCATATCCTCTGTTGTCGTCAGAAATTGAGAAAATGATTTCATCTATAACTTCAAAAGTTGAACTTCAAATTGGCTGAAACATGCATGTAAAATAGTTGTCATGGCAACAGTACTGAAAATATTCAATTTTGTGTTTTTCTACCAAGTGCCCACATTTCCTAATATTGTATACAGTTTATTGATTCGAGTAGGTTATATCTGTGATATATAACCTGTTGACCACAAAAAGGGGACTAAAAGTGTCATTTTAACGACCAAAATAATGAATTCTATTTTTTTACGTTTGTGGCAATATCTTCACTTTATATGTATTTGTAACATTCTATTTCCATTACTGTAATAATATACATGAGTAATATGCACACCGAACATTTGAACAAATTTGCATCAGTATTTCTCACGTTATAGATGAAGGCCGCGCATTTTCTCAATTTTTCACAACAGTGGATATGAAGTCACACTTTACCCACAATCCTTTGCCAGAGAATCAAGATACCAGACTACATAATATTGTTGAAAAGTCGAATATCTAGAGAAAGAAAAGTGATATACAAAAATTGTGGAACTCTTTTCTTGGGGAACATAATGTTGTTTGGCTTGACTTCCCCTTTAATTAAACTTAATTTTAAACTCAATTCTATGTTGAATTGCGCTGTAATTGAGTTTTATTAAACTCCAATTAAATCGCCAACCTATATAGATGTGGTTTAATATGGATCTCGTTTATTGCATAAAACGACCACAGATATTACTGGGATCAAAAGTTTCTCGAAAATATGTTAAGTAAATGAGGCGTATTGGTGAAACCAATAACAGATGGTACAATTTTAGTACTGTGGAGACAAAAGGTCCTTCGAGAATCGTGGATGGTTTCGTGGTGTAGCGGTTATCACGTCTGCTTTACACGCAGAAGGCCCTGAGTTCGATCCTCAGCGAAATCATTATATTTTTATCAAAGTAGTAATATATTTTTTTTTACTACAGAAATGTTATATTTTTTGATTTAACACCATAATTTACGCTTTTATATTATGTAATGCATAATCACCTCAGTGATGAACAAAAGTTCAATCAACTCAACACGAAATATTCAGGCTACTTGAGACTAAATAGAACTTAAGAAAAGATACGTACTAGATGTGCATTATTTATTTATTTATTTATTTATTTATTTATTTATTTATTTATTTATTTATTTATTTATTTATTTATTTATTTATTTATTTATTTATTTATTTATTTATTTATTTATTTATTTAACACTTTATTTAAAGAGAGTAGGTCAATATACAATAAAGTAATTTTCATTTGGCCCTCTGTAGAAACAACATACACAATATATACACTATAGGCTTGAGCCATTTACAACAAATTGTTCACTAAGATATATTTTGTAAGTTTTTTAAAAAAATGCTTAATGAGGCTGAATTTCTGATATGGGGTGGTAAGTTATTCCATAGGGTTACCCCTCTATACTGAAACGTCCTCTGACCCATGGATGTTTTCCATTTAGTAATGCGTAAATTGTTTTTAAGAGAGGAGCGTGTACTATACTTGTGGGTTTAGGAGATAGGACTGAACATTTCACTTATATATAAAGGCGTATCTAAACATTATTTAAAATTATGTTAATGAGTCTGAGCTGCTAATCTGCGTAACATGAACGTACAATACAAACTGTTTACAATTATGAGAATGTCAGAATACTACCTAAAATTTATTTATCAATTACGAACATTCCACATGAAGCGTACACCAAATTCAAATTGAGCCAAAAATACTTGACTAGGCTGACCACGACCACTGTCCCGAGGGGCGGACTGATTTAGAGGGGGCTGAGGGGACCGCGGCCCCCTATTTTTAACCCCCGCATCGGCGCTCGCGAACTAGGCCTTCGGCCAACTTATCGCCCCCCCCCCCTATTCCAGAATCCTAGATCCGCCTCTGGTCCCACCATAAAGGAGGACTGTGCCACGACTAAAAAAAAAATATAACTACTGAGAACATTTAACGCTAGGGGGCGCTATCATAAACAACATGTCGTCCACTGGCAAATTGTTCGAAAACCACAAAGTGTTTGCTTTCTCAAATGTCATTGTAAAACCACGTCATAGATATCGGAATGAAAAAAATCAAATTAGATTGTTGTCAACGATTTTAAATTAGTGATACGAGTTGAAGGATTGTTTACAACTAACAATATTATGATTATTTGGACTTTATTGATAGTATCCAAAGTAAATACATGTACATTCGTGACCTATATATTCGTTATCTATAGTAGGATAAACACATTTATTTCCCACGCATATACGTATGTTCATAGGGCGGTGGTCGTCTTGACACGTACTGTTCAACACGGGTCTCATTGCGACGTACTAGTATATAACGCGTGTAAATACGTTTGTTTACGGGAAATTCTAGCCCGTGCTGCGCGACGACTACCGACGTTTAACAGACGATACAATTATAATACATTTTTTTTACTAAAGAAATGTAATATTTTTGCGATCCGCTCCGCTAAGATTGTCCTTAAGATCACTTTTGTGTGTGTGTGTGTGTGTAATTTCCAGTGTCCTTACGTATTAATTTCTTTTTTTTTTTTTTTGGTTTGGTCGATTTCGCTCAAACTTGGCAGGGAGGTCACACCTTCACTCTAGTTAGTAGGCAAAATGAGAAGAAGAATTCTGGCCCACCGTTGCCACGGTAACAGCAAAAAACTTACTTTTTAAATACTTTCGGGCAAATGTAAATCTCTCTAAAATTCTAGGATTAAAACCCTCAGACATGTGGGCACAGATTTACTATTTGTTTTATATATCTTGTTCATTACTGAGAAATTTGACCTCAAAGTTGGCGAAACTTTTCACCAGTGACGGCTTTTTAACTTTTTCTGTGATTTGTTTCTTCTTGGCAGGCAGGTCATACCGTCACGGTCACTAATCAGAAACAAAATCCGGGCCCACTAATGCAATGGCAACAGCCAAAAAACTGATTTTTGAGTACTTTCGCCCCAAATGTATTACCTCCTACCAATCTTGCGATAGCAGTGTTCAAATTACCATCCGTTTTACGTCGGCTAAATTGCACTCAGACAAAGGTCGCCGGCTCCGAAATTATTACACTGTAATTAACGTAATCCCAACACAACTTTGAACTTCAAATGAACTGTAAATGCTGCGTTCGGTCAGTCGAGGGACTGTGGTTCGGTCAAAAAATCTAAAATCGAAAAACGGTCGGAAATAATAATTATAACGGTAGAATACGTGCCAGTAATATAGTAAAGTGACTTCTAAAGACTGAATATTGTTTGCGAACTTCGTGTAGAGAGCCCGGTTTTAGTTATACACCAAGGATAGGTTCAAGTTTATGACCTAGTATGGCAACAGCCGAAAACATGTTGTTTGGTTTCTTGAGCGGAGTGGATCACCAACCAGTCTAACGGGTTTTTTTTATTTCTCACCTTCATTTATATTTATAGTTATGGCGTTCTACCCGGAAACGCAAACTTTATTTTATATAATTACTGCAGACTACCACATTTATGATTCTGATAAGACTAACAGTTCACAGGCATGGAAAACTGGTGGTTTCGTAGTGTAGCGGTTATCACGTCTGCTTTACACGCAGAAGGTCCTGAGATCGATCCTTAGCGAAATAATTTTTAACAAAATAATACATTTTTTACTACACAAATTAATATATTTTTAGCATGAAATGTAATATTTTTGTTGTTTTATTTTAACACTTTTTTGAGTCGTCTTATAGAGTATAGAAATATATGAAAGCAGGTACTGTGATTGGATTTACAATGTGTTTTATACCTTAACCTTAAAATATGTTTCTAAGTGGTTTCGAGGTGTAGCGGTTTTTTGATACATTTTTTACGATTTACTCCAAATATTGTACATTTTATCCAATAATATTTCTCACCATAATTTACGCTTTTATATGATGTATTACATCATCTCAGTAATAACAAATATCACAACTAATTAAATAGAATTATTACGACGATAAACATGTTTTCATCATTTATTCATCTGATTTCACATCTACAAATTGAATGAAATCGGGGGCTAAATCTACAAACTTAGAGAACGAATGGAATTGACGAATGTGATTCCGTATAGTGATCAAGGCACACAATATTCTTAACTCAGTGTGGTAGTGATTAGAAATTACTAGTAAATGATAAGTAATCAGGAATCCATATATTTTCTACTATTTGATACATATATCACATAACAAATAAACCTGGTATAAACCAGATATCAAGTATAGTAATGGCGGTGTACCTCACAGGTATTATTCGAAACGAATCTGAAGAAAAGGTTTTCAAAGAAGAATTTTCCCCACCCATCCAAGTAAATATGAGAGCAATCTTTTTGCTGCGCTCTGTTTAGTGATGATAACAAATGTTCAACACAAAACATTTAGGGGAGATTTACATGAACTCAAATAGGTGTATCTGGCAGGTGTGGCATTTTTGTAGTATTGCCGATTTTCTACACAACGTGATGATTAATTCGGTCATTGGATTGTGATAATATTGATAACATCCGGGGGAAATTTGTAATTCTCAGTGACATCACTGATCACATGACTAGTGATAGGTTTTGAGCGACTCCCATTGCTCTCCAGAAAGACACTTGACAATGAACGTACGTTGTGTACTTGTTGTGAACATTCAGTTTCTTCATTCGACGTTGGAATTCTCTGCAGTCGGCCTTGCCACGTTAATTCGAACATTGGCTATTTCAAACAGCCGTTCACTGAATATTCTGTTGTCAGGGAGTTGTTGAAGCAATCAGAATATGCTACATTAGGGTTTGACCAGAAGTATATGTTTTCAGCGCTTATGACCTTGGAGGTTGTATGAAAGTACTTCACCTCGTTTAAAATGTTCCAGAAGAACTATGTGGCAACTCCACAGTCTTTCAACGGCGTGATGAACTACATGGGCAATGTTGACTAGTCATAAATGCATGGGTTCCGGCTACTCTGAAATCGTCCTTGAGGCTGAACTGTAACAGTGGCTGGCGTAAGAGTGTGCTAAAAAAGGGTGTGCATTTGTAAAGACTTTGTTTGAACGATTGTTGATAGAGCGCGTTAATGAAAAAAAAAGAATGTAGGGCCTTGCACGATCTATCCGTTTCCATCATTTTGAAGTACAAGGCATACGAAGACAAGGTCCGTTCATTCGTTTTTTGACTCACATACATCCTATTTTATTTGTTCCCACTTTTTCAGATATTAGTATGATTGAATGCCTTCCTTGCATATATTGAAACATTTTATCGTGGGGCTAAATAGGTGAAAAAAGGTAGCATTGCAGTGGCACATTCCCTAATCCCAGGGTATCACAGTGCAGTAGACAAATATACAATGAAGGAGACATTTATGAAGGTGGGTTACAATTGGTCTTACAATTGGTATTGGAGGTGTCAATTCCACTTTTTATATACCATTGCTGCTATTCGTAACTTCATCAATCCATTCTTATTGGCTGACGATTTGCGGACTGCTCTTCACAGAAGGGAACTTAAGTTGAACACACTGGTCGCGTCACACAAAACAGTCAAGCTCACCGCCTCACATGGAAAGGTATGTAATATTTGTGAAAAGTGTTCTTGATGTACTGATAATATATTCACTCACACCCTTGTAGTCTCGTAACAGCTGATGTTCATCTTCAATAAGAACAATAAATATGCACTACTACATTTCTTCATAGACGATGGTTAGAAGGATATGCCTTATCAAAAAGGTGCCCTACGCATCCAATAGCAATGCACTTTTTCATGCCCAAATAAACATTTCTACGTTTAGAGAAATATGTCTGCTAGTATTATATGAGATGGTGCCCAACAATATGTTACATGTATCTTCTCAATAGATGCTTACCATGCCGATTCTATTAAAGCCCGGGTGAGATTACACTGATGATCTTCCAACAGTATCTGTACAAGAGCTAGAAGAAAACCAAGTGATTTCAAGCTTTTCCTAGCAAATGAACAAAATAAAGCTATCCTAACTGTTACAACATCAGGTGTGGAGCAGGAATGCAGTAGCATCCCGCATGGAGCAACTTGGAATAGTATTGTTAGTAATGGTTGGCAAGGCATGCCATTTTCATTCATCTGATGGTGGGGTAAGTAATTGAATTCCATGCAGAAATTCATTTAAACCATTTTTATCATAAATTCAACATGTTGGTACATGTATATCATTGCAGGTTACAAAACAATAAGTTCGTGATCTGTTGTCAAATCAACAGGAAACAAACACAAGGATTGTACTTTACTTGAAATATGCATCCAAAGTTGTTAAAATGTCATACAATTTATCATGAAGCTTTTAGACATTACTTCTATTACCAATGAAAATCTTGTATCTATCATGTTGTTTTTATTTAAGTTGGATAGTTAATATAACTTGGTGATGAATGGTCTGTAAAGCCAGAAATGATTGATGAATTGAGGCATTCACATGTCTAGTGTATGCATTAACCATCCAGGCATCTATTGACACTGTACGTGGAATCATGTTAAGGAAGATGGTTTGGGAAGTGACAATGAAATCTATGATTGGCCACTCCTGTATGCAATGTTGCCAAGACAACCTTATCCGGCACAATAGTCGTGTGCGCCATCGCCTTGCTATCTTGTGAGCAGATACCTCGTATTCTAATCTTCTGGTCTCCAAAGCCATATGATCCTGGACAAGATTGGGCATAATGGTGGAGGCGTTTTGGAGCCAGTGTGGCCATTCGGTCCTTTTTCTGATAGATTACAGAAGAGATGTAACAGTATGATGATGACATTGAAGAACAACCAAGATAGTGATTATGAAAAAAATCTTAGTTTATATGAAGACTAAAATATGAACATAGAAACTTTTGGCAGTCATCAGTTTCAAAATTAATTAGTTGTGGGTCTATGCATCATAGTAATTTGTGTTACTCGGGATCTCCATGTAATATGTTTGCATTCCAATTAGGAATGTGTAGAAGCAAAATACCAAGAGAATTATGCTGGATATATTCCAGAACATTTACCATCACAAAAAGAAGGTAGAGAAACAAGATGTGTCAAATTGCAATTTTATGAAAAAGTCCAAAAAGTACAAAATAGCATATTTCAATATTTTCACGGAGAGTTAATGTTGTACAAAAAAGATGAATGGTAGTTTAAATGGCTCATATATGTACACTTTTCCCCCTGCAATTCTGAAATCAATAGAGATAGTTATAGAGGTACTAGGCCATCGTCCGCCTGCACGGTGTTGCTCCGTTCGAACATTCCTCCCTCCACAACACCGTGCGGTAATTCTATTCATAACCGTATATGTCACGTGGTTGCGCGATAGAAAGTTTACCGACCAATAGAAAGCTTTGTTACAATGACTACCAAAAAGCGTTTGGGGCTTTGCATTTCTGATGTCTTCATCTTCGGCTTCATTTCTGCCAATATATGTTGCAGTGACACCATGAGCTTTGAGGTATAACACCTACTCTTCTATAATACTCAACAGGCTGGTAAAGCATAATAACATAATGATTTACCATTTCCAGTGCGACTAAAAACGAACACATCAGACTCGGAACTAAGTACCCTGAACGGCTTTTGTCCGAATAGTGTATTGCCTCGACATCCAAGCCAATACAGCTTCCACTGTGCGAGCATTTTCACTATCTGGCAACCATCATGGTGAAAACAAAGGCCAACAACTTTCAGAAAACGGTACTTTGGGATGGTTGTTGACACCCCCTGAACCGTGTAACAAGATTACCCTGCACATGCAACATATTTAAATTTGGTTGTTTAGGATTTCTTTAAAGTTAAGTTTGTGCTGTTTTTTCGATTTTAGCTATTTTCAACGGCTTTTCGACCGGCGTTCCACAGCAGCTCGCGCAGAGCCCATATAGGAATACATGGCAGAGTGGTGCGCGTCTTTAATAGCGTCTTGTGACTTAGCTCTGCCCCGACAATGTTGATAGCTTGGTCAAGCGCGTTGATGAAAGAAGCAATATGATTGGCTGTTGGTAAACTGATTCTAAACTGTGAGGGCATTGTCACATACACATATTCCTAATGAAATACTTCAAGGTGATAGTGGAGTGCTTCGCCGGAACATTCACTTTGAAAATTCAAGATGGTACTAGGCATAGACGTGACCTTTTGATCTGATGACGTCATAGATGCCATGATTGAATATTTAATAATTTTGTTTTGATTGTACACGCTATAACCTTTCGAATAATACCTAATTTGTACCTGTAATTTGTAATTTCTTTCTATGTGAAAAGGTCCTTCATATTCCGCAAACCCCTTACTTTTTAAGAAATCCAAAATTGCAGACAAATGAACCATTAAACAAGCCAGCATGGGACATTTTTTGGAATAGGAATAAAGGAGATTCTGTTCTGGGATTGTAAAAATGCAGGTTAAAAAAATGTATCAGGATGGTGACTGGGATCACTATCTTCCTCCTCAACTAATAGGAAATTAAGCAATTTAAGTGCATATCTGATCCACTAACAGAAGAAATTCACATTAGTCGTATGCCCAGAATGCCAACAAATTTATTTACGCCATGCCAACCGAATTTTTTTCATCGACTGACGCTGGGGGCGCCATATTATTTCGATAGGCGTAACGAGAAAGTTATGTAAGCACGTGACCCGTGACAAAACTAAAAAATGTGCCCGAACTATGGTATAATTTTACGATTCACCGAGGTAGAGGTAAAGAGGTATAGTTATTACCTAGCCTGACAAGTTGGCGTAGGTGGCGCCCTGGACTGCTGCGATCCCCACCAACGATCGCAGCAGTCCAGGGCGCCACCTACGCCAACTTGTCAGGTTAAGTTATTACCATAAAGGTGCACAAAGTGGACTTTGGAGTTTGTACATACTATTTAAATATGTTATATAATATATATATATTTATTATTTCTTTATTTCTCTTTCAAGCATTTACAGAGAACACTAAACTTGTGTACGATTAGCACAATGGAATGGATTTCGCTCGAATATTGACGATTAATGGCTGGTGAAAAATTCGTTGTGTTCATAGTTATAGAATCAGTAATAATAACGGATGGTTGATAAATTGTTGCCATGCACTAGTATGAATATTTGTGTATAAATAATGGCTGTCTCTCTATAACACAGAGGTCTTGACATTTTACACACATAGTTAAAATTTCATTACATTCAATAAATTGTTGACGTTTGCATTTGGCACCTTTACATAGTCTCGATTTGCAAAAAAGTAAATTTCCAATTAAATGATATACTATATATAATGTGATTTCATAAAATAATAACATGGCATCGTAAGGGTTCGCATAATAACCCTACAGAAAACTGTGTGAGAGAATTTCTTGGAGATAACCAGGGCGAGTTACCCTTGGGTAATACTATTATGTGCATTATCCGATACAAGCTGGGGTTGGAAACTTACCTTTAAGCGTAGACTCCTTGTTTATGGGACAGGAAGACTGTTTTTCAAGCTTCAAATCGGATCGCTGTGGATTGGAGCAAAGTACTGAAAAGTTGTGGCAAATAAGTGGCAAAGCACTGAAAAGTGTGGCAAAGTACTGAAAAGTTGTGGCAAAGTGCTGAAAAATAGTGGCAAAGTTTGAAAAGTAGTGGCAAAGTGCTGAAAAGTGTGGCAAAGTACTGAAAAGTTGTGGCAAAGTAGTGGCAAAGTACTGAAAAGTTGTGGCAAAGTGCTGAAAAGTAGTGACAAAGTACTGGAAAGTAGTGGCAAAGTACTGAAAAGTGTGGCAAAGTACTGAAAAGTTGTGGCAAAGTGCTGAAAAGTAGTGACAAAGTACTGGAAAGTAGTGGTAAAGTGCTGAAAAGTGTGGCAAAGTACTGAAAAGTAGTGACAAAGCACTGAAAAGTGAGGCAAAGTGCTGAAAAGTAGTGACAAAGTACTGAAAAGTAGTGGCAAAGTGCTGAAAAGTGTGGAAAAGTACTGAAAAGTTGTGGCAAAGTAGTGGCAAAGCACTGAAAAGTGTGGCAAAGTACTGAAAAGTAGTGGCAAAGTGCTGAAAAGTGTGGCAAAGTACTGAAAAGTTGTGGCAAAGTAGTGGCAAAGTACTGAAAAGTGTGGCAAAGTACTGAAAAGTTGTGGCAAAGTGCTGAAAAGTAGTGACAAAGTACTGGAAAGTAGTGGCAAAGTACTGAAAAGTGTGGCAAAGTACTGAAAAGTTGTGGCAAAGTGCTGAAAAGTAGTGACAAAGTACTGGAAAGTAGTGGTAAAGTGCTGAAAAGTGTGGCAAAGTACTGAAAAGTTGTGGCAAAGTGCTGAAAAGTAGTGGCAAAGCACTGAAAAGTGAGGCAAAGTGCTGAAAAGTAGTGACAAAGTACTGAAAAGTAGTGGCAAAGTGCTGAAAAGTGTGGCAAAGTACTGAAAAGTTGTGCCAAAGTAGTGGCAAAGCACTGAAAAGTGTGGCAAAGTACTGAAAAGTTGTGGCAAAGTGCTGAAAAGTAGTGGCAAAGTAGTGAAAAGTAGTGGCAAAGTGCTGAAAAGTGTGACAAAGTAATGAAAAGTTGTGGCAAAGTACTGAAAAGTGTGGCAAAGCACTGAAAAGTTGTGGCAAAGTGCTGAAAAGTAGTGGCAAAGTGCTGAAAAGTAGCACACACTGTGTTTGTTGTAGACGCTGGGTCGCGGTCACGTGGCAATTACAGTGTATATAAATCATAAGTGGTTTATGCGCCATCAGGTGAGAAGTTATGCTGCTCTGTGTACGGCTGACTTAAAGCATGCTTAGAAGTAATGACCAGCATTATAATACCGTAATTTCTTACATTTGTAGTTTTATAGTTTCTAGTCGTGTTGTATTTTGTATGTCTTTGTTTTAGTTTTTTTAAGACCATACTGCTGTACCTCTGCGTTAGTGTTGTGCCAATAAATATTATTATAATAGCATGAATAAACAAGTCATTTACCACTGAACCATTGATTAGTGTGCAAATCAATTAGAGTCAACTGACTTTCCACAAAAGAACATAAGTACGGGCAAGGTGATTTGTTCAGGGATATGTAACAGCAGTGAAAATGAACTAGTGCTGTAATTTGCATAATAATTAACCAATTTTTTACCCATATCTCAAAATCAATTATTGCATTTCAATTAACACAGGCTTAGTTTTGTATTGAAATTCGAGCTTACTAATTTACCTAATTAATTATCTAATTTTCACAATATTCATAATTATGCCATTTCACTGCAATAGGGTACATATATGATCTGGGGTAATCTTCAGACGTGATTAGTTTAATGTTCATATTGGTTATCTAATTATTATTTGCCCATTTCTGATATCTCAAACATTCAGGTTGAAATTTTGACATTGAGTGAATACCAAATTTTAAAATTAAAAAAAGAAAATATATTAGCGACGGTGATGAGTATGATGGAGTACGCAAACATGACAATTCATTACTATACACGGATTTACAGCAGGCGCAAACAAAATTATACGGGAAGTTAGGGGACTCCATAGGGAAGTTCCTACGAACATTGTAATATAGCGAGGTACTTTTCGTATTGACGTTATGAAATGATCTAATGCTATGAAAACGATTTGCTACATTATAATCTCACTTTCCCTGACGCCACTTATTTTGGACTCATTGATTTGTGTCTAGGTAAGTTCTATGGCTAATTTGTTTTCATATTGTAACTAAGGAAGTTGTAAATCACCCTAACGAAACTTATGTGGGGAATATTGGAACAATGATATGCACTTTCCCAGAGAAGATGCAAGTTAGTCATACTACTTTAGATTGAGCCCGCTATAAGCGCTATAAACGCTCTAAACTTCAGACCAATATTTGCTGTTTTAAAAACAAAGGCTGATCGAAAACTGTTTCGAAATATACACAAAAGAGACGAGCAAGAGTTAAGTGACAATCAATGATTTATGAAGCGTATCAAATGCAGTTACTTCATCGAAGGTATAGAATCAGTGATTGAATGTTCCTTACGAAACCCACATTGTTTTCTCATAGTCCACTTGTTCATTGATCCTATCTTTTATCTGAATGTTGTGAACAACATGAGGTAATGTAAAGGCATAAATTATTCATTGGGTTTTAATTTCGATTTTTAACACCGATAAGTAAAATGCGCTAAAATAAACTCTGCCGATTTCGTGAATCCAGTAAAAAGGCTCAAACATCAAAATAGTGAAAATAATTTGTGTTGCAGCAAACAGCATTGTAAAATTAAAGAACACCTTACAGCACTATTAATTAATCAGACTGCTCTATGATTTGTTGTTACGTCCCTGTGGTAAGGTTCAAGTGGGGGCTAATCTGCACTGGCTCGGAAGGTTGTAAATGATTAGCTAGTTTGAATTTGCATAACAATACTGACAATGAACGTGCATTCAACGCCACAAGTTTTTTTGTTTTTTTTAGCCAATCAGAATTCATCTTCCGACCCAGTGCAGATCAGCCGCCAAGTGGCAATTCAGACTTAACCCCGGAGACTATCGCATAGTACTATTCCCCAATCGTTTTTATTTCACTAGTCCATAAATACTGCCCTTAACAACAATGACAGTAAGTACAGGTATGGATAATGATTAATAAATATTAACTATACACACAAAATAATCTGGCGAAATTTAACTTTCCCGTCCATAAGCCATATTAATGTCATCATATATAACATGAAATCAACATTCCACTATATTATATTACAAGTACGTAACATTTGTATCATTGGATGTTAATTTCCCTGTTTTCGGGATGCATGAAGCTTATCCACAGGTGTGTATAACGTACTGGTGGTTACGTGGTATTTACCAACACATATATGCAGTATAAACCATATAAGATTGTGGGTAACCAGAGGCATTGTGGGCATCTTATGATCTGATTTAATAGTAGCAACCTGCTTCAAAGTTTAGCGGTTACAACTTCACGGCAATATGTTTTTATTGAGGTTTGAATAATATACATACGACACCAAACGTGATGAAATTCCATTGGATTGCTTCCAGCCCCAAACCACAGCGTGTTCAAACAGTGTCGATGGTGTGAACACATAATGAGGTTCTTATCTTTCTAATTACCGGTTACAAATCACGCAGACGTGACGGTTTTACGCCAAACGTGTTGGCATTTCAATTACAATCACTAAGTACAAATTTCTCACAATGTCCGAAAGCGATGCTAATGAGGACTGTGGCTGATGTTTTGAAGTTCAACCAACTGAATATAATATAATACAGACGTGAACAGTGGCATTAGTAGAGCAACGCGTATTCTTTCTAATTTCATGAAGGACTCATGGTTTAAATACTAGTGTCTTGTTTGTTGTGCTCAGTTATCTAAATAAATCACCTGTTACTTGACTTCAAAGATAAATCATCCAAAGAAAACACAATAGCCCGTCAAAAAGGCAGAGTATTTTTATCATGCAAATTGGTCTTCCAAAATGAATTGACGCTTGTGTCCCTCCCATCTAAGTCACTCCAAGTCATGTTATTGACTGTCGTCATGTTTATCGAGGGGGGATTGTAACTTTGGCGAGGTGAACATTTGAATATCTATTGTCTACCTGTCATTTAACTCTGCGTAACCATACCAGCACGTTGTACCTTAACACCCACACACCACTCTGAGCACCACTACAGAGAACATTGCCGATTTGATCAGAATCAAGTTTATCAGACATGCAAACCTGATTGGTGAAGAAATTTCAACACTTCATCATGCGAAGACATTTTATCGCTGTGATTTTCGTCGTTTGCCAGATTCGGGGTAAGGTTTTAAAATTATTATTGCTATAACGTCAAAACCACATCTTTATTACATCTTTATTTCCTCAGCAAACACAGTCCCACAATTTATCAAATTGTTCGCCGGGTAGAATTCAGTATGTCTGATACTGACTTACGCGTAAATTGAAACTCTCAAAATTCTGATGCATTTTTAATAACTGATGTATGGGTATCCAAATTCAGGGTACTAACTGGTTGTTAAGACCATCACCACGTACTTACACAATTATCATCCTCACATTTTGATAAAGTTCGAATGTTTTCAGTTATACATTGTTCATTTTCCCTAATATTCTTTATTTCGGGTTTCTTAGCCTATTTCTGATCTCGTTAACGAAAATGTAGGAATCCATTTTAGCGCCAGTGGTACTGTCAATGTAACCATGCATGAACCTGGTATAAATATATGGACTCTGTACTATGTTTGCCCGCCTTGAAGATTGCGTGTAGACGGAACCGTTTCACACATTATATTGATTGATGATGATTTATTTATTGTTTTTTTGTGCAAATATTTGAAATTCTTTCTTGCTACCTAATTATCATATTATATATATATATTATATATAATATGATAACCAGACTAGCAGCTTTAGTCACTCACTTGTAAAAAATCATCTTCTATTGTAATAATATTCTATTAATAATATTTATGTATCAATGGATGATTTTAGGCGTGAATTGATTATCCGTAATTTGTTTGCAATCTTTGCAATAACCTGGGCCCTCACGTATTTTTTGGTTACTTTGGTTTCAAAAATGTCAAACAAGCATTTTAAAAATGTAAAACTTTAGCATTTTTGAAACGGAGATTTGAGCTGGAAAGGCTTGTGCATTTGTCATGTTAGACCTATCCTTGAAAAATAAAAAATAAATCATTTACACATACTCTCTTAAAAATCAAATTTGCATTTCAAAACTGCGTTCGCAAATACACGTATTGGATATTTATATGTTTGATCTCAACAATGTTGAAAGTCTATTGAACAATAATAATAAAACAAATATGTGTTTGTATATATTGCATCTTTAACCTACACGGTTCATTTTAGAACGATATAATCTTCTTTGTTAAATATAGTATGTTCTCCGGGCCATTTACGGCCGACATAGATGTCGTCTAGATGTGTCTTTATGATCTCGAAGATTGTGTTTTACAAAGTCTACCGAGTAGACATATCCGATTAGTTTTAACTACTCATAACTCATCCTATCAGCTCATGCACAACAAAAAAACTTTGCCATTTAAACGCTATACACATTATTTACATACATGTAAACCCCGGGTGGAGAATACTGTGTAATCACGGTACATAAGTTTTTGCCATGTTTGCTGATTTTATAGTCACAGAATTATAGAGGTTCAATACTCGCAGTATAGAAATAGTCGCTACGATGCATATCACAAGAAACATGTGTTGAAGTTGCAAGTTACCCGTACGAATCCGTACCGTAGCTTGCGCCCGTTATACGCACTGTAAACGCTCATAAATTCAGACCAATTTTTGACAATTTTCAAAACAAAGGATAATCGAAACCTTTTTTGAAATAGATACAAAAGCGACGACCACGAAATAAGTTGCAATCAATGATTTATGAAGCGTATCAAATGCAGTTACGTCATCGAAGGTATAGAGTCTGTGATTGCATGTTCCTTACGTAACCCACATTGTTTACTCACAATCCATCAATTTGCAAAACTGGTTCATTGACCCGACCTTTTATCTGAATGTTGTGAACAGCATTAATTTTTCACTTGGTTTTAATTTCGCTCTTTTATAGCCGATAAGTAAAATCCGCTAAATTAAATCCGACTGTCATGTGAAATAACAATAAACTCGTTATTTCTCTGCCGAATTCGTGAACTTAAAACGCAGTAAAAAGGCTCATACATCACAATAGTGAAATTTAACGCCAGTGAAAATAAATTATTTTACAGTAAACAACATTGTAAAATTCAAGAACATCTCACAGCACTATAAATTACCCAGAATTCTCTAAGATGTGTATCACTGTGCGTTGATTTCTTTGAAACTTTTTACTGGTTTACTATGTTGGACCCTATTAAATTCATAAAGAGTCTGTTGTTGTTTTTTTTCAAAATTACGCTTTGCAATGTCTGGAGAAAAATAAAATATAGGGGTACTAACAATGCTGTCAATCTTTGGGCGATAGAATTACTAACATTCGTTCTAAATTTGGTTAACTGTTTACAAAAAACACTATTCAACAATTCGACGAAAATTAAAAATGAAAAAGAATATGAAAAAAAAGTGTACGTTTTGAGGATGCATGAAGCATACCCACAGGTGTGTGTGTACTGGTGACATTTACCAGCAAATATATACCAGCATAAACTATATAAGATTGTGGGTAACCACAGGCACTGTGGGCATCTTATGATCTAATTTATGGTATCAATTTGCTTCAATATTCAGTGTTTTCGTTCAGGCTAGAATAATCGGATGTTACATGAGAAGGTGTTTACAGTCCCAAACATTATCAAATTTCATTAGATTACTTGCAGCTGAAAATCACAGCGTATCAAACCAATGCCGATGGTGCGAACGTATGCTCTGAGATTCTTACCTTTTTAATTACCGGGCGCAATTCACGCCGACGTCATTTTTTTTCTATTGCGTCAAACCACGAATTGACCACTAATCAGTTTACTAAGTACAAAATTCTCACAATGTCCGAAAGCGATACCCATGACAACTGTTGTTGATGTTTTGAAGTTCAACCAGCCGATTGTAATACGTTCGTTTGGCAGGTACTGTAATACGTAGAGCAGTGTCATTAGTAAAGCAACGCGTAGTTTCTAATTTCATGAACGAGTCATGGTTTAAATACTGGTGGCTTGTTTGTTATAAACAAACAGCGAATTTAACACTATTATTACACTTAGTCGTCTGAATAAGTCACCTGTTACTGACAAAGAAAACACAATAGCTCGTCAAAAAGACAGAGAATTGTTATCATGCAAATTTGTGTTCCAAAATAAATTGACGCTTGCGCCCCTCCTACCTATGTCACCCTAAGTCGTGTTATTGATTGTCGTCATGTTTATCGAGGGGCGGATTGTAACTTTGACGAGATGAACATTTGAATACCTATTGTCTACCTGTCATGTACTAGTAACTTCGTGTGACCATTCCAGCACGGTATACCTTAATACACATACACAACACTGAGCCCCACTGCAGAGAACATTGCAGATTTTATTAGAATCTGGTTTCTCAGACATGCAAACCTGATTGGTGAAAAAAGTCCAACACTTCATCATGCGAAGACATTTTATCGCTGTGATTTGTGTCGTTTGCCAGATTCGGGGTAAGGTTTTTAAAAAATTGCTATAATGTCAAAACCACAACTTAGTTAGACCTATATTAGGGAATGTTTCATTTTTGAATCGCCAGTACTTTAAATATTTCGAATGATATACATCAGATAAGCTGAACACACGTTGATATCACTGTATCCGGAGCCACATCTATGACAACCACAGTTCCACAATTTATCAAAATACTCGCAAGCTAAGTCTGATACTGACTTACCCGTAAATTGAGACTCTCAAAGTTCTGATGCATTTTTAATATCTGATGTATGGGTATTCAAATTCAGGGTACTAATGATCGTTAAGACAGTTTCGCATTTCAAAGTTTCTTCCATCATCACGTACTTGATTCACTTATCACCCTCATATTTTAATAATGTTCCTGTCAGGTGTTTTCAGTTATACATTGCTCATGTTCCGTATTATTCCTTATTTGGGGGGGGGGGGTCTTGGCGTATCTCTGATCGAGTGAACGAAAATACAGGACTACGCTCAGTAACCGTGCATAGACATAGTCTAAATGCTCTCCTTGAAGACTTTTTTTACCGCGGCAATAATTTATTTGCAAATATTTCAATATTCTTTCCTGCTATCCAATTAGCATATTATTACTTATTAATATATATTGAATAACGACAATTACTATTGGCTCCCATTGCACTTAGTCAGACTAATGGCCATAGTCACTAGCTTGTAAGGAATCATCTTCAATTGTTATTTAAAGTGAGAACAAAAAGTCAGACAAGGCTCCTAACTACATGTGAGTCACCGTGCGGTTATACTAGTAGTAGGTTCATGGTCAATGGGATCAATTACAGAGGCCTGGATACGTACATCGTAATAAACAATGAAGCACGATAAATTGATTGTCCGTGATTTGTTTGCAATCTTCTCCATTAAAAACCTGGGCACTCACGTAATACCCATTGCATTGTTTGAGAAAAACTCTTTTGTAACACGATTCACAGTTTCTCTGATAGAAGGACATGTATAGGACTGTATTGATTTTACACCAATAGTCGTAATTTCAATCGATTGGCATTGGTGTAAATGGACGTTTTAAGGACATTATAACATGGCAGATGAAAGCCAAAAATCTCAAAAGCGATTTGTATCGGTATTTAAACCCACATTCTGACTATAATGGACATGGAACAAAGGCGACCACAATGTCTCGAATTCAGTAAACCTGCATATTATGTCACTTACACGAGATCGTCTATTTTGCGGGCAATTTACAATTTTGAATATCATCATGATACTGACTGTATGCAAAACTTATAATGATTACTTGAGCAAAGGTCAATATTTCTTTGAAAACCTAGTTAGATTCGAGGTCACAGAAAAAAAAGTCCCCTGTGAATAAACTCTTGTTAATCACTGTATTGTAACAATGACGATAAATGAACCCTTTGATATCTGTTTATAGACAAGCCTCCTGTATTCATTTATACACTGTCTTAACGACTAGTTAGTACCTTAAATTTGAATAGCAACACCTCCATAGTTCTTCCCACGGCGCTTAACGAAGGCTTATAAACATATGTTTAGGATCTTTCTCGATAAAAAGACCGACATGAGAAGATCAAACACAAAACGCCAATACTTATTACATTTATTACTGAACTCATAACATTTGCCACCATACAACTCCTCCTATAGTAGACGTTTGCCGTTTTAGAACTGTACTTCAAGAAGTAGGTTTTCAAAAATGTCAAACGTGCATTTCAAAAGTGTAAAACAGAAGCCGAAAACGGCTTGCATGTTTGCATTTTAGGCACATTTTTGAAACTCGGTCTTGAAAAATAAAAAAAATCCTTCACTTGTATTTTGCTAAAAAAATCAAACTTGCATTTCAAAAATGCCAATCGGGTTTTTCAAAAATTTAAAAATGTTTAAAAAATGTTAAACATGTAAAATTGCTGTACATTTTGAACACCATTTTAGTTTTCAAACACGCACTGAATAATTACATGTCAATTGTTGAATATAGTATGTTCGCCATTACAGTTTCAATGGTTGCAGTCTAGATATTCATTCGCCTGTATTGAGTTTTCATTATGATCTCAAGGAATATGTGCTACAAAATGTATTGACACACCTGATTGGTTTAAACGCCCCATAACTCACCATATCAGTTCATGTACTACATGGATGCAACATATATCCCAAACCAAACCTAACAATACCAAGGTTCACCATGTAAACACTGTAGAAGAATTCTATGTGATCACGGTGTATGAGTTTTAGCCTTGTTCACTGAATTCATGGTCACGGAATTGCAGAGGTTCAAATCACGCAATATAGGAGTAGTCAATTTTAAATCTATTTGGAACATCGCCATAATTAGTGTTTGAAAATTAACGCCGTTTATACAACTCAATATTCAAAACGTGCGCGACCGAAACGTCAGAATTAGTGCGATTTTGAAGTTGTAATCCATAATTGTATACGGGACGAAAAATGGGCGAAAACATCTATTTTTAACATATTTCTTACTTTACTTAGTCTGTACAATCGTTACGGTTTCAATAAAGCTCTATTCTATTCTATTCTATTGTCGTTTGATATAAATTTATCGTTGAGTAGCTTTGACTACTTCGAACACGGACACAACACATTTTCTCGTTTAAAGGGACCAGATCGAACACGCCCACCTAAAATGTTAATATTGTCTAATGATTTGGTCCTCGAAAACGCTGCTTTGCACCACGGAAATATCACGTACAGTAGCTCCTCCTGACTTTATTGTTCATTAAGTTGATGTTGTAGAGCCAACCAAGTTTGGTCAAGGTTCATTGTTCTACACTGTGTTCTGCATTTTGTACCGCAGCTCATTTATTACCCGAAGAACGCTGTAGGGCTTTATTATTGGAACACACTCAGCATACGTGCGTCTATTACAATACAAGTCACGGTGACTTTGACACAGATTATATTATACCCCACAGCAGGTAAAAAAACACAGTTGTTGGTGATCTTATTTCACAATGAAAACAAAGCATGGTATTTTAGAAACTACTGAGTCATCATTCTCGCTGGAGTCAACGACATCATGTACTTAGTCTATTAAACTATATCTGCATTCAACAAGGTCATAGGCAACGTAGACCATATCGCAAATCAAAATCATAGTGAATTGTGGGATAGTTTTGCTGTTGTCGAACCGTGACTGAACACAATAGGGCAACCCCGCCATAGAACTATCCCACAATGCACTAAAATTTGAAATTGCGACATGGTACATAACTTTGATAACCAGGTTATAGAGCAGAGGTAACAAGGTTTTTATTAAAACAAATCCAAATGCGTTGTAATAAACACTGACATTAAAGGCCATTCGCATTTCCCAGAGTCAAAAATAGATGAATCAAGTTAGGACAAATTTGAATACTTTGTGGGGCTGTGCAATATCACTAGGTTATGAATAGCACCGTGAACTTGAACTCAACAGGTTATGCTTGATGGAATGCGGAGATACGCATGTGCAGTGTATTGATTCTGCGAATGCTTAAAAATAAAATTGTAATTTTTTTAAATTGTAAAGATTTGTGCTCAATATTACATTTATTGCGCAAAGTATTCAAATATTAAAAATATTACTGTAAAGGGGGTAATTATTCACTGGGTTTTAATTTAGCTTATTTCGCTGACTGGAAAATGCGCTAAATTAAAACCCAGTGAATATGTAATATTTAGTATAGAACACATTATCTAAATGATAAAACCGTGAATTTAAAACACACTGAATATGCCTGAAATGATAAATCAGTGAAATTTAAACCCAGGGAAAATTAGTCATTTTACAGTATTCCGAATTCATAAGTTCGTCAAATTGTACCATTCTTTCATTCAGTTAAGTATTACTTTTTCAAGGATGCTAATTAACAAATAGGGGCGGTAGAAATCGAGGGGGTCGAATTTCTTGCAATTGTCTTTGAGGGCCGTTTCTATTACATGCGCTTGTTTCAATGTAACGCATCATAACATAAATACAAGTAGTAACTAAATTGTCACTCGAACCGAGTCAAGCCAACTTGCGAGTTTTAGGCAACAGTATATTTATAGTTAACTTGCAACATTGGTTATCAAATTACAAGTTTATTTTGAATGTTACGTCACCTGAAAGCATGTCTTAAGTCTGGTTTCATCAATTACAAAGCTAAGGCATATTTCTAATACATGTCAAAGTTCAAACGCGTAAAAACTGTGTAATACAGTTTAGTTCTCCAAAGTGCACCATACAAACACACGTGTTATATAATTTACATTGGTTGATCTAAAAAATATCAAACTTAGTCTGCTGTTAACCATACCACAGAACCGAAATCCTTGTGAATAGATGCAACAAACGATTTGGCACCAACGGCGGTGCATGAACTTACGATCCTGGGATGAAGTCCTAGATGTCATTGATTCCACAGTGTTACTATTTGTGTCAATCTTGACAAATCTCTGCCAATCTCTGACAGACGAACATATCTTGTTGTCAGATTTTTTTGTGAAAACTAAGTTGGGCGGGGAGCAACTTTTGAAAAGCCAATTTGGAGGGAAGCAATTTATTTTCCCAAAAATTTGAAAGCAAAGGGTGAAGTTTTTTTTGCCAAAAAGTTTATACTAATCTGGAATGTCTTTCAAACGATGCACTTAACGAAGAAACTTTTAAAAAATTGCAAACATTGAAGCAGACGATCGTCGGCAGCAAACAATGTCTATTTAGCCGGGAGACACTTTTCGTTCCAAGGTCCCGCATTATGTTCCACTCTCATAGAGCTGCCAACAATAGAGGGATTTTCTAGTGCAAAAAATGCGATCTGACAGATGCGAGTGGAAGTCTATGAACCTTTTTTTTTTGTTGTCTAAGACAAGATTTCATTGTTTGGGAAAGATATTTGCCACAGTGTTCTTTTTCTGGTTCAAATACTGGTGGATATTTCAACGCCCGACTCCCCTGCTTCAAGTTAATAACGAAAGCATCCCAAATAAAATGTTGACTTACATTGATGTCAGTTTAAGCATGTGTGTTATAAATAATTCATACCGGTAACTTAAATATGTACAAACTGAACACGGCTCAAATCGTAGGTTTTTCTCATTCTTACAAGCGTTACAAACTAAGTGTTAGTACGTCAATGTTTTAACTGTGGCGAATATCGGAGTATATAGCAATAAACATTCCTCAGCCGACGAAAGTTTGTGCTAAGGTTTAGTTTACAGTTTTAATATAGCTCTGTTCAGTGTTTTAAAGTAACGAAACCTATACTTTTAGGCAACAACAATTGTCATACAAATATTTCATAGTAACGATGAAACGGACCAACATCATTCATTATTTGATGGAAGCGAGTCGCCTCTCTATCACATCATGCATCAATTATATGTAACCAACTGATTGTTTGGTTAATTTATCGGGTTGCCTGGTGACGTTTTCAAATGTGCCGCAACCAATTTGTCTTTTAATACAAAAAAATAATAAAATAGTGACTCGGTGTTACGTATTGGTATTTGGGACTGGTTACCTTAACAACATATATTGAGACATGTATTTGTTAACGGTAGTCGCTACCAGTGTCTTTGGATATTCAAACAAAGTCGTTTTTGTTTTACAGTGTCACTTTCCGCTGACGGCAATGGACCAAAAGTTGACAGAATTTCACCGGTATCTGGTAGCGTCAGAGGCGCGACTGAAATTGCAATAGAGGGGTCAGGTAAGGCCACTTAGAATATCGCCACCTAGTTTATAAACATACCAAGAAGTCGTTGTTGTTAAAAGGATTAGACCAATGTGTCTACTTAGGGAATGGTTCAGTGGAGGCACTCTTATGCGAACAAGCCTCCAACGGTTAACTAGACTGATTTGTTATACTTTTGTTTTATCAGCGACATGATGGTATCCAGGTGCATTATGTATTTTTATCGATATATCAGTAAAATATACAAATAAATAACACAGATGTTGTTTTTTTCATTCTTATTCGATTTCTATGTTTTCAATGATCCAGGATTCAGCCCGACTACCTTCAACTTTGGTCCTGGAAATGAGCACCTTGGCAACAAGGTATTTTTGGAATTAATGACGTCATCGGTACAATGTGATGTAAAGCACGCAAGTGATACTCGTATCGTATGTGGCACAAGGTAGTACACCAATAATCGTTATTTGTATTTGTATTTATATGAACACTGTTAACCTGACGTGACGTGATTATAAGCACACTCGGCTCGTGCAAGCGTCTACGGGACCGCGTTCTGCAATATTCTAAACTATTTGAATAACTACCCAGGATAGAGATGTTTCTCAGCTCGAGAGGTAGAACCCCAAATTATGGACGCTAAAACATTCGAGTTGTTCAAAAAAATAATAATTTAAAAACTTGGCTTAAATCACAATAAATTAAATTAAGATCAAATATATCAATATAGGGGGGGGGGGATATCCAGTACTGCATTCCAACGACGTTCACAGGAGTACACTCCGCAATAATAATGCCGGGTATTTTCAATTTCTCGTTGACAGTCAGGGAAATACAGTTTTGGCATTTATATTAGAATATATCTTTCGACGATACCACGTCATAATTTGAAATAATTTATCAAGCATCGTTTTTCTGAGTGTTGTGACATTTTCTGCATAAAGCAAAGTTATTAAGTTAATTATTCCATGCTGCGTGTTTCTCTGTCGTGATACAGGAGAGCATCTCCAGGAAGCTATACAATTCGTTTGGCGGTCGACGGAATATTCATTGAAGATATCGACGGACAATATTGTGACAATATGAACGATTGTACTTTCACGGTAGGTACTTTCACAGACGGTTCACGTTCAGATCTGTTATTCCATATCATGATAGTGCATCTACTGGTGAACAATATACAGCATAGACAACACAAGTAAACGAATCTAAATATTTACAGTATTCTGGTTCAATCTTTAAAAATGTTTCTCATGGTGTACGAAGTAGTTCCAAGACGCAGATTTAGCAAGGAGAAAAGTGACCGAAAGACGCTTTACACAGAAGTAAAAATATCAATGCGTGTAGTTGATAACTTGAATGTATTTTTGTTTACAGTATTCTCTGGATATGTCGCCGAAAACGTTGTCTGTAACACCATCGAACATCGTGCCAGGTAAAATTGTTTCAGATATTTAAACAAAAACTCGTCTATTTTATTCTCAGTGTTATTAGTATCAACACATGGCGGAAGGGAATTCTTGATCGAATTATTGTTGTGTGTGAATTACAGTCAAATATCTTGTACATAACCAATTTTAATTGGTGCATTTCAGGAACTATTTTGGATGTCAGAGGTCAAATCTTTACTGACAAATATTTTCAAAATGACGCAGAGAAAGATGAAGATCTTCCGAGTATTTTAAGGTAGAAAATCTTATCTTATATATTATTGCAGAAGGACCGGTTGTAAAATACAGCTGTTGGTCGATTAACACAGTTTCGTTATTGTTTTGCATAATAAGTCCAAAAAGTTTCGATGAATCATTAATTCTACCAGTGATATTATAACCCGGACAAATACTTATTTATTTACGCTATTACTCAACCAAGGTCTGAGTACGTTACAGAAAGTTTCCTGATACCCATAGTTCAATGCGCCACAAAAAAAGATGGCGGAAAGTTTGAAGTTGTTGTTTGCAGGTTCTCTGAAATTTTCACAATTTTGCTTCATTCGCTGTCTCAACAAACCATGTCTACAATGCATGTGGTGGGTGGCTAATTTTGGAGTAAATTGTAAGTCCGGTGAGTTTGAGGTTCGTCATTTTGTTCAATTGTGAACTTGTTGGGGTCGTTCGTTCGATCGACCGACAGTCAGCAAGGCACTTTTCCCGGAAAAATAGCTTACTAACAACTGTTCGGGAGAAATTATTATGCATTTCAGTATAGTCTACTGGTCACACTGGTTTAGGTTTATTACCAGCCAACCGGGCTTTATTTGAGCTACGCAAGTTATTTTGGTGTGTACAAATTAGGTCGGTAAAAATAAGGAGACTGTCACCTAGCCCTGAGTACAGTCCTGTAGGTTGGCCTCCTTCCGCTGATCATTCGAATGATCAGCGGAAGAAGGCCAACCTACAGGACTGTACTCAGGGCTAACTGTCACCCTGCAACAACAGTATCTATGGTGATTTGTTTTTGATCACTTGTAACCCCCCCCCCCCCCCCATCCTCCCATGATGCATGTAGAATGTCGGGTAACCCGGTTGTTATAATATTATTCTAAAATGCATGAACTTCAAAAAAATATTGGATTAATGGTCCCACTCCAGATACAATCCCATATTTTTTTCTCAGACCACTTGAGTTTTTACCCATATTGAGAGAAATTCTCTATACTGGAGAAAATAACATTTTTGGGGAAAGTGACTCACTGTAAGTCGGTGTTAGCTTACCAAATGATAGTACATGACATTTGTGAATGCGCCTTTGATAATATGCAACTCTTTTGTGTATCTCGACTCAGGCTGGCAATATGTTGAGGCCAGTCTGTACTTATATTTGAATTTTGTTCTCGAATCTCAATTTGTAGAGTCTATAATACAGGCCAAGAATGCAGCTTGTTGTATACAGATGAAGAAGGGGAACAACAACTGTGAGTGAGAATTCATATTCATTTAATTGACAGCTTGTTTACAAGATGGCTTCATACTGAGTATGAGTAGCGCTATGTTATGTAGATTGCTTTATTGTTCTTATGTTCAAAATAAATAATACTTTAAAGCGACAATACAGTTTTGAAATTTGTCAAAATGGCTTACCAGATTATAGGTTTACCTATTCGCCCTTTTGGAGTCGCATTTTATATTTTGCTTCTTTGCTGGAAACTTGATTCCTAAAAACCGACATTTTCAAAATACAATGTAAAATACAGAGCAGAACGATATGTCAATTCCAGCTTTGAAAAGGTCAGGTCAACTAAACTCTTGCATATTGTGACCATTCAAATCACGAATAGTGTGAGAGTTAAATCGTGCATCGTGCATCGTTCATGGATGTTGTTTATACTTGTTTTACATGTTGCATGTGTCAAAACGCTCTCATCAGATCTATAGGTACATACTGTAATTTTGACAACAATCTATACATTTTGTGATTTTTGTGAAAAGTAATATTTTTTATTTTCAAAAAAGGGCTAGTAATTTTCACTAGCCTGAATGAATAGTTACCCGTGCCGGGGGACAGACAGGTAGTAATTTCAAACACTGGAAATAGCTGTAACTATTGATTTTTTCCCCTTCGATTTTCTGTCAATTTGTTATAATATTCACTAGATGGCTTCATATTCACTAGACGACTTCATATTCACTTGATGACTTTATATTCACTAGATGGCTTTATATTCAATAGATGATTTCATGTTCAATAGATGACTTCATATTCAATAGATGACTTCATATTCAATAATTCTACTATACTATGTGATTTCATGTAATTTTACTTTAAATTATTCACATCACTACATTATTTCAATTTACTAGGTAGTTTGATATCAATTCATTAGATTGTTTCTTATTTCAGGGAATGATTTCTGATCATAATCTCTGAATGAGATAAAAAATACTAAGAATAATATATGACTTATACATAATCTATTCAAATTCTATTTGCATGACAATAATCTATATTTGTTATCCATTTTGCTTCATATTGCCCTTATTTATCATTTGTGTTTTTACTTTTGTTTAAAAGTGGCAGTGAAATGCCCACCTACCCATTTAGGTTTTTGGTTTCTGTTGCCCTGGAATAGACTTTAAATTATAAATCATCTTCAATTACAGCCGTTCTGAGAATTATTCGGACAGTCAGTTAGCAATATATGTTGGAACTTTGCAAAACATTTGGGTCTTTTCCAATCTAGACTTGATGGCGCCGTTGTATTGGCACGCCCACAATTGGAATCATTCCATATCTTGCAAGATGCGGGTAAAACGCTGTTTTCAAAACGACATGCGTTGGTTACCATATATTAACAGGTTATATGTTGTATATGCATTCAAAGTGTTATTTTAAAATGTTATAACCATCTGAGTCCACCTGACATAGCGTAATTTACAAAACAACTCCCGAGTGTTGAGTAACCCCAGGTATTAATGAACTCGTCGTTGGCGGGAAGGCTCAAAGTAAAGTTTCTTAGCGGGATGCGCTGCAGTTTCGCGACAGTTTTGGGCCAAACTAAAAGTTGCTTTTACATTACTGGTGCATTATGTATCAAATTCAGATTTTATACCGAGGTGGGAGAGTACGTCAGGGATACACAAACGGAAAACTCGATTATAACGGTTTGATGGATTTTGTCAAATCAAAAGTGCCTTCCTTGATCGAATCACTTTTTCAACTGCAGTTTGAAAATGACGGGGTATAACGACCGTTATTATATTTAGTCCATTTTTGTAATAGGTAAAACTGACTAAAATGAGCGAGTGGTTGACATTTTTCGACAGATTTAAGCAACACCCAACTTGTGATTTTCAAAATTACTGAAAATAATTACAATATAATTATAAAAAATAAAGAATGGTTGCTGTGGACGCACGCTAGATAATACTTACAATTCACCAAGCCGACAACCCCTATGAAATAGTAATCTCAAACCACGCGCCCGTCACTCAAGTGGCGCTGACAAGTCTAGATTGGGCAAAGACCAAAGTGTTTTGCAAAGTTGCAAGTCATTTTGCTAACTGACTGTCCGAATAATTCTCAGAACGGCTGTAAAATTTAATATTTTGAGTTGTAGCAACACGCTTCTCCTGAATATCAGACAAAAAAAACGGGGGGGGGGGGGTATGCAAGTGTCATTCACTGAAAACAGTTAAAACTCCTTTTACAAGTGTGTGAATAACTGGTATGCTAACGAAAAACATTGTTGTTATTTACTGTGGAACATGAATCAAACATTGAATTGTACAACATGGTTTTTGTTTCTTTTATTTCTCCTGCCATAGATGATTACCCCATTGATATGTATCAAACAGGAACCAAAATCAAAATATACCAGGTCGTGAAATTAATGTATGAAAAATGGATCCGAACTCCAGTTAATGACTTAAGTTGTTACTGTACCGGATTCTGTCCTATATTCACCCTGGGCCGTTAAACAACAGTTTGAGTTTTTAAAAAAAAATATAATGGGACCAAAATATCGGCCCAGGGCAATTTTTCGGCAGTTTTTAAAGTAAGACTACCATGTCTATGTTGTGCAGCAATGTTCCCTAGTGACGTCACCAGTTGAATACTAGTACTTGTATGCAAATGAATAGCCTTGTGAATTGTTATGCATGATGTCCAGGTGTGCTTTATTTAGGACAGCCTAAATATTTACGTTCATGTTCACACATGATTGTAGTCAAGCCTAAAACTTGGGTAAGCCTAAGGCCTGCCTTATTTTCGAATATAAACCCTTTTTTTAAATACCTACAGCTAGAGCTATTAAAGGCTTAACTTGCTCTGCTATTATTTGTTTAACTCAGAATGGGGTTTGGGGTGTGTGGGGGTGGGGTATGTTCCACTCGGCTAAAGCTTGAATTAAATCACCCCTTATCATGTTTTGTTTTGTAAATTAACTGTTTTCATGTACAAGTTTCCACACACTAGACAAAATGTTCAAATAGCCATGTGAACTTATGAACCAAATAGTTTGATAGACATAAAAAGGAGCGGAACAGTGAATGACAAAACTGGAGAAAACACACTGGGGGGTAGTTTCACATCTGCTATTCAGAGGCTTGAACAAATGATGTTTTTGATTTTTTAAGTAAGGAATTTTCTGATAGATATTTGAAGATGAAATTATATCTTCTAAATGTATAATGTCTCAGGCTAAAATATTTTACCCTATTCAAGACGTGTTTTTTCTTTTACCAGTTTGTGTACCTGACTTTTAGCCAAGTTAGGCCTTCAAGGTGTAGTTGCACCCTGAAGTCAGGACTTAGTTTGATCTTTGTGTGAATTGCACACAACATCTAATCAATGTGACTTTAGCCTGGGAGACTTGCAGAGCAAAGTAGTATTATGTAGATCATTCCATTGTATTTTATTTGCTTAGTACAATTAAGAAATGCCATACAGTATTGGTTTGGAGAAAGTCATAGAACTCTACTTTGTATCTGTTTCTTGGGGCAAAATAATGCTACAATCAGCTGGTCAAATGAAGATTTATTTATCTAGAAAGCAGTGGCAGTTTCGTGCTAGAATGGCTTCATATAATACAATACAATAATACTTTATTATCACCGTAAAGAAATTACAATCTTTTTTGGGCTATGAATAATAAAGTTAAATTAATAAACATGAACACAAATTAATTATAGTATCAAAAAACAAAGAAAGTTACTAAATGCTTCTTTTCAAGTTTGCATTATTATCAATGTATTGGATTAGTGTTTTCAGTAAATGTATATCTGATGCGTTGATGATTGTCTTATAAAATGTAGATACCGTAAAAATCATATTTGAGGCCGCAGCTTTAATAGAAGCCGCACCCCTAACTTGAGACATTGTTTCATGTTGAAATTGACAAGTTTTGATCCCAGAAAAAAGTCTGCAATATAAGCCGCACCCCAAACTTTCACAAACCGAAC
Organism: Saccoglossus kowalevskii; assembly: GCF_978046115.1. Taxonomy (NCBI): domain Eukaryota; kingdom Metazoa; phylum Hemichordata; class Enteropneusta; family Harrimaniidae; genus Saccoglossus; species Saccoglossus kowalevskii. The sequence continues at coordinate 30,029,993 of NC_140650.1, read as the reverse complement.
AGACACCACATATTTCAGAAAAATTTAATTTTAAATTAAGGCATAATTTTTTGAACATTTCAATCTTTCTTGACGCCTAGATTAGAGTCTAATTTAGGTTTTCTGTAGTCATTGACGCCTATTCGAGAGTACAGTTTTTGACTCCCATGTGCGAAGCACAAAATGGGAGTCTTTGCAGTTAGTGTGTGTGTGTGTGTGTGTGTATGTGTGTGTGTGTATGTGTGTTCGACTGTTCCACTGCTATCTCAAGAACCATACATTGGTTTTTAATGAAACTTGGTGCATAGATGCTCTGGGCCAATGCGCAGATTTGATTAGGTTTTGGTAAAAATCCATGCTCGTTAATTACCTAATTTGCATGATAATTAGCTAATTTTTAGCTATTCTATGACTGTTCCACTGATATCTAAAGAACCACTCATTGGATTTTGATGAAACTTGGTACATAGATGCTCTGAACATATGCGCAGATTTGATTAGTTTTTAGTAATAATCCGTGGATACTAATTACCTAATTTGCATAATGATTAGTCAATTTACGGTTTTCCCACTGATATCTCAAGTACTAATCATCACAATTCAATGAAACTTGGTACATAGATGTCATATGACACTGCACAGACCTGGTAGTTTTTATGGTAATATCAGTACATATTAATTACCTAATTTGCATAATTAATTAATTTTCAGCATTTGATATAAGTACTAATCATCACATTTCAATGAAACTTGGTACATAGATGTCATATGACACTGCTCAGACCTAATAGTTTTTATGGTGATATCAGTACATATTAATTACCTAATTTGCATAATTAATTAATTTTCAGCATTTGATATAAGTAGTGAGCATTACATTTCAATGAAACTTGGTACTTAGATACTCAAGGTCTATGCAGAGATTATTTTTTTTGGATAAATATTTGTGCATATTAATCACCTAATTTGCATAATTAGTTAATTTTCAGCTTTTCCACGGGTATCTCAAGTACTAATCATCGCATTTCAATGAAACTTGGTACATAGATCCTTTAGGACTATGCAGAGACCTGATTAGTTTTAGGATAAATAATTGTGCATATTAATCACATTAATTAATTTGCATAATTAACCAACTTTCACACTGATATCTCAGGTCCTAATCATCACATATCAATGAATGTTTGTACATGGATACTGTAGGACAATAGACAGACCTGGATAATTGTGGGTTAAAATCTGTACTTGTTAATTACCTAATTTGCATAATTAACCAATTTTAAGCTTTCACACTGATATCTATACTACTAATTATTCCATTTCAATCAAACTTAGTACAAAAATGCTCTAGGACAATGTACAAACCTAATTAGTTTGGGGTAAAAATCTGTTCATATTAATTCCATAATAAGCATAATAATTCATAATTTTTTGGTTCTAATCACGTTTCAATTAAACTTAGAAACATAGATTTTCTGTTACATTGTGCAGACCTCATTAGTTTTACACTCAAATCTGTTCATATTAATTTTCTGATTTGCATAATTAGTTTTCAGCTAAGTAATTTCGAATTATATTTAATGCGTCTCCAATACTCTCAGCACATGGGAGTTCTTTCTAAGCCTTCTTTGATTATTATGTGTACCATGAATGGGTAAAGTGCGTTTCGACAATGAGCTGTTATTATCGTCAAAAGTGTTCTTCTTAATGCTCAGCTCATCTTTCAAAAACAACTAATTTCTTGATTTAAAAAAAAATCATGTCGTTTTCCCATCAAAGCCAAACGATCGCACTACAACAACGGTAAATCTCTTCCGTGTGCGTTCACCATGAAGTTGCTGAATACATATTTAAATGAGCTATGGTAATTTAAACATGTTGGCTCCATCCAGCGTTTTGATTGGTTAATTAGCGACTTGACCTATCAGGTCAAAAAACAGTTTCAAGTCACTTGTGTTTGAACAAACATGGCAGATATTGTATCGGATCGAGTGTTTACATGTGACCGAAATCATTCTTTGTGGTGAAGCTAAGTTGAATTTTCACAACAATTCAACGAATTTATTTTTTGTACGTTATTGTAATCACTACTGAGTAATAATCATCAATTATAACACTTCGTAAAACAAATAAGTTATTCACTTGTGTGAAACGCAGCATGAGCTGCTGGAATGCGATACCGTACCGTGATCATTTGCTACTAAGAATGCATTCGTTTTTGTTTTATTTCTTTTAGAATATACTTTTCATTATCAAAAAAAAATAAATAAATACATATTACTTTAAATATACTGAGTATTTTTTTATTATCATGTGAACATTTTGATTGACTAATTTTCCCCGATGTCTAAATTAGAAAATGGAAGGTACAGTCACTCTGCCGGTAGTCGAACATGCCAGTAGTCTGACGCAATTGACTGTGTCAGACAACTGTCTCTCAGTTGTGAGTGCTAACGAATTAGAGTGACGTTTATTCAAGAGATTATAGTATACGTTAGGTACCGTAATCTACAAATGCGTACAAATCTATTTGTAGATATTATTTATTGTGCAGTATGTTATATAGTGTGAAATTTCATTTGTGTACAAGTTTGTCTGTGTGTAAAAATTCGAAAGTGCGCTTAGAATTGCAACAAAGTTGCAATCGAGTGTCGTACATCTCATCTCATTAGCATATCATTATCTCTTCTGGCCTTTGTTTTCTGAGAAAAATTTCCCACTGTTACCGAAGTGAATCTCTAATTAAAACCGCACCAAGACTTCACGCATCTGAATTCGCCCATTGAAAAAATGAATTTTAATTAAAGCCATGGCCTCAAATAGGAATTTTACAATACTTCATTTCAATAATAATATGAGGTTATTATGAGAATTCCTCTAAGTATGCACAAAGACAGTACAGCTGGAGTATCGACCGACGCGCAGCAATCATGGGATTGCCAAAATCAAAAAAAAGTTTAGAACAGAATCAACGAACTCCTTTGTGTGGAGTCCGGTCAAACCCTGGTGGCAGCCATGTTTGTTTTTTTATTAGAGGAAGCCATGTTTGTTTTTATTATTAGAGGAAGCTTACTACAACAGTAGTGTTCTTCTGCTTACTAACAGGCTCTGCTGGGTCAATGTGGTGATCAAATTTCTAAAAAAAATTACTAGTACATGAAGCTAGAAAAGTTTAATACTCTAATCATAATTCTTTATTTACTCTAATTTGTTTTCCTCAACAGAAATGTTACCAGTGTAGTAATTTAAGGATGTTCAAAGGAATTCAAATTTCATGAAATACTCCCTACTATTGCTGTTACCATATCATCTTAGATGTTTTCTGTCATTTTCCTACGCCTCTATTGTCATTGCTGTTGCATAGTTTTCTGATCATGTCAGAATGTGGTTTACATTTATTGCAGAAAACTTTTATAATTTATTCACCATTTTTGTTATTTTATTGTTCATTAGATATGGTATCACACTTGATAGTGATAGTACTTGGGGTAATTTCCAATGTCGCCCAGGAGGGACATTTATTGGTAAGTACCATAATATAAATCATCTACATAGTTTTGAAAAATAATAAATGAAATGTGTGCTGTGAAATGTTTTAGCAAAAAAAAATCACCTTATCGTCCCATTTTTGCATTTCATTGGTACATTTGGCAAGTTGAAGCACCATGAGCTGTAAAGGAAGTTTACTTGTACATCTTAAAAGTGTACCACATGTTTTTTATCACAAAGGCCCTCAACTACAAGTCTTCCACCATGATCTCATATTGTGGGGAAAAGGGATGAGACTACTTATTAAAAACTGAATGTTTACATTCCAGGCTCACAGAATGTATCTATGATCGTTTCTGGTTATGGACGTTCCTTGGCTTTACCTCAGTTGTTGAAAGTCAGTGCACAAAATAAGCTGTACATGTTTCAGACTCATGCTGGTGAGTACATCTACAACTTTATCGCTGCAAACACCTAATTCAAATTGTTCTTGATTTTACCAGAAACAGTTTTATATTTCTTAGTACTAGTGAAAACTATTTTTTAGTTTTACTTAATAACATATAATGTTAGGCCATTGTTTTTTAATTTTTTATTCCATGGTTACATTTCAATAAAATGTCTGGTTTATAGAAATCATCTCTGTTAATCCAAGTACTGGCAGCACTGAAGGTGGAACTCATTTGACAATTACTGGAAAACATTTTGATACTGATTCTACAGTTTTAGTAGGAGGTAGGTGAAGTCATACTGTTAAATAGACATCTGATTGGGTGGTACATTATATCTGTATAGCTTTTCCATGAAAGGCCCCTTCTCCCCTGGGAATATATAAAGAAGTTGATAAATGATGAGCATGTCAACTGCCATGAGGGAGTTTGATGAGTCTGACCATTGGATACATTCCTGTTCTCAGGTGTTCCTTGTATCATTGATGACATCACCACAACAACTACCATCACATGTGTGACTGGAGCCCAGGCTGCAGCACAGTCACCATATCCTGGAAATAGAGGACTACTCCGGGAGGTATGGACTGGCACCACTGTCAACATGTAAGATATACAATATTTAGTTGTTTTGAATTGAAAAACACTGTTTTCATTATAGGAGTGAACCAGACACTATTAACACTACAAATTGATTTGTTTTTTCTTTCCATCCCCAGTATTAGTGAGATTGCAACCCTGGATGAATCTTCACCTGGATATTTAGATGAGATTGTTGTTGATGGATCCAGTGAGTCTGGTTCTGATGCCGGTGACAATTATGTCTCCAGATTGAGTGGATATTTTGTGGCTCCTTATGACAGTGACTTTACATTCTTCATCGTAGCCGATAATGAGGCTCAACTCTACTTCAGTGAGACTGAGAATAGGAGTGACAAGGTACATGTATATGCCATTAGTGTCTTGTAAACCTATTTGTTCAATTAGAAGTACCATAAATACCATAAATAATTTAGGCATAATCTTTGGAACATTTCAATCTTTCTGGAGTTGTAATATAGGTTTTTTGTAGTCACTGATGCCTAGTTAAAAGTACAATGTTTATTGTGACTAATGTGAATGGGCAAATTTCCTTTAAAGACAATGAGCTGTTATCATGAAGAAAGTGTTAAAATCCTTCTTTAATGCTCAGTTTATCATTCACAAAACTATTAATTGTTTTTAACTGTAATTGTTCAACAGTCTTTGACATCTATTTTATAACCAAATTAAGGCCTTTAACTCTTTCTTTACGGTACCATTACTATTTAAAAGAAAAATGATTGTCAGTTACAAGAATCGTGCTTAATATTTCACAGTTGTCATGCTAAGTACTTTTGTGTAAACAATGTATTTTATTTCTTGTTTGTTTTACTCAATTGACAAACCAACTGCTGTTCTGTTGTTTCTAATTTATATTTCTTTTCACAGCAACTGATTGCCTCCTGTTCTTCACCTACATCAAATTGGTTTAGTTTTGATGAACAGAAATCTGAATTAATCTCTCTCACTGGTGGCACTAAGTATTATATTGAAGCATTACATAGAGAATACTCTGGTGAAGACTCTGTGAAGATAGGGGTCTTGATTGACGATACTCCATTTGTACATAGCCAGGTTGAATCTGCTGTGAATGAATTTCAGAAAATACAAATATCGTCTGTGACAAAACAAGAGATTCAGGTGAGTGTAGGGACATATTATTGTAATATTAAATATTAAATATTTCTTTTACTAAAAATATTTGCACCTTGCTAATTTTAGTGAGAAACATTTTTGATGTGGTCTTTACATTAAAATTTCTTTCTGGTGCTTTTCGAAGGCAAATCATGCGAGTTGTATAATGGGCCATTCCAGTTTATATCTGCACCCCCCTGTTGATGAGGTCGGATTTCCAGCACTGTATGATGGGGAAAATACCCCGGAATTCCAACTGTATATGGAGAAACAGAATCTGGAAATTAAGACGAGTATGGAAAAAAAAATTCTGGAAATCCAGGCAGTTAATAAAATATGGCCTAGTTTATCTCACCACATACCGGTTGATGAGGTTGGATTTCCAACACTGTATGACTAAAAAAATTTGGAATTCTAACTGTATTGGGCCAGTATGAAATAGTTATTACTGAAATTAGATAATGATGGTGGGACGAATGAGCTCATCAACACCGTGAATCAGGACTAGTTTGGATTTCCATTATCAGATATAAAATTTTGAACTTGGTAAATTAGCATATGATGAGAGTTATATTTGGAAATCCTACTCTGTTTGGTGTCACAAAGGAACTCATCAACACCATAAGTAGAACCTATAGTTTTGGATTTCCATTACTGTATGGTGAATGGTGATTTGGAAATAAAATTTTGTATGACTTATACACCCATGGAAATTATAACCTGTATGAAGTAAACACACAAACTCATCAACAGGGGGGGTGCATATATAAACTGGAATGGCCCAATGCCTGGGGATGTCAAAAAACACTTTCTTTACAGAAATTGTTCATAACTTTAATCCTTAACAATAATCAATGTACATAGAATGTACCACACAGTTTAAATTTAATATTGAGATAATCACTTTCATAGTTCCAATATTATTTTTATTCTTTCCCATTCCAGAGTGTCACACTCTTCACTGAAGACGTTTTTCAATTTGTGTATGATGGGATTGAGTCAGATCCTCTGTCAATATCATCTGAGGTTGCTGAGGTAAGTAAAAATGGTCAGCAGATGTATCCAAATTTTTTGTGTGTGTCTTTTGTGTATACTGGCCATATCACAACTCTTTAGTATGTATCCTTTCCCAGTTTTCTCAGTATATAGTTTTTTTAGTACATGAATTTCTAAACTCTGAATGAACACATATCAAAGGTAGACAGGGTATTAAATTTCACTTTTTGATGCTTGTGAAATTGAGTTGTTCAATTGTCTAATTTACTTTAATCTGTTTAATTCACTCATTTTCTTTCCCAGATCCAAGGTGCCCTACTGAAGATGTTCAGTGTACAGTGTCTAGAAACACAGACAGCCCCAACTTGGTTCCTAGATGATTTTGAAAATGATATTGGTTTATATGAAACTGGTGAGAGAGTTCAAGATGAAGAGCCATTTTGTGGGCAGACCTCTTTGAAGAATCCAACCAATATTTATGTAGCTCCTGGTGAAGATGGGTTTCCTGTTTCAGTGTATAACACTGTAAGTCAATAGTGCTTGCTTGGATTTCAGTGTTAACGCACTAGAAATGACACAAGAGACTGATATGCGAGAAAAAGTAGGGGGATCAAGAGCCTCAGCGTACAAGCGTCTTAGCCGTCTATTCCATGATATTGGTCGCCTTTGACCAACATCATGGCAAGGACGACGTAGTACTTGAGTGAGGGCGCCACCTAAGGGTACTCTGTGTGTAGGTGTCATTGAGGCCTGTGTCCCGCGGCGAGTTGTAACTTTTAACTCATCTCTGGGCAAGTGCGACGTGTTGCCCAGAGTATGGATTCCCTGTGTGACAATCCCCCCCTCTAGCTGTATTTATTGATAAATAATCAAAACATGAAATAAGCACAGAGGAAAAAACAAAATACAAAATGATGAAGCAGACTGTAATGATGGGAGGGTGGGAGGTAACTTGAACGATGCTCACTGTATGAAAGCAGGAACTAAATGATGCGATGAGAGTAGCCAAGACTAAGGGACGCCGTGGATGCACTAACGTGATTGGCTAAGATGGCAAAATGTAAACACATGATGGTTCATGGGATACTAACTAAAATAGCACAAACTGGGGAATGATCTATAAAGTAAATACGAGTTACATAATCAAGGGTGGAAGTGAGCTAGCTGACTGATAAAGGTCAATGGAGTGGGAGACAAAGAGTGCACATTTCGGTGCGTTAACATACAATTACAAATGTTTTGTAATAGTCACAAATAATAGAATTGGAGTACAAATAACTAGAGAACAGTGTGTGGAATACATGATAGTCTTGTGAAGTAGATTCAACTTCTGAATCTAGTCATTGTTACAATGATACTGCCATTCATACTTGATCTACACAAGTCTTATTTTTGCAAACAACTAAATGAGGACAATACCTAGTTTATTACAGAGTATTGCATACTAACCCCTTTGGTTAATGAAATTTTAATTTCATAAACAAATGGGATAATTGCCAATTATCATATAATACTGGTTAAATAAAATCGAAATAACAGTGGATAGCTCCCGTAGGGGGCGTCCTTCCCCTGTCATCTGATTTGCATACTTCCATTTTTAACCACGAGATTGATTCACGGTTGAAATTTGGGCTTGCCAAAATATCATTGTTTTTGCGGTGGAAATACATTGTTACCACCCATCATCACAGCCACCGAACTATTAGTGTGTCAGGAAGCTCTTGTGGACATCAAGAACTTCGTACTTAGTCACCTTGAGTAAAAAATTGTAGTTTTAGTAACGAAACTCAAAAGCCCGCCTTCAGTTTCAAGATGGCGGAAAATATGGATACCGGAGAGTTGAACACCGTTCATCCCAGCACTTCGGATTCAAACACTTTCGGATGAAAGTGTGAAGAGTGCCATATATTGATGCTCACTTACGATGATCACCGTATTTGCATTCCATGTGGCAGAAAATGTAATGGGCACATCAACTGCGGTGTTTGCTTCGCCTGGCCGATAGAAACTTGGAACTGGGATTCCCGCCTACGCAAGTCAACGGGAAAATCAGGAAAGAAGAAATCCAAAAAATGTCATTTGGAGGAGTCTTCGGTTTCATCGGTACCTACCAACGCTGAGGACGAACTATTGGCAGACGAACCCAACCAAAAACGTCCAAAGGAGACTGACAATGAGCAAAGTGTTATAGCTCATTTACAGAACAAGGTGGATCTACTGACCAGAAAAATTAAAGTTTTGGAAAACCCAGTAGACGAAGAGGTACCACCAAAAGCATGGAGTGTCAGCGCTCTCCAGGCGGAAAAGAAAAAGTCCTACACAACAGTGGTGCGAGAAAATGTTGAAGACGCACTGGCTGAGGCAGGCGTGATTTTTTCTACTGAAGATGCTACAAGCAACGCGGGGGAGGCCGGCTCGTCGAAAACCACAACAGCGAGTGGTACCGACAAGGAGGACCCCGAATTCAAAATCCGCTCTGATGCTATCACGAAAGGTGCGGTTATGGTCAAGAAAATCTTACCTCTACCGATTCCACCGATGACGGACGCCCCACGTTTCTCGATCGGTTTGTCTACACTGCCGAAAAAGGACACTTTTGCGACTTCAGCAATGCTACCATGGTCTCCCCGACTGACACAGGGCGCTGCTATAACACAACGCGTGATCGGAGGAGGCAAATGGGATCGTGACGTTACCGAGAAAACCGCTACAGCCACCAAGGACGACTTCTTGGGGACTAACCAGGACGATTAGAGCAGACGCTACCAAAAAGTTATACCGCCCGCTGATGAGTGGAAAACACCGGTCGGTACCGACGCCAGCCTGCACGAACGACCTCTCGGCGTACAACCACCAGAACTGTGGCCATGCGTCCGGGAAATGGTCGCCGAAGGAAGTATAACGAAACATCCACTCGGCAAACCACAAGTTTACATCCCGTATTGCCTGTCCCAGTCAACGATATGTAGATTGGAAAACAACGTTTGGGACACTTCTCTTGCATTAAGTCATGGAGAACTTTTCACTACTACTACACAAATTCAGTTAGCGAAATTCAAAACAGGCAACATCACCAAGGATGAACTGTTTAGCACATTAGAGCCGCTGTTGGTTGCGACTAACGTCGTCGACGCTGACATAATACAGAGTCATCTCCAGTTACGAGCGACTATTCAACACTCTCGCCGTGCAGCAGTTTGGTCCGCTATGCTAAAGACAGCCGCCAACGCTGAAATCAAGAACGAATTGGCGACGATCGATTTCAGAGGGACCAAATTATTCGACGGAAAACTCAGCGCTGTGAATTCTAAGTTGAATGAGAAAGCAGCGGCAAAAGTTAACCGTGTGATGATCGAAGGCGCCTTTAAAGCCAAGCAAGCCGCTAATAACAAGCAGAGCATCGCGACCAAGGCGAAGCCAGTTAACCAAGCTACTACGAGTCAGCCCAAGGGAAACGCAAAGGCAAACCCGAATCAGGCAAAAGGAAAAAGTGGAAACCAGCAGCGACAGAATAAACAATTCTCGAAACAGACTGGTAACACTAAAAAGTCTTCCTGACTATACGTCAGCAAATATGGTAATGTATCAAAACAAGGTGCGATTAAACATGTCAAATATTACTCAAGTCTCCGAGTATTTTTGTCAAACAAATCAAACCACAGATCCCCTTACACATATACCACTTGCATTAAACGATTCGATTCAGTGCCCAGGATGGCGGGAACTCAATCGTGCACAACAAAAACACGGTCGGCCGCACCTCAGGTCGGTGGGCGATCGTATAAACAAACAACCGGCCGAATGCGTGGACCTAGGGAGAATGACGCATCGACCGGTGAAAAAACAGAAACCCGTAAGGCAGAGTCCCTACTCCCCTCCAGGTTGGAAAAAAAGGGGGGGAAGGAGGTTAAACGGGGATATAACGCCGTATTCACTCCAGGGGGAAATGGAGAAATCGGCGATGTCAATGTATACCGCCACAAGCGACCGAGGGTTGGTGAGTCCCTCGACGCTGGTGGCACTGCGTCTGCAGAAATGTATTCCCCGGTGGAAAGAAACGATAAACGATCCGTATGTGATATCGATAATAACACACGGGTATCGAATACCGTTGATAAAAGAACCGAAATGCAAAAAAAGAACATGTATTTCGGGGAAACCGGGCTCTACTCAGTCAACAATACTGAAAGAAAGCGTGGAAATACTACTCGAAAAAAAGGTAATTCAGCGGGTACAAAACCCGAAAAATTCTTTCATCTCGAGGTTATTTCCCGTCAAGAAATCCAACGGTGGGTACAGGCTGGTGCTGGATTTAAAGGAGTTGAACAAATTTGTGAAGAAAGAAACGTTCAAAATGTTAACTCCGGCACTAGTGAGAGCGTCAATTCAAAAAGGGGACTGGATGACGTCCCTCGACTTGACCGACGCTTACCTGCACATACCAATACACACAGAAAGCAGGCGCTTGTTACGATTCGTGGTGAACGGTGTAACGTATCAGTACACCGTCCTACCTTTCGGCCTGACGTCAGCCCCACTTCTGTTTACAAAAGTTCTACGGAAAAGTGGTGGCGTTACTGCACAAGAACGCAGCAGACGTCAACCCCTACTTAGACGACTGGCTGATAAAAAGTCAAAATCGGAACCTGATTTGTCAATCAACCGAGCGGACTGTCAGTCTACTGCTAAAGCTAGGTTTTCTGATAAATATGGAAAAATCAGAATTAATACCGACGCAGAAAATAGTCTTTCTGGGCATGGAACTGGGTGCGGAGAAAGGCATGATCCGACCAGCCCAGCACAGAATCGACAATGTACAAAAAATGATACAATCATTTCTAAAACAAAAACAAGCCACACTACGCCAGGTAATGCGACTAGTGGGGATGTTAACTTCGATGAGGGGCTTAGTACCGAGAGCGGCACTACAGTCCAGACCGATCCAACGCCTAGTGTTAGACGCACAGTTAAAAATGCGACTATCAAAGGACGGGATAAAATACGAAAAACCGGTACTGTTCACACCGGCCTTTCTGGAATCACTTCCGTGGTGGGGCAACCTCAAGAACCTCACGGCGGGGATTCCCATGGACAAGGCGAAACCGACAGTAACGTTGGTGACGGACGCATCCATGACGGGCTGGGGAGGGCACTGCATGGACGGGATTGCACACGGTCAGTGGAACGAAAAACAAAGGAAATTTCACATAAACCGACTGGAAATGCTAGCGGTGCAGTTCTCCCTGCAATCCTTCAAAAAAGCGGTAAAAAACCGAGCCGTGTTAATAAGATCCGACAATCAGACTGTAGTAGCTTACCTCAACAAGGAAGGGGGAACGAAATCACAGTCGTTAAACGACCATGCTGTAGCAGTGCTAAAGTGGTGTGCACAAAACAAAGTCGAGCTGATGTGCAAACATATACCGGGAGTCCAAAACGGTGTAGCGGACTCGCTATCCCGGGGGAAACCCTACGACGACACAGAATGGGAGCTGTCACAGACGGCAGTAAACCTAGTGTTCGACATGTGGGGGGAACCCCAGGTAGATCTGTTTGCAACACCGGAAAACAAAAAACGTCCCGTTTTTGTGACGCGTTATCCGGACAAACAGTCACTGACGTGGGACGCACTTCAGATGGAGTGGGGCGGAATGTTCAGTTACGCATTCCCACCATTTCCATTGATCCACCGAACGTTACAAAAACTGGAACAATCGGAGAACTCGCACATGATTCTAGTGGCACCGAACTGGCCGTCTCAGACTTGGTTTCCGTTACTGCTGTCTCTGCTAACGGACCATCCGAGAAGCCTGCCACAAGAAATCACGTTGACACAACCCGGCGGTTATACACCAACCAACCTGGCTGTACCAACTTCACGTGTGGAAACTATCCAGCAATTTAGAATTGCGCAAGGGTTTTCAAGCCAAGTGTCGCAAACAACGACGGACGGGCTTAGGGATTCCTCAAATGGATTGTATCAATACCACTGGGAAAAATTTCGTAATTGGTGTCTTGCAGGGGATATACATCCACTCTATCCCTCTTTGCCCCAAGTAGCGGAGTTTTTTTCTTATTTGATCAACGAAAAAAAGTTGAAACCGGGGACAGTAGAAAACTATAAATCGGCGATCAACTCTGTACTCAAACTAAGCCTAGGCAAAAACATTTCGGATGACCCGACAATCTCCGATCTGTTCAAGGGCTTTATTACACAGGCAGGCCCCATTGAGAGGTACAAAGCACCTGCATGGAGCTTGTCAGTAGTCCTTGAAGCGCTACGACAATTCCCATACGAACCGAAGGAATTGGCGTCACTACAGGACTGGACGAAAAAGACTGTTTTTCTACTAGCACTCGCTTCAGGGAGGCGAGTTAGCGAAATACACGCTCTGTCATTTGAAGACAATTTTACGGTGTTTTATCCCGATAAAGCGATTTTAATGACATCAGTAAAATTCAGAGGAAAAAATCAGAAACTGCACGAGACGGCGACTCCGATCGTTATCCCGGCACTGAGCAATATTTCCAATGAAAAACAAGACAGAATTCTTTGTCCGGTACGTGCGCTAGCTTATTATAAGAAACGTACTTCCGGGGTCAGAAGGGGTCAAAGGTCGATGTTCGTTTGTTACCAAAAAGGTAAACAAAGCTCAGCGGCGTCAAAATTCACGTTAGCGAGATGGGTAAAAGAGACAGTTTACCACGCTTATAGTGATAAGTATTTGAGCACAGAGGCAGGCAAAGTCACTGCCAAGATGCATGACTTAAGAGGCATAGGTAATACACTGGCATTTGCTAGCGGAGCTTCTTTAGCCCAGGTGCTAGCAGCCGGGTCCTGGAAAACTAGCAACACTTTTCTCTCTTATTACCTGAAAGACCTAGTGGCCGAGTCACAGGGCCTACACTCGTTAGGCTACCTAGTGACAGGCCAAGTTGTAACGAAACAATAGGGCATGTAACTTCCCGCAACTGCAAGAATTATTCAGTTAGCGGGAGTTATACAGTTAGGGGGATGGAATTTTTTCAATTCCATAATCAGGTGGGGTAGTATTTATCTGCCAAGAGATATTCTCTGGTAATCTGTCCCATTTGTTTATGAAATTAAAATTTCATTAACCAAAGGGGTTAGTATGCAATACTCTGTAATAAACTTTTAAAACTAGCGCCGAAGGCGCATATTAGTTTTTATGTTTATATAAGAGATTGCATACTTACCTTCCCACCCAAAACCACCCCAGATAAATAGCTACGAATCAATATCGTGGTCAAAAAGATCTGGAAGTATGCAAATCAGATGACAGGGGAAGGACGCCCCCTACGGGAGCTATCCACTGTTATTTCGATTTTATTTAACCAGTATTATATGATAATTGGCAATTATCCCATTTGTTTATGAAATTAAAATTTCATTAACCAAAGGTAAGTATGCAATCTCTTATATAAACATAAAAACTAATATGCGCCTTCGGCGCTAGTTTTAAAAAATTAATATTAAATATTGTCCAAAACATTTTCTTTAAATTATTTTGTGGCAACTAGTATAAGTGCATATATATTTTATTAGGTAATAAATTTGTTTTTTCTTCAGTTCTGCTTTGCTTACAGAGGGGCTATCAATCCACAGTTCAAACTGAATGTGGCATGGACTGACATATATTCACAACGTAAAGAGCGTCATGTATGGTATGATTTTGATGATGATTTTGTTGTTTCATCTGATGCAGAGTAAGTACTAGTAGAATAATTTTTTCTTTCTTTTCGAAAACAGGGGCACATGGATTGATCTCCATGCCTCGACCGATCACATTCAAACTTCACACAAACATCTTATTGTAATGAATGCATTTCCAGACCTCCTTAACAAATCATGTTCAAACTTTATTTATACATCAATCATCATGTTGCACATATGCACAAGTATTCGTTGGATGATCAGATTCAAGGTGGCTGAATGGTTGCCATTTTAGTGTTGAACAAGTTTTGTTTACTATTGAACCAACAGGGACTTTATCATATCATGAAAAGATTGTGGTACATTGTCTTAAAATAATTTAGTTTTATTACATTGAACTGCCATGATATGTATGAGAATATTTGTGGAAGCATTCCCTATGTAATCTGATCAGGCTTTTAATTAACCTGTGAATATTCTGTATAGTGTAATTTGTTTGACTAATATAAACAACTTTCTACTTCCAGTAGGTGGTTTCATACTTGTGTTGATTTAGAAGATATATTGCTAGCTGATTCTCGACTTCCAAGTGAATTCACCTTTTATATTTTATCAATAACCTTGAAAGGTGAATTGGAAGAAGATTTCTACATCGATAACGTGTTCATTGGTGCTGGTCATGTAAGCTGTGAGTACTGAGTTATAATTATTATAACTCCTCCAATGCTATATGTCTTCCTCCAAACAAATCTCAATTTTTATTTATTTTTGTATAATTGCTTTGTTAATTTTGGTGCAAATGAATATTGGTCTTGATTTAATCATTTGAGCAATTATAAGAAAAATTATGTAGGTCAACTTTGCATTGAGAAGATTAAAAAAAACACCATTCTGCTGGATAAACCATGAGATACGAGTGAGTCAGCTATTGTATACCCTGCATTTTTTGGCTGAGTATTTAGAGCACTGAATTCAAAACTTTGGTTATTTTCATAAGAAAATAATTTGTTCAATAACTAGCTAATTTTCAGCTCATACAAAAGTATCAAGAGCCATTCAAAAAATTTGATGATACTGCCTCCCTAATGGAAGCCCCACACATTCTTTATGAAAATTTAGCACCACAAATTCTCCGTTTCTCATATGTGTAGATGCTTTAATAGATACTTGTAATACAGATTTTACAGTACATGATTAATTTAACAATGAATTCTGTGCATATGAAATTTGAATAAAATTTTATTTTACCAAAAAAAAGAACATTGAATATTTGTATTAAATATTAATGCAAGATGACTTGCAACTTTGCAAATGACTTTTTTTGTCCAATCAGAAATGAGTAAACCAAAAACATTCTGAAATGAACATGAATCAATTCTACCACATACTCACTAATTTTATGTAAGGATTTTTTTTGATTTTGCTACCACATAACACATTGCTCATGATTTCTTCAATTTTGTGTGTTTTTCATCACATGTCACACACTTGCATACCCTAATCTTAAAAATACTTGATTGAGGTCTACCTTGATTGATAGCCTCTGAGATCATGTTGAGTGTAAGAAAGCCATAAGACTTGTTTTCTCAATAAGTGTTCCATTCACTGTTCATTGTGTCAAATTTTCCAAATACCATGGTCATATGATCTAGCAACCATTGACATTTAAGGTAGAAGCCTAGTCATAATTTTTGACAAAATTGGTCATAAATCGCATGACAATGTTCATTAGTTTATTATGTACAATCATGAAGCTAATGTCTCATGGTACAATGAAATAGCATTATTTTGTGTGTTACAGTTGTGCTTTTCGAGAAATGCGTCCTAATATTTCTTGAAAATTGCTATTTTTAGATTATTTTCATAGAACACAATGTTAAAGAAAAACTGCATTTTTTGACACTTTTTAAAACCCAGATTTTTTAAATAATTCAGAACAACAAAAAGTACTCCATCATTAACAATATATGATTTTTTCAGCCTATGTCACCAGGCTAGATTTTGAGATATTGCATAATATCTCTGCCATAGAAACCTGTGGTAAAAGCGTTATAATAGTGTCAAAATGGCGATTTTCCACTAAAATAAAACCATCAATTTCTCGAAAAAAAGGCTGGTGACACCCAACTTTTTTTAGGTCAATATCCTTATATTGCCTTGGAGTACAATTTATTGCAAAATGAATAAATTCTGGGTTTTTTAATTTATGGGTAGGCTTCTCCCTTAAAGTGCCTGTGCAATGCCCACCCTCACGTTTCCCATTTTAGATTCGTGTCCCACTGAAATGGGCAGTTATTGATTTTTTTGCTGAAAATGATTACTCGTATTCAAGTAAATTTGGGATATTTCTCGTGCTGTAGCCACGCCCACCTATCCTGAAACGGTCGACTGTTTCTGGATTTCCGACTCTCGCCGAAAGTGCCCCACCAAATGACAAAAATGTGAGAGGAAGTCATACCCCAACACTTTTGAAAGAAATAGATTCCGGACCAGCCCATGATCACCGAGGCGGATTTTAGAAGAGAGAGAGAGACATCCGGCAAGTGTTTGCGATCGTGATCGTGATTATCGTTTAGTCCCTGTTAGGTAAAAGGTAGCAATAATTTTGACAGTGACATGAAAACGAAGCGTCGGACAAACAGGAAATTACACAGCCCTTACACACTTCTAATTGTTTTCATTTTCAAAGGCTAAAAGTTTCTGAATTGTTTGGTGATTGGTGTTGAATGTCGTATTCACACCTCTATTCTTTTTTTACCTCCATGCTTGCAGCTTGATCTGCGTAATAATTTATGAAATAAGAATTCGAGCTTGGTCGACGTGTTTCCACCAAATAATTATGACAATCACGCCATGAATCAGGCTAACTCGAATCCACTCTGAATTTATCTGTATGTGTGTCGGTCTTGATTATTTTTGTTATCCAATTAAACGTCGCTTTTAACGCACTTGCCCTCGTCGTGCCGACGCGTTCTCCTATTTCAACAAAAAGTCAATTTATTTCCACGCAGCTGTCATTTATTTAGTAACTGTGATTTGTCGTTTTTTTTAATTATTTTATAGTGATCACTATAGTCTAATGTTTAGAATGTCAGAATATGTTCTCTTTTATTTTAATTTTGAAAGTTTTACTCAGATAATCGATGAAATAAAACAGTGTAGTGACGTGCTTAGTAACCTGCTAGATAACGAGATAATTACGACGTCAAATTCTATTTTGTTCAGCGACAGTGTACAAACGTGCGCCGGTGTCGGTGACGATCACGGTGACCAGCTACACCAGAACGGACATATTTCGCATCTAACTCAACCCCATGCAACACAAATTGATACTATGTGTTCATTATGGTCCATTCTTCCTCGACGAACAAGTACATAAGTGACAATTTAGTCAAAGACGAGAAAACTGCACAAGAAATTTGCCTTATTTACACGTATCGGCAATGCAAGCGGCCATGCGACTTCCCCTTCTGACGTCACAAGGGGAATTTCTGTATGCAAATGAGAAGCTAATGAGGAGCCTCGTTTTAAAATACACAAAAATAAAGTTGCCGCAGACTGAGTTTAAAACACATTTTTTCACTTAAACAAATAATTCATGCTTAGAAACATAAAAATTAATAATATTTATGTATCAAATGATAATTTTAGGCTTGAAAATAGCAGCCATTTCACAGGCACTTTAAGTGATGTTCCCTTGTCTTGTAAGTGAAACAATCAATATAAATTATTACAAAGGTGAACAAGTGTGAATTGAAGATTTCTTTTTTTTATTTAGATGTAATCACCTCACCCGCTGCAAGACCAAATGGTTTATTCATCTCAAATGTTACTGTTGAAAAATACAACAATACTTTTGACGTTGCTATGTTGCCAGAAAATTGTGGATTTGATTTTCCATTAATTGGAATGAAAAATGCGAGTATTATCTCTGGTAGTAGAGATGCTGATAGTGACTATGTTGAGTACTGTACCAGTGCTGCTTGCGGTGATGGTGCTGATATTGTCATTAATAGGGAGCAGTCTGCAACACCACCAGTTGGTGGTACATTCCAGATTGAACTTGGTGGAAAAATTGCAGTAGGTATGTTGAGTAATTATTATTTTCATCTCAGAAAAGTCAATTGAAAACATTCAATGTTATAGTTGTTCAGTTGTTTTTCTACAAGGTTTATCGTTATGTACAGATCTGTGTTCATATTTGTTTCAAAATAGCTTGTCTGATTTTTAGGTACACACCTAAAACTATCTTGCATAATAAAAATGTCAGCTGCTAACTTAAAAGCTACAGAAACAGTGTAAACACTTATAAAATGTTGTAGCAGGTAAAATATAACATAGTTGATATTTTGTATAAAAAATGCATAAATAACATTCATGTTTTGTAATATTGCAGTACCAGCTGATGCTACAGAAAGTGATATGCAAGAAATATTTGACAACAGTTTTGACATTGGTGTGTCTGTGGTAAGAACTGATACATGTGCTGGCTACACTTGGACTATAGAATTCAGCAAAGCTGGTGGAAATCATCCTCCTATGAGTGTAAGTTGACTACTATTTTATGGTATGAATTTGTATGACTTGGGGCATATACCGGTAATGAATATGTCCTAAAAGTTTCATCCCATTTTATCCTGCCAACCTCGTATACTTTTACATTGACTTGACCAGATAAGGGATAATGTTGGAAATTGTTTTAGCTCATGTTTTTTTTTTTGGTGAAAAATTTGTTTATGTATGGTGACTGTTATCTTCAGTTCTTCAATATCAGTGAATATTTTTGTCATATTGATTCACAATAGTTTGTTGATCTGATGAGTCAACCTATTTGAATCTGATCTGAATTTTGGAGTTTATTGTGGTACAATACCTTGTCAAACTTAATATACATTTTTACAAATACAAATATACCTCTTCCACTGTTAAAATCAGAAGACCCATCAGCTCTTCGGATATTGTTTCTTTGATGTAATCAAACAATTCATTGTTACTTGATACTGCTTAAATTGAAAATAAATGATTCTGGTGTTTTTTAGACCAATAGTCTAGTTTTTTTCTTGTGTGGAAACCCAAGGCACTTTAACTTCATATTATTTACTGAAAAGTGATTTTAATGATGTCAGGAACCTTCCATCCTATTAATTCAACCATTTCTGACCACCTATTTTTGGCCATATTTGTGGTGAACCCTTTTTTGGTGTTGAACCCTAAGGTAGAATTTGAACTTGGGTCTACCAGTGATAGGTCTGATAAAACAACCACATCACTCATGATGATCTGTTCATTTCATGTTATGTGTAATTGTTTTCTTGTCTGCTCAACATCAAAATGATTGTGGATTTGCTTGAGCAGTGTAATACTTTCTTTACAGAATGGCATCTACTCACAGTGGACTTGCCATATCAGGTAATAAATGTTCATGCAATAGATGGAACTTTCTCTTTGACTACACACCATACTTTAATTTGTAGGTTGACAACAGTCGTTTAACTGGCTTGGATGTAGATACTGTAACAGAAACATTGAGTAATGGTGGGTTATACCTGTTTCCAATTCCTGGTGATTATCTGAGAACTCTAGATGAGACTCCTCAAGTAACTGTTAGTGTCAACCAGATTCCTTCTACTTGTACTGGAGATTGTAGTTTTGAATACTTGGCTGACCTTACACCACACGTGACTGGTATATCTCCAATTTCAGGTATTTTATAAACTTTGTTTAGACATCATAGATGAACAACTATTACTGTATTGTTATCTGCAAGGTTTTTTAACAGCGCCCTCTATCTTAGATAAGATTGAGTATACATTATTTACTTCATTAGCACATACCATTATGTAATTAACAGAGGTGTGTCTATGGTCAAAACAAGTAATATTTTAATGATCCAGCATACAATAGATCCAATTGTTTGGTTTATGTGTGCCATCGTCCGAATTGCATGGTCCAGTGTCTTCGACATATAGTCCTCTACACAATACTGTGCGGGATCGCATAGGCTAATTGCATATCTTAAGCAGTGAGATCTGATTGGGCGCTTCTCGAAACAAGCTCAATCAGCATGGATGTACCAAATTATAAAACAAAATTCCACTTCCTGTTTTTGTCACTATGAAGACATCCTTCCCACACAAAACTGTGTCCATTGCCTGTACCTGATGAGGCTTGAAGGTACCAACACCGAAAACTTTTGCAATTTTATCATCACAAATATCATGATTCATGGGCGCCGCCATTTTGTTTAAAATGAAACGCCAAAGAGGGATTTGTAACAAGCAAACTGATTGGACAATGATGAATATGCCTATTTGATGGTCGGTCTAAGTTTATTCGGCTAAGCCTCTAAAAAGACCTTGGCTAGCGAAGATGTGTGCTTTCTATTATGTATGTATGAACTTTTTTTTGTTCCACCGTTATCTAAAGAACCACTAATCAAATTTTGATGAAGCTTGGTAAATAAGTGCTTTGGGCCGATGCCCAGATTTGATTAAATTTTGGTAAAAATCTATGCATGTTAATTACCTAATTTGCATGATAAATAGCTAATTTTTAGCTGTTTCATGACTGTTCTACTGATATCTAAAGAACCAGTCATTGGATTTTGATGAAACTTGGTACCGTAAAATTCCTAATTGAGGCCACGGCTTTAATTAAAATTCATTTTTTCAATGGACGAATTCAGATGCGTGAAGTCTTGGTGCGGCTTTAATTAGAGCATTCACTTCGGTAACTGTGGGAATTTTTTTCAAAAAACAAAGGCCAGAAGGGATAATGATATGCTAATGAGATGCACGACACTCATTGCATGTTCGTGACATTGCAACTTTGTTGCGATTCTAAGGCATTTTCGGATTTTTACACACAGACAGACTTGTACACAAACGAAACTTCACACAGTATAACATACTGCACAATAAATAATATCTACAAATTGTATGCATTTGCAGATTACGTATACTACAATAGAATAGACTAGAATAGAATAGACTAATTTGTTAGCACCGGTATAAGTCACAAGTGAGAGACAGGCGTCTGACACAGTCGATTGCGGCATGTTCGACTTCCGGCAGAGTGACTGTACATTCCAAGTTTAATTCATACATCGGGGAAATTAAAAAAGTCAATCAAAAAAAAAATGTTCGCATGATAACAAAAAAAAAAATAAATTCGTTGAATTGTTGTGAAAATTCAACTTAGTTTCACCGCAAGCGGTCACATATAAACGCTCGATCCGATACGAGATCCGCCATGTTTGTTCAAACATCTCTCTAGTCTCTTGAAACTGTTTTGTTGACGTGATAGGTCAAGTCGCTAATTAACCAATCGAAACGCAGGATGGTGCCAACGTGATTACCATAGCTCATTTAAATATGTTAATGTAGTTCAGCGACCTCGTGGTAAATGAAATGCGGAAGCGATTTACCGTTGTTGTGGTGCGATCGTTTGGCTTTGATTTTGATGGGAAAACGGCATGATTTTTTTTTAAATCAAGAAATTAGTTGTTTTCGAAAGATAAGCTGAGCATTGAAGAAGAATTTAACACTTTTGACGATAATAACAGCTCATTGTCGAAACGCAGTTTACCCAGTCACGCTACCCACAATAAACCTGTACTCTTGAATAAGCGTCAATGACTACGGAAAACCTTAATTAGACTCTAATCTGAGCTTCAGGAAACATTAAAATGTTCGAAAAATGTTGCCTTAATTTAAAATTAAATGGTATATCTTTTTCTGAAATATGTGGTGGCTGTTCGGTTTGCGAAAGTTTGGGGTGCGGCTTATATTGCAGACTTTTTCCTGGGATCAAAACTTGTCAATTTCAACATGAAACAATGTCTCAAGTTAGGGGTGCGGCTTCTATTAAAGCTGCGGCCTCAAATATGATTTTTACGGTACATACTGTAGATGCTCTGAACTAATGCACAGATTTGATTAGTTTTAGGTAAAAATCTGTGCATATTAATTAGCTAATTTATTAATTAATTACCTAATTTGCATAATTTAATCAATTTTAAGCTTACACACTGATATGTGCAAACCTGATTAGTTTTGGGTCAAAATCTATTATTTCCATAATTAGCATAATAATTTATTGGTTCTAATCACATTTCAATGAAACTTGGTACAAAGATGGTCTCTCAGCACACGAGAGTTCTTTCTAAGCTTTCTTTGATCTTTTATTGAAAGGTTCAGCATCATCATCAACTGAAGTGACTCTCCTAGGAGTTGGATTCAGTCAGACCGCAGATGACAATAAAGTCACCATTGGTGGTGTGAACTGTGTCGTTACAAATGCTTTAGACACAACGATTATATGCCTGATTGGTGAAGCTCCTGGCGGTACTCAAGATGTAGTAGTGTATGTTGCACCAGATGGTTTAGCCACACACCCCAGTGGCACTGTGCAATTCCAGTATGAAGTGGGAATTACTGATGTCAATCCATCTAGTGGCAATACTGGGGGTAAGTTTTAACTATGTTTACACTAGATTAAGAAGGAATTTAGTAGTGTATGTTGCACCAGATGGTTTAGCCACTCACCCTAGTGGCACTGTGCAATTCCAGTATGAAGTGGGAATTACTGATGTCAAACCATCTAGTGGCAATACTGGGGGTAAGCCTTTATCCATGTCTACACTCGATTAAGGATGCTGTACACCTTTTTTTGCTTTGAAACCGAAAATTCTACTTTTTTGTATTTTTCAATGCTGGACTGCAAGGAGCAAACACTCAGTAGGAAAAAAAGTGAATTGAATGTTTTTATAGGGTGTAAAAATCAATTTTTGTTAATTAAAAACAAAAGCACATGTCATTGTTTTGAAAGCTATGTTTTAACAAGTCATTGTCAATGACACGTCCCCGTTCCGTTCATATTTGAGTGACATATACATTCAAAGCAGATCATGACCGAAATGCACCTGCATATGTACAACACATTGTACTAAATCTGAACAAAATCCATGCATGCATGACTGAGATCCAGTTCTGGAATTGTGAAAATACGTGATTTTAATGCATTTTCGGCCTTAAAATGGCCATCATTCAGCTATTGCTAAGCGGATCATGAAACAAATGCACATATCTATTTGTGACATGATGCACCATGTGTGTGTGAAGTTTGAACTTGATCAATCCAGACATGTCTTGGATACGGATCCAGAACTGAATTCTTTAAGAAAATGGCCGCCAGTCGGCCATTTCGAACTTGATCCGAAAAAAAAAATGACGTGCATCAAGGTCCTATTATGTTTAATGTAAGTACCGAATTTGAACAAAATCCGTCCATGCATAACTGAGATCCGGGTTCGGAATGGTGAAAATGTGCGATTTCAATGCATTTTCGGCCTTAAAGCGGCCGCCATTTGGCTATCGTTAATGGGATCATGAAACAAATGCACATACATATTTGTGACATGATGTACCTTGTGTGTGTGAAGTTTGAACTTGATCAATCCAGACATGTCTCGGATACGGATCCAGAACTGAATTCTTTAAAACAAAATGGCTGCCAGTCGGCCATTTCGAACTTGATCTGAAAAAAAAAATGACGTGCATCAAGGTCCTATTATGTTTAATGTATGTACCAAATTTGAATGAAATCCGTCCATGCATAACTGAGATCTGGGTCCGGAATGGTGAAAATGTGCGATTTCAATGCATTTTCGGCCTTAAAGCGGCCGCCATTTGGCTATCGTTAATGGGATCATGAAACAAATGCACATACATATTTGTGACATGATGTACCTTGTGTGTGTGAAGTTTGAACTTGATCAATCCAGACATGTCTCGGATACGGATCCAGAACTGAATTCTTTAAAACAAAATGGCCGCCAGTCGGCCATTTCGAACTTGATCTGAAAAAAAAAATGACGTGCATCAAGGTCCTATTATGTTTAATGTATGTACCAAATTTGAATGAAATCCGTCCATACATAACTGAGATCCGGGTTCGGAATGGTGAAAATGTGCGATTTCAATGCATTTTCGGCCTTAAAGCGGCCGCCATTTGGCTATCGTTAATGGGATCATGAAACAAATGCACATACATATTTGTGACATGATGTACCTTGTGTGTGTGAAGTTTGAACTTGATCAATCCAGACATGTCTCGGATACGGATCCAGAACTGAATTCTTTAAAACAAAATGGCCGCCAGTCGGCCATTTCGAACTTGATCTGAAAAAAAAAATGACGTGCATCAAGGTCCTATTATGTTTAATGTATGTACCAAATTTGAATGAAATCCGTTCATCCATAACTGAGATCTGGGTCCGGAATGGTGAAAATGTGCGATTTCAATGCATTTTCGGCCTTAAAGCGGCCGCCATTTGGCTATCGTTAATGGGATCATGAAACAAATGCACATACATATTTGTGACATGATGTACCTTGTGTGTGTGAAGTTTGAACTTGATCAATCCAGACATGTCTCGGATACGGATCCAGAACTGAATTCTTTAAAACAAAATGGCCGCCAGTCGGCCATTTCGAACTTGATCTGAAAAAAAAAATGACGTGCATCAAGGTCCTATTATGTTTAATGTATGTACCAAATTTGAATGAAATCCGTCCATACATAACTGAGATCTGGGTCCGGAATGGTGAAAATGTGCGATTTCAATGCATTTTCGGCCTTAAAGCGGCCGCCATTTGGCTATCGTTAATGGGATCATGAAACAAATGCACATACATATTTGTGACATGATGTACCTTGTGTGTGTGAAGTTTGAACTTGATCAATCCAGACATGTCTCTGATACGGATCCAGAACTGAATTCTTTAAAACAAAATGGCCGCCAGTCGGCCATTTCGAACTTGATCCGAAAAAAAAAATGACGTGCATCAAGGTCCTATTATGTTTAATGTATGTACCAAATTTGAACGAAATCCGTCCATGCATAACTGAGATCCGGGTCCGGAATGGTGAAAATGTGCCATTTTGATGCATTTTCGGCCTTAAAATGGCCGCTATTCGGCTATCGTTAATCGGATCATGAAAAAAATGCATGTGCATATGTCCCATATAATGTGTGATGTATGAGTGAAGTTTGAACATAATCGGTCCATGCATGTTCGAGATACAGGTGATCACGGACGCACGGACGGACGCACACAGGGCAAAACATAAGTCCCCGTTTTCGGACTCCGTCCGAATGGGGACTAATTAATCAGCCAAAGACATAATAGACAGATAATTTGCATAATAGTCACCACCCATAGCAAATATAAACAGTCTCTTGCATTCAGTACAAGCTCAGACTAGTAATACAAGTACATTTTTAGTCCCCGTTCGGACGTAGTCCGAAAACGGGGACTTATGGTTTGCCCTGTGTGCGTCCGTGCGTCCGTGATCACCTGTATCTTGAACATGCATGGACCGATTAAGTTCAAACTTCACTCATACATCACACATTATATGGGACATATGCACATGCATTTTTTTCATGATCCGATTAACGATAGCCGAATAGCGGCCATTTTAAGGCCGAAAATGCATCAAAATCGCACATTTTCACCATTCCGAACCCGGATCTCAGTTATGCATGGACGAATTTTGTTCAAATTTGGTACATACATTAAACATAATAGGACCTTGATGCACGTCATTTTTTTTTTTGGATCGGGTTCGAAATGGCCGACTGGCGGCCATTTTGTTTTAAAGAATTCAGTTCTGGATCCGTATCTGAGACATGCTTGGATTGATCGAGTTCAAACTTCACACACACAAGGTACATCATGTCACAAATATGTATGTGCATTTGTTTCATGATCTCATTAACGATAGCCAAATGGCGGCCGCTTTAAGGCCAAAAATGCATTGAAATCGCACATTTTCACCATTCCGGACCCGGATCTCAGTTATGCATGGACGGATTTCATTCAAATTTGGTACATACATTAAACATAATAGGACCTTGATGCACGTCATTTTTTTTTTCGGATCAAGTTCGAAATGGCCGACTGGCGGCCATTTTGTTTTAAAGAATTCAGTTCTGGATCCGTATCCGAGACATGTCTGGATTGATCAAGTTCAAACTTCACACACACAAGGTACATCATGTCACAAATATGTATGTGCATTTGTTTCATGATCTCATTAACGATAGCCAAATGGCGGCCACTTTAAGGCCGAAAATGCATTGAAATCGCACATTTTCACCATTCCGGACACGGATCTCAGTTATGCATGGACGGATTTCATTCAAATTTGGTACATACATTAAACATAATAGGACCTTGATGCACGTCATTTTTTTTTTCGGATCAAGTTCGAAATAGCCGACTGGCGGCCATTTTGTTTTAAAGAATTCAGTTCTGGATCCGTATCCGAGACATGCTTGGATTGATCGAGTTCAAACTTCACACACACAAGGTACATCATGTCACAAATATGTATGTGCATTTGTTTCATGATCTCATTAACGATAGCCAAATGGGGGCCGCTTTAAGGCCGAAAATGCATTGAAATCGCACATTTTCACCATTCCGGACCCGTATCTCAGTTATGCATGGATGGATTTTGTTCAAATTTGGTACATACATTAAACATAATAGGACCTTGATGCACGTCTTTTTTTTTTCGGATCAAGTTTGAAATGGCCGACTGGCGGCCATTTTGTTAAAGAATTCAGTTCTGGATCCGTATCCAAGACATGTCTGGATTGATCAAGTTCAAACTTCACACACACATGGTACATCATGTCACAAATAGATATGTGCCTTTGTTTCATGATCTGCTTAACAATAGCGAAATGATGGCCATTTTAAGGCCGAAAATGCATCAAAATCACGTATTTTCACAATTCCAGAACCGGATCCCAGTCATGCATGGATGGATTTTGTTCAGATTTAGCACAATGTGTTGTACATATGCAGGTGCATTTCGGTCATGATCTGCTTTGAATGTATATGTCACTCAAATATGAACGGAACGGGGACGTGTCATTGACAATGACTTGTTGTATTAGTAGTCCGAGGTACAAGTTACATGCACTCCATTTACGATCGTCCACAAATTTAATTTTGTTGAATTTCTCGCTCTTCAAGCAGTCGACTATGAAACCGTCTTGGGGTCGACTATGACAGTGACAAAAGAAAACGAATGCAAGGAAATTTTGAGAAGAACGTCGACAGTATGTAAAGCGATTATTATGAAAATTTAATCATGGAAGATACCTTCCACGATTTAATTGATCAGACCATGGAGGTATAAACAGAAGGTAGAAAATTTGAGCACATGGCAGACTTAGTTTTCGTGACCAAATTACGTGCCATGGACTCCGACCACAATGAGTCGGAAGTGAAACACTTGGGCCCGGACTTGGCTACACCATGGCTACACGTAAAGCCCGACAAGCAGCTGTAAAAGCGTGTGTGTGAGCATCCTTATTTTACCTGTTTTATTTTTCTTTATCTTCACATTCTCAATAAATAATTTGACGGATTCAATGAAGTTAGGTTTGTTATACATGATATAGAAAGTGAACTGAATGTAAGATACCAGCAGTAGTCCCCGCCAGCAGTTGTTCCGGTACTATGTATTACGCATTGAAGATGGGAAAAAGAACCATCACACTAATTTTGTCAACAGTTTTGGGACTTAAAAAACGGAAAACACGATTTATGGTGAACAGGTTATTTTACAAATCAACAAAATAATAACGGAGCAAACAAACTGAAAATTCACCGCCCAATCGACAGACAACTTTAAACCTAAGCGATCGCATCTCCCGATTCAGTTCAGCACTCGCTGTGACTTCTATCCCTCTCATTGCCATTCAAATCAGATAATACAGATCTTCGTCGAGACATCTCAAACAAAAATCTTGGAAAGAAAACTACGTGTAGTTGACTCTGGTGGTGCGTTCAGCCACGGTTATTGGTTCAGCAGTTGAGCAAGAGAATGACCTTCCATGGAGGGCAATGTATGGTAATGAGTCTTCCAGAAAAGGAGTGTCTCCTCCCACAACGTATTAATGAATATGTAAATCATGACGTCATTTTGGCGCGGCTTTGTCACGCCGTGAAACAGTGTTTTCTATTGGATTCAGGAGCATAATTTCGTACTTTATAACCAATTGCAACCACGCATATCCACACATTTGCATGATTATGACAGACAGATATCATGACTATTCGTTATGAGTTTGTTTTGATCCATGGGACAAACGGATTTTGAGTTAGCCGACGATACGTTGCTGCTAAGTTGTTTTTGCCGTTTTCTCGGTGAAACAAAACGGCGATTCACGGCAACTGCAGGCCTTTGATCTTGATCTTGAGTTTTAGTGGACGCATTATACTAATTTTTCGCACAGACACTCTTCGATATGTTCCCTCTCAAGCCGCGTTGGGGTTTTTCTATTTTCCTATTTGTTTCGAAATTACGTTCTAATTTCTGAATACCGAAAAGAACCAGATCGCATTGTTTTTTCAAGATAGCTAAATTATTATTTCTTCTCCAACTATCATGTCGATATATATCTCAATTAACGCGGAATGGTGGTGAGCGTCGTCTGAAAAGCTGTTTTGTTGCCAATGTTCCACTAAATTTGTTTATTCATTGGTTCAATTATTTTTTTACCGAAAATGGCTTTCTGTGTTTACACAGAGATCACATGACTATACACGTCCATACACACACTATCTTGTCGATTTCATATCCAGTGTGAAATAAGCTTTCCATCTATATAACGCTTTGTGTGGTTCAGTAAATATTTTATATGAAAATATCAGTTTAGAAAATCAATACCAAAAACGTGTACAGCATCCTTAAGAAGGAATTTAGTGGTGTATATTGCACAAGGTTGTTCAGCCATTCACTCTAGTGGCACTGGTAATTTGGCATTTGGTAACGCAATGCTGAAGTGAATTATCGATGTTGAAGTACGATCTGTTTGAATTGATTTCGGAGAAAAAAAACTACCAAAAAAATTGTAATTAATGATTTTTGAAATTTAAACTTGAATATGGAATGAAGTATTTATCGTGCAAGCTTCATTGTTGAAGCATAGTTTACACACAGTTATCATGGTCTACGCATTCACACGTTTTTCATGGCATGGCAAATTTGATTACCGGTATTCAGAAAAGTCAAATAATGTTCAAAGACCAGGTTTTATGACTAGACAGTCAAATTTGGAGCATTTTGGAAAGGATGGGCACTTAACCAAACGTGAACCAGAAAATGAAAAATGGCCCAAATGTGGGTGGGCTCTTAGTCGAGTATGCTGTATCATGTTTCTATATGTAAATTTCCAATTCTTCCAACTTATTTTTTGGGTTGTACTACTATCGTAAGGAGTGACGAATGGCCATGGATTTTTAAAAACACCTAATAGTGTGATAATTCTGAAAACATGACAGAAACATTGCATCGTATTTCAAAATTGTGTTTGGTGACCTATGCAAAAATGATATGTAGTGTTATGAGAGCTACATGTTGTACATATGGCTGTCATGAAAAATGGGAGAATTCTGAATATTAGTATATGTTATCCATGGAATAATGTGTTTACATGGATTCCTATGGGAAATGTTTTTGGCTTATTTTGCATATGTTTTCTTGAAAACACATTCTTATTTCTCTGTAAAAACTTTAATTATGAATGACTTGCAAGTAAAATGAACCATCACAGTACAATTTTTGAATGATTTACCTTGATAAATTTTTTTATGGTGTTAAACTTTTAATATACCCTCTGTATTGGCTTTATAATTCATAATTGTTTGTCAAATTGTTGTTTTTCAGGAGGCTTGGAGATTACAATTACAGGTTATGGATATTCAAATAATGTTGATGATTTAACAGTACTCATTGGTGGTGCACTCTGTGATATGACATCATCAAGTCAAAATACCATAATATGTATATTACCAGCTGGGGTAAGTTTCACATTTATTGATATCCCTTTATAAGACATAGTTGTTGGAATTCAAGATTCATCCCAGTTTGTAGTCGGTTAATCAAATTTTGTTTTTGTTTTCTTCATTTTTAGTTATATGATGCTAGTTTACAATATTATCTATTTCTTTTGGCCAGATCTTCTCGCTTTCACATTCAGACAAAAATTTGTCAGCAAAAAAAAAAGTAAAAACTAAACATAAATAACCAAAACTATACTGGGTAACTAATTCAATAACAATTTTAAAATGATAATATAAGATCGTACTTTAATCATATTGATAAATCTTAAACATTCTTGTATAATAGGTTGCAGGCAGTGTTGATGTGAGCGTCAGTATTAGTGATGTATCAGCTACCAGTGTGAATGGTTTTCAATACGATGCCAGTCTTACTCCATCTATTACACAATTGAGTATCACCCAGAGTAGTGTTGCAGGTAAGTGTTGCATTAATATTAGCAACCACATCAAATTTGCTGAAAATAAAACCTTTTTTGCAAGTTATATTTAGACCCTATTTTTTATAGTTTTAACAAAAGAAGACAATGCTTCAGTCTTTAAAAAGCTATCTTTTGATGTATTCAATCAAATACTGTAGCATAATGTTTGACCAACTATTATCAGAATCATCCCTAGTTCAAATCTTGCCTTTGATTGTCTGCAAAAAATGAGCACCCAAATGAGTGACTACTATGTAGGTGGAAGCGAGGTGAGGGAGGGAAAGGGATGTGAGGGGAGAAGAAATACAAGATATTGCAATGTGGAGGGTAAAGAAGAGGAGGAGGGTTAACATTTACGATACTGTATTTCTAAGGTGGTGCAACATTGGTTGTGAGTGGTACAGGATTTGGTACAGATGAGGCAAGTAGTGATGCTCTGAAGATTGGTGATGTTCCATGTCAGCTGATATCCTATTCTGATAACACAATAGAGTGCATATTACCAGCCCAATCACCTGGTGTATATGATGTCAGACTTTATGTTGATAATGTAGGATATGCAGATTCTAGGTAGGTTAACAGTAAACAATAGTGAATGAACCAATCTGGCATATGTGGCTAGATAAAAACATCAGACCTTTTGAAACTGAGTTTGTGTATTATACTTACACCATTGTAGATTTGATTTGGATTTCATGCTGACAATTGCACAAACAAATAATAGTTATGATTGTGCTAGTAGTGTGCATTTGAAAATTCATAGCATTAGTCCAATTCATGCATAAAGTATGCCCTCTATGGCAAAAAAGTGCCATTCTGACTTTCAGCAAGTAGTATTGGGGTAGTAAGTTAACAAACTCACTTGTGAATTGACTGACAGATTGAGATTGGCTTTTCAGTTTGTTGAGAACATTTGTAGACTTGGCAGCCCTCAACTTTACATGTAATAACATAAATAATAGTTTTTGACTCCCGTGTGCGAAGCACAAAAGGGAGTCTTTGCAGTTACCCTGTCTGTATGTATGTATGTCACTTTTTTCGTTATCTCAAGAACCACTAATCAAATTTTGGTGAAACTTGGTACATAGATGCTCTGGGATAATGCGCAGAGTTAATTAGGTTTGGGTAAAAATCTATGAATATTGATTACCTAATTTGCATGATAATTAGCTGATTTTTAGCTGTTCCATGACTGTTCCACTGATATTTGAAGAACCACTCATTGGATTTTGATGAAACTTGGCACATGGATGCTCTGAACCAATACGCAGATTTGATTAGATTTGGGTAAAAATCTATGAATATTAATTACCTAATTTGCATGATAATTAACTGATTTTAAGCTGTTCTATGACTGTTCCACTGATTTTTGAAGAACCACTCATTGGATTTCAATGAAACTTGGCACATGGATGCTCTGAACTAATGCGCAGATTTGATTAGTTTGGGTAAAAATCTGTTAATATTATTAATTACCTAATTTACATAATGATTAATCAATTTTCGGCTTTTCCACTCAAGTACTAATCATAACATTTCAATAAAACTTGGTACATAGATGTCATATGACACTGCACAGACCTGATAGTTTTTAGGGTAATATCAATACATATTAATTACCTAATTTGCATAATTAATTAATTTTCAGCTTTTGATATTTCGAGTACCGGTAGTAATGATCACGTTTCAATGAAACTTGGTACATAGTTACTGTGCAGAGACCTAATTAGTTTTGGGGTAAATATTTGTGCATATTAATCACCTAATTTGCATTATTAGTTAATTTTTTGCTGTTCTATGGCTGTTGCACTGATGTCTAAAAACCACTCATTGGATTTCAATGAAACTTTTAAAGAGTACCCATCACATTTCAATGAACCTAGGACTATACACCATATTAGTTTTTGGTAAATATTTATGCTTATTAATCACTTAATTAACATAATTAATTAATACTATATTTCAAGTATTGATCATCACATTTGAATAAAACTTGGTACATAAATGCTCTAGGACAATAGACAGCCTGATTAATTTTGGGTTAAAATCTGTTCATATTAATTCTCTAATTAGCATAATAATTAATATTTTTTTGGTTCTAATCACATTTCAATGAAACTTGGTACATTGTGCAGACCTTATTAGTTTTACACTTAAATCTGTTAATATTAGTTACCTTATTTGCATAATTGGTTTTCTGCGTTTCCATTTTGAATTAATTTTTAATGTGTCTCCAATACTCTCAGCACACAGGAGTGCTTTCTAAGCTTTCTTTGATTATGTTTTCCTCGTAAAGGCATATTGAGTTTTTTCTTTTTGAACAACTTCTGATGTACTCAACAAAGGAGCTCAGTACTAAACACAAAGCAGGTTTTATTGGCTTAAAGTTAGATTTGGACCCTGTTATAATCCATATTGCCCCTTGGAAGAGTTCTAAGCAGAAATGTTCATATGGTGAATCTATACTGCACCAGAGAAGGGATGAAATTCAAAAAAACTTTGAATATGTTCTTCAAATTAAACTATGATGGTGAGATTGAAGTCACTATTGTTATCTAACTTGATTTTTTTATTAAAATATACATCAACCACCTGTGAGATGATAAATCTCTGGCAGGATGTTTGGAAAAGTCTAGAATAAGCCAACTGCAGTTTATTGAAATCCCAATCTACCAGCAAATTTGCGAACTAGTTTTTCAACCTGCTGTTCCATTGCTTCTGAGACTTGTTGTAAAGGTCACATATTAAGGTCATTGATAAAATCAGTAAAAAAGTGTTATTGAGGTTACAAAACTCAATTCATTCTATGACAAACATTACATTTATTTTTGTACACAGTTTTGAAACAACTATTACCTATCAGTTGAGTGTGACTGCAATCAATCCAGGTTATGGATCCATCAAGGGAGGCACTCTGGTAACAATATCCGGGGAGGGATTCAGTAATGTCAATTCTGAAAATGTAGTATTATTTGGTAACATTGAATGTCTGGTTATAAGCAGTAATTCTAATGAGATACAATGCATTGCTGGAGACGGTGGCACCACACATAATGTTGATAATTCAGGACTTCATGCAGGTAAGAATGTGTTGCAATATCTCAATAAGCAGACACTGTTTTACCACCAAAATAGTTGCAATGGAAATGCTGTGCCAAACATGCTCTCATATATCTCTCAACGTTCACATTACACCTTAGATGAAATACACTGAGAAGAGTTGGCTGTTTTTATATATCATTTAGGTTTTAAAGTTAATACGCTGGGAAAAAAATGCTTGAACAGAAAATAGTGTTTAGATCAGTGCACATTGTCAGACTAACAACAGTATTCTAATTGAGAAAACGTTTGATTGTGGAACATCCCCAAAACTTGGGTACAAACTCTCATCTGGGACAGGTTACTGTAAATCATTAACATTTCTAGTAATTATTTTCTATGACACTTTTCATGAATTTCTCACACTCAACAAATTTCGATGTTTTGTAGTACACAATATAAATACTTTTATAATAAGTGTTATAAATTACTGTATCATGAATCAGTGACTGCAACCATACAATATTTTGTCATCATCTTCAACAGACTATGGTTTAGGTTATAAATGGAGTCCACAGAGCATAACAATAGAAGCTGGTGACACCGTATTGTGGGAATGGGGCTTACCAGGATTGATTAAGGGTATCACTTATGGTGTTCAGCAGACTCAAGATGCTAACTCTGTAGAGTATGATGGATCAGGATTTAAAACACAAAGCAGATCAGCAACAGGTTAGTATATCCTACAGCATGGACAACACCCACCTCTGCTCTTAAAATTATTTTCTGTATTAACACTGTATATTTCTAACCAGTTTTGATACGATTGTCCATGCATGCCCATGCACATTTTCAGTCCCCGTCCGGACGTAGTCCGAAAACGGGGACTTATGTTTTGCCCTGTGTGCGTCCGTGATCACCTGTATCTCAAACATGCATGGACCGATTAAGTTCAACCTTCACTCATACATCACACATTATATGGGACATATGCACATGCATTTTTTTCATGATCCGATTAACGATAGCCGAATAGCGGCCATTTTAAGGCCGAAAAAGCATCAAAATCACACATTTCCACCATTCCGGACCCGGATCTCAGTTATGCATGGACGGATTTCGTTCAAATTTGGTACATACATTAAACATAATAGGACCTTGATGCACGTCATTTTTTTTTTTCGGATCAAGTTCGAAATGGCCGACTGGCGGCCATTTTGTTTTGAAGAATTCAGTTCTGGATCCGTATCCGAGACATGTCTGGATTGATCAAGTTCAAACTTCACACACACAAGGTACATCATGTCACAAATATGTATGTGCATTTGTTTCATGATCTCATTAACGATAGCCAAATGGCGGCCTCTTTAAGTCCGAAAATGCATTGAAATCGCACATTTTCACCATTCCGAACCCGGATCTCAGTTATGCATGGACGGATTTTGTTCAAATTTGGTACATACATTAAACATAATAGGACTTGGATGCACGTCATTTTTTTTTTTCGGATCAAGTTCGAAATGGCCGACTGGCGGCCATTTTGTTTTAAAGAATTCAGTTCTGGATCCGTATCAAAGACATGTCTGGATTGATCAAGTTCAAATTTCACACACACAAGGTACATCATGTCACAAATATGTATGTGCATTTGTTTTATGGTCCGCTTAACAATAGCTGAATGATGGCCATTTTAAGGCTGAAAATGCATCAAAATCACGTATTT
Organism: Saccoglossus kowalevskii; assembly: GCF_978046115.1. Taxonomy (NCBI): domain Eukaryota; kingdom Metazoa; phylum Hemichordata; class Enteropneusta; family Harrimaniidae; genus Saccoglossus; species Saccoglossus kowalevskii. The sequence goes on along the minus strand of NC_140650.1, from coordinate 29,994,579 downwards.
TCACAATTCCGGAACCGGACCTCAGTCATGCATGGATGGATTTTGTTCAGATTTAGTACAATGTGTTGTACATATGCAGGTGCATTTCGGTCATGATCTGCTTTGAATGTATATGTCACTCAAATATGAACGGAACGGGGACGTGTCATTGACAATGACTTGTTGAATTCAGATAATGACACTCCACAGAATTTTACAAAAATGCTGTCAACAGCATAATACAACAATTAAAAAATGATGTTCATCCATACATTACACATCAGTCATGTTTTAATTCAAAATTGGTGACTTGGTTGGTTTGATATACTTTGTCAAGTCAATGACTTGTCAGTGTGCTTTTTTGATTTCTTGCAGTGCTGGATACAACTTAAATTGACTTTTACTTTTTTACAGGTTCATTTTCCCATACATTCACTGTACCTGGGACATACTACTATTCCAGTGGTCCAGTTGACAGTTTTGGAGAATTTTTCATGAAAGGAGTTGTTATCGTTACTGATCCAGTAGCCGTCGCTGAACCGCTTAGTGTAACTGTTGGTGGATTTGAGGCTTTGTACGAAACCAACTCTGGTAAGTAGTATGAATCATGTATTACAAGTGGTCAAAATTAGACATCAAATAAAATAAAAATTCCATGAATAATAAAATAGTTGGAATTTAAATATAAAACAATGCAAAACATTTTCGACTAATTACCACGACAATTTTTTTTTTTTGTGATGTCTATTGGAAAGAGTCAAATAAAAAGCATTTGAAATATTGTAGCCAGGAATATGTACATGAGCTTCACCATCTTAATTACCACAAAAACACTTTCCTTCAAAATATCCATCGTAATTTTTTGTTATAATTTATTGATCATACCATCAGCTTCATCACTTGTAAACGATCATCAAAGTTACAACGTGTCTTTAATATTTCTCATGGTTATACACTGGTTATATCAATAAATGCCTCTTACTCAGTTAAGATGCCATGCAAAAAATGTTACTTCTTTGTTTTGATATGAAATACAAGTAAAATTTGACTTTGAGTTTTATCGTGAACAAATGTTTTAGATCATTTTGATCACTTTAACGATTAATCCAGACCCACCATGGTGTTTATGACGCATTATTTGACCAGCATGTGTCCTTTGTCCCGATGGGTCAAAAATGTCGTTTTGGTTAATGTTTTTCCTTGAGTAGCGTAAACAGATTGTAACCTCTGCTTTGACCATAATATATCGGACTGGGAGTAATTTTGACAGAACCTTAGCTTTCAAATTAGGAATTTCAAACTTGCGTATTGTCAAAAAGTATTTACTAACAAACAGTGAGGTGCTAATTTCACAAAAGTGTATTGTTTACAACCTGCTACCACATCGTTCAACTAGGTACATTTTTTTTTAATCCACGACTGCTGGATGTGTGTTGGTCAGTGCGTAATTATAATAACATTTGTCCTGGTCGGTTGTGTTTTCGCAGTGTTTACTAATTTTGAGTGCTTGTCAGGGGCTGACCAGTATGGTGAGATCTCTGAAGAAAGCAAAAACATAACAATACAGTACATCATTTGTATTACATATATTTATCTTTGCATTTAATAAAAAAATTGTTTTTAGGTGTGTCAGTCACTTCATCATCATCTTGTCTTGCTGCTGATCCATCCTGTGCTACTTCCCAGCCAGTTGGTGTTGACAGCAGCATATTCTACTTTGTATATACTGGATGCTATACTCCAATCATTGACTCTGTGAATCCTACTAGTGGTACCAGTGATACACAAATAACCATTACTGGAGAAGGATTCGCAACCACACAATGTGCTAACCAAGTCACTATAGCTGGCCATCCATGTAATGTACAGTCCTGTACTGAGACCATAATTGTATGTGATATAGATACTGAAGATGCATTAACTGTTGGAGTTAAACATCCCATCACTGTACAAGTGGAGAACCATGGTTTTGCTTTGAACCGTGGATCAGCCACATTTGAACTGATTCCAAACATTGATAGTGTTACTCCAGATAGTGGATCCTTAGCTGGGGGTGCCAGAGTTACTATCCAGGGTAGTGGGTTTTCCAGTGATGCAGCAGTTGTGGTAGGAATACCATGTGAAGTTGAGTCTGTCGCATACAATGAAATCGTTTGCATCACTTCACCAAATATAAGAGGAGTGTTTGATGTTTCCATAATGATTGGCTCAACTACAAGTGAATGTCTTGGCTTGTGTTTGTATGAATTCTCAAATGCCATGACTCCTGTTGTGAGTACCATCAGCCCAACTGACATCTTTGGAGCAAGTACAAGCTTGACAATCACTGGAACAGGATTTGGTAATGGAGTTGTGACTGTGACAGTTGGTGAACATGATTGTTTAGTGCAGTCACTGACAGACATTGAAATATCCTGTGATATTGGTTATGTTCCAGTTGGTGAGCATCAAGTTGAAGTCAACAGAGCTGATCAAGGTAGTTCTGTATTAGAATTAGGGACTGAAACAATAACAAGCATTCCAGTCATAGATTCCATTTCACCATCATCAGGAAGTATTAATGGAGGATCACTAGTCACTGTAACCGGAAGTGGATTCCATGTAGATGACACTTTGGTTGATATCGATGGAACAGAATGCAGTATCCAGTCAATAATCATTTCAGAAATTATGTGCATCACTTCAGCCCATGCTGATGGTAGTGTTGATCTCACAGTCACATCTGGTGGAGTTGAATACTCACCTGAAGTTTACACTTTCTCTGCTGCCCAGACCCCTGAAGTAACAGGACTGTCTCCATCTAATGGTGGTAGTGGGACAACTATTACAATCACTGGTACTGGATTCAGTTCCACATCATCTGATGTTTCAGTAACATTTGATGATGTTACATGTACTGTGATCTCATCATCTTCAACTCAGATTACATGTGATACTGGTGTGCACTCGGCGGGAACATTTGAAGTGAAGGTATCTGTTGCTGGAAAAGGTCTTGCCACATCTAATTCTCACACATTTGAGTACAACTTGATGATTGCATCTACTTCTCCTGCTACCTGTAAGTAAATCTTTGCAAATCATAGAAGGTTATTGAAGGCAAACAGGAGGCAAATGTCTGCCTCAACACTTCATTACCAATGTTATAGCTGTAATAATTTACAAAACATTTTTCATGGCAAGATGATTTCAGGAGTTAGTTATAGGAGATGGATTTAACCTGGTTTGTTTCTTTGTATAAAGAAAAGTAAAATAAAAATGCACAATTTCTTTAATCGTCAGACTTTAGTAGTTCTTACAAACCCATTGAACTCCTGGATTCGCCCCTAAAAATGGTGTTAATATTGGCACTTTGCATTCTTTTTTTTCCCCAAAGTCACCTTGCTCCATCTTGTACATGTAATTGTTTAGAATATAATTATGTAACTGTTGATACAGGTACTAACATATCTAGTGTATTCTTGTTTGCAGGTAGCTTTGGTGGTTCTTGTACCCTTGTAGTCACTGGTGATGGTTTTGATGATGAATACACTGTGGTAACCATTGATGGCAATAATTGCCCTATTAGTAGTGTTACAGCTACTGACTTACAGTGTGAAATACCTGCCAACAACAATCTTGGTAAGTTACATGTATATCTTGCAAGTCAAGTGATAATATTATGATTTACTTGCTCATTCAATTAATTTTTGATTAATTAATATTACTGACAGTTATTTTTATACCATATGATTGTTGTAATTACATATAACAATTTTCAGGTGATATTTCTCATATTGTTTTGTTTCAGCACTTGGTACATATACCTGTGATATACAAGTGTCCATTTCAACAAGTACAGCTGTAGCCATTGAATCTAATGCACTGACCTATGATAGCTCTATCACACCCATTATAACGTCAGTCAGTCCAAGGAGAGGTGGTACAGGTGGTGGAACTCCTATTACAATTACTGGATCTGGATTTCGGTAAGTGCTGTTAGGTATACTAAATTTCAAGAAGAATTTTCTTGGGAATCACAGTACATTTGTTTATTCCTATCGATATAGACAAAAAATAACATTGGTTGCTGGTTAAATGATTGAGGATTATTTGTATTGTAGTGATGGTGAGAACACAGTTACCATAGATGGAAGTTTGTGTGTGATATCATCAGAAAGCACCTCTGAGATCATCTGTGAAACTGAACCCAATTCTAGAAGTATTGAAACTAAAGTAAGAGTTCTGGTAAATGGTGACGGGATAGCAACACAGGTAAGTCTTTGTTGTCATGGTGATTACCTCTGCGATATATACTTGTTGCCGTGGCATCAATTGCATTTTATGTTTTCATGGAATTTCTAATCTATGTGTCATTACCATATTTGAATATAGACCACTTGTTGTTACATTGCTGTACTTCATACATTAGCTTACATGAAAATTAATAAAGTTGAAATATTTGATGTCAATTTTATTCAGTGTAAATGATTTCTTTGCTTTAAATTAGTAACAAATTATAATTGTCTTTTTATATTACATAGGATGATGCTGATTTTGAATATGTTGATTTGTGGTCCAGTACATGGACTTGGGGAGGAAATCCCTTGCCCATTGAGGGTGACTTTGTTGTCATTCAACAGGGACAGCGCATAGTGTTAGATATTGACACCCCTGTCTTAAAGATGCTAGTAATTCAAGGTAAATGAGCATTTTTAGAATTGACATACTTAAATTTGATAATGATCATGAATTATATATCATTATGAGATTATTACAAGTATAACTGAAAGTATGCACAAAGACAGTACAGCAGGAGTATCGACCGACATGCAGCGTTATGGCGTTACGGTGACAGATGTATAATAATGTTTTTTTTGTATTTGTACTGTTTTTTTTGACCTTCCTTGATTCCTTAATATCAAAGTCAGTCTATGAGTAAAAACTTATTATCAATATCATGAATGAAAACTAGAGTATATTTATCATGATTTATCACATAACTACATGTAATTTTAAAAAAAGTTCAAAAGTAAAGAAGTTCAAAAGGGTTTTAATGTAAGCACAATGCTTCATATATTGGGAAATACCAACTGCAAGTGAAAGCGGTCATTGATGGGGCTTGCTGTTATTTTCCTTATTTCTGTGTGCATGCAGGTGGTGCTTTAATCTTTGATGAAGCTGATTTAGAACTGAAAGCTGAAAATATCCTAATAACTGATGGTGGTCTTCTACAAGTTGGAACTGAAGAAGAACCATTCCAGCATAAAGCCATAATAACCATGTATGGTAATGTTAGATCACCTCAGATGCCGCTATATGGTGCTAAAACTCTGGCTGTCAGAAATGGAACACTGGATCTTCATGGTATATTTTTTTTAATTCCCCTTGTTGAATGTAAATTCCTTCTTGTTTTTCAGATTTGAAACCTAATTGGCCCAATGTTGTAAACATTGTTTTGGGGTACAAATTTTCTTAATTAAATTATTGACTGCAGCTATTCTTCCACATTATAGGCATTCCCATTCCCGTGACCTGGACTTACTTGGCTGAAACAGCTCCAGCTGGAGCAACTCAGATGACATTGATGCAAGAGGTTACTTGGCAGGTTGGTGATGAGATTGTTATCGCTACGACAAGTCACAGGCATAGCATGATTGAAAATGAGCAGCTGACCATTACAGGTGAAGTCTACTCCCACCATTATTTGAACAATAATAATTATGAACTCCCTCCCAACACATAATAGTCAAAAGCACACTTTATGTGACATATTTTGAAGCACAAATTTATTTATTTATTTGTTTGTTTGTTTGTTTGTTTGTTTATTTATGTTTATTTAATTTCAGCTGTATCCAATGATGGTCTGACTATAGAATTCCAGCCTGCATTAGAATATGAACACATCTCAATGGAAGAGACAATAGATGGTGTAGTTTTAACAACTAGAGCAGAAGTAGGTTTACTAACGCACAATGTACTTGTTAGAGGTTCTGCGCACACTGAATGGAATACTGTTATTGAAACTTGTCCTGAAGAGTTTGATACAAGTATGTACTATCATTATGTACTTTATACTGTTAGGAAATATTTCTAGTGGGTATTAACTATGTTTACCCCATATATTTTATTTTACAAGGAGGCAAACGTTCGGTCTCCGTCCGTGTGTTCGTCCGGAATCATATCTCAGAATCCCTTGGGCCGATTTCGTTCATTCTTTGCATGTGCCTAGTACTTTATGTGGGACATATGCACATGCAGTGGTTTAGCGATTCGATTCAAAATGGCCGACTAGCAGCCATCACTCTTTTAAAAACACTCAAAACATTTGCCAATGAAAAAGGCTGTGGTTAGAAAAACTGCAGCCAGAATGAGGTAGAATTACCCGGTAATACAAATGTTCTTTGAAGTTAATTATGAACAGAAAGTGCAACACTAGTTCAACTGAAATCGGTGACTGAGCAGAGAAATAAAGATTTGTTTCTATTTTTTATTTAGATCAATTTGTCACTCAGACATGTTTCCAAGGTAGGTTTGGTGAAGAGACTGGCAGTGACCAATTCGGCTCTCAAATAATGTTTGCTGCTAAGGAGCAGGATTTGAACTTGGTTACTGGAAGAATTGAATACATTGAAGTTACACATGCTGGTCAGGCTTTTCGCCTTGCTCGTTACCCGATTCATTTCCACATGAATGGTGATGTGTCTGGTTCCTATGTCCGTGGATGTGGTATTCATCATACATTCAATCGTGCTGTGACCATACATGGTGTCCACAATCTGTTAGTTGAACACAACGTAGCATTTGATATTATGGGTCATGCTTATTTCATGGAGGATGGCATAGAAACTAACAATATTATACAATACAACTTGGGTATCTTTGTAAAGGCGAGTGCTAGTTTACTCAGTGTTGACATTACACCGGCAGTTTTCTGGATTACCAATCCGGATAATATTGTTCGACACAACGCCGCAGCTGGGAGTACACATTTTGGTTTTTGGTATAACATGCCTGTGCATCCTGGTGGACCATCTTTTACTTCCACAATATGCCCAAGGAATATCCCTGTAGCAGAGTTTCAGAACAACACAGCTCATTCCCTAGGGTGGTATGGACTATGGGTGTTCCCAATATACACACCGATGGAAGGCGGTACATGCAGTTCAAATATACCAACAGCTAGTCACTTTTATGACCTGACATCATGGAACAATGAACGAGGAGCAGAAGTTGTTGAATCTGGTCCTGTGCAGCTGCATGAATTTGTAGTATTTAATAATGACAAGGCTGGAATTGAAATGGTTGATTTGAGCGGTGGATATGTTGATGGTCCTATGGTGAAAGATTCAGTTGTCATTGGTCATAGCAGCATTATCAATGCATCAGCATCATGTACTATTGCGGGGATAAAAACACCCAAGTCAGCTTTTTTGACTGTCGATGGTGTTAAATTTATCAATTTTGATGAGGACCGTTGTGCAGCTCTGAGAGCCTGTGCACATTGCAAAAACCGACAAGGAGGATGGAAAACTAAATTTCAGAATTTAGAATTTTTCAATTCACCAAACAAAGTTGGTTTTCAGTGGGAGCATGAAGCTGTATATGTTGATTTGGATGGTTCACTGACTGGCAGTGCTAATTATATCGTAACTCCTAACAATGGTCTTCTTCCATCCGATCACTGTGATGCCACTGATCTAGCATTCAACATGGGTACATCTCCAGGAGTTGTGTGTGATAACACAGTAAAATTACATCGTTTCTCATTCAACCATGCTGCTTCCTCTTTGCAATACAAAGATGTCATCTTCACTCTCGATAACAGCTTAGGTTCAAGTATCGTCCCATATGAACAGATGCGTCTCACTCACTCAGAAGGTTGGATGATTACTTTGGTAGATGGAAAGAATTACAACATGGTATGGGAAGATGCTGAACAACTCACAAATATCTCATACGTCGGCACTCTCTATAATATGGAACCTACTGATTATGTTACTATAAGTCACTCTGTTGCACAAACTCCTGACCGCTTCTCTATTCTTGGTCATATGGCTGACACTACTGAAGAAATGGTGACCTATGATGATAATGACAATGGTGACTTCTACTTTGATAATGCTACTCATTCTGTGTCATATCTGTGTAAGTATAGAATATATAGGATTTTATCGGTGTACATACTTTCTAAATTACAACCACATAGCCTGACTGATGCTTGAATAGCCTGTATTAATAATTATACAAACTTCTTTCAATCTTTCCTAGTAGTTGCACCCTCTATCATCAACACACTTTTGTGATGTAAATTGTTGATAAGGCCATTCGCAGCATCAGTAGCTGTTCATCTATGAAAATTAATATGTTTTTGAAATTTCTGATTCTTTGGTGCTACTTTTATAGGAAAAGTATATAATCTGAACTGGCACTAAACTATATTTTCGTCTCACCAGTTCTGGTTTTGATTGACTGTGATATAACAAATCAATCAATTACAACCAACGCTTCTTAGAAAAGTACATGAGCATTTTCATTTACGTACATACAGCTTTTTTTGGATATAATACCTTGACTCTTTTTTTTCTATTTTTTTTTTTACGTTATCATACTTTGATATTTTTAATCACTTATATATTTATTGCTGTAAACCAATAGAACATTTGTAATTCTAAGGATGCAATAAAGTTATTATTATTATTATAATGAACGGTGAATATTTCCATTCAAATATTATATAAAATAAACATCACACAGGATGCATATCAGCTTTTGTAATTTGATTTGATTTGATTTGATTAGGCCGACTGGTGGTCATGTTGGTTGACTGGTGGTCATGTTGGTTAACCATTTCATGTATGGCTTCAAGCTGGTCTGAAGAAAAGGCATAATTTTGTGTGCTCAAATGTTAAGTCAGCCTAATAAATGTCCTTGACAAGGATTTGTTCCATGTTGCTGCTTTGTGATATGGTGGGTGACACTTTGTCAGTCAGCACAAATCAATCAATATTGTTCCCAATGGTGCCGCTCGTGTGTTGCATTATGTTGAATGACCTCATACTTTGCTATATCAAACATAGTCATGTATAACAATAACTTCTGTGATGTTAAGGGTAAAAACTCTTTGATAAAAATATAAATTTTGTACTTGTAAACAAGACAATGATTGCATGTGCATGGTAATCATTGTTTCACATGCCTATCACCTCTGATTCAGTGTTAAAATTATTTATTTTCCAGTATCTGGGAAAGGAGAGTCTGAAGAAGTAAACCGTGATGTTACCTTCAATGTGTATCGTTGTCTGTACCCAGACTGTATTACACCAGTACCCCTGCCACCACCTGCTGCACGCCCTGCCAATGCAATCTTGTGGTCTGACGTTGCTTCCTGGGCTGGTGTGGAAGATGGATGGGGTGGAAGTAATGGTGTATTACCAGCTGATGGTGATGATGTCATGATCTTACAAGGTTAGCACATCTAATAATTATCGTTATCATCATTATTATCATTCTCACTAACAATTAGTCTCATTAGATATTTATTTAATAACCTTTCTTGCCAGTTTCACTTTCTTGAATGGTGTGGTAGTTTGTTACCTCCAACAGCTCAACAATGTATTCTTGTCTAAAATTGAGTGCTCCATTCTGTGAATTTTTTTTTGGGGGGGGGGGGGGCTTGATCACAGAATTCGACCTATCTGATAAACAGTTCAAAATTCCCCTCATTACATACAAATCACCTCCCTATCTGTCTGATCTTAACATATATATTAACCAACACATAATGTGTGCTCGAAATAACATTACTTCTCCAAGTCAGCAAGAACACATCCTATGGAAATCATGCCTTTGCAAATGCTGCCTCAAAATTATGGAATAAACTTCCACTTGAAATTAAGCAATGCAACTCTCTAAAGTTGTTTTGTCAGCCAAACGTAGTTGAAAAACCCCTTTCTTAATTTTTAATAACTTACACTTTGCACCATTTCTTGACTGAGTTATTATTTTTTTCACTAAAATAAATTCTGTCATGTATCGCTGTTTGAATTCTGCTTCGTGAGTGTGCAAAAAGCAACTATAATCAAGCAAGTATGTAAGGTTTAATGTTTGCTTGGATGCTGAGTAAAATAGTCATTCTATAAATTCAAAAGAGAGGGACCTCGTGGTTAAACAAGAGTCTTGTGTGCATCTCAGACCAATCTTATTGGAAAACGCTTCACATTGAATATGGATTTTGAAATATAATTCATCTTTGATTGTCAAACAGAAAATCATGCGTGTGATTTTGGTGGCACCCTAAAATGGTGACAACTCAATCACAACCAAAGCTACGTAACTGCTGAATAATAGTCCGCTATTGGCAAAGCGGATATCTTGTGAATGCCATATTAAACTGTTTCATTTATTACAGTACACATAATACTTTATATGTCAATAGCTTGAAACCAAATTTCACTGACCATATCCATTGTTTTAGAAATGCATACATTTTTAGAAGGTTTAAAAATTATTTTTAGTATATTTTTGAACAATATTTTAACATGTTATTCAAGTACTGTAAGTTGTAAATTGCAGAAAAAGGAATGGTTTTGATCTCCTAACAATTAAATATGCATAATTTCTGTATAAGAGTTTTTAACTAACACTGATTAAAGAAATTTTGATTACCTATGATCCATTACATACATGGTAGTCAGAATGTGGAGGCATGAGGTTATTGGGAATCCTTACTATCTGGGTATCACATGCTGGAGAACTCAATAAACTCTATTCGATAACTTCTTTGAGCATTGATTTTTCATGTTTGTGTAACTATCTGGTAATATGATTTCCAATTTTCCAGATACTTGGATGGTTGCTGATATAAAACTGCCCTATATGAATAAGCTGTTCATCTATGGTACCTTAGAGATTGACGACACTATGAACAACATGATAAACGCTACTTACGTTTTCATTCGTGGTGGACGTTTAGTCGTTGGTTGGGAAGATGCACCATTCAAGCATAATTTCAGATTTCTCTTACAAGGAAACCACTGGACTCCAGAAATGCTTTTGCCCAATGGACCCAATTTGGGATCCAAAGTTATAGGTAATGTTTTAAGGCAATTGGAACTAAAGTTTTGCATCTACTGAGCATGTGACAATGCATTGTGCGAAAGCAATTCATGTTTTACATATTAATGGAGTCAAACCATGAAGGACATTGGAAGAATAATAGAACTTTTATTTTTTTACACAACCTGCAAAACTAGTAACAATTTGTTAGGCCTATCTTGCCAGACTTTGTTACAACATTTATTGTAACAATTGCTGCATAATGTAAGTGTTTACATAAATCCATTCCTTTATCAATTTACAGGTGTCTTTGGTGACTTAGATCTTCATGGAAAAGAACCTAATATCTACTGGACTCATTTAGCTGCTACTGCTAATGTTGGTGATGATATAATAACAATGGAAGATGCAGTGAACTGGAAAGTTGGAGATGAAATTGTTATTGCACCAACAGACTATGAGCCTTTCCATACGGAGATATTCACTGTCTTGAACGTCATTGATAATTATACGCTACAACTTGATAACAGTTTGCAGTACACACATCTTGGTAAGTGCACATAGATTTCATTGATAACTCTACACTACAACTTGATAACAGTTTGCAGTACACACATCTCAGTGAGTGCAAACAGATTTCATTGATAACTCTACACTACAACTAGATACCTGTTTACAGTACACACATCTCAGTGATTGTACACAGATTTCATTGATAACTCTACACTATAACTAGATAACAGTTTGCAGTACACACATCTTGGTAAGTGCACATAGATTTCATTGTTAACTCTACACTACAACTAGATAACAGTTTGCAGTACACACATCTTGGTGTGTGCACACAGATTTCATTGATAACTCTACACTACAACTAGATAACAGTTTGCAGTACTAACATCTCAGTGAGTGCAAACAGATTTCATTGATAACTCTACACTACAACTAGATAACAGTTTGCAGTACACACATCTCAGTGAGTGCACACAGATTTCATTGATAACTCTACCCTATAACTAGATAAAAGTTTGCAGTACACACATCTCAGTGAGTGCACACAGATTTCATTGATAACTCTACTCGACAACTAGATAAAAGTTTGCAGTACACACATCTCAGTGAGTGCACACAGATTTCATTGATAACTCTACACTACAACTAGATAACAGTTTGCAGTACACACATCTCAGTTAGTGCACACAGATTTCATTGATAACTCTACACTACAACTTGATAACAGTTTGCAGTACACACATCTCAGTGAGTGCACATAGATTTCATTGATAACTCTACACTACAACTAGATACCAGTTTGCAGTACACACATCTCAGTTAGTGTACACAGATTTCATTGATAACTCTACACTATAACTAGATAACAGTTTGCAGTACACACATCTCAGTTAGTGCACACAGATTTCATTGATAACTCTACACTACAACTAGATAACAGTTTGCAGTACACACATCTCAGTGAGTGCACATAGATTTCATTGATAACTCTACACTACAACTAGATACCAGTTTGCAGTACACACATCTCAGTTAGTGTACACAGATTTCATTGATAACTCTACACTATAACTAGATAACAGTTTGCAGTACACACGTCTCAGTGAGTGCACACAGATTTCATTGATAACTTTACACTACAACTAGATAACAGTTTGCAGTAAACACATCTTGGTGAGTGCACATAGATTTCATTGATAACTCTACACTACAACTTGATAACAGTTTGCAGTACACACATCTCAGTTAGTGCACACAGATTTCATTGATAACTCTACACTACAACTAGATAACAGTTTGCAGTACACACATGTCAGTGATTGCACATAGATTTCATTGATAACTCTACACTACAACTAGATAACCATTTGCAGTACACATATCTTGGTGAGTGCACATAGATTTTATTGATAACTCTACACTACAACTAGATAACAGTTTGCAGTACACACATGTCAGTGATTGCACATAGATTTCATTGATAACTCTACACTACAACTAGATAACAGTTTGCAGTAAACACATCTTGGTGAGTGCACATAGATTTTATTGATAACTCTACACTACAACTAGATAACCAAGAAGTGATAAAAAGTAATCTTAAACATTACTGGAATACTATAGGACAAATGAATAAAGCATTACATGAAGAAGAAAATAAAAAAGATTTCCATAAGGAAATATTAGAGAAATTGAAATTAATTAGGAGAAATGAAATAAACAGCAATAATGATGATAATAATAATATCAGACAAATTCACACAATTACAATAAACCAAGATGATGTCAGAAATGCGATAACATTTTGCAAATCTGGAAAAGCGTGTGGCCCGGATGACATAGTCAATGAATTTATCATGAATGGTGGTGAATCGCTTGTTCAGTCTTTGACAATTCTATTTCAATCATGTTTGAATAATAAGAAAATCCCAGACGAATGGAAACAAGGAGTTGTAAAACCAATCCATAAAAAAGGTGATAAAAAAGATCTAAATAATTATAGAGGCATTACTCTGAACTCAACAGTATCAAAAGTTTATGCTAAAATAATTGAAACTAAATTAAAACAATTTGTGGAAGATAATAACATATTAGGTGAGATTCAGGGTGGATTTAGAAAGGACAGACGCTGTGAAGACAATATCTTTACACTCAAAGGTATTGTGTCTCAGCGAAAATCTCAAAACAATTCTACATATGTTGCTTTCCTAGATTTTTCTAAAGCTTTTGATCGAGTTTGGAGAGATGGACTTCGGGTTTCACTGTGGAATGCAGGAATTAGAGGAACATTGTGGAATATAATTAATGATATGTATGAAAATGTTTTTAACAAAGTTAACTTTAACGACATAGAAACAGATTATTTTGAAACTACAGAAGGGGTCAAACAAGGATGTGTGTTAAGTCCTTTACTATTTTCAATTTACATAAATGAATTTGCAAAAATGCTGCAGGATTCAAAATTAGGGGTAGAAATAGGTAAAAAAATAATTCCTGGACTATTTTGGGCAGATGATGTTGTCCTCATCGCAAATAATGCAGATGAATTACAAAATATGTTAGACATAGCAGCAAAATTTGCAGACAATTGGAAATTAAGTTACAACAGCAACAAATCCCAAGTAATGTATTTTGGCAAAAAATTGCATAGAAAAGGCACACTCTGGAAATTAGGAAATCTGTTACTAGAAGAGACTAACACATATAAATACTTGGGAACAGTTATTTCTAAAACTATAAAGGACCATGCACAATTTACTGAAATTTACAAGAAGGGGATGAAATTAATAGCATATTGTAAAGCCATCATCAATCAACACAATAGTTACAACAGGTTTGAGTATGGTGATGTATTGTGGAAGAGTAAAATTTTACCATCTATTAGCTATGGATGTGGTGTATGGTTTTTAGAAAATAACGATGATAGGAAAAAGTTAAAAAGTCTGCAATATCAGTTTGGCAAATTCCTTTTTAAAGTCAACAGAAATGTTGCTTGCTCTGCTGTATTAGGGGATTTAGGATGGGCTGATTTGAGCTACACCCTTGATACTTTTCGAATTAAATATTTGAACAGATTACAAGAAATGAATAACACCAGATGGACCAAAATTGTTTTCACAGAATTGCACAAGTCGTATGTAAACAACCGTAAGCTTACTTGGAATTGGCCAACATATGTGCACAAAGTACTTGAAACTAACGGATTAGACCATGTCTATGGGTTAAACATACCTAACAATATAAACTGGCTCAAAAGCTTTTATAAAATAAGTGAACAAAATGAAGTAAAAACGTTTGCAGATCAAATATCTAATATGAAATCACTGGAACATTACAGTTGGGTTAAAAGAAATAAGGAAAAAGAAAACTATATAAATGATCCCCTTGATCATCATGGCATATCACTGTATTTTAAAGTCAGATCTAACTCACTGGATTTAGAGGGTAATAAAATAACATGGGACAAATATAAAGGGAATGGAATGTGCAAGCTATGTAATGACGACAAAGAAGATATTTATCATTTTCTATTTTTATGCAAAGCAACTTATCATTTAAGACACAAATTTTATGGAGATTTCATGTACAAAGTTCAAAACCTTGAAGTAGACCCAACACTTATTAATAACTTTCTTTCTGGAGGAATTAATTTTAAGTTTAATGTACTTTTTAGCGACATATTGTGGAAAGTCAACAATAATTTGGGGAATATTGTATCCAAGGAAGTTAGAGTATTTATTACTCAATTGTATAAGTATAGAAAAGAAAGTTTGAATTTAATGTGATTTTTCTTCTTTCCTTTTTCAAATATGTATGATTTGGTTGTTTTCTTCTCTTTGTTTGCCGCTCCAAAGGCTAATAAAATATTATTATTATTATTATTATTATTATAACAGTTTGCAGTACACACATCTTGGTGAGTGCAAACAGATTTCATTGATAACTCTACACTCTATTTGTTTCTCTACTAGGTGTAAGTCATACTCTTGCAGATGGATCCTGGTCCTACACACTAGCAGCTGAAGTAGGATTATTATCACATAATATTGTGATAGAAGGTGCAGATAACCCAGCTGGTACTCTATCGGATGAGTCATTTGGTTGTCGGGTTTTCATTGGGAGGTTTATACAAGAAGGTGTGAATTATGTGGGTAAGTTGAATAACCATAAAATTATATGCAAGTTGTTTTTAGTTTCTGTCAATCCAAAAGTCCAACATGGGAATTTATGTTGTGGGTTGAGTCCATCAGTCTGTCCATTCGTGCATGCATTCATGGGTTCATTGTCATTTTCCGGAACATGACTGAACTATTTTTGTTCAAAGTTGGTGAAAAGACAAGTCATAGAAACATATGTACATGGATTTGTGACCTTTGAGTGACTGGTGGGTTTTTTTTGCCCTAAAATCACCCAGAATTAATTAACATTTGAATATGTCATCAACAATGTTTTTATTCAAACTTGGTATTAACATATATTTCATGGTGTTTAACAGTTTCATCGCTAGGCGATCATTTAGTTTGTTCTGTTCGCTTATATAAACTTTTACAATTTTATTTAAATTTGGTACCACCACCACACAACACGCATTGAATTCATGTTAATTCAGAAACAATGATTTTTTAATATGCTAAGCATATTTTATTACAATCCTGCCTAAATTGAATCGATTCATTATGGTGTAATAGATTATTATTATTACTATTATCATATGAAACACAACGTGGTCCAGTGGCTTCTAGATGAAACAATATTTTTCTGATTTGAACGAAATCACTCACATTCTCAGACTGACTATACCTGTTTAAATATCTGATTTAATAGTGCTGATAGTGTCTTATCATTATCATCTTTGTAGGGAATGGCAGAATTGAAAATGTGGAATTTAAGAATTGTGGTCAAGAAGGTTGGCCTGATTACTCTGATCCAAGGTATGCCTTGGCATTCCGAGATGTTGGTGATATAATCCAGAATTCATCCTACATTCGAGGCAATAGTTTCCATCATGGTTTCAATACTGGTATTGGTGTGTATACAACGAATGGACTGAATATAGAAAACAATGTCATACACCATACTGTTGGTGCAGGTAGATATGCTGTTTTGTTTTGCCTCAGTTTACACCAGTTTTCTTTTTCTTCTTCATCCCATCAACAAGCTAATAGCTATGAATATATGACTGTTATTGTAGGTATCATCGTTGCTGGCAGTGAGAATCGCTTAGAACATAATTTGGTAACTTTAACAATATTTCCTGGTACATATCAAGATAGATTTGAGCCTGTGAATCTTATATGGATGGGTGGTATTGAAGTAAACAAGGCAATGAGGGTAGTCATGAAAAACAACGCTGTTGGTGGCTCAGAGCGAATTGGATTCAAAATTTCTGGTGAGCCATGCTACTCTGAACCAGATCCTGAAAACAAATGGGAAGGCAATGTAGCGCATACAACTCTACATGGTATCCATATGTACTACAGTGATGGCCTGACGGGATGTTCCAAGATCTCCAACTTCCTTGTCTATCGAAGCTATGACTTTGGAGTTTGGTTTCATCCTCAGTGCAGTGTTATGATGTCTAATTTAGTGCTTGTTGATAACTACGCAAGTGTCATGCCAATGGTCTATGCACCACATGCACTCAGTCACCAGACTTCTGATAAATTTGTCAGTATTGATAATTCTTTGTTTGTTGGTACAAGTCCAAGCTTTGATTGCAGTACTGCTCAGGTATGTAACTGTGGACCTTCGATTTCCAGTCATCTGTATGGGGAAACAAGAATTCTCTTATTCATATCTCAATAACAAAATGTCATTCTTTCTTTTTGCCTTGACATACCAATACTGTCTGTCTGAAGATATTTCACATTCTTTGGAGGATCGCATTTACAACTCAAAAACCATGTGTGAAGACCTACATTATACGTCTTGATCTTCATTACCATTTGACAAAATATGGCTGACTATCAGCCATTTTGATCTTAAAATTTGTTAAATTCTGACTCCTTACACGTATCTGGAACTGTTTCTCAAGTCATATTTATAATCATTGAGCACACAAGGTATATATGAGGACCAAAATCTGTACTTTACACCACATTAATGTGTCGGCGCATATCCCAAAATAAACATTGTGCGCCCCCTAGTTGCACCATATCCTACCCCCTTCACTTATGCCCCATTCAGGGGCCATCCAGCAACAAACTATAAACAATATTTCATTTTTACAGCCCACTAGTTGGGTTATCATTCTGCTTGGTCAACCATTATGTGGTTGGAACAATGTTTCGTGATCTCTTCTTTTGTAACTCATCATGCGAGTTCATGAAGTTCAGATAGCGACTCAATCTGATTCCACAGATGCACATCTTTGCACTTGTCTAGTATTTTACACTGAATCCACTGTTTTAATTTCATTCAAACGATTCAAAAATGTTCAGCGAAAATAAAAACACACACACACAATTGGAATTCGCACGGCTTCATACCCATTACTATTTAGTAATTGGGACTAATGGATTGACCTATGTGCATCTGTGCATGCATCCGTGCATGCATCCAGACCTAAATCTAAGACATGCCTGGACTGATTACAATCAAACTTCACACATACAGCATACATAATATTATGCATATGCACATCTATTTGTTTCACGATCTCATTGGCCATTTTTTGCTGAAAAATCATTAAAATCAAGCATTTCTGGCATTCCAGAACCGTATCTCGGACGTTTACATAGCAGCATGAAAACAGTAATACATATATTTAAATTACATTCATCATTTCTTTTCTATATTGCCATAAATCAGTAACATATTTCCTAATTAAAGCTGATGAGGTATTTCCCACATTTTCATTTATGTTCCATAGTGTATCACCAAAAAGGAAATTGAATCTATAATTCAACCCCCCTGAAAGAAAACTATTCATTAGTGATGAAGATTCAACATTGTTTCTCAGTGAGGTTTCTAATGCTAAATAAAATTCCTTTCTAAAATGATTTGATGACGTACAAAGATAAAGAAAGTGGTAAATGTCTTCTTTGCCCTGATTGCAGACTCCACAAATTCCATTACCCCTGTAATTTTTCCATCCCATTTTGTTACCTTCAAGATCTAAAGAGTTTGACCTAGTTTTAAAGACAAGGGAGATACCATGATGATCATAAGGATCCATTATGTAATTTTCTTTTTTAATGTTTCTTTTAATCCAACAGTAGTGTTTTAATGATTTCATCTTTTCTAAATTTTGTGTAAACATGTTTATTTCATTTTCTTTACTGATTTTGATAAAACTTCTTATCCATTTTGGATTTGGGGGTACCGGTATTTCATTTCCATAGATATGATCCATGTCACTAGAATGTTTTCTACATATTTAGGCCAATTCCAAGCCAGTTTAACTTTGTTTTTATACTGAGTATTCATTTCTTTAAAAACTATTTTAGTCCATCTATTGTTTTTCATTTTCTGAAGTCTATCCAGGTATTGAATCCGCACTTTATCTTGGATGTAATTCAAGTCTTCCCATCCTAAGTCCCCCAACACTGCAGGTCCTGCCACATTTCTGTTTACTTTGAATAAAAATTTCCCAAATTGGTACTGAATACTTTGTAATTTCTTTTTAAACTCTCTGCTATCCTGAAACCATATTCCACACCCATAATTCATTGATGGCATGATTATGCTATGCCATAACACATCACCATACTCAAATCGATTAAAACTGTTGTGTTGGTTATTTATTGATTTGCCATATGCTAAGACTGTCATTCCTTTTTTATAAACTTCAGTAAATTGTGTATGATCATTCAATGTTTTTGATATGGTTATGCCTAAATATTTGTACGTTTTACTTTCTTTTAATGTCAAGTTTCCTAGTTTCAAAATTGTGTCCTTTTTGTGGAGTTTCTTGCCAAAATACATTATCTGTGACTTGGATTGGTTATAACTGAGTTTCCATTTACTAGCGAACTGAGCTGCTATATCAAGCATACTTTGAAGTTCACTTGCATCATTTGCTATTAAAGCTACATCATCTGCCCAAAAAAGTCCTGGAATTATTTGTGTTCCTTTCCTCACCCCTAGTTTTGATTCAAATAACATTTTTGCAAATTCATTTATATAAATTGAGAAGAGTAGGGGGCTTAAAACGCATCCTTGTTTTACACCTTCACTGGTTTCAAAGTATTCAGTCTCAATATCATTAAAATTGACCTTATTAAAAACATTCTCATACATGTCATCTATAATATTCCATAATTGTCCTTGTATTCCTGCTTTCCACAAGGATACTCGCAAACCATCCCTCCAAACTCTATCAAACGCTTTTGAGAAATCAAGAAATGCTACATAAGTAGATTTCTTACTCGATTTCCTTAAGGACGCTATACCTTTGAGTGTAAACACATGATTCTCACATCTCCTATCTTCCCTAAAACCTCCTTGAATTTCTCCCAGAATGTTATTTTCTTCAACAAATTTTCTTAACTTTGTTTCAATAATCTTACTGTAAATTTTTGAAACACAGGAATTTAGAGTGATACCTCTGTAGTTGTTGAGGTCTTTTGTATCACCCTTTTTGTGGATTGGTTTTACAACACCCTCTTTCCAGGCATCAGGAATTTTGCTTTCTCTTAGAAAGGACTTAAAAAGTAACGTTAATGTCTGGGTTATTGTATCGCCACCATTCCTAATAAATTCATTGACGATGTCATCAGGACCACAAGCTTTTCCAGATTTGGTCGATTGTATTGCTTTTAGAACATCGTCTTTTGTTATATCTATAGTATTAATTACTGGAGAGTTTGTATCAATCTCCTTTTTAAAAATATTATTTCTTATTAAATATAGTTCCTCACATATTTGATCATGAAAGTTTGTCACATTATTAATTTCCCTATTCATCTTCCCTAAAGTATTCCAGTAATGTTTCAAGTTCTTCTTAATGCAGCACTCGGATACAACTGTTGAGACGCATTCAATTTAAAAGACTACTGAACTACTAGTCTAAGAGTAAACATGAAAAAAACAGCTCCTTAGCGCAAGCATAATTGTGAAATTTATTTGTTTTTACAAATATGAAAAAAAAATATTTTGAAAAAGCTTGAACCCAGAATGGGGCGCAGTATGAATTTTTTTGATGGTGCAGAATGAGGCGCACAGAATGATGGCACAACTAGGGAGCACACAATGCTTATTTTGAAAAATATGGCAGCGCAAAGAATCGATTTCGTTCTCCTAACACACCTCCTGTCATGTACGTTGTGATTTCTGCCCAGTGCTCTGAATGTCAAAGTGAAGAAATTTGATGAATGCCTTGATGAATGCCATCTTCGGTACATATATTGGTCATTATGGGACCTTGAATAATGTCATTTTGTTTATCTGATCAGATTCAAAATGGGGGACTAGAGACTATTTTGGTTTAACAAGTGCTATTTAGTAGCTACCTCTTTGACATGCCCTGACCAATCATGTTCAAACTTTATATTTATATACACATATGCACATGGGTTCATTTGACAATTTGAATCAAGATGGTCTAATGCCGGCCATTTTAATATAAAACATGCCCACCATTCTAGAATCAGATCTTAGTCATGTATGGACGGATTTCGCTCAAACTTGTTACATACATAAGACATTATAGAACCTTGATGAATGCCTCTTCTTTTTTAGATAGGATTCAAAATGGCCAACCAATGGCCATTTTGTTCTAATGAATACAGTTCTTGAGCCATATCTCTAACATTTCCTGAGCATTCATTTTCACTTCACATTAAAATTGACATTGAGGTGATGCATTGAGATTGACTACCTGTAATACCAAACGGGAAATGTGCATTGTCAATGCTTGTTTATTTATCGGCTGACAATATGTTATTCACAACATTTTCATCTGTTGAACAGTTGGTATAAGAGTTACTATACCATAATCATGCTTAATCTGCATGTAATATTTTGTTATCACCAGTCAAACTCAGATGCTGTACGACAATCCTCCAAACAACGTGCACCAAGAACTCCCTCTGGTGGCAAATCTGGTTTCACCTGGGCTTCGTTCACCTCAACCACTTCAGGTGCACCATTTTTCCGATTCCATGGTTTCCACGGATATCCTGCAATTAGTGGCAAGACAATAATAACAGGTGTGTGTCGTGTTGTATGTTTTGATAATTATAATCGTTGTAATATTTGTTGTGAAAGTCGTGTGTTTCAAACCTCTTGCAACTTCAGAATATTCTTGCACTCTTTTGTCTTTCAGACGTCACATTCTCCAACTTCGGTAGTGCTTGTGGAACAACAGATGTTGCTATTATCACAAATCCTGCCAATGTTGATGCTATGCATCCAATCTTTATGACAGGAGCAAACTTTGTGGATGTCCTACCCACATCAAAAGTTTTTATACATTGGCCATCTTTAGCGTAAGTTTATTTCTATGAATTATAGTTATATGTGGTGTATTTCCTGGTATTTCATCATTCTGTGGTGCAATTTCAAGGAATGACTGCAACAACACTTTTACCGTACTTGACAGCGTTAGCGCCCATGCCCTGGCAAGCGTCCACCCCCCACTTTTGCGCAATTTTTAGTCCCCGTTCGGACGCAGTCCGAAAACGGGGACTTATGTTTTGCCCTGTGTGCGTCCGTCCGTCCGTGCGTCCGTCCGTGATCACCTGTATCTCGAACATGCATGGACCGATTAAGTTCAAACTTCACTCATACATCACACATTATATGGGACATATGCACATGCATTTTTTTCATGATCCGATTAACGATAGCCGAATAGCGGCCATTTTAAGGCCGAAAATGCATCAAAATCGCACATTTTCACCATTCCGGACCCGGATCTCAGTTATGCATGGACGGATTTTGTTCAAATTTGGTACATACATTAAACATAATAGGACCTTGATGCACGACATTTTTTTTTTTGGATCGGGTTCGAAATGGCCGACTGGCGGCCATTTTGTTTTAAAGAATTCAGTTCTGGATCCGTATCTGAGACATGCTTGGATTGATCGAGTTCAAACTTCACACACACAAGGTACATCATGTCACAAATATGTATGTGCATTTGTTTCATGATCTCATTAACGATAGCCAAATGGCGGCCGCTTTAAGGCCGAAAATGCATTGAAATCGCACATTTTCACCATTCTGGACCCGGATCTCAGTTATGCATGGATGGATTTTGTTCAAATTTGGTACATACATTAAACATAATAGGACCTTGATGCACATCTTTTATTTTTTTTCGGATCAAGTTCGAAATGGCCGACTGGCGGCCATTTTGTTAAAGAATTCAGTTCTGGATCCGTATCCAAGACATGTCTGGATTGATCAAGTTCAAACTTCACACACACATGGTACATCATGTCACAAATAGATATGTGCATTTGTTTCATGATCTGCTTAACAATAGCGGAATGATGGCCATTTTAAGGCCGAAAATGCATCAAAATCACGTATTTTCACAATTCCAGAACCGGATCTCAGTCATGCATGGATGGATTTTGTTCAGATTTAGCACAATGTGTTGTACATATGCAGGTGCATTTCGGTCATGATCTGCTTTGAATGTATATGTCACTCAAATATGAACGGAACGGGGACGTGTCATTGACAATGACTTGTTATATTTGGGGTCACATTCGGCAAAGCGCCCACCCCTTCAAAATGCAACTAATTTAAAACTTGGTCTTGCGTGACGAATCTTGGTAATCGTTTTTATATGATACAGCGTTGATATCGTCCGCTGTGAACATGTTGTGAATGCGTAGAACACGGTAACCGTGCATAAACTACGCTTCGACAACAACCTGTTAATACAAGTGAAATGCGATAAATATTTCATGCCATATTCAGTTTACCTCTCAAAAATGACTACCGTAGTTTTTTTGAAAAACCATGTTGTTTATTCGCTGAAATCAATTCCAACAGATCTTACTTCGACATCGATAATTCACTTGCGCATTGCATTACCAGAAAGTCTTCGGGAATTTCCGAAGAATTGTGTCAGTACAACACAGCATTCTGATTGGTTAATAACCAACTTGACCCATTAGGTTAAAGAACGCTGCTGCAAGTCAAATGTGCAAATGCATCATGGCGGAAAGTGATTTTCATCGAGAGTTTGCGTACAATCCAACACCTTCGTCAGTGGAGATAATATGACAATTTTGACTTTGACTGTGTTCCAACAGACTCAAATGTTTTTAATTTCGTAAATTGTGGTGGTACGTTATTAATATTGTAATAAAATGTGCATATTTTTTGTGATCATTTCTGTTTTTTCTTCATTGTGAAAATCAATGACGACTCAACTAATTTCGTAATTTGATTTTCCCTCAAAGACGTAATCTGTCACTTGATGAATCAAAATTTTCATTTGCACTCTTTTTCGAGGAGGGTGCTCGGGTAAGCGCCCACCCCCATGGTATTTTGGCTTTTTATGTATGTACACGTAGCAAGTAATCATTGCGAAGTAACATGATTATAATTGGGAAAGAACATAATACTCAAGGTATATTCATGCATAGAGATAAGGTTTACCCCATTTTGTCTCTATAATTTCAAATATTGATATTGGTATAGAGAATCGCATCCCCATAATTTCAAACTATGTGGAACAACATAAGAGTCAGGTTTAAATCACGCTAGATTACTAAAGATTTGTGTTGTAAACTGTGATAGTATATGGTGTAGCAAGCTATAATTGGCTTACACAGTATGTTTAAAACTATGTGTAGAGAAAGGTGTTGATCTGGCATAGTGATGTTTAAGCTAAATAGTTCATTGCTAAATAGCACACTTTATTAATATCATGTTTGATCTCTTTGATTTCAGTTTTGTAAATCCAGCAGATTGTGTGGACATGGATTGTGATGGAAAGAAGAAAGCCATTATCAAAGATCTTGATGGTGGATTGTTGGGGACACCAGGAACAGTGATACCAAAGTCTGAATATGAATGGGATGGTGATAGGAGACATGGAGTTGGTGATTACCGTATTCCAGTAACTCTACTGGCAAACCCAGATGGAAGTCGTAAGAACATCAATGATGTAGCACCAAAAAAAGGTTTGTCCATGCAGATAACATAATAAAATGTCAACTAATAACTTATATTAACCAGTAATTTAAAAATTATGCATATATAAACTCAGTATAAAACTGTCTATTTTTGATGAATGAAAGTTTAGAAATCCTTAATTTATGAAATTAACACTAATATGAAACACAGCTGTTGCATACGTGGAATCAAGAATGATTTTTTTTTAGTGCTTATCATATTGAGGATATGCAATTGTCTTTAATTCAGGTATTATAAGGAATGATGAGTGTGTCTTTCATGATGACTGGCACGCCTATGAGTGTCATGATTTAAACTACATTATGATGGTAATTGAGAGTATGGATGAAGATACCAAAACACGACGTGTATCACCAATTGGTCTTGTAGCTGATGGTTACATGGATTTAATTAATGGACCCATGGATAATGGTTGGTGTCTTGGGTATACGTGTCAAGAACGTATTAGCACCTTCTATACTATTGTTTCCAGTGGAAAGATTTATGACATGGCATTCACTGGCACCAATCCTCAAAACCTTCGTTTTCACCTCCTCAATGCTGATGATGATGAAACTGTGCGAATTGATATGTGGGGAGCAAATTCACAACGTTTAGATGTTTACCGCAATGATGCATATATTGCACCAACAAATGCTCAGTTGTCTGGTTCAAGCTTCACCTGGCTCCCTAGGAATCCTTCTCTTCCTGATGACCAGTATCTCCCAACAATAGGTGGTTCAAGTGGACAAAACTTCCATGACAATGAGGTTCAAACTCTGTATATTCTGATTCGTGGATCTGATGTAATTGAAGTTCGCATTAGTCCTGTAATAATTGTTGCATTCGGTGTTGATCCTGTCCATATTGATGACTTCTTCGAGATTAACTTGATTTCAAACCTCGCTAACCTGTTTGGTATTAGCACAGATCAAATCCGGGTAGTTGACATTGTCAGAGAGAGCAAGAGACGTAGAAGAGCTGTAGATCCTGCAACTGTGACAGTGGAAATTGGTGATCCTCCAACACCAACTATTGATTCATTGGCAGTTAATGGCACTGATAATTCTACATTTTATGCCAGTGAGTACTGAATTTCATTGTATTATCGCTCTTTATCATGTGTATATTGTCATCATATCTTCAATTTTGAATGCAGAGGTGGGTGTCTGCTCAACATTATCACTTTAAACACGGACTTGCATGTTGGGGTTTGTTCATATGTGAATGTGTCCAGAAAAGCATAATGTATGTCAATTTGGCTTTGTTGACCTTTGACCAACTAGTGGCAATTTTTGTTCTAAAAAGCAACATTGGAACATGTCATCAGCCTTCCTTGGGACGATTTCATTTTCAAACTAGCCTTGGTACATTAATAAATAATTTTGTGTTCTCAAATTTTTTTTTTAGCCAATACAAACTGTAGATGACATACAAACAGAGCTGTGAGCTAAATTCATTTCTCTACGATGTGTATTACCAACATTAAAGCACATTGGCTGACTGTATCAACTTTTTTGTACAACAAATTTTGGTGATTCAGCAATTATAATTGCATACAAGTTTTTAACAATAGCTAAAAAGCATCGCTGAATCATCAACAGCAAAATTTAGCATCTTCCATTTCCATATTTTAGGTAACTTGTTGCTATGGTAATCATCTAGTTATTTATGATATTAAAGGTCATATAGATACTGTGCGATTTGTATTATGTACATCACATAAAATTATTTTATTGAACTCTAGAACAATTCTGTGGAGAAAAAAAATACTTGATCGGCCACAAAATGTCCCTGCATATTTGACATTTATGTACGATAGTATTTAACATCTATGTATGATAGTATTTAACATCTATGTATGATAGTATTTAACATCCGTGTATGATAGTATTTAACATCCGTGTACGATAGTATTTAACATCCGTGTACGATAGTATTTAACATCCGTGTACGATAGTATTTGACATCCGTGTACGATAGTATTTGACATCTATGTATAATAGTATTTAACATCCGTGTATGATAGTATTTAACATCCGTGTACGATAGTATTTAACATCCGTGTACGATAGTATTTAACATCCGTGTACGATAGTATTTAACATCCGTGTACGATAGTATTTAACATCCGTGTACGATAGTATTTAACATCCGTGTACGATAGTATTTAACATCCGTGTACGATAGTATTTAACATCCGTGTACGATAGTATTTGACATCCGTGTACGATAGTATTTGACATCTATGTATGATAGTATTTGACATCTGTTTATGATAGTATTTGACATCTTTGTATAATAGTATTTGACATCTATGTATGATAGTATTTGACATCCGTGTATGATAGTATTTGACATCTATGTATAATAGTATTTAACATCCGTGTACGATAGTATTTGACATCCGTGTACGATAGTATTTGACATCTATGTATGATAGTATTTGACATCTGTTTATGATAGTATTTGACATCTTTGTATAATAGTATTTGACATCTATGTATGATAGTATTTAACATCCGTGTATGATAGTATTTGACATCTATGTATAATAGTATTTAACATCCGAGTACAATAGTATTTGACATCTATGTATAATAGTATTTAACATCTATGTATAATAGTATTTGACATCTATGTATGATAGTATTTGACATCTGTTTATGATAGTATTTGACATCTGTTTATGATAGTATTTGACATCTGTTTATGATAGTATTTGACATCTGTTTATGATAGCATTTGACATCTGTTTATAATAGCATTTGACATCTGTTTATGATAGTATTTGACATCTGTTTATGATAGCATTTGACATCTGTGTATGATAGCATTTGACATTTATGTATGATAGTAGCCTGTAGAGTTGTACATTAATAGTTATTGACTGGCCAACAACATTTGAGCCTTATTGCCCTTAATGTCAGTAAAATCAGCTATCTACGATACGATCAATATTGTTAGTAACATTTATGTTTGTTCCCTTGTCAACAGAATTGGCTGTCTATGATACAATGTAGCTTCTTGCCAAATAATTACAATTATGCTGAGTCTCGTGCCAGACATCACAATCAGTATATGCTGGTGGTCTGTTACAGTATGAGTAGGGGATAGAATCTCTGATTTGTATTTGGTCCAACTATAAATTCACATATTTTCTATTTATCAGATTCCAATTATACTGGTCTCAATGATAGTTTATCATTTGAGGAATTAGAAGAGATAGCATCTTACCTTGTAAATGAAGGTCAGAGTGGTGGATTGGATGATGCATTGGGTGTAGAAGTATTAACATTATCAGTCACTGATCCAGTAGCACCCGCAGTAGATTCAACTGGTGGTGTGAGAGCAACAAATGAAACTGGTGGGCCAGCTGATGGAGATGTCAGGTATTTTTCTTATTGTTCAGTCTGCAACAAAACACTTGGAAAATTAATCTGCGTAATGATAGGCACACAATTCAAGCTGATAGAAATAACTTATCTATTGTTTGTAGGTATGATGAATTGGTTGAAGAAACTGATGATGAGCTAGCTCTGATATATCAAATTCCTAAACGATTAAATATTTACCATGAAATCTCAGGAGCATATGAAGGAGCGATATTTCAACAGCAACCAGTCATTGATGCTCTTGATGCTCTGGTAACTACAGATTTTTTTCTCAAAATATTTGATATCATTTATTGATGTATTTTAAAAGATAAATAAAGACAGTGAATATTACTATATTATTGTTTTGTTAAAAGAATGAATTCTAAAGTTGGACAAATTATTGTGACAGGGCTCAGATTGTGTACTAGTATGTATGAAATGCATTTATCTTTCGCTTTTCTGTTCATTCAGGGTGACCATGTAAACAACCTTGGTCATAGTTCATCACCATGGCAACTGAGTGTATCACTTACACCTAACACAGGCAATGCCAGAGCACAGTTGCTAGGTAACACCAGTGTGGTATTCGTTAATGGATATGCTAATTTCACCAATTTAGCCATCACACATGCTGGAGATTACATCCTAGACTTCGTCATCACTGTCCCAGAAAACACAACATTAGGTGTTGTTTCCATTTCATTCACTGTATCCAATCGTCCATACTCTCTGGGTGTTGTAGCTGTTCCTGATTCTGCTTATGAAGGCGAGTTATTCACACCACAGCCTATCATTGAAATTGTTGATACCATTCTAGGTGAAACTGCAGAAAATATCTCATGGAAGGTATGTGCTCAACTGGAATCTTATATTATATATAAAATATTTTAATATTTAGTTTCATGACGAGTCCATTCTTGTTTAAGCAAATATGTAAACCATCGTTCAGTCTGGTATACCAATTGATATTTCACATGCACATAACATGTAATAGTGTATTCATATATAAGTGCTAGTTTAGAATAAAAGTATGTTTTCTCTTCTGATTTTGATCAATGTTCAGTGGTTTCATTAAGAATCAGCCGCCGGCCATATGGCCAGCTACAAGCCCAAATTGGCCATCTACTTTCTGGCCCCGACCGCCTATGACGAAATTTACTTAAAGCCTACACAAAAATTCTGCACTCATTACATAAATCCATGTTTTTAAAAAAAAATTATGGAAATGTGTGTGAGTGAAATATGACATCACTTTGTTTTATGTTCATTTTAGGGTCACACATGGACATCACACATCGAGTTGTTTATGCCTTCATTGTATCTGGGTAACCTTCAAGGCAACCAGACTGCCCCTGTCCAAGCAGACACCTCACAGACTGCATACTCTGATTTATACATTGATACATATGGCAAGGACTATCTCCTTGAAGTGACAGTTACATCCAGTCCAGCTGACTATGAACTAACAGTGGTATTGTCAAACTTTGATGTGATTGATCCTAATGCATCTATCCCGTCTGGCTCCACAAAGAGTGTGACGTTGACATTTGATGAGGATTACAACAGTGTAGTTTCTGGTTTAGAAACTTACTTTGCTATAATGTTTGTCAACCATATGAATGCAAGATATACCCATTTGACAGTGAGCAATGTCCAGCTTTCAGAAGGTATGTACATTTTGTATGCTTGATATGAATGCAAGATATACAAATGTGACTGTTAGCAATGTCCAGCTGTCTGAAGGTATGTATGCTTGATATGAATGCAAGATATACAAATATGACTGTCGGCAATGTCCAGCTTTCTGAAGGTACAGTACAGTTCTCGCGAAAGCTTTGGCTTTTGTGGCATCATTGTCGCATACGCATGGCTTCATTGTCGCCTCAGCATCGCATCAGCTTCGCGTCATTAAAAATTGAAGCTGTGTTCGCCTCTCTTATTTTGTGGCATCATCGTGGCCTCAGCTTCGCAGTCTCATGGCATCAACATGGCATCAGCTTCAAAGTATTGTGACATGATTATGACCTCATTATTTTCACATGGAAAGGCAGTAGAGAAAAACACGTGTACAGAAGTTCGATATGTAATCGATTTGAAATTGAAAGCGGAATAAAATAATATGACCAAGAGTAAAATGACATTTTAAAAAGATATCTTGTTTAATTATTTAATGTTGTGAGTATTGGGTATTAAAAACTATGTGAAGTACATTGCGATCTGCAAGGTGACGAGTGTCATATTGACTGCAAGGAAAAACGTGATAAATTTAAATCACACGATGCAATTGTCGTTCGGAAACAACACAATTTGCTATACGAAATGAAACTGTTCTTGTTATAAAATTACCTTATTTTCATTCATTATATTTGCTGGTAAGAGAACAGATTCAGATTCCTCATTTTGGTGGTATTTTTCTGTGTTTCGTTTAGTTTTAGCCGAGTCCGATTCCATGCCCGGACTACTAATACATGCAAAATACGCGAACACCACCTGGTGCGTCGGCGTTGTCGCCTGCCATCTTGATACAAAGTTCCAAAACAAGTGCATACATTTCCAACTATGATTGGATGGTTGTGGTGGCGTCGGTCTGGTAAAATTTTACATCCAATTTTCAAAATTAAGTCACGATCAGTGACCTGAGCCTGATCTATACGTACTTTAAAAGTATTCTCACAAAAAAATATTTTCGAATAAAAACGAGCCACAGGCCTGGTAAAAAATCGAATAGCACTTGACATGCAGAAATAATTTATTGGGCTCCAGAAAAAAAGTGTTCATTTAGTTGTAGCCGTAAATATTTGGTGACCAGTCGATGAACAATTTGAAACTCATTATACACACAGAAGTCCTTCGATACTGAATATCATCGACCCCAATCTGGTTTACCTTATTTCCCAACTTGCAAAACTGATTTGTATCTCAGCCCAGTTTTTCTTTTTTTTTTGAACTGAGGTCAAATCCCAGTCGTTTGTCAAAATATACCGATGTTTTTCAGTGAATGACTGTGAAGCCTGTCACAGCACAGTGAATCGACGCCGGGGATTGGACAGTACGACGACCCTTCAATTAGCGTCAAATATGCTTTGTTACAACATCATTGATTTGCTGAAAGTCACCTGATCGGAGCACGACCTGGGTCACAGAACCATATTTGTCCGTATTATCAACGGGACTTTGCGAGAGAACCACACCCACATTTTCAACCATTTTTAGCGCGAAAGTTGCCAACAAATGTCGAAAAACTTTTTATGGATTTGAATAAAATAAAGCTAGCGATTGGTAAGGCTGGTTAATAATATATCCCCCGATGCTCTTCAAATTTTTTTAATTTTATTTCAAGGCGAGAAATGGATAATTGAAGTTCCATCGATTTCAAGGCGACTGTTTCACCGCGACAACTCTACGCTGTGTTGTAGTTTCACGAGGTAAAAAAATATATATAATAAATAGTACTTGTTTAATTATTTGGTTTTACAGCCCGCAAATTACGGGACATGATCCCCATGAATTACGATAAATAAATGCTGATTGTGTTGAATAATGGACGTCGGGACCGTTTGGAGAAGCCAACGGGCATCGACATTCCAAACAAATTATTGGGACACGGTCGGTAGACATTTCAGACAAATGAAATTATTAACGAAAGACAAGATTTTTCCATATATTTACGAACATACTGTCACACCAAATATATGCAAAATTGACAAATACACAAAGAGATATTAGGTTTTATTTTAGCCTTAGAAATATTTTCTTTTACTCAGTCCATGCGTGGGTGTTCTATTTAGCTTCATGGTCCTTCGGCTTGTGTTCTCCTTGGGGGAAATAACAATAATTATACAAATCGTAAACTCAACACAGTCAGGAAAAGAAACCTGGACAACCATGTCGTACTTCTGTTGAAATACATTTTGTAGCAGTGCGTCAGAATATTGTTTAAAATAGAATAGTCAATCCCAGCCAAATCTAGGTCAAAGGGTCAGATTGCGTGCATATAATTATAGATAGTTAAAACAAAAAGTATTTGCACTTTTGACGGTTGTTCAACATCTATGCACGGTTACTAAACTAGTAATCGTGATCTATGAAAACCAGAAAATTGTTAGTAGTCCGAATTTTTGCACAGTCGAAAATAAAGCAGAAATTCAACAAGCGGTCGCAAAAGCGAGCGATTGAAAAGCGAAAGCGGGCGAGAGGTTGGGCGAAATGAGTTCTGTACTTCTTTGTTTGATGAAGCGATGCTGATGCCACATTGTCGCCATAATGAGACCACAATGAAGCGAAGCGATAACCGCCTAACTTTTTAATGTCGCGACATTGATGCAATGCTGAAGCCATAACAATGCGATGCTGAAGCGAAGGTGAAGCTGAAGTGAAGCCAAAGCTTCATGTGACTGTTAGCAATGTCCAGCTGTCTGAGAATATGTATGCTTGATATACAAATGTGACTGTGAGCAATGTCCAGCTGTCTGAAAATATGTATGCTTGATATGAATACAAGGTATACAAATGTGACTGTTAGCAATGCCCAGCTGTCTGAAAATATGTATGCTTGATATGAATACAAGATATACAAATGTGACTGTTAGCAATGTCCAGCTGTCTGAAAATATGTATGCTCGATATGAATACAAGATATACAAATGTGACTGTTAGCAATGTCCAGCTGTCTGAAGGTATTTATGCTTGATATGAATACAAGATATACAAATGTGACTGTTAGCAATGTCCAGCTGTCTGAAGGTATTTATGCTCGATATGAATACAAGATATACAAATGTGACTGTTAGCAATGCCCAGCTGTCTGAAAATATGTATGCTTGATATGAATACAAGATATACAAATGTGACTGTTAGCAATGCCCAGCTGTCTGAAAATATGTATGCTCGATATGAATACAAGATATACAAATGTGACTGTCAGCAATGTCCAGCTGTCTGAAGGTATGTATCTTGATATGAATGCAAGATATACAAATGTGACTGTTAGCAATGCCCAGCTGTCTGAAAATATGTATGCTTGATATGAATACAAGATATACAAATGTGACTGTTAGCAATGTCCAGCTGTCTGAAGGTATGTATCTTGATATGAATGCAAGATATACAAATGTGACTGTTAGCAATGCCCAGCTGTCTGAAAATATGTATGCTTGATATGAATACAAGATATACAAATGTGACTGTTAGCAATGCCCAGCTGTCTGAAAATATGTATGCTTGATATGAATACAAGGTATACAAATGTGACTGTTAGCAATGCCCAGCTGTCTGAAAATATGTATGCTTGATATGAATACAAGATATACAAATGTGACTGTTAGCAATGCCCAGCTGTCTGAAAATATGTATGCTTGATATGAATACAAGATATACAAATGTGACTGTTAGCAATGCCCAGCTGTCTGAAAATATGTATGCTTGATATGAATACAAGATATACAAATGTGACTGTTAGCAATGCCCAGCTGTCTGAAAATATGTATGCTTGATATGAATGCAAGGTATACAAATGTGACTGTTAGCAATGCCCAGCTGTCTGAAGGTATGTATCTTGATATGAATGCAAGATATACAAATGTGACTGTGAGCAATGTCCAGCTGTCTGAAGGTATGTATGCTTGATATGAATACAAGATATACAAATGTGACTGTTAGCAATGTCCAGCTGTCTGAAGGTATGTATCTTGATATGAATGCAAGATATACAAAGGTGACTCAGTATATGTGTGTCTCATTAACAATTGGCCCCTTCAACAATCTTCTTGTGGGACGTGGTAAATTCATTAAAGACCATATCACTGAGTTACAAAGTTAGATCAATACAAAGCCCTCAAATCTGCTGTTTTTACATCCTGCAGGAAGTATAGTGGTTACATTTGATGCAACAGGCTCAACAGATGACTTGGATAATACTCTTATTGTAATGTGGGAGGATGTGAAAAATGGACTGATATTAAAGTTCAATGGGACTGAATTGGTGTCTACGGAAAGCATGTTAGTCGATGGAGAGGATTTCTATGGCAATGATTCAGAGGTAAATATTACCATCAATGCTTGTGTTATATTTCAGATTGAAAAGTATTTGGTGGTATAATTTTGAACCAATGTCTGTGCGAAGACACTTTTCAACAAACATTAAACCAGTATTAAGATCCAGCAGAAATGCAGTAATGTGCGAAGCCATTTAGAAAAATCTTTTACCACAGCAACTGTCAGTTGAAAAAAACATTTCTCAATAACTTTATAGTTTTTCTTTTGCTATTATTATGTTTATTGACAAATTATATGGTAACCAAAAACAATACCATACATATTAAATTATTGGAATTTTGACAAATATAATTTGTTTAGCACTTGCTGTAGACTCTGACTTGTGTTCTAATTGAAGTTTTTTCTCTTCCTTTCTAGACTTTATCAGAATCTTATGTATTGGTCATTATTTTATCTAGTGTGTTTGGTTTTATAGCCGTTTGTGTTATTGGTGTTTGTATCTATCTTATCTACAAGAAACAACACTCAGGTATGTTTAACATTTCACTGAAAGGCATAGAAATGATAAATTAACGCAGAATAGTGGGACCATTTATTGTAGGTGTTGTCTGTTGGCACACTTGCATGAATGACCAACGTGTGTTACTTGTATGGATGAAAATTAGTTTTATTATCTCCTGGCAGGCTGTCGGCAAGGGATATAATACAAGTCTCAGCATATGAGTTAGAGCGGGTATGGGACTAGAGTAATAGATGAATAGCATATATACATTACACGTCAAAAGTATTGTCGAGATGCCCAAGATTTGAAAAACCTGTAATTTTCTTACCAAAATGACAATCAATTGTATGTAGATGCACAATATAATAAATCTAACCATTGCCATTATTTTGCACCATCACTCGATCGTACGAACACGAAAATCTTGATTTTTTTTCCACCATTGTTTTGCTATGCCGTGTCATCTCATTAGCATGAAATTTAATGATAGTGTTTAATGTTGTAATTTTCCCGCCCATTTTATAAATATTCTTGATATGGTGAATCAATATCTTGATTCTAGCACGATCCAATCAAGGTCAAAGGGCAGGAATTTCTTTGTAAGCAACTAGCTGTCACTCTGTTTTACATAACTTGGCTTTGATAGCTCTGCCTATTTTGTAAATTTACGTTTTGAATATGCTTCACGAGCCTTACAGATTTCTAATTTTTCGAAGGGTCACTTGTTAGCACAGCATACTTCGGGAAGTAATAATTGTTCAATAGTTCGTTCTTTGGAGATTTCTGAACATTGTGTTCGTTACAACCTGGGAAAAATGGAATATATGGAAATATGGCGAATTTACCAAGATCTGGCTGACCAAGAAGGACAATTTTGCAGATCAGTATGCATGAACGGTTCAAAACAGCATGAAGAATACGCAATGAATAGGAAAAATATTAGTGTTTCCACTGTGCACCAACGTTTATGTGAAGTGAATATGAACGCATACACACACAAAAACAATGTATGTGGCGAAGAAAAAACCTCTACTGGTCTGTGGACTTACGAGGATTGAAGTTGAGTCCTGATTTCCCGATAGAAAACCTGTGGGAGTGCTGTACACAGGTGTCATGTGACAAAGTTATCCAAGCTGTACACAGCAGTAAATTTGAAAATGTACCATTAGTAAAACGACAGAAACTTGTCAGATCGATGCCATCAAGGATGCCATCATTCGAAACATCGGTGGAGCTACTCCATACTGAATTTGTAATAGGCGAGCAACGCACACATGTTTTGGTGTTCATTTACTTGATTCATTGATCTCTTATGTCACTTTACATGGGAAACCCCATAAATGCATAGGTGTGTGTTGGAAGCAATACTATTTCTTATATATTGTTTGCAAAAATTAGTATAAAATTTGTGTCTTGACAATACTTTTGACATGTAGTGTATGAGGACTATTATATATACATGGGACTTAGGTAATAACATATTTTTTAATTAAAGATGTCACTAGAAGTGCAAAGCAAATTTTTGCAAAACATGTTAAATCTGCATTTCTATTTTTGTGGCTATGTTGAATGAATGTAATTCAATTAATGTAAATATGTAATTTGATTACGAAATGCATTTTGTGCAGTACTTTTTCAACTTCTTTTTGAAAACTACAAGCATGAATGCTTGGGTATGCCTCTCTTAAATTTGTTCATTTCATGATGATATCTTCAATGCTCTAATTTTGGGGAATATTTCTGTAATTTTTGGTAAAAAGTGATATTTTCGACTTCTTATTATAAAAAACCACACGTGCAATTGCTTTGATATTACATATATAGGGACTACATGTGGACCTCTCTCAGATATCTTTAATTCTATAATTTAAGTGAATATTTTGTAATTTTTGGTAAAAAGTGATATTTTCGACTTCTTGTTGAAAATAGCAAGTCCAATCGCTTTGATACTATACATATTGTTCATTTTCTAATGCTGAATGATGGCCATTTTAAGGCCGAAAATGCATCAAAATCACGTATTTTCACAATTCCGGAATTTGGATTTTGGATGGATTTTATTAAGATTTAGTACAATGTGTTGTACATATGCAGGTGCATTTCGGTCATGATCTGCTTTGAATGTATATGTCACTCAAATATGAACGGAACGGGGACGTGTCATTGACAATGACTTGTATTTGTTTATCTTGTGTGAACAGGCAAAGATGTGGTGCAGGCTGAATCAATCCCAATAACAGATAAATTCCCAGAAAAAAGAACAATTTCCGAAAGATTACTAGGGGATAATACCAGTGATTGTAGTAGTGAGTCTGGTATAGCATCAAGTACGCCTGGAACACCACATGTTAAAATCAATGGACAGAAGTTTACGTTTGAGTAAGTAAACGACTCTTTCTCGAGCATTGCTCTCAACACTAATTAAAACCTTGAACAACGAACAAATTTTTTTAGATGGTTCTTGATTTCTGTTCATTTTATCTCATACTGATTTTTTAGAAGAAGCAAAGAAATCAATTTTATTCCATATTCTACCAACAGAAATGTGATGACTTTATTATGGAACAAAAATAAACCACATCGCTCACCAAATTTGCACCTGAAATAGAAGATGACCACTTTAAAATGAGTGGGTGTGATAAGAACATGTCAGTGCTGAAGCTTTTCATACCCTAAAACACTAACTGACATCTGAAACTGATTGTGATTATGTTACAGATTTACCCAAGAAGATTTGGACAATATGAACATATCAAGCAGACCAGTCAGTGCCATGTCAGCACGAACTGGTTTCAACACACCAATCAGATCTCCAACTATCATAATGGTCTCACTACCACCTGGTTCCGCCACGCCCTCTTGTAATCAAGAAACTGGTAAGTTTCAATACATGCAGATGTGTCTGTTGGTTCATACTGATCTTGTTCTACAAAGACTGTTATAGTTGTCTCTGATTCCATATAAATTCTGTTTTATTTGGATTATAACCAATTTATGTCCCAGTCACCTATCTCAGCAAAAAATATACGCCTGTCTAGGTCAAGTGGACAGACAGTAATTTTTCTTCTAATCACCTGTCTCAGTTTAAATCTGCCTGTCTGAATCGGGGGGACATTGTCAATGGCTTTGTTTTTGTTAGGTGAAAAAATTTGGTCTGGTCCCAATTACTGTTGTTGAGAAATATTAAATTTACTTTTCTCGATGAAAGGTATTCATACTAGTAAAGTTGACAGCATTGTGTATTAATATTTTCTTCATTTTCCAGAACTGAATGTGGAAGAAAGCATGACTGTTATTGCAATGAATGGTGATCGCTCCTTCAGTGGACTTGGCAATGTGGTGGTGAATTTGTCTGGCAGTATGGACAGATTGAGGAAGGAACTTGTCAAAGCATTGCCCAGCAAACTGAAAGGAAAGCCGTTTGTGTTTCTGCAAGAAACTTTGAATATTCTGGAAACTGTGAAAGAGAGGAAAGTTGTTGTATCAGAGATCTACAGAGGTGACTGTATTATGCTGAAGATACTACCTGATTCTGGTGAGTCCTTGTAATGGCATAAAACTTAGCACTACTTACATGGTTAATTACATTGGGTGCTTTATAGTGGCACAAACCTTACCACTTCTTATTCTGTTTCTCGATATGGAAATAATTTTTCCAAATAAGGTAGTATGCTTTATAGTTGCACAAGCTTTACCACTCCTTATATAAAATTACATATTATTAATTTAAAAGCAATGTCGGGTGCTTTGTAGTTGCACAAACTTTACCACTCGATATATGGAAATTACATTTTTAAGTAAGGTAGGGTGCTCCATCTATTAATCAATCAAAATTCCCCTGTAATAATAATATGGCTGTAGGGATAATAATTCCACTGTGTGGGTAGGGTTGCGTAATTTTTCCTGAGTTCAATCAATTATGTACTATGCACTTACACAATGAAAATAAAACTTGTTGCTGTTTGAATTTATGATGTAATTTGTTCTCACAATTTGTTTTTCAGCTGCTGAACGTTTCTTCTGCCGTTGTGGTGCTGTATCTCATTTAGAATGCACATTGTGTGGAAAGCAGTCATATTGCAGTGCACAATGCCAGAGTGCTGATTGGTCTCAACACATGCTAGTATGCCTGAAGGCTGATAATAAACTTCTCTTACCATGATACATATGGCGCAAATGATGTTCAGTTCTTGTACTTAGACACCTATCACATAATGCTGTATACTTAATATATGTCTAACCCGAGCCCTGTAAACAAGAAACTTGTTTAAACTGAACTCTCCTTGAATATGACTTTAAACGAATCCTGCAACAAAAAACACTGAATCATATTTAAATGAAGCCATGAAATTATAACTAGAAAAATGTCAAAAGCAAACCTCTTTTCTTATGCCATAGTCTGCTTTTATAGAAACCTTCTGTATTAGAACAAAACCATGTGCCTTCTATTCAAATAATATTATTTGAATGATCTACATTTGTATATCTTTCCACCTTTCATCATGAATTTCTTTTTCTGGGAAGTATGGTCTGTAAAACATAGTTGCAAATTCTTGAATACATCACCAATTTGAATATTAGGCCGTTGAACATTTATTATTTTTTAATATGTTTAAACCCCAAGCCATTTTTAACCAAAACCCTTGGAATATATACAGACTGCTATTCCTAAATTATATCCTAAAACTATAATCCTGAAATATTGCATATATCCAATATTATAGTTATCACCATAGTATTACATAGTATTAGGTAAACTGCTAGCTAAATTGCTGTATTGGTATTGATTGTTTATAAACACGTAATCCCATTGCAACAAAGTCAGTTCCTCCAGACATTGTTGCACCTCATATGTTACCACAATAAATCCAAACTTGTAGACATGTTGACTCAAGGTCAATTGTGAGACTTGAATATAAAATCTCTACCTATATAAAATATTCAAGAGATAATTAAGGTATTCAATTACTGGAGTAACTTTGTCAGATGTGTGTTACAGGATCAATAAACTTAAGATGTGTATATATTTGGAGTGTGTAATTTTTTGGTTTTTATACAATTATAGATTGTTATTTGCATAATAAAGATTGATTCATCAGAACACGTGATTGAATTAGTATGTGTAGGGTGGGGAAAAAGTCTCATTTTCACAACTTTATTTTGTATGTGCCACTGCAAAGTCATCCCACTTTAAAGAAAGTGAAAGTCAAAGAAGGCCCTTGGGGAGTAAATTTTGTTTATATCATTACTAGACAATTACTACCATTATTTGGTTGTGGTGTGTGTTAATTAAATGTTGCATTGAATATACAAATGTTCACCCTAAATAGCTCATTGTCAACCGAGGTGAAGCCAAGGTTGATAATGGGCTCTGAGGTTCTCTAAAACTATGTCCACCACTGCTGGGGTGAACATTTGTATTATTATACCAAATAAATCTTAAAACAAGACATTGTGGCACTCAATCATGGCAATTTTCCAGGTCGCACTCGTAGAGCTGAATTCATGTATGCATACAAATATACAAGTTGAAAGAGTTAAAGAGCAGTAAATTTATCAATGATGCCTTTTTACTTCTATGGTTGTGTTGATAAACCTAATTTTAGCAGCTTCTGCCTGCCAAAGTATTTTTACAAACACACCCTGTGCATAGCTATATGCCACGCTGTGTTCCAGTTGGCATTATAACACTGAAATGAGCTGCAAACCATTTCAACAAATGCACTATACATAATATGTCGATATACTGACAAAATTAAGTGGTGGTATCACATGAAATTTTGTCTTTGTGCCCCTGAACTGGCACGAATTGCTAATGAAACGGTATGTATGGTTGGAACATTAAATGAAAAATAGAACTGTACACCACTGCCAAAATCAGTCTAGTTTGACAAGAAAGAGCAACCAATACCTCGCCTGACTCTTAGACCATGCAATATCTTCGCATCAGATTAAACACATGTTTAGCTCATGACTAGAGAGATTATTCCGAAACCGCTAAAAGAAAATAGTAGTATGTGGATTATCTGCAATGAAGAAATTGTTTGATGAAAGAATATGTGGGAAAGCTAATCCCTGGGACAGAATGACAAAATTTAATACTCTTATGAAATTCTTCAACAAGGAAATTACACTTTAGATTATAACTTAAAGCTACAAATGTTATGTCCAGGCAACTCATTGTTGCCAGTACATCCCGTAAAATAGACTTGGAGGATAATTGGAAAGTACGAGTTTTCACTTATCAATCATTAATGGAACCAAATGGGTCAGTTCTTCCATACTTAAATAAAACAAAAACTAGAGGACCCACCAATACAAAATCTAAAGTCAACAGACTCTACAAATGATCATTCAGATATGTGGATCAAAGTCGATGGTATGGCAGTTGTGCAAGAACTTATAAAGCCTGCAAATCACCATAGAAAATGTCTATATATCACTTATAGAGACTCGTGTTTGACGATTATTCTATAAAGGGTTCCTTAATAGAATAAACACAGGTACAACAAGAATATGTCAAAATACTTGTCAGAAGATGCTACTAGCAAGTACTACAACAAAAGATTCAACACTTTATCTGACACAGAAATTATTAGACAACTCTAAAGTAAGTGTCATAACCACCACACGTAACAATTATCAGTTCTCAGGGGATAGATGCAACTCCTCGGCTCACAGAAAGAAGCTACAATAATGACCTTACATGCATGGGTATACAGTACACATTCACAAAGAGAACACTGATGTGTTATTCGTTCTGAGACGCACACCTTTTATAATAATACTTGGTGTAAAAGCAGCCAATGATGAGCACAGGTAGAGCCTGGTCATACCAAGGGTGAATCAAAGAATTCTAGTCATGAAAGATTCCCACAGGCAAAGCCCAGTGTAATCAGTGCCATTTCTGCTCTAGGAACTGGATTGAAATCTTCCACTGACAATATTAAAGCATGTATATCGTACTTGTGTGGTCGTTTTGAGTAAGAAGAGTCTCAACATTACATAACCACACATACTCATGTGAACTTTAAGCAATAGGGTACTAATGAAGACATTTATCAACTACCTCTAACACGTGGGACATGTATAGAGCGCATTCAAAGATCTCAGTACCAATGTGCTTTAAGGAGCAAGATCATGTTCTTCATCAAATTCTTCCAAACCCACTGAAACTAGGCTGGATGAAAGAGGTAGGTATGAATAGGTAAACAAGCAGGTTTGTACAACCCTATTAGTTTGCGGTATTCTCGCAATAACCTCAATATACTTTTTTGTCATAATTTAGAAATATACTTGACAGGTATAAACTAATAATGTGTCCACTGCCCATAGAATGTGGGTTGTAGCTGATGGCACAAAAACGAAAATCAATAGATCAATTTACCTCAAATCACGGTTTTCCTTCACTTGTTGCCTCACAATAAATGCTCGTTATGTACATGCAACATGTGCGTGGTTATTCAATCGAATTTAGTTCTAAACTAATTGCATATACAATGGGGGGTAAAAGACAGAAGGAGTTACAACTGGTTTAAGATCAAAGTTACATCATTTCCGCCGTTTACTCAGTAATTATAATGTTTGCTTGCTAATCTAGCAGCAAACAACAAAATATCTACGAAATGAAATTATTTCAACTTTATTATTCAATGTCTGTTTAATACTAATTCACACATTAAAAACGAGTGTTACACTTCCACTAGCCATCACACGCTCGAAGATCATTGCAACCATTTCGCCAAGTGAAAAATACGGAAAACAATGTATCGGTATTTAGGCTCCGGCAACATTAGATATATACAGAGCACATCAATGTGAAGATTTTTTGAAAAAAACTCGCTGAAATCTAACTTTCAATCATGGTACACTGACCATATTTTCAAGGGGCTGCAGACGAGAGCTGATACTTCGGATGTTAGTATTACGGACGTACTTCGGGAGACCACTGGAATATTCAGAAACTGTCTGGCCAATTAGTCGATGGTCAAAAACAATTCAAACTAAGAAACGCCTGTTGTTGGTTCCACTGCCAATGGTCCCAAACCATCCTCTCTGTCCCGTGGCTATTGGTCCTCTTCAGTACCCCTGAGAACCCAGCTTTCTGCTACCTCCCTCCCCACCTAGTCACTGCCCCTCTTTTTATCAAGCGCCTTGTCTCCTTGTTGACACCTTTAGTGTCTGACATTTTTGCAATTTCCCACCCACAGCTTTCATCGGGGAGGGGCCTCATGGGCATTACAGTCTGGTATCCTATCTGAGCTCATAAAATTGTCAGGTGATTGGAAAAGTGATGCTTTCTGTATAAACATCTCCACCACTCTTTTCCACTCCGTCTTGAGACATCACAGCGCTTTAATTTGCATCCAACCTTCCTACTGACTAATGGTGTTTGGGTATTTTGGGGAATTTTATTCGTAGTGTTTTTCGGTTTGTAGTACATACAGCAGTAACCAGTT
Organism: Saccoglossus kowalevskii; assembly: GCF_978046115.1. Lineage (NCBI taxonomy): Eukaryota > Metazoa > Hemichordata > Enteropneusta > Harrimaniidae > Saccoglossus > Saccoglossus kowalevskii. Next base: position 29,951,638 of record NC_140650.1, on the reverse strand, counting down.
GTCTTCCCATGGCTCAGCTATGCCAGTGATTTGAATATCACCTTTGAACTGTCGCCTTTGACATGTCCACCACTAGTTGTCAAAAGGGCAGACCACTGATCTCATCAGTAGTAGTTAATTGTAAGTTTTAGATTAGTAATAAATACCTCCCTACTGTACCCAAACACCGTCTCTGTTTGAGTGCTATTGTGCTGTCCGCCTTCCTCGACAAACCCAGATTTAAGGCTTGGTTATTATATAACCAGTTTTAAATTAGGGTTTGGCCTATTGCCTGTAGGTCATGGGTCACATGCAAATAGATATTGATCAACGAATCGAAGATCCACTTTGTGATCTTTAATCGAGGATTAGCATAAGTAAATAAACTAACTCACAAGTCATGGCATTTTCAAACTAATATCGTTGCGATCGCTGCAGCCGCCAAGTTTACAGTGCCTTCTCTGCTTACCCACCCTTTTCCCACCCTGGCTTGTAAGGGATTCTTGTTACTGCTATTTACAGCATTTAATATTTACTTTAATATGCCTTGACATTGTATAACATTTGTGATTTGTTTTTGTTTTTTTTGCATTTCCTAATTATGTACAGCTTTGAGATATCTTTATATTATCAACTATGTAACAATAATTCCTATTGTCTTTTATCATTTACAAGTCTGCTGAATTCTGGTTTCCCTGTGAACATTTTATGTAGAAAGTTGTTGCTATTATCTTTGCAATTTGACAGTACTTTTACATTTTGTTTTCTTGTCAGTTATGAGATTGTTTTTCCCCTTTAGGGGGAATTTCATTCGTAGTGTTTTGAGGTTTGTAGTACATGCAACAGTTACCAGTGTTCTCCCCCTGGCTCAGCCTTGCCAATGATTCGAATATCACCTTTGAACTGTCACCTTTGACATTTCCACCGCTAGTTGTCAAAGGGGCAGACCACTGATCTCATCAGTAGTAGTTAATTGTGAGTTTTAGATTAGTAATAAATACCCCTACTGTACCCAAACACCGTCTCTGTTTGAGTGCTATTGTGCTGTCCGCCCTCCTCAACAAACCCAGATTTAAGTGAACGCGTACACAGTGACGCCATTTTAAACAATGACCTTTGGCCAGACAGTTTTCAAATATTCCCGTGGGCTCCCTAAGTACGTCCGTAATACTAACATTGGAAATATCAGCTCCCGTCTGCAGCCCCTTCAAAATATGGTCAGTGTACCATGATTGAAAGTTAGATTTCGGCGAGTTTTTTTCAAAAAATCTTCTGTATATATCAAATATTGCCAGGGCTTTTTGTTTTTTGGGTAACTGCAGCTTCTGGCGTGTCGATGTCACATATGTAATGATAACAGTGTCTAAATACCAATACATTGTTTTCCTTATTTTCAGTAACAATAGCAATAATCTTTGAGCGTGTGATGGCTAGTGGAAGTGTAACACTTGTTTTTAATGTATGAATTAGTAACAGACATTGAATAATAAAGTTGAAATAATTTCATTGCGTAGATATTTTGTTGTTTGCTGCTAGATTAGCAAGCAAACATTATAATTACGAAGTATACGGCGGAAATGATGTAACCTTTGATCTTAAATCAGTTGTAACTCCTTCTGTCTTTTACCACCACTGTATATGCAATTAGTTTAGAACTAAATTTGGTTGAATAACCACGCACATGTTGCATGTACATAACGAGCACTTATTGTGGGGCAACAAGTGAAGGAATACCATGATTTGAGGTAAATTGATCTATTGATTTTGTTTTTGTGCAATCAGCTACAACCCACATTCTATGGGCAGTGGACACATTATTGGTTTATACCTGTCAAGTATATTTCCAAATTATGACAAAAAAGTATATTGAGGTTATTGCGAGAATACTGCAAACTAATAGGGTTGTACAAACCTGTTTGTTTACCTATTCATACCTACCAGAATGTCTGTGGCTTAATTACAGATTACAGCCCCGAACGGAAACTATTAGGGAATATACATGGGTCCACAAAAAACACCCTAGGGCAGCATTCCCCATAGAAAAAGGCCTCGTAATTGAGGCCTGACCATTTCATTCTCACAAACGTGACAGAAATCTAAAACTACTTACCCACAAGGAGTCTTGTCCTGGGATACAACCACTCAGGCGACTCTTCAGGGACCAGGTGCCTCAAGAGTAGACCCCCCAAATTTAGGGAGGCCTACTAAAGTCTGAACAATAAAATAGGGCCCCAACAATTTTAATGCGTAAAAACAGTGTATTGCTGGGGTTCGATAGTGCAGATCAAAACCAGCAGCATCAAGCAAAGGAGGCTGGTTTCGACTGAAGACACTATCGTGTTAACACTTTCGCGCTTGGTGGTTTGGGCTTGGTCAACGAACAATGTCTGACCCGTCACCGCTGGTCCCAAGCTGTGGAGACCCTCCTCCAGCGCTTGGAGGTCTCTCAGGTAATACTTAATGAAGACATTATGAGATCTCTAGAACCCTGCTCAGAGCACCTGCTTGAGCGAGGCACCAGACATCAAAGCCAACGCGTTGGCCACCCCCAGCACTTGGTGTGTCTTCACCTGGTGACGTTCCAAATGAGTCGATGAAGTAGCCATTAAATTATAGGCTTCCACGATCGTATCAACAATCAAGTGGCTCTGTATGTTCCGCCTATAACAGACAAACATGTGCTTCTCACTGCCCCTAGACACCTTGGTGCGATCGAAGTACCAGCTCAGAGCTTGCACAGGACATAAATCCGTTCCTGACGGTCTTCCATGCCCACTAAGATAGTGAGGCGTGGAACGATGATTGGTTCAGGGTCACGCCCTGAGATTTGATTCTTGGCAAGGAAGCCCATCCAAGTCTTCAAAATAAAGGAGGCACATCTGTCACTAAAGGACAGTACCCCATCTCGGAGCTCCGCCTACCTGACACCAGAGCAAAACGAAAAACTGTTTTCATAGTGACATACTTCATGTCCGCCTTTTCCATAGGCACGTAGGGGTGGTGTTGTAATGCCGCTAGCACCAACAACAAGTCCCAGTCAGGAGGATTCGTTAGCCCCTTGGTGCGTGACTTCTTCGAGCTGAAAGACTTAAACAGTTGTATCATAATAGAACTCAAAGCCAGTTTCAGTCCAGCAGATTCTGATAGAACTAAGAATAAAACTGACCGATATCCAAGAATTGTCGATATAGATTTTCCTTGATCAAATAAATATAGGAAAAAATCAGCTACCTCGCTAATATATTGGTCACACCAATCAATGTACAGTCTCCATCTGGGTTCGTACAAATGTCTGGTGCAGTCTGACTGTACCGAAACAACGAACTTGGACAACTTTGCAGAAAGCCTTGCGCTTACATGAGTTTATTGACAGCCTCCATGCATTAAGATGGAATAGTGCAGGGCTCATCAGTAGAGTGCCGTCCGGCTGGGACAACATATCCAGAAGATTCGGCAACTCTACTGATGACTCTGGTTGGGAACCAGACCTTCACTGGCAAATTGGGCGCCACCAAATTCAGAATGCAGGTGGGCTTGATTCCAACACTTGGTGCACCAGTTGGATGGGTGGAAAGGCGTAAGCGTCCATGACTCCAAGAGATCAATAGAGTGTCCATGGCAAAAGCGCTCGTCTCCAGGAGGAAAGGCACGTACGTAGGGTGATTGGCAAACAGATCTTACCGAGGCCCATCCCAGAGATGAAAAAGACGATCCGCCACTCAGTGTTCTGGAACCGAATACGTCTCGAGAGGGCGTTTGTAGCGCTGTTGCATATCCCCAGTCCCTTGGACCTGAAGATCCATCCCTGGAGCGACGCATCTGTAATGAGAGTCAGTGAGTCGTCAGAACTAGGGGTATTCCCATTCCCAAGTTCCGAGCATCCTTCCACCAAAGGATTCATTTCTTGGTCTGATAATTGAACCCTGAACGTCAGGTTCCACATGTGGACCCTGTAGTCCAGTAAGCACCTGTGAATGGGACAAGACCAGAGAGCTGCTAACATAACCAGATGACGAACTGAAGTAATTTTGCATACAAGACGTATCAGTTGGCACATCAACGTCAATCCCATCGACAGGAGTTGGTTGAGAGGGGCGAACAAGCCCTCGCTCTGTGTCGAACTGCATACCCAGAAAAACCAGGATGTGGGACGGTATTGGGTTGAACTTGGCAATATTTTTTTAAAAAGCCCAACTCGTGGAGGAGCATTTGCATCAACCGCACATGCTCCACTAACACCTCCCTGTCTCGACTGTGTAATAACCAGTCTTCAAGTTGCTGGGTCACCTGTCTTAGCACCCTGGTAAACTCATAAACATTGCCCTCTAATGGGAATCTGAGATACCGGCTGCATGAATGGTGAATGAGGATGTAGAAATAAGTGTCGCTCAAATCAAGCAACGCCAGCCAATCACCCAAGTGCACTGACAGAAGTACCAAAGCCGACTAAGGTCTAGGACTGGATGCCACCTCCAAACTCTTGGGAATGAGGAAGATGTGGGAATAGAACCTTGGTAATGAATGGGGTTCTCCACTATGCATATCGCCCTTTTCTCCAGAAGGCTAACTACTCCCTGTCAGATCATCTCCGCCTTGACCTCGTCCCTCGGCAAAAGACCTGATGGAGGATGAGGAGTCATAGGAGGAGGAGACCGAAGAGGAATCAGATACCCACACTACACTACTACGAGCATTCAGGGATTATAAATTCTCCTGCGCCAAGCTGGTATGTGCTGCATAGGACGCGATCCGATCCGAGGAGTAGACGGAGGTTTGGAGCTAGTATGGGAGGACAAAGACGGGGAGACTGAGCCAGAGGACTCCGGGGAGGGAGTCATACCACCGTCCATGTCCAGGCAGCCAATGAAACTTCGCTGCCCCCTGGTCCCCAGAAGTGCCAGAATGCCTACCGCCAAAGCCACGTTTCTTGGGCTTTTCCTGACACTTCCCGCTACTAGTCTTTTTCTGCCCTTTTCAAGGAGACCATGAGCACTTTGATCCTCACTGGTTTTGGTCCTGAGCAGAGGACTTACTACCTGAGCCGCCTTTCGTTTTTTATTTGAACTGTTGACCAGCCACCTTGGCCAACAGGGACAATAGCTTCAATTGGATATGCTGATCTTCAGCAATGGCCAAACAGTTCACCGCATCAGTTAACCGGCCATCAAATAGCCGGTTACGCCCCAAGGCCTTCTCCACAGGTGATCAAACTCATCTCCTGCTGGGGTAGGATAGGCGCACTGACTCTCGCTCAACTGAAACAGCTTCTGCCAAGAGGGCAATATGGAGTTGCATGATATCGCACATAGCGACTCTCTGCACAGCCAGCAACTGGCCCATCTGCCCGAGGATCAAGGTTCGTTGCTGAGCACTCAGAGGCTCAGAACTTAGCAAAGTGAGCTGATGCTCTAATGCCAAAGGAACCCAAGTTCTGCCTGTAAAGCCTGATGCACTTGTAGGCACTGGTGCCGGTCAAATGTCCACGCAATGTGGCCTTCCCGATATGCATTACCCTCCTTAACAAATGTATGGGTACCGGGATCGGGATGGGAAACCCATAAAGCTGTGGTACTACATGAGTGTCCCACACCAGGGACCTATCAATGGTTCACATAGCTCCAATGGGTATCGATTCACCCTACGGGAGATTGGGACAGGACCGCTCCAAAACCAGGATCAAGATGTTTGTCTTTTTCTCTCAAAGGGTACCAATCGCCCCCTCCATCGCCCTCTGGGCTCCCTCCATAGCCTGGAGCAAACAAGGTGCCCAGGGGAGTTGGCCAGCAGGCATGGTCTCCACGACGGCAGTGGGAGAGGAAAGCGCTGATGAAAATGGTTTCAAAGGCAACTCCCTTGCTGGCCCTGTACAAAACAATAGTCTTGTGCCAATCACTGCCCAGTTCACAAACTGCGACTTTAACTGCATATTAGTAAGGGTCAGCTGGGCTCCGGTTGGTTGGTAGCCTATGACTGTCCCGACAAAGTGGCTATGAGAGATGACAAAGCACTCCCCTCCCTGCTGGGGAAGTGGTAGCTGCACCCTGCAAAAGGGTTGTGTTCCACCCTGTACAGAGGTACCAACACTGGACTCCCCTCACAGAGCCACAAGTCGGGTCAGCCTGAGCCTGAGGGGGTTTGTGGGGAATTCGGAAGAGGACACGTAAGGCAATCCGTTCCAGGGAGAGGGTCCCCTTCTATAAAAAAAAGTGGATGGTCCCTTTCCCACTAATTTGAGTTGCCCCTCCCTAAAGGAGAGATCACCGGGGATGGGAAACATCTGACCCTAGTCCTGGCAGAGGAGGGACAGACAGTATCTCAGCCTGTGCCTGCCCACCTGACTGGCCCCAGGTACTCCTGCGTCGTGCCCTGCAACTGCAGAAGGGAGTTGACTTTCGAGGCTAGATTAAACATCCAGGCCTTCCAAGCCATCTCTTCACCATGGGAGAGCTAGTCACCTTGACCAATATCGGAAAGGGAAGGCAACAAGGCCTGTCGCTTTGTTCACGCAAGCAGCTGAAGTCTTGGTGGATTGAACCGGTTCAGTCCCTAAGGGCCATACCGATTCCACCTCGCTACTTGGTGTTGATGTCAGCGCCCCATTAGGAATACTCCGTTTACCGACATTGGTAATCGTGGTGACTGGCAACTCCGATCCGCTGGAAAAAGCGGTGGAACGGTGCCTGTCTCATTAACATCGAACAGGGAAACTAACTCCACATTGAGAGAATTTAGTTTAAGCAGGGAGTCAGATCGTGACACCTCTCGATCACTCTCAGTTCTCGATCGAAGGCGAGCCTCGTCTCGATTACCAAGTGGAGGGAGAGATTTTTCACTCATTGAATCAGACATTTCATCGACAGCTGTGGCTTTTACCAGCTTTCCACCTCGCCTGGCAATGCGACCACGTTTTAGGATCCCATTTATCGCAGAGACCCTCCAGGCAATAACCAGAGTCCCTAACGCAACCCAAACATGAATGGCAACATATGTGCGGATTCCAACTCAGCATTTTTTGATGGCAAGAGGAGCATGTTTTATGTCCTGACTTTTGCGTCGTAACATTCTTTGTCTATTTTAGAGACTTAGGGAATCACCAGTTAATTTGACCGAGGGGGTGCCGGTGAATTTCACATGTTATTGTTAAATAATCACAAGTCCCCCCTAGGTGTATATTAAAAATTGGGCTGTCCCCCCTTAGAAAAAGACAAAATATGGTAGCCCCCCCCCCCTCCCCCATGATTTTTTTTTAAACAATAAAGATTTACATTAATGAATCGTTGCATGCTTCCAGGTTCCAGCTCTTCTCAATGACCTCGTCACTACAGTTTAAGGAACTATTAAGTCATCAGTCTCTATTTCCTCTGCACTGTCAACAAGATCATCACCATCAGAGTCCTCTGAGTCAGTTTCGTCAGTGTTGTACATTCTGGTGTTTACAGTTTGTAAATGTTCAGTGATTTTATGTGTTTTTGCTTGATCTTTATATGATTTTCTGATTACATCACTGGTAATTGTTTTCATTTTGTCTTGTTTGTTCCCTTTTTTTGGTAGCTTATTATGGTCCAAGTACTTTTCCAACTCAGCTACTGTCAATGTTTTTAGTGTCCCATTCAACACCAAAGAAATGCAGTCATATTCACTATGACTTTTTTCCTGTTTCTTTTGTTGTTGTTTCTTTCTACCCTTTTCCGTAATGGTTTTCATTTGCTTTAGTGTGGTAAGGTGTTGTAAATAGTCTATGACATATTGCTCTTCCACTGCATACTTAGAGGAAAATTATTTGATGCTCTCAGTATTCTCCAAAGATAAAAGCCCATTTTTGAAATTCTGCGTGATGTTGAAACGCGGCTGCCAATCATCTGGCTGTCTTCTTTCAGTATTACTATTCACACATTGGGTCTCATGCACGCTTAAGAAGTGGTACGGCCTCTCACTGTTTGGCACTGGTTGTGGAAAGTTACTCTGACTTATTTACCAGTTATGGAAGACACCTAAAACAGTGGGCTACTGAACAGACGGCTTACATTGACAGCATGGTGAGTGAACTGCAGTCAATCTACTGAGTTCATGGCAGATCTTGATAAAACACTGACTTGGTTAAGAAATGTATTTCATGGACTGTCAGATGTAAGTGAAAGAAGAATAAGCAGAGAAAAGAAAACAGGAGAAAAGTGAAGAAGCGAAAACGAGATCGTTTTGCAAGAGGTGTTACAGCTTTGTTACAAAGGATAACATCCACTGAGGTAGTACAAAGATGTTTCCCTGATGGTATACATGGTTCAGTAGATTTTGAAATCTCAGATCAAACTGAAGCCAATTTGAAGTTGTCAAAGATGGATGCAGTATATTTGCAATACCTCATTCATCGCAATGTCTTCTGTGCTGCAGCTAAGCAGCAGATGATAAAGCTGTATGAAGAACTGAAGTTAAAATATGAGTGCCTGTCTGATAGTTCCAGCGGAGAGAGTTATGAGGATGGTGAAAGTGGTTCTAATGATCCTGGTGATAGTGCCGATACTGACATTCTTTGCGATGAGGATAGAGATTTATTTATTTACATACAAAATATTACACTATATAAATATATTTTATCTTTATATTTTGTGTTATATTAGTGTGTTTGCTTTTCACAAACTTGTTTAAAAGGTTTGTTTTTCTTCATACAGTGGAAAGTGCAGCAAGTTTTTTTATGCCATTCACAGAGGTTTATACTGTTTACAAATGAAGTTTCATATTTAATGTTTTATACTAATTTGATTAAGTTATTGTTGTGCAATAAAACTAAAAACAATAACTCTTTCTCATTGCAGTATGTTCATCACAGTAGCCGTCGTCTATACAATATATGTGAATAAACCCAGAAAATTATAAACCCCCCTCCTTCACTCTTGGAAAAATTGTTAGCCCCCTTTTTTCATATACAGAAAATGGAAAGGCCCCCCCTTAGAATTGCCCGGCACCCCCCAGGCCAGATTAACTGGTGATTCCCTTAGTCATCATGCAGTCTAGAAAAAAAAAGAAATGAGATCGTGAAAAAACGAGTAAAATTCACTTCGCCAATCAAGGCGAATATAAACTGAGCTGGCGATTCAACTAAAACAGGTAAAAAATATGCCCCCTAATAATGCAACGCTTTTACCGTAATGATGTTGTTGTCGAAGTCGATCACCACCACTAGAATTTCTTGATATGCTCAGTCAGAAAACTGTCATCTGTCTTCTTATTCAGAAACACTGGAGCTGAAAAATTATGCAACCGTTGGCTAGCGGGAACAGAAGAGAAGAGAATGGAACGGTCACGCCTCGATTGCGTAATCGCCCTGTGGGTGACCCCTTAGGCGAGGATTTTTTCTATAGGGAATGCTACCCTAGGGTGTTCTTTGTGGACCCGGGTATATTCCCCAATAGTTTCCGTTCGGGGCTGTAATCTGTAATTAAACCTAACGTGTAATAAATTAATTTATTATTTCCACGGACTTTCTGATAGGTGATGTAGTAAACTCTGCAAGAAGGCAGGCATTCCCGTATTGACCGACGCGTTTTTTTTGTTTTGTTTTTACATATTATCTATGCTTGTAGTAACAATTTAATGAGAGCAAGTCTAAAATGGCAATGAAAAACGTTTACGCTCAATGACGGATAATATTTCCATCTAATGCTGATGGCACTTCTGCGTCTGAAGTAAACAAAATGTTAACCACGTCGAATATTTGTTATTGTAATTTATTGGTAATATAAAAATTCAATGTGTGGTTGGAGTCAGCATTTTATAATTGCCTCAAATCAGCATCCTGGTCATCTTCAATTATTTTGTTGTCATTGCCATTACATTGAAGTATGAGGCGGCGGCCATATACACACAACATTAGTGTTAGAATCACACACTTTTACATACTATTTCTACGTATTTATTAACATAATATATTTCTTCCACACAAAATGAGCTATACTACAAACAAAATAGCTTGCTTGATAACAGGTTTAGCAACTACTTATGTCCGTTTAGCTATGCTCTTGGCGTCACGGATTAAATGCTAATCACAGTGTCCACACAAAATACGTGATGGGGTCGTAGTGATTTTGGAATTTTGCGGTGAAAACAATTGTTCATACAAATTAGTGAATGACCTTCAACTTGCTAATTTAAAAAAAAAACTTCACTCAGATTATCAATACATGAACACAATGTTTCGAGAACAATTTTATAATGGCGAAAAAATAAATACTACATAAGCGCAAACAAACTAAAACATAATTGCGTCAGTTCGAACAAACTGTGATGCTGTGTTATTGTTTGGCCAATTATGTATTGCGTGTGCTAGTTCCAGGTGCGGGGAACGATATAGAATAAACTATATGATACACTGCTCATACCTCATACCTCCCCCATCCGTAATTTACTAATTTGCAATATGCGTTACGCATTAAATAAAGTATACGATTTTGAAGTTAATTATACACCCGCTATTTTACATCTATTCTATGTTATCCCACATTTGACAAAAATAATTCCATACAAGGGTACCAACTATGATTACATATAAACTTTTGACCATTGACTATAATTTCATCCCGAAAACAAAACATGGAAAACACATTACATTACGAAATGAATGATAAAGTACTATATTTAAAGGTCACGGATGTAATGACAATAAACATTCAAATTCAACCAAAGAAAGTGTTTTGGGACCGCAGCGTGAATAAATGAGAAAATAACATGATTAATTTATATAACATTTTAGTTAATATTTTGAATAGTACCAAAACATTCGTATACATTACTGGGGGAAAAGATAGTGATGAGATTCCATAATATATTACAACTGAATACCAATATATAGTTTTAGATATTAAAGGTATTGTAATAGTAAAGTAAAACACAAAATTATACGAACTTTATTATACAAATGCAACACTTTCGTTTAAGACAAATCACATTAAATCAACAACATGTAGTTTTGAACAACAATATCGGAAAACTATAACATTAAATGTTCACCTTTACACATTTTCCCGATTTTTATTATTCACACAGGTACAAATGCTTGGAAATATTCTATTCTTAATTATTTGCAACGTTCCATGAATAGCAATTTACTGTTTACTAATATGAATCATTTCCAAAAACACCTAAAAAAATAATTGATTGGACGTGCACTAAATGGTGCAACGTTTTCTCATCGATAATTCAGCCATTAATAAAAAATAATTATATTATAGATCCCAAGAAAGTAACATGAGAATGCAACTGCAACAGAAGGATATTATCATTACTGACTCACATAAGTGTATGGACTTAAGCCTTCTCAGGTGTCGTAATTTTACCTTAGCTCGATAGATGTAGCTATTAGAAAATTATTTTTTTAGTTTATATGCGGGTACTCTTACCAGGATGGGTTCTTTTTGATTTAACGCAAACAACTTCAGCTTTTACCATTACACCTTTTCTCACTGATTGTGAAAGAGTTGGCCACAAGTACATCAGGGAAGTACCCGCATCAGGTGAATGTTGTCCATTTGGACACTTATGTTTATTACTATCAAATGTCGTTTGACTGTAGTCAACATGTAGTGGGGGAGTTTGAACTTCGAGTTGCCAACACAACCGGGCGCATTTGTCAACGTATCCCCGCAAAGCTTTTTCCTCGCATTGGCCGTAAATCAGTTGAACCATTTCATTGCTGTGCCCCTCACGAATCTCATAAATAAGCCTTCTGGTTGATTTCTGAAAAAAATACACCATTTGTAACAAGTTGTTTAACAGCAAATAACAATAACAAGCATTAACTATCACAATGCAAAATCTCAATCGTAACATCCATTTTGACAGACTAACTGCTTTCTTGTTTAGTATCACATATTAATATCTAATCAAATTAATTTATTGTATGTATTCAGATAGACTACAGTGGATTGTTTGACATTTCTCATCTCTATGCAGTAAATTTTGAGTTTTATGAAATTACATCTTCTGTTACATATTTGGGTTCATGGTTATCTAACCAATGATCTAAGGTTGAATCTGCATACATTTGTTTAATGTATTTTTTTAATTTCACCCACTGACGTCAGTGTATTGTTGTTATATACTATATGACATATGTCTACGATCAGATAGTTGTTCAACTGATTTCGGAATTACTCCCAGTACATGTATCAATATTAGGCTGTGCAACTGTTCATGAGTAGACGTTTGTTTGTAAACAATTACACGCTATAGCCATTAGACGCATGCGCAGGTGACGAATCCCCCCGCTTTAAGTGTGATAACCAAACTTAAGTCATACAACCTTGATATACTAATAGTTTATTTATAGATAATTATTTGTAATTACCAAACATTGAACAGTGTCCCACTTAAACAACGATGCAACCCAATTTACTCTAGTAACAAGTTTTAATAATTACTTATCTATTACGTGCATATCGTAATAAAAATGTTTCACACGCCCACAAAACAATTATGTCAGAATATGCTCTTAATTAAAAATTATTGATCAAAGCTAAACTTGTAACAGTGGCATTTACCTCAATGATACCTGTAATGTCAACTTTAGTTGCAGTTTTCTTCAGATAGTTTTTTAAAGAATTATTCAGTTCTCTTTGCATATTCAACATCTCACCATCTTTAATGGGTCCTGTTTCACAACACAGAATTGCTGTAAACTAAGCGGGAAAAACAGTGATTTGTTTTATCACACCTACAATCCACCAATCCAAACAGACTTGGTGATGTGCGCAAATTATCATATATATGAAAATCCGTGCTCGAGCCAGTTTATAAACAATAATGGTCAGTGTTGAGTCTTTTTCAATTTTACTGCAAGTCTCAGAAGTATTGGGCAGCCAATTTGCCAACTCGCTAGCGAATTGGCTAACTGCTTCGGTTTTGACGAAACGGTTGGCTTTCGAATCTCGCTGGTGCCGTCTTGTGGTCACGCCCTCTCTGGGTGAATCTATATAACAGTATGGGGACGGTCGTCATACTTTAGGAGCTAATCAGCGACGGTCTTACAGTTGAATGGCGATTTCGCTTTCAATATACCAGGGGAAGTGTTCCATGTTCTTTGTGTAATGAGGTATAAAATCGCAAAAACGACGAATGAAGTCGAATTTTATTAGCGATTGGCTTAATGTTACCCCAATCGTCTGGATGCGAAGGTTTATTTTCTTCCTGACTTGTAAGAAACTGTTTCCCAACTTCCTGTTTCTCTTCGTTCAGTTTCAAGCAGTGTTCAAGGTGGCTACCACCATATAGTAAATATCGGCGGTTTAATCGCATTTATCATATTATCACTTGTACGCCAGCTGACTGTGGCCATTCTCAGGCTGGCCGGGGAAACTACTTTATAACGCCTTGCAAGGCAAATCATTCAGGGGAATCCAGACATGTACCAGGCTACGTAAAAGCATTCTATGTCCCCTAATGCAATATAGACCAGAGTGGACGAGACCACGAATACTAACTGGTAATTTCCCAGATAAAAGGACCTGCATTTCTTAAAATGAATGAATTTATTTAATTTTATTTTAATAATATTTAATACTTACTATCTTGAGCAACTGTTTGTGATGAAGTCTCTATTTAGTGAATATTTATATTTCTTAACTCACCTTGCCTCTATTTTCCCCTTTGTCGATGCCACAGGGATTAACCATCATAGCGTTAAATCCGGATTTCAGTGTACTGGCAGTTTTATTTGTTTCTTCATAAACTACCTGATGAAAAAATATAAAACTCATAATAATGAACGCACTGGTATAAACCAGATACAAGTGGTGGTATTAATATTCACCGGAAGATGCGTGAATGCCTAAAATATATACGTCAATTGGAAAATGCATAGCCCTGGTGTGATGTGATCGTCACAATTCCTTGAACTCTGGGAACTAAGGCAGATACAACGTATTAAGTTAATTGATATCCCTAAGGTTCTGGGTCAATGCCACTGACTAACAAACTGGGTGTAATAAAAAATGAGTAGAGGTCCAGAAGTAAGAAAGCCCATGAGCATGATGATATACTGATCTTTTAAGTGAACTATATAAAAAAAAGCTGTGAAAGTTTGTGTTAGTGAGAATACCTGAAAACACTGGAATACGCGAGGCGTAGGGACATTGACAGGTTATGAGTAAAATGCGTTAGAAGACAGATAGTTACACACATTCGATCGATATTTGGGTCAACAGTTTATGTTGAAGTTTATGTTGGATTTATTGGAATTCATAGCTAACTTCGTGTAGTTGCAACAAAACACAACACATGTCCCCGTGTGTCCTCAAGTTTAAAAAATATATAAATTTTGAACATGAAAAGTCAGAGAATATGGCTCTAACACTGCATTAAATAAAACATAATTGCAACCAGTCGGCCATTTTTAATTTTTGACAAAGTGGTGTGCATTAAGTACCTATACAATTCAATTTGTATACCAAGACTGAACAAGATTAGTCAATGAAGGACGGAGATCCAAACCGGAATTGCTGAAATGCTTGATTTTGATACTTGTTTAAACATTAAAATTTTGCCATTTTGATACCCAAATAAATATGCACATGTGCGACATACTGATGATGTATATGTAATGTTTGAACATGATCGGTCAAGACATGTCGGAGGTATAGCTTCAGAATTGTTATCGTTAAAACAATATCAATCCCTCCAAATACCAATACATGTTCTTTGGAACAAGAAAACAACTCCTGGTCGCACCAATACATCGCATCAATAATCTCTCACAATTAAAGATAAAATCATACATTCAACCTCAACTCCAACCTGTCTTGACTTAAGATTAGATCTTGAGCTGAAGTGGTCCAATCAAGTGCCCTATTTTCGGCGGGTTTGTTTGTGTTTGTTCCGCCTCTTTTCCCCAGAGAAAGTTTGCAAGAATATTACTTCTTCAAAATTCTTGATTACTATGACACTGTCTACTCAAACTGTAATATTGCACTGCAAAGTAAGCCCCAATCCATCATTAACCATTCGTATTCTATGTGAACTGAACAAAGCATGAGCATAATTTGGTTGCCAGATCTGGGCTTGAATGGAAAACAATAGAACAAGGACATCTCAATAAATGAGTCACCAAATATGCTAGCAGAATTCAGTTTCTCGTCGTAATTACTGACTACCATGCATTCTTCCAAAGCTAGAAATAAATATTACATTTTCAAAGCTCATACGCGGTCATTCAAATACCGTGTAGCCACCACTACAAATAACAAGTAACCTGTAGAATGCTGTGTGGGTAATATTTTTATATTGAATTTTGTTGCATTTGCGCAAATAGTTACCAAACAATGAGAAATCTATAGGATTGGATATACCTCTCAGCTGGCTTCACATGCATAGTTCAAGACTGCCTAACCGGTGCTTATACCAGGGTTTAGTTGCAGCACTGTGGTCTGTGGTTACAGCTTCATTTTCCGAGTACTAGTAATCACAAGAAATTGACATTACAATAGAAAATAAAAGACTGGCACTCCCATACAATTAATAGCAAGTGGCATTCCTGGAATTGAAACATAGATTTTGAAGTCACTGGTGTAGGCATTGAATAACTTGAAGTTGGCATAAAGACGAGGTAGTTTATTTAATCAGTGCTGAACTAGAGGTTGAAATTATAATTAAGTTCGTTGTCATATAATTTGTTTATTTAAATTTCTCCTGAATTCAAATAGAATACACTGGTGAAAGGATGTTTTTGAGGTGTGGTTACATTGTGTATGGAGTGGTAGGGTTGGGTGTCATATAATTTTTTCATTTTCAACTCTCATGAAATCACACAGAATTTCACTTAATTTATTTTCGATGAAAAGTTTTCAAGCATACGATGTGAATCAAATTTTCACTGTGCTGTGTCAAGTCTCAATAGAGTATGAGGGAAATGGCATTTTCACTGGAATTTATTTTAGCGGAAAAATGTTCACAGTGAAAGGAAGTATTCCACATTATTACATATATACTGCAGTGTATTTTGATTCGTCCCTGAAATCAAAATCGGTACTTCCACACCCCATATGTAAATGAGGTCTGAGAGCGAATAAAGTAGTCCGTTCAAGAGTAGCGTTTTTCGAAACATAGCAGAAATAAACAATATTTAGAAGTACGATACTTTACATTTGGGTACATGAATATATTTGCCGAGTGAAATGAAATTTGAACAACAGTAATGGTACTTCTAAGCAGTAACTTATTTTGACTAAAACTAATTTGCATATCACCCATGCAATGATGTTTTTGGTATTTTCACGGTCAATATGCAAATGAACATGGTATTGGCGATTCGCTCCACTTGGATTGCCCTTAAAATCACTTTAATTTTGTGTATCTGTGTGTGTGTGATTTCTAGTGTTTTCACGTATTAATTCTTCTGTGATTTGTTTGGCTTGGCCGATTTCGCTCAAACTTAGCAGGTAGGTCACACCTTCACCCTAGTTATCAGGAAATGTATCTCCTACAAATTTTGGATACAACACCTCAGACATAGCTCACTTTGCTCAGCTTGAGTGTGGGCACAAAGTTACTATTGGTAAAATCTGAAAACAAATTCTGACCACCGTTTCCATGGAAACAGCCAACAACTGAATTTTTTAATACCTTCACGCCAAATGTATCACACCCTACATTTCTATGATTAAAAAGCATGGACGTAGCTCATTCTAATCCGCTTGAGTGTGGGCAACAATTTACTGAGATTTTTTTTGGCTTGGCTAATTTTGTTTATAATTGACAGGCAGGTCGTACCGTCACTAATTGGCAAAACAATCCTGGTCAACAGCTACCATGGCAACAGCCATAAACTGTTTTTTGAATACTTTCGACCCCAAATTTATTACCTCCCACTAGTCTTGTATTCATGCCTTTTAATTTGGCTACGTTGCACACCGGTAAGAGATCACCGGTGCCGACATTGTTACACTGTATCAACGTAATCCCGACGCAACTTTGAACTTTGAATGAACTGTAAATGCTGCCTGCAATCTAGAAAATTTAAGGGATTGTTCAGTTACTCTGGCCTGGGGGGGGGGGTCGGCAGATTCCATTTTGTCAGCTGTAAATCTCAGTTGACCCACCCCTATCAACAAAAAAAGTGGGCGACCCCCTAACATTATATTTTAAAACATGCTGACCCCCCCCCCCCCCACGAAAAACAAAGAAACATTAACAGTTTTGGCTCTGACATGATTACAAAATGTATGATGTGCATTGTAAATATCGTGGTTTGCCGTAATTTTTAGTGTTTGCATTTAATAGACCAGTCACCTTAGGAGGGGAGGGGAAGCATAAAGCCAAAAAAACGACTACAGAAAAGGCTGCAGGAAGTAGGGAAATCTATGCTGCTAAAGATAGTAAATAAAAACAAAGCTGTGGAGTACTCACTTGATAAACGCCCTCATAAGATAGGAAAAGAGGATTTGAATCTAGGCGGTTTGAAAACTAATTTGGATTTAATATATCTTTCATATCTTATAGACCAGGAAAGCTTTACACCTGAAGCACAGTCTGTGCTTATGAAAACAAAGGACACTTTGATTTTTGTATAAATTTGTGTTGGATTTTGGTATTTTACAGAGCAAAATATGCATATTTAAAAGTTAAAAAAACAAAAAAACTATTTATTTATATACATGAATCCATTTAACTTTTTTGATTTGCTGAACAAAAACTGTCACTGCTCTTTGTACTAATTGCTGTGTTTTTCCGTCTCCAGCTACAATTGGATAAATCCAGTAAATATCTTATACAATGGTGACTTCAGACTTTAAATAAAATAATCTGATATCACATGGACTTGGGATGTGTTCAAAACTTAACTGTATAATTGCATGGGGCTCTGCTGCATTGCATAATCTGTTAGTTATTTGTCAACTTCAACCCCAAAATATTTAGCCAATAACTTTTGCATCAACAAATTTATAGGCAATATGGGTAATAGTTATTATTAAGAACACATTTGTACGATTAACTTTTTAATCTATTGTTCTGAAATAAAATTTAAAAAAATATATGCATAAGCGCGTGTGTGAATTGTGGAAAACAGGGTGACCCCCCCATTCGCAAAATCAAAAACAGGGTAACCCCCCTACTGATCCACCCCCAGGCCGAAGTAACTGACCAATCCCTAACAACAGCATACGTCCTAGCAATAAAATAAAATGACTTCTAAGGACTGAATGTTTTTTTGCGAACTTTGTATACGGTGCCCGGTTTTAGTTATAAACCGACGTTAGCTTCACGTTCATGTCCTACCATGGCAACAGCCGAAAACATATTGTCTTTATTGTTTTTGACTTGTTTTATTTCTTTTTAAAAAGTTTTTATTTTTTGTTTTATTTTTAGATTGTAGTTTTTTTTAAATTTCTTTCTGTAAGACCCTTTTTATCCTTTCCTAAGGATTTTATGCGTCTAATAAAAAATAAATAAATAAATATATTGCTAGTTTTTTTTTAGTGGAGTGGATCGCCAACCGGCTTGTTTTCATTGGCAAAATCGTTCAGCAACATGTTTGGCATAATAGGTGTACATCACATGGACTACTACGATTGAGAGAACTTTATGTATGTTGAATGAGTTTTATAAACCCCGAAGGGCTCTTGGAAGATCCACCCGCAGTAAAATTAGCGATTGCCATGGAGGCCAACCATCAACATCAAAATCCCAGGAGGTTTCTGCTGGCGACGTTACCCAGTTCCAAATAAACATCACCAACGCCAAATAAGCAACATTTTAACCGGTAATCAAGATTAATTCAATCCACGGCTAACAAGCAACATCACAAGTGAAGTTGTAGCGTGAAGCTCAGCGACTACTGCTGACAAGGTAAGTCATGCTTGCGTGCCTTCACCATTGTATTCAAACGAATCACGTGGTGTGCCGTTCTCTTTCAAACCCGGGATTCGATCAATAGGGGAGTTTCAGTAAAAAAAACACATTGCAAATCATGCAAATTCAACATTTTCAAACCAGTATACTAAAACAGAAATGCTCAGCGATGCAAAAGAAGGATAGATGTTACTTTTCATTATACACATCTCTGTTGATACAATCCCTCACATATTCTATTCCCAGTTATACCTGCGTAAATGGATTAGCCTCTTTTGATGTTGACATTCAGACTAAAATCACGTGACAGGCTGATAAAATTGGCTGTTGCATACACTTTCGCCGGTCTGGAAAATGTGTTTAGTTAGCTCTCATTCAAGTAACAATGCAGATTTCCCAGTGGGAGTGAAACTATCGACTCTGCCATTAAAAAATAGGGGTGTTTTGAGCAAAAAACGAATAACCCTGGAGTGCACACAACACACTGAATTTCGGAACAAATCTTGCATTATTTACAGCAGCAGAATACCACAGAAATATCAGACGAAACATGGAAACACTATATATATGTATTTCGGCCTGAACCCTCTCTATTGCAATTCCAGGAATTACCCCCCATATGTGCAACCATTTTCCACCTTGGTACCACCCAAGCCTGAAAACAAAATCTTAATACCACGCTGAAGCGTTTGGTAATAAATTGCCACTCAGGTTATTTTGAACCTCCCTCCCTTCCAAAAAAAACACAGATGTGCCAGAGGATTCTATGTTTGTACAACGTATTAACAAAACATCCATATATGACCGAAATCTGATTTAGGAATGGCAAACATGTTTAATTTAGATGATTTTGTAACATTAAAATGGCCGCCATTTGTGGCCATCTTGAATTGTTAAATGAATACATGTACATGTGTGCGAAATAATGCATGTTGTATATCCAAAGTTTGAAAATATTCATGAAATGTACGAGATACGGCTTTGGAACCAAATTTGTTAAAACAGAATGGCCACAAGGTAACTATTTTCCATGTTGCATCTCTATACTGAACTACTTCAGACAGCAGAACAATTATTCAGATCAGTCACACGATTTGGTCGCAATCTTGGTTTTCCGTCAAAAGTGGCAAACACTGTGAGCATTTGTTAGTGAGTGCCTAAATCAATCGACTACGAAATTGTGCACATAGTATCTATGGCCAAAGCTTCCTAAGAGGAAAATAAAATAATTTTGATCTGTTACAAGGTTTGGTTGTCATCGTGGAGTTTGCGTACGATTGTGAACGCCCTTAGCATAAGAGTAGTGTTAAAGAGTACTGAAGAAGACCGTGTGACGAGTTGGAGTTTATTAATTCTGTTTCATTTATTTATCACAGTTCATAACTAACTTGCTGTGGTTTCGACATAAGAGATGACGTAGTTGTGATGACCATATGAGAACTGGTAAATTCACGACTGATGAAGACGTAGTGCAAGGAGAAGTACTCATAACATACTCCTGAGAGTATCGGCATTATAAACGCGTCGCAGAAACTGGAAATTGTAATACGTACTATTATCTAGATGAGATGAAACACTGCAGGAAACACTGTAACTTTGAATGTTCATTGAAGTATGACGTTCTCCCATAGTAATTCAGCATACCAGTCTTAAATAATCTAATCTACCGACCGAATATTACGCCATATTTCGGAATGATAGGGTACGTATTATTGTCCTAAATTATTCCAAAAGTGTCAAAAAAAATCATTTTTTTCTTTAAAATTGTGCTCTTAGGAATTGCTCAAAAAATAGCGATTTAAACAAAATAATTGCTCAAAAAATAGCGATTTAAAAAAAAATATCACAGTGGGGACCGGAAGGCCAATTGACTGCTGCAAAACTTCAAAATACCGGAACCGTCGATCAATCTGAAACCAAGTTGTAGTTGGCATGGATATTTCACTTTCAATTCATAACTATACATACACTGACATAATTCATTATTTGTTTTTTTATTATTTCAAGTTGGTGCGAAACACTCAGTGGGAGTATTTGCGGTTATTGCGTCTGTGTGTACGTCTGTTCCACTGATATGTCAAGAAGAATCAATTATCAGAATTCAATTCAATGGTACGTAGATACTCAGACGTGATTAGTTTTTGATTGAAATCCGTTAATATTAATTACCTAATTTGTATATCAATTAGCAAATTTTGCGCATTTTCTCTATTTTCCCATGTACCATTCAACAAATTTTAATGATACTTAGATGATCTGGTATAATGCGCAGACCTGGTTAGTTTTTGGTGGTTTACATGAAATTGGAACACAAGCTGAATGACCACCGCCCTTAAATTTATTTTAGTTGGAAAAAAAACCATTAGACCAAAGGGACTGTCGAGAGCACGCTCTGATTTAGGGGCAGGCGCCCTCCTTCAGCCCGCAAAATGAATTGACAAACCCAGCCCACCGGGACCTACTTCGGCCACGTCAACGTCAATAGGATCGCCCCCCTTTACCGACTTTCTGGATCCGCCAGTGGACAGTATAATTTTACTACGGAACGGAAACCCAGACATGCCGATTTACTTTGCAACACGCACTAATTCTCCCGATGTTGTGCCAGTGTACCCACAATTTTATCAAAAGTTTTCCGACTACTAAATGATTGAAACTAGACGATAATGAATTCAAATAATAACACAGAGGCGCAGATATGCTTTAAGCAGTGTCAATAGGGTCCGTAATATTTCATGAATTCCTCTTCTCAAAAAGTTAGGCAACATTATTCAAGCACTACTCATGTTATAGAATATGGCTTAGGCCTAAAAAAAAAAGGGTGTGTTTCCGGTAACCCGACCCTACCTAAAAATACGTCCTGATCCTAATTTTTTTTAAACATATATAAGATTTTAATTTATTACACAGTTTAAATTTAAAAAAAAAAATTGCTATTTGATGATGACGTTTTGTCTCTCGTCCCGACTTCCGATGGTGTTTGGAAACGTGTGGTCGATGATGCGTCTTTTAGCCAATCAGCGATCGCATACCACATCACGTGCCACCATTTTACCTATTTTTAGATTCCAAAATGGCCGCCTCCAGTGCAAGTGCGGTCGTCGTTTGTGCGATAAAAAATGTATGTTCAAAGCACAATGTTCGGACATCGAAGTCGTTTATTTCTCTAACAACTGAAACTTTTGAGGATTTCGAAGATTTCTACGCATGTACGGGACAATCGTTCTGTGAGTTTGCGTTAGCAGAGAACGAACATGGGCCGTGAACAAAAATCGGAAACACGGACTCGATGTTCAAATCGCCCGTGTCGAGCGTTGTCAATTCTTTTGGAACTAAATTCATAAAGTTCACTTGTGTCCCTGAGCCGGACAGCACGATGTGTTCGAAACTTGATAAATGCACAGAACCCGCATCGCCATAGACGAAAAATCAATTCGAAGTACTGATGTCTGCTTCGACTAAGAAAAAGTCTCTACCATTGATCAAAATCTCAAAGTACGTGCATAAACTATGGCGCTCTTAGAAATAACGTTCGGTATTTGTTTTTTACTTGTATTCAGGAAATATAAATGAGTTACTTTTAATTTGTAACTGAATTTGACAATCCATTAAATTTTAATATAAAGTGCCTACAAATTATTTTGTCCAATTATAAGATTAAGTAGGCTTCGTTATTCTGGGAATTTGACGTATTTATGTGTACCTATATATATTTGCAAACTTTATTTTAATGTAAAAACTGTGTGTTTTATAGCAATAAATGTTATAAATAGTCTTTTTTAATTGATTTTATACAACTGTAAAAAATTAGAATAGCATAATTATATATTTTTTATTTCTTAAAAACAACACACTTGCAAGTTGTAGGTAAATTTAATATTTGTTTACAGTTCGGACGTAAAGAATGCAGCAGGTATACATTTTGTATCAAGGAAAGATAAGCTGCATGCACCAGTGAAGGGTATCTCCCATGCTGCACGAGACCCTATGAAAAATAAATGAACATTGAACATGGAAACATGAATAAAACTTGAACATCTTTGAAACTTGTCTTTTTTCACATTCTATTTAGTTGGCGCCTCAGTTGAACTAGGTATCAACAATTGTCCTCAATGGCTGTTTTTGAATTCTGAGATCAACAAGATCCATTGAGTATGATACCCCGGTACTTGATATCTTGGTGGTGTCAGTATTTTGAAACTAACTAATATCAGTTGCCAATGTGAGCAATTTCGACCAATATAAAGATTTATCATCTCAAAATATAAATTCAAATAATATTTGGGTATTGAATAAAGACCCAAATATATTCATGCTAATTATATTTTTTCAGCAAATTGTATTTCAACTTGTCGAAATTGTTTGAATGCAAAAAAAAAGATTAATAAAAAAAAAGTAATCCGACCTACCCTACCTATTTTTTTCTAGCTCGTTACCCGAAACACACCTTTTTTTTAGGCCTTAATATACCGATATATCTTGTATTTGGATCAAAACTGACATTCTCAGCCCCATTAAACCGAACAAGGGTATGTCGAAAGAGCAACACACTTACTTCAAACACTCGGCATGCAAGTCTTTCTGTTGCTTTTGAATTATTTGGCTGGAGTTTATCCAGTTTCTCAATCGCATCCATTCGTTCGTTAGCATAGAACTCTTTGTACTGTTTTTCCAACAAGGTAGAGCTATCTATTTCGCAGATGTTTACAACATTCTCTGTATCACCAAAATTCATATTCGCACCAGCTACATTAGCTGTGCTGTGGAAAAAAAGCAGAATGGATTTCAATTAATATGAAATAATAAGTGTTATGATTGGTTGTGTTATATACACTAGTCAGTGTTTAGTTTGGTTTCTTCTGTAAACGCCGAAACAATAAGTAATTTCTACAGAGTCAAATATAAATAATCAATTTTTAATGAGATTATCTTGTAAGGTTATCAATACCAGTGAATTTGATGCCACTATAAAACAGAAAACGCGGAGAAATGTCCACAGTGAACGAAACAGTTTCACAATCACTGATACACCGTCTCAGGTACCCGCCTGCGACCCAGAACCACGCTACGCTAGAGTACACATAGTCTCCAGATCGCTATTGCGTAGCGAGGGTTCAGATCGAACATGGCTGGAAAGCCTTCGAGTGTAAGCTATTCTAGAAAACCGTCAACCGTGACTTTTAAAGGGCGTGGTTGTCGCGCCACGCATGTGCGAGATATGGGTCTCATATAAACAAAGCCGGCAGCTTTGACTGTTGTGCACACCAACAAATACAAACCGAGAGGTTAGCAAGCTTTAATTAGGTAATTCCTTTGGTGATTGGAAGAAGGTATCAAGGATTCACCGGCGATAATTAGTGCAAGTCGCGCGCAGGTCAAAACTCGTACTCGTGTTAATTATAAGAGCGCATTGGATTGTGGGAAAATCAATGTTCATCAACACAAATGTCAAATATATGCCTCTCCAAATAAAGGGACATATACAACCGAGTTTACAAATACCCAAAATAATGAAACTCAGCCCACTCTCCCATTTGTAAACAAATTCTGACCTTATACTGAAAACACATGAATTATTCACTGGTTTTCTATTTCGCTGATAAGTTATATTCGCTGAATTTAATTCACTTAATCATGTATAATAACGATATAACTCTAGTGTTTTCCAGTGAAATTGCTCAAATCACCAGAATAGTAAATTTAAATGCAAGATATTTCTGTCTTGTAGGTGTACAAGTGAACCTTGTTATTGTTGTAGATTAGTTTACCAGGGAATGTCAAAAAACATACTGTTTTATTTGCCCAATTACAGAATCCAAATATTGCTCTTAAACTGTAATTTCAAATATTGTAGCATTTTCCAAAGTACTGAGCAAATCAGAATATGCATGTTAGATTTTGAGAAATATAATGACTACATGCTTTGTTACAAAGTGACCAGTACTAATTATAGGTAACAATAGTCCGATTGGTAGTAAGTGCAGTGAGTCAGTCCAGGGCTAAGAGATTAATAATACCCAGTCCTAGTTATGAGTAACAAATGTCTATTTGGTTGTTAGTGCAGAGAGTCAGGTCAGGGTCTCAGGGATTAATAATATCCAGTTCTAGATATAGGTAACAAATGACGCATTGGTAGTTAGTATAGTGAGTCAGGTCAGGTTTTGGATTAATAATACCTAGTTCTAGGTAACAAACCCCATTGGTGCATGTAGTTAGTGCAGTGATTCAGATCAGGTCCTCAGGGATTAATAAAACCCAGTCTTAGTTATAGGTAACAAGTGTCCAATCGGTCATCAGTTCAATGAGCCTGGCCAAGACCTCAGGATTAATAAAACCCAGTCCCCAATAACAAATATCAGGTCAGAGCTTCAGGGATTAATAATTAATAATACCCATCAGTGCACCGAGTCAGGTCAGGGAATAATAATACCCAGTTCTAGTTATAGGTAACAAAGCCCATTGGTGCATGTAATTAGTGCAGTGATTTAGGTTAGGTCCTCTGGGATGAATAACACCCAGTCCTAATTGTGAGCAAAACAAATGTCTTATTGGTTGTTAGTGCAGTGATTCAGGCCAGGGCCTCATGATTAATAATACACAGTTCTAGTTATGAATGTATAGAAAATAATTGTCCCATTGGTTGTTAGTGCAGTGAGTCAGGCCAGGGTAATTAGATACCAATAGATTGAATGATAACTTTTGATTTATAAAGGTAATGATTGTTAATATTATTTATTCACTCTTGGTACATGAATAAATGATCTATCACAGCAAGTATCTGGGAATAAATTTAATTGAATTCATGGCCTCCCAATATTTAGTAGGAATGACAAGTTGTTACTCACATTCACATACTATATCCGCAATGCAGCAATAATAAACGTCGTCTTTGTATTGTAGAACGTAATGTTCGTGGCATATTTTTGAACATTTTTTTTGCATATTTTCAAATGTTGCGAAGTTGTCTTAACACTAGTAAAACAAAATAGTTAATTTTGTACTTAGAAAAATGCTGAATATTAATAAAAATACGACGATAAACAGCTACGCGTGTCATTGTTTTTCTACGGGCTTAACGACGAGACTAATTAAAATAGATTGACAGAGGACTATGCAAATCACTGCCCCCTTCTCGTTGATAGACCTGCGCATGCTCCAATCAGTCATAACATCAACAACATGGCTGCCGCCGGATAGTAAAAAGTTCGTCGTAAAAAGAGAAAACCTGGTCCGCCAAAACACAAAAATAAACAAAAACAAAAAACGCATGAATGCGGAGGTACAGTTCGACCTAAAATTATCTGATGCTGGTTCATATTACGACCAAGATG
This sequence comes from Saccoglossus kowalevskii, assembly GCF_978046115.1. Classification (NCBI taxonomy): domain Eukaryota; kingdom Metazoa; phylum Hemichordata; class Enteropneusta; family Harrimaniidae; genus Saccoglossus; species Saccoglossus kowalevskii. The sequence goes on along the minus strand of NC_140650.1, from coordinate 29,925,497 downwards.
TTTTCTTGAGTTCTGACTCCGATTCGGGCTCCGAGTTTGATCACTGACACGATCACGCTTTGGACCACAGTCCCTCTTTTTTGAGGGACTGTGTTTTGACGAAGCAGCAATGCCGTCCAAGAAAATTAATATTACACGAATCGACGTCTTTTTTGAATACAGATCATTTTGTGTAATATATTCGTAGTTTAGACAGTTTACGTGGCTGGGGCAACAACTGTTTGTACTTTCAACGGAAGCGACCAACTGGACGCGACAGGACTGAGGACTAGATAGAACTTCTGGATTAAGCTCTGTTAGGATTTATTTATCACACTAATAAGACTAACATGGCTTATGACCTAATCCCACGTATTCATTACACTTTGCGTTTATTGTTGTGATAAGATTAAATCGTTGTCCTCCCTTGTTTACTCAGTGAACAAGTGACGCCATTTTACCGGGTGGTTTCCAAAACTTCGTTGCATTTTCCCGAAAAATATCCGTTCCGGTATGATTATTTTCGTCGATTGGGACGTCAAAGATACGAGTATTATCCAAGCGAATAACATTGAATCAAATAGGTTTCCAGTCGATTAGAAAGACTTTTTTGAAATTACTTTTTTGCAAATTTGCCGTTTTCGAGTCTTTCCGCCTGGCACTACGCGTAATACGTTAATATACGTCGAACAAACACAGGATCAGTGGAACAGTTACATTTTTTCACAGAAGATTCTCATCTAATATACCAATAACCGTACGTATCGCATTATTCGATGAACTTATTAAAGCGACAGAAATCTTGAGTAGAATAAAAACAAAAGTTTTCACTTTTGGCTCCCATTTGAAGAAAACAAAGGCTTGCATTGAACTGTCCGGACACGGTCCGATTTGCTCAGTTTATAACAATATAAAGGATTTCTGCAACTTCAGTATGTTTTCCGTACGTCTGTTTTGAGTGAAAAACTCAAAACAGTCTATTTTCGAGAGAAACACACATACACTTTACTAGTTTGAGACAAAAAATATTTGTACACAATTTAAACACATAGCTAACTACAAATATAGAATATGTATGTAGTCAAATTCCATCTTCACTGTGGAATACAGGTTTGAATATAGGCGAACCTGGGTTTCATCCTTAAAACAAATTAAAACGTAATACAAAGATTGAAATACACATGTCATGGTTGTTATTCATGAGATTAATAACAAGTGGAACCAACCAATAATTTATCACGTTTTCTTTACAATTTAATTTTATGTCTCATATTATAGCATTTCGAACTGACTATAATATTGCCTAGACCAGTCAGTTTTAAATGAAATGTGACTATTGACACACCTTTGTCATTTACGCAAGTGAAATAGCAAATACGTGGTTATATAATATACAAATTGTCATAAAGTTATAAAGGGAATAAATATGATTGCTTGATCAACCATCGAACATTACACTGTGGTGTGTGTTTACATTACTTCCACTGATTGGTTAATTAGGATTCATAGAACACCGATGCAAGATCAATCATCAACATACACACAGTTTTGCCATCAAGTTCACATTACATTCACCGATTGGTTAATTAGGATTCATAGAACACAATGTTCAATAATCAACATGAACACTGTTGTTCATCAGGCGTGCCGAAAAAAAAGTTGATGACATGTTCAAATTTTGCAATTTTATTTGTTTTACACAAAAAGAACGCAATTTCACTAAATTGCATTGAAATCCAAAAATAATTAAAAACAACTTTCAACCCATTATATCTTTGTACCAAATTTAAACTGTAAAATCATCTGTAAAATGGGCAGAACACTCATAAAAAACAAAATGACCACCAGTCGGCTATTTTGAATTGATTCACGAAAAAGTGTGCATTAGTAACCAACTATGATTGATGTAAATGCCAAGTTTGAAGGTAATTGGTCAAGATATGTCCAAGAAACAGTTTTGAACATAAAAAATATTCAAAATACTGAAAAATATAACAATACATTCTTAATAAACAATCTGGAAAACTGAAATAATTATATTCATTGCATACATTGCTAACATTACAACATCTCAAGCCAAAATTAATATTTAATTGCTATCATTAAATTAAAAAGCAAAGGTTACAGAAAATTTGATATCGCACAATTTTGTTTCATAAACTTGAAGACTTGATAAATCGGTAGACTTGAACACTTTTTAGGTTACAACAAATTAGTAAAAACTTATATGACATGGTAGGGCCATAATTTATGTCAATTTCTAATATATCTATTTTTCTAATTTTTCATTTGAACCTTTTTAAAGTGCAAAATTAAAGAACAAATATTGAAAAGAACATATATATTCAGACAAACTCGTAAGAAATATTGTGTAACAGAAGAAAGAATGTCTGAGCAATAACAAAAGGGCTCAAAACCCTGTTGGCATGACACCTAAAAATATGCACGATAACAAAAGGGGCCAAATCCATGACGGTCGATGCATTGGCAAATTCTGAACAAGCACTAGATGTAGTAACTAGGTTTCTATGTAACCTAACATAACCAACACACAGAGAGAAGTATATATAATAGTTGTATAGATTACCGTTGTTTTAGACTGGACAATTCTCTTTCCTTTTCTTTCAGTGCATTATCCAATGCCACAGAGTCTTCATACAACTCACAAACTGGGAGAAGCAGCGATTGTAAGTATGGTATGTCGGCGTACGTTTTTAAACGTGAGCAGTTGTGACTGTCTTGGTTTTGCTTGTCCATCGTGTGTGTGTGTGATAATTATTCTAGAATAAAGAAACATTGTGATGTTAATACATTTCCCTTTGAGAAAACAGAACGCAATGCTATACACGTTTCACATCATGGAATATGCTTAGTAATACAAGGTAAATTGTACGTTTCCTTTTTGGTACGACGACCAATAAATTTTGAAACACTACATTAAATTGCTTGTTCTTTGAGTTCAAGATACGTAATAATTTATTATAATAAGTCATAAGCGACCATAAGTAAAAAGTGATATTTTGACTTATTGATGAAAACTGCAAGTCTGATTGCTTTGATACTATATATATATAGGTACTACAGGTAGATCTCTCAGATTTGTTCATTTCGTGATGATATCTTCAATTATCTAATTTTGATGAATATTTTTGGTAAAAAGTTACAGTTTTTCGAATTCTTGTTGCGAACAGCAAGTCCAATCACTTTGATACTATACATATTGTTCATTTTCTAATGATATCTTCAGTTCTTTAATTGAAATGTGAAATTGCTAACAGCGGAGCTATCTCAGCCGACAGGCTGCTTGTGTATACAAATTGTCAGACAACACAATTATGACAAAGGTTGCATGTCCCTATCTGCAACAGTACTTAGTACATTTCAGTTATGCATATTAAAACATGTATGAAACTAATAACAGGAAATTAATATGCATGTTTTTCAACCCTGAAGTAATCAGATCTGTGAAATATTAAAAAAATGTATCTAGTTTCATTAAAATTCGATCAGTGCTACTCAAGATATCTGTGGAGCACCTATATATTGGTTAATTTATGCAAATTACGTACGCACACAATTTATTCATAAACTGAACATGTATATGCCTTATCTTGAGAAAAAGTGAAAATGGTGAAAAATTGCTAATTAATACGCAAATTAGGTAATTAGTATGCACACAATTTAAATCAAAACTAATCAGTATTGCGCATTATCCCAGAGCATCTATGTAACAAACAAGTTAAAATGCTTGAATTATATTTAGGTAACTAATATGTAAATTCTATAATTAATATGCACAGATTTCAACCAAAACCTGATCAGGTCTGCACATTATCCCAGAGTATCTATGTACTACGTTTCATTGAAATCTGTTTAATAGTACATGAGAAACAAGTGAAAATGCTTAAAATCAGGTAATTATTATGCAAATTTGGTAATTAATATGTACAGAATTTCAACCAAAAACTAATCAGGTCTGGGCATTGTCCCGGAGCATCTATATACCACATTTCATTGAAATCTGTATAATAGTAAAATGCTCGATATCGGTTAATTAATATTCAAATTGGTAATTAATGTGCACGGATTTAAACCAAAAACTAATCAGGTCTGAGCCTTACCCCAGAGCACATACGTATCAAGTTTCAATAAAATATTATTATTGGTTTTTGATATATCAGTGGAACAGACACACATGCAGACACAGACGCACACTAACCGCAAAGACTCCCATTATGTGTTTCGCACACGGGAGTCAATAATAAACTGACATTTAGTAATATAACGTACTTTATCTCACAATACATTATCGCCATTTACATAAAAAATTACATTGTAATATAACTGGGATCGACTACGAAAATACTAGTTGTACACTCGTGTAATTAAAAAGAAAATCTTGATATTTCGTACTATATTGTCATTTAATTTCCTTTTCAAACAACGTTATTCTGAAACACAAAGAAAGAAAGAAATGTTACAAAAATAAGTTTAGTTGCATACGATTTTCCTCAAACCAAAACACGCGGGAGAAAAAAATCAAGTCTGCCTGCAAGGTCAAAATGGCCGGTCTCTGCCTCCCGTAGCAACCATCGTTCTGATTGATAAGCTTTGATAATCATTGATAATTGATTTATAATCATCGTTTTTCGGAGTAAAATCTTTGTCTGACTCGTGTATATTAATGTTAGAGAACAATCTTTATAGAATATACAACTATTTGACCACTTACCATGAGAAGAATGAAGAAAACGCCGGCAACAGTATCCACACACAACACTGTTGCGAGTTAGCCAGAGGACTGAGCATGATCAGTACAGATCATATGGTCTATATCATTTTTGGATAGGGGTGCAACGATAAAACAGTATTTATTTGCAATTAAATTACGCTATAATAACGTTTTCATTAGAAATATAATAATAACACTTAACAATTACATCTTAAACATGTAATAGATTGACTTAACTTAGTGTTCTTAAAAAAGTATGAGTCTACACTACTAAGTAAACAGTGAATAGCTGCTAATAAATTACGTTATTTTAACGGCTTAGGATATTATAACTATGAAATAAAATATTATTTCAATGTACTTTAATTTTGAAAATGGCAAGTCGTTACAAAAAGCTAATATAACAGTTTTGCAAAAATTTGAGCGTAATAAAATTAAGCTATATTAACGTCTCTGTCACGGTTAGAGACCAGTATAATCGTATATAAAATTATCAATGTTTTTAAAAAGTTCATATGAAGCGTCATTTTATCAAAACGTTTGAAATAAAAACGTTATAAATATGTTATATAAAACAGTGATGTGAAATTATTTAATGTTAGTCCAATACTGACATTTAATAACATAATACATTGTAGAAAATTACGTTATAATGATGTAGTTCAAAAATGTTTTTTCAAATCGTTTTTATGACGTTACAAAAATACGTTGCATAATTATATTTGTAAACGTCATAATGTCGTTTTCAGAAAACGTATTTTCACCATAAGAAAAAATAACGTAATTAATTATATCATAATAACGTTTCATTTGACAACGCTATAATTACGCTTTCAATCAGCACCTGTGTAAATCCACGGAGTTATCAGAGTAGGGGGTTATTTATATTTGATCGACTGCTACCTCAGCTCGAACACCGTCATTTTCGAAGTGGGCGACTCAGCGATGGAAAACTCAGTTCAGTGGCCTATTTAGTAATAAACGAGCAAATTGGCTGATAGAACGTCGACATAACATTCCCTTGTTTATCACAAAAGTTTTAATTCACCTTGGGAAGGTCATTTGGTCATTTGGGTCATTGTGTCTCAAAGCGTTAGGACAAAATGGCTGCGATCACGAATTGTTCATCATTGAATGCTATAAGAAGTTTCGGACCTCAATTACTATATCTGGTACCTCATAATTTAACTAACATAAAACTACCAACCATACAGTAAAAAATAATATACTCACCGTTTTCTAACGCTAGTGGCTAATGTTGTATTCGGATGTACGGTGCACGCCAAATTTTGTCGATTACAGACCCTAGTAACAATGACCCTTGTGTCTTCAATATTGATACGTTATGACGTGGCCTCTGTAATACCTGCGAACAGTTGACGGCACAGACAAGTATGACCGTTGTTCAGGGTTGTAATGGTTTATTGGAACCTATTATCATAATCCTTATATGGAGTTGTTTATCAGGTAGTAGACTGCGTACTTTCCCGTAATGTATTTATAAACCTAATGACATGAATGTATGGTGATCCAAAGCACTGCGAGTATTTTGTAGTAAGACAGCACTACAAGATTTTTACCGATCCACACAAAACAGAGGTAAGTAGAAATATGTGAGATATATATGTGTAGCTACAGAGATGCAAGTTGCAACGATCGTATCACCGAATTCAGAGTCCCTCAACAACGAACTGTGCCACATTGAGTGTTTAGGTGATCATACTGCTTATACTGAAACAAATAGTTTAAGGACGTGTGTATATGACATATATGACTTTTTTGTAGTTTTTAACACACCAACGACACATCTTATTGTAAAATCCGGGAGTAAAATAACTAAAGCGGGAGTCATTGCGAAAAGTCTCTTGTAATATTTGTCAGGCGCATACAATCATATTTAACAAAGCAGGTAGACGCCTAGACAAATATAATTTTTTTATAAACCAGGATGTATTGGAAAGAGTGACATCATACACTTACCTTGGCATAAATTTAAATACAACAGGGAAATTAGACAGAGCCCAGGTAGACCTAAAAAACAAATCTCTTAAGGCCTGCTTCAAAATGAATCATCTGTTATTTTCGGCAACTTGGTCTATATATGGCAATATGGTCTAGTGGTATTATTACCCACACAAAACAGCTTTGGAATTTGACAACAACCAAGACAAACTCCATACCAAATTCTGAACGTTGTTATTAAAAGTGCACAGCAGAGCCTCAAACTTGCCATGTTTAATTGAATTAGGGAGGTACCCTCTTACAGTACAGGATACAAAACAATTGTTAAAATATTGCATGAGGGTTCAGGAAATGCCTGAAAATATATTAGTATGTGAAGCATACAAGCTTGGTATAAAGATGCATGATTTTGGTACTAAAAACTGGGTATCTGGTGTGAAAAAGATTTTGAAAAAACAGTATCTGGAAAGATGGGCAAATTAAATACAGCAATGCTACTATTGAAGACATTACAGAAAAACTTAAAATGCAATTCCAGAAAAAGTAAAGAATGCATGTTTGATGATGATAAGGGCGTGCATCACAACAACAAATTGAGAACATACAGAAAAATAAAAACTTATTTTTCTTTTGAGAAATACCTCCAAATGACTAAACTTAGAATAAGTGTCCACCGTTTAGAGATTGAATCGGGCAGATACAAAAATATTTCCCTCTCTGATAGAAAATGCCCTGTCTGTGATCTTGGAGAAATTAAAGATGAAACATTCCCTTTTCACGTGCCAGTTATATGATAAAGAAAAAAACAGCCTTTTTACTAAACATAAAATGTATGGAGAGAAATTAATAAACATAATAAATAATAAAAACGGTCACATAATTAAAGACATTTCAAAACACAATTATACTTGTTTTATGCTTAGCGAGCAAAAAATCAAACAATAACTTCAATACCAGCTGCCTCAAAAAATAATGCAAAACACAGATTTACATTTATTTACGTTATATTACAATTATTCATTTATCTCTTATTGTGAGATGTGTATTTATTTCATTCATTTACAGTATTTCTATTATTATTTTTTATTATTACGTGTATTTGACTTTATTGTATTTTATGTCAAGATCTCAAATGGAATACGATAGCAATACAGATTCACTTACTTACAAAGGAGCTTGTGTATCTGTTTACCGTGGGTATGGACAACGATTGTCCTGTTGGTTGGTAGTTGCCGCTTATCATATTAATTTTAGTAACTACATAGATTTGTTTTCAAATATCAATTATGGCTCACGGGCCACATTGGTCAGCAGCGAATCAGCACACATGACACCAAACCACCTATTCATAAAACAGTCAGCTGGCGTAGACGTGATATAATGAAACTAAATAAAGAGACAAGTTGAGGAACCAAATACCAAACCTTCACAGCCAAACGATCCGTTTAGGCAACATTAAGCCAACCGCTAACAAAATTCGACCGAATTCGTCATTTTTTGTATGTAAAAATCCATTGCATACGAACACCTAACGAAAAACATAGAACACTTTATTTTATTATCACGTGTTCACCAGCAGCTGACTGTGGTTCATATGAACGTTGTGCAACTCTATACTTGAGATATTTACCGGATTCAGAATTACCGGGTAATTTTTATTTCGAAATATGTACGCAGCCAAGCTATAGTTTTCTCTTTTCAACCCATCAACTTTGCACGCAATATTTTATACAGTACAGAAAAACACAAAACTGAGTAAAGTGAGACATATTTTGTACAATATTTCTGCCATCGCTCCACCCAAAGTTTATAATGATCCTAACCCCTTTTACATCTTACCTAATCTTAACCACCATCGCTAAAACAATCCGATCACCCACAGATCACGTGTCTTAAGTCCCGTCGCTAAGTAACCTCAACCTCGCATGCATCACAAATACCTGGAATTCGCTTGCGGTTCCTGGTATAGCCACGCAGCTGACATAGCAGCGTTTAGTCACTTGCTTGATCTAAGTAATGGGTCTTACTTCAAGTAGAATCGCATGGACGTAAAACTACCCCAATTAGAATCACCGGGTATCTCTTATTTTGAACTAAGTACGCAGCGAAGCTATAGCTTTTTACGCTTCTCGACCGTTAACTTCAAATAATAACTACTGAATAAATTATACAAGTAAACTTTATCTAAATACGTAGTCAAGTCTTGTTTTTTATGTAGTTAAATTCCTGTATTTTTTGGCTTGCGACAGCGCGCCAGGTCACATGAAACTAATAACAGGTACAGGTAACTAATATTGGTCGATTTCAACCCTGAAGTAATCATAAAATTTGATGAGTGCTACTCAAGTTATATGTGAAGCATCAATAAATTGGTTAATTTATAAAAATTAGGTAATTATTACGCACAGTATTAACCCTAAAGTAACCTGTATATGACTATGCCTAAGCATCTACATACCAGGATTCAATGAATCTGACGAGTGGTTGGGATATTGGTGGAAAAGTACAATATTTGCTAATTAGTATGCAAATTAGGACATTAATAAACCAAAAACTAATCAGATATGCGCATCTATGTACCATGTTTCATAAAATCTGTTGAATGGTAGTTGAGAATCAAGTGAAAAAACTTAAAAATGTTATTACTGCTAATATGCGTGAGTTTCTGCTGGTCCAAGATTGAATTATTTATAACATTAATATTCCACTCACTAAACAATATGTAATTAAAAACAACTTAACTATAAAAGGAAGTATCAAGTTCCGTGTATAAACACAAGTGTAAAAAGGCGGCGGAGCGCTATATTGGCCAAAATTGGCTAGTAAGGCGTCACAGGTCTGTGCTGATACACCACTTCCTGTGACGACACAGCGCTCTACCACCACATACCGACATTTACGGCGTGTCTTTGTTATTACAGAGATTTAGTGTTGATTTCTTTTTATTAGTAAACATGCTATTGATTTCTGATAATGCTCTGAAATTAACTGAAAATGGTGAAATAGTTATAATTTACTAAGAAAATAATTCCATCGCGAAATAAAGATTACTAAAGGTGCTACCCGGTTCATCGAGCCGACCGTCTTATCCATTGCCAGGTAAAATATAAACAAACACAAGCAAGCCGTGAGCTTTTAACATTGAAAACAGCCAGAACTCAATTACTAATTCGATGTTTTTTCATCATGCCGTTATGTGTTGGTTCTTGGGTATTTCAGCTTCGTCGTCCTGTACTTCGTTTACTTGCAGCACATGAATTTAAAAGTGTTATGCAAGGCACTGGACAGAAAGTACAGGAGGGTAGGTCGGTGTTTTTGTTTTGGGGGGGGGGGGGTCACTGATTGTTGTGGGGAGAGTTACAGTAATGTGTGCAGGCATAAGGGGGAGGGTCGCAATTGTTTGTGCAATGCAATAACTTATATTTAGATTCTAATAATGAATCATCAGACAGTGGAAATAAAAGTTACTTGCCGGTACTATACACCAGATCTGGAGAAAAAACAAGTTACTAGAACAGAAAATTCTTTGGCGACTAGCAATTCACCACTGGTGAAAATAATACTTATGTACGAGTACTAGTGGATTAAAGTACACAGATTTATTGTAGTGTTATATTATGATATGTTTTTACAATACCAATAGCCACTGTTGTTAACGGTTTAGGATATTATAACTATGAAATAAAATATTATTTCAATGTACTTTAATTTTGAAAAGAGCAAATCGTTACAAAAAGCTAATATAACAGTTTTGCAAAAATTTGAGCGTAATAAAATTAAGCTATAATAACGTCTCTGTCACGGTTAGAGACCAGTATAATCGTATATAAAATTATCAATGTTTTTAAAAAGTTCATATGAAGCGTCATTTTATCAAAACGTTTGAAATAAAAACGTTATAAATATGTTATATAAAATAGTGATGTGAAATTATTTAATGTTAGTCCAATACTGACATTTAATAACATAATACATTGTAGAAAATTACGTTATAATGATGTAGTTCAAAAATGTTTTTTCAAATCGTTTTTATGACGTTACAAAAATACGTTGCATAATTATATTTGTAAACGTCATAATGTCGTGTTCAGAAAACGTATTTTCACCATAAGAAAAAATAACGTAATTAATTATATCATAATAACGTTTCATTTGACAACGCTATAATTACGCTTTCAATCAGCACCTGTGTAAATCCACGGGGTTATCAGAGTAGGGGGTTATTTATATTTGATCGACTGCTACCTCAGCTCGAACACCGTCATTTTCGAAGTGGGCGACTCAGCGATGGAAAACTCAGTTCAGTGGCCTATTTAGTAATAAACGAGCAAATTGGCTGATAGAACGTCGACATAACATTCTCTTGTTTATCACAAAAGTTTTAATTCACCTTGGGAAGGTCATTTGGGTCATTGTGTCTCAAAGCGTTAGGACAAAATGGCTGCGATCACGAATTGTTCATCATTGAATGCTATAAGAAGTTTCGGACCTCAATTACTATATCTGGTACCTCATAATTTAACTAACATAAAACTACCAACCATACATTAAAAAATAATATAAACACCGTTTTCTAACGCTAGTGGCTAATGTTGTATTCGGATGTACGGTGCACGCCAAATTTTGTCGATTACAGACCCTAGTAACAATGACCCTTGTGTCTTCAATATTGATACGTTATGACGTGGCCTCTGTAATACCTGCGAACAGTTGACGGCACAAACAAGTATGACCGTTGTTCACGGTTGTAATGGTTTATTGGAACCTATTATCATAATCCTTATATGGAGTTGTTTATCAGGTAGTAGACTGCGTACTTTCCCGTAATGTATTTATAAACCTAATGACATGAATGTATGGTGATCCAAAGCACTGCGAGTATTTTGTAGTAAGACAGCACTACAAGATTTTTACCGATCCACACAAAACAGAGGTAAGTAGAAATATGTGAGATATATATGTGTAGCTACAGAGATGCAAGTTGCAACGATCGTATCACCGAATTCAGAGTCCCTCAACAACGAACTGTGCCACATTGAGTGTTTAGGTGATCATACTGCTTATACTGAAACAAATAGTTTAAGGACGTGTGTATATGACATATATGACTTTTTTGTAGTTTTTAACACACCAACGACACATCTTATTGTAAAATCCGGGAGTAAAATAACTAAAGCGGGAGTCATTGCGAAAAGTCTCTTGTAATATTTGTCAGGCGCATACAATCATATTTAACAAAGCAGGTAGACGCCTAGACAAATATAATTTTTTTATAAACCAGGATGTATTGGAAAGAGTGACATCATACACTTACCTTGGCATAAATTTAAATACAACAGGGAAATTAGACAGAGCCCAGGTAGACCTAAAAAACAAATCTCTTAAGGCCTGCTTCAAAATGAATCATCTGTTATTTTCGGCAACTTGGTCTATATATGGCAATATGGTCTAGTGGTATTATTACCCACACAAAACAGCTTTGGAATTTGACAACAACCAAGACAAACTCCATACCAAATTCTGAACGTTGTTATTAAAAGTGCACAGCAGAGCCTCAAACTTGCCATGTTTAATTGAATTAGGGAGGTACCCTCTTACAGTACAGGATACAAAACAATTGTTAAAATATTGCATGAGGGTTCAGGAAATGCCTGAAAATATATTAGTATGTGAAGCATACAAGCTTGGTATAAAGATGCATGATTTTGGTACTAAAAACTGGGTATCTGGTGTGAAAAAGATTTTGAAAAAACAGTATCTGGAAAGATGGGCAAATTAAATACAGCAATGCTACTATTGAAGACATTACAGAAAAACTTAAAATGCAATTCCAGAAAAAGTAAAGAATGCATGTTTGATGATGATAAGGGCGTGCATCACAACAACAAATTGAGAACATACAGAAAAATAAAAACTTATTTTTCTTTTGAGAAATACCTCCAAATGACTAAACTTAGAATAAGTGTCCACCGTTTAGAGATTGAATCGGGCAGATACAAAAATATTTCCCTCTCTGATAGAAAATGCCCTGTCTGTGATCTTGGAGAAATTAAAGATGAAACATTCCCTTTTCACGTGCCAGTTATATGATAAAGAAAAAAACAGCCTTTTTACTAAACATAAAATGTATGGAGAGAAATTAATAAACATAATAAATAATAAAAACGGTCACATAATTAAAGACATTTCAAAACACAATTATACTTGTTTTATGCTTAGCGAGCAAAAAATCAAACAATAACTTCAATACCAGCTGCCTCAAAAAATAATGCAAAACACAGATTTACATTTATTTACGTTATATTACAATTATTCATTTATCTCTTATTGTGAGATGTGTATTTATTTCATTCATTTACAGTATTTCTATTATTATTTTTTATTATTACGTGTATTTGACTTTATTGTATTTTATGTCAAGATCTCAAATGGAATACGATAGCAATACAGATTCACTTACTTACAAAGGAGCTTGTGTATCTGTTTACCGTGGGTATGGACAACGATTGTCCTGTTGGTTGGTAGTTGCCGCTTATCATATTAATTTTAGTAACTACATAGATTTGTTTTCAAATATCAATTATGGCTCACGGGCCACATTGGTCAGCAGCGAATCAGCACACATGACACCAAACCACCTATTCATAAAACAGTCAGCTGGCGTAGACGTGATATAATGAAACTAAATAAAGAGACAAGTTGAGGAACCAAATACCAAACCTTCACAGCCAAACGATCCGTTTAGGCAACATTAAGCCAACCGCTAACAAAATTCGACCGAATTCGTCATTTTTTGTATGTAAAAATCCATTGCATACGAACACCTAACGAAAAACATAGAACACTTTATTTTATTATCACGTGTTCACCAGCAGCTGACTGTGGTTCATATGAACGTTGTGCAACTCTATACTTGAGATATTTACCGGATTCAGAATTACCGGGTAATTTTTATTTCGAAATATGTACGCAGCCAAGCTATAGTTTTCTCTTTTCAACCCATCAACTTTGCACGCAATATTTTATACAGTACAGAAAAACACAAAACTGAGTAAAGTGAGACATATTTTGTACAATATTTCTGCCATCGCTCCACCCAAAGTTTATAATGATCCTAACCCCTTTTACATCTTACCTAATCTTAACCACCATCGCTAAAACAATCCGATCACCCACAGATCACGTGTCTTAAGTCCCGTCGCTAAGTAACCTCAACCTCGCATGCATCACAAATACCTGGAATTCGCTTGCGGTTCCTGGTATAGCCACGCAGCTGACATAGCAGCGTTTAGTCACTTGCTTGATCTAAGTAATGGGTCTTACTTCAAGTAGAATCGCATGGACGTAAAACTACCCCAATTAGAATCACCGGGTATCTCTTATTTTGAACTAAGTACGCAGCGAAGCTATAGCTTTTTACGCTTCTCGACCGTTAACTTCAAATAATAACTACTGAATAAATTATACAAGTAAACTTTATCTAAATACGTAGTCAAGTCTTGTTTTTTATGTAGTTAAATTCCTGTATTTTTTGGCTTGCGACAGCGCGCCAGGTCACATGAAACTAATAACAGGTACAGGTAACTAATATTGGTCGATTTCAACCCTGAAGTAATCATAAAATTTGATGAGTGCTACTCAAGTTATATGTGAAGCATCAATAAATTGGTTAATTTATAAAAATTAGGTAATTATTACGCACAGTATTAACCCTAAAGTAACCTGTATATGACTATGCCTAAGCATCTACATACCAGGATTCAATGAATCTGACGAGTGGTTGGGATATTGGTGGAAAAGTACAATATTTGCTAATTAGTATGCAAATTAGGACATTAATAAACCAAAAACTAATCAGATATGCGCATCTATGTACCATGTTTCATAAAATCTGTTGAATGGTAGTTGAGAATCAAGTGAAAAAACTTAAAAATGTTATTACTGCTAATATGCGTGAGTTTCTGCTGGTCCAAGATTGAATTATTTATAACATTAATATTCCACTCACTAAACAATATGTAATTAAAAACAACTTAACTATAAAAGGAAGTATCAAGTTCCGTGTATAAACACAAGTGTAAAAAGGCGGCGGAGCGCTATATTGGCCAAAATTGGCTAGTAAGGCGTCACAGGTCTGTGCTGATACACCACTTCCTGTGACGACACAGCGCTCTACCACCACATACCGACATTTACGGCGTGTCTTTGTTATTACAGAGATTTAGTGTTGATTTCTTTTTATTAGTAAACATGCTATTGATTTCTGATAATGCTCTGAAATTAACTGAAAATGGTGAAATAGTTATAATTTACTAAGAAAATAATTCCATCGCGAAATAAAGATTACTAAAGGTGCTACCCGGTTCATCGAGCCGACCGTCTTATCCATTGCCAGGTAAAATATAAACAAACACAAGCAAGCCGTGAGCTTTTAACATTGAAAACAGCCAGAACTCAATTACTAATTCGATGTTTTTTCATCATGCCGTTATGTGTTGGTTCTTGGGTATTTCAGCTTCGTCGTCCTGTACTTCGTTTACTTGCAGCACATGAATTTAAAAGTGTTATGCAAGGCACTGGACAGAAAGTACAGGAGGGTAGGTCGGTGTTTTTGTTTTGGGGGGGGGGGTCACTGATTGTTGTGGGGAGAGTTACAGTAATGTGTGCAGGCATAAGGGGGAGGGTCGCAATTGTTTGTGCAATGCAATAACTTATATTTAGATTCTAATAATGAATCATCAGACAGTGGAAATAAAAGTTACTTGCCGGTACTATACACCAGATCTGGAGAAAAAACAAGTTACTAGAACAGAAAATTCTTTGGCGACTAGCAATTCACCACTGGTGAAAATAATACTTATGTACGAGTACTAGTGGATTAAAGTACACAGATTTATTGTAGTGTTATATTATGATATGTTTTTACAATACCAATAGCCACTGTTGTTAACGGTTTAGGATATTATAACTATGAAATAAAATATTATTTCAATGTACTTTAATTTTGAAAAGAGCAAATCGTTACAAAAAGCTAATATAACAGTTTTGCAAAAATTTGAGCGTAATAAAATTAAGCTATAATAACGTCTCTGTCACGGTTAGAGACCAGTATAATCGTATATAAAATTATCAATGTTTTTAAAAAGTTCATATGAAGCGTCATTTTATCAAAACGTTTGAAATAAAAACGTTATAAATATGTTATATAAAATAGTGATGTGAAATTATTTAATGTTAGTCCAATACTGACATTTAATAACATAATACATTGTAGAAAATTACGTTATAATGATGTAGTTCAAAAATGTTTTTTCAAATCGTTTTTATGACGTTACAAAAATACGTTGCATAATTATATTTGTAAACGTCATAATGTCGTGTTCAGAAAACGTATTTTCACCATAAGAAAAAATAACGTAATTAATTATATCATAATAACGTTTCATTTGACAACGCTATAATTACGCTTTCAATCAGCACCTGTGTAAATCCACGGGGTTATCAGAGTAGGGGGTTATTTATATTTGATCGACTGCTACCTCAGCTCGAACACCGTCATTTTCGAAGTGGGCGACTCAGCGATGGAAAACTCAGTTCAGTGGCCTATTTAGTAATAAACGAGCAAATTGGCTGATAGAACGTCGACATAACATTCTCTTGTTTATCACAAAAGTTTTAATTCACCTTGGGAAGGTCATTTGGGTCATTGTGTCTCAAAGCGTTAGGACAAAATGGCTGCGATCACGAATTGTTCATCATTGAATGCTATAAGAAGTTTCGGACCTCAATTACTATATCTGGTACCTCATAATTTAACTAACATAAAACTACCAACCATACATTAAAAAATAATATAAACACCGTTTTCTAACGCTAGTGGCTAATGTTGTATTCGGATGTACGGTGCACGCCAAATTTTGTCGATTACAGACCCTAGTAACAATGACCCTTGTGTCTTCAATATTGATACGTTATGACGTGGCCTCTGTAATACCTGCGAACAGTTGACGGCACAAACAAGTATGACCGTTGTTCACGGTTGTAATGGTTTATTGGAACCTATTATCATAATCCTTATATGGAGTTGTTTATCAGGTAGTAGACTGCGTACTTTCCCGTAATGTATTTATAAACCTAATGACATGAATGTATGGTGATCCAAAGCACTGCGAGTGTTTTGTAGTAAGACAGCACTACAAGATTTTTACCGATCCACACAAAACAGAGGTAAGTAGAAATATGTGACATATATATGTGTAGCTACAGAGATGCAAGTTGCAACGATCGTATCACCGAATTCAGAGTCCCTCAACAACGAACTGTGCCACATTGAGTGTTTAGGTGATCATACTGCTTATACTGAAACAAATACTTTAAGGACGTGTGTATATGACATATATGACTTTTTTGTAGTTTTTAACACACCAACGACACATCTTATTGTAAAATCCGGGAGTAAAATAACTAAAGCGGGAGTCATTGCGAAAAATCTCTTGTAATATTTGTCAGGCGCATACAATCATATTTAACAAAGCAGGTAGACGCCTAGACAAATATAATTTTTTTATAAACCAGGATGTATTGGAAAGAGTGACATCATACACTTACCTTGGCATAAATTTAAATACAACAGGGAAATTAGACAGAGCCCAGGTAGACCTAAAAAACAAATCTCTTAAGGCCTGCTTCAAAATGAATCAGCTGTTATTTTCGGCAACTTGGTCTATATATGGCAATATGGTCTAGTGGTATTATTACCCACACAAAACAGCTTTGGAATTTGACAACAACCAAGACAAACTCCATACCAAATTCTGAACGTTGTTATTAAAAGTGCACAGCAGAGCCTCAAACTTGCCATGTTTAATTGAATTAGGGAGGTACACTCTTACAGTACAGGATACAAAACAATTGTTAAAATATTGCATGAGGGTTCAGGAAATGCCTGAAAATATATTAGTATGTGAAGCATACAAGCTTGGTATAAAGATGCATGATTTTGGTACTAAAAACTGGGTATCTGGTGTGAAAAAGATTTTGAAAAAACAGTAATATCTGGAAAGATGGGCAAATTAAATACAGCAATGCTACTATTGAAGACATTACAGAAAAACTTAAAATGCAATTCCAGAAAAAGTAAAGAATGCATGTTTGATGATGATAAGGGCGTGCATAACAACAAATTGAGAACATACAGAAAAATAAAAACTTATTTTTCTTTTGAGAAATACCTCCAAATGACTAAACTTAGAATAAGTGTCCACCGTTTACAGATTGAATCGGGCAGATACAAAAATATTTCCCTCTCTGATAGAAAATGCCCTGTCTGTGATCTTGGAGAAATTAAAGATGAAACATTCCCTTTTCACGTGCCAGTTATATGATAAAGAAAAAAACAGCCTTTTTACTAAACATAAAATGTATGGAGAGAAATTAATAAACATAATAAATAATAAAAACGGTCACATAATTAAAGACATTTCAAAACACATTTATACTTGTTTTATGCTTAGCGAGCAAAAAATCAAACAATAACTTCAATACCAGCTGCCTCAAAAAAAAAAACAAAAAAAAAACGCAAAATACAGATTTACATTTATTTACGTTATATTACAATTATTCATTTATCTCTTATTGTGAGATGTGTATTTATTTCATTCATTTACAGTATTTTTATTATTATTTTTTATTATTACGTGTATTTGACTTTATTGTATTTTATGTCAAGATCTCAAATGGAATACGATAGCAATACAGATTCACTTACTTACAAAGGAGCTTGTGTATCTGTTTACCGTGGGTATGGACAACGATTGTCCTGTTGGTTGGTAGTTGCCGCTTATCATATTAATTTTAGTAACTACATAGATTTGTTTTCAAATATCAATTATGGCTCACGGGCCACATTGGTCAGCAGCGGATCAGCACACATGACACCAAACCACCTATTCATAAAACAGTCAGCTGGCGTAGACGTGATATAATGAAACTAAATAAAGAGACAAGTTGAGGAACCAAATACCAAACCTTCACAGCCAAACGATCCGTTTAGGCAACATTAAGCCAACCGCTAACAAAATTCGACCGAATTCGTCATTTTTTGTATGTAAAAATCCATTGCATACGAACACCTAACGAAAAACATAGAACACTTTATTTTATTATCACGTGTTCACCAGCAGCTGACTGTGGTTCATATGAACGTTGTGCAACTCTATACTTGAGATATTTACCGGATTCATAATTACCGGGTAATTTTTATTTCGAAATATGTACGCAGCCAAGCTATAGTTTTCTCTTTTCAACCCATCAACTTTGCACGCAATATTTTATACAGTACAGAAAAACACAAAACTGAGTAAAGTGAGACATATTTTGTACAATATGTCTGCCATCGCTCCACCCAAAGTTTATAATGTTCCTAACCCCTTTTACATCTTACCTAATCTTAACCACCATCGCTAAAACAATCCGATCACCCACAGATCACGTGTCTTAAGTCCCGTCGCTAAGTAACCTCAACCTCGCATGCATCACAAATACCTGGAATTCGCTTGCGGTTCCTGGTATAGCCACGCAGCTGACATAGCAGCGTTTAGTCACTTGCTTGATCTAAGTAATGGGTCTTACTTCAAGTAGAATCGCATGGACGTAAAACTACCCCAATTAGAATCACCGGGTATCTCTTATTTTGAACTAAGTACGCAGCGAAGCTATAGCTTTTTACGCTTCTCGACCGTTAACTTCAAATAATAACTACTGAATAAATTATACAAGTAAACTTTATCTAAATACGTAGTCAAGTCTTGTTTTTTATGTAGTTAAATTCCTGTATTTTTTGGCTTGCGACAGCGCGCCAGGTCACATGAAACTAATAACAGGTACAGGTAACTAATATTGGTCGATTTCAACCCTGAAGTAATCATAAAATTTGATGAGTGCTACTCAAGTTATATGTGAAGCATCAATAAATTGGTTAATTTATAAAAATTAGGTAATTATTACGCACAGTATTAACCCTAAAGTAACCTGTATATGACTATGCCTAAGCATCTACATACCAGGATTCAATGAATCTGACGAGTGGTTGGGATATTGGTGGAAAAGTACAATATTTGCTAATTAGTATGCAAATTAGGACATTAATAAACCAAAAACTAATCAGATATGCGCATCTATGTACCATGTTTCATAAAATCTGTTGAATGGTAGTTGAGAATCAAGTGAAAAAACTTAAAAATGTTATTACTGCTAATATGCGTGAGTTTCTGCTGGTCCAAGATTGAATTATTTATAACATTAATATTCCACTCACTAAACAATATGTAATTAAAAACAACTTAACTATAAAAGGAAGTATCAAGTTCCGTGTATAAACACAAGTGTAAAAAGGCGGCGGAGCGCTATATTGGCCAAAATTGGCTAGTAAGGCGTCACAGGTCTGTGCTGATAAACCACTTCCTGTGACGACACAGCGCTCTACCACCACATACCGACATTTACGGCGTGTCTTTGTTATTACAGAGATTTAATGTTGATTTCTTTTTATTAGTAAACATGCTATTGATTTCTGATAATGCTCTGAAATTAACTGAAAATGGTGAAATAGTTATAATTTACTAAGAAAATAATTCCATCGCGAAATAAAGATTACTAAAGGTGCTACCCGGTTCATCGAGCCGACCGTCTTATCCATTGCCAGGTAAAATATAAACAAACACAAGCAAGCCGTGAGCTTTTAACATTGAAAACAGCCAGAACTCAATTACTAATTCGATATTTTTTCATCATGCCGTTATTCACCAAAAGAAATGAACAAAATCGAACATCTGTGGCTGGAAAATAAAAAATGCATGCAAGGTGTTATAGGGATAAAATGTTGGCACATTCAAGACAAATGAAAATGTACAGAAAAAACTGATAAGATGCAGTTAAAAATTTATTTCAAATAAATGACACCTAAGTCCCAACACCAAGCAGCTTGACCTATCAGGGTATATAAATGATACCCTGATATACTGTTTGTTGTTCATTTAGTGTACCATTTTATCCCATATACTAGTATCAGTTCCATGTTAGCCATGTGTTAAATAATGTGCGCCGAATCATTCGTGATTACTGTCAACCTGAGGCGTAATTTGCACATATACATATTCATAACTAACTAGTATGATGTACTCACACTCAAATTCTTGTACATACTTCATTACTACCTTATACTAAAATATGTTTGTTTAGAGCAGTGCCAAATTCCCAAATTCCGGTTAGACTTAAAATACACCACGAAAATTCATTTTTTCGTATGTGTTTGGTATTTTTTGGTATGTGTTGGTTCTTGGGTATTTCAGCTTCGTCGTCCTGTACTTCGTTTACTTGCAGCACATGAATTTATGCAAGGCACTGGAAGAAAGTACAGGAGGGTAGGTCGGTGTTTTTGTTTGGGGGGGTCACTGATTGTTGTGGGGAGAGTTACAGTAATTTGTGCAGGCATAAGGGGGAGGGTCGCAATTGTTTGTGCAATGCAATAACTTATATTTAGATTCTAATAATGAATCATCAGACAGTGGAAATAAAAGTTACTTGCCGGTACTATACACCAGATCTGGAGAAAAAACAAGTTACTAGAACAGAAAATTCTTTGGCGACTAGCAATTCACCACTGGTGAAAATAATATTTATGTACGAGTACTATTGGATTAAAAAACACAGATTTATTGTAGTGTTATATTATGATATGTGTTTACAATACCAATAGCCACTGTTGTTTCCATTTTAATTTATTGTAATTAAAATGCAACTTCTACACTACATTACTTAATATCCTGATTATTAAAGTGTGATATTTAAAATGTAATTATCTTAAGCCATGATTACGATTACGAATATTTTATCTAGCAGTGGTGTGACTAGCACCTTTCCACTATAAAGGTACAACCAGTTACCTATGGTTCTCCTTTCTCATTCCACTGCAATGTTTAGCTACAAGGCAGATCTCGCCAACCCCCCACCTTCCCAGAGTATATTTGGCTTTTTTGTTATAATTTTTATCTTTTTAGTGTAGGTTTTATATGGGGAAATTTGTGTTGGTATAGTGGCTGTGCTGGCATGCAGCCACAAACCTACCTATTTAAAAAGTCATTGTGAATGAAATAGTCTCCTTTGGTATTAGGGGAAATGTTATTCATGACAAACATAAAATTGCGAACCAAAAATATAGTTCGTAATTTAGAGTGAATAAATGGCTGGACTAGTATCAACAGAAATTAGATGTATTAAACTACTCTTCCAAAATCGAAATATATGGTCAGAAATTAAACAGGATAAGCTATTCATGCATTTTGTGTATTCAAACTGAATTCCCTTGGTCTGGGCTCATGTACAGAGATATAGTACTATGATCAAAAAGCAAAATTACAGGCAGTCAACCATCTTTGATCCGATTGTGAAACTAATTCCCATGGACGTGTATCATAACATGTAATGTATTGGATTGGATTGGAAGGGAAAAAACATGTCAACAACAATTTTGAAAAAACAAGATGGCTGCCAGTTGGTCATTTTGGTTTTGAACCCAAAACAAATCATCAAGAACATGTATCTCAACATATTAAATAAAACAACTTTGTATAAAATGTGAACAAGAAGACAAATCTTGTTGAAGAAACCAAATTTTTTTCAAAAAACAAGATGGATGCCAGTCGGCCATTTTTTGTCTGATTATGGAACAAAATGATATAAACACGTATTCATATATTTGTGATGTATGTGTCAAACATGAATGAAATTGGTCTAAAAGCCTTGGTGGTATAGTTGTATGGTCAAAAAACAAGATGGCCACCAGTCGGCTTTTATCCGATTGTAAAACAAATTTTCGTTGACATGTAATCTAAAACGTACAATGCATGTACCAAATACTGATAAAGCATGCATAAGATACCACATTTTCAAAAAACAAAGTGGCTGCCAGTTGGCCATCTTTGATCCAATCCTGAAACGAATCAACATGGACATGTATCCTAACATGTATAAT
Source organism: Saccoglossus kowalevskii (assembly GCF_978046115.1). Lineage (NCBI taxonomy): Eukaryota > Metazoa > Hemichordata > Enteropneusta > Harrimaniidae > Saccoglossus > Saccoglossus kowalevskii. Next base: position 29,902,794 of record NC_140650.1, on the reverse strand, counting down.
GTATGTACCAAATTTGAAAAAAACACTGACAAAGCATGCATAAGATACCACATTTTCAAAAAACAAAGTAGCTGCCAGTCGACTATCTTTGATCCGATCATAAAACGAATGGTCATAGACATGTATCCTAACATGTATAATGTACCTAATTTGAACAAAAACTGACAAAGCATGCATAAAATACCACTTTTTCAAAAAAATGGCTGCCAGTCAGACATATTGGATTGAATCAGTAAACCACTGAATGCGCGTATATCCAGGGTAAAGTACTAGGCACAAGAATGAACACATTTGGTCCACAGGGTTCTAAAATATGACTCTAGTCGGACGGAACGACGAACGGAAACCGAATTATAAGTCCTCGTTTCGAACTTCGTTCGATCTGGACTAATAAAGCTGGCAGTCCCTGATTGTCCAAACTTATATCTTGGTATCGTGTGCTTATTTGTAGGTTTATTGTTTAAGCTAGTGTCGAATCATATATCTTATTTCATTCAACATCACACTGATTCAAGAGAGAAATACACGGAATATGATTTGGTGAATAAGATTCCTTTTTCATTAACATATTTGGGCATATTTTCCCACAAGCTTTGGTTAAAAGGCTTCCTGATACCTTTGCAATTATTACTAGAATTCGTTAGACTAGCAATATTTTGCTGAGTCTCAGTGTTGTTATAAAGTGTATATCTAGAGTATGTAAATAAGAATATAGAATGGTGGTATTGAACTTGTGTATTTCGTATTTTAAAGAATGCACACGATTCAACAAACAACACTAATAAAAGTGCCAAGAAAATTGTGTGTGTATCACCTTAATATTGTACATACACAGTATCATACATGGTTCTCTTCTTAATGAGAGCTAGGCTTAATGATTGAAGTAGAAAAGTTCTGAGTTGTTTAGTGGAATATCAATATACTATGTATATATAGTTTTAATACATGTACTATCTTTACACTTAGAAGGAGAGGGTCAGAACTTTTCAGACTCGATTTTCAAGGACAAATGTCGTTTGGATCGAACGATTTCTTTTGTTTTCAATTCGTTGTATGCCTAGAAACACGGCAACATTGTTTTTTGTTGAATATATAACATGTTCTGTCCCAATAAAGAATTGTGTTATGCATAACAATTCCTTACTGAAACATCATCTGTAAAATTTGACAATGGCATTAGCCCAAGATTGACTTCCTGTTCAACGCTTTCTTGATTGTTCACGGCACTGTACGTAAAAACACACTCTCAAACTTGACAACATTCACTTTCAAACCACTAATTTAAGCAAATAAATGAAAATACCAGTTGCATAAATCATGAAGATTGATGATTCGACTGCTGGACGGGATAGCTGTATTTCTATGCAATGTAAAATCATATCGCTGCTGTAGACAGCGACGGCTGACATATTGTTTTGGTTCCGCTGCTCTCCTGGCGTGTTCTGGGTTGTATATAACAGTCAGACACTGATAAGTAAACAGTCCGGGACATAGTCAATATGGGAGTCTGAATCAGTTATGCCCTGAAGATAGCGTCGTAATACAGTATTCCATTAATGAACGAAATTCACATTACAATCCTATGCTTACAAATAATCCGATAACTATGCAGGAGAATACAGTACTGGATGTAGTCAAATTGGGAGGAAAGTATACTATGGACCCTATGGTTAAAATGTAACTACAGAATAAATGTTAGTGAATACAATATTTTTTTTAGTCCTGTAGCAAACATGGACAACAGAAGTAGCGGCACAAAATTTTTCATGGGGAGGGCGAGAGGATGTTTCCCCTTTAGCAATTTTGAAATCTAGACCCTCCGAAACGCTATTTCTTGCATTTTGAGGGACAAATTTTGCTGACACAAAGGGCTTCAGTTTAATTTTAGAGGGAATTATTATTAAGCAGTTTAAGAAACATACAAATTCTCAACAACGATAAAAGGACCAGTTACTGAGACAAAGCCCTACTCCCCGTGAAAGCCACCCGATACAAAACCCACATACTGCGAAAGTCACTTATCGCGAGGCTACTAGTGTTATCAGAATATCATACTCTTTTTTTATATCCCTGCACTTAAACTGAATCACCTCTGGCCATTTTGCTCTGTTTGTGGGAGATAGACGACAAAAACACAAATGAGATGGAATGAAAGGCCAAGTATTCTTGACATTTATTGAAAAATGAGAGGCTTGTAAACCATAAAAAATCCCTCGCCAGTTTCCTCAAACTGAAAGATTACAACAGAAAAACCTCCAAGGAGGTCACAGGTCAAAGGTCAAAGGTCAACTGGCGAGGAAACCTTTCAAAACAATAAATCAGTGAAAATTAAGCACAAATTAATCTCCCACAAAGGTGTGGGCCCCAGAAACACCACAAGCCACACTATTGTGTGGCCGCCCCACCCAAAATGACCAGAAGCAGAGGTAACTCCTTATGAAAGTATATTACTTAAGTGAACACTAACTAAATTGCTTGAATCCGATTACAGCGGCCCCTGCCTGACTGATATCGAATAGAAGGAAAAACAGAACAATGTAAGGTACCCATATATAGCGGCCCCTGCCTGACCTATATTCAAGTGCAAAACATGTTTCGCCTATTCCTGTAAACATGTTACCATACTGCTGGTTGCCTAATATATCCCTTGAATGCATCTGACTTCTATCTACCTAAAACACGAATCTGAGCATCAGACAACCCATCTGAAGCAGCTTGTGAGGCTGCTCCTATACAAAAACTATGTCCCTTAAACCTATCAACATTAAAGCCACAAAACTCAAGAGAACGCCTAAGCTGAGCTGTGAAATCACCCCCTCCAATGCCCACTTCCATTTCCAATTGACTGGTAGCGAATGTGATGGAATTGGGGTTGGATTGGTATCCATGCCATAAACCATTGATCTGAACTGATCCACCTGCAAACGAGAAAGACAGTGGAATATGTTTTGCTCTAAAAAGAATGTTAAACTGAAGGCCAATGAGCACGATCCGATGAACTAAAACCATCAGGTCCTTATCCTTTGCCGACTGCTTATTCAAGACTGACACCAGGGCCTCATTGTCAGTGAAGAACAACACCTGCTTGTTACTGAGATAATGCCCCCACACTTCAAGAGCCAGCATAACTCCAAGACTGCAATATTAAGGACTTTCCAGTCAACTGGCCATTCCCCCAAAAAACAATGAGAACTAAAAATGCCACCGTACCCCATTGACCCAGCTGCATCTGTGAACAAACAAAGAGATTCGGACGAATGCCAGATAGCATCCATAAAAATTGTCTTCCCATTATAACTATCCAAAAACTGCTTCCACACAAGCAGGTCTGCTTTAACCTCTTTGGTCAACCGGATATACAAATTTGGTTTGTTTATCCCTTTTGTCAAATCAATTAACCTACGCAAAAATGCCAGGCCTGGAACCACCACAATACATGAAAAATTTAAGGTCCCCACCAAAGACTGAATTTTCTTGAGCATCACCTTTTTCCTTACTAAGTAAGTATCAATCAAGCTGCGGCAACGCAACAGTTTATCCTGTGGCAGTCAACACTCGCCTTGAACTGTGTCTAACTCAATACCTGCAAACACCATGGAAGTGTTGGGTTCCACAGTCTTTTCCTGTGCAATTGGAACACCAAAGTCAGCACACAAATCCAAAAAAGCCTGCAAATCTGAAAAAACAGTGCTCTCTAGTTCGTGCCAGAAATAAGAAATCATCCAAAATGTGGATAGTTGCTTCAACACCCACAACTTTAAGCAAAAATCCACTCTAAAGCTGAACTAAAATTTTCAAAAATGCGGCATGATGTTGTGCACCCCATTGGAAGACATCTATCGAAAAAGAAATGATCATCCCACCTGAAACCCAATAAACAATGGTCATGTGGAGCTACTGGAATAATTCTAAATGCTGATTTGATGTCAGTTTTAGCCAAGAAACAGCCTAGACCCAGATCCCTAATAATCTTCACTGCATCATCAATATTGGCATACTGAACAGTTGCCAACTCGGCTGGAATACCATCATTTATTGATGAGCCTAATGTACAATATAAGTGGTGTATTAAGCGAAACTTGTTATGTTGTTTTTTGGGCACCAGTCCTAAAGGAGAAATATACGCAAATTGTTAAATGTTGGAGGTTGAAAGGGACCAGCAACCTTGCCTGCCTGCACCTCAGTTTGAAGCATATTCCAAACAATGTCTGGATTATTCAATGCAGATTTCAAATTAGGGGATGACCTCCAACTCTCGGTCCTACATATTTTAAAGAAAACCCTTTTGAAAAACCATCCAACAAATACAACGCCTTCCCCACATCAAAACCCGTCAGTAATCTACTCATAATGGGCACTTTTACTGGGGTACCACTAAAGGCAGCAGTTTGGGGTTTGGAGCCAACAGGACCCCGGGGAGTATAAAGGGGCTCTTTCTTTTTCTGGTGTTAGCTTGTTGTGGCAATCCCCCATTGATTTTACTAGTGGGACTGCAGGAACCACATTTGAAAATTGTATGAGTTGCCCCACTCTTGACGCACTTGTGTGGTCGAAACGGCACCCAGCACAGAACTTTCCCCCATGAAAACGCCAACAGAACCCGTTCGGAAAGGACTGAAATGAATTAGCAAACTCCGATTTTTTAGAAGTCGAAAAGCTTCGACCAGCATTGATATTTTTCCCCACCATAATTCCCAGTGTGTCTGGTCCCAGGGTAGTGGGGTTGACTGCTTCAGAAAGCGAAATTTCTCATCATAAAACATCCAGCCAGACATTTTTGCTGCCAGGTCATGCACCACCTCTCCATATTTCATAAGACCTGAAATATCCTCAGGCTTCTTTAGAGTATACACTGCTACAAAGATGTTAAATGCAGAAATCCACTGCTCAATTGACGCAATTTTCTTAGTACTAGCAGCGGGCTCAAGACAAAGCTGAGGCCTACCCACACCATCAGATAATGCAACGGTGTACCTACCATCCCGCAGAGAGGGATTACTAAGCAGAGTAGCGAAATCAATATAATCACCTGCGCAGATTTTAGATTTAACCTTATCTGACACCCTTGCTACCAAAGGTACAGACTGGCTAGTGAACAGTGTGGTTGGCTGTAGCTCTCTCTCTCTGAACCCTGAATTATAGGTTGCTGTGTAACCTGAATTACAGACAAATCACTAATTTAATCCAGTGGCTATCTAGCAGCCTGAACCCCCTGTCCATTACCAATAATGTCATTGACAACTTGTTGGACGACTTGAGATGCAGTAGCTGCTGCTGGGCTTGCAACGTTGCAAAGACCAGCATCCTTCAGACCTTGAACGACTGCACGTGAGATAGAGGCTGCTAACCCTTCTGGATTCAAGTGTTGCGCTGCAGCATTATTACGTGTTGTGACTGCAGCAGCTCGCTGTTCACCTTGTTGATCGGTAGTGGGGACTTGCATTACCGCAGAAGGATTACTTGATGTTTCTACTGGATCAGAACATGTGGTTGCCTTACGCTTTGCTGTAGCGGCCCTGGTGACTGGTGCTGTACGCTTTGGTGGCACACTGTTGACAAAATAAATTATTGACAGAAAATAAACTGTACTAAATATTCTATCGCATGATAATAACCATGGTAATAGCAACAACAGAAGTGAAAAGGATACCGTTAAAAATTACATGCACGTAATTATGAATAAACAGAATTAATTTTGTACAGACAATTAAATAATAATAAATGTTTAACAAAACACCTCTAAGATATTGTTTAACTGTGCCACACGTTCGTTAAAGTTACTTCGAGCTGCTGTGATGCGAGGGAAAACTTGACACACGATAATGACCTTGACGTTTATGCGATCATGCAAATGACGCACCAAGTTAATTAAACGTGACCCTACATTAGATGCAGACAGTGATGCTAAATCATTTGTACCCAACTGTAAAATGACCACGTCTGGGTTGAAATCCTGAACGACGTGTAAATCGAAACGCTGTATCTTTTCCACTGTACGCCCACCGACACCATGTAGTTTTATTTCTGCCGAATTACTCAAATTGAACGAAAGCGGCAAAGCGCGTGCGTTGCGTCCACTTGACATGGACGTACTCAATCGTGCCACAAAAGAATGACCAAAAATTAAAACTTTAGGCTTCATGATGACTTAAACAAATGTGTGAAAGAATGCCTGAAACCTCAACAGCGGAACGATAACCCCAGGTAAACCAGAACTTGCCTTAACAATGTCGAAAATACGACTAAAATTGTAGAAGAAACAAACTGCAAGCCGGCAAGTCGACGGTGTAGTTCAGAAGAGGTGGATCAATGTTGCTGCCCCCCCCCTAAGGCACAATTAAATAAGAATGCGCCAGCCATAGAGGGCGCTCTCCAACTGGTATTAAAATACAATTGCATGTATATAAATCTGATTATCTGTCTATAATCTATGCTTTATAAATAACTGATCATAAGTAATTTTGTCTTGTAGCAGTTGCTTGACGGAATGGCATCCCCGGTCAAATTCAGGCCACTGAGTGCACGACGCGCTCAAGAATACATTGCTGTGGTAGCAATTGATTTTGGAACCACATACAGTGGATTCGCATTCTCGTTCATTAAATCCGCGTACACAGACAGAGATATTTACATGAATAAAGAATGGGGCCATGACCACGGTCTCAGTACACTCAAAGCTCCGACTTGTATCCTCCTTACACCGGAACGAGAATTCGACTCTTTTGGGTACCAAGCACAGGAAAAATATGCAAGTCTTGAAGATGCACAAGATACCACGTTCCTGTTTTTTGACAGATTTAAGATGGAACTTCATAGTGAGAAAAACGAGGTTAGTATCTGACTCAATAAACTAATAATCAAACCATATGACTGAATAATAACTTGGTAGTTTCTACAGTCAGCATGGGGCAATTTCTTATAAACCAGTAGGTGTAAATGTTATATACGTGATTGCGAAAGCGTAACCTTGACATAAGAGACAGCATCCAAGTTTTGCAGATGGCATTATTTTTGGCAAACAAAGTGAACGAGAGATGCCTATCGCCTTTACAGATTTGTGACTGCTAACCCTTGAAGAATGAGCACTGTTAAAAGGCGGTGGTCGTCGCATGTGCAACATTTGTGTTGATAAAAATTGATTTTCTACAATCAAAATGTGTTCTAATGGAAATCAGTGTACGAGGTTTGTCCTTCGTGCGACGAGCACTATTTACCGCCGATGACCTCTTCCATAATTAAAGCTTAGATATGTCTCATCTAGTACTCATTGGTCTGTACAACAGTCGCCATTTTTGTTCACATGATACCCATATCACGCAAATGCTTGACGCGACGGCCACCGCCCTTTAATTTAAATCTTAAAATCCTTATGCGCGTTATAGAAAAATAAGAAAAACAGACGGCGCCACGCCCCCAAAATATAGACACAGTTCGTTTTATATAGTTCGAAGATTGACGAATCAATATATGTTTACACCGGAAATGTTTACATGAAGATTACCCATCGCTAAGACAATATATATTTTTATGCAGATACACGCTGTCGTTGTAGTTGCAGTGTTAATAGTCTAACCCAGTCGCGATGGTGAGAAGTTAAGTCTTTGTTGGTTGAGCAGTACCTCTATAGAGATAGAGAGACTTTATTGGGTGCAGCAACACAGACTATGCTGCCAATAACACATACTCTTTAAGAACACACTGCGGTGTTTTCCATCATGTTCGCATTCATGTGGCCGTCGCACTTACAGAATCTGTATACTGAAACAATGTATAAGTCAAAATATTATTAAACTTGCATAACACGAAATGAATAAAACGATTAACAAATATTTTTCAATTACAATAATTTGATCCGTGGTACATCGTGGCCATTTCACAACGTAATCCCATCCTCACAATTAATTAAATAAAAAAAATAGTATAATAGTTTAATTATGACTCGCTGTTAAGTATTGGTGAAATATGAATTGGGTGCCATAGGATGGTACTTGATGTCCAACCAACCTAATCAAATATGTATTTTGCATTGTACGAGTGCACAATAGGTTATTAGGAAATTAGAAATTTAGGATATTAGTACCAGCTGTTTTATACGCATGCGCATTGGCCGATCCTGTTAAATCCCGTAATGTGTTTTGGGGCTTCAGCCATTGGGTAACGAAATTAAATGGTGTCTGTGTGAAAACTGCAGTAAAGTGGCGGTAAAATGAATTTGCGGGTTTTTGGGCTCCCATTTTCAGAATGATTTGGAGTAGCAATGGAAGCCGATCATTTAATTGATAAAAAATTTGTCCAGAATATGATTTTAAATGGCCGAATTTATAGAAAAATCAGGCTTGTATTGGAAAGCATGTTTCCGGGAAGGAGAGGTATCGAGGTGGCGTGGCGTCACGGTGGTGAATAGTCATTCCTCCACAGGACGCCGAGTTGGGCGTCGGTACCGAGAGGGAGGCGGTGAATATGGTGTCGAGCGACCAACATAGCAAACCAAACTTAGAACTCGCGATACTGATGCAGACTACTATGGTCGAACAACCATGAAAAATAAATGGCGGGACTTTGGTGTTGCACATTTAGCACAGAAATAATAGACACGCCCACAGTTGGACAACCAATCATTTTATTAGACACGCCCACAGTTGGACAACCAATCATTTTATTATTGGTCACGATGTACCACGGATCATTTCCATGTCCTTTGTAAACACCACATACACGATGTGCCACCATTCAATGGCGGGATGAGCGGCTTCCTTTGTGCACAATCAGCGTCAACTTCACGAGAGAAACACGACGCATTTGCTAAACCTGACCGTCTGGTGGCGCCCTAATATTTCATCAATAACCAAATATACTATTATCCTGTTCCCGAATTGGACATTTGTTTATCTGGAGTAATTTCCAATTCTACGCCAGGTCCTTAGTAATTAATGATTCCACGTATTTATTTGGCCGTTATTTGACAGACGTAAAATGCCATAATGTTAATTCGCACTGATACTGATAATGATTTAAAAATTTGCCAAAAATGACTAAATTTGCTATCCCATGGAAATAATTGAAATCAAATTATTTGGCAATGTATTATGTTTTGCGTCGCATTCACACGATTGAAATATCATATAAAATGGGCCTAATATACTAATGTTGTATTTATTTAATTGTAAGAACGAGTTTACATCCTGGAATGGCCACGATGTACCACGGATCTAATTTGCAGATAAATGAAATTACTCCAACATATGTTTTATCGGTACCATTCAGCTAAAATATTATTCAATTTGAATCCAAAGCAGCAATCACGTGAGCAATCAAAGGACCATAACAATTCAATCTTCGTCACCGATTTCTTTCAGTTTGTCTTCTTTATCAATAAATACTCTAGATACGCACTCTTAACTTCCATTGTGTTTCTGGTGATTTAAAACCATTTTGATGAAGCTCAAACTGATCATGATATAAGGTGTCATTTTTAATGGTTTTGAATGAATCGTACGGGTTAGTGAAATCATTGGGAAATTGTACACCTATGTTTCTTGTGATACAAACATACCAATGAGCCTGTAGAATGCTACCAAGCCAAATTCTGTGTCAATGTCAATTTGCGAGTGAACAACTTATGTTCAATTAATTTCTACCATTACAATTTGTTAAATTGAGAGAATAAATGTTTCAACAAACATTTGAGACTCATTTTGGTGTAAACAACTTGCATTTAATTAATTTCCACCATTACAAGTTAAATTTAAGAGAATAAATATTTCTACAAATATTGACCATGTATAACTCTCATTTAATTATTTTCCACCATTGCAAATTTTTATAATGATGAAATAAGTATACTGATATATTTGGATATTTGATTTATTTGTGAAAATTTAAAAAAAAAATCAATCGACAATTCTACGGACTACACCACTACATCACAGACGGTATTCATTTGAATTGTTATTGCAATTTAGGGCACACACTCCTGACACTTTAAAACCTAGCAAAACTTTCATTGGGTCTTCTGTTTCTCTCTTGTATCGATCTGGTAACTGTTGAACTAATTGCGCAACCATCAGTTTAATTAGAAAACAGGTACAAACAATCTCTCTTTTGAATGTTTAGCAAAATTTAGCAAGGCTAAATAATCATAAATAATCAAAAAGAAACATGGTGAAAACAAGTAATGATGGGATCTCCATATTATGCACTATATTTAACTTTTTACAAAACGATAATAGGTTTAAATTTGAGACTTTTAAAGCCATTTTAATTATGAGCATTAGCAAACTTCTTAATGACTGAATGGTTATGCAAATTAGCCATTATCTTCACTTGTGTTTTTCAGTTTACCAGGGAAGTTAAAATCTAAATAGCTCTCACAATTCGTGTTTATTTCAAGTGAGACTTTCACACAACGTTTATCAGTTGTTTATTAACATATGGGCGCGTATATATATATATATATATATATATATATTGTTTTCATATTACAAAGTTGTCAAGCAAGATGTATGCCGTATATTCAAAGCTTTAAAAATAAGCCCAGACGTCCTTTTGTTCGTAGAGACGTCGTCAAAATAGACAAACTGACAAAAACTGTGGGAGCTAATTAATTTCAATCTTTTCGACCAACCAGAAAACACAAACGGAGATGATGCCCGTTTTATGAAAGTGACGTTAATCGTCCTCAAAAATAGCTATTGCATCACGACGACATGCCAAAATTTATCATGCGCCGACGCTTGTTGATGTTCAATCGTCAGATAAAAAAATAAAATAAAAACATTTACAATTCGGGGGAAACGGCCTTAAAATCGTCCACAGACTCAAAACGTTGCATGAAAACTGTAATGGCGTTCATTTCTACGGAGGAAGGGATTACGTAATAACGATGAGATATTCATACAGTTATATAAACATAGCGATTACCATTGGGTGGGTTCAGTCTAAATTTACCTTTCTTCAAACCTTTAAAAAAATACTATGTATGACGCAGTTTTTCATCATCTAAGGTGAAATGGACCGCGCGAAGTTAGACGACCAAGTTGAAATGAAGATAATATTTGGTAATCGTAATCAATTTGATTAATTAATTTGATTAATCGAAACGTCTAGCTATTTTTAATAGTTATTTAGGACTACGATTACCAAATATTATCTTCTATATATCATATTTATCAGTCCGAGCAGCGTTTATTTATTTATAAACTACTATTACAAGTTGAAATGAGCCGTATTATTTTGCTACACAACGGCTTTTCGCAGTTTTTACTACCCAATCGTTCAAACGCCAGTGAGAAAAATCGAAATGGAAGGGAAACTATTGTAAATCGAGACAAGTTTTATTCAACTACAGACGAGACGGATCGATAAAAAATAAACCCTTACCTCTGGAAATACCTCATTCATAGAGTTAGTACCAGAGGTCGCTGAGCACGGCCCAATCTGATTAAAATCCGATGTAGGTATGAGGCTCCAATTTTTTTTTTTTTTATATTTTTTTTTATATATAACCCTTTATATTATATTTATTTGTATTTTAGTTTGAATATGTCAATTTTTTTGGTTTTTCTTGCCGTTAATCAGTTCTTAGAAAATTGTGTCCCAGTCACCCTAACTACATCTGACTCAATGCCTATACAAATCTTGTACAAATCTCGCACAAGGACCAGCCAATCAGATCACAGGTTACAAACGCGCCTGAGCATGACTCAAAACATGGCGGCGTACTGCTGCTACTTTTGCGTGAGCTGGACCTCATACAACTTATTAACAACGCAGTTTTTTCGATGATGGATCGTTGTCTAAAATAACAAGTAAGTAGCATTCATTAACTCTTTTGGCCTTGATTGTATTTTATTTCTGTTTGGTTGCAGATGAATTACATGTGCCAGTAATGTTGTTTGTTTGCTTCTGGATCGGCGTCGGTGATCCGGTATCAACTACAAGTCGTTTTATCCCAATCACGAACTTGAAAATTCATTTTAGTCGATCGTTTCTAAACTAAAAATTCACGAAAAATGGATGTTTTTTCTACTGCTCCCGGTTGACAGATTGGTCACCGTCAACACGCATGTTTACGATCGGGGGGAACAACGCTCGCTATCAATTCACCGTTTTTCCATGTTTGTTTTTTTCAGAAAGAACGTGACACCCCAGAAACAATTATCCTCCAGGGCTGATGAATGTGTTGTTTGTGGATTAAGTTTTAGAAACAAACTACTAGTATTCGCGTGTCAATAGTATATATTTATATAATTTACATAATATTTATGTTAATCACCTATATTGTATTTATTGATGTGCATTGCTAACAGCACAGATATCTCAGCTGAGAGGCTGCAAACTCAGTGTACTTTTTTTCGCGAACTGTTGTAATGCAAATTTCATACAACTTACGTTACGAGATTAATGCAGCACATGGATTAATTTAACATTTTAATTAGTATTTTCTATAGACATGATGCTGTACTATAATTTTTTCCATACCAGTTTTTTTTTTTTTTTTGTAATTGTTGATGACTTCGTTGTTCTTGTCTGTCTGATCAGAATTGATTCCATCTATTTTTTAGTCAGCGTTTTTGATGCAAAATGTCTTAGTTTATATCTTTGGTCACACAAAGAAAAGATCCACCAGGTATCTTTAGTGTCCATCAATTTGTTATTTAACTTAGATTCTCAACAGGCATTTTGGAATGGTTGTGCTATTTTGATAAACAGTACCATCACAATTATCTAATAGTAGGTAGCCACATATCCCTGTTGAATTCTAAAACTGTGATGAATAGTTGCCAAATACTTTTGTTATTTTTATAAGAGTATTTTCAGTAAATTAGTGATTGACAAACATATTTTCTTTGAGATAAATATTTATTGATACTTAAATAAACCTTGTTCTGACAATTTTTTGTTAAGCAGATGAACATGTTATGCTTAAAAAAACAGTTGGAAAATAAATTAATGGCTGAAGGATGTAAACATATGCTATTTTTCATGAAATAAACCAAGATGTCACTTATTTAGGTGACGTGGTTTATTGCTCTTCGTGTCACTGATGTCTTCCATTTGATGCAAAATCTTCAAATAAGTTATATACTGTTATATACTATATACTGTTACATTTATTATATAATTTATTAATTTACATGATAAAATAAGATTGCTGAGATGGTTCATCATCTCTACCAACTCAATCTGACCTCTGTATTATAACTTTCAATATCGAAAGAGGGATCTAAATGGAGTACATTTTTGATAAAATTGCTCATACCAAAGGCTGTGTGGCAGAATATTAATCTCAAACTTTAGTTGGACGCTTCAGCTATTTCTTTTGGATGCAATTCTTGTACAATACTGTCAGTTTCCCTATAGTACAGGTACATTCGCATATAAAAAAACTGACTGGGAATACTCGATAACGATATTTTAGAGCTAATGAAAAATAAATAATTGTCTGTGGGAAAGTATCTTTTTTCTTCTCTTAGTTTGTCAACCATCCAATAAAATATAGATACACTGTCCCTAGGAGTCTGGAATAATCTAATGAGGCTGTCTTTCAACTGGGACTGTAGAGATTTTGAGGCAGTTGTGGTCAGTGCAAGGACTGTAACATCAGGCAAAACGGCGTAGTTCCCCAACATGCTAGAAAAATTCCTTGAATGCACTTTATGGCGTCTTACGCATGCTTTTTTGGCTGTCATCTGGTTTTCCACCCGTACAAAAAAAAACACACAAATTATCAATCATTTGAAGCTAAACATGTACAAGTTAGGACTCCAAATCTGATCATTTCCTGATTTTTAAGAAAACAATTTTAAACCGCATTTCATCGACCATTCAACTTCTACAATTTATAACACACACAATGCAAACTAAGATTTTAATGCTGAGTGGAAATCTTACCTGAACTTTAATTAATGAAACTATGATAACAGCACCAGGTTCCTGAGTCATACTTGGGTAGATTAGTGATTTAACCAAATCCAGTTGGCAGGATGGCTTGGACATTGTTTTTGATAACAGATGTGTTAATGCCTCTTTCTTGCACACCTTAAAGAAAGGGGAAATGTGCACATTTAATATATCGCAATAACAAAATTGACTCGACAAATTAATTTATTCACGTTACTGGTTCATGCATATAGGTCACAGTCACGGCGTCACGTGAAGACAAAACTATTGCTGTTACTCACAGGCGCTCGGACTGTTTAAACGGGAGTAGGGGATGTCGTTGAAAGGCAAATGCAAATACGAAAATTACTGACATGAAAGCCATAGGTTTATCAGAGACTCGCAAAAACATTGCCTGGCCGTAATATATTAACTCATAATGCAATAGTTAGATCGTGATGACTGTATAAAGTTGAAACAACATGCACGTAACTGATGGTTTATATTGCGTCGAATGCGACTCGTTAACATGATCGGTGACTGTCGCCTCACCTGCGGTAATACAAGGTCAACAAAGTTGAAATCCAAATTATCTCAAATGAATTACATACATCAATCGTGATTGCTCACAAATAATAATTAAGTTTTTGTAAAAGTGACTAAAACTCACCTCAAATTCGGAATCCTCGATTGATTTCACATCCGTTCTAACATCACTTGCAGCCATCTTGAAATAGCCTGGAACGATGAGTCTGGCGCATGTGCAAAGTCAGACAGCTATTTTTGTAAGCCGCACTATGATTGGTCGACAAAACTCGTCGAAAACTGATCTCGCTGTACGAGATTTGTATAGGCATTGAGTCAGATGTAGTTAGAGGTGACTGGGACACAATTTTCTAAGAACTGATTAACGGCAAGAAAAACCATAGACCCTCTTTTAGAGGGTCTATGGAAAAACCAAAAAAATCGACATATTCAAACTAAAATACAAATAAATATAATATAAAGGGTTATATAAAAAAAAAATTGGAGCCTCATACCTACATCGGATTTTAATCAGATTGAGCACGGCCGTACAACCAGGGGCGTCGATCCATTCTGAAAAGTGGGGGGGGGGGCACTTTTGTGTAAGCGTAAGCGGCCAATGTTCGCGCTTTCGCGGACAGGGGGGTGTCTGAGAAGGGATGTGCCCCCTCAGAAGGTAGAAATTTTTGAAAAATGCAACCAAAATGAAGTCATTTGGTGCATATTTTTCAAATAACCTTCGATGGATTTGATTCCACATTGACCAATCACATGGTCTATCCATCCATCGATGACTTGCATTTTGGGGATTTCCATATTCGTTTACAACAACATGTTCAATAGAATGTTCTGGAATGCTCTGTTTTCTCCTTTTTGCTTTCTCATTGTTTTAGGTAATTCCACACATAACACGGCCTACACACACCAGATTGATCATTGTTCATCATTTTTATTATATATATATGGACCCATTTAGTTATAAACTGACGTTAGCTTCACGTTTATGTCACACTATGGAAACAACCAAAAACATGTTGCTTGTTTTTGAGCGGAGCGGATCGCCAACCAGCCTACCGGCTTGTCTAAATACTACTCAACATTGTTGTCATTTGGTGCATATTTTTCAAATAACCTTCGATGGATTTGATTCCACATTGACCAATCACATGGTCTATCCATCCATCGATGACTTGCATTTTGGGGATTTCCATATTCGTTTACAACAACATGTTCAATAGAATGTTCTGGAATGCTCTGTTTTCTCCTTTTTGCTTTCTCATTGTTTTAGGTAATTCCACACATAACACGGCCTACACACACCAGATTGATCATTGTTCATCATTTTTATTATATTATCATATTTATTCAGTTAACTGCTTTAACTTTAATATGAAATGATTATACATAATCAAATAAGATATAATTTTTTCGGGGCACATGTTGCTCGAGAAATTAGACTTTATAATGAACTTGCGCTGAATGTTTGCGATCCGCTCCGCTAGGACTGCCCTTATAATCACTTTTGTCGTTTTCTGTGTGTGTCTGTGTGCCTAATCGCAAGTTTTTCGAAAAACATCGAAAAAACACAAGAATTAGTAGAAATGTTTTTGGGCGGATTATTGATAGAGAATAATGTTTTTATTACAAAAATGCTGAAAAACCGTGAGTTTTTGCCTTAGTTATTTTTTTATCGGCGAAAAACTGCGAACTCGACAAATTTGGTTGCACAACTTCCCTCTATCATATACACCCAGCGACACCGATGCCAGCTGACTGGTTTTGTAATAGCAGTGTTCAAAACGGAAATAATAAATGATGTAACAGAAGAATATGTCCTAGTAATAAACTGAGTGACTTCTAAAGACTGAATGTTTTTTGCAAACTTCGTATATGGACCCATTTAGTTATAAACTGACGTTAGCTTCACGTTTATGTCACACTATGGAAACAACCAAAAACATGTTGCTTGTTTTTGAGCGGAGCGGATCGCCAACCAGCCTACCGGCTTGTCTAAATACTACTCAACATTGTTGACGTTGAGCACATGCATTATAGTCAATTTAACTCATTTTACTAATCAAACCTTCCAAAATTAACACATATCTCGTGACGATTTTGTGAAACAAGCGTCATAGCTAGAAATACTAGGAATACTGTATGCCATTATATCTAAATATTTACAGGCATATTGAAACTATAAACAGCATTTGCAGGAAAGCATTAGCCCTATTATATGAAGAGCACCCGTCCACCCCCAAATGAAGCTAGTTAGAGTTTAGACCTATAGCTTTTTTGGCTCAGCCTAATATAATGTATTTACCTCAGAACTAACTCAATTTAGGCCCTATGTATACCGGTAGTCACAGTCAGCTGGTGCACACGAAAGTATAAAATAAATATGATATTTACTATATGGGGACCGCTATTTTGATTGCTACATAAAACTAAATAAGAGACAAGTTGTGAAATGCGTTTTTCAGATTCCTACAAATATGAGAAAAAATACAAATCTTTCACAGCCAAACGACCCGTTGGGGGTTATATTAGGCCAACCGCCACAAAATTCGATCAAATTCATAGTTTTTGTGTGGAAAAATCACGAACACCTGATTACACGAAAAACATAGTAGAACACTTTCCCGGGGTATTTGAAATTTCAAATAACTGTAAGGCGGTTGCTGATTGGCCGCTGAGTTGAAATAACAATTTTTGGTTTCAAATACCCCATGAAAGTGTTCTATGTTCTTCGTGTGTTTGTATGCTAGGGATTTTTCCGTACAAAAACGCCTATTTTACGTTAGCAGAAAGTACTGAAATGAAGTTATATACTTACTGTGATTTGTCAACGTAGGTAGATATAATTAAAGGCTTGTGTAAATTCCCGGGGTAAATTCAGATTGAACGGGCGACTGAATTTACCCGGGGGTCCAACTTGAGGAAATACCTGGAACCCATGTCTGTGAAAGGGGTTTTCAAAATGACCCTAAACACATTTTAAAAGGTCAAAATTTCGTACCCTTTTCACCGATAGAAAGCTAAAAGTTCACGCACCTTAAACTCATATTCCGTGCACAGTCACTTGGGGGCTGAAAATCAATAAATACGAAAATGGCCAGCAGCCAGAATCAAGGGGGAGTTCTGGGTATATCAAGTGTGCATACTCATTTTCAGCCGTTCCGTAACAGCGAGTATTTTCTCGATTTACCCAGAACTCTGTGCGAATCCCCCTTGATTCTGGCTGCTGGCCATTTTCGTTCATGAAACCATCGGATATCATCAGAAAACGCAGGACTTGTGCAGTTTTGAATAAAACCAAGTTAGCAATTATTAACGTAACACCTGATCCCCTCTAAAATGTTTGTTTCGCATTTTAAGGTAAGAAATCAAAATTTGAAACCGACAGGGTGTCGATTTAATAGGTGCCATGTTTCACAACTTGTTTATTCTTTATTCATATACGTATAGCGGATGGGTTTTTTTAAATTAGTATTTATTGATTTTCAGCCCCCAAGTGACTGTGTATGCCGTGATCGCTCGTGATCGAGGGTCGTTAACAGGGGGCGGACGTTTTCCTCGTTTTGCGATCATTGAATTCTTTAAAGCAATAAAAAAACGATAGTTTCATTTAAAAAATAACCACCCTTATCACGTTGGCAGTACCGGAAAAGACACCCTTTTTGTCTATTTTGACTGAAATGGTAACCCTAAACGCGTAACGCGCGTTAACGTGCTTTTCTTTAAAAAACAACACCTTTTTAACGCGTTTTCTTTCACAGACATGCGTCCAGATCATTCGTTAAGTCGGACCCCGAGGAATTTACCGTTCGCGGGGTTAACGTAGACAGCTCGTATCCATAACTTGCTACAATTCGGCTATTCGGTCTTGCGACTCCCGCATTACACTGTCATTTACTCAGGATGAACCTCGATGTTGCAATGCTGAAGTAATCCATATTTCTTTGAGTAGTAGCTTTCGAAGAGCCCAAAATGTGATCGTCAAGTCGTGTACCTGGTTATTTGACATGGTTTTCCTTACTTTGAGACTATCAAAAGATGTGCACGATGTGACCTGTTGGCGACCGTGAAAGGTTTTAAATACTTCCTCCACGCTCAGTTTACCTACGGTAACTGTGGTTTACCTTTCGGAAATTGCGAATCACCAGTTTTTAGGGCAAAATCACCATCGTGAATAATCGGAAAAGTTCGTCATTACGACACAGCATTTTGATTGGTTAATGAAAGACCTGACCTATTAGGTCAAAGGAACTTGTTTCAGGTCAAATCGTGCTGAAAAACTTCATGGTGAAAATTGTTTTGCGTCGACAGTTTGCTTACGATTAACAACATACCAAAACGAAGATAATAATAAAGATCTTGCCATCGACTGTTTCCCCACAGACCCTACCCATAATTACACCGTAAATTCAGGCGGTATGTAAATCGTATTGTAATAAAATGTGTGTGTTTTTTATGAACATGTTTGTTTCTTCATTGTAAAAGTGTCGTGAAATTCAATAATATTTTTTTCTTCAAAAAGCAGTATTATTTTTCCCGAGCCCGGCGTGGTGAACGAAAGATGTAATTTGGATAGTCTTTTGTTGTTGGCAAGATGGTTACAATGTTTAACCCCAAAACAAAATCATCTTTTCTTTCGAGTATAAGCCCATCTTTTCCCGATTTTACGTGTTCATGCCTCCGGGCTTATGATCAGGGAAGTATGATAGACTGTGAACTTAGCGAAGATTCGGATCAGTCCAGTGTAAGTGACGAGAGTCTATCTGTCGTCGACGATACCCCTTGTTTCGGATGATAGTTTTATTTCAAATTCAGCAGTACTGGAAACAGCATTTATTAGACAGTTGGACAGAAAAAGAAAACAAAATGCCTGTCTCGATCATTCACACATTCATAGTGTTTGCATGTTTATACGCTTGCTGGAACTTAATTCATCAATCTAGGCAACTATGGCTTCCTAAGTTGTTTATAATAATAATAATAATTTGCATCCAAATAAAAAAATCGTAAAGAATCCAGGGAAATTACATTTTAGAAACTGTAAAACGACTAGATGACACAATTCACTACAAAATTGAATGTCAAGACGTAAAAGGCCCTCTAACCGAATGAAGAGCATTACGAGAGTAATATGCGCATGCGTCTCAACACACGGCGCAGCAATGGCGGAGATTTGAGTTGGAGAGCTCTTGGGACCATTCAACTGTAAAAACGTCTTTTTTTCCTTGTAAATTGTAAAAAAGCCTTTTTTATTTTCCGTAAATCTGTACCAGCTACCCCCTCCCCCTCTTTATTGATAAATGTATCCTTAATTGAGATATTGTTCGTGATACAATAAAGTTAAAAATAAAACAAAAAATAATGAAATAGAGAAAAACACAAAACAAAGCAAAAACATTTTTTTTTTTATGAGAAAGCTGGTAATTTAGATTTAATGTAGATTTCTCTCATTATGAAGCCTTGGTATACAAATTTGGCTAGATTAATTAACATGTTTTTGTCTATTTTTTCTTTTCATTTTTGATTGGTCGGTGTTGCAAAAAATTTGTTTAGGCTGTCTTTTCTCAATGCATCAAAGTGTGAACACGTTAGGAGGAAATGTTTTTCATCCTCAATCTCTCCTTTCTGGCAAATTTGACATTTTCTATCTTGTAAGGCATGGTTTGTGTATCTGCCCTTCTCAAATTGTAGAGTATGTGCACTTATCCTTAATTTTG
Source organism: Saccoglossus kowalevskii (assembly GCF_978046115.1). Taxonomy (NCBI): domain Eukaryota; kingdom Metazoa; phylum Hemichordata; class Enteropneusta; family Harrimaniidae; genus Saccoglossus; species Saccoglossus kowalevskii. The sequence goes on along the minus strand of NC_140650.1, from coordinate 29,882,656 downwards.
TCAATGCTGACCTATGGAATGGATTTTTGACTATTTCAAGATAACTTTCGAGTTCAATTTTCTCTTTAATGCATCTGTAAGTACGTAGTTTGTTTTATGGCTGCCTCTCTTTTTTGTCATCGAATAGAGATTTATCACAGTGATTCTGAAATGCCTGTTTTGTGTTCTCTTTGACTGTGGTAATAAGTTTGTTATTAGTTTCAGGAGTGTGGTTTTTCCAGATGTCATCCTTGTTTACCAAATTTAAAGTTTGTTTGATGCTTGACACCCAGTTTGGTGTGCGAGTTATATATAATCAGATACTACTAGTATGTCGTCATCATGCCTTGTTGTTGCCTTTCTTGTTTATACCTCATGCGGGTGTTTTTTTATGGCAAGATGGCGCAAACGGAAGTCCTTCGCAGGTTTATGGTTTCTCATATTTAAATCATCATAACTCTGAAGATAATCATTTTTTTCAAATTTATAATCTATATACATAACTTAATAAATACACACACCAAATTAGGCTCTATTTAGTTCCCCTTTGAAGACTGAGGAAAGACTAGCAGTAATATTGTGGGATGCGGGCTATTTTTATCTGATGAAGTGCAGAGAAGTTTTGCAAACCATCGTGCGATGTTGGGAAGAAACTACCATTATCGCAAAGGAAGACTTTAATAGGCCTTTTGTTAATCAATGGATTTTTACCTGGGGATTTTCATTCTTGACCATTAAGAATACAGTACATGTACATAGAACCAAAGGCCTTACACAAACGCAGGCTATGATATAAGCCTATTATTTATACTTGGGTAAGTCTGGAAAGTGGCGGGGGTGGGTGCGCAATGCTATCAGCACGGTGATCGTTACAGCGAAACGAAAAATCTACACTTCAATTTTAAATTGCCTTTGGAGAAAAAAAATGCGTGAAAAAAAATTATAACAGTATACCACTGGAAGCTGTCAGGCTAAAAATTGTCGACATATTGTGAGATAAGGGTAACAAAGTTTACTTATCATTTACAACTGTATGTTTTTTGTATTCCTCTTGCATGCTGGAAGCGTCTACGTCTTGTCTGTTTGTTTGTTTTTTTGTAGTTTTCAAAGGCTAGTTTTATGGCGCTTGGGGTGAGTAAACAGGGTCCTGGACAAGAAGTCATACATCACCGCACCGTAACTGAGGCCAGCAACATTTGCATATAACATCAACAGTGACTTGTCAATCAAAGAGCAACGCAAACAAACTTTCGGGACTTTTAATCACATACGCATGCCTCAGTTCCCTATATTTTAACATCGAATTTTGAGTATGTTCCATTATTGACAATGCTCCGAAATGTTAACATTATCTGGCCAAGACTGTCTGGGTAAGAAAAAGCAAAAAAAAATTCACTCAGAGTGCCCACGAACCTGCATCTATACCTTAAGCTACTTATTAATATTCTACATAAGGCCAACAAAATTGTTTTGTTGCCCTCAGGGACCGAAAAATATGAAATATCGGGTCGCGTTTTTTTCCCATATACTTCGGCTATTTACAATACCCTTAGTTTTCACGAGTTTAAAAAAAATCAGACTGACCGACCCAATTTTTCAATTTTCCGACTTGAGGGCAACAAAAGTTGTTGTTTTTTTGGCCTAATGTATCGACAAAATTCAAGAAAACAATGACTGAGGATGTGATGTGGGTGTTAATTATGTCTGGGTTGTATTATTGTGGTTTTTTTACCGCATTAGTGATATTTAGACTAGCTATTCACAAAAATAAATAATTAACAGAATATGTGATTTTGCACCCGGCTTTGCATCATCGCATATGTTCAATAATATTTGATATTTGCTATTTGATACCCCCTGGACATAAATAAATATTTTTCATATCTACATTTTAGATTTTTGCAGTTTTTATACCCAATTTATACCCACAAATTCGTACATACATAACATTGTATTACATTGTTTAATATTTGCTGAATAAATCTATATATTGTGATTAATGGTATAAACAAAGATGATGGTTATTATCAATAAACTGCTGGGTTAAAGTTAATTGGCCCATGGTGTGATGACGATATACCTTAGTTGTGAGGCCACTTATTTGCAGCTTCATCTTTTATAATGCAGACGGCTTTTGACCATACAATTGGTGTATATTTTTGTTAGTTTAAATGTACATTTCATGAAATGCAATATTTTGTTTCAAGCATATGAAATGTGACAAACAGCATAAAAATATAATCTATTGTTAATTTTATATTTTTGCATATCCGAAGAATTACGAAGTGATGATTTTCAAGGATGCGATTTACAGAAGCTACTATTTTATTTGTTGATTTATTTATTCTCTTTTGTGTTCTTGCCACGAATTTGTCAAACATTTTATTATTCAAAACAAAGTTTTGTTTTCAACCTTCTGATGGGAAGTCGTTTTTATGAGGTAGTGCGGTTTTTTTCTGGTGTCTTGGAGCTTTGGACAAGGGAACATCGACCTTGAATGGATGTTACCCTGACATGTTCATTATCTACAGTGCAAACAAAACTTCATTGCAAAGAATCCAAAAAAATCATGGTGAATTGCTCAAAGCAGTCGATTCGCTACAAATAGCCTCCGCTAACCGAGCTACAATCCCTGCTTTGCATGTTGCAAGCATACAGAGACCTTTTGGAGACCTTTGACATCATGGCCAACGTTGGCCATCATTACCATTAAAAAACGGTGAAGGTTCCGTCTGACAAGATCAGTATGTGAAGCTAGCTAATGAAATTACAGTTAGTAATTGCCTTTAACAGCACTACCCTTTGGCAAATACCTGTGCATCTCTTTAGCTGCAGAGGGGTTCTGATCGAACAATTGTCGTCATATTAAAATTTAAAAAAACAGCAGTTGGTGTCAAGAATCAACTAGCGTGGGTTGCGAATTGGTGGGAAAGTCGTAGTCTGGCCATGAAGAGGAATCTAGTAGCCGTAGATTACATTAGAATTTTCACGATACAAGAAATGTAAATCTCTGGCAGTAATGATTGCTGATCAGTTCCCCTGGATGTTGATGGAGTCGAGAAACAGCCATGCTTTTGACATGCAGTGATGATAGGTCTGATATTTTCACAAGTTACCACTACTTTCTATGAAACTAAACTTTGCAGGCACCATTTGTCATTCTGTTTTCATCTCAACAACCTCTGCCGCATGCAATACAGACGCATGTTCTATGCATCTCACATACCTTGCACCAGTGAGGTCCAGGGTATGGATGAGCGGCCATGTTGTCTGGCTCCGTAGTTTCCGGAGATCCAGTGAAAACGTTCTCTGGATTTTTTTCCTTCCCTTTGAACTATTTGGTTCGGCGACATACATCAAAGTGTTCAAACTAAAGATCTTCTCACAGAATACTAGCCTTCTTTAAGCAGCAAATGTAGCAGTATTATTTCAGTAAAATACTGTTAAACTTTAATGCACATGCGTCCAGATAATACGTACAGTAGATTAAAAACTATAGTGTTTTTTAGCTCCGCTGTCGACAAAGTCGACACAGCGGGGCTGTTCATATTACTGAATTTCCGTTGTTGTCGTCAACTTTACAATTTAAACTTCTTCTTCGAAACCGCAAGTCAGAATGTTTTCAAATTTAATATGCAAGTACCTTGGATGGTTCTTTCTCAGATTTGTTCATTTCATGTCGAAATCTCAAATTCTCTATTTTTGGTGAATATTTTTGTAATGTTTGGTAAAAAGTGATATTTTCGATTGCTTTGATATTACATATATAGATGTAATATGTGAACCTCTCTCAGATTTGTTTATTTCGCGATGATATCTTTAATTCTCTAATGTTGGTGAATATTTTTGTAATTTTTGGTAAAAAGTGATATTTTCGACTTCTTGTTAAGAACCGCAAGTCCGATTGCTTTGATATTACATATATAGGTACTACATGTGGATCTCTCCCAGATTTGTTCATTTTGTGATGATATCTTTAATTCTCTAATTTTGATGAATATTTTTGTTATTTTTGGTAAAAAGTGATATTTTCAACTTCTTGTGAAATACCGCAAGTCCGATTACTTTGATATTACATATATAGGTGTAATATGTGAACCTCTCTCAGATTTGTTTATTTCGCGGTGATATCTTTAATTCTCTAATTTTGTGGAATATTTTTGTAATTTTTGGTAAAAAGTGATATTTTCAACTTCTTGTTAAAAATCGCAAGTCCGATTGCTTTGATATCTTCAGTTTTTAATTGAAATGTGCATTGCTAACAGCGGAGCTTGTTTTCCGTATTCCATAAAAATAATCCGATCACAAGATTTTGATTGGGTAAGGTGCCAATCAGTTGCTTACTTCACCTGATGAAATGGGCCATACATGTATATAGTGATTTGAGCTTGCAGTGTTATGGTGATATTTGTTTTATTTTACAAGCTTTGTGACGGCTTTGGACATTGATTCTCTCGACATATTGTCATTCTGTAAATGCACAATTACAGTGTTTGTGATTACAATTTATCCGAGCTATAATATATATGCTATATCTGATACTATGTATCAAGGTTTCGACTTGTTTAACCTCCCCAAACAATATGAACAGCATTGGAAAGTTGTTTAACCGACTGTGATACAACCCACTGTGTGAATGTTATGTAGTATGTCGTAAAATGTAATAATTTAGTTATGTCGTTATGACATAATTGCATGACTTTACAAAATATTCTTATAACATGTTAGATTGCTTCATATTGGTAATTCTTATTATAATCTCAGCTTACAATACATCATTTTTAATAAAATTGTGTTACAGTTAGAGGTATATGCTCCTTTTAGGCTATGCATATTAAATGAGTTGATACGTAATTACGAAATAACGGCATTTGTGATTGTCATGTTTTGACTGGTTGACTATACAACATAATTGGTTTAATTATTTAAGTTTTAATTAAAAAGTGTCTAGTCGGTACACTTTGCCTTACAGTAAACTATCCCACTACAAGAACATTTTTGTGGTAGTTGAAAACACAATAATCATTTTAATCTGAGACATCCAACTGAGATATGTTTTATTCACAGGAAGTTGGAGGAAGTTTGAAACTAAAAGCAAGAAATGGACAATTGATGGATGCTATAGACATATTTGCTTTTGCTATAAATTTTTTGAAAGAAAAAGCACTCGACGTTATCAAAGACAGAGCTGGAATTGAAATAACGTCTGCGGATATTAGATGGGTCTTGACAGTACCAGCAATATGGAGACATGTATCAAAGCAGTTCATGAGAGAAGCAGCATATAAGGTACTGATAAATTAATATTACATCCTCTGTCTGCCTCTTTCTACAAGCATATGCATTTATTTATAGTAAATAATTAGGTAATGCGTGTATGTGCGTGATTATCACTGGCTGAATTGGAGTGCAAGCAAATACACATATGATTTATATAATCAACTGTAGAAATAATTAGATTTCGGAACAACATCTGTGTATATTAATTAAGTAATTTGCATGTTCCGTTGTTTGCGAAGATGAATGTCTGATACATCCAAACGGAACTGCTATGAACTATTTGGCAAGGCTTAAGGATATTGGTACATTGTATAGTTTTAATACTAGCATTTTTTGAGGAATTTCAAATATTTGCTATATCTATTTCATACATTCAATATCATCAGGACATAGACAATCTATCTATACCTTCTATTATATGTGTATCAAAGTAAGATGACAAGACTATGCACTTACATTAAATATTCTTAAAATGCAAATCACTGGTAATGTTCAAAATGTCCCCCAAAAAATAAAACAAATTCTTCATTTGTAAATTTTATATTTTAAAAAAAGGTCAATGAATTCACCACTTCAAAAATTAAACTATATTACAGCAATGGCTTTCCCAAACCTAATCTGGACGCTGTTTAATGTATTTGATTTACACAGAGTTTGATTTGGGTATACATTATATTCATTATTTTAATTCTATTATATCAACTTCAGGCTGACCTAGTTCCTGAAAGCAAGGAAAATCAGCTTATTATTGCCTTAGAACCAGAAGCGGCATCTTTACATTGCCGCCAACGCAAGATGCGAGAGTTTGTTGAGGAGGAAAAGAATGAGGCATGTTGTGCAGATGTTATTGCAAAACCGAAAACAAGTTATATGGTTGTTGACTGCGGGGGTAAGCACAATTTAAATGCCCATTCGTGTGTGTTTTGAATACTGCCGCGACTCCATTAACAGTACTATGTTTGAATGAATTTCACTATCAATAAATCATACATATTTTACACTCACAGGTGGAACTGTTGATGTTACTGTTCATCGCATCAATGATGATGATTCTGTGGAAGAAATACACAAAGCAACTGGTGGGGCTTGGGGTGGGACACAAGTTGATAAACAGTTTGAAAGTTTGCTCGTTAAGGTGTTTGGTGGTGAATTTATTGAAGATTTTAAATCAAAACATCCTTCTGACTGGTTAGAAATTAATATTGACTTGGAGGGGAAGAAAAGATCTGATAGACCATTGCAAAAGGAAAATAATACAACTAGGATTCGTCTCCCAAGTAATTTTATATATTTCTATTGCACTCATCATAGACAAAAAACTAAGAGCATACAAGATTTAATCAAGGAACAATACACTAAATCAGATGTTAAAATTAATAGAGACTTCCTTTGTATTGGGGCCGAAGTAATGAAAAACATGTTTAAAGAGGCAATATATTCAATCGTCAGTCATATAAGCATGTTACTTGAGATGCCTACTATTAAGTGTGTACAATATATATTTTTGGTTGGTGGGTTTTCAGAATCCCCCTTGTTACAGTTAGCGGTTAGAAAGAAATTTGAAAATCGAGCTCGTATTCTTATCCCCGAGAACGCGGGTTTGTCTGTTATGAAAGGAGCTGTAATGTTCGGGCTTAAGCCTGATGTCATTCGGCGTAGAATTTGTAGGGAAACTCATGGATGTGGCACATGTGCAAAATTTAACCCTGCAATACATAACGAAAAATACATGTTCAAAACATCCAATGGTGATATAATGTGCAACAACTTGTTCACCAAATTAGTCACGGTAAACGAAGAAGTAAGATTAGGTGAAATACGAAATTTCACTTTTTGCCCAGTGGAGACTTCACAATCAAAAGTTGCTTTTGAATTCTACACAACCAGTAAATCAAATGTAATGTACGTTAATGACCCGGGTGTGTACAAAGAGGGAACAAAAATAGTAGTGGATAGTCCAAATATTACGAAAGGTCTTGGTCGTGATATTGAAATAAGATTAGAGTTTGGGGGTACAGAGATAAAAGTCGAGGCCAGAGACGTAGAAACAGGTGATGTAAAACCTGCTACCCTTAAATTATCTACTACAAATCGTAGTCCTTGAGGTACACAGTTTGCAATTTGTAAAAACAACACACCTACTCTTTAAAAAAACAAAGCAGTTTAGATAATCATGCAACCAACATCACCTTTGATCATCTTATCTTATAGTTTTGAGCGTACATTGCTCATCGTATTATCAACCACTTCCGTATCTTTCTGCATGTATATTATAACTCGTGACCTGTATACAAACTAACTACAAGTATATGTGCCATATTTCTCTTAGTGAGAGCATCTCATATTAGTCCTGGGATTAGTTTTCTGTAAGGTCCAATAACAAAAGTTATCTGCATTCCCTTGCCAACACAGGTTTGTATATATTTTTATTTGGACTTATAAACATAACAATTAAAACATTAAGCAATAGTGATGGTGTCCAACAAGTGAAAAAAACACTATTTGTCACTTTGAAACAAAAAAAACATGCTTAAACTCAACAAGAGATCCAATAATTGTCAGATACATCTGGAATACACCAGCCTATAATAGGATAGTGATATAATGATTATTCAATTTTATTGTTGAAAAGAAATCAAATAAAATTCTTTTATATTCTTCCTTTTTCTATAGTTTCCACAGATTTGTTTCTATATATAAGTACTATATTACACATCAAAGTGTTGTGCAAAAACAAGAATTTACAAGATATTGAATTTTTTTATTGTTGCATAATTAATTCTACTACAATGTAGTATGGTGTCCTAGAAGTGAAAATGACAAAAACTCGTATAACGATTCTAATAAAATATTATCAAAGTAATGACATTTATTTCACCTTTCAGACACCTACAACTTTTGGTAATGTTATTGTCTATCCGAAAACAAATACATGGCAAGGGAGTGCAGCTCAATTAAAATTTTGAGATTTGCGACTCCATCACTAAAACTGGTCTGAAACAAGGTATTCAACTGCAGCTCAATTCAAAATTTGAGAATCGCGACTCCATCACTAAAACTGGTGTAAAACAAGGTATTCAACTGCAGTGATTGCCTCGTCTCTAACTAGTACTATGACATGCAAGACATTTCTATTAGATTAAAAGTTGTTCAAGATGACAGAAACAAAAACTACATTTAGACACTAATCGAGTCTTTGAGCTTCATTTACTTATTATTTACACTGTATAGCATTCCATGCCAATGATATCACTAGTTCAAAATGCTGTGTTGTAGTAACAGTGATATAGCTAGTTATATGTATATAAGGTTTTGTTGTTTAAAATGTCAATTATTTGTCTTATATCAAAGCATGCCATGTGATTTGATTTTATCATTGATCGTTTTGTTTTACATGATATCCTTCCCTGTATAGTCAGTTCTGATTTCACTAACTTAAATTTCAGCAGTACAAAGTGGAAACCTTTTTATTCATGTACTCATTATCTATTTATATTTTTTCAAGATAAACTTGAATGTATATATAATTTGGAATTTGTTTATAATAACATCACAATTTCGTTATATATAATATATTGAAAGTGTAATTGTATATAAATAAATAATGAGCTATCGTTTATACACAAATAAGTTCAATAATTCACTTCATTATATGCACACAATTTGTACTACATTTTCTTAAATCACAATAACCATGACCACACCGGCAGCAACATTTTAAAAGCATGATTGTTTCTATACTTGTTTAGCTCTGCTGTCTGAAGTGCGTGCTAGACCATAACAGCACTTAATTGCTTTTGCGTCATATGACCTAATTAATATGCATACTATGTAATTTGTAATTCCACGCCAGCTGTCATAGATATTGATATACTATACCAATCAACATTTATGGGTGTTAGGAGGGCATGTCCATAATAACAATTGCCACACCCATAACTAGACTATGCCATTTGTTGCTCCAATATTAGCATGACAGACAATATCTGGCAACATTTAATAAAGCGTTTCCACTGTTATCAAGCATTGATAATTCACATTCACTGTTCTGTATTTTATTCCAAATTTTATTACTAACTGCATTCCAGGAGTATGGATGTGCTGTGATGCAATCAGTCGTTTCTGGCAATGGGATGGGCATGTTTAATTGGATCACAGAAAAAAGTAATGTACAACCAACGTTCAGAATGCAGAATCATTATTTGTGATCCACATAATTGGAGTTTATAAATAAATTTGATTGCATATCCGTGGTTTGGTCTGTTTTATTCCAGAGCACCTGCACCACAATTTCAATTTAAATCTGATATATATATTTATATTAGGTCTGTGCATTATCCTCGGCACCTATGTGCCAACCTTTATTTGAATGTGACTGGATGTGATTAGTACTTAACATATCGATGGAAAAAGTCAAAATTAACTAATTAATATCAAATCAGGCAATTTATATGTCAAAACACGGTAATCCGAGAAATTCACAGTTAGCTGGCGTTCTAGGCCCCACCATGAAACAAGGAGCGGAACTTCTATTCTTGGGTATAACTTTATACTATAATGTCTTAATTCACTACCCATAGAAATACAAATTTAGGTATTTATTTATTTTTATTTAACACTTTATATAAAGAGGGTAGGCCAATATACAATAAAGTAATTTTCATTGGGCCCTCTGTAGAAACAAAATACACAATATATACACTATAGGCTTGAGCCATTTACAACAAATTTTAAGATATATTTTGTAAAGTTTTCTTTAAAATGCCTAATGAGGCTGAATTTCTGATATGGGATAGTAAGTTATAGGGTTGCCCTCTATACTGAAACATCCTCTGGCCCATGGATGTTTTCCATTTAGTAATGCATAAATTATTTCTAAGAGAGGAACGTGTACTATACTTGTGGGTTTGGGAGATAGGACTGAACATTAATTAGCACGTGGTGCCCATTTAAAATCAGCAGGTGAGACGAAAATCACAAAATGGACCAGACAGAAGCTCGCACTGTGATCAATTATCTCTATAAAAAGAGGATGACTCCGAAAGAAATCCACGAAGACATGGTCACGACACTTGGTGAGGACTCCCCCTTCTTATTCCACTGTAAAGAAGTGGGTTGCTAACTTTAAGTGAGGTGAGGAGAGCACGAAAGATGACCCAAAATTTGCCACCACGGACAATCAGGTTGAGGCCATCCGTCGATGGTAATGAATGACAGGCGTGGCACTACCCGACATATCAGGCATTCACTTGACATCAGTTATGGCGCAGTTCAAAATGTTTTGTCAAACATCTTGAGGATGAGCAAGCTGTATGCAAAGTGGATGCCCTGAATGTTGAATCAGAAGTTGAACAGGTTAGAAGTTTCAAAGACGCTTTTGGCCGGTTTCCAGTCAAATCCTGGCAACTTCTTCAAGAGATTTGTGACCCAAGATGAGACATGGGTTCAACACTTTGACCCAGAATTAAAAAAGCAGCGCAAACAATGGACACACAAGGGTTCACAGCCGCCCAAGATGGCCTCTGTGTTCTGGGACAGCAAGGGAGTCATCATGATTGACTACTTGGCAAATTGGGTCAAACAATCAATAGAGAGTACTATGCTTCAGAACTGTGACAGTTAAAGCAGCAATCAAAGAGAAATAGAGAGGAAAGCTTCGAGCTTGTGTGCTGTTGCTCCGGGACAATGCGCCAGTCCACACAGCACAGGTGTCCGTGGTGGCAGCAATCGCATGTGGCTTTGAACTCTTACCTCACCTTTTCTACTCACCTGGCCTGGCACCGTCATACTTCTAGCTGTGAGTCCCACTTGCGTGATCATCGTTTTGAGACTGATGAGACGTCATCCAAGCTGTTGAGGCCTATCTAAATGATCAAGATGAAACCTTCTCCCAGCAGGGAATAGGAAAACTCGAACATCGATGGACAAAGTGAATTGAACTTGGAGGAAACTATGTTGAAAAATAGTGTTTTATGAGGAAAGCTGATAACTTATTGATCACCCCTTGTACAAGTGATACTAAAATAAATGTGATTAATTTGTCGATATTTACTATATGGAGGCCATCATCCTGAAAAACTGCATGAAACTAAATAAGAGACTTTTTCAGATTCTTTCAGAGCCAAATGATTCGTTTGGGCAACAGTAGGCGAACCGCTAATAATATTCGCCGAATTCGTCGGTTTTGTGTGGAAAATCCTTTGCATACAAACACCTAATTGCACAAAGAACATAACACTTTCGCTGAGTATTTGAAACCGAAACTGTATCTAACAGTAAGGTTGTCGCTGATTGGCTCCTGAGTTGGAATGACATTGTTTGGTTACAAATTCGGGTGTGCAAGCCCTATTCATACCAGGATTTGTTGTACAATTGAAATTACGGGATCAGAGCCTAGGTTATTCTGCAACTGTTTCGGAACCTTGAAGGAGTCAATATGATGACGCATATACAAGTAAGTGAACAGGAGAGCCATCCAAATCGGCGAGATAATGAAGCAGGCGACCACAAAGAACAGTGTAACACACTTTTTCTTAGGGTAAACAAGAATAAAAACACCCGGGGACAATGTGGTATCATGGGAAAAGAAGAAAGGGGTGCACTGGTTTCTTGAAGAAAATAAAAATCAGTCGTGTTGTTTAGTTTGACATTAACTGGCCGAGTATATCTCCTATGCAAAAGGATGTGGATTGGGACAGTAAAAAGGAAGCTCTACTTTTATATGTTCGTGTGTAACTTGATTCTAATGTTAACTTGACCACATTGATGTAAGAATGCATATCAAACATTCAAACTTTGAATATGAAGATGATGACCTTGACGTATGGACCTGGGAACAGCCACTAGTGGCGCTGTATACAATCAAAACTATTTAGGCTTGCCAACGCTCATGCCGGCAACAGTGTAAAAACACTCGTTAAATTTGGTGACCAGTTTGGTATGATAGAACACGTGTACAGTCTCCAAATAACCACAATAGACAGAGTGGGGGTAAAGATCAAACATACCTGATTCCGGTGCTTCATAATAAATGCTTTCTATTAATAATTGCACTTATTTATGAGATATGTCTATGTCATAACCTTATTAATGTTATTAGCATATTGTGTACGCAGTGTGAATGCTTTTGGCCCTTTTTCCGTATTCCACAACGCAGGCGTCATGGTACACAGGACAAGTGCAACTGACAATACAACTGTGTGTAGAAAATCTAATATTATTTTTGAACTGATATTCCATTCACAAGCTAGACAGCCGAGGATGAATGCACATGCACACTAGTACTGTTATATAAACAGAAGCTAATTAGTAGAGAGAAGGCAATTAAGTCAGGCAGTATTATACACTTAAACTCAAAACCATCTCTGTGTACCTATGAGTGAAGAGTGTAATATTTCTGGGGATCTATTTTCTGAGGAATTACCAGTGTTAATGCTGAAAATTGTGAGCTGACCTCCACTGACCATAGGAATTTAGCCATTTATGTTTCCAAGTACTAGTAAAATTAATTGTGAGTAAAAATTATTTAAATTGAGACTGGACCTTGTCAATTCCGGTAGATTTGCTTGAAACTATCATCAAATCGACAGAGGACTAAAGAGTGGGAAATTCATCAGGTAAATGAGACCCCAGGTATAAACAAATCTGCCACAGAAAGTATTTCAGAGGATCAAAGTTACAAACTGATTACAAGGCAGTTTAAGATTAGTGGACAATTTGGGAAACCTGATTGAAAAAGTAAGCTTGATACATATACATCAAATAGAAAGTGAGATTAGTAGGAGTTACACAGAAAGAGAACTCATTGAAGATGTGATCAGAGTAAGTCGGTAGCCAATCCCTACCTACTTGGAAAAAACTGGCAATTTGACACTTCCCTGCTTAAGGTCACTTCTTAGAGCAAGCTGTGGTGACTAAGTTAATTAATGACTGTTGGATGGTAACATTGACAATGGAATATTGCTTGAACAATTGAATGGTACAGTCGAACTTGAGGACGAGAGGCAATGTAAATCCTGTTATAACATAAGTCAGGGGGGATGAAAGGGGGAAAATTACGACTTGGATAGCAGAAGCAATGGCAGTGATGAAAGAGGTGTAAAGAGGAAGTTCACGCATTGTGGGAAACAAGCTCTCAGATATGTATATTTTATCTCTGAGGCATGGAAAATGCATAACCGCCCAGATAATCCACTAAACCCAATTCAAGAACTTTTGAATTAGGTACAACCCTGAATGTGAAAGCAATGAATGGTACAGATATACCTTATTCAGATTGGGTAGAAGAAGATTTTCATGCAGATACCGAGGAATTAAAAGTACCAATGTTAGTCACTGCAGACTTCTCCGATGAACCAACTAATCCTTTCAGGCAGGTCAAACAGTAAAAGTTAAATGTCCAGTTCGAATTGAACCAATTAAGGGGAAACAACCAATGTTGATAGAACCAAGTATAAGGAACCCCCTACAGCATCGATCGGGAGTGAACGGACATTTAATTGAGATAAGCCAGGTATCTGCACATCAAATAATTATTCCAGTGCATAACAATACATCATTCTTAGAAACCTGAATTCAACTACCACCATCCCTGGCGACAACCAGAAATCATCAAATGAGACTACACATGGTTCATGGAAAGTCAATTGTCCAAACAGCAGGAAATAGTACAACAAATGGTAAAACAAAAATCAGCTGTATTTGCAAAAACAGATATGAACATAGGCTGCATTTGTAATATATTAAGAATGACAATGATGCTAGGGAGTCAGTAGTTCGGTGCAGTACTTAATACATTAAGAATTGTGCTAGGAAGTCTGGAGTTTTGGGGAGTACGGGCAGTATGGAAAGAATTAAAGTAATTGAAAAAGTTGATTATAGTGATTGGGCAGCACTGATTGTTCCTGTACCAAAACCCAATGGTGCCATTAGAATATTCAGTGACTATAAAGTAACAATTAACCCTGTATTGTGTATCGACCAATATTCACTACCTAGCCCAGAGGATATGTTTGCAACCTTGAATGGCGGAAAGAAATTTACTAAATTAGATTTAACCCATGCATATAAACAAATACCACTTGATGATAAATCAAAAAAATATGTAATCGTCAACACTCATAAAAGACTTTATAGCTATACACGTTTGCTGTTTGGAGTTGCTTCTGCCCCAGCGTTGTTTCAGAAAACGATGGAAAAAATACAAGGGTGTGTCGAATTGATGATTTGTTAATAACTGGAAAAGATGACGCGGAACACATAGACAACCTGAAGAAAGTGTTACAACGATTGCAAGATTATGGTTTGCAACTTAACAAAAGTAAGTGTCAATTTATGAAAGATTGGAAAATTCATATTTAGATAAATGGCTGTACAACATAAATACAGATCTCTACCTAGATCTTTGTACATAGAAGAAAAACAATACTTGGACCATCTTATAAACCAAGGGTGTGTAAAAAGGCCAGATGTGATTCATCGCCTATTGTCTTTGTGAGAAAACAGAATTTAGCATTGAGGCTGTGTATTGATTATCGTGAGCTAAATCAGAAAGCGTAACCAGAAAGACAACCAATTCTGCATATTCAAGATATTTTAGATGGGAGGAAGTTCATGGTTTTCAAACATAGATCAAGGCAAGGCTTATAACAAGGTTTCATGGAAATGGGGACAGTATTTAATAGACCCAAATCCCCACCAATTGGCTTATATAATGCACCAAATGGATATAAACGCTATATGCAGGAATGCCTTGACGGGTTGAGTCATGACATACGTGAGCCATACTTAGACGACGTTTTAGTTCACTCTAGAACATTGGGAGATATCAGAAAGGTTCTACAAGACTCTAAAAAAAGGTATCAAACTGAAGCCCAAAATTTCACACTTATTAAACACAAAGTGCGGTATTTCGGTAGATTAGTCTCAGAAAAAAGGTATGAACCAAACCAAGAGGATGCAATAGCTACAGTAGGGGAACCCAGGAAATTTCCTGGGTTACTTCCGTCAATATATCAAGCATACTTCTAAAATTGCTAAACCTCTGTATGCGCTACTGATTGTTAAACAAACCAAGCTAATCAACGTAAAAAAAATAACACCAAATCCTAAAGTAACAAAACGAAAGAACAGGCACCATCACACCATCCAATAAACTTATAACCCCTTGGAAATCACATGCATTCTGGCAAACGAGAAATTCTCATTGAAATGGGCTGTCACAGAGAAATTCAGAGACTATTTGTATTATGCCCCATCATTTGTTGTTTATAAAGACAACAATCCGCTGATATACGTCCTTATGATAGCCAAGCTGAATACAGGACACAGATGGGTAGTTAAGTTCAGACTTCAATTTTACAATCAAATATAGATGAGGCCGATCTAATACTGATGCCGATGTACTATCACACAAGGGACTGGTATGTAACAAACTCCACGAAGAAATGGGATACCTTAGAACAGAGTGATTTGAAAATCAACCAAACAATGATTACATTGGCTACACATGCAGAGAGACATTGAGAAATACACCACCAAACAATGTAAATGCATCAAACAGAAACCACCAAATATTCATGTAAGAGATCAATTAGTAAACATCACCACAACAGCACCCTTTGAAACGGTATATATTGATTTCCTGTACGAGCCTACCCAACATCAAACAACACTGGGAAAACAGTAGCAGATAAAATAACCAATGATTTCATACCATACATTGGATACCCTGCACACATTCATCATGACCTACGAATTCTTATTCAAAAACCAGAAGATTGCAACAGGTGGCTGGAATGAAAACTTCAAGGACCAATTCATTGAATATATGATGTGCTTGAACCAACTGAAGATATTTCTGTGTCTCAACAACCAACCTTTTCTGAAGTTGACCGATTACATCACTTGGTCGACTTACATACCAGCACATCAATCCAATAGTCAACAGTGCAATGGATCTCCCATTGTATTGGTACGGGATACACATAATATTTCATTTTAGCTGGGTTATCAAGCAATGGTATGGTGCCATGGATGTTGCC
This sequence comes from Saccoglossus kowalevskii, assembly GCF_978046115.1. Lineage (NCBI taxonomy): Eukaryota > Metazoa > Hemichordata > Enteropneusta > Harrimaniidae > Saccoglossus > Saccoglossus kowalevskii. The sequence goes on along the minus strand of NC_140650.1, from coordinate 29,866,355 downwards.
CAGCAACACATATACATCACCACCGATATCATTGGATCAAACTATTCACTGGATGTAATGAAAACCTGTCAGCAGAGTTAAACTGATTACAACACGGGAAGAACAACAACGGAAATGCAGTTGAACTGATGGCAATTGAATATGGGAAAACCAGATTGTGAATTTAACCACATTTTGTGTCAAGAGTAATGCATAATCACTGGAAATAATTAGGAATTATTCACTCTAATAATGCAGATAGATTAACTCCAGGAATACAAGGAGTGCACAGAAATGTTCCTGCTAAATAGTCAGAACTCATGTGTCACACATTACAGATATAATTAAATCTGTGCAGTGTTGATAGGATTACATTGAAAATGAACTGTTAAAATGAAATATCCCAGCAAAGACAGTTTATTAACATGTGCTATATGCAAGATGGAACTTTTGAATAATGAACTTGAGTTATACGAAACCAAAATAATTGTCTTTTCTTAGGGTTAATTGACTGTCATCCATTATACATCCTGGGACTGTGAGTGATCACCAATGCACACTTCCCTAGGCAATCCTCTATTTTGATGAAATTATTAATTGTAATTTTCTGTGATTTGTTTCTTGTACCTATTTTGAGAGGTATTAAAGCCAGGGGCTTTAACTTGATATTTAGTGTATGTGTATTCCATTTCCAGTACTATTGTCTTGTCTACCCCATTCTAGCAGTGAAAGAACCCTCTGTTCTATGTGAGTTCTGTGGGTGGCCCTCTCTTTAGCAATAAGCAGGCATTACACTGCGACAACGTGTTTGAGAATAAAATCCTTTATTGGCTTGATTGTTATATTAGACATGCACTTGCTACTGGAGTGCACTATAGAGTTCTATACTGCACTGACACAAATAAACATGCCAAGTTCGAACACGTCTGTGGCTCGCACTTGAAACCCAAGCCAGTAACGATTATTCAAGTGTGAATGATAGTGGTTTTGAAACATATTTAAGATCTAAATCTTAATTGGTGGATTGCTGATTAGTACCAGATTTCAGGGCAATACCTCAGCCCATCACATCATATGCATTATTATTATTTGGCTTATTTATTTGCTTGACGCGATTCCAAGTATGAGATGTAGACATATATTTACTGTTTCTGTTTTCTATGTGCATACAGCTACAACTGACCCAGTCTCGTCTCTATCGCCAGACAATTCAATATGAATTGTATCAAATACGTCAGCCCTTCTCAAACCGACCACATTCTCAGACGTTTTTGCCTTATGCTCATCTATTTCGATATCTGTGGTGTGTAAAGGATTGTCACCTTCACTTACTACACTTGACTCATTAGCATCACAATCACCAGTTAAGCGTTGTCACCATTTGAATTTCCGTTGTAACACAACCAACTGGTGCTTCAAAAACAGCTGATTTTCTTTGTTTAGAGTCAATTAATGTGGCGTCTTCCATATTATCTAAGTGTATATTGCTTACATCGTGTCTACATCTAATATGGGCTTTAAAACATGGCACAACATCAGTTCGGATCAGGTTCCTGCTTTTATTGACTTTCGTAATATGAATCGCCGATTTCATACTGCTGAGGTGAGGTGATTCTCAGCAGTGACCTATTTCCCTATCCACACGTCATTTAATAATTTAATAAACTGTTAAAAAGTGGAGTTAATCTCCGGCACTTAATACAAATATAGGCAATGTTATCTTGCTCAATACAAAAAAAGACAAGCGTTAGCAGACGTTTGGAATCCAGACTTAAAAGAGTATCATTGGATTAAAAAAGAGTGGTTCTTGGCAGACACTCGGGCAGAAAGCAAGCTGGCAGTGATTACAGCCAGAATACAAAAGACGTTAAATAAACTGGAAAAATTAAATTCTCGTAAACATCACCTGTCAAAAACATTGCCGACCATTCGTTCTCCTGCTGAGACAATGCTCCATTATCACGTGCTCTGACCAAAGGTAAGCCTGATAGAAGTGATGATATCTTATGCACTGCCATTTTGACTTGACCTGATTTGCCGAGCGTGTTAACTTTGTATCATGGTAATTTATCTTATTTTTCTAAATATTAGTGATTAGTATGATTGGGTTTTGTAAGATTGCACTGGTGAAGTAATTAGTGTGGTGGTCATCTGTTAGTTTGGCGAGATGCTGAATTGTTCGAGTTACGGACATCGAGTTACGAGCATCTAAGATACAAAACATCGAGGTACAAAAATGACCACGTCCATATTTCAGAAACCACACCCGCTTTTTAGAAACCATATCTAAATTGTAACTCGATGTTAAATTAACAATTAACCAAACTTCGAGTTACGAGCAACATAAATTGTTACTGTTGTTTAACGTCCACATTTAGTAAATCGAACTGTTGACTAAAATTCGAGTTACGGGCAACATGCATTTTTGTTTGCACGTCCATATTTAGGAGATGTTAAATTGTTCGAGTTACGGACATCGAGTGACGAACTTCGAGTTATAGATGTTTCACGTGCATATTTTTGAAACCAAGCCCATTTGGGAAACCAAGCCAAAATTGAAACTCGGTGTTAAATTAACAGTTAACAGGGCTTCGAGTTATGGGCAACATACATTTCGTTTTTTGTTGAACGTCAACATTCAGTAACTCGAACTTCAATTCATAGTTAAACAAACTTCGAGTAACAGCCAACTATGACTTTTTGTTTTGTTTAAATTTCAAATTGTGCAAGTGGAGCTTTAATTAACAGTTATTCAAACTTCGAGTTAGTAACTCGAAATTTAATTAACAGATATCCGAACTTCGAGTTACGGACAACATAGAATGTGTTGTTGTTTAACGTCCATATTCAGTAATTCGAACTCGGCTTATTTTGGCATCGATCACCTGGTTAGATCATTTTGGAAAACGTGTACTTCACATTAGTATACATGTAATATATGTATATATTGTACATGATTGATTTCTATCAAAACCTAGTTTTAAGGTAAAATTCTACTTGCGAGTAGCAATAGTTTGTGTCAAAATATTAGGGTTGTACAAACCCGTTTGTTTACCTAATCATACCTAGCGGAAAATCCGTGGAAATAATAAATTTCATTTATTACTCGTTAGGCTCAATTACAGATTACAGCCCCAAACGGAAACGGAGAATATACCCGGGTCCAAAGGAAACACCTTAGGGTAGCATTCTCTAAGAAAAAGGCGCTCGGGCCGGCCAGTTTCCAATTCTCGCAAATGTTACCGGTGCGCCACAACGTGAAAGCTCTGACGGGTGAAATGTAATTTTTTCGACACAAAAAGGCAGGAATGGTAAAAAAAAAACTGAGAAAAATATAAAACTACTCACCAACAAGGTGTCTTGTCCTGGGATACAACCAATCAGGTGACGCTTCAGGGACCGGGTGCCCAAGAGCAGACCCCGGGGGGATCACTCTATATGTCGTTACTACCCCATGTGCGTTCCAAATTTAGCGGGAAAGGGGGTGTTTTTCACCTTCTAAAGCGGGCCCGCGCGGGAGGCTAATACATGCCCCCTTTAAAATTCTAATGTCTGCAATAGGCCTCCTGGAATAAACTCACAGGGTTGCTGTGCCCGCTGTAGGCCCCCTCTTGCAACAACCACACCCATACACCACCTTAGACCATAGCTTGTTTGAGTTGATCACACCCCACTTAAGTGAAAAAAACGGCAGAGAATGCTCGCAATAGGAGTATGATGTTCTCAATATATGTCTGCAATAGGGGGTGTTTTTCTTTTCTTCAATATGCCAGCTCTAGGGGGTACTACATTTACAGTGCGCCCGCAATAGGGGGTATGGTTTGACAATGTGCTGCCAGCCCTAGGGGCCTATTGTTATTTTTTTTAGCAAGAACGCACATTGTGTAAGATTTTAATATAGAGTGACCCCCACGGGGGTAGACCCCCTCAATTTAGGGAGGCTTACTGAAGCCGGCTGCCTGAAGAATAAAATGGGGCCCAAACAACTTTAATGCATTAAAACAGTGTATTGGTTGGGTTCGATATCGCAGATTGAAGCCAGCAGCGTCAAGCAAACGAAGGCTGGTTTCGGCTGAAGACACCATCGCGCTAATGCTTTCCCGTACGGGCCCCTTGGTGGTGCGGGCTGGGCCCACGAACACTGTCTGACCCGTCACTACTGGTCCCAACCTGTAGAGACCCTCTTCCAACGCTTGGAGGTCTCTCAGGTAATAGTTAATGAAGACATTCTGAGCACCTGCTCAAGCAAGGTACCAGACATCGAAGCCAAAGAGTTGGCTACTCCGCTCACTTCATGTGCCCTCACCTGACGACGTTCCAAACTGGTCGTAGAAGAAGCCGTTAAATTATACGCTTCCACGACCGTATCAACAATCCCCCGTGAAATGGTGATATTCGAGGCAGGGTGGCTTTGCTTGCCTCGCCCATAACAGACAAACATGCGCATTTCGCTGCCCCAAGACACCTTGGTGCGGGACATATCCATTCCTGACGGTCTTCCTTGCCCAGTATGTTAGCGAGGCATGGGATGACGAACGGTTCAGAAACCTTCAAAGAGACTTTGCAGCTCCCTGGTTTCCAGAAGCGCCAGAACGCCCACCACCAAAGCCACGTTTCTTGGTCTTTTTCTGACGTTTCCCGCTACTTCTTCTTCTGCCCTTTAAAACTAAGCTGACGATTCAACAAAAACAGGCAAGACTTGGGCATTAATAATGAAAAGGCCTTACCGTGATGCCGGGAGTCAGAGTCGATCGCCAAACACTAGATTTCTAGGAAGGCCCAATGAAGGAACTGTAATCTGCCTCTTTTGTCCAGTACACGCTTGCAGAGGAAAAATAATTCGCTCGACAAGCATTGGGGGAAAACAATTGGAATATGGCAGGCCTCGGCGTTATCGCCCTGGTGTGACCCCTTAGGCGAGGCCCTTTTTTTAGAGAATGCTACCCTAACGTATTTCCTTTGGACCTGGGTATATTCTATAGTAGTTACCGTTTGGAGCTATAATCTTTAATTAAGCCTAACAAGTAATACATGAAATTTATTATTTTCACGGATTTTCTGGTAGGTGGTGTAGTAAACTCTGTCTGCATAAATGCCATTTTAGCAGCGATTTCCATAGACCACAATGAAAACACATTGCCTCGAAAAAATCCACTAAAAATATTGTAAATTTGTTAATACTTCTCGGCATCAACAAGTGCATTGTGGGACACTTTACATCTTTGTACTGTATCAATGATAAAATGTCCTTAAACAGACAAAACATGCTATTTTCACTACATTTTCTACATAGATTTTCTCAGAACCGAGTAGAGTGAACCGTTATTTTTATTTCATTTTCTTCATCTTCGTGACAAATAAATATCAAATATGTAAAAATAAAGAAAATAGAAATATGTTTACTTATGTGTAGCATTCTACCTTAAAAATATTACTCATTTAGTGGTAAAAAGTGCGCTCTTATTGAAATGGGCTTAAAACAAGCAGATTTTCCCAATCAATAACAGTTTTGCTCACAGTACAGAAAATTTGCGTTTCATTTGACAATTGTTTGCTTCATTTCTAACGTACCAATTTCAGTACATCAATAATAAACCAAACTTAATTGACAACAAAGATTGTGTTCAATGATTGTTTAATGATTGTGTTTAATTATTGGCTTCCAGAGAACTATTACATTTTCAACAATCATGAATAAAAGTAACTATCTTTCAATTATTAACAAGTCAAACTGAAATATCACAAGTTCTGCATAATATTAAATACGTAATATAGGCGAGTAAGAGAATCGAGCACATTTAACTCAAACTGCGTCGTGTTTCCTTAAACCACAATTGCGTCTAAATCATATCAAAATTAGCTGTATTTGGTAACAATCATTGAACACAAACGATATTATAATTTCTGATAATAAAAAGAAACCATTTCATTATGTATTTCATTAAGTATAAATCTTAAATACTCCATAATTCGGTGACGTTGACTATCAAATACCATTGACGTATCATTGTATTTGTATCATGTTATTTGTAATCAAATAATCCGAATGTTGGCTTTAAAATTTCAATTTGCTTGCAAAATAAATTAGCAAAATGCTTGAAGGCTGACTCAAATTTCTCTTAAATATGCCTCTAAAATGGTATATGTAGTAATTATATCCGCCCTCTTGAAGATTTGTATTATCTCACTAGCCTCCAGAGAACACTTAAGTTATATAATATGAATCATTTGATGTACTTGCATATACGTTTCTATTGTAGACTCTTCAGGAAATATGGAAAATCACATTCATGGTCAAGTCAAATGACAACATTGTAGTTAGATTCATAAATTTCTCTTACAACAAAACGTCTTGTGGTTTTAGAAGTAATAGTAATAGACAAAATTGTAATTTCTGTTGACTGCCGTTTTGTCATTTGATGGCTGGAATTACTAGTGTTTGTGACCGTTTGCATTCTTTTCGATTTGAGGATGGTATCAGCTCATCTGAGGAACTTCATTTTCATTTCAAGGTGATTCTTCTTGCCAGCTTTATGCCGCTTGTGAATGCCAGGTGGATGAGAGGATTAAGGGTCGATAAATTCCTTGTTTCTAAATGCACTTTACTGGAACCTCGCCCCCACACTTTACACCTTCTGAACACAAGGCTAGAGTTATTTCTAACAGCAATACTATGATACACTGCAATAACGCGGTATACCGCATCTACAAACCTCAAACTTGACCCTGTCTTTTGAAGTTTGAGTGGTACTAGTACGCTTCAAATAAATTGGTAGAAAGGACAGATATACTCTTGAATGCCTAAAAAAGCATGTTCTCTTCTGTCATGCCACCATTCGGCCAAGTACACAATAAGTCACGTTTAAAAGTTTTCTCTTTGATGAAAGTTTCCATTTCAAAGGATGTTTTATTATAAGATGAGTAAGTGACGGCTTGTAGCATATTATGTGCAATTGCGTCAAAACGCTGCAGAGATTGGCAACTTATTTATATGTCCGCGAACACTTCGTTCAAAATGAAACTCGCAGCTCACCATAGTCTGGATCACCTTGTGTGTTTTGGAAAACTTCATTGAACAAAGTTCAAAAATAGTATGATGCATTCTGTGTCCTCGCTTTTTACTTCTACAGTGGTTAATTTCACCGTTCTTCTTAGTAGAAAATGATACATATGAGCACCAGGGGCAGTGAAACCAGGACGTTGCTTCCATCAAGTTCCATCAAAATAACAATGTGCTACGCGCAAGAATCCGTGACACCTGGCGGCCATTCATTTTTCCTTGTGTGTATCAAATGAACAAGATGGAATTATGGCAAAACGTCATTTTTCATCTTTGAAATTTACACTTAGACTATGAAAAATATCCATATTTAATGCTTTAAGTAATAAAGCCACAGCGGTTGTATTCCATTTTAAATTACCCCTACATCTGCCCTACATACTGTGGCCATTCATTAATTTATTCTCATTATCACAGTTAAACTGTCAAAATACGAGCTTAATGTATTAAATTGGACTGAGGGCGTACTACGACAAATTGAAAATTTGAATATTGGAGTCAAATTTCATTATTTCATCTGGGTCTTGACCTGTTTTCAAGATAAACAAAAACCCCAACATGCGAGATTTAATACAAGGTAGCATTGCCATATCCGGTCCTTTGACACGAAAACATTCTTGGCAGGAGAACCAGACAGAGATCCAAGCCAGCTGAAAACTGAAAAAGTCTAATTGGTTAAACGATTGATTTGGAGTCATCTACACTGGGTGAACAGTTAGTAGAATGTCATTTAAACCACACCTCGAATATTACGGTGTTTTCTATTGGCTGGAAGTTGAAATATGTCGACATGACTTGCACTGACCATGGAGGTAAAAAGAGATCTCCATGCACTGACACAGGACGAAACAGCGCATAGAACAGTACGACAATTTCTTTAATGATTTCTTTGGGGAATAATATACTGGAAATAAAATCATTTCTATCTGTTTCATATCGTGGGCAAACTAAAAGAAAGTGTAATTCGTCTTCAACTTCCTGTAATGGGCATTGTTTACAAATCCTATTTTCTAATGGGGTTTTCGGATTGGTATGTCTGCCTTTTTCAATGGCTAGATTGTGACTACTTGTCCTGAATCAAGTCATTGATATTCTTTGATTATTATCGAAAACATTATGTAATTTTCCAGATTGTAATTCATTTTAAATTTAATGTATGTTCTCAGTTTTGTTTTTTCATTTCTCATATACTCTCTCAAGTATGTTATGTATTGTTGTTTAATAGTGCTGCTAATTTCCTTAATATTTTGATGTGATAGTTGTGATGTTTTAGAGAGATCTGCATCTTTCAAGATATTTTTGACTGATGTTTCCCATTGTGCTTTTGATAAAGTCTGATCGCTTAACGCTATCTTTGTATAATTATTTTGTGACTTGTCTGTGACACGGGACCAGAACTTAATCATATTCATTTTCACTTCAGTCATCAATGGAAATGCTCCAACATGCCCGACATGCACTATTCGCTGTGTATCTATTAAGCCCAAGTAGTTGTTTAATGAATTTTAGATGCACTTTTTCTGTTTTAGTTTTGTCTCAGTTATTGTTACTCATATTTTCCATTTCCCAAATGTCAGATCCATACAGTAAAATTGGTTTGATACATATATTAAATAGATGGATATACGTTTTACAATCTGTTTCTCTTGGTAAAGACTGCTTTAGTGCATACATGGCTTTGATTGCTTTATCTGCTAGTTTGTCTTTAGCTTCTGTAAATTTACCATTTGACTGAAAGATTATTCCAAGATAATTATACGAGTTGACACAGCAAAGTTTTTCATTTTGATAATAGAATTGTTCATTTCTTTGTAGTGTTCCCCTTCTGAATACAAGAATTTTAGTTTTCGCAAGATTTACTTTGATTTTCCATTTTTGGCAATTATCTTGCAGTTTATTTAATGCATTTTGTAGGCCTTTTTCTGTTATTGAAATTAGCACCAGATCATCGGCGTAAAGTAGCGAGTTAATTTTAGTGTTATGTAGTGTGACCTGATCAAGGGATTTGTCTTCCATGTATTTACTCACATCATTAACATACAAATTAAATATTGTGGGGCTTATAACACAGCCTTGTCTCACACCTTTTGTTGTCTCAAATATATTTGTGATTGTGTTTTCTAAACGAATGCATGCTTTCGGATTACAATACATATTTTTAATAATATTATACATTTTGCCATTTATTTCATTTTTGAGTAATTTTTTATAAAACAATCCATTACACCAGACATTATCGAAGGCTTTTTGAAAGTCTATAAATTTTCCATTTAGGTGGAGGTATTTTTTAACAATTGTTTTCAGTACAAAAATGTGGTCTGTTGTGGGAGGTAGCCTTTACCGAAACTTGCTTGATTATTGTTACTTATGTTATTTGTTTCAAGGTTTTGGGTAATTCTATTATTTATTATAGTACAGAATGTTTTTCCCACACAACTTGATACAGCTATTCCCCGGTAGTGTCCTGGGTCGTGTGAATCACCCTTTGTATAGATGTGTGAAATAATACTATTATTCCACGACTTTGGTTAAATTCCAGACAAGTTTTTTTAATGGTTTTATCAAGGAATCTGAGCTGTATTTCAAAAGCTCAGAGCAGAAGCCATCATAACCAGGTGCTTTGTTTATTAAGTTTTTTAATAGCATTTTTTATCTCTTTTTCTGTTATTTTATTGTTGTTCTGATCAGCTTTGTTTAATATTTTATAGTATTTTTCCCACTGTTCTACAGAAATAGGATAAGATTGATTTTTGTGAGAATTTTTCAATTCATTAATGATTTTCCAAAATTGATTGGGATTTGTATTTCTCAAATGTGTTAATTTATTTACAATTAACAGCTCTCCCTTTTTTTGTTTAGTTTTGATCAATTTTTTATATTTCTTTTTCTTCACAAAATATATTTCTCTTAACTTTTTATCAAAAGGTTGTTTGCTAATCAGTTTAGCACAGTAAATCAAGTCTTTCTTATGGGCTCTACAATCTTTGTCAAACCACTTTTTCTGTTTATGTTTTTGTTTTCGTTTTGTTTTGATGTTTGATTTCTTCTTTTTAAAGGTTTGATCAGCTACATCACCAATAATTGAGTTGAAATTCAGCACTACATCATATATTCCATCGTTATCCAAGTTATATTTGTTGTCTAAGAAAGTTTTAATTAAATTTTGAGTTTTTTCAGATGATAAGTTTTCATAATAATCAAAGATAGACAGTTTGTCTCAGATCCAACTTTTAGGGAGGTTATTTTTGTTATATTTTGAATTAATTTTCTTAGAAAATTGATGAATTTTTCTAATGTAAACAAACATGATATCTGGCAATGATCTGACAAGATGGTAAAATTATGAACTTGGAAATATTTAAAATTACAGAGCAAGTTTGATGAAGCTAAAGCATAACCTATTGTGCTATTGCCATTGTAATGATTACGTGTGAAGTTACCACATGAGTCACCAGGAATTCTTCCATTTAGGGTTCTAATATTAGTGTTCATACATAGTTCCAATAGTGATTTACCGTGTGTGTTTATAAGTGTGTCTGTTACCACGTTGTAATATGGTATCATCATTTGTATAACAGTTTGGGGTAGGCATGAATGAGTCGCCATCAGTATTTACAAAGTCAGTCATATTCCCTGTCCTGCTATTAAAGTCTCAAAGTATTATAATATCTCCACATTTAGAATAATTACAAAGATATGCTTCCAAGTAATCAAAAAGTCAGTTCGGCAGTGTTTTGAATTTGAAGGAGGATTGTAAATTAAATAAAGATATATGTCTTTTTTTTAAACTGAAGAATTCCTTTTTTACGTTTACACCATAGTATATCATCAAACATTTTCTTTTCACTTGTTATAGATCGTGTTTCACCAGTATAGATATTCTTCCTCCTTGTTGGCTGTTCCTAGTAACTGAACGGGCGTAGTATCCTGGTATTGTAAGGGAACTGTGAGAATTTTTATTCAACCATGTCTCACCGAGACCAATGATATCATGGCATGTTATGTTTTTTTATAAAGTCACCATCGTCAAGTTTTCTTTTCACATTTTGTATGTTTCAGTCTGACAGTGATAGTGCATTTTTCTGGGAAATGTTCCTTTTTCTTGGAGCTGAAGAATGATTTGCTTTCCTGTTTGTTGTCATGTCCATCATCAGTTGAAGTTTGGTCTTTGCCCAGTCAAAATGGAATGGCATACCTGGGAAAGGAGTCATTGGAGACTGATATGGGTTTCCTCTTGTTGGGTATGGCATGTTGTTTTTGTTTTTATACTGATTTCTTGTATTCCTCTGGTTGTAGGCTTTGAAGTGTCGGCCCTTTCTATATGATCTGTTGACCCCAATGAGTGGTCCATTAATATCTTTAATATTCTTCACTAATGTTGCTGTGCCTTAATCAGTAAGATGTACTGTATCTACTAGGTGTACATCACTTTCAATGTTGCTGTTATCAATGTATGTGGTGTTGTCAATATTCCTCAATAGTGTGATTGACAGCTCGGTCATTCTTTCTGTAGATAATTGATGAAATGCATATTTTTGTAGAGGGATATTTTTGTTTGATGTTTGATATTGAATTCATCACATATTGTGATATATGTTCATGGGAACGTTCGTAAATAAATAATAAATGGCCGTATTATATACCGCAGCTAATGTAATTTTCTATTTTTTATTTCAATTCGACAAAATTAATGCGCATTTGAAAATATTGGTAAAATTCAATTTCCGTTGTCTTTTTCAATATTGAGAAATGATTTTTTGGCATAATAATATTTACTTTATGTGCCATGCATTTTATATATCAATGAATGGCCACCAGGTGTCACGGATTCACAAGGAACCACAATTTCTGTGCATTTCAATAGCGATATTAGCCTAGAGTTTTGACATTTTCAGTACAATTTGTCATTCAGTTTGTAATTTGTCTTCAGATGAAACAACGAAAATCAAAATCCTATTTTCAATTAGAGGCTTTTCGTTTCATTGACGCGCTAGGGCATACTGCCGCGGGTCCAACTTAACGATAATAGATCAAAAGCAAGCGGAATCAACAATGCATCCAGTCAGTTATTTTCCCACGCTTCATCTACCTAATGATCTCGCGGTTGACCTGCTATGCACACCATAGAACAGTCAGATTTTTCATTGTCTGTAACGAAAATTAGTTGTATGTAGTTGTAGCCAACCGTCATCTATCCTGAGGGGGTACTTAATAATGCAAATCATATTATGGAGACGTGCCGTCCTTTTGGGTCTAATTTTAGCTGTTTTTTTTCTAGAATGGGGTAAAGGTTTGGTTTAAGGTTCAATGTCAGGGTGGGTGGGGGTCTGTTTTTGTTAATTTCCATGTATTTACACGAGTTTCAGTACTTTTATTGATGAGTCCTATTGATGAGTAGATTCAACTTATAACTGAATAAATTTAGTGAAAATTTGGTCTCTGATGGGATATACAAAATCACTATTTGTTCTATAATGAAGTATGGTTTTTGGGGTGAAATTTGTCTATGATGGGGTCTGGGGTTTTACTTACTGGCTCCACACCCCTACTAAACTGAAAAGCCAGTGACCCCCCCCCCCCCGCCCCCTCCGGGATTTGATCTCGCCGTGAGAAGTCCCCTGTTTGACCAAAACACTGATATACTCAATGTCAAAAATTGTTTCGATCTCAATATTAGCAAGGCCATTTACACGAATCGGTAAAAGCCATGAAAGGGTCTGTGAAGACATTTTGCCCACGTAAATCCTTACAGCGAGTTAAAAAATAAAAAAACAATTAAGAGAAAAAAGGCCCTGGAAACATTCTGGAATCCAACCTTCATCCAAGAGTGTAAAACCCCTTAAGTTACGGTGGTTAAAAGCAATCTTTTGTACAGAGGTAATACAGGCTTTTAAAATTTAATCCTGGATCAACCATCACCTCATTAGCAGAAAGAAATTATGACAAAAGTACAAAACCAAAATGTTTGTGTTTTATTGTTTACATTGAATTGAATTTATTTACCTTGTACTTTATTCATATTGCGCATAGGGTTGAGTTCTAAAATAACTGTTTACAGGATTTTAAGTGGTTCATCTCTCATTTTAGTCTATTTTAAACTTTTGGCTGGTAATAGTTCATGAGAACCATACATATATATATTCCAGACAAGACACATTCATATGACAGCGAGTTTTTTTGTCCATGTCCCCTCTGTATAGTGTTTGAAACATCTGTCATTTTTTCTTCAGTTTCTGTACGGTTCTCTTGTAGTGCTTTATGTTCCAGCCAGAGTACGGTTAAATACACACAAGAACATTTATCAACCTCATAAAAACCACTGGTGCTGGTGAGAACCTTCCAGAATCCTCTACTTAGTGGGCAGTCACAACTGCCTGTACATAATGCTATGTGCTAACAAGTTATCACATCCATCCACTCCGTGCAAAGCCAAACCAATGTAATCCTTGGTGCAGTATAACTTTTTCACCACCCCTTTCGCTCAATTTTTTCTGCACTTTTTCTGATATTCAATATTGCTGGAAATGAACCCTAATTTTGGATTTTACTGACAAATTTTGGCTATTGCCCCAATCTTCGGAAAGAAAGCGCAGACTATAAACGAAACTAGTTCATGATGAGAAGAGGGCACTGATGGTGAGAAGGATAAGTGATTTAAATAATTCTTGTGTGGAGGCAAATACTTTTGCCAAGTTTAGTTTTAGGATGAGTTTGCAGTGGGACATGCAAAAGGGCTTTCCTTTGGCAGCAATGGAGGCCACATTCAAAGTGTCAGAAACTTGTACAAACCAACTTGGGGTGACAAATGACACACAAGACTCAGGACTACTGTACCTGACAGGTACAGTGATATTGAACAAAAAGATCTATACTGGGTTGATGGGGAGCGCCTAACTATGCTTATAATGAGCCTGAAACAAGGTTACAGAAAACGTATGCCATCCAAGGCTTTCTGTATGGAGAAATATGCACTACTCATTATATAAAATCAGAATCCAAATATGGAACCATACCAGACAAGCTAGTAGGAGGTCCATAGTGGGAACCATACCAAAGGTTTGTCTGCAAACCACTATGGAGTAGGAACAATTGCCAGACACTGCCCTACAGAAACGATACTAGTGGTCAAATGATACCTAAAATAGATCATAGCAATTGTTTGACAGTAGTAAGGGTACCGTACAGGAACATACTATTGGTCATATGTGGCAAAAACATTTCTCTACTGAATATGGAACTGCACAGGGTCTGTGCCAAGACACAGTACCAGAGCCCCTGGCCATCTGTAGTCCATACCAAAGTACTAAGCCAGTCCACTGGCCGAGCAGGATTCAAATCAAATAAGGGAATTAATGCCTACTACACCCAGGCATTGAGCCGACAGGAAGTCAACCATGGATGGAATGAAAACCTGACAGATGGCTGTACGGGTTGTATCAGAGGAATTATTATCGGTAGCTCAAAATTGGGAGTTATTATCAGTAGCCTAACAGGTATATTACTATCAGTAGCCTTACAATTGCATGTTCTGATGAATCAATCTTTATTGTGCCAACAACAATCTATAATTGCATAAAAAACAAACAACTACACATTCCAAACATATATATATATAATATAAAAACAGCAACCTTAATTATACTTCTCATAACTAACAAATATGGTTGTACATAAATGATCATATTATGCAACGGTGAATTTTCACCATTTTGTTAAAAATCATTCTATGAATTAGCGTTTTTATATATTTATACAAATTCCAAATATGAATAGATAATAAATGATATAACTGAATGAGTCAGAATGCCTTCTCTGTCACTGTCAATGTTTTATAGTATACATGAAGTTTATACACAAATGAACTACTTTATTTGTTGGAAGTCCATACATTGCAAAGGTTTTGGTTAAGTTTCAACATGATTCAAGGTTTGAAACATTTTTCAGATAATGATTATTTACCAGGTTGATATTCAAAATAGTAATGTATACCAAATTTGCCAACCTGGTTGAATGATTTTATAAACTTGCAAATTGACCAAACTTCTCAATTGCTGACAGTTAGCCCCAAGTATAGTGCTGTGTTTATGGGGAAACACCACAGCCTTATGTATTTCCAGAGGTGATTACCAGGATTTGTGCAATCAAATTTCTACACCTTATTAGATTGCCATGTCATCAACTAAGGCCCTGCTTACTTTGTGTTGTTATTTTTGCCACTGTAAGATGTCAAGCTGAATAACAAGATTAGACATTTTTGTATTCAAGCAAGGTTTATAACACAACATTCAGTACCTTCTTCGTTCAGAGTTTCCAAATCAGTCGGCAACAATTTAGATTTTCACAAAGCATTTTCGGAGCCTGCAATCACCTATTGAAGTGCATAGGGGTATGTACAGGGACAGCTAGAAAGTTGTACAAAATAAGTCAAATCTTACATGTACTGTATTCAATATAAATGACATTGTTCCGTATACAATATAAAATACACTGTTGATCATTCCACTATTTAAAGGTGTGACTACGCTCTGAGTATTATAAAAGGGTATATTATAGTGCAACCATTGCACTGCTGAACACAAAAATCTCAAGAGAAGAATTTGGTTCTAATCAAAACAATTCTATAGAAGTAAGTATGTGGAATTGGAAAAAAAGGTTTACTTTTCTGGTTATACATATAATTTTGTTTAGATATGTTTTTTCCCCGGATTCGGTTAAGTCAGATTCTGGTTCAGGGAGAATTCAGCTCAGATATATCATGGTTTTTGCAGGATTAGATTAAATAATGCTCTAGTATAGGCAAAGTTTAGTTTACACAGGTTCTGGTTTTCGCAGAATTCAGTTTCGACAGTTTTCAGTTTTAGACAGGTTTTGAGTATACAGTATTACGCAATAGTAGGTTTGTGTCTAAGTACAAGAACTGAATATCATTTGTGCCGTATGTTTCATTGTGAAAGGAGTTTATTGTCAGCCTTCAGGCATACTAGCATGTGTTTTGGCCAATCAGCACTCTGGCACTTTGCACTGCAATAAGACTGCTTTCCACACAGTGTGCAATCTATCTGAGATACAGCACCACATCGGCAGAAGAAACGTTCAGCAGCTGGAAAACAAATTGAGAGAACAAATTAAATTACATCATAAATTTAAACAGCACAAAGAACAGCAGAAACTTTTTTTATTATCATTATGGAAGTAGCAGTACATATTATGGGAGGGGGATATGTAAGTCTGTTTCATATTTCATGACACTATCTATGACACATTGATTCATACTGTTGTTAAAACACAATATTCTGTAAAGTATTTTAAAAATGTCAAACTCAGTTTGATGTGACACTACACAGGTTATTAGTGCCACATGTCATATTACTTTACAACCTTGTGAAATAAGTTCTATGTCCAACAGGGTAGTTATTATCCGCAGTCCTACATGGGAATTATTAACAGTAACCCAACAGGGAAATTATGATCAGTAGCCTAACAGGGAAATTATTTACAGTATCCTTACAGGGAAATTATCAACCTTATCATTACAGGGAAATTATCAACAGTAGCCCAAAAGGTATATTATTATCAGTAGCCCAACAGGAAAATTATTATCAGTAGCCCAACAGGAAAATTATTATCAGTATCCTAACAGGGAATTTATTATCAGTAGCCCAACAGGAAAATTATTAACAGTAGCCCAACAGGGAAATTATTATCAGTAGCCTAACAGGGAAATTATTATCAGTATCCTAACAGGGAAATTATTATCAGTAGCCTTACAGGGAAATTATTTACAGTAGCCTTACAGGGAAATTATTTACAGTATCCTTACAGGGAAATTATCAACCTTATCATTACAGGGAAATTATCAACAGTAGCCCAAAAGGTATATTATTATCAGTAGCCCAACAGGGAAATTATTATCAGTAGCCCAACAGGGGAATTATTTACAGTATCATTACAGGGAATTTATCAACAGTATCATTACAGGGAAATTATTATCAGTAGCCTTACAGGGGAGTTGTTATCAGTAGCCTTACAGGGGAGTTGTTATCAGTAGCCTTACAGGGGAGTTGTTATCAGTAGCCTTACAGGGGAGTTATTATCAGTAGCCTTACAGGGGAATTATTATCAGTAGCCTTACAGGGAAATTATTATCAGTAGCCCAACAGGGGAATTATTATCAGTAGCCTTACAGGGGAGTTATTATCAGTAGCCTAACAGGGAAGTTATTATCAGTAGCCTTACAGGGAAATTATTATCAGTAGCCCAACAGGGAAATTATTATCAGTATCCTAACAGGGAAATTATTAACAGTAGCCCAACAGGAAAATTATTAACAGTAGCCCAACAGGGAAATTATTATCAGTAGCCCAACAGGGGAATTATTATCAGTAGCCTTACAGGGAAATTATTATCAGTAGCCTAACAGGGAAATTATTTACAGTATCATTACAGGGAATTTATCAACAGTATCCTTACAGGGAAATTATTATCAGTAGCCTTACAGGGGAGTTATTATCAGTAGCCTAACAGGGAAGTTATTATCAGTAGCCTTACAGGGCAGTTATTATCAGTAGCCTAACAGGGAAATTATTATCAGTAGCCTAACAGGGAAATTATTATCAGTAGCCTATTAGGGAAATTATTTACAGTATCATTACAGGGAATTTATCAACAGTATCATTACAGGGAAATTATTATTAGTATCATTACAGGGAAATTATTATCAGTAGCCTTACAGGGGAGTTGTTATCAGTAGCCTTACAGGGAAGTTATTATCAGTAGCCTTACAGGGGAGTTATTATCAGTAGCCTTACAGGGAAGTTATTATCAGTAGCCTAACAGGGAAATTATTTACAGTATCATTACAGGGAATTTATCAACAGTATCATTACAGGGAAATTATTATTAGTATCATTACAGGGAAATTATTATCAGTAGCCCAACAGGGGAATTATTATCAGTAGCCTTACAGGGAAATTATTATCAGTAGCCCAACAGGGGAATTATTATCAGTAGCCTTACAGGGAAATTATTTACAATATCATTACAGGGAATTTATCAACAGTATCCTTACAGGGAAATTATTATCAGTAGCCTTATAGGGAAATTATTATCAGTAGCCTTACAGGGAAATTATTATCAGTAGCCCAACAGGGGAATTATTAACAGTAGCCCAACAGGAAAATTATTAACAGTAGCCCAACAGGGAAATTATTATCAGTAGCCCAACAGGGGAATTATTATCAGTAGCCTTACAGGGAAATTATTATCAGTAGCCTTACAGGGGAGTTATTATCAGTAGCCTAACAGGGAAGTTATTATCAGTAGCATTACAGGGGAGTTATTATCAGTAGCCTAACAGGGAAGTTATTATCAGTAGCCTTATAGGGAAATTATTATCAGTAGCCTTACAGGGAAATTATTATCAGTAGCCCAACAGGGGAATTATTAACAGTAGCCCAACAGGAAAATTATTAACAGTAGCCCAACAGGGAAATTATTATCAGTAGCCCAACAGGGGAATTATTATCAGTAGCCTTACAGGGAAATTATTATCAGTAGCCTTACAGGGGAGTTATTATCAGTAGCCTAACAGGGAAGTTATTATCAGTAGCCTTACAGGGGAGTTATTATCAGTAGCCTAACAGGGGAGTTATTATCAGTAGCCTAACAGGGAAGTTATTATCAGTAGCCTAACAGGGAAGTCGTTATCAGTAGCCTTACAGGAAAGTTATTATCAGTAGCCTTACAGGGAAGTTATTATCAGTAGCCTTACAGGGGAGTTATTATCAGTAGCCTTACAGGGAAGTTATTATCAGTAGCCTTTACAGGGAAGTTATTATCAGTAGCCTAACAGGGGAGTTATTATCAGTAGCCTAACAGGGAAGTTATTATCAGTAGCCTAACAGGGAAGTTGTTATCAGTAGCCTTACAGGAAAGTTATTATCAGTAGCCTTACAGGGAAGTTATTATCAGTAGCCTAACAGGGAAGTTGTTATCAGTAGCCTTACAGGAAAGTTATTATCAGTAGCCTTACAGGGGAGTTGTTATCAGTAGCCTTACAGGGAAGTTATTATTAGTAGCCTTACAGGGGAGTTATTATCAGTAGCCTAACAGGGAAGTTATTATCAGTAGCCTTACAGGGCAGTTATTATCAGTAGCCTAACGGGGAAATTATTTACAGTATCATTACAGGGAATTTATCAACAGTATCATTACAGGGAAATTATTATTAGTATCATTACAGGGAAATTATTATCAGTAGCCTTACAGGGGAGTTGTTATCAGTAGCATTACAGGGAAGTTATTATCAGTAGCCTTACAGGGGAGTTATTATCAGTAGCCTTACAGGGGAGTTGTTATCAGTATCATTACAGGGAATTTATCAACAGTATCATTACAGGGAAATTATTATTAGTATCATTACAGGGAAATTATTATCAGTAGCCTTACAGGGGAGTTGTTATCAGTAGCATTACAGGGAAGTTATTATCAGTAGCCTTACAGGGGAGTTATTATCAGTAGCCTTACAGGGGAGTTATTATCAGTAGCCTTACAGGGGAGTTATTATCAGTAGCCTTACAGGGGAGTTATTATCAGTAGCCTTACAGGGAAGTTATTATCAGTAGCCTTACAGGGGAGTTGTTATCAGTAGCCTTACAGGGAAGTTATTATCAGTAGCCTTACAGGGAAGTTATTATCAGTAGCCTAACAGGGAAATTATTTACAGTATCATTACAGGGAATTTATCAACAGTATCATTACAGGGAATTTATCAACAGTATCATTACAGGGAAATTATTATTAGTATCATTACATGGAAATTATTATCAGTAGCCTTACAGGGGAGTTGTTATCAGTAGCCTTACAGGGAAGTTATTATCAGTAGCTTCACAGGGAAGTTATTATCAGTAGCCTTACAGGGGAGTTATTATCAGTAGCCTTACAGGTGAGTTATTATCAGTAGCTTCACAGGGAAGTTATTATCAGTAGCCTTACAGGGAAGTTATTATCAGTAGCCTTACAGGGGAGTTGTTATCAGTAGCCTTACAGGGAAGTTGTTATCAGTAGCCTTACAGGGAAGTTGTTATCAGTAGCCTTACAGGGAAGTTATTATCAGTAGCCTTACAGGGGAGTTGTTATCAGTAGCCTTACAGGGAAGTTATTATCAGTAGCTTCACAGGGAAGTTATTATCAGTAGCCTTACAGGGGAGTTATTATCAGTAGCCTTACAGGTGAGTTATTATCAGTAGCTTCACAGGGAAGTTATTATCAGTAGCCTTACAGGGAAGTTATTATCAGTAGCCTTACAGGGGAGTTGTTATCAGTAGCCTTACAGGGAAGTTGTTATCAGTAGCCTTACAGGGAAGTTGTTATCAGTAGCCTTACAGGGAAGTTATTATCAGTAGCCTTACAGGGAAGTTATTATCAGTAGCCTTACAGGGGAGTTGTTATCAGTAGCCTTACAGGGAAGTTATTATCAGTAGCCTTACAGGGAAGTTATTATCAGTAGCCTTACAGGGGAGTTGTTATCAGTAGCCTTACAGGGAAGTTATTATCAGTAGCCTTACAGGGGAGTTATTATCAGTAGCCTTACAGGGGAGTTATTATCAGTAGCCTTACAGGGGAGTTATTATCAGTAGCCTTACAGGGAAGTTATTATCAGTAGCCTTACAGGGGAGTTGTTATCAGTAGCCTTACAGGGGAGTTGTTATCAGTAGCCTTACAGGGAAGTTATTATCAGTAGCCTTACAGGGGAGTTGTTATCAGTAGCCTTACAGGGGAGTTGTTATCAGTAGCCCAACAAGAACATTTGTGATTGATTGAGGGAGAACCATCTTAGCTAGTCATCTGTCTACCTGCCATTTACACCAATATACAATTTTATTTGACAGGCATAATTTCAACAAACATGTCCACTTTTAATAGAAAATTTCTCATAATTAACAATAATCACCAAACAGACAAGCACTTTTCATTTTCTGGCTATGTAACTCTGTTAAGCATGGTACCTAATTTTGAAATATAATTTCCACATTAGTAATGTTTGTGACCATGAAGCATTCTACCTTATTAGGAAATACAATTCCCATATTAGGAGTATAAGAGTTGTGCAACTAAGATGCATACTACCTTATTTGGAGGTAAAATTTCCATACATAGAATGTGAGCTGTGTGCCACTACAAGGACTCACCAGAATCAGGTAGCATCTTCAGCATAATACAGTCACCTCCATAGATCTCAGATACAACAACTTTACTCTCTTTCACAGTTTCCAGAACATTCAAAGTTTCTTGCAGAAACACAAACGGCTTCCCTTTCAGTTTGCTGGGCAATGCTTTGACAAGTTCATTTCTCAATCTGTCCATACTGCCAGACAAACTGACCACCACATTGCCAAGTCCACTGAAGGTGTGATCATCATTCATTGCAATAACATTCATGCTTTCATTCACATCTAGTTCTGGAAAATGAAAAAAATATATAAATACACAAAGGTAACAACATTTACTAGGATGGATCAACTAAATAAATTTTTGCAAGTCAGTGACATTTTGTAGCAAAGGAAATCTCTTTGAGGTCCCACAACAATGACGTTTGCAAAATTGTGTCTTCATGAATGCAATAAAATTCCCAAACTGAAGAAAACAGTTTATGATGCTGGAATGATCAATGCTTTAATACTGTCACCACCATAATGTTCAGAAACCAAAACTGAGTTGACGCCATTTACTATTTTGAGTTAAAAAAAAGTTCGTAAAATTTTTGGTTCTTGATTCATTAGTTCTATTTGCCAACAATTGTTTTACATTGATGTCTACTGATGAAGTACTGTGACCAGGATAATAAATGACCATTCAAAAGACACAAATATCACATGGTATTGAAACAATTCCCAAAAGTACAACTTGTGGAAAATATTCTTGATATTTTAATACTTTACAGATTTACCCATTAGATTTCAGTTAAAAGGGGAACAAGACAGGGTAACGAGAGTTGTTTCCATGGAAATGAACTTTTAGTTTGTCCCCCATGATGTTTAATACTCTGAATTATGAAGCCAAACTCCCTTTGTGCCAAACTGAGTGAAACTTAAAAGTAGGAGACCAAGCTTGATAGCAAGCAACACTCCGCCTCCACCACCAAATTGTGCTGAGATAGTGAAATCAAGTGTTGTCAACATGACCAATATCATAAAGTTCTAAATCTACTTTATATTTACTACCATCCCAAATGCTGTAATATAATTATTATATTTCACTATGAGCCAGACACCTCTCAAAACACCACATGGTAGCAGCTCCTATATAATAGTTTGTGATCTGAGTGCATGTTAGAACCAAATCAGTATGTACCAACAGACACATCTCTATGCATTGAAACTCACCAGTTTCTTGATTACCAGAGGGTGTGGCGGAACCAGGTGGTAGAGACTCAACTATAATAGTTGGAGATCTGATTGGTGTGTTGAAACCAGATCGCGCAGACATGGCACTGACTGGTCTGCTTGATACGTTCATGCTCTCAAAATCCTCTTTGGTAAATCTGTAAAAAAACATGATCACAATACCGGTAAAATAATTAATAGATAAAAAGCAGTTTTAGTGTTTTGGGGTAAAGGAAATATCATCACCAAATGAACAAATCTGAGAGAGGTCTACCCAAGGTACATATACACAAAGTATCAAAGCAATCAGACTTGTAGTTTTCAAGAAGAAGTCGAAAAAGTACAAGCCATGCATGGCACAGTCCCCGTTAATTATTGAATTAAGATATATAGTGTTGTTTATAGTAATATAGCTGGAATATAACCATGTCAGGAATATGATTATGATGATTGTTTAACATTAAAATGACTGACATTTGTATCTGATCGTCAAACAAGTACTTGTCCACATTGAGAGATATTGTTCTGGAACAGCATTAATTAAAACAAAATCAGTCATTTTGAATACATGTACCGGTATATATCTATAACATGATGTATAATGAATATATAAAATTTGAACATAATCAGTCAAAGTATGTCAGAGATGGCTCTAGAAGCCCATTCATTAAAACAAAATGACCGCCAGTCAGCCATTTTGAATCCGATCTGAAAAATAAAATGACGTGCACTAGGAACTCGTAATGACTAATGTATGTACCAAGTTTGAACAAAATCCATCCATAAATGCTTGATATTTGGCCACTTTGAATAGGATCGTCAAACTAATATATCTGTATATCTATGGCACGGTGTATACTGAATTTTTAAAATTTGAACATAATCAGTCAAAGCAAGTCAGAGATATGGCACTAGAACCACATTCATTAAAACAAAATGGCCGCCAATCGGCCATTGTGAATCTCATCTAAAAAACAAAATGATGTGCATCAAGCTCCTATATTGTCCAATGTATATACCAAGTTTGGACAAAACCCATCTGTAAACAGCAGAGAAATGCTTAATTTTGATGATTTTTCAATACAAAAATGGCTGCCATTCAGCCATCTTGAATCAGATCATAAAACAAATGGATGTGTATATGTATAATGTCATGTATAATGTATGTGTGAAGTCTGATTGTGATTGGTCCAAGCATTTTTAAGATACAGGTCCGGATGCACGCACGGAGGTCAAAACACGAGTCCCCGTTTCCAGACTGTGTCCGAACAGGAAATAAAAAAATTGATGAAGAAGACAATCACTAATATGATAAGCTCAAAGTTGAAAGGGGAGCTAGAAATGAACAGAAATCAAAAAGTTTATCACAAAGTAACTTTGTTTAAGTAGTGACAGTGATAATTAAGATTGAGTTGTCTACTTACTCAAATGTTTCAGGAGTACTTGCTATACCAGACTCACTACTACAATCACTGGTATTATCCCCCAGTAATCTTTCGGAAATTGTTCTCTTATCTGGGAATTTATCTGTTATTGGGATTGATTCAGCCTGCACCACATCTTTGCCTGCTCACACAAGATAAACGAACAAAAGTCAAGAGAAACATAATATTGCACAAGCTCCTCTATTAATGCTACATCTCTAGCTCTATGCTATCACTCCACTCCCATGTCCCTATATTCAGAGCAACGTCAATAGTGTGCAAGAGAAACATAATATTGCACAAGCTTTTCTATTAATATTCATGCATACTTTGAGGTATTCTCGTAATAACCTCATATTATACAGCAAAACTTTTGTTCAATATTTCAATCTTTTAAGAAATTGAATATTAAGTACTTTTAAATGATACAAATCAAAATAATCAAGACTTCTTTCACATGAGCAGCAGAATGAACAAGAGAAGTTAGTCATTCATGCAGATCAACCACTTCAATAAACTAATTTTCAAAGAAAATATACATCTCAACAACTATAAAAGCCAGCATGCCAAATGATAACACAAATACATGCTTAGAGATCAATGGCATGATCTATTCACAAGATTAGGAATTATCAATGTGATTTGTAGAATGTCTCAATAAATTTTATCTATATGCAGTAAAAAATTAGCTGCCAATAATTGTAGAAAATATATCTTCATTCAAAATGATAACTACAATGAAGGACAGAACAGCATGCATTGTACAATTAGCCTGCAGACGAATATAATCAAAACTGTAGTACTGGGAAGAATGTAGTTTCAAGTATACTGCTGAGTGAAGAGTCAGCAATTGAAGATCAAAACTTTAGCTTATAGCAGTCCGAACAAAATGCAGTTATCCTGCTTAGTGAAGAGTCAGCGATGGGAATCAAAACTAGTCTATGTGAGTCTTGGAATAATGTAGTAGTGGTGTGAGAACAGTTAACAATGTGGATCAAAACTGTAATCTATGCAACTGCCACACAAGTGTTTTTTTCTTGTGGACAAGAAAGAAACAACAATTATACCAGCAGTTACAAGTGTATAAACATACCCGAGTGTTGTTTCTTGTAGATAAGATAGATACAAACACCAATAGTAAAAACAGCTATAAAACCAAACAAGCTGGATAAAACAATGACCAATGCATATGATTCTGATAAAGTCTAGAAAGGAAGAAAAAGTTTCATTTAGTATATCAGAACCTACAGCATGTGCTAACATTAATAATTATATTTGTCAAATTTCCACTAATTTATGTAAGGATATTGATTAATGATGCAGTCTTTTCTTTGCATGGCAAAAATGAGTATACAAATCTTGAAACAATACAATAAACATTGTGCATGAAAAATATTTAAAATTTATTAATGTTCCTTTACAGCAACAAGCAAAATAATAGCCTACAATTCTTCAAATAATACATGTACTGTGTTATCTCAATGACCCTTACAGAGTAATATAACTTTAATTGTATATATCTTCCTATCTGGAATATTCTAAATTAAGCTATGCACTTTACCGGTACCTTTAGACTAGTGCCATAGTAATCCTCCCCATTGACCTGCATGGTTTCCATTGCAACTAATTCAGTCCCATTGAACGTTAATATCAGCCCATTTTTCACATCTTCCCACATTACAATAAGAGTATTATCCAAGTCATCTGGAGAGCCTGTTGCATCAAATGTAACCACTATACTCCCTGTAGGATATAATCAAAAAAAGCTTAGAAAGAACTTCCATGTACTGAAGGGTATTGGAGGCATGAAGTACTGCGTATTCACAATTAGCACATGTGCTTCTAATAGCAAGCAATGATTAGGGTGGTTCCAAGTAGCTATAGTTTAACAATTATAAATATTTAATGAAATAATGACCATATATGATGATTTGGTATTTTGGTCATATAACTTGTCAGACAACAAAATTATATCACCAGCTGCATGTCCCTATCTGCAACAGTACTTTAAATAAAATAAATGTACCATAAAAAAGTATGGGAGAATGATTGGGCAATTGTGTATACTTTTTTTCCTATGGACACCAGCATACACACGCAGCTAAGACATTATTTACAAAACATGACTCACTGTGTGGTAAATGTAGCTGCTGCAATGAGTGTTTACAAACACTAAGCAGGTAGTCTCAGCCCCTGTTTGTTTCACAGAGTAGTCATTTGCATATCAATATGTCTGACACAAGGTCTCGCTACCATTTTGGAAATGAGCGGATTTGTCATTTTCCATCTGCCAATTTTACCAAATTATAGCTAGCCCATTCCTTTAATTTGTTTCAAATAGCTTTGTACCTTTTGATTCCCTTACAAAGGTTATAACAGAATGTCATGCGAGAACAACCTGATTATTGCCGTAACTTCAACGTTTTCTAGGTATTTAAGTTTTTCAAAATTCAAGGTCTTCAACAGAAAGTAATGTATACTAAGTCTCGTTGGATTAACATCAAATTTGAACAGCTTTAAGATGACATTGAGAGAAACTAGAATGTATACAGACAAACTATTTCATAGATTATTTTTCAATGTATGATAGTTTAGATGTGAGAAATGTGACTAAGACTGAATCTTGGAATTCAGCACACTACTTTTTAAAACACAGTGCATGGACTGCTGAGTTTAGCAGACAACTGAACTACTAATACTATAATAATAGTTAAAGCACGGTGGTTGTCGCGCAGCGCGTGTTCGAATTTCATGTAAATAAACAATGTATTTTACACGCGTTGTATACGTCGCTATGAGTCTCATATCGAACAGGACGCGGCACGACGACTGCCGCCCTTTAACATGAGAACAGCTTCTTAGTGCAAGCATTTGGGTAATTTATTTGTTTTCAAAAAAGCAATATTTTATATTTGAGCATGTTGTGCATCACAGAATATAGATACATGCATAAAATCAACAAGCCATGCATGGCACAGTCCCCGTTAGTTATCAAATTTCAGATATATAGCTTTGTTTATAATAATATAGCTG
This sequence comes from Saccoglossus kowalevskii, assembly GCF_978046115.1. Lineage (NCBI taxonomy): Eukaryota > Metazoa > Hemichordata > Enteropneusta > Harrimaniidae > Saccoglossus > Saccoglossus kowalevskii. Next base: position 29,839,476 of record NC_140650.1, on the reverse strand, counting down.
GAATATAACCATGTCAGGAATATGATTTTTTAACATTAAAATGATTGACATTTGTATCTGATCGTCGATCAAACAAGTACTTGTCCATATTGAGAGATATTGCTCTGGAACAGCATTAATTAAAACAAAATAGCCACCAGTCAGCCATTTTGAATACATCTATATATTTATAACATGATGTAAAATGAATATATAAAATTTGATCATAATCAGTCAAAGCATGGCAGAGATATGGCACTAGAACTGCATTCATTAAAACAAAATGAGGCATTTTGAATGGGATCTGAAAAATAAAATGATTTGCATCAAGGTCTTATAATGTCCAACGTATGTACCAAGTTTAAACAAAATCCATACTAATTGCTTGATTATGATGATTTTTTAGCACAAAAATGGCTACCGGTACCATTCGGCCATCTTGAATCTGATCGTGAAACAAATTGACCACGTTCGAACGGGGTCTAACAAGTTTAGAAAAAACTCCTGTGTGCTGAGAGTATTGGAGACATATTAAAAAACAAGAAGCTTGGCACCTAATATTTGTCTGTTATTTGTTACTTAAAAAAACAAACAATGTGATCTACATAATTGAAGTTTAGAATACTTGGAGAAAATACATTTTGTCTGTTATTTGAGATGCACAACTTAAAAAAACAAACAATGTGATCTACATAATTGAAGTTTAGAATACTTGGAGAAAATACATTTTACATCTGCGGTTTTCAGACCAATTTATTCCAAAGCACTTCAATTTAAATCTTATTTGTTGACAAATTAGAAATAATAATAATTAGATAATCAATTTGTATTGATTTTCATTATTAGACTAATCATGTCTGTGGATTACCTCAGAACATCTATGAACCAAATTTCAATAAAATGTGAAATTATACTCATTGAGCAAATTGAGCGATTAGTATGCTCGAATTTCATTTCAAAACTGCATTTCCCAGGCATTTATATACCAAGTCTCATTGAAATGCAATAATTGGTTTTAAAAAAATTGGGTAATTATTATGCAAAATAAGCAATTATTATGTACAGATTTCAACCCCAAACTAATTAGGCCTGTGTATTGTTCCAGAGCACAATTGAACAAAGTTTTATTATAATGTGATGAGTAGTTCTTAAAAAATTAAAAAGCTGAAAAATAAATTATTATGCAAGTTAGGTAATTATTATGAATATATACGAACCAAAAACTAATTAGATCGTTGCATTGAATCAGAGAATTTATGTACCAAGATTCATTGAAATAAGATGATAAGTACTTTAGATTGAAATAGCATGATCTAAGTACTTGAGATATCAGTGGAAATACTAAAAATGTATTATTATGCAAATTATGTAATTAATATGCATGAATATTAACCAAAGCTTATCAGGTCTGTGCAACATCCTATGACATCTATGTATCAAGTTTCATTGTAATGTGATGATTAGTACTTTAGTGGATATCAGTGGAAAAGCTGAAAATTGACTAATCACTATGCAAATTAGGTCATTAATAGTCACATTTGTATATCTTGCATTCATATCAAGCATACATACCTTCAGAAAGCTGGACATTGCTCACTATCACATTTGTATATCTTGCATTCATATGGTTGATAAACATTATAGCAAAGTAAGTTTCTAAACCGGAAACTACACTTTTGTAATTCTCATCAAATGTCAACGTCACACTCTTTGTGGTGCCAGATAGAATAGGTGCACCAGGATCAATCACATCAAAGCTTGACAATACAACAGTTAGTTCATAGTCAGCTGGACTGGATGTCACTGTCACTTCAAGAATATAGTCCTTGCCATATGTATCAATGTATAAATCAGAGTATGCAGCCTGTGAGGTGTCTGCTTGGACAGGGACAGACAGATCTCCTTTAAGATTGCCCAGATACAATGAAGGCATGAACAACTTGATGTGTGATGTCCATGTGTGACCCTAAAATGAACATAAAACAAAGTGATGTCATAATTCACTCACTCACATTTCCACCATTTTTTTAAAAACATGGATTTATGTAATGAGTACAGAATTTTTGTGTAGGTTTTAAGTGTATTTTAATAGTAAATTTGGACTCTACTACTACTCTATCAAAAACCAGCACTCATTTATGTAAAACTCAATATTTCACATCTGAACTCACTATTACATGTTATATTTCTGTGAAATATCACTAGGTATACTAGGCTGGACGATGGTTTACATATATGCTTAAACAAGAATGGACTCATCATGAAACCAATATTCTGTATTAATCATAAATATTTTATATTCCAGTTAAGGGAACTGATCATTACCACCAAGCCGGTTTCCTGTGAGTCTCCTGCGGCATGCGTTGCTTTACCGTACCGGTCGTTGCTTTACCGTACCGGCCGCTGCTTTACCGTACCGGCCGTTGCTTTACCGTACCGGCCGCTGCTTTACCGTACCCGAAGGTCATTAGCCGTACCGGCAAGGCCGTTACCGTACTGGCAGGAGGCAATTCACACTTCTGACAAGTTAATTTATGCATTGATTTTCCGGTTTACAGGTAAAATGCCGACCTGTTTAAATTTCAGTTTTATGCACAGGATCGCCAGAGAAAGCAGAACTGTAGAATTAATTTGAGTAGAATTTGTTTAGTTTGTAGTTATAGACTGTTTATAAATCATTTTGTTCATGTTTGCTATACGGTAGCTTTCGAGGTCAAATACACCACCAGGGCAATTTGTTGCGTCTTTTTATTTGTCAGAGATTAAACTTTACCATTATTATTGCATAATATTTACATTCAAGTTGCGCGTGATAATGCTACACATGATTTTTGTGAGACCATGGAGCTCCCAGTACGTCCAAGTGAACTGTTGGATATGACTACAGACGGAACTGCGTCTTTATTTTATACGATTTTTTTTTTTAAATCGGGATCAGTGCTCCCAAATCAACTGAGCCGACAAAGTGGATTACAAAAATAACAGTTCCATGAAAGTGGCTATATTTGTGTATGATGAATCCTGAGTCGGTAGTTTTGGCATGTAACCTAATGGTTTTGGTTATTGTTACAAATGCACAGTGCAGACGTAATTTTGTTTTCATTTTTTCACTTTATCTGGCGCCAGTGCACGTGTGCTTGGATGTTTTTTTATTCAGTGATTGGGCTAAATATTTGACGACGTTGCCAACGTATTCAACATACGAAAATAGCATGTGTGTGCGTGTGCGCGAATGATAGATGCAGACGAGATTTCTCGTCGCAACGCGTTTTATTAGTTTATTTCCAACGCGAGTGGTCGGCGCCTTTGATTGCGTTTAGTTTGTTCTTTCATTCGCAAAATCTATCGCTGGCACCGTTTATTTTGTTATGTCTCACAACTGAATGTCCAAGCTGACTTTGTATTGGCTGTAATTATTTTTTTTTTTTTGTAAAACAAAAAAAAGTCCCGACCTTTCCAGTCTAAAACGTATTCTGCCCCAAACCAAACAGCCCTTTTCAGGGCCAATCACATGTTCCAAAAAGAGATGTACCGGCACACTTGCACACTCTGTTTTGTTATAATAAAGTTACATTGGGGATTGTTGGAAGGGATGTGTAAATATGTTTGGTCAATTCCATAAGCAAAATCACAAAATGAGGTCGAAAAGCAATGGAAAAATGTTGAACTAGAGCAAGGTCAAATTCCGTTTTACGCACTTGAATTTTATCTGGACTACGTGCACGCGTTGCGCGTGTTATTGTCGACAAAGTATCAAAACAGATTTTTGAACGCCCAAGCCCGAATTTAAATACATGTGAGCTCGGCCAAGCGAGTCACGCTGACAGATTATGCAAGTATCATCGAATTCATGCGACAGGTTGAGACGTTTTATTCAACGTTGTGGGTAAGCTACGATTTAGGACTGTCGTTTTATAGCGTTACAGGCGATCATGAATATGTGAATAACACACATATATTGAAAAAAACACATGCGAAGAATTTCAGAAAGACTTTTTTATTTAATTTATTTATTTATTTGTATTTCGACGGTTGCCCGACTTTCTTTCCACTGTGTGAGCTACTGACAAATATAAACAAATAATTAAACCATCGAGTCCTCTAGTCGACTGGGACGTAACACTCTGTTGTACAAGTCCTAAAAAAAAATTCTTATTGTTTGCAAAATGCCCAATTAATTCATGCATGACTCACGGTTACCGGCAGGGCGCCGATCAGTTACCGGGGCTTTGTTTACCACGCATTCATTAATCGAAGGTGATAAATAGTCGGTATTGGTCCCATCAGTACGGTAATTGTCCAGCCGGTACAGTAAAGCACCGGCCGGTACGGTAACGCAACGGTCGGTACGGTAACGCAACGGTCGGTACGGTAACGCAACGGTCGGTACGGTAAAGCAACGACCGGTACGGTAAACCGAGTCAAACTCACAGGAAACCGGCTGGGTGGTAATGATCAGTTCCCTAAGCACGTACCTTCCATGAAATATCTTCTGCAGTTTCACCTAGGATGACATCAACAATTTCAATGATAGGCTGTGGTGTGAATAACTCGCCTTCATAAGCAGAATCAGGAACAGCTACAACACCCAGAGAGTATGGACGATTGGATACAGTGAATGAAATGGAAACAACACCTAATGTTGTGTTTTCTGGGACAGTGATGACGAAGTCTAGGATGTAATCTCCGGCATGTGTGATGGCTAAATTGGTGAAACTAGCATATCCATTAACAAATACCACACTGGTTTTACCAAGCAACTGTGCTCTGGTATCACCTATGTTAGGTCTTAGTGATACACTCAGTTGCCATGGTGATGAACTATGACCGAGGTTCTCAACGTTGTCACCCTGAATGAACAGAAAATCAAAAGATAAATACATTTCATACAAACTAGTAAACTGAGCTCTGTCATATTTGACAAGTTTAAAAGTCATTTATTCCATGAAATAATATTCACTTCAAACTTTGTTCTTATCTCAAGATATAAAACATTATACATGTATATAAATACAAAAAAATTCAAAAACTCCATAGTTACCAGAGCATCAAGAGCATTAATGACTGGTTGCTGTTGAAAAATTGCTCCTTCATAGGCTCCTGAGATTTCATGGTAAATATTCAATCGTTTAGGAATTTGATATATCAGAGCAATCTCATCATCAGCTTTTTTAGCCAATTCATCATACCTACAAACAATAGATTAGTTATTGGTATCAGTTTGAATTGTGTGCCTAACGTTATGTAGATAGATTTTCAAAGTGTTTTGCTGCAGAGTGAACAATAAAAAAAATACCTGACATCTCCATCAGCTGGCCCACCAGTTTCATTTGTTGCTCTCACACCACCAGTTGAATCTACTGCGGGTGCTACTGGATCAGTGACTGATAATGTTAATACTTCTACACCCAATGCATTATCCAATCCACCACTCTGACCTTCATTTACAAGGGTGGATGCTATCTCTTCTAATTCCTCAAATGATAAACTATCATTGAGACCAGTATAATTGGAATCTGATAAATAGAAAATATGTTTACATTTGAACCAAATAAAAATCAGCCTCAGCTGTTAGCAGCGCACATCTCAATCAAACAAACAGCCTCTCAGCTGAAATAACTCCACTGTTAGCAATGCACATCTCAATCAAACAAGCAGCCTCTCAGCTGAAATAACTCCACTGTTAGCAATGCACATCTCAATCAAACAAGCAGCCTCTCAGCTGAAATAACTCCACTGTTACCAATGCACATCTCAATCAAACAAGCAGCCTCTCAGCTGAAAAAACTCCACTGTTACCAATGCACATCTCAATCAAACAAGCAGCCTCTCAGCTGAAATAACTCCACTGTTAGCAATGCACATCTCAATCAAACAAGCAGCCTCTCAGCTGAAATAACTCCACTGTTAGCAATGCACATCTCAATCAAACAAGCAGCCTCTCAGCTGAAATAACTCCACTGTTACCAATGCACATCTCAATCAAACAAGCAGCCTCTCAGCTGAAAAAACTCCACTGTTACCAATGCACATCTCAATCAAACAAGCAGCCTCTCAGCTGAAATAACTCCACTGTTACCAATGCACATCTCAATCAAACAAGCAGCCTCTCAGCTGAAATAACTCCACTGTTACCAATGCACATCTCAACTGAAGTATGTATCATTAAACAAGCCTTGCATGGAACAGTCCCCGTTAGTTATTGAATTTATATATACATGTAGTTTTGTTTATAGTAATATAGCTAGAATATAACCATGTCAGGAATATGATTATGATGATTGTTTAACATTAAAAATGATTGACAGCCATTTTGAATACATGTATAATGAATATATATAAAATTTGAACATTTGAACATAGTCAGTCAAAGCATGTCAGAGATATGGCTCTAGAAGCCCATTCATTAAAAAAAATGGCCACTAGTCAGCCATTCTGAATCCGATCTAAGAAATAACATGCATCAGGAACCCGTGATGTCTAATGTATGTTCTAAGAATGAAATCCATTCAGAAATGCAAGAAATGCTTGATAGCACAAAAATGGCCACCATTCGGTCACTTTGAATAGAATCTGTCAAACCAATATATCTGTATTTTTATAACATGATGTATAATGAATATATAAAATTTGAACATAATCAGTCAAAGCATATCAGAGATATGGCTCTAGAAGCGCATTCATGATTTAAACAAAACAGCCACCAGACAACAATTTCAATCCAATCTGACAAACAAAATGATGTGCATCAGAAATCCATAATCTTTAAAGTATGTACCAAGTTTGAACAAATCCATCCATAAACGTCAAGATCAAGTTCTGGAATGCCAGAAATTCTTTAATTTTTGATGATTTTTTAGCACAAAAATGGCTGCCATTTTGAATCAGATAGTCAAACCAATATATCTATGCTATGATATATAATGAATATATAAAATTTGAACATAATCAGTCAAAGCATGGCAGAGATATGGCACTAGAACTGCATTCATTAAAACAAAATGGCTGCCAGTCGGCCATTTTTAATTTTTAATTTTAATAAAATATGTGCATCAAGGTCCCATAATGTCCAATGTATGTACCAAGTTTAAGCAAAATCCATCCATAAATGCTTGATTTTAATGACTTTTTAACACAAAAATGGCCACCATGCATTCGATCATCTTCAATCAGATCGTGAAACAAATTGATGTGCATATTTATAATATCATGTATGATGTATGTGTGAAGTTTGATTGTGATTAGTCCAGGCATTTCTAAGATACACGTACACACGGACGCACAAAGGTAAAAACATAAGTCCTCGTTTTCGAACTGCATCCGAACAGGGACTACAAATGTAGTTGAGAAAAAGTAAGATGCAACTAAGGTCATTAATATGCAAGGTTTCAACCAGAAACAAATCAGGTCTGCATATTATCCCAGAGCATCAGTGGAACAGACACACACACACACACAGACAAACGCCCATACATACATACACACACACACAGATGCACTAACCGCAATGACTTTCATTGTGTGCTTGACACTAGAGTCAAAAATAAAAAGAAATTCATTACTCACTGAATGAATCAATACTTGATGTTGGGGGATCACCAATTTCCACAGTCACAGTTGCAGGATCTACAGCTCTTCGACGTCTCTTGCTCTGTCTGACAATGTCAACTACCCGGATTTGATCTGTGCTGATACCGAACATGTTAGCGAGGTTTGAAATCAAGTTAGTCTCAAAGAAGTCATCAATATGGACAGGATCAATACCGAATGCAACAATTATTACAGGACTAAGGCGAACTTCTATTACATCAGATCCACGGATCAGAAAATACAGAGTTTGAATCTTTTTGTCATGAAAATTTTGTCCACTCGGACCACCTAGCATGGGGAGATACTGGTCATCAGGAAGAGAAGGATTCTTGGGTAACCAGGTGAAGGAAGAGCCAGACAACTTAGCATTTGTTGGTGCAATATACGCATCATTGCGGTAGACATCTAAACGTTGTGAATTTGCTCCCCACAGATCAATTCGCACAGTTTCATCATCATCAGCATTCAGGAGGTGAAAACGAAGGTTTTGAGGATTAGTGTCAGTGAATGCCATGTCATAAATCTTTCCACTGGAAACAATAGTATAGAAGGTGCTAATGCGTTCCTGACACGTGTACCCAAGACACCATCCTTGATCCATGGGTCCATTAATTAAATCTATGTAACCATCAGCTACAAGACCAATTGGTGATACACGTCGTGTTTCGGTATCTTCATCCATACTCTCAATTACCATCATAATGTAGTCTAAATCATGACATTCATAGGCATGCCAGTCATCATGATATACACACTCATCATTCCGTATAATACCTGAATCAAAGACAAATGTACATCTCTCAATATGATAAGCACTAAAAAGAAATTCTTCCACATATTCACATTCCATATATGCAACAGCTTTTAACATAAGCAAAGGATTTCTATACTTTCAAAAATAGTCAGTTTATGCATGCATAATATTACAGTACTGATTAATTAGTTATTAGTTGACTTTTTATAACGTTATCTGGATGGACCAACCTTTTTTTGGTGCTACATCATCAATGTTCTTACGACTTCCATCTAGATTGGTCAGCAGAGGTAATGGAATACGGTAATCACCAACTCCATGTCTTCTATCACCATCCCATTCATATTCAGACTTTGGTATCACTGTTCCTGGTGTCCCCAACAATCCACCATCAAGATCTTTGATAATGGCTTTCTTCTTTCCATCACAATCCATGTCTACACAATCTGCTGGATTTACAAAACTGAAATCATAGAAAATAATGTTATTATAAGATGGATGTTATTTATAATGCAATACCATGCTTGTGCTTGTGGAGTAAAATCACTTGGAGCTTAAACCCACTTGATCAATCCATGCTTTCTCTATACATGATTTGAAAACATATTGTAGTTATTGCAATTGTGCATAGTGGTAAATTGTAGCCTGCTACACTAAGCACTATGACAGTTTACAACATAAATCTTCTGAAAAGTAATCTATAGATTTATACAGCATGATTTTAGGTATCAGTTTGGAGATGCATGTAAATATCCTCAATTTAAAGTGCCTGTGAAATGCACACCCACACGTTTCCCATTTTAGATCTGTGTCCCGCTGTTATTGATTTTTGTTTTTGAAAATGATTACTTGTATCCAAGTAAATTAGAGATATTTCTAGTGTTGTAGCCACGCCCACCTATCCTGAAACGGTTGACTGTTATCGGATTTCCGACTCTCGCCGAAGTCAAAGTACGCCATCAAATGCCAAAATTTGAGAGGAAGCCATACTCGTGTACCGTACTTTTATAACACTGTGTCATTCAACATACTTTTAAACGATTATACATTTTTAGGATGTTTTTATTTTATTTGTTTAGAGAGAGAGAGAGTTTTTTAAAGAAATAGATTCCGGACCAGCCCATGTTCATTGAGGCGGATTTCAGAAGAGAAGAGACATTAGGTAAGTGTTTCAAATGATTTGACTTTATTGCGATCTTGAATATCGCTTTATAGAGACCATTTAGTTCGTGTTATGTAAGAAGTAGCAATAATTTTGATAGTGACGCGAAAATGAAGCATCGGACAAACGGGAAATTAAACAGCACTTACACGTGGCTAATTGTTTTCATTTTCGCAGACTAAAAGTTTCTGAATTGTTCGGTGATTAGTGTTGAATGTCAAATTCACACCTCTGTTACCTGTACTTGCAGCTTGATCTGCGTAATAATTTATGGAATAAGAATCCGGGCTTGGGATGTCAATGCGTTTCGACCAAGTAAATTTTAATATCATGTCATAATTGACAATCATGCTAACTCGAATCCACTCTGAATTTGTCTGTATTTCAATTATTTTTGATGTCCAATCAACCATCGCCATTCACGCACTTGTCCTCGCCGGGTCCCGACATGTTCACCCATTTCAACAGAATATCAATTCATTTCTACTGTGATCGGTCGATTTTTAAAATTTTATTTCTCTATTTTATTGCTTACTATAGTCAAATATTTAGAATGTCAAAATTTTTTTTACTCAGGCGATCGATGAAATAAAACAGTGCAGTGAAATGCCTAGTAACCTACTAAATAACGAGACAATTCAGGCGTCAAATTCAATTTAAACAAACTCAGCGATGATCGACATAGGCGTAGAGTTCCATGGAAATAGAAGTCGACACTTCAACTGACTACCATATAAGTAATTGTGCAGTCCTGACCAATCCCGTTGTGTACAAACAAGCGAAGATGACAACCACCATGACCAGCTACGCCAGAAAGGACTTATTTTGCATCTATCTCAACCCTATGCGACAAACTTGATATTATGTGTTCTTTATGGTCCATTCTTCCTCGACGAACAAGTACATAAGTGGCAATTCAGTCAAAGATGAGAAAACTATACAAGAAATGTGCCTTATATACATGTATCGACAATGCAAGCTGCCCAGCAAGTTCCCCTTCTGACGTCACAGGGGGAATTTTTTGTATGCAAATGAGAAGCTAATGAGAAGCCTCGTTTTAAAATACACAAAAATAAAGTTGTCCTAGACTGAATTTGAAACGCATTTTTTTACATTAAACAAATATTTTATGCTTGGAAACATAAAAATGAATAATATTGATGTACCAATGAATGATTTCAGGCCAGAAAATAAGACATGCTTTGTCATACTGATTTAAAACTGACTTTTTGTCTCCACATGGTTTGAAATTTTGGAGGGAGGGGTTCTTTACGGATATGAACAGGGATATGTTCCTTCTCCCTGCTCATTTATCATTTTGTTTGAAATTATTAGCACAAAATATGGTAAACCAATAAAATATGTGCATGCACATGTATCTGAGTGTTGTGAACTCTATTGTTGAAATATGTCTGAGAAAATCAAATAAAGCAACTTACCCTAAAGATGGCCAATGTATAAAAACTTTTGATGTGGGTAGGACGTCCACAAACTTTGCCCCTTTCATAAAGATTGGATGCATAGCATCACCATTGAGAGGATTTGTGATAATAGCAACATCTGTTTTTCCACAAGCACTACCGAAGTTGGAGAATGTGACGTCTGAAAGACAAAAGAGTGAAAGAATATTCTGAAGGTGCCAGAGGTTTGAAACGTTATATCTAAATGGTCAGATCAGCATTCTCCATTTTTCAAAATCCATCATTACCAGGATTTATGAGCCAAAATTACCTTTGATGAACAAAATGAACAACACATATAGTTAGTAATATGGATGTAAGATGGCCGGCATATATTTATCATAATAACATGCGAGTTCCTGGAATAATATTCGTAATTCAAAAATCTATTTTCCAGCTGATAAGGCGCTGTATGCATTGTGAATAGATGAACACCCTAAAAATTTAAATAATGGCTCAGTATTTAAACATGGAAGAAAAATACCAAAAACAATTGTCAAAACCTGCAGCCATGTGTCCTTTAGCTATTCATGAAGTAGCTTGATTTGGACAGAAAATAGTGGGTAGTACATAAAATGAACATGTACATTTAAAGACAGATATGGTGATGATATTGAAAAGTTTGTGATAAATACAAAAACTGCTGTAAAAAAACTTTATTTTAGCTGAAGTTAATTTTTACTGAAACAATATTCTAGCTGTTTTATATCCCTTCAGCCAAAATATATTATAAGTAAAAATAGTACTTTAAAGTACTTTACACGGAACTAAAAATTTATGTAGACATTCAAGTAGAATTCTATTTTTTCCAATTTATTGTTCATTCTACAATTAGTGGTGCTGTTTAAAGTTCACATCAACACACTCATAACAAATATTTCTCAAAACATGCACCCACAACACAATACGCACCTGTTATCATTGTCTTGCCGCTAATTGCGGGGTATCCTTCAAATCCATGAAATCGGAAAAATGGTGCACCTGAAGTGGTTGAGGTGAACGAAGCCCAGGTGAAACCAGATTTGCCACCGGAGGGAGTTCTTGGTGCACGATGTGTGAAGGATTGTTGTACAGCATCAGATTTTGACTGGAGAGAGAAAAATATTAATCAATGTTGATCAAGCATAATCTTTTGCATGATTATATTGTTAAAGGGTGATCGTCGTGCTGTGTTGATACGGGACTCATAACGATGTACACAACACATTCAAACACATGCTGTGTGACCACCACCACCCTATAAGGAATAACAATCCCCCAGAGACGAGTAAACCACAAAATTTGAGCCTGTTTCACGACATATACACACAAGCTATAGCAAGTGTGTATATGAAGTGAACTGCTCAAAATAGAGTACTGAAAAATGTGTACTAGAAGCAGCGACTTGTATTACAATGGCATATTCTGACAGAGGGAATGAGTCTTCTATATATACGAGAAATGGTGAATTTTTGCTTCTCAAATGTTAAAAAGAATGGGTGCGGCTTCTATTAGGGATGCAGCTTTTAATACAGATTTTACGGTAGTATCAGTCACCTCTGGGGTGGTTATGTCTATTATATTATACCTACTTCATTTTAAAGGTCATTCTGAGATACAGAAATAACTTCAAATCACCATAAATCAAATGTGATACATGTGTGTGACACACTGGTGAAATATAATAACTCTCGTGCCTACTGTTAAACAGGTACATTTTGTAACATCAAAAATGTTACAATAATCGAAGAAACTTTAGAAAAACCTCCAGTGTAATAAGGGTATAGCAGGCATGAAGAGCAAATTAGAAATATCACATTCACTATTAGAAGTACATAAAGTAAATACTTTTTTAATACAAAGTCACAGAAATACTGTAAAAGGGTTAATTATTCACTGGGTTTTAATTTTGCTTATTTCGCTGACTGGAAAATGAGCTAAATTAAAACCCAGTGAATATGTAAAATTTAGCATAGAACACATTATCTAAATGATAAAACCATGAATTTAAAACCCAATGAATATGCCTGAAATGCTAAATCAGTGAAATTTAAACCCAGTGAAAATTAGTTATTTTACAGGATGTCCCATTTGGACCATACACAAATATAATGGGGTAATATTTATAAATAATGTAGACGTAATAATTCTGTTGTACATCATTTTAGTAACAGTACTTGAAATAATACAGTTATGTATGTTAATGTGGTCATATTACCATACATGGTTAACTGATATGTTAATTAGTAATGTATCTCTTGTCTAATGCTTATATTATAGCATTGAGATATTGCAGTTATAATTATGTTGCATGACCATATATCATCATTTGATATGTTGGTCACAACTCTTGTCACAATCCTTCAATATATTGCACTGCTCACATTGTTCAGTCTACAAAAATACTTCAGATTTACAGTTTATATTTTGAAATATTGTTTATTTCAATATATGACATGCACACAGTTATTACATGATAGAATAATCATTAAATGTGTTTATTTTGAGTAAAAAATACATATATGGTTCCTGAAAATGAGGTAAAATTTATGCCAAATACTATAATTATACTAATATTATGATCTGTTATGTTGCTAAAAAACCTAAGGAGCTATGATATATAGTTTTTTTCTCTATATATTGGAATTATACATATTAATTAGATTACATGACTAAATATGGTCAAATAATGTGTTGGCCAGATGCTTTGTTCATTGCCTTCGATATTGAACTGAATATATAGTCCTATCTGCAGCGGTGCTTGAGATATTACAATTATGCATATCAATGAGATCACATGACACCTTATTTATACAAACTAAGATAACATAAAGGGACACGAATTAAACTTAGTCTTTAATCTTTGCCTCAAAGTAATGAGGGTGCTTAAATGACCTTGGCAAAAAAGGTAAAATTAACAGATCAGAGTGAGTTAGCGCATGTTTATAGAATAAAATTTCTTGATTCAAATGCCCTCTATAATGGTATTGGTATGTGCAGATAGATAAAAAAAAAAAGATAGATGTTTTTTTCATGGAGACATTAAAAGTTTTAATTTGATTATGTATGAATAAGAAGAGAATTGTTGTTTCTTCATATGACTGGAAATCAAAGGTCCACAGTTACATACCTGAGCAGTACTGCAATCAAAGCTTGGACTTGTACCAACAAACAAAGAATTATCAATACTGACAAATTTATCAGAAGTCTGGTGACTGAGTGCAGGTGGTCCATACACCATTGGCATCACACTTGCGTAGTTATCAACAAGCACTAAATTAGACATCATAACACTGCACTGAGGATGAAACCAGACTCCAAAGTCATAGCTTCGATAGACAAGGAAGTTGGAGATCTTGGAACATCCTGTCAGGCCATCACTGTAGTACATATGGATACCATGTAGAGTTGTATGCGCTACATTGCCTTCCCATTTGTTTTCAGGATCTGGTTCAGAGTAGCATGGCTCACCAGAGATTTTGAATCCAACTCGCTCTGAGCCACCAACAGCGTTGTTTTTCATGACTACCCTCATTGCCTTGTTTACTTCAATACCACCCATCCATATAAGATTCACAGGCTCAAATCTATCTTGATATGTACCAGGAAATATTGTTAAAGTTACCAAATTATGTTCTAAGCGATTGTCACTGCCAGCAACGATGATACCTACAATAACAGGAAGTTACAGTCATATATGAGGTATGTATGAGTGCCTCAAAACAGCAAAAATTATGATTCATATTCATTATTTTATTTTTACCTAACATGAGAATTTCATATAACATGACAGTGGCGCATCACGCTTTGTCTATTGCATGTTGTCACCAGACATTCTCTGACAGACACCAATATTATGACGTGACAGGATGTTTACAGGACCCCAGAAGCAGTTATTTTATTCATTCTTTTTTGTAAATCATATGACAAGTTACTTTTGATTTGTTATGGATGTTTGTTTGTTGAATTCAGATTACCATTAATTCCCAAATGTTCTGAAGTGTGGTGTTACAGTAATCAGTAACAAGTACCGATTAGGCCCTATCCAACGCTATGGCCTCTCCAAAGAGGGGGGTACTCGAATATTAGAGCATGCTCGAAAATGAATTTTTAGAAGAGCCACTAAATGTGATGAAGATTTGCAAAAAATATTCCATTTTAGTACAAAAACATTAAATACATACTCTATTTGCGTACTTCGCCAGCGGGTTAGCCAGGGAATTCACACAAAAAAATAAGACAAGAAGATTGAGGGACTTTGCAACATCCCAGACACTTTCCTGAGATTAACCTGGATGCAGTATGCAGTATGTGTTGCCATGAGGAACGGCACAGTTGGGATGAATATGAACAAGAAATTATAGGTGTAAATGTCTGATTCAAACTATATTTCATTTTGCACAATATTTTTTTATTAAAACCATGCTTCTTGGTAGCAGAATTGTTCAACAGTGGTAGCAAAGGGATTTTGCTACCTGTTTAGCTAGTAGCAAATACAACCGTGTCACATCCTATTAGCTATTAGCTTGTTGATGTGATAAAGAAGAAAAAACTGGTCTAAACTGAAGCAAAACAAAACAGCGTATCTACCTGCACCAACAGTATGGTGTATGACATTGTTTTCTATATTCAGTCCATTCGTTGTATACACACCAATACCAGTATTGAAACCATGATGGAAACTATTGCCTCGGATGTAGGATGAATTCTGGATTATATCACCAACATCTCGGAATGCCAAGGCATACCTTGGATCAGAGTAATCAGGCCAACCTTCTTGACCACAATTCTTAAATTCCACATTTTCAATTCTACCATTCCCTACAAAGATGATAATGATAAGACACTATCAGCACTATTAAATCAGATATTTAAAAAGGTACAGTCAGTCTGAGAATGTGAGTGATTTCGTTCAAATCAGAAAAATATTGTTTCATCTAGAAGCTACTAGACCACGTTGTGTTTCATTTGATAATAGTAATAATAATAATCTATTACACCATAATGAAACAATTCAATTTAGGCAGGATAGTAATAAAATATTAGGGTTGTAAGGTAGCAAGACTATTATTGGTGCTGAAAATTTGCGATTTTCACATTTATTTATTAATTGATGAAATGAACTATACACTTTCAAATGATAGAGTAAACATAACATAGAATATCATGCAAGTTTGTTAAAATGTAGATATTCTCTCAGACACTAATAAACAGACTGGCAACGCTATTGTTCAGAGGTATCAATAGGTCTAATCCCCGGTGAAGGTGTGTCTTGGCTACGCTGGTGGTCCACGCTTTGCCGAATTTTGACGAATGCCGAGTACACACATCGAAATCCTTGGTCTTGTGTGCATTTTAGTCATTCTCTGTATTCAGTTCAGATCAGATCACCGAGAGAGTTTTACTTCGAGTTGCCGAATAATATATTTTTCAGCCAAAATTGACAATATTTTAAGAAAGTAGGGCTATTTGAATGTATAGACTATCTTCATAGTAATTTTCTTGAATGTATAATTATGAAAAAAGAACGATTTTTACTGGAACACAGCACTTGATTTTTCTAGGATAGTTCGTGTCGCCATGTTTACAATAAAGCTGGTCTTATGTTATTAAATTTTGCCAATCATGTATTAATATAATATAATATTCATCCTATTCCGAGCAAGATTAGAAGAAAGCGTTGCAGACCAAAGTAGTACAAGGTTAAGGTGCATGCACCCAGACGCTGCTGGAAAGTTGAAGGATAGCGACCATGGTTAGTATTACAACCAGCCTGACGAATGGATTATAGTAACAGGCAGTGACGACTGTCATATCAACAATATGTTTGTGTCGGAAAAAAAAAAAACGGCATCTTGTCCGACAACGTGACAGTGAAGTGCCAGATATTATTCGTTCTAACCATGGAGGTGCCTCCATGTTCTAACGAACAAAATTAACAGTATTCATAATTAATTTTTCCCGCTGCTAACTACTGAAAGGTCTGACATACTAGGAGTACCGAGAAGTATGAATCTTGAAGTATGTTCTCTGAATTCCTTACTCACGCTGAACGATCGATATTTTTCAAAACTAATCAAAGCTCTGGGAGCATCAGTGGTACACCTGATTGCACTATGACTGCTCAAGCCTTGAGTTTACGTTGCCAAATGTTTTGTGGCCTTAAAATTAATTGCTGCCCGTCTGTCTTTGGGGGTCTTGCACTCTTTCGCTATCTCATGTAATCCATAATGTTACGATGTGTTATCAGTAGCTATCTGACACGCAATGAGTGCTTACAAACACTTGAGTGGTTAGTCTCCGCCCCTGTTTGTTTCACAGATTAGTCAATTGCATATCCATGTGTCAGCCATTTTACCAAAATATAACTATCCCATTCCTTTATTTTTTTGGTTTCCAATAGCCTTATACATTTGGATGATCCTACACATGTTAAAACAGATCTTGATGTGAAAACAAATTGGTTATGCCAATAAACAAGCTTGAAAATCATTGTTGTGACTTCATCAATGTTTTCTAGAAGTTTATGTTTTCCAAAATACAAGGTATAAAATAAAGTATGTCATAGGATTAACATAAAATTTTCAGGTGACAATGGGAGGAACTTGAATGTGTCCAGACAAACGATTTTGTGGATTCTTTTCCAATGTGTTGTGGTTTGAGTTGGGACAATGCGACTAAAACTGAAATTAAAATTCAGCACACTACTTTTTAAAACGAGACGCATTCAATTTAGCAGACTAATGAACAACTAGGAAAAGTGAAAAAACAGCTTTTTATCACCAGCATAAATGTGTAATTATTTTTTTTACATAAAAAGTATTTTTTTTTTTACATTTGAGTACCATCGTAAATGGCCTACCAGCCGACAAAGATCAACAAAACACTAAACAAATCAATATGCATATGTATTCCATTCTGACTTGTTTTTGGACTAATGTCCAGGGATAGACAGTGAACAGACACATGCATGGACAGAACCCAAAGTCTTCATTTTGGAAGACTTTGAGAATAAAACAGATTGATGGTTACTCAACTTACCCACATAATTTATGCCTTCTTCCATAAACCTCCCAACGATTACCCGACAACCAAACGACTCATCAAATAGAGTACCAGCTGGGTTATCTGCACCTTCAATCACAATATTATGTGTTAATAATCCTACTTCAGCTGCTAGTGTGTAGGACCAGGATCCATCGGCAAGAGTATGACTTACACCTATTAGAGAAACAAATAGAGTGAAGTGTTATCAATGTAATCTGTGTGCACTAACTGAGATGTGTGTACTGCAAACTGTTATCTAGTTATAGTGTAGAGTTATCAATGAAATCTGTGTACAATCACTGAGATGTGTGTACTGCAAACTGTTATCTAGTTGTAGTGTAGAGTTATCAATGAAATCTGTGTGCACTAACTGAGATGTGTGTACTGCAAACTGTTATCTAGTTATAGTGTAGAGTTATCAATGAAATCTGTGTACAATCACTGAGATGTGTGTACTGTAAACTGTTATCAAGTTATAGTGTAGAGTTATCAATGAAATCTGTGTACAATCACTGAGATGTGTGTACTGTAAACTGTTATCTAGTTATAGTGTAGAGTTATCAATGAAATCTGTGTACCACAATCTGAGATGTGTGTACTGTAAACTGTTATCTAGTTGTAGTGTAGTTATCAATGAAATTTGTGTACAATCACTGAGATGTGTGTACTGTAAACTGTTATTTAGTTGTAGCGTAGTTATCAATGAAATCTGTGTACAATCACTGAGATGTGTGTACTGTAAACTGTTATCAAGTTATAGTGTAGAGTTATCAATGAAATCTGTGTACAATCACTGAGATGTGTGTACTGTAAACTGTTATCTAGTTATAGTGTAGAGTTATCAATGAAATCTGTGTACAATCACTGAGATGTGTGTACTGTAAACTGTTATCTAGTTGTAGTGTAGAGTTATCAATGAAATCTGTGTACAATCACTGAGATGTGTGTACTGTAAACTGTTATTTAGTTGTAGCGTAGTCATCAATGAAATCTGTGTACAATCACTGAGATGTGTGTACTGTAAACTGGTATCTAGTTGTAGTGTAGAGTTATCAATGAAATCTGTGTCCACTCACTGAGATGTGTGTACTGCAAACTGTTATCTAGTTGTAGTGTAGAGTTATCAATGAAATCTGTGTACAATCACTGAGATGTGTGTACTGCAAACTGTTATCTAGTTGTAGTGTAGAGTTATCAATGAAATCTGTGTACAATCACTGAGATGTGTGTACTGTAAACTGTTATTTAGTTGTAGCGTAGTTATCAATGAAATCTGTGTACAATCACTGAGATGTGTGTACTGTAAACTGGTATCTAGTTGTAGTGTAGAGTTATCAATGAAATCTGTGTGCACTCACTGAGATGTGTGTACTGTAAACTGGTATCTAGTTGTAGTGTAGAGTTATCAATGAAATCTGTGTGCACTCACTGAGATATGTGTACTGTAAACTGTTATCTAGTTGTAGTGTAGAGTTATCAATGAAATCTATGTGCACTTACCAAGATGTGTGTACTGCAAACTGTTATCAAGTTGCAGCGTATAATTATCAATGACGTTCAAGACAGTAAATATCTCCGTATGGAAAGGCTCATAGTCTGTTGGTGCTATGACAATTTCATCTCCAACTTTCCAGTCCACTGCATCTTCCATTGTTATTATATCATCACCAACATTAGCAGTAGCAGCTAAATGAGTCCAGTAGATATTAGGTTCTTTTCCATGAAGATCTAAGTCACCAAAGACACCTGTAAATTGATAAAGGAATGGATTTATGTAAACACTTACATTCTGCAGCAATTGTTACAATAAATGTTGTAACAAAGATGCAAAAGTTGAATTGCTCTTCCATAATGCTCAGTAACATACTCAGTAGATGCAAAACATGAATTGCTCTTCCACAATGCACTGTCAACTGCCTTAAAACATTACCTATAACTTTGGATCCCAAGTTAGGTCCACTGGGCAAAACTATGTCTGGAGTCAGGTGGTTTCCTTGTAAGAGAAATCTGAAATTATGCTCAAATGGTGCATCTTCCCAACCAACAACTAAACGTCCACCGCGGATGAAAACGTAAGTAGCGTTTATCATGTTGTTCATAGTGTCGTCAATCTCTAAGGTACCATAGATGAACAGCTTATTCATATAGGGCAGTTTTACATCAGCAACAATCCAAGTATCTGAGAAATTGAAATCAAATTATTAGTAATAAAACATATGACAAGCGACCTGATGGTCTGAATAGCTCTGCTGTCCTACAAGAACATTGTGGTGGCAAGTCAACTAATGCACACCCTTAAGACAAAACGCAGTTATCCCACAAAAAAGTTTGTGGTTTTGTTAAGAACATGCCAACCTAACTTCATCGAACAAATTGTTTACAAAAATTATGTACAACATAAATACATCAAAGCAATCAGGCAGTTAGTTACCAAAATTGACAAAAATATTTGGTAAAAATAGAAAATTATATTATTGTTACAAAATTGAAATATTTAATATTAGCCATGGATATTAGTATTTACACAATGCTCTTGCCATATCACAATTACGGTAGCTCTGGACATGAGGTCAACCCATGGACTCTACATATCCAAATAAATATACATATACTGATGCAATCACCATCATCTATGCATACATATTAACCATATACAATTATGATAGTGTTCATTTGAATATTAATGCAATTAACCGGTCCACAAAAAATATTTATGACAACAACACCAACATTGTCAAAGACACCAGACATTTTGCCACTACTAGTTTGCCTTCACTTCATTATATGGGAGAGCAGTTTTAAAAAAAAACTGAAAAATTAAGGATGTGCCTCAGTATTCTAACAAGTTTTAAAAGAATAAGCAATCACAACTTGGAGATAATGCTCTACATGTATAAAGTGTAGGTCGATTGGCCATTCAGAATATGATGAACAACATGTTCAGGGGAAAAAAAAACTGCAGCCAGTTTATTTGTGTTGAATGAGATCAAGCTCAAGGCATGTCACAGATACAACCCTTTATCAGCATCAGTTAAAACAAAATGGCCACCAATCAGCAATTTGCAAATCTGGTGCGGTTCATCATGCCCATGCATAAATTCTTAATTTTAACTACATGTAAAATGGCCACTACTTGACCACCTTGAATTGAAACACAAAAACAAGTGCATGTGCTTACAAAAAATGTATGTGTGATAGGATGTGTGATGTATGCGTAAGGAATGAATTTGATCAGTCAAGGCATGCAAAGTCCATGATTTCAGACTGTGTTTGAACACAAATGTCCAATTTTTTTTTTATTGAGCCCCAAAAAGTAAATTATTATGGAGCCCATGGAGTAAATTATTAAGGTACAAGAAAACAATGCAAATTTAAACGCTGTGAAGGTAGAAAAAACTGAAGAGCACCATCAAAGGAAGAGGAAGTGGTTAGAAAGATCATTGCCTAGCAGTGAGACACAAATGGTTTGAAATGATAACAACAATTATTAGACATGCTAACCTGGTAAGATCATGACATCATCACCATCAGCAGGTAATACACCATTACTTCCACCCCAACCATCTTCCACACCAGCCCAGGAAGCAACGTCAGACCACAGGATTGCATTGGTAGGACGTGCTTCAGGTGGTGGCTGGGGTACTGGTGTAATACAGTCTGGGTACAGACAACGGTACACATTGAAGGTAACATCACGGTTAACTTCTTCAGACCCTCCTTTACCAGATACTGAAAAAAAAACATAGCATAACTATTACAACTTACATTGTTTATTGTAAAACCTACTGTAACAGTAGATTAAATAACAAATGTATGAATGGATAACAAACAAACAATGCAATATTTTATCTTTGCATGGCAAAAATGGGTATAAAAGTCAATTTGAAAGCATTTTGCGTGGCAAATACAGGCTAAAAATTAGATGGGATCAATTCTGACCAAAAATTGTACTGTATTAAGGTAGAGATGCAGGTTCGTGGGCACTTGGGAGTGAAATTTTTTTTTTTTAGCTTTTTATTATCCAAACAGTCATGGCTACAGATTGTTAAAATTTTGTAGAATTTTGAATTGTGGAACATACTCAAAAGACGATTTTAAAATATAGATAACAGGGTAAACATCCTCTCTTTTGAATGCTTAGCAAGATTTAGCAAGGCTGTACATAAATAATAAAAAAAAAACATGGTGAAAAAAAGTAATGACGGGATCTCCATATTATGCACTATATTTAACTTTTTACAAAACGATAATACATTTAAATTTGGAACTGTTACAGCCATTTTAATTATGAGCATTAGCAAACTTCTTACTGAGTGAATTGTTATGCAAATTAGCAATTATCTCAGCTTCTTTTTAGTGCACATTCCAGAACTTTAAAAAAAATAGCTCCTAGACGCTTTGACCTTTTATTTTGATATTTTCACAAATTATGGACAATGTGTTTATCTTCAAAACGCCGTTGGGGCTTTGTTTTTGCTTGAATAGTGTTACAACAATCGTACAGACAACTAGCCTGGGTGTTAATTTATGCATAAACTTGAATTAGTAAAATTTGAGCTGCTGCCCAGCAAAATTGACAACTGGTAGACAGTTTTCAAGACAGCACTTTCCTCATAACAAACATATGTACCGGTACCCGTAAACCAATTTTGACAGGAAACAGAAGTATGGTTTAGAAGCTATTTTTTTTAAATCACTTTTGACAAAAAAAGCACATTTTTGTGCATATTTCAAACTAAAGTGTCCATAAAAAAAAAATACTTAAAAAAATTTCAAATTCATACAATAAGCTTTCCGAAAATATATAGTTTTGTGGACA
Organism: Saccoglossus kowalevskii; assembly: GCF_978046115.1. Taxonomy (NCBI): domain Eukaryota; kingdom Metazoa; phylum Hemichordata; class Enteropneusta; family Harrimaniidae; genus Saccoglossus; species Saccoglossus kowalevskii. The sequence goes on along the minus strand of NC_140650.1, from coordinate 29,816,686 downwards.
AGGAAGGTCATCTTAGTTTCCTAATTAACTAATTAAAATACCTGTCAGGTAAACTGAATCTCTACCTTAATCTTAATGTTCCTCATAGAATAATATAACTTGACTTGTATACAAGGTCCTAAAAGTAAATAAGGTTCCTTATGTGTTCCTCAATTACTACATATATTGTATGAATTTCAACATCCCTTATAAAATAATATACATGTAGCAAGAAATGTAAAATAAAACATTCACAAATAATAGTGCAGTAATATATATTATAGCACAATAAAATACTAGCCAGATTTGAAAAAGGGTGCGAATTTTATAGTGATTAAATAAGATTCCCAAATTTGAAGATGTCCAAATACAAATTATTTATTTTAACCACAAGAAGATAATTTTAAATTAAATTCATTGAATATCTTCAAAAATATACATAGAACAAAGATCCCAATCTGGTTAATATACCGGTAATATCCAACTTTGAAAAAAAATTAATAAACCTGTTTGAATTATTGTAAACACAAGAAAAAGTTTTTACATCAGAGCAATCAACAACGGTGGTTGTGACAACAACAACAACAACAACAACAAGTCATTGTCAATGACACGTCCCCGTTCCGTTCATATTTGAGTGACATATACATTCAAAGCAGATCATGACCGAAATGCACCTGCATATGTACAACACATTGTGCTAAATCTGAACAAAATCCATCCATGCATGACTGAGATCCGGTTCTGGAATTGTGAAAATATGTGATTTTGATGCATTTTCGGCCTTAAAATGGCCATCATTCCGCTATTGTTAAGCAGATCATGAAACAAATGCACATATCTATTTGTGACATGATGTACCATGTGTGTGTGAAGTTTGAACTTGATCAATCCAGACATGTCTTGGATACGGATCCAGAACTGAATTCTTTAACAAAATGGCCGCCAGTCGGCCATTTCGAACTTGATCCGAAAAAAAAAAGACATGCATCAAGGTCCTATTATGTTTAATGTATGTACCAAATTTGAACAAAATCCATCCATGCATAACTGAGATACGGGTCCGGAATGGTGAAAATGTGCCATTTCAATGCATTTTCGGCCTTAAAGCTGCCCCCATTTGGCTATCGTTAATGAGATCATGAAACAAATGCACATACATATTTGTGACATGATGTACCTTGTGTGTGTGAAGTTTGAACTTGATCAATCCAGACATGTCTCGGATACGGATCCAGAACTGAATTCTTTAAAACAAAATGGCCGCCAGTCGGCTATTTCGAACTTGATCCGAAAAAAAAATGACGTGCATCAAGGTCCTATTATGTTTAATGTATGTACCAAATTTGAATGAAATCCGTCCATGCATAACTGAGATCCGGGTCCGGAATGGTGAAAATGTGCGATTTCAATGCATTTTCGGCCTTAAAGCGGCCGCCATTTGGCTATCGTTAATGAGATCATGAAACAAATGCACATACATATTTGTGACATGATGTACCTTGTGTGTGTGAAGTTTGAACTCGATCAATCCAAGCATGTCTCAGATACGGATCCAGAACTGAATTCTTTAAAACAAAATGGCCGCCAGTCGGCCATTTCGAACCCAATCCCAAAAAAAAATGACGTGCATCAAGGTCCTATTATGTTTAATGTATGTACCAAATTTGAACAAAATCCGTCCATGCATAACTGAGATCCGGGTCCGGAATGGTGAAAATGTGCGATTTTGATGCATTTTCGGCCTTAAAATGGCCGCTATTCGGCTATCGTTAATGAGATCATGAAACAAATGCACATACATATTTGTGACATGATGTACCTTGTGTGTGTGAAGTTTGAACTTGATCAATCCAGACATGTCTCGGATACGGATCCAGAACTGAATTCTTTAAAACAAAATGGCCGCCAGTCGGCTATTTCGAACTTGATCCGAAAAAAAAATGACGTGCATCAAGGTCCTATTATGTTTAATGTATGTACCAAATTTGAATGAAATCCGTCCATGCATAACTGAGATCCGGGTCCGGAATGGTGAAAATGTGCGATTTCAATGCATTTTCGGCCTTAAAGCGGCCGCCATTTGGCTATCGTTAATGAGATCATGAAACAAATGCACATACATATTTGTGACATGATGTACCTTGTGTGTGTGAAGTTTGAACTCGATCAATCCAAGCATGTCTCAGATACGGATCCAGAACTGAATTCTTTAAAACAAAATGGCCGCCAGTCGGCCATTTCGAACCCGATCCAAAAAAAAATGACGTGCATCAAGGTCCTATTATGTTTAATGTATGTACCAAATTTGAACAAAATCCATCCATGCATAACTGAGATCCGGGTCCGGAATGGTGAAAATGTGCGATTTTGATGCATTTTCGGCCTTAAAATGGCCGCTATTCGGCTATCGTTAATCGGATCATGAAAAAAATGCATGTGCATATGTCCCATATAAGGTGTGATGTATGAGTGAAGTTTGAACTTAATCGGTCCATGCATGTTCGAGATACAGGTGATCACGGACGCACGGACACACACAGGGCAAAACATAAGTCCCCGTTTTCGGACTGCGTCCGAACGGGGACTAACAACAAAGACACACATTCCCCTCGCATATACCCTGCTTTTCATCTATGACGATACAGACAAGGAAAAAAAATTTAATATTACGAGCAGAATCAAAGGTTTAGATAAAAACATGAATCCCCAAGTTCCTATATATTGTTTACGGTTGGTACCAAATCCGCCCATACAAAACTAGTGGAATAATAAAAATGTCAGATTTGTGAAATAATGAAAATGCAGCTGCAAAATGACTGAGATTTATTTCCAGAGTGATCAAATCAGTGAAAGTGTACCTGAAAAAAATGGTTAAAATACATGACTACATGTGTCAGTCAACAAAATGTTAAACAAATGACATGCATGTATACCCTATATGTATTATAATGATGTAATATAATCAGTCCAGGCATGTTGAGAATTTACACCGGATGCACAAAACCAAAAATATGGACTGTATATGCAAATGGCTATTATGTATTTTTCAAAATCATATAACAAACAGTTCAGCTACAGTTTAGTTGATTAATACAACCAAAGTCAGGCTTACAAGTGTGGGTGTAATATAGAAAGCATGTACAACAATAAAATTCTATACTTACACAGATATGACACAGAATGAGTAGCATTATCAAAGTAGAAGTCACCATTGTCATTATCATCATAGGTCACCATTTTTTCAGTAGTGTCAGCCATATGACCAAGAATAGAGAAGCGGTCAGGAGTTTGTGCAACAGAGTGACTTATAGTAACATAATCAGTAGGTTCCATATTATAGAGAGTGCCAACGTATGAGATATTTGTGAGTTGTTCAGCATCTTCCCATACCATGTTGTAATTCTTTCCATCTACCAGAGTAATCATCCAACCATTTAAGTGAGTGAGACGCACCTTTTCATATGGGACGATGCTTGAGCCATAGTCATTTATGAAGTTAACACCTTTGTATAGCAAAGAGGAAGTGGGACGGTTGAATGCGAAACGATGTATTTTCACAGAGTTATCACACACAGCCCCTGGTGAAGTACCCATGTTGAATGCTAGATCAGTGGCATCACAGTGATCGGATGGAAGAAGACCATTATTAGGGGTTACAATATAATTAGCACTGCCAGTCAGTGAACCATCCAAATCAACATATACAGCTTCATGCTCCCACTGAAAACCAACTTTGTTTGGTGAGTTAAAAAATTCTAAATTCTGAAATTTAGTTTTCCATCCTCCTTGTCGGGTTTTGCAATGTGCACAGGCTCTCAGAGCTGCACAACGGTCCTCATCAAAATTGATAAATTTAACGCCATCGACAGTCAAAAAAGCTGACTTGGGTGTTTTTATCCCTGCAATAGTACATGATGCTGATGCATTGATAATGCTGCTATGACCAATGACAACTGAATCTTTCACCATAGGACCATCAACATAACCACCGCTCACTTCACCCATTACAATTCCAGCCTTGTCATTGTTGAATACCACAAATTCATGCAGCTGCACAGGACCAGAGTGAACAACTTCGGCTCCTTGTTCATTGTTCCATGAAGTCAGGTCGTAAAAATGACTAAGTGTTGGTGTTTTTGAACTGCATGTACCGCCTTCCATCGGTGTGTATTCTGGGAAAACCCATAGTCCATACCACCCTAGGGAATGCGCTGTATTGTTCTTGAACTCTTTTACTGGGATGTTCCTTGGGCATATTGTGGAAGTAAAAGATGGGCCATCAGGATGTGCAAGCATTTTATACCAAAAACCAAAATGTGTACTCCCAGCTGCAGCGTTGTGTCGAACAATATTATCCGGATTGCTAACCCAGAAAACAGCCGGTGTTATGTCACCATTGAGTAAACTAGAAGTTGCCCTTACAAAGATACCCAAGTTATATTGTATAATATTGTTAGTTTCTATGCCATCCTCCATGAAATAAGCATGACCCATAATATCAAATGCTACGTTGTGTTCAACTAACAGATTACGTACACCATGTATGGTCACAGCACGATTGAATGTGTGATGAATACCACATCCACGGACATAGGAACCAGACACATCACCGCTCATGTGGAAATGAATCGGGTAACGACCAAGGCGAAAAGCCTGACCAGCATGTGTTACTTCAATGTATTCAATTCTTCCAGTAACCAAGTTTGCATCCTGCTCCTTAGCACCAAGTTTAATTTGAATGCCAAAACTGTCACTGCCAGTCTCTTCACCAAATCTACCTTGGATACATGTCTGAGTGGCAAACTGATCTATAAAAAAAAAATTAAAACAAGTCATGTCTTGTTGGTCAATAGTAAATAAAACTGAATTGAGTCAGTCATTTTTAATCAGAACTGGTTTATAATGTCGCTTTTTCTAATTTGTTTTGGCTATATCTATGGTCGCCTTTCCTTATTCACACAAATTTTCCATCAGTCAGCTAATCTGGAAAACAAAATGACGTGCATCAAAGTCCTATTTGTACTAAGTTTGAACAATTGATGTCTACATATGTTTAAGATCGATCAAGAGCAGAATTAATGATTGTTTTTCATACATTTTGAACATTAACACCACTCTCTATTTTGTAAATATTAAAAATCGATTCTCATATGGTTTGCTTGAGAAATTCAATGTTTATTCTCAAAAGAGACACAATTTCACTTAAAGCGGTACCGTCGTCGCGCTGCGCATGTTTGGGTGGTGAGTCCCACCAGTCGAAATATTTCCCATAATGCAATCTGTCACTCTTGAGTACCAACACACAAAATGGCGGCGAAAGCGATGAAATATAGAAACCGGGACAAAACTAAAATCTACTTGGGAGCTTCCCACGGCAATTGGTGTGACACCAAGAACGTACAATTTTCTGGAAAGTCAAATGCAATCTTTGCAGCACATCTTTTAGATGTGCATCGTAGATACTGTCGCGATTGCTTCCCGGAAAACTCGGAATCGGAACGCGAGTGTGATGTTGTTGGTCAACTTGAACTTGATACTGTTCATGAAGAAGAGTCGACATTGAAGTAAGTGCAATTCATCATGTGTTTTTGAATGTATACACGTTTTATCTTTATACAATTTACAAGATGAAATCAGTCATAACAATTTGTTCACAGCTGATCTCGTCACTAACCGCAGTCGTGTTCATTGGGGGCTGATCACATCACGTCATTCTCATGCAGCTGTCGTCGTCCAGTGATAGAAAATTTACAGTATTATCATGAACGTGTATAGATTACTCGAATTCAAAAAAACTGAGGTACTAAGCCAGTATTTACTGGATAAATCAAACCATCGTGCGGCGATCGTAGTGTTTACGCCGCAATATCCGATCACGGAGAAACCGCCGATGCAGTCATGACATATGAGAGCGTAACCGTGATACTGTACTAACAAATGTCTTGCGCTGAGTGTTTTTTTTTCTTCTAACAATTCGACATATATAAATAGTGCAGTAAAAGAATATGGACTGCATTCCCCTGTTTATTATTCACTCTGTTTCGCAACATTGAAATATACTTTTACCAATTAAAACAATTTACCTATAAATACAAATGAAAGTCATTCATTCAATATTATGTATTTATTCTCATAGTGTGTTATCACCTATTAAGGTCAAAGATTCAGGTATTTCTGTTTACAAAGTATAGGGTTGTTTTTCTGCAACAAATTTTGATTTTGAAATTCCAATAAGTATAATATAATTTCAATGAATACTAATACTTATATTTGTTTCCCCCCTGTTATTTTTTCTAATATGTAAAATTGTTTCTATGTAGTTAGTAAAAATTTAAATTGTTTTCTGTTTTTAATCAATGCATTGTTGAGTTTTAAATGTTATATACTACTAGGTATAAATTTTTTTTGAAATAATTTGTTTATCAGATAATTGTTTATTTTTCATTGTTTCATTGATATTTTACATACATATACCCCTGGTAATAGCAATGGGTGTATGTTTTGTTATTACCTGATTTGATATAAAATTGGAAAGAAACATTAAAATCTGTAGTTCAGCTACTATCTGTTTTTGATAAATCAGAATAACTACTATTTATTTATAAGCCATATCAATGTGACGCTGATTGACATTTAACTTGTTGATTTATCAGTGCCCTGTTTGTAGAATAAACCAAGTTTATTACCATAGACCTGGTTAATTAAATTTATTGTGTGTCATATAGATATGCTAAGCTTGTCATATGATTTCAATTATGAAATGCTTTTTGATATATTGAGCAATGTTTTTTTTTTCTGAGCTGAATATATTTTAGTTTTAACACTAAATACAAAGCACACTCCATAACAATCTCATACAGGACTGCATATATACTTGGTACTGTACATGCTTATATTGATAAATTCCATTGCTATTCATTTTTCACAGTTGTAGAACCTGTTCCAGTTGCTTCGTCTACTCCTGTACGCCCTAGGCATTGTGAACCACAAGTCATGTAAGTGTAATGCTAGTACAATTTTTATTTATTATTTGTCATCAATACACATGATTACTTAGCAGATGTAACATTTTTACATTCCAGTGTGGCAATATATTTGATATTGATTGCTGAATGAAGTTCAGCATTATTAAAAGTCATTATTCTGACAAACATGCTGAAGGGGTTGTTGTCTCTGGTCCCTTTTTGTTGTTGCCAGTGCTGAATGCATTTACTTGTCACCTTTCTGAATATATACTCAGCCCTCTATTACTTTCAACTATTACCATAGGATTGATCCTGAAGAAACGCTAACTGCAAGTGAAGAAGAAGATGATGGTGATGAATATGACAATGAGATATATATATCTAGCAATATCAGGTTTGCAATACTTATTGTTGTGGCAATGTTTGTGTATCTATCTGTATCTCTAATGTTTTGTGTTTTTGGCAAAATTGGGGTCAAAACTGAATTTTTTACTTCTCACAATACCGCTACTTAGAATTAGCGGTGTGGTTCTCTTCCATATTTGCTCATTCATTGACAGTAAGGAAGTGTAGCTTGACCGTGAACCGTGACCGTTAATAATGAATACAGTATGTGCTTGCTCCATATCTCGATGCTTTCAAAGTATTATATATAATTTATTTACAGAAATATCCAAAACTGCTCTGTTGAGGATGTTGTGCTTAATTTTGATTGTCATGGTACTGATGACAATGGAGTCACTCAAGATGATGATGATGATGATGATGGTGACGATTCATCTGTTGATGCTGTTGATATGATAAAAGCTCCTAAGTGTATAGCTTATGTGTCTACAATTGTTAACCTGGTGAAAAAGCTTCATGGAGATGTGTGCTGTCGTAACGAATGTGAGAAAAAACTCACCTACAGCCATTCTCTGGTTGGAACTGCTCTCACAATTGAATGGGTTTGTTCTGACACTCATAGAAATGGCAGATGGCAATCGCAACCACGTTATGATGGTATATTCGCTACCAATCTGCAACTTTCCATGTCTACATTATTATCAGGAAACAGTTTTAGGAAAATTGAACTTTTGTTTCGGTTTGTCAATATCGCCTGCATTTCAGAAACTACTTTTTTGCGTGTTCAGAAAATTTATGCTGCTCCTGCCATCCAAGCATACTGGAATACATTGCGAAAGGACTTGCTTGAGTCATATGATGGAAGTGTTATTCTTTGTGGAGATGGGCGTAATGATTCGCCGGGCCATTCTGCTCAATACTTATCATATAATTTTGGAGATTCTGCCTCTAAAACCATTTTACACACGGAAGTAGTAGATGTTAGAGAAGTTGGTGGAAAAAGTCCAAACATGGAACGCCTTGGCTTTGAAAGATCCATTGACCAACTAAAGACAATAATTAGGATTGAAGAAGTTGTCACAGATGCTCATATACAGATTGCAGCACTCATGCGTAAGTAATTACATTGTCCACTTTTGTCTCCGTATTTCTTATACAACAGTGCACAATTACATAACTGACTTGTACCATTCTAGTTGTTGCAGTCATGATGAAACACAACTATTAGAGTACTTTCAGTTAAAATAAAGCTGTAATATGTGTTCTTATTTGACCTCCAGTCATTAAAACAAATTGGTTGATTCTTTGTGTGCTGGGACTTGTTGTTGAATGTTTGAATTGCAAGAGATTGAGCATCTCTGCTGTGCAGTTCAACCATAAAAAGGTGTAAAATAACAAGCTTATACAAAATACAGAAATCGTGCATTTTATGCCCGGACATTGTGCTTGCCACTACACATCTTGAATGATACCTTACTATATGTTGTATTGAGACATAAATTTTTATATTAACAGCATATTATTCATAAATTATTCTGAGTATCAACTTCATGTGTTCAGTGAACATCCTTTTTTATGGCAATCAGCTTTAAAAAATTTGATAATGTTGCAGTTATGTGAGCAATGTGGAGGCGAATCAAGAAATCAGGAATCATTCCAATTTACAAGTTAAATGATCTTCCCATCATTATGCTTATGGTATGCTTCTTTTCAGGCAACTGTGATAAGTACACAGACATAAAACATTCATGGGACCTGTGGCATGGTGGAAAAAATATCCTTAAAAAGGTTGTAGAGGTAGGTTACAAATGTTGATGAAGTACACAAATGATATCACATAATATTGCTATATTTTAGTTTTTCATTGACTTAATCCCCACCAGCCAACTTCCAAGCTTTCCAATTTTCCGTTTTCATGTAATGGTTTCCATCTGATGATCAACAAATTAGCATTTTGTTTTCAGGCATCAAAATCAAAGAATTGTAAGGAACTACTTGTGTGGGCAACTGCGGTTAGAAACCATTTTTGGTATGCTTCCAAGGAATGTGGTGGTGATGAGAGGAAAATGAAGGTATATGTCATATTTAGTTTATGTGTTTTAGTTGAGCACTAGAGTGTTGTGTATTCTTCTATATAATTATATTATAATTACATGGGTACAAATATCATGTTGATCTTTTGCAGGCAATTTGGTTTGGCATTCTGCATCATGTGGTTAATGAACATGAGTGGTTATTGAATGTTGATGGTACATATGGTGGATGTGCTCATGAACCCCTGTCTGTAGAAAACCAGTGTAAGCCTTGGCTCAAAAAAGGATCACCTGCTCATTTGGCCCTTAGAAATATTGTAGAGGATAAGCGCCTGCTGAAAAATCTTGGGCACTACACTAACTTCAGGTGCACATTATCATTGTATTTTATGACTATCTTTCAGCGCAGGATTTTAAACATAGTGTACATGAACTTGTTACACATTTTCATTTCTGCTATTTTATATGATTAATTAAAATATGTATTTTTTGGTTTACATCATCAGACATACTGGTTTCTTGGAATCTTTTCATAGCCACATGTTGATGTATGCTCCCAAACGACACTCGTACACGTAAGTATATTATCATATGCAACTTTGTAGTAGAAAAACTTATGACTTATCAAGCTACTCTCAATAAAATCTAATAATAAATGTTCAATGTATGGTTCTTTCAGATTTGTTGGATATAAGGCTAGGACCCAGCTCGCTGCCATAGATTTTAACATGCATGCTGGACGTGAACAAGCTGTTAGTGAAGATGGACAACCAAAGTACGTAACAAAACACTGCCAGTGACAAAATTAGATCTTGTTAGAAATTGTGTTTATGAATTGATTTCCACTGAACAAAAATCAGATCTCATTCATTGATCTGAATCTGATCAATTTTTCATAAGTAAAAAATACTTTCTTTACTAAACTTTGTAATTCAATAGCCTGTCCAGGATATTTTGGACAGATGGGTTGAATGATAACGTTTTTTGGTATCCCATTTTTGTGTTGGTGACGCTACTCATACAAATCGAAACTACTATTAGTTTTTGGTCAAAGTGATCATGAGTAGAATTTGAGCAGATCTATTTTGTGAATGGCTCCTAATTTTACTTTAGAAAACTGTTGTTATTTCTTGCTTCCATACTTTGTATGACTGGACATGTTTTTTCTATCTAGGTTCAAAATCAACTATTCAAAACAGTCAAAAAGATTCTACCCGTCAGCTGTATTGGTTCCAAAACAATATACTTATATTACTGAGCTACAAGAACTTGTATTCAGGATGAGATCTACTGTTGAAGGGCATTTGTCTCAGCACATATCATTTGCTGAAGATGATCCACGCCGAATCCACAGGAGAAGATCTCTTATGGACCCACCAAGCTTGTCAGATCTTGTTTCACAACATCTGAGTAGATTTTCAAGATCATCTACATCAGATTGTACTACATCTAACCAGGTATTGTAACAGAATCTAATTACTTTAGTGTTATTTATATTAGTACTGGATTCTGCTCCAAATCAGCCATGGGTCAGTAACAAGTTTGGGTTTTGATACAAGAAACCAGAAACCACCCAGAGTTTCAGTAAAAATCTTGAAATTTTTATTTCAAAATGGAGCAGGTTTTTTAAACGTAACATTCGCACTTTCTTGGAAACCCCTTGTTGATTCCTGTATTCATAAGTTTTGTGTATTTTTGTTATGGGTCAGTTGTATATTGTACTAATGAAGTCCTTATTAAAAATGACTGGGTACAAACAAATCTTGCTGTACATGTTTCTAAGTACAACCATGGCATGATTTTTCCTGTGGCTGTACTGACTAACATGTGCAGCAATATTTTTTTTGGAACCGGCCAAATTTCATATGCGCCTCACTAGTACATTAAAAGCTAACAGCCAAATCATAATAAAAATATAGGTTCACTCAACACTGCTTATGACCCTATAATACAATCAACAAATACAAATAGACCTTGAACAACATAATTTATAAGAGTAACCGTGTTATTGATGTATGGAGGGTTTTCTGCTTTATAATACAACGTGCAGGAAAAGTCTGTATTTGTTTCTCACATTAATTTTACCATCTGCAACTAGTTTCAGGCTGACAAGTTTTCTCAAAATTTGTTTCTTTTTCCTTATTACAGACTACTTGACACATGGGGCCAGGAACAGCCACTGATGACGCTGTATACAATCAAAACCTGTTTCGGCGTGCATACTACAGTGTAAAGGCCAGAAACAGTTGTTAAATATGGTGTCCAGTTTAGTATGATAGAAAGTGGGTCAAGACTGAATATTCGTGGTTCCAGCGTTTCATAATAAATATTTTCTATCAATAAATGCACTTTCAAATGATATTCATCATAACCTTGTTAAAGAAAAAGTCAAGCCAAACAACATAATGACCCCTCAAGAAAAAGCTCCATAAATGTAGGAGAATGCAATGTTTTCATTCTCTAGATATTCAACTTTTCATCCGTATTACCGTATGTAGTCAAGCAAGCAAAGGATTATGGGTAAAGTCTGACATCATAGAATCTGTTGTCAGAAATTGAGAAAATGATTTCATCTATAACTTCAAAAGTGAAAACTTCAAATTGGCTGAAAGTTTAGAACATGGTAGCATATATGTACTTGTGCTTCTAAAATAGTTGTCATGGAAACAGAACTGAAAATATTTATTTACATGTTTTTTTGGGAGTATTATGTTGTTAGCCTTGACTTTCCTTTTAAAGGTCATTAGCATATTGTGTACGCAGTGTGCATGCTTCTGTCCCTTCTCCTGTATTGACTGCTCAGCAAAAGATTTGTACACACTCCTACCATGTCATACTCTGTAATATGCCAGAAGTGCTGTAGTAAGAAAACCATGAATAACATCGAATGCCAACCAAGAAAACTGAATGTGAAAAGTTTATTTTTCTATATTGTACACTACATAGAAGTATGACTACAGCAGCTGAACAAATTTGGCAGTTTGAAAGGCCATGTTAGTCATCTGACCACATAGATCAAAGGGAACTCTATTATTGCTAACATCCAAGTTTAAAACCCAATGTGACCAGAGAATACTGTAAACAGTTACAATTTGGCGGCTAGAAAATTTCATGATTTTTTAATTTGAGGCACATCAGCGGCAATTGAATTTTGTGAAAGTTGCCTGGAATTTAAAGCCACATAATTTTTTTATTGACTCTCTCATACTGGTATTTGTATCTGTGCTACGTTTAACAATTACAATGCCTGCCAAAGCTTTGAACGTCGCCAGATTTAAACGATGATACTGTTTTAAACATGATTTTCAGGTTTTCGTAAAAATGTATAGCAAGCAAAATTAAAGCGGTTTACAGTATGGCTATTGAGATTAACTATCATATAAATTCTGTTTGGAATCTAGCTGCTAATTTTTTTATTCTCTTATTTATACAGTTGTTACAAAGTGCATTATTAAATGTGACTAACTGATTAGTATTTATAATATAAATCAAGACCAGAGATGATCAATCCTGTATTGCACCTTCTTTAAAGCCAACATATACATTATTGGGGCTAGGAAATCTTCGCCTTACTGCCCAAACACAGCATGATGGTACAACACGACGGTTACCTTTCCCCAAACGTCCATATTGCCAATAAATAAATTGCCTATAGGCATAGTGACGAAAACATGCATTGTCTCTAAGAGGATTCTCAGCATATACATCAGCCACCACTCTCATTGCTACTTCAAGGACATCACCATCTAATACTAAATGTTGGAATAACCAAGAACCAGTAAGACACTCTTGGCCTTGTCTGACAACACAACATTTGTTCTCAATCTGAGTTGGCATATTTATGCATTGTCCACACTTGCACCATGGTGGAGTAGTCTCATTAGGCTTGGGAACAGGTAGTGGATCTGGAGGTGGATTACTGATGGTGGGGTCTGAGCCTTCTTGTAATACCAAGTCAGCACACGCACCTGGTTGACGTCTGAACAACTCTAATGTTATATGCTCAAGCCTTTCTCTGGGTAGACCACTAACAAATTCCTGAAAAATAAGAAATTTCATACATGTATTTGCAACTGTAAACAACAATCATACCACTGACTAAAATGACATGGGTAATTGAAACACGCACACAGTAAACATAGTTTTTGTTTTGGGGGGAGGGTTGAATAACAAATTCAAGTACTGCTCATAAAAAATGGAAATAGATTGTCTTAATTCTGCACTTAGGTCTTATGCACTTCTGAAAAGGGGCGATTTAAAAAAAGAATAACATTTATGAGCACAAATCCCTATTTCTGAATTATTGTCAGACGTGGTGTAATTCTATTTGCACATGCGTAACCTACATAGCAACAGGTGAGGGTAGGACAAAAATATAAAAAGTCAAATGAACACCGGTCGACATGCAACCCGGAAGTCAGTGAAGTCAGTGACATATTTGAAAAAGTTTTTTAAAGATAGTGGAGTGATTGTGGGTGGCTACAAACAAGGGCAGCTGGAAGAACTATTTAAGACAGCTGAGAAACATGAATTGTCAGTTAAAAAGGTGATTTTCAGAAAAAAACAGACTGAAATAGAGATGGTATGTGTATGTGTGTGAATACGACAGTTTTTCAACTCCCAAAAAATATAAAAATATTATGCTATAGCCAAAGATAATTTGCATGCTCGTTATTCTTGCTTAGGCAGAATAGTGTGCAAATTGTCAGAGGCTGGTACGAGTTAGTTGAAAGAAGGTGGCAGTTTTATTTCAGGTGAATTTTTGCGTTGAGATTTGGAAACATTGATGTTCGGTGCACTGCAACTCTGTGCGTTTGGAACATTCAAAATATGTCCTAGCTTCCGGTTTGTTGTCTCCAGGTCACAGAATATGTGTAAGCGCTATCAAATCTTTACCTGCATTTTTCTTTTGTGGTCTCTTTGTTTATCCTCCTCACTGAGCGGCACCTGTCTCTGCACCACTAGTCGTCGTTTTCTCTGAGGGATGCGAGTGTTCACTGCTACTGCATCTTCAGCCCCATCTGAGTCTTCAGATGTAGAATCCTAAAAACAAAGATAACATAATATTAAATGCTTGGAAATAATATTTTTATTAGTTTACAGCCACAAAAATATTGAATTAGGTAAAAAAAAAAAATGAAAAGGTTATTAATGCAATAAATTATATATTCATGGGAAAAACATTGAAATGTAGGTAAATTATGCTTCATAGCCAGGTGTAAATTAAAAATCTCTACTGTAAACATAGTTGAACAAAAATCACATTCAGCATATCATCTAATCCATATTGTATATACTTCTATTTTATGATTTTATTTTCACCCTAAATATCCCCACAAACCAATAAACAAAATTTCAGAGGTGTACACAAAGGGTATATGTCTAAATTATTTCCCTTGATAATTGTACATGATATGGGTGTTTGTCATATTAGGTGACTATAATGGTAGGTTGAATAAAAAGAAAAATATATTTTCATGACAACTAGTCCTGAATGGTTTAATTTTAATCTAAATTTATATACAACAATATAGTTTTGATTAGTAAATTTTGAATGCTGTTCGTGGAATAAAAACTGGCGTACATCAAACTTCATACAGTTGAGGCATGTAACAAGTCTAAATTTACCATTGATTTCCACAAAATTAACTTTGTAAAATTACAACTACACATATCTGGGAATAGTAATAAAATCATATGGCAAGTTTCAAAAATGTAATGTCACATCTGGCTACAAAAACAGACAAATCAATTTACATTTAAAATAATCTCTCTAGAATTTTAGATATATAGACCTAAAAATGAGATTATTTAACATCTTAAACAAATCAGTTATAATCTATGAATCAAAATGTTGGGGCACTGGAAACTAAAATTCAAGAAAACGATACAAACAATTTCAAGGATGAATTTAAAGAAAGACTTCCTTTTGTACCCCACACAAAATATTGGGGGGGGGGGTACCATAACTATTTTTGATAAATAGGTGAGGTGAAAATTTTTTTGGTGGGTGTATAGTATTTTGGTAGGATCAATCACTATCAATCAATATTTCTTTCTGAAGATGTTCTCAACAAATAGTACAAAATCATATTATTTGGCTGCAAGAGCATTGTTGTGTCAATACACACTACTACTCGGTGTGACATTCAGGCAATAAAATATTAGCAGCATGTAATAGAATTCCAAAATAAACAAAGCAAGCTTACAAGTATTCACATGATCAATATAATTGGATAAATACTGTGTCATGGAATATCAAGAAGAGACACATAGTCTGTGCATTTGATTATATAACTTCCTGGACTATCATTTACAAGGCCAATGACTGTCAATAAACAAAACACACAAGCCCTTCCAACTACTGTTTTAGTGTTGCATTAGCAGCATCTTTTTAAGTTATAAATTCCTGCTTGTAATGACTTTGACATCTGTTTTATTTGTTTATTTTTATTTTATGAAAAGGGAAAGGAAATGGTCACAAGGTACAAGCAACAAATATAAAACAATATGCTAAATAACAAAATACAATCACTAAATTACTAAATAATACAAAATTACTAAAATTAAAATGGCTATTAATAATATACGCATGCTAGGCAGTGGATAACCCTGCGTGTGCTTCGATAACTGTGTGTTCCGAATACTTAGCGACCCACCCACCCTTGGAACCCGAAGACCGGTAATCGTGAGCTACAGAACTGTATTTGGCTAGGTGGTGATTTACCGCAATGACGGTATTATCATATTTAATACCTGATAACTATTACATGTTTGTCTCATTTGAGGTACGTGATTATGAATAAATGATCCACCCAAAATGTACAAAAACCAATGTAAAATTTACATGGAGTAAAAAATAGAAATATAAAGTTTCGCTTACCGATGCCTTATTCATGCATGGCCGGTGTTTACCACAACTACATGCATCGTTGCACAATTCGTCCCATGTCTTGCAAGGACAAGCTCCACGTCCGTGTTTCCGCATACAGGCACCTTTGCATTTGCAGGACCTTGGTTCATCAACGTTTTCAACTGTTCGCAGTGCTTCCTCAATCATCGCTAAATCGTAGTTTGCCGCCATTTTGAATTAGAAAAAAATAGCGAGGTGCATTGTGGGCAACAAAAGGTGTTTGTAAATAAAAACTCTGGACATGCGCAGCGCGACGACGGACCCGCTTTAAGTTGTGATATGAAGTTGAGATACAGGAATAAATTTGCATCTCAATAAAAGTTGAAAAATTGCAATTCAATAAAACTTGAATGATGTTTATTCCACAAAAAGTGGGACACAGGATTTGGCACCAAAAAAAGAAGGCACCAATTGAAACTCTGTGCTAGTATCTCCGTCGCCATTACAATGAAATTCACATTTCCTGGGATTGCATTACTGAATTATCGAGTGAAAGTATGTGACTTTGCTTGCATAACACATATAATGCTGTGCCCGAGCAATCAATTTCAATACAATGAAAGAACATAGTGCGACTATGCCCATTAAGAAGCTACATGACACATGAAGATGACACAGCCCCCCCACTTGTCAGATGTGATTATAGTTGATATGTATAAAATCGGGTAGGAAGATTAAGTTGAAAATCAAAAGTATCAAAGTTAACAGTTAGGACATCTATTAAATATTGTAAAATTTGCATCGATTTTAACAAAAATTCACAATCAATTGAATATAGAAATTCAATTGAGACAATATTAAATAGCAAATACATGAACTATTCACAAGATATTAAAAAAAATTCAAAATTAATTAAATATGCAAATGAGCTTGTTAATTAAGTTGAAACTCAATATTGCACAGCACATATCGTATATTGACTGATCAAGTAAGTCTATACCAACTTTGGTCTCATTTGGACTATTAGTTTGCAAGATATCAACAAAAATTCAAAGTTCATTAAATATGCAAATGAGCTTGTTAATTAAAATGAAACACAATATTGCATAGCATATATCTTATATTGACAAATCAAGTCTCTACCAAGCTTGGTCTGATTTGGACTATTAGTTCACAATACATTAACAAGAATTCAAATTAATAATTAAATATGCAAATGAGCTAATTAATTGATTCCTTGAAAAAATAAATCAAAGTGCATCTGTACCAGTGATCACTCTGTCTTTGTCTCAGCAAATTCGGTCCAGGCATCTCCGAGAAATGATGGACACACCCAAAAATTTTACAGGATTTTGACATTTAAAATGGCCGCCAGACAGCCATATTTGATCAAATCAGGAAATAAATCCATGTGAATATGTATACCTCTTCACTATGTCTTTGTACCTAGTATCAATGAAATCAGTCAAGGCATTTCTGAGAAATATCAATGGACAGACAAAAGCAATGATTAACAATCAAAATTTTATCATTTCAAAAAAGTAGAACAATGTGCATCTGTATGGGTGGTCCCTTTGTCTTTATAACAAGTCTCAACAAAATTGGTCAAGCCATCTCCAAGAAATGAGGATGGACACACAAGGACCGAATTTGACTGAATTTTCTTGAAACAATGAAGTCTTGAAACAATGCAATAATAATGTATTTTAATATTTTCACTAAAAATACTGGCTAAAATTTAGGTGAAACAATTCAGACCAAAAATAGAGAAAAACAATGAAGTCATATGATAATAACATAAAAAGATATTTATTACATGTATTTATAATCCTCAAATACAATGTAACTACTTTTTATAATAATGTTCCTTGTACAATAATATTACATAAACTTTATAAAAGTTCCCAAATAATAGCACAGAACAGTAATATCTATAAGCAAAATCTAGCTAGGCAAATACTAGCCGTATTTCGTGGGAAAAGTACCGGGGTACAGTACATTTTTTATTTATAATTATACTACATAATAAAAATAACCTATTGACAACACTTATCTGATACACATATCTCAGAGATCTTATTACTAACATGTAGTTCTTATTATAAGCAGTATAAATGCTTCCTTTCTGTGCATAATTTTAATCTTGAAAATTACACTTTCTAGTCACACCAAAATTAGACTTGGTTAACATTTCATAGTAATTGACAAGTTCCGGAATGCCAGAAATGCTTAATTTTTTGTGATTTTTGGCCAACATTCGGCCATTTTGAATCGAATCGTCAAAGAAATACATCTATATATTTATGACATGATGTATAATGAATAAATAAAATTTGAACATAATCAGTCAAAGCATGTCTGAGATATGGCTCTAGAACCACATTCATTAAAACAAAATGGCAGTCAGTCATTCATTTTGAAAAAAAATCTGATAATTAAAATGATGACTATCAAGGTCCCATAATGTCCAATGTATGTACTAAGTTTGAATAAATCCATCTGTAAACAGTCAAGATACAGTTTCAGAATGCCAGAAATGCTTGATTTTGATGATTTTAGCACAAAAATGGCCGCCACTCAGCATCTTGCATCAGATTGTGAAACAAATTGATGTGCATATGTATAATATTATGTGTGATGTATATGTGGAGTTTGAATGTAATTGGTCCAGGCATGTCTAAGATATAGGTCCCAGTATCAAATGGCGTTCAACAGGAACTACAAATGGCCACCAGTCAAACCAGAAGTGTTACATTGGTACAGTATGTGACAATTTACTGTCCTTATATAGTAGTAGAGTTGTTAAGAAACATATTTATTAAAGTATATAATTAAGTACATACCTGTATCAAACTCTTCAGGACAAGCTTCAATAACATCATTCCATTGACTGTGCACAGATCCTCTAACAAGTACATTGCGTGTTAGTAAACCTACTTCTGCTCTAGTTGTTAAAACTACACCATCTATTGTCTCTTCCATTGAGATGTGCTCATATTCTAATGCAGGCTGGAATTCTATAGTCAGACCATTATTGGATACAGCTGAAATAAAGAGAATAAAATAAGCAATGTACAGTGTACAAAATCAGCTGATATAATAATATAATACCACAAAAATGTCAACTACATTTGAATAATAAGTTTTGAAAAACGGTCAGGTTTTCAGAAAAGAAATTTTGTCTGGTTGAATTTTCGGAATAAAAATTAGCAATGACAAAGACATTTTCCATCCAAGGTGCATTATTTGGCCCAAGAACAAACATATTACGACTGACTAAGCACTGAAGAAAAGACATAAACATTATTGTGTGAATACATTTTATCTATTATCAAAACACTGTCAATACTGGAGTTATATTTAAAAAGTGCTAATAATTTCTTTAAATAAAATATCATGCAGTGAAAGCAATGACAATGGGTTGTACTCCAACTTCCATAATATTAAAATTCATTTCAAGAATGTGTTCTTTGCAATCACAAAAATTCAATTGTGTGTGAAGCTGAGACTCTCAGTGTCCATGTTCATAGCAACTGAGGAAGGAATAGCCTGATACGGTCGGCAACACTTTTTGCATTCTCCAAAGAATTGAATCTAACGTACTCGCCAAAGACCAAGGGATGTCAGAGTTTCTTCACAAAAAAACGTAATACATTCATCAGGCTTATGGAAAGAGTTCCTTAAGACACCTCTAATCTCTAACTCGAACACTAACCCTAACAATCCAGCCCCCCAATTTTTTTCAGTATGCCCCTTCAAATAACTATAAGTAACCTAAAGTGTATATACAATTGAAATAGGGGAGAAGCACTGGAGGGAGATGGTTAGGGGTGAGGAGGCTCTAACGAACTCTTACCAGACTTATTTATTTAAATACAGTACCGATGATGATAGCTTTCATCACAACATTGTTTCCACTCCCAACATGAACAGATGCAACACTCACAACACACTCAGCTATATATACACTGTACATGTCAGCTACCACAATGATTCCACGCACATAAAAACTCCTGCCTGTTAAGTGAATATCCTTAGCATATCGTCATGTTTTTGGCTGACATTGAGATGATGACCATGGTTTCAACACAGTCTCTCCAGAAAAATCAGACTTAATATTTACATTCAATGTTGATATGTTTGTCACAACATTGTTCTCACTCACAACGTTGAAAGACTCAACAAAGCATGTGGCAATATGGAGACAGCAGATTTCATTTTACTTTATTCTCCACTCACAATGTTGACAAGACTTGCATACAGTCTCTTTTTTTGGGGGGGTGTTTTTTTAAATAAAATAAAATATGGGAGTGTATAAATGGCAAAACAAGAGACTGTATGAAAGTCTAAATGTTGACTCAAAACCACAAATAAAATCATCCCACAGACTATTGCTATTTTACCCATAAAAGTGTTACGAAAAAAGAATTGCATTTTTATACACTAGTTCCATACATGCATTATGCGTTGGTGGGCAATCAATTATTGTTCAAATAATGGTCCTCACCTGTAATGGTCAGCTGTTCATTTTCAAACACGCTATCCATGCGACTTGTAGTAGCAATAACGATTTCATCACCAACCTGCCAAGTAACCTCTTGCATCAATGTTATCTGAGTTGCTCCAGCTGGAGCTGTTTCAGCCAAGTAAGTCCAAGTCACGGGAATGGGAATGCCTATAATATGGAACAATATTTACAAGATTGGGCAAATTGGGTGTCGAACTTGAAAAACAATCAAAGAAAGCTTAGAAAGAACTCCAGTGTGCTGAGGGTATTGAGACATACGAAAAAATTAATTAAAAATTTAAGATAAAGCTATTCAAACAAGATGCTTGGCAGCTAATATTTGTCTGCTATTTTAGATGCACAATGTGAAAACAATGTGATCCACATTATTGAAGTTTATAAAAATACTCAAAGAAAATTATTTATTTCACATCTGTGGTTTACAAAATTTCCAGAGCACATACCACAACTTAAATCTGACAATAGAAATTGGCTATTAATAAATAACGACATTAAACTACCCTGGTAATCACTTCTGTGGATTACTCCAGAGCATCTATGAACAAAATTTCAATGGAATGTGAAGATTATGCGCATCATGCAAATTAGGCAATTAGCATGCTGTATGTTCATAATTATGCATCAAGTTTAATTATAATATGATGATAATTCCTAAAATATAAAACCAAGCTGTGGGTACTGGCCTTGATTAGTTCATTGGTGGATGTGACGGGCCTGGTTGGTCATGATAACATGATAATAGCGGAGTTTGTTCGAGGGGCTCGTCAACAAATACACCCCCGACAATACGTCAAGTATGCTTCTTGATTTTTAATATATGACGTTCCCGACAATTTAAATACTGTAGTACAAATGTGTCTTGAAATAAATTAAAAGATCTGGCAAAAAATGTTATGTTCCCTGAAATATATCCCGCAGTGAAATGATTGGTGGCCGACAATATTGTGTAAAAAAAATGTATGTGTGTCTGTGTTCAAGATCTTCATGTATATTGGGCGTGACAAAAAAATTACAAAAATATTCATCAAAATTAGAGAATTAAAGATATCATCACGATACATATACACCAAGTATCATAGCAATAAGAATTGTAGTTTTCAAGTCGAAAAAGTAAAAAGTTGACACAGACGACCACGAACAATCACTTATGATAAGCTCGGCTCAACAAAGTCGACAGCAGAGCTAATAAAAGTTAAATATCCTGTGACTTAACATAGAAGTGTTTGCGAAGTTTAGGTTTAGTAAAGGGGGTAGGGTATGGTACAATTATATTAATATAAAGTGTACCATACGCTCCCCCTTTACTAACCCTAATGAACGCAAAATTTGACTTAAATTTGATTAAATATTAAATAAATATAAATTTCCAAAATAGTGAGGGTGGTGACTTGGTAGGTCTGTCATAGGTGTAACGTTAAATGAAAGTAGTCATTACGTTGACACCACAAACGCACACATACACACATCAACAGCAAAGACTCCCACTGTGTGCTTTCCACACAGGGGTCAAAAAAGCTGGTGTATCCAGATTTGATTCCATAGAAACACATACACATTTTTTGCTAGTCTTGGAAATCTTGAAACCTAATAGCAGAGAATAATTAGGAGTAAAAGTAATACGAAATGTTGTCTTCGTAATTGCCCTAAAATTGCATCAACTAATGGTGTTGAAAATGTCAAGTGTTACAGTCATTCAAAATGTAGCTGTAATGAGGATTTAAAACAAATTTACCATGAAGATCCAGTGTTCCATTCCTAACAGCCAGAGTTTTAGCCCCATAAATCGGCATCTCAACCGATCGAACATTACCATACATGGTAATTATTGCTTTATGCTGGAATGGTTCCTCTTCAGTTCCAACTTGTAGAAGACCACCATCAGTAATTAAGATATTTTCAGCTTTCAGTTCTAAATCAGCTTCATCAAAGATTAAAGCACCACCTGCACACAGAAATAAACAAATGTAAAGACCTAAAGAAATTTGCGTTTTCTGTCATTTGGCCATCTTAAAATATGAGCATATGCATTCTAAAATATATATTGTGTATGTATGAATGTGAATGGCCAAGGCATGTCAGAGATACATAATTGAATGAACTGACCAACGCACATGTACACATAGATGCACATTGTAAACAGGGGTCAATCCATAAGTCCCTGTTTTAAAACCGCATTCTAACAGGGACTAACAAGCACTTATAATCAAAGTAGAATAAAATAGACAAGAAGTAGCCCAATCTTACCATTAAGTTTTTTAAAAAAAATAAAATACAACTATAAACATTATGTCAATTTCAAAAATACTCATTTACCTTGAATTAGTATCATCTTTAAGACAGGGGTGTCAATATCTAACACTATGCGCTGTCCCTGTTGAATGACAACAAAGTCACCCTCAATAGGCAAGGGATTTCCTCCCCAAGTCCATGTACTGGACCACAAATCAACATATTCAAAATCAGCATCATCCTATGTAATATAAAAAAGACAATTAAAATTTGTTGACACTGAATAAAATTGACATCAATTATTTCAACTTTATTAGTTTTCATGTAAACTAATGTATGGAGTATAGCAATGTAACAAATGATCTATATTCAAATATGGTAATGACACATAGATTAGACATTTCATTGCGAGGAAACATAAAATGCAATTGATGCCACAGCAACAAGTGTATATCGCAGAGGTGACAACAAAGACTTACCTGTGTTGCTATCCCGTCACCATTTACCAGAACTCTTACTTTAGTTTCAATACTTCTAGAATTGGGTTCAGTTTCACAGATGATCTCAGAGGTGCTTTCTGATGATATCACACACAAACTTCCATCTATGGTAACGGTGTTCTCACCATCACTACAATACAAATAATCCTCAATCATTTAACCAGCAACCAATGTTATTTTTTGTCTATATCGATAGGAATAAACAAATGTACTGTGATTCCCAAGAAAATTCTTCTTGAAATTTAGTATACCTAATAACACTTACCGAAATCCAGATCCAGTAATTGTAATAGGAGTTCCACCACCTGTACCACCTCTCCTTGGACTGACTGACGTTATAATGGGTGTGATAGAGCTATCATAGGTCAGTGCATTAGATTCAATGGCTACAGCTGTACTTGTTGAAATGGACACTTGTATATCACAGGTATATGTACCAAGTGCTGAAACAAAACAATATGAGAAATATCACCTGAAAATTGTTATATGTAATTACAACAATCATATGGTATAAAAATAACTGTCAGTAATATTAATTAATCAAAAATTAATTGAATGAGCAAGTAAATCATAATATTATCACTTGACTTGCAAGATATAACTCACCAAGATTGTTGTTGGCAGGTATTTCACACTGTAAGTTTGTAGCTGTAACACTACTAATAGGGCAATTATTGCCATCAATGGTTACCACAGTGTATTCATCATCAAAACCATCACCAGTGACTACAAGGGTACAAGCACCACCAAAGCTACCTGCAAACAAGAATACACTAGATGTGTGAGTACCTTTATCAATAGTTACGTAATTATATTCTAAACAATTACAAGATGAAGCTAGATGATCCTTTCATGTTTTTTGTCTTTTTTAAAAAATAATACAAAGTGTCAACATTAACATCATTTTTAAAGGTGAATCTAGGAACCCCTAAAATCTGAAGATAATTATGTATATTATACAAGTTTGTGTATCGTCAGAAAGTACAAACGTGAAGTGCTAATTTTAGAAAATTGACTAGTATTGTTTATAAGCTGCTACCACATTGTGCGACGAGCATAGGTCCATTGTTTACAAATTCTAATCCAAGACTGGCAAGATACGTGTTGGTCAGTGCGTAATTATAATAATAAGAAAATTGTCCTGGTCAGAGCGTTTCCATGGTGATCACTAATTTTGAGTGCCGGTTGGACCGACCACTGCCCAAAAAAACAGGTTGAGTAAAATTATAAGTCCATCTCTTAATTCTAATTCTGAGAAATCATCTTGTCACTAGAAATTTGTCATAATTATGACAGTATCAGTAATGAAGGGTTGAGACAGATAATTGATAATATAAGAGGGATGTCTTTCAAATCATTTGTTTGCCTTCAAAAACCTTGTATAAGTTGCAAAGATTTACTTACAGGTAGCAGGAGAAGTAGATGCAATCATCAAGTTGTACTCAAATGTGTGAGAATTAGATGTGGCATGACCTTTTCCAGCAACTGATACCTTCACTTCAAATGTTCCCGCCGAGTGCACACCAGTATCACATGTAATCTGAGTTGAAGATGATGAGATCACAGTACATGTAACATCATCAAATGTTACTGAAACATCAGATGATGTGGAGCTGAATCCAGTACCAGTGATTGTAATAGTTGTCCCACTACCACCATTAGATGGAGACAGTCCTGTTACTTCAGGGGTATGGGCAGCAGAGAAAGTGTACACTTCAGGTGAGTATTCAACTCCACCAGATGTGACTGTGAGATCAACACTACCATCAGCATGGGCTGAAGTGATACACACAATTTCTGAAATGATTATTGACTGGATACTGCATTCTGTTCCATCGATATCAACCAAAGTGTCATCTACATGGAATCCACTTCCGGTTACAGTGACTAGTGATCCTCCATTAATACTTCCTGATGATGGTGAAATGGAATCAATGACTGGAATGCTTGTTATTGTTTCAGTCCCTACTTCTAATACAGAACTACCTTGATCAGCTCTGTTGACTTCAACTTGATGCTCACCAACTGGAACATAACCAATATCACAGGATATTTCAATGTCTGTTAGTGACTGCACTGAACAATCATGCTCACCAACTGTCACAGTCACAACTCCATTACCAAATCCTGTACCTGTGATTGTCAAGCTTGTACTTGCTCCGAAGATGTCAGTTGGGCTTATGATACTCACAACAGGAGTCATGGCATTTGAAAATTCATACAAACACAAGCCAAGACATTCACTTGTAGTCAAGCCAATCATTATGGAAACGTCAAACACTCCTCCTAAATTTGGTGAAGTGATGCAAACGATTTCATTGTATGCGACAGACTCAACTTCACATGGTATTCCTACAACTGCTGCATCACTGGAGAACCCACTACCCTGGATAGTAACTCTGGCACCCCCAGCTATGGATCCACTATCTGGAGTAACACTATCAATGTGTGGAATCAGTTCAAATGTGGCTGATCCACGGTTCAAAGCAAAACCATGGTTCTCCACTTGTACAGAGATGGGATGTTTAACTCCAACAGTTAATGCATCTTCAGTATCTATATCACATACAATTATGGTCTCAGTACAGGACTGTACGTTACATGGATGACCAGCTATAGTGACTTGGTTAGCACATTGCATGGTTGCAAATCCTTCTCCAGTAATGGTTATTTGTGTACCACTGGTACCACTAGTAGGATTCACAGAGTCAATGATTGGAGTATAGCATCCAGTATATACAAAGTAGAATATGTTGCTGTCAACACCAACTGGCTGGGAAGTAGCACAGGACGGATCAGCAGCCAGACAAGATGATGATGAAGTGACTGACACACCTAAAAATAAATTATTTATTAAATGCAAAGATAAATATTTCTACCAAGTTCCTGCAATTATTGTTGACACAACCTACTATGAATACATAAATCTATAAGAACTATATATTGCGATGTTATGGCTTTTTGTACAAACAAGTCAGTCCTCACTAACAAATTCGACCATTTGTCATACATGATTTGTTTTCAATTTACATACCAGAGTTGGTCTCGTGCAAAGCTTCAAATCCACTGACAGTTAGACTTAGCGGTTTAGCAGTAGCTACTGGATCAGAGACAATAACAACTCCTTTCATGAAAAGTTCCCCGTCACTGTCAACTGGACCACTGGAATAGTAGTATGTCCCAGGTACAGTGAATGTATGGGAAAATGAACCTGTAATGAAAGTAAAAGTCCATATAAGTTGTATCCAGCATCACTGTGACCGCTAACAACACTACACAATTTGAATAATATGTGGTTGTATGAAGGCAGTATGGCGATTGTATCAACAGACACTTAGTGAAGATCAATGCAATGCAATTGAATATTATATAATTAAGCAATAACCCCCGCCGAAGGCGGGTATACCCAGAGATATTGCACAATTCACGACATATATGCACGAGCCGCAGACGAGTGCATATATGGAGTGAATTGTGCAATATCAAGTGGTATACCCAACTTCGGCGGGGGTTATTGCTATTATATTATACCAGTATATTGACAATTCGATAAAACTTGTAAAAAAAGAGTTTACTTTCATCTACTAAAAGATCATGATTATGGCCCTTGAACATGAATATTTATAAGAATAGTATGTAGTTGTACGCTGAATGCATACAAAAATTACATGCGCAACACAGTTCAAATTGAATACAAACTAATTTTTATTCCACATGAAAAAAAACATCCACGTTGAATAGAGCAGCGTAAACACACAAATTAGCATAACAAAGGATGACCTTTCTGACCTTTTACTGACGCACAACGCGATTTGAAATACAGGGTCGTGTACAGTTTGGATCATTTAAACAACGGATTTTCCACGTTTTCATTCCGTTTTTTGTACAATTTGGACTGTAATTTGCCCATTGAAAGTACAGTTGTGAAATAAACCGGTTTTGTGACTCATCATACTACTTGTAACTGTGTATATTTGATGTTCAGCGGTACGCGGCGGGACGCGGTGTATCATGTACAGCGACCAGCACAGTGACCTCAGTTCAAACATCTGACCTGGATACCTCTGGTATAACCAAAGTTTTGTGACAGTATGACTGACAAGTTTTGTCGTTGTTCTGGGGTAAGTTTGATGGTGTAAGATCGGATTTTCACATCGTTTTTGTGACACGTACATGATATGCCTTGTCTCAACTAAGGCCGAAAGACTTTGCATGCCGTCGCTCTAATACAGTGGTTGGTGTAGACTCGGCACAAATCTGTAGCTTTCGAAATTACTTTCATCATCTCCTGTAATTTATTCACCCATAGTGAAGAATTGCAATACCATATATCGTCGTCGAATCCTGCGTTGTCCCGTGTTTTTTGAAACAGATGACAATTACCCGGGTGCACTGCAATTTTGTCAGCTGCCGCTACCGGACACCGGTTGTTATTAGTGGCAAACTGGCATACATTTTTGCCTGTGACTCATAGTTTTTTTGCATTTTTATGTCATTAAATCCCTCAATTATATCTTGTACTTAAAGATCATGTTTTCTTTGTTGGAAGTTCGCAATCCATCTCAAAGTAACAGCACTGAGAACATAGCGTTCTGGCGTTCGTGTCGGCACCTCACGGTGTTAAGGGACGGAGGTTTAGGTTTGTGTGGCGAACGACAATCACCCAACGACCGACGCTCACAACTTGGATCCCACCATTAACAATCAAAGAAAGCTTAGAAAGAACTCCCATGTGCTGAGAGTATTGGAGACACATTAAATATAATTCGAAATTACTTAGCTGAAAACTAATTATGCAAATCAGAAAATTAATATGACCAGATTTGAGTGTAAAACTAATGAGGTCTGCGCAATGTAACAGAAAATCTATGTCTCCAAGTTTAATTGAAATGTGATTAGAACCAAAAAATTATGAATTATTATGCTTATTAGGGAATTAATATGAACAGATTTTTACCCCAAACTAATTAGGTTTGTACATTGTCCTAGAGCATCTTTGTACTAAGTATCATTGAAATGGAATAATTAGTACCGTGAAAACTCCAAAATTTCGACCCCTCTAAAAATTCGATCGCCTATTTGTTTGCCGGGTTTCGGTGTTTTATTTACCTCCAAATTTTCGACTCCACTAAAAATTGCCGACTCATTCTTATTCGAAAATTGCGACCAGTTTTAGTTTTCCCCCAACCGAAAAAAAAAACCTGATGTGAGCGTTCAAACGGGACCTTCCTCGAAGGCATGAATCCGAGTTTCTGATTGACTGAGAGATTTTTATTTTATTGGTAACGAAAATATATTCTAAATAAACGAAGTTTCAAATAAAAACGAACACAAAAATCTCGGCATGCTGCGTTTCTGAATTGTTGATTATTACTGTACTCAGTAGTGATTATAATAATGTACACAAAATAAATTTGTTGAATGGTTATGAAATACAAATAAAAGTCAACTTAGTTTCATCGTAAGCGAATGATTCCGGTCTCGTATAAACGTTTGATGCTGTAGGATATCCGCCATGTTCTCTTAGGTCAAATAGGTCAAATCGCTAATTAACCAATCAAAAAGCTGGATGATGCCAACGTGTTCAAATTACCATAGCTTATTTAAATATGTTAATGTTATTGAACGCAATGCGGAAGAGATTGATGTTGTAGTACGATATTTTGGCTTGGATTTTGATGCGAAAACGGCATGATTTTTTTTAAATAAAAAAATTAGTTTTTTTAAAAAATAAACTGGTCATCTGAAGAATAATTTAACATTGTTCACAGTGATAACAGCTCATTCTCGAAAGGAAGCTTACCCGCTCACGCTAGTCACGATAAAAATCATACACGTGTACTCTTGAATAGACAGACGTCAATGACTACGGTAAAACTTAGACTCTATTTTAGCCGGCAGGATTGATTGAAATGTCCGAAAAATGACGCCAAAATACACCTTAAAAGTCCCATTTTATTTTCTTAAATCCCATTATATTTTTTAATCCAAGGGCGAATTTACGGCAGAATTTGGTCCCTCAAATCACCGGTACGGTGTTCAAATAAGGGACACGTGAGCTTTGATTCTAACCGGATACATTGCACTGGGTCGGGGAGATAGTTTGCTAAACTTCCATGTATCTTTTGTCCAATGGGTACCTGTACTTCAAACATTCGCAAGTTTTCCTAGGTAGTGCGAGACAGCTTTGTCTTTTGACCTATTAGTTTTGTGCTGACCTCTTCTCCGCCTTGATGTTTTGTTTTGCTTGTCATAATACTCACTGATTGATGACTTTGTTTAGATTTTGAGTTACAACTCGGCCACGACCTTTGCTTTTACCGTGAAACATGAGGAAGTTTACGTCAATTGACGGACATTGCATTTTTTAAAAACTAATGAAGCACACTGTCTATCATCCCCATTTTTTCATTTGCTGATTTCTATTCTGAAAAATTCGACCGTCCGAAAATGCACCTTAATTTTGACTCTAAAAACACGTCACATTTCTAACACCAATTGTTTAAAACCGGTCGAAATTTTGGAGTTTTTACGGTACTTTAGATATCAGTGTGAAAGCTTAAAATTGGTTAATTATGCAAATTAGGTAATTAATATGTACAGATTGTAACCCACAATTATTCAGGTCTGTCTATTGTCCTACAGCATCCATGTACATTCATTGATATGTGATGTATAGTACCTGAGATATCAGTGTGAAAGTTGGTTAATTATGCAAATTAGGTGATCAATATGCACAAATATTTACCGGAAACTAATTGGGTCTGCATAATTCTAGATTCATTGAAATGTGATGATTAGTACTTTAGATATCAGTAGAAAAGCTGAAAATTAATTATGCAAATTAGGTAATTAATATGCACAATTATTTACCCTAAAACTAATCAGGTCTCTGCATAGTCCTAAAGGATCTATGTACCAAGTTTCATTGAAATGCGATGATTAGTACTTGAGATACCCATGGAAAAGCTGAAAATTAACTAATTATGCAAATTAGGTGATTAATATGCACAAATATTTATCGAAAACAATCAATCTCTGCATAGTCCTTGAGTATGTAAGTACCAAGTTTCATTGAAATGTAATGCTAAATACTTATATCAAATGCTGAAAATTAATTAATTATGCAAATTAGGTAATTAATATGTACTGATATTACCATAAAAACTATCAGGTCTGTGCAGTGTCGTATGACATCTATGTACCAAGTTTCATTAAAATGTGATGATTAGTACTTGAGATATCAGTGGAAAAACCGAAAATTGACTAATCATTATGCAAATTAGGTAATTAGTATCCACGGATTATTACCAAAAACTAATCAAAACCTAGCATTAGTTCAGAGCATCTATGTACCAAGTTTCATCAAAATCCAATGAGTGGTTGTTTAGATATCAGTGGAACAGTCATGGAACCACTAAAAAATAGCTAATTATCATGCAAATTAGGTAATTAATATGCACGGATTTTTACCAAAAATTAATCAAATCTGCGCATATGTTCAGAGCATCTATGTACCAAGTTTCATCAGAATCCAATGAGTGGTTCTTTAGATATCAGTGGAACAGTCATAGAACAGCTAAAAATTAGCTAATTATCATGCAAATTAGGTAATTAACGAGCATGGATTTTTACCAAAACCTAATCAAATCTGCGCATTGGCCCAGAGCATCTATGCACCAAGTTTCATCAAAAACCGATGTATGGTTCTTGAGATAGCAGTGGAACAGTCGGACACACATACACACACACATACACACATACACACACACTAACTGCAAAGACTCCCATTTTGTGCTTCGCACATGGGAGTCAAAAAGCAATATTATAGTTATATAACTTTTCAGATGTTTTTAATTCAGTTTTTTTTTTCAATATTCTTCTAAAACCACTATATTTACCTAAAAATCAAATAATACCGGTTTTATGCATTTTCGTATTAAACCTGTAGTCAATTCATGTTCCAGGGCCACTTGGTTTAGCCGTGCATTATCAGCCAATATACCATGGATTGCATATGCAAATTTTGTGTTTGGACCAATCAAATCAATGGATTAACACCATCAATATACTGGTATAATATAATTAACATTATTTTGGTCAAATCTTGTGGTATATTTCTATCGCTAACAATATTTTTGTCAAATTTTGTGGTATATTTATAATGCTAACAATATTTTTGTCAGATTTTGTGGTATATTTATATCACTAATAACATTATTTTTGTCAATTTTGTGGTATATTTATATTGCTAACAATATTTTTGTCAAATTTTGTGGTATATTTATATCACTAATAACATTTTTGTCAATTTTGTGGTATATTTATATCGCTAACAATATTTTTGTCAAATTTTGTGGTATATTTATAACGCTAACAATATTTTTGTCAAATTTTATGGTATATTTATATCACTAATAACATTTTTGTCAATTTTGTGGTATATTTATATCGCTAACAATATTTTTGTCAAATTTTGTGATATATTTATATTGCTAACAACATTTTTGTCAATTTTGGGGTATATTTATATCGCTAACAACATTTTAGTCAATTTTGTGGTATATTTATATCGCTAACAATATTTTTGTCAAATTTTGTGGTATATTATAACACTAACAATATTTTTGTCAAAATTTTATGGTATATTTATATCACTAATAACACATTTTTGTCAATTTTGTGGTATATTTCTATCGCTAACAATATTTTTGTCAAATTTTATGGTATATTTATATCACTAATAACATTTTTGTCAATTTTGGGGTATATTTCTATTGCTAACAATATTTTTGTCAAATTTTGTGGTATATTTATAACGCTAACAATATTTTTGTCAAATTTTATGGTATATTTATATTCCTAACAATATTTTTGACAAACCCAGTGGAGTGACATTATCTGAATTAAAAATTGTGCATACATGGACTTTGATATCAAAACTGGTTAGAAACAGTGTTCGGAAATATTTTAAATATCAGAGGTTAGTGTTATACCTGTTGGTGATCTGCTTTGTGTTTTGAATCCTGATCCATCATACACAACAGATTTAGCATCCCGAGTCTGCTGAACACCATAAGTGATACCCTGGATGTATCCTGGTAAGCCCCATTCCCACAGTACGGTGTCACCAGCTTCTATTGTTATGCTCTGTGGACTCCATTTATAACCTAAACCATAATCTGTTGAAGATGATGACAAAATATTGTATGGTTGCAGCCACTGATTCCTGATACAGTAGTTTGTGTACTATAAAACGAAAATGTTGAGTGTTTTCGGACTGGAAGGAAAATCAATGGCTAGTAACAAGATTTTAATGGTTTACAGTAACCTGCCCAAGATGAGAGTTTGTACCTACATGTAAATGCTGGGGATATCATTCACCTTTCTACAATCCGACAATGTGCACTGATTCACATGTTTTCTGTTTTAAATACATTTCACACAGCACTCTTGACATGGGGACAGATAAAAAATGATGATGATAATATTGCAATACATTCTTACCTGCATGAAGTCCTGAATTATCAACATTATGTGTGGTGCCACTGTCTCCAGCAATGCATTGTATCTCATTAGAATTACTGCTTATAACCAGACATTCAATGTTACCAAATAATACTACATTTTCAGAATTGACATTACTGAATCCCTCCCCGGATATTGTTACCAGAGTGCCTCCCTTGATGGATCCATAACCTGGATTGATTGCAGTCACACTCAACTGATAGGTAATAGCTGTTCCAGAACTGTGTACAAAAATAAAAGAATAAGACAAACAATGAATAAATGAACTCAGAACAGACAAAAATCAAAGAAAGCTTAGAAAGAACTCCCATGTGCTGAGAGTATTGGAGACACATTAAATATAATTTGAAATTACTTACAATGTAGCTGAAAACTAATTATGCAAATCAGAAAATTAACATGAACAGATTTGATTTTAAAACTAATGAGGTCTGCGCAATGTAACAATCAAGGAAAGCTTAGAAAGAACTCCCGTGTGCTGAGAGTTTTGGAGACACATTAAAAATTAATTCAAAATTACTTATACTTGAGATATTGATGGAATAGCTGAAAACTAATGCAAATAAGGTAACTAATATGAACAGATTCAAGTGTAAAACTAATAAGGTCTGCACAATGTACCAAATTTCATTGAAATGTGATTAGAACCAAAAAAATATTAATTATTATGCTAATTAGAGAATTAATATGAACAGATTTTAACCAAAAATTAATCAGACTGTCTATTGTCCTAGAGCATTTATGTACCAAGTTTTATTCAAATGTGATGATCAATACTTGAGATATCAGTATTAATTAATTATGTTAATTAGGTGATTAAGAAGCATAAATATTTACCAAAAACTAATATGGTGCATAGTCTTAGGTTCATTGAAATGTGATGGTGATGGGTACTCTTTAAAAGTTTCATTGAAATCCAATGAGTGGTTTTTAGACATCATAGAACAGCAAAAAATTAACTAATTATGCAAATTAGGTAATTAATAGGCACAATTATTTATCCCAAAATTAATCAGGTCTCTGCATAGTCCTAGAATATCTATGTCGCAAGTCTCATTGAAATGTGATGATTAGTACTTGAGATATCAGGTGAAAAGCTGAAAATTAACTAATTATGCTAATAAGGTGATTAATATGCACAAATATTTACCCAAAAACTAATTAGGTCTCTGCACAGTCCTCAAGTAACTATGTACCAAGTTTCATTGAAACGTGATCATTACTACTCGAAATATCAAAAGCTGAAAATTAATTAATTATGCAAATTAGGTAATTAATATGTACTGATATTACCCTAAAAACTATCAGGTATGTGCAGTGTCATATGACACCTATGTACCAAGTTTTATTGAAATGTTATGATTAGTACTTGAGATATCAGTGGAAAAGCCGAAAATTGATTAATCATTATCATTATGTAAATTAGGTAATTAATAATATTTACAGATTTTTACTCAAGACTAATCAAATCTGCGCATTAGTTCAGAGCATCCATGTGCCAAGTTTCATTGAAATCCAATGAGTGGTTCTTCAAAAATCAGTGGAACAGTCATAGAACAGCTTAAAAACAGTTAATTATCATGCAAATTAGGTAATTAATATTCATAGATTTTTACCCAAAACTAATCAAATCTGTGCACTAGTTCAGAGCATCCATGTGCCAAATTTCATCAAAATCCAATGAGTGGTTCTTCAGATATCAGTGGAACAGTCTTGGAACAGCTAAAAATCAGCTAATTATCATGTAAATTAGGTAATAAATATTCATAGATTTTTACCAAAACCTAACCAACTCTGCGCATTATCCCAGAGCATCTACGTACCAAGTTTCACCAAAATTTGATTAGTGGTTCATGAGATAACGGTGGAACAAAAAAAGTGACATACATACATACATACAGACATACAGACAGGGTAACTGCAAAGACTCCCTTTTGTGCTTCGCACACGGGAGTCAAAAACTCTATGTACCAAGTTTAATTGAAATGTGATTAGAACCAAAAAATTATGAATTATTATGCTAATTAGGGAAATAATATGAACAGAGTTTTGCCCCAAACTAATTAGGTTTGTACATTGTCCTAGAGCATCTTTGTACTAAGTTTCATTAAAATGGAAATTAGTACTTTAGATATCAGTGTGAAAGCTGAAAATTAATTAATTATGCAAATTAGGTAAATTATATGTACTGATATTACCATAAAAACTATCAGGTCTGTGCAGTGTCATATGACATCTATGTACCAAGTTTCATTGAAATGTGATGATTAGTACTTGAGATATCAGTGGAAAAACCGAAAATTGACTAATCATTATGCAAATTAGGTAATTAGTATCCACGGATTATTACCAAAAACTAATCAAAACCTAGCATTAGTTCAGAGCATCTATGTACCAAGTTTCATCAAAATCCAATGAGTGGTTGTTTAGATATCAGTGGAACAGTCATGGAACCACTAAAAAATAATAATAATAATAATAACTTTATTTAATTAAGCGCAACAATTCCAACATATGAAGACCAAAGGTGCTGATACAATAAACAATCAGTCAAAAATTAGAAGCACATTTAAATAAGTGCGTTTTCAGTCTGGATTTAAAAATGTCTACTGAAGGACTAGAACGAACAGACAGGTAATTCATTAAAAAGTTTAGGACCTAAATTTTCAAAAGCTCGGTCTTTGTACATATAACACCTTGGACTTTTTACTACACATCTGACGAGTTTTAATAAGAAACTTCGATTCAGATCTTAAACTACGACTCGATACATAAAATTCGATTAATTCACATAGATAGTTTGGGGCAAAACCATACAAAGATTTATACACTAGTAAAAGTAATTTGAAATTGATTCTTTGTACAACTGGTAACCAATTATGAAGTTTAATAAAAATGTCTGTAATGTGGTCATATTTTCGAGCACGAGTGACAGGCTGCTGCATTTTGTACACGAATAAGAGCTTTTATCTTAGTTACAAGGAGACCAGACAATAATGAATTACAGCTGTCTAAGCGAGAAGATATGAAAGCATGTACCAACTTTTCAGTATCAGATTGGGATAATGATTTACGAATACGATTAATATTTCTTAGATGGGAATATCCAGATCTACAAATAGTAGAAATGTGTGTTTCCATAGATAGCTGCGAATCAAACAAGACACCTAAGTTTCTAGCACTTGACGAAGCACTAACCAATTCTTCACCAATTGCGATACTAGACAAAGGACACGAGTCTTGTGAGAATCTCCGAGACGACATGCACACAAATTCAGTTTTCGACACATTCAAAAGTAGGAAATTACAAGACATCCAATCGCTAACATCTTGAATACATGTCTGAAGTATATCACCCGGGCGTGAATTTGATCATCTTCAGAAACCGATAAATAAATCTGTGTGTCATCGGCGTAAAAATGATATTTTACGCCGTGACGTCGCAATAACTCGCCCAATGGAGGCATGTACATTGAGAACAATAATGGCTAATTATCATGCAAATTAGGTAATTAATATGCACGGATTTTTACCAAAAACTAATCAAATCTGCGCATATGTTCAGAGCATCTATGTACCTAGTTTCATCAAAATCCAATGAGTGGTTCTTTAGATATCAGTGGAACAGTCATAGAACAGCTAAAAATTAGCTAATTATCATGCAAATTAGGTAATTAACGAGCATGGATTTTTACCAAAACCTAATCAAATCTGCGCATTGGCCCAGAGCATCTATGCACCAAGTTTCATCAAATACCGATGTATGGTTCTTGAGATAGCAGTGGAACAGTCGGACACACATACACACATACACACACACACACACACACACACACACACACACACACACACATACAGACACACTAACTGCAAAGACTCCCATTTTGTGCTTCGCACATGGGAGTCAAAAAAACACAACCTTGCATTTGTTTACACACTTTACACACATATGTTGTAACCAATTGGTGAGAACCACTGAAGTGTTTGCACCCAAAGATAAAATAATACTGCCATTCGCTGCTGCTATTAAATATACACATATGTGTTCCTGTTAATAAAACAACTTCTGGGCAATGTTGTTTAGAAGATATAAAAGATAGCTAGATTAGTAACTGATATTTTTCATCAGACATTCGCAAGCTGGTTGGCAAAAATGTAAACAAATTATGTCACAGTACAAGGGAGGGCCTATAGCAATAACAAACTTTTTTCCGCAAATGGAATTACAGTTTGTTTGGTAGTTTTTTGTGGTAATGACATTAACCATGATTTTTACAGTTAACCTACCTAGAATCTGCATATCCTACATTATCAACATAAAGTCTGACATCATATACACCAGGTGATTGGGCTGGTAATATGCACTCTATTGTGTTATCAGAATAGGATATTAGCTGACATGGAACATCACCAATCTTCAGAGCATCACTACTTGCCTCATCTGTACCAAATCCTGTACCACTCACAACCAATGTTGCACCACCTTAGAAATACAGTATCGTAAATGTTAACCCTCCTCCTCCTCTTCATTACCCTCCACATTGCTATATTCATCTCCGACTATACCTTGTATTTCTTTTCATCTTTTCTATGTCTTCTCCCCTCACATCCCTTTCCCTCCCTCACCTCGCTTCCACCTACACAGTAGTCACTCATTTGGGTGCTCATTTTTTGCAGACAATCAAAGGCAAGATTTGAACTAGGGATGATTCTGATAATAGTTGGTCAAACATTATGCTACAGTATTTGATTGAATACAGCAAAAGATAGCTTTTTAAAGACTGAAAAATTATCTTCTTTTGTCAAAACTATTAAAAATAGGGTCTAAACATAACTTCCAAAAAAAGGGTTTTATTTTTCAACAAATGAGATTTAGTTGCTAATATTGATGCGACACTCACCTGCAACATTACTCTGGGTGACACTCAACTGTGTGATAGATGGAGTGGGACTGGCATCGTATTGAAAACCATTCACACTGGTAGCTGATACATCACTAATACTGACACTCACATCCACACTGCCTGCAACCTAATATACAAGAATGTTTGAGATTAATCAATATAATTGAAGTAAGGTCTTATATTATCAATTTTATTGAATTAGTTACCTGGTATATTGTTTTATTTTTGTATAGTTTTGGCTTTTTTTTATGACAGCTAGATTTTTTGTCTGAATGTGAAAGCCCGGGAAGATCACCAAATGAGATCTGACATAACCAAAAATAATGAAGTAAAAAGAAAAAACCCAAAATTTGATTAACCGACTACAAACTGGGATGAATCTTGAATTCCAACAACTATGTCTTATAAAGGGATATCAATAAATGTGAAACTTACCCCAGCTGGTAATATACATATTATGGTATTTTGACTTGATGATGTCACATCACAGAGTGCGCCACCAATGAGTACTATTAAATCATCAACATTATTTGAATATCCATAACCTGTAATTGTAATCTCCAAGCCTCCTGAAAAACAATCATTGACAAACAATTATGAATTATAAAGTAACACTAAATATTTGCACCAAACAAGCCAATACAAAGGGCACATTAAAAGTCTGAAATACCAACACATAAGTCAATAATTCGTATTAAATATCAGTGACTTGACAATGGAAAATCATCATTTCAATGCTAAAACAGCAATTGTAAAAATAAATACCAAAACAGCAGCCAATTTGAGAAAGACTGCATTGAACTTTATAAAGAATTTAATTTGAAATATAACCCAGTTACCAATTACAGATTTCTCAGCAAATTTCTGTAATCAACATGACAAATTACAGAGCTTTTAGAGTCAACAGTTTGGTTCATTACTATTCGTCCAGTAATGGAGACAGAAATAAAGGCTTACTGCCAGTATTGCCACTAGATGGTTTGACATCAGTAATTCCCATTCAATACTTAGAATTGCACAGTGCAGCTAGGGTGTGTGGCTAAACCATCTGGTGCAATATACACCACTAAATTCCTTCTTAATCTAGTGTAAACATAGTTAAAACTTACCCCCAGTATTGCCACTAGATGGATTGACATCAGTAATTCCCACTTCATACTGGAATTGCACAGTGCCACTAGGGTGTGTGGCTAAACCATCTGGTGCAACATACACTACTACATCTTGAGTACCGCCAGGAGCTTCACCAATCAGGCACATTATCATTGTGTCTAAAGCATTTGTAACAACACAGTTCACACCACCAATGGTGACTTTATTGTCATCTGTGGTTCCACTGAATCCAACTCCTAGGACAGTCACTTCAGTTGATGATG
Organism: Saccoglossus kowalevskii; assembly: GCF_978046115.1. Lineage (NCBI taxonomy): Eukaryota > Metazoa > Hemichordata > Enteropneusta > Harrimaniidae > Saccoglossus > Saccoglossus kowalevskii. The sequence goes on along the minus strand of NC_140650.1, from coordinate 29,777,443 downwards.
AGGCTGAACCTTTTAATAAAAAAAATCACAGCAATTTGAATTTTCGCGATGTTATTACTCAAACATGTACAATTGGCCACATCATCAAAACTAATCAAAGCATGAGTTGTACAACACCTCAATACAACAACAATAATAAATAAAATTACAATTATCACAAGAATGAAGCTCACATCCCGTATATGCTCTATCAGAAACAGATCTCTAATAGAAGCTCACATAAGCCAACAAGTTTGCATCTATTGTATGCTGGATCATTAAAATATGACTTGTTTTGACCATAGACACACCTCTGTCAATTACATAAGGACATGTGCTATTACAGCAAATATGGTATACTCAATCTTATCAAAATGACAGCATAAGGGCACTATATCTAAGATAGGGGGCGCTGTTTAAAAACCCTGCTGATAACAATACTGTAATAGTTGTTCATCTATGATGTCTAATTGGCAAACAAAGTTTATAAAATACCTGAAACTGGAGATATACCGGTCACTTGCGGTGCAAGGTCAGCCAAGAATTCAAAACTACAATCTCCAGTACAAGTAGAAGGAATCTGGTTGACACTGACAGTTACTTGAGGAGTCTCATCTCGAGTTCTCAGATAATCACCAGGAATTGGAAACAGGTATAATCCACCATCACTCAATGTTTCTGTCACAGTTTCTACATCCAAGCCAGTTAAACCACTGTTGTCAACCTACAAATTAAAGTATGGTGTATTGTATTACTGCATCTATCATGAGTTCATATACAAGTCAACTTTCAATATCTGTTTCAGAAATTTACCATACACAATGTTAAAAGCCATTCTTCTAGCACTGGTGAGAAGAAAGCTGACAACAGGAGTCAAACCAACAAAATCAAATAACTTACACTCATAGGAGGATGATTTCCACCAGCCTTGACGAATTCTATAGTCCAAGTGTAGCCAGCACATGTATCAGTTCTTACCACAGACACACCAATGTCAAAACTGTTGTCAAATATTTCTTGCATATCACTTTCTGTAGCATCAGCTGGGACTGCAATATCAATTACAAAACATGAATGTTATTTATGCATTTTTTATACAAAATATCAACTATGTTATATTTTACCTGCTACAACATTTTATAAGTGTTTACACTGTTTCTGTAGCTTTTAAGTCAGCTGCTGACATTTTTATTATGCAAGATAGTTTTAGGTGTGTACCTAAAAATCAGACAGCTATTTTGAAACAAATATGAACACAGATCTGTACATAACGATAAACCTTGTAGAAAAACAACTAAAAAATAACATCCAATTTTCAATTGATTTTTCTTAGATGAAAATAACAATTACCGTACTCAACATACCTACTGCTCTTTTGCCATCAAGTTCAATCTGGAATGTACCACCAACTGGCGGTGTTGCAGACTGCTCCCTATTAATGACAATATCAGCACCATCACCGCAAGCAGCACTGGTACAGTACTCAACATAGTCACTATCAGCATCTCTACTCCCAGAGATAATACCAACATCTCTTATCCCAAATAATGGAAAATCAAATCCACATTTTTCTGGGAACATAACAATGTCAAAAGCATTGTTGATTTTTTCGACGTTAACATTTGAGACAAATATTCCATTCGGTTTTGCAGCAGGTGATGTGATAAGGTCTGAATAAGAAAACATATTTTTTGAAAAATTATTGAAGGTAATAATTTACATACAAGACATGCAAAGTAATCACCAATTACACACAAAATGATGAAGGTTCATCCTAAAAATACCACTCATCTTGTCGAATACTTGTCTGTTACACTACATAATTTGTACTTTAAAGTTAGTTGAATTTACAGAATATGTAAACATAAAACTACAGTTATGAAAGTAGCATATGGAAGTGACTTGAAACTTGGGATAAAAGAAAATACCAGTTGACACTGAATACCCAATTGTAACTTATTGAATGTATTAATTTTTCCCACCAAAGTTTTTGTACCACATTTTGCAAAATTTTATGTGTTTTTCTGTGATTTCTTTGTTAATTTTTGACCAAATTAACATACATTCCTACTGATTATGCAGGTCCTAATTTTGGAAAAAAATGTAGGCAAGTTCGATTTTCTGAAAGGCAATCAAAGCGGAGTGTAGTATTCAGATGGTTAAACCAAAAAATGTATACTACAATATAGTAGCTGCTACTCTCATTCATGTATATTTTGATGTAATACCCCATGGATAATAATTATGGCCAAATATTTTTTCCTAATCATAAATTAATACTCACAGCTTACACGACCAGAACCAATGAATATGTTGTCAACATAGAAATCTTCTTCGTATTCTCCTTTTAAAGTTATAGACAAAATATAAAAGGCGACTTCCCTTGGGAGTTTAGAACCGGCTTGCAATATATCTTCTAAATCAACACAAGTATGAAACCACTGACTAGAAGTAAAAGCATTTTATATTAAACAAACATAAATGTAGTTTATATATTCACAGGTTAATTAATCCCTGATCAGCTTACATGAGGAATGCCACTACAAATATAAATTATTATCTTGTATAAAGAAGAGTAATAATTTTAATAAAACCACAAATCAATATACCAGTACAACACACTGTTATCTTAAAACCCTCCATAAAACATAACAATATAACATGAAACTAAATTATTTTATGAAAATGTACTATAATTATGCCACTACAAATATAAATTACATGTATTATCTTGTATAAAGAAGAGTAATAATTTTAATAAAACCACAAATCAATATACCAGTACAACACACTGTTATCTTAAAACCCTCCATAAAACATAACAATATAACATGAAACTAAATTATTTTATGAAAATGTACTATAATTATTACAAGACATGACATGACAAAATGCCTGTTGGTTCAATAGTAAACAAAACAGAAATGAATCAGAACTTCAAACAAATTCATGATAGTGTAAAGTCATTCAGTTCTATAACAGCATTCTTTAATACAAAATTTCTGTTATTCGTCCATTTTTTACCCTGATTCGAAAAACATAATAGTTTTATTGGACAATGTATCCCAAGATGTATGTGTGAAGTTTGAATGTGATCGGACCAGGGATGAACACACAGAGATCAATCCGTAAGCTCCCATTGCCAGGTGAAGACTAAAAATGATTCTACTTCAACAAGTACTTACTCTGCATCAGAAGGCACAACAAAATCATCGCCAAAATAATACCATCCATCACGCTTTTTACGTTTTGAATACCTATCGGTCCATGTCAACTTTAGTTTGAAGTGTGGGTTGATAGCCCCTCTGTAAGCAAAACAGAACTGGAAGAAAAAAGCATTACTACATTTATATATGCACTCATAAGTAGGTACCACAGAATTATGCATCACATTTCATTATGACAATGTTTCTGACATTGCTCTCATAAATTCTGAAAAGTATGAATGGCGATTATATTGGAAATAGTACTTGGAAATATTGTAACAAAGACTAGATACAGGAACTTATTCTGCTTCACAATGATGCTATGTGGGTGTTCTCACCAAACTTCTAAGTGTTACAAAAACTGTTATTTGTACTCCAATTCTATTATTCACTGAAATCCAAGCAAGCACAATTGACTTACAGTGTTATACACTGAAACAGGAAATCCATCTTCATCAGGAGCTACATATACATCGGTTGGATTCTTCAAAGAGGTCTGTCCACAAAATGGTTCTTCGTCTTGAACTCTCTCACCAGTTTCATGTAGGCCAACATCATTTTCAAAATCATCTAGGAACCAAGTTGGAGCTCTCTGGGTTTCTAGACATTGTACACTGAACATTTTGAGTAGGGCACTTTGCATCTAGAAAAATTATGTGAATAAATTACAAACAGATTAAAGTAAAGTAAAGAAATGATCAACTCAACTCTGCAAGTCAAGAAGCCACCTCCCTTAGATCTGGAGTCATTCAGATTTTCGAAATTCATGTACTACCAAGTACTGTTGATAGTGGGATAGGATAAAGAGTTGAGATAAGGCTAGAATGTATACATTCCATTACTCAAAGATATTCAGGACAATCCTATTAAATATAGGTATCATATTAGTGATTTAGTAGACAATAATATACAAACAAGCTTTACAAAATTTACATTGGTGAACATCAGTAAAAACATGGTCTCTGAAAATACTGAAAATTTGTCTTTTGTCTGTCACACCAGTCCTCAAAAATTGACACCCAGTAAAATAAAACACGTACAAAATAATATTCGTTTCGGAAGTTGAGTGTAACGAATGATAATAAGATACTAAGAACATATATAAAGACTAATACATATTTGTAATCATATTTGCTCTTACATAATCTGAAACATAATGACTTGTTTCAGAATAAGCAGTAAGTTACTGGTATTTATTAGAAATAGAGAAAGGTAGATATTGGCTACCCAAAACACCCTTAGAATAGCAATAACTGACATTTTTACTTTTGTATTATATACATGTATTATATTTTATCATTAATTAACATTTTATTGCTGTCAACCAATAGAAACTATTTCTAAGGATGTAATAAATTTATTATTAATTTACATAAAAAGCACTACCCGGTATGTTTTTAATTCATAACTGACTCAAAGCCACCCTGGCATCTTACACAAACACAATCAGACAGTCTTCCCATAGTAGTGTTGTGTTTACAGTAAAGGATGATGTGTTTCAGCAGCAACCACTTGGCCAGGAAAAAAGCTGTACTTGTATCATTTGAAGTTGGAAATTTGTTAATTCTTTTTTTATTGACATGGCTCATGAGAGGTGGTGGATACAACTAACACAACAAAAGCAAACCATTTTGATTGAAAAGGGAGGCATTTTCATTATCGATTAATTAATTAATTAGGCTCAAACTTTTTCTATTTTATCAAAAAGAACTGTCCAAGGAACACATTTTTTTGGCCTGTAAGTTAAAATGAGATTTTTTTTTTGGCCTTACAAAAAAAATTAAAAAGAATTGGTATGCTTAATATTTGGGCCTATGTCTTTGATTTTAAGCATCAAGCATGATGTCACAGGAAATCTGCTGACTTGCGTTACTGAGATCCATGGAATATCACAGGAAATCTGCTGACCTGCATTACTGAGATCCATGTAATATCACAGGAAATCTGCTGACCAATGTTACTGAAAGTCATGAAATACCACAGGAAATCTGATGACCTGTGCTACTGAGAGCCATGAAATACCACAGGGAATCTGCTGACCTGTGTTACTGAGAGCCATGAAATACCACAGGAAATCTGATGACCAGTGTTACTGAGAGCCATAGAATACCACAGGAAATCTGCTGACCAGTGTTACTGAGAGCCATGAAATACCACAGGAAATCTGATGACCAGTGTTACTTACCTCGGCAGCCTCAGATAATATTGACAGAGGATCTGAATTAATCCCGTCATACACAAATTGAAACACATCTTCCGTGAAGAGTGTGACACTCTGGAATGGAAAAAATAAAAATGATATTTGAAATACATTCTATGTACATTGATTATTGTTAAGGGTTAAATTAATGAACAATTTTAGTAAAGAAAGTATATTATGACTTCCCCAGGCATTATACAACTCACATGATGTGCCTCTAAAAAACACCAGAGAAACTTTATGGTAAAGACCACATTACAAATTATAATGTAATATTTCATCTCTTTCACAGAAGTTTCTCACCAAAATTAATAAAGTGCACATATTTTCAGTAAAAAATAATTATTTAATAGTCTAATATTATTATCATAATATGTCCCTACACTCACCTGTATCTCTGGTTTTGTCACAGATGTTATTTGTATTTTCTGAAATTCATTCACAGCAGATTCAATCTGGCTATGTACAAATGGAGTATCATCAACCAAGACCCCTATCTTCACAGAGCCTTCACCAGAGTATTCCCTATGCAATGCTTCAATATAATACTTAGTGCCACCAGTAAGGGAGAATAATTCAGATTTCTGTTCATCAAAACTAAACCAATCTGATGTAGGTGAGGAACAGGAGGCAATCAGTTGCTGTAAAGAAAAATATAAATCAGAAACAACAGAACAGCAGGTGGTTTGTCAATTCAGTGAAACAAGCAACATTGAAAATAGAGCAAATATATTTGGGAACACAATGCAATGACCAAAGCAACAAAAAGAAATCCATGAATCTAGTACACCAATTCTCAAAAATTTGAAAAAAATACCTGATTGTCCAGTGGGACAACTATAAAAGCCTGGTTGTTCACAGGAAAATGTAATTGTACAATAATTTTTATTGATTTAAACAAATATTACAACTGCACTGAAATTAAAAAAAAATGATTGTCCCAATGGGCAATCGGTTTCAAGATTTGTTTGTACCATGCCAAAAAGGGTTGCCGGGACAATCAGACAATTTCGAACCTTGTACATGCACTAGTAAACATGACCAGCGACAGATTTATTATCACTTTTTTAATAATTTTGCCATTCACCAAACAGCGCTTTGCCTTATTGCATGATTTAAATTGAAAAGGAAATTTATTGATATGTATTGATATTCAGCATGTCCAACACTTAAGGTTGTTTGAAAAAATGCATTTTATGAGTAGTTTACAATTTGTTCCTATGGCAGAAACATTCCATCATATCCCAAAATGTTGTTCCGTGACCCATGCTGACAAATGATATGTAGTGTTATGAGGGCTACATATGACTGTCACGAAAAATGGGAGAATTCTGAATTATAGACTAAGTACAAGTTATCCATGGAATAGTGTGTTTATAATCCAGGCCCAGCATGGCAGAAATGCTTCATTTTGATGCATCTTTAATATTAAAATGGCTACCATTTGGCCATCTTGATTTATAATTTAAATATGGAGTTTGAAAAACAGAACGGCCATTGGTGAGCTATTTTGAATCCAATCTGAACAACAAGATTGACGTGCATCAAGGTTTTATTATATCCAATTTGTATCTACCAAGTTTGAACAAAATCTACCTATACACAACCAAGATCTGGTTCTAGAATAGTAGAAATAATTGATTTTGATGATCTTTTAACATTAAAAATTAGCCACCTTGAATAAGACCATCTAACAATGAGTGTGCACATGTGTGACAAGATGTATATATAAAGTTTGAACATGATCGGTCAAGGCATGTCAGAAATATGGCTGTAAAACAGCATTTATTAAAACAAATTTGAGAATGGTCGCAAGTATGCCTATTTTGAATCTAATCGGAAAAGAAATGATGTGCATAAAGGTCTAATTATGCTTGATGTATGTATCAATGGCTGAGTGAAATACATCTTTACACGAAATTTTAGGCGTAGAGATGGCTACCATGATCTTGGATCAGATCGTGAATGTAATCAGCCGAAATAGAGAAGGGCGCACACACACAGAGGTCAATTCATAAGTCCTTGTTTTCAGATTGTGTTCGAGCAGGAACTAATTGATCAGATGATCAATTAATTATAGAAGCACAATTAATATTGTGTATCCAACTTCTAATTGAACAAGTAAGTTTACTAAACACTAATGGTGTTTACCTTATCACTCCTATTCTCAGTCTCACTGAAGTAGAGTTGAGCCTCCTCATCGGCTACGATGAAGAATGTAAAGTCACTGTCATAAGGAGCCACAAAATATCCACTCAATCTGGAGACATAATTGTCACCGGCATCAGAACCAGACTCACTGGATCCATCAACAACAATCTCATCAAAGTATCCAGGTGACGATTCATCCAGGGTTGCAATCTCACTAATACTGGTGGTGGAAAGGTAAAACAAATCAATTTGAAGTGTTAATAAAAGATGTCTGGTTTACTCCTATAATGAAAGCCGTGTTTTGCTAATCAATTCAAAACAACTAAATATTGTATATCTTACATGTTGACAGTGGTGCCAGTCCATACCTCCCGGAGTAGTCCTCTATTTCCAGGATATGGTGACTGTGCTGCAGCCTGGGCTCCAGTCACACATGTGATGCTAGTTGTGGTGATGTCATCAATGATACAAGGAACTCCTGAGAACAGGAATGTATCCAATGGTCAGACTCATCAAACTCCCTCATGGCAGTTGACATGCTCATCATTTATCAACTTCTTTATATATTCCCAGGGGAGAAGGGGCCTTTCATGGAAAAGCTATACAGGTATAATGTACCACCCAATCAGATGTCTATTTAACAGTATGACTTCACCTACCTCCTACTAAAACTGTAGAATCAGTATCAAAATGTTTTCCAGTAATTGTCAAATGAGTTCCACCTTCAGTGCTGCCAGTACTTGGATTAACAGAGATGATTTCTATAAACCAGACATTTTATTGGAATGTAATCATGGAATAAAAAATTAAAAAACAATGGTTTATCATTACCCGTATATGTTATTAAGTAGAACTAAAAAAATAGTTTTCACTAGTACTAAGAAATATAAAACTGTTTCTGGTAAAATCAAGAACAATTTGAATTAGGTTGTTTGTAGAGATAAGGTTGCAGATGTACTCACCTGCATGAGTCTGAAACATGTACAGCTTATTTTGTGCACTGACTTTCAACAACTGAGGTAAAGCCAAGGAACGTCCATAACCAGAAACAATCATAGATACATTCTGTGAGCCTGGAATGTAAACATTCATTTTTAATAAGTAGACTCATCCCTTTTTCCCCAGGGTGGAGGACATCACAAAAAGTAGTTGAGTACCTTTGTGATACCAAACATGAGGTACAATTTAAAGATGTACAGGCATAAACAAGTAAACACATTCTTTACAACTCATAAACCTTCAACTTGTCACATGTACCAATGAATTGTGGAAAAAATACACAAGTTGAATAAACGTACTAGGCCTCCGAATAAAAAATATTTCTGGTCTAAAATGGGATGGTAAGGTGACTTTTTTTTGCTAAAATATTTCACAGTACACAAATTTTGCAGGTTTCATCAGACTTATTTATCAGTAGTTTCAATAACATAGTTGAACTCTTGTGACCTTGCCCTTTGTTGTATAATATAATTCCCTTTATCATAGTTTGTTTCAATATGAATATGCATTGTCATAATTAATTTTGACTTAAAACAAGTTTAAGGATTGAAACAGCAGTGGCAAAGCAGTCTATCGAATGTCCTTGATTGATGTAAATATCTTACAAAAACATTGGTGCTTAATTTGTTTAACTATTTTAAGGGACATAATTTCAAATATTTAAGGATAAAAACAAATCTCAGAAAAAAAGTTCTGCATTTAGATGTGAATTGTAAAACATACAAGATAACAGAAAATCTTAGCTGGCTTTTGCCCAAGTATTTTGTATAGGTGTCTGTCAAAAATTAACGATTCACTGAGACAAATATGAACTGCTTTATTATATTCATTGTGTGACTACTGTATTATTTGAAAAGTAAAAAAACGCCCTCAAGGAATACCTATCATGTTGCAAGCTCTGCTCTGTTTGCAAATCAACTCAGATAGTTATAGTGATTGGAATGCATGTAAAGCATATGGCTAATTAGAGTTGACATAGCATATGACAATGGACAGATGTTGAATTGCCAAAGAATGGAAATAGTTCGCTGGTGTCCAGTGAAGAGAGAAGTCAACAGTACTTCAAACATGCAATCTTTCTTTTTGAAGTGCGTTTTTAAATTAGTATTACAAAAGCTCTATCATTCTGTTAAAATAGCTGAAACAAATTCCTGTGAATTTTGATTTTCAAAATTTATATATTTCAGCAAAAAAACTATTTTTTAGTACAGATTTTCTCAATTTTTGCATGATATTTCTATACAGGACATCTGTTGTTCAAACTAAGAGAAGATTTTATATTGATGAATAAGGTGCCTAAGTTTGATAAAGTTTGGAATAGAATTAGTAAAGTTATCGTGCAAACATAAACAATAATTAACAACGACGATATTAGACATTTTTCCCTTAATATACCTTTCCCTTCCATCTTTGATGATACAGGCAAGGTAAAAAAGATTACTTTCCAATACAGTATTTGCTCTCCTAGTAGCACATGAGCTTATATAAATGACAAAGGTGTATCTATGATCAAAATAAGTGTTATTTTAATGACCCAGTATACATACACGTACATGCAATTTGGGGTTATGTGCGCTTCTATTGGAGATGCACTTCTAACAGAGTATTAAAAATACTGTATATGCATGTATTCACTAACATATTAGGTTTGTCTGAGAAACAAAGATTCTCATGTGAGCCCATTTCATTAAATATTATTCAAAAGTATGTAGTCACTAAATATATATTGGTACTTACCAATAAATGTGCCTCCTGGACGACACTGGAAATTACCCCAAGTACTATCACTATCAAGTGTGATACCATATCTAATGAACAATAAAATAACAAAAATGGTGAATAAATTATAAATGTTTTCTGCCATAAATGTTAAATATACCAAGTATTGCCCGCCCTTGTAGCAGTATAGGAATTGCGCCCTCACATCAGGGTATTAATTTCCTGTAGCAATGATAATGACAGGAGTATTTTGTGAAATTATGTAGTAACAATGACAAAGACAGTATTTCATGAAATTATGTAGTCGCAGAATATTTCATATTTAATTCCTCACAAATGCCTTCAAATTATTATACTGGAAACATTTCTGGTGACAAAAAGAAATGAGACTAAATGAGGAATTAGAATGAGTGTATTTTATTTTAATAGAAATTTGATCCCTCACATCGAACCAACCCAACCAGAGTTATAATTATAATATGATTATATATATATCGCAGAAAAAAAATTGTTATAGGGTTGTAGTTTTCCATTGGCATTGACTCCCACTGGTTCATAGATGAACAAGTTTTCTTCTAATGACCACCTGATTGTAGCATTGTTTTGTCATAAATGTGGAAACAAATTAAATCCGGTTCCAATACATGTACTGCACTGTATGGCATTTCCAAATTATACTCAACACTTCCTCAACATATGAAACAAAGAATAATCTATAATCCTACTACATTGCCCTGCTGCCCTGCTGCCCTAGGGCAAATAGCAAGTGGAATTATATCATTTAAATGTATATGAAGTTTCTCACTCACAGTTGTTTTTTCCCATTTTCATCTGTGTATAACAAGCTGCATTCTTGGCCTGTATTATAGATTCTACAAATTGAGAACAAAATACAAATATAAGAAGACTGCTCTCAACATAGCCAGCCTGGGCTGCACAACACTAGCCATGGCATAAGTATCAAAGACAAGTTTGTTTATATACCATGGCAATACCACTTTACAAAGGTCGGTTATCCATTATTTATATTTGTAGTAATGTACAAACCCCATCATTACAATGTTGTTGTTTTTTATAAATTATATCTTTGAAAAAGTCATGTTTTACTTTTTCTTCACATAGCTGCGTAATATAAACACACAAATTTGTCAAAAACTGGGTCGATGAGCACTGATTTTCATTATTGCTAATAGATTACAATAAAAAAAAATTCCAAGTGTACCAAAAATGAGAATTTTTTTTTTTTTTTTTATTTTTCGTGAAACTTTATTTTAAGCCAAGGATGAATTGTCAAAAATAAAGCCCAGTGATGCAGTCGGCCAGTAATACAACCTAAACCAATGTTACCGCTACACTGTGCTATAATGCATTACTAATTTGGAAAATGTCTGCCGATTTGGAGATACTACAGTAATCTCCATTTCCGGAAAAATTGCTCGAGTTGTTTACCGTCTGCCGATCACCAAAAGACTCAAAATATATATTCAGAATATATTGTCGAACCTCAAACCTGCTCGAAATTGACCTAAAATTAGCCAACCATTATAAAAATAATAGACATGATTCATGGAGGCAGCGTATGGAGTGAGAAAAATAGTGTAAATACCAGATAGCCCGCAAACAACAACTTTAAAGTTTCCGCCATCTTGTTATGGTTGTGCATTGAATTGTGGGTAATATGAGAACTTTTCTTTTTTTCAGGCCTTGCTTGAGTAATAGTAACGTAAATTAAAAATACAAAGTTTACTCGCAATGCGCATTCATAAGCATTTGTATGGGGTATAAATTTACTAGATGGAAGATTGTCCGGTTATAATAGAATTAATTATTCATCAAAACGTGCTGGATATATACAGTAAATGGTTTATAGCTGAGTTCGGAAAAATAAATATATATTTTTATAAATCAAAATGGATGTTAGAATTCAAATTGACCGATGAAGAAAAGGAATAGACGTCAACGTATGTATATCAGCGAGCGCCTCATTTAGATTACGTGGCTGGTCGCAGTTACGTGAATGCATGCACGCGCTTTATGGGCGTAGACGATATTTAGCTCTTGAGTCAATTATTATTGGATATTTGAATATGAATTAAAGCTGTGATAATCGGTTTTTACTATTTTTTTTAAATATCGGCACGTTTATAAACGAAGCCTTTGTTTTGTGCCTTTTTTATAGTCCGATATATGATATAGATTGTAAAACAATAAAAATTTTACAATTGGCGCCTGTCGCAATAAATTATAACATACGAACAACTTTTCTACCTTAAAATGCTTGGAGCATCCTCGTCCTTTTCTGCGTCATTTTGAAAATATTTGTCAGTAAAGATTTGACCTCTGACATCCAGAATAGTTCCTGAAATGAACCAGTAAAAATTGGTTATGTACAAGTCACATGTAAAATTGACAACAATAATCCGTTCAATGTTCCTTTTTGCCAAGCATGTCTACTGGCACTGAGAAGAAAACAATTATGTTCAAATATCTGAAATTATTCTATTTGTTCGCAATATTTATAAACTTATCATCAAACTGGTCCGAAAAGCTGAAACAGATCGAACAATGCTACCTTACACATGCATTACATAGGAATGTTCTTTAAATAAGGCATATAAAGTATTACTATTACCTGGCACCATACTCGATGGTGTTATTGACAAAATCTTCGGCGACCAGTCCGCTACGGAATACTGTAAACAAAAACAATATTATATTCAAGCTATCGTGACACGTATTCGTATTTTCACTTTTGCGTAAAGCGTCTCGAAGTCATCTTTCTCCGTGCTAACTCCACTCCTTGGTGAGCTCGGTACTACTTTGTACAATGTGCGCTACGTTTCCATAGAACTAACCAGAATACCGGAAATTTCAACATTTGTATCACATTCACTAATAGACAAATTGAAAAATAGATCTGACGTCATTTTACTGTACATGTGCTGTTTTTCAAATATGCAGGAATTATGTGACCATGCCACCATTGAATAAAGGTTTCTATTTTGTAAGTCTCTTTTCCGTGTAATAGGGCTACTGTTTTTAAACCTACCGTGAAAATGCAATCGTCCATATCGTCACAATATTGTCCCCCAATATCTTCTATGAATTTTCCGTCGACCGCCACACGGATTGTATAGCTTCCTGGGGATGCTCTCCTGTATCACGACAGAGAAACACGCAGCATGGAATAATTAATAACTTTGCATCACTCAGTGAATGTCACTACATAATGTAAAACGATAAAATTGGTCCATTTTACAATTTCCCGAGAAGCGGAGCTTTTCTATCCTTGGTAGTTATTAAATAATCAAATCAAGTCAAACAGCTGTTAAAGCGCGGTGGTTGTCACGCAGCGCGTGTTCAAATTTCATGTAAATAAACAATGTATTTTACACGCGTTGTATACGTCGCTCTGAGTCTCATATCGAACAGGACTCGGCGCGACGACCACCACCCTTTAACTATTCAGAGTTCAGATTAATCACGGTTTTTAGTAACCGTGGACTAATGCAAGCACGCGAATCTCAAGAAGTCCCAAAAGTTTGTATATACTCACATCGGATTATCAATAACAGTGTTCACATATATACAAATAATGATTAATGGTGTAATACCTTGTATCGCAGACGATACGAGTATCAGTTGAATAATACGTATTTACATCACATCTGATCGATGACGTCTTTGATACCAAAAATACCTTGTTGCCACGGTGTTCATTTCCACGACCAAAATTGAAAGGATTCCGGCTGAATCCTGGATAGTTGAAAACAGATACATTCAATTAGAGTTATTATTATTATTTATTTATTTATTTATCATCGAAATCACATGATTGGTACAGTTACCCTCTTATCGCCAACAACTTGAAAGTAACATAACGCCGGCCTAAGCTCATTCTAAAAAATGACTAAGTTGGTCGTTGGTGGCGTCTACGCGTAATCGTCCCAGACTTCAGTCCCCATCAGAAGAAGGAATATTGGTACACCCTTAATAAAAACAACCCCCTTGTTTGATTTATAATGACAGCGTAGCAATATTCTAATTGACCTTACCTGACCCTTCTATTCTGATTTTAGTTGCACCTCTGACGCTACCAAATGACGGTGAAATCTTGTCAACTTTTGGTCCTGTGGCGACAACAGAGAGCGACACTGTAAAACAAAAACATTATTTTATTGGAATATCTACAGACATTCGCGGCCTGAAGTATGCCCTAATATATTGTAATAGTAACAAAACCTAAACACCGATACGTCACACTAATATTATCATTTTGTATTTAAAAAAACAAACAATCGAAATCCATTGAAAACATTCATACTTTAATAAGTGTACATGAATTACGGGTACGTACTATTAATTAAATGTACATGCGTATATCTGTAATTAATTATGAGTCATCAAACATCAGAATGATGAATTTATTAGTTGTCTGGGATCAAACGGAACATTTTAGTTCACAATGCTAGCATTGTATGCACAGAATCACAACACTATTCAAATTTGTCGAAAGTCCTATTGATTGGGAAGTTTTTCATTTGATTACTTAATTTAATAAGAATTGTGAGTACATTTATAAATTGTAAACGTGTTTGTTGAAGAATGGAAGGAAGACTTTTAGTGGCTAAGACACTCATCTTTATGGGGTTTGTAAAGAGTTAACTAGAAAAAAAAACATGATGCTGTGTCATTTCACTATTTTCTCTAAATGGACAATGTTTTGTATAATTATATATATTGGGGTTATTAAATATCGAGTTCGTGGATACGAATATGTTTTGATTGGTTCGCTAAGTTGGAAATTATATGTTGCAAGCTGACTTGAAATTGAATATACAGTTCGTTTAATGTTTAACATACTGGATATTACCTTTAAGGAAGAAGCATACTCAAAAATTAAAATAGTCTCGGACAATATAAAAATATTAAAATTGGCGGTCACCAGAATGACGCTCATTTATTATTGGAATGCTTTACCATTGGATTATCTGTGTCAAAGTCACCGCGACTTTCATTGTACTAGTAATAGACATAATATGTATGTAATATGTCCAATAATAAAGCCTCTCCGTCTTCATTGTGGCACTAAAAGACCCGTGGTCCAGTACAATGAATATATAGAACAAGGAACACCGGTCAAGCTAGGTTATTTACACCGAACTATTAAAGCCTTGATAATTCCATCAACTGATTGGGCAATAAAGTCAATAGGCGATACTGAATCTACTAAGTCCAAGGTGCTAATTACACTTGTATGCATTCTCGCTTGTCTTAATGTGTGTGTTGTCAATGAAAGAAAATTGTATGCGAGTGTACAAATGGCGAAAACCGTGTTACCGCGAAAGCGGGTATATCTCGAAAGAGTCCCTTGTTTTTTCTCGATAACTCGGCTTTCGCCATTTATACCCTCATTATTATTATTATTATTATTATTATTATTATTATTATTATTATTATTATTATTATTATTATTATTATTATTATTATTATTTATGCGTGCGAATACATAATTTGTGTCAAATTATTTACTTAGCTACAAACTAAATCGGAAAGTTGCTGATGCCCCAAACAAACGATGTGCTGGGAGTCTTTGCTCGAAATGTCTGGTTATATATAATAATCACCAAGAGCTACTATTACCTACTACAATTCTCGTTACCAACTATGATGTACAAAATGGTGGAATTGACGATGTACTCGGACAAAGATCGCGTGTACAAATTTAAATAAAATAGCGTAAACGCCGATTACAAAATTGTAGCGTGCTATGCAGCAATAACACAAATTATTTTGAAACACGGATAGAATTTTGAAATACAACTTCAAAATCGCACTTGTTCGGGGATGAAGGGAGATGTACGATGATCCCTGTGTTTATGTGTCGTTATGGCAACAATAACAGGTGCGACATAAGCGACTCGTTAAAACTCTGCTTGCTCACCAGTCACTTTAACATCGATCATACGAAAAGGGGCAAACGAACCGAGGAAGTTGTTTCAAGGTTTTTAAAAACTTATTGAGGGGTTTTAAATAATTATTGAGCTAACTTCTAAAAAGACTATATTTATTTGGTACCAACAAGACAATGGGTCTTTCAAAACGAGATTTCTGAAGGATTGCAAAGAATGTCTGCACGCAACCTATGACGCACAATGCTCTTCTGTAATCCTTGTTTGCGAATGCTGTGAACACGCGTCATGATTCTTAGTAGGAGCCCCTGGAACACACTACATTTCGAAATGGTCTTTCGACGAGATGGTCGTCGTAAACCACATGATCATAACTTTACTTGTACACAACACGGCGACCGAGTTTTGCGTGCGGGTGACATAACATACTTGTAACATAATATGTGAGAATTCTCTCACGAACAATAATTCTTTCATGTCACCCATTTTTTTTAGTTTCACTGATACGACTCAAAGTATTCACCCATGAAATGGTAGCAGAACTCGAGGTCGTTACCTGTCTTTTGACTACCAGCTAAAAGAACCTGGGTTGAGACTGAGTTAATCCGTTCACCGTGTTTTTCAACAGTGGGTTAAAATAAACTCCGGTGAAGCTCCGCGATTTGCTACACATGTGAACGCCACACGTGTACAAGGCTGCGAATTTGATCTGGTTATTAAAATCACTGTAGTAATGCGCAGTTTAGTTTGCCGTTTCAATACGAGTCGACACAATCAATCGACAGTTTTGAATTAACACGAACTATACTTTTCATTAGCAACATGGAAATCAAATCTTGAAACAATACATATATTGGTTCAGATGGTGAAGTAACGTCACGAGAATTCCACAGAACCCATCGACTTTGAAAAGACACTTCGCTGGATTAAATTATTGTTTTCAAACAGTGTGCACATTTGTGATAAATTGTCTTCTTTCAATCTTAATTCTTGAACATTAGACTCAGTACATTTCGAAAAAATAATGTCGACCACAGAAAAAACAAAACAAATAGTTGTTATCGTCACTAGGGGAAAATAAATACCGGTACCCTTGTTTGATTCGGCGACAATGTGTGTCAATATTGCAAAATCGATACAAACACATTTGTTCCCGGCATTGTGTGATACTGCTGCATATACTGTGGGTTGTGCTGTGATTGCAAATCTTATGGGTTCAGTAATTAGAAATATTGGCGTTCTGTGTTTGATCTTCCCACGTCGGTTTTTTATTGAGAAAAAATCTAAACATGTTTGTTTACATACGGATACAAATTGCTTTTGCTATTTCCAAAAACGGACATCATATGACTTTCATCGTCCATGCTATAATGTCGTTAAAACAATGCCCATCGACTGTAGAGTTACAATTTTAGTGAAAAGTCATTTCACTGTATGCATATTATATGCACATTCCTTCTATCGTGTGTATCGTCATCTTCAAACTGTATAATTGTGACGTAAGCGTATAAGTTGTTAGGGGAGACTGCAAACAATTTGCAAAGAATCAAATTATTCTATTGTTGAGTGTGTGTATCCAGACCTCAACAAATGATCAGTGTTCCCATATTTTCGCTCACCTAACCAAACCAGACTAGAACCCCCGGAATAAAGATTAACAATATCACGAGCAATGTTAATTCATTAAAATATGAGGATGGTAAGTGTATCAATTGTCAGAAAATGTATCAGGCTTACTAAGACCACCGCCCAGCTTGGCTTTTGGTCAGTAAATTGATGAGGTAAGTCAGTAGATGGCCGGATTGATGTCCCCCGGCAAAATGTTGGCCATGGTCGATCTTTTTTTAACGTTTTTTTAATGATCGTAAGGCATTTGATGGTCAACCATCGAATGCAATGATCCTGACCAGATACACTACATGAAAGTAGAACTGTCTTTGACTATGATCAGAGAAGATCTGACCCTCGGATCTGACCATGGATGACATTGGTCCGATAATTGCAGTATAACAAATCCAAGATATGAAATAGACAAACTGGTTATCACGAGCTCTGTAGCCGACAATTCACTCAGTGACTTTATTTTGTGGTTCTATATTTTATAAACATGCCGCAAACTACGTCTACGCATTGAATACAAGTCACGGAAACATTTTTCACAAGCAAATCACGCTTCACTTCGAAATGCGAACAAATTTAGTTGTTTTACCCTGAAACGAAAATACCGATCGTCCGTAGACAAGTATTTGCAACTCATCAGATGACGGCATCAACAGGCACATTTCAAAGAAAAAAAGGTAGAACGCAATACAACTGCCGACAGAGTGCTTGGGGTACAGTGATCAATGTAGTATAATAGACGTGGTCCGTGGACAATTATTATAGAAAATCAAACGCATCATACCGGGGATGGATAAATGGTAACTAAAATGTAGTAACCTGTCACAGGGGCGGACTGATAATCTCTGCATTATGGAAAAGTAAAGAACGGCCGTCCAGTCTACGGCCGTATTAGCTAATTGCTCTAAACTTTTACAAATAACAGTGGTATTTATTTTGTTCCTTATTAAAATGCAAGCATAGACATGACTGCAATATGGATGTGTTCATTTTTGTTTAGAAGATGCAAGTGATTTTTAGTAGTTTTTGAATATTAGTGTTCTTAAGTTCGTGAATAAAAAATCATAAATAGTTCAATTGTATGAATTCAGTTATGACAGACAATATACCCACAGGCACTATAGCTATCACTATTACCCCTGTCCCGTTTTGTTTGGTGGACCTATTGGCGGAAAAGCAAATGATTGTTTTTTTATCCCAGTCCGTCCCTGGTGTCATAGTGAAAAATAAAAAGTGGTTTCATATTTCACTATTCTAACGGAATATTGCACAGTCTTGATCAAATGGCCAACCTGTGTGAATATGATAATTATAACAGCAAAAGACGCGCTAGTAATAACGTGAAGTGACTTCTGAAGACTAGATGCTCTTTCCGAACTTCGTACATGGGGTTTTAATTTAATTATAAACCGACGTTAGCTTTACGTTCATGGCCTACAATGGCAACACCCAAAAAAATGTTGTCGGTCGGAGTGGGTCGGAAATCAGCCCACCGGCTTGTGTTTGGTATGTAATCAATTATGAAATAATTATATTTCTTTCAACGCAACCTAAATTATATGTAATGTAAGATACATCGTGTATTAAATGAATATAAATAGGTACTTGTAACGGTTGAAGCAAAACAAATTAAAAGAAATTAACTGAAGATATTATTACATAAGTCAAATGTTAAAATGAACTAGTCATTATATGACTGACCATCAACTTCCACGGTCACGGGCCATGGTCAAGTATTATTTTAACAAAACACGGTCGACCGTCGACCATAGGAGTTGACAATACTAACAACGTAGGACATATCATTTAAAATAGTTCCAGTTCTGGCGATCTCAAGTTTGGTGCATGTACATAACTGTGGCAGTTCACCGTTATATTCCTTACTAACAATCTAACCAAGTTGTGGTTTGACGTAGTTGCAATAATTTTAAAAACTCACCTCGAATTTGGCAAACGACTAAAACCGCAGCGATAAATTTCGTTCGCATGATGAAGTGTTCAAATCAGGTGTGCATATCTGACGTACTTGGATAATGAGTTAAACTGGAGTCCGGTAAAATCTACACTGCTCTCCGTAGTGGTGATCAGTGTGGTGTGTGCGTGATAAGGTGCACCGTGCTAGTATGGTCACACCGAGTTACGTGATAGGTATTAAATATACTGTGTGGACAATGGATATTCAAATGTCCATCCAGCAAAAGTTAAAAGCAGCCCCTCGATAAATACGACGACAGAGTACTTGAAGACAAGCACATGTTTGCTTTGAAATACTAATTTACATGATAACATGGGTTAACCTTTGACAAGCTGCTGTATTTATTTCGGTTGGTCGCTAATTGTTTCTTTCTGGCTTTAGTAACATTTTATTCATTTAGATTTCTGAGCATAATAGTAGTGCTTAATTGTTTTTGTACATCTTGGAATTAGAAACTACGCGTTTCTCTACTATTTGCACTGTTCACGTCATTGCTGTACCTGTCACAGTGATTATACAATCAGTTGAATAAGCTTCAAAACACCAATTACAGTCGTAATAATGCAGGTATACTGTGTGAGAGGTTTGTACGTAGTGATCAGACTAAATTATGAGTAAATAGTCAACACTTGTTCTCCTTTTTAGTGAAATCATGAAGGTAATCCACATCGCGCTAATCCCGTGGGGTGGGCTAGGGTTTGTCGCCGGTTTGTCAAGGATGGGGACTCCCAATGGATCCAGCCAATATTGTCCATGATCTTTTACTAAGTCGTTTTTTATCTATTGTGACTTGCCATTCGACATTAACTGGTCATTGGATTTCACAACCAAATAACAACAGGACCATTTTTATATCTTCTATTCATACACTGCAAAAGATGTCTTTTTAGCAAGCATGTTATTTTAGATAATTTAGCTCTAATCTGAAATTTTGCTAATTCAAGATGTAGCCAATTAATTAAAAAGTGTATTCTCATAATGATGAAATATTAAAATGGGTACATTATGAATGTTACCAGAGAGATGAGTTTTTCTCTCATATGGCTGAAATGCCTTAAACAATGTCTTCCTATTCAACCATGTGTTTATCTTTAACTGTTTTAATTTGCCGAGTCTGGATTACTGTATGTGTGATGTAATGTGCTACAACACTAGCACAACACTATTTTCTTTAATATTTTGGAAAAATATTCACAATAGAATTAATTAATAATTAATGATGTATTTGTGTGAGTTTATTTTGTGTATATATATATATATAAAGTTGAATATTGTCCGACCCTGTTATAGTAATGCTTATACCTAAAATATTTCCAGTATACAAAAACAAGTTTGAATACACATAGACGTAAATTTGATTAAAAAGTTTTTGGAGTTATGATATGGCTCCGAAGTTCCTTCCTTCGGAGTTTACGATGGACATCCAACTATACCATTCGTTACATTCAGAGAGTATGAACAACTGTAATACATTTCCTGAACAAACAATGAAACTGAGACTGGTCCAGATTCGCCAAGATACTAGTATGCCTTGGAGTGAGTATGCAGAAATTATAACGGGAATTTTAGAAATATCGAAAAAAAACAAACAATAGTTATAGTTTGAAACATTGAGTACATCGAGATTCTTATATACTTAACAGTTTATTTTTCAGAAAACCAACACCATTTAGGCTTTATTCGTTGATCTTTTTTAAAACTTTGGATACTGACGACCACCACGCGATTGAACCATTATTTCGCAAACACTCGTAAGACGAAATTCAATGCTGAAAAAAACGAAGTGCTGTATATATGCCTCTTATACGGCAACACTTAGAATTATTCAGACAGTCATTTAGTAAGATGGCTTGAAACTGTGCACAACACTTGACGGCACCGTTTGGTTGATAGCGTGCAGTGTGAGATTCACTTTTTTATAGAGATTGTCAACATAGTAATACAGAGTTCGTATTCAATAACTGCCCTATTTCTTGAGTGTCTACATTGTATGTTATTTGAAATAACTTGTTAATGTATTCTCACGAACGTGTATCATTTTGAAAAACAGTGCTTTACCCTCGTCTAGTTGGGAATGATCTGAACCGTGTGTGTTGGAATGGAATGGAATGGAATGGCGCAGTCAAGTCAAAACCAAAGGTTTTCGCAAAGTTGCAAGCCATCTTACTAATAGGTTGTCCGAATAATTCCTAAAACTGCTGTAATACTCGTGTCCCACGTGTATCTAAATGCTTCTAGGTTAGATTTTGTTCAGTGATTATTTATATTTCTATGAAGACATTAAGCAATGATTGTTGATGCATAAAGCGTGAAATGAAGTCATTCTATACCAGAGTCAGTTATTTGGCACGTAATTCTAATTGCTCTGTTCCAGTCCGACAATGATTTTTGTATGATACTTAGTAGTTCATGTCAGTCGCAACTTGAGTATTCCTATAACTCAGATTGTAAACGATGTTCCGTCTTTTTAATATACTCTTTAATATACGTAGGTCTTGATCTGTTTTACAAACTATTTACTGCTAATTATTATCTTAATTATATCGGAAATCTTGGTTTTTATTTAGATGTCTTGTTTATACCGGCCATCATTCTTATATTGTGATAACGAGAATACTATATTGGTAATATCGTGAAATCTCGGTTATATCGCGAATTGTGTTTACATTTAGATATTTGTTTCATGTCATATCGCCATGGTAGCTGTGTTTATGATACTACATGTACGTGAAGACCCCATATAGTAGCTGAAGTGGTGGTGGTGACTCTGTTGCCACGCGACAGTCCTACGCCAATTCAAACATGAACATCGTTACGACACGTTACGAAAAATATAGAACCACGCATACTTACACTGTAAAGTCCTTTATTTATGCTCTTTTTGTTAGCTAACTTTCAATTGTTGGTCTAATACATATACATTATAATATAGTCTATGTCTAATTTAAGTGCGATTCAATCAATTAAAAACATAAATACAAAGACATGAGTTGTCTAGCATTTTTGCCGACTTTTTCAAATAACTGCGTAACATCTTACATCCACTTTTGAGCCGTCTCTGCATTTAAATAAACATCTACAATAACTGTTGTCAGTTGTTTGTTTGTTTGTTTGTTTGTTTGTTTGTTTGTTTGTTTGTTTGTTTGTTTGTTTGTTTATGCAATTAAAACCATAAGTGATCTCAATATACTAGTACGTATGAGTGGACGCACTTTATGGTTTAGTACGTCTAATGACACACACACGAATTGACTCATACATTATCGAAATTACATTGCTTTATTGTGTTGACGGGAGTGTAAATCAATGGTTGTATTGTGCCAATATATTATATTGCGAATGTGTTGGCCATTCCTCGCACTGAATAGAATTAGTGATATATAAAGTGTTGTTCGTCTTACTTCGTAATTATGAACTTAGATGTATTATCTACCGTTTGTCGATAAATTACCGTAGATATTACAGACAATTTGAAGCGAACAGAGAAACATTAAACAAAATATACAAAACCCAAAATTAAGTTAGATGACATAACCTGACATAACCTTAAATGTAAAATTTTATATACATGAATGGATAACACTAAATAACTAATATAAAAACAAAGAAAAATATACAGAAAGCTTAAAAAGTAAGAAAAAAATCCGACAGTGAAACATTATCACCACGTACGGTTTAACCTTTTAAAATTTTAATTGACCATACAGAAAAAAAAGCAAATGCCATTTTTTCTGGTGCCATTAAATAATATTCTATTCTTATGTTATCCTAAATCAGACATCGTGTTTAGAGCGGAAACCAAGGATATGTTCTATTCAGTTACTCAAAGATTGATTGATTTTTATTAATTTAATAATTTCATTGTATATTTATGTTTTAGACACTTCAAAAACATTACGACCGAATTAAACACTGGTGCTTGTTTCGTTAAACAATTATTAAACAATGGTATTCCAATTTTTATTGTGAGAAATGTTTTGTATTGGGATCGAAATCAGCAGTATAATGTTCGTTGAGGACCCACATTCTCCAAAATTTTGCATATTCTCAATGGCAAGGTAGTATTCTGTCACCACATCTGTTTAATTTGCACGTCTGTGAAGTGCTAGAATCGTCTGCTGACAACGTGTAGTTATTTCGCAAACACTCATAACACGAAATTCAATACTGAAAAAACGAAGTGTATGTATATACTGCGTCTTATTTAAGCCGTTATGCCTCTTATACAGCAACACTAGAATTATTCTAACAATCAATTAGTAAGATGGCTTGAAACTTTGCCAAACACTGCGTTTTTGCTTTGTTCAAGTCTTGGTGGCGGTTATTTGGTACTTAATTTTAATAAGGGTTCTGTTCCGGTCAGGTTGACTTTATTTAAAACGTTTTGTACAACGATGTATTGTACTTATTTATGGACGTAAAAACAAATCGGAATGTTGTACGTGTAGCTTATAACAATGATTTTCGCATTGTATTTTATGTAAGTCGCAGCTTGAGTATTCCTGAAACTCACATTGTAAGTGGTGTTCCAACTTTTTAAAATGCCCTGCGTAAGTCTAGAGCTGTGTTACACAAGATTTATTGCTAATTATTAATATATTATTGTCTTGGTTATATCTGAAATCTTGGTTATAATAGGAAAGTTGATATAAAGAAAATCGTGGTTTTATTGGGAGTAGTTTTAAATAGCAAGCATGATACAAAAAACATATTTATTATGAAGGCTGGAAATTGCTAGAAATCCTAGTATGTTCTCATTAGAAAATAGTCTTTTGATCACCATGTCAACGATATTTTTCCGAAAACAAGCATCATTTGGACATTATTTCTCGATCGTTTGAAAACTTTAGATACAAAAATACTGAATCTTTTTTACAAGGCACTTTGATTATAACCTCCAAGATTGGACACCTCACCACACATGATATTGAAACCACGGAGTGTGTTCAGTACAGAACAACCGAACTTATGGACATTCTACTGATATGTGTGTATTTTTATTCAAACAAACGATTGATTTTTATAAACGTAATAATAGTCTTGTATTTTTATGTTTTTAAATGCTTCAAAATCATTCAACAGAATTAACCAAAGCTGCTCGTTTCGTTAATTATTAAATAATTTAGGTGTTTCAAGTTCCATCGTGAAATTGTTTCTTATTGGTATCGAAATTCATAGTGTAATGTTCGTTGAGAATCCCCATTTCCCAAATGTTTGCATACCCTCAATGGCGCTAGGCAAGCTGGTATTCTGGCTCCACACATGTTTACTGTTTAAAGGGCGGTGATCGTCGCGCAGCGCGTATTCGAATTTCATGTAAATGAACAATGTATTTTACACGCGTTGTATACGTCGCTATGAGTCCCATATCGAACAGGACGCGGCGCGACGACTACCGCCCTTTAAATCGATGATTATTCAACGAATTCAGAGATATAACAATTGGTTGTAATTTATCTGGTTAATGTCTGAACCAGTTAAAAGACGGCGGTCGTCGTGCTGCTTTCTGTTCGACACGGGACTCGATGTAGTGACTTACACAACGCGAGTAAAACGCATTGTTTGCTTACCTTAAATTCGAACACGCGCGGCACGACGACCATCGCCCTTTAATGTATGACTATTAATTTGCACGTCTATGAAGTGCTTGAATCGTCTGCTGAAAGCGTTTAGTTATTTCGCCAACACTCATATTGATTATATCGCGAAAAGTATTTCTACATTTAGATATTTTTTCATTGTCATATCGCCACGGTAGCTGTGTTTAAGACAAAGACAAAGTGGTGATGGTGGTGATTCGGTTGCCATGCGACAACCCAACGGCTACGTAAATTAAAACACGAACATCGTTAAGATACGATACACTGCAGTGACTGAGAAAACTATGAAAGCACGCATACTTGCATTGTTAAGTTCTTTATTTATGCTCTTTTTGTTAGCTAACTTTCAATTGTTGGTCTAATACATATACCTTATAATAGAGTCTATGTCTAATTTAAGTGCGATTCAAACACTTAAAACCATACAAAGACGGGAGTAGTTTAGCATTTTTGTCGTCTTTGTCAAGTCACCTTAGAACATGTCTGTCTCGTTGAGTTCGTCGTCTTCATAGTTGGTGTATGTTCAAATTAGTGGCATAACAATAGTTTGTAGGGCACTTAGAATTGCAATACTCGATACTCTGTACCGGCATAAAATCTTACATCCACTTTTGAGCCGATTCAGCATTGAAATAAACATCTAAAATAACTGTTGTCAGTTGTTTGTTTACAAGCAATTAAAAACACTAAGTGACCGCAATATACGTATAAGTGGACAAACTTTATGGTTTACTACGTCTAATAACACACATAATCATTGACTCATAGATTATCAAAATTACATTGCTTTATTGTGTAAATCAGTGGTTGTATTGCTTATTTGTTGGCTGTTATTTGTACTGCATTGAAACAAACAGCAAAAAGAACAATTTAAAATTATGCACACATTTTGAAAATACAGTAACACCCAAAAAGTGAAAACAATACCACAACCATAATTTGGACACATCTTTGTAATTATCCGTTGAGATGGGACAGCATACATTAGAAGATACAGTCTTGTAAACATTAAAAAGAGGCTATAGACGTGATAATATATAATCAACAAAATATAAAAATAACTAAACATATTACTACATGTGTACCTAAAGACATCGCGACAAATAATCACTAACAACACTTTCGTCACGTGTATTATACATTGTATATTCAATTAGAGTGTACTTTACATTGAATTTTTTCTTTGTGAATGTAAAAACGTTATTATATAACTATAAATCTATTTATATTTCATATTTTCAGTACGTTTGAATTAAGATTAAACATACACTTCAGTGCGCCCTCTGTGGCAACATGAATTGAATGGTAAATATATATAATACAAGGACAATCAACTGCCGTGCTCTACAACATTGAACTATATGACATGCGACACCAGAGCCAAAATTCGACGAACGTTTTGATATTTGTTTTTAGAGAGATCTATTTATTCTGAACCGTTAACAATATGATTAGCTCAACAATGTGTGTAACCATGAGCTGGAATGAGAACACACAAAATATGTCTTTCGCTTTCTATTGACCTTTTTTTTCGACCGAGTGGCTAACTTTACTAAACTCTGGTAAATTTAATAAATAACTATTTGAATATATACGCATCGTATTTTTAATCCATTTTTCAATGATTATTTTGAATGATAATTACGCGTCGCGGTCATATTATATGACTTATTTAATCAATTTATTATATCTATTTAAATAATTATAGACAGTCTGTAGATTTCTACTTCTATTTTACCACCGGGATCATTTGCATAGTTTGTTCCATCATCAGTGGAAGCGTGATTAATGGGATATACAAACTCTGGTGTAGAAAATATTTTAGGGAATGTTAATAATATTATTATAACGCTATTTACTTGATAAATTAATCTATATAGTATCATGTAGGCAAAACCATTGTACCACAGAGTCACGGGTTAGTATTATAAACGTTTTTCACATATACTGCCCTTAGTCCCTATTTGTAATTTGTTCATTACATCGGTTTCGATTATAATAGGAATGATCTGTAGAGAAACACGACTTATATGGGGATTCATAATATATTAACTAACATAAGTTTGAATACACAGAGACGTAAATTTGATTACGAATGTTTAGAGTAATGTTCCGGACATAGTAGGTTTTCGAGTACCTCACCGGAGTTACTTCAGAGAACCATTGTTCGCGATGAATTATCTATATTCAGAGAAAGGGTAATACTAAATAACTAATATAAAGAGAAAGACAAATTGGAATCTAAAATTTGATAAGATATATAGAGAAAGCTTTAAAAATATGAAAGAAACATTCCCACTGTGATAAATGATCACCACGTACTCATCAAAGAATTCTTTTTTCACTTTTTTTCTTTATGGTGCCAATAAATAATATTTATTCTTATCATCGAGTTTATGGTCGAAATCTATTCATTTAGTCAAAGACACGATTGATGTTCATGCTCTTAATAATAGTATTGCATTATTGTGGGGTTTTTTGACGCTTCAACAACATTCGACTGAATTAACCACTGGTACCTGTTTTGTTAATTGTTAAATAAAGGTGTTGCAATTTTTATTTGGGGAATTGTTTTGTATTTGTATCGAAAACAGCAGTGTAATGTTCGTTGAGGATTCACATTCACCAATATTTTACATACTCTCAAGGCAAGGGATGTATTTTTCGCATACACTCATAACACGAAATTCAAAGCTGAATAAACGAAGTGTATGTATATATTGTCTCTTATTTTTACAGCTACACTACGAATTACTGCAGCAGTCAATTAGTAAGAAACTGTGCACGACACATGGTTATTGTTGTGTTCAAGAATTGACGGCGCCGTTTGGTTGATAGCGTGCCAACATAGTAACGCAGAGTTCGTATTCACTAACTGCCCTATTTATTGAGTGTCTACATTGCATGTTATTTAAAATAACCTGTTTATGTATTCTCACGAACGGGTATCATTTTGAAAAACTACGTTTTACCCTCGTCTAGTTGGGAATGATCTGAACTGTGTGTGTGTTAATGGAATGGCGTCGGCAATTAAAAATCAAAGGATTTCGCAAAGTTGCCAGCTATCTTATTAATATGCTGTCCGAATAATTCCGAGAACTGCTGTAATACTCGTGTCAACACGTGTATCTAAATGTTTCTATTTATTTAGTGATTATTTATACCTAGAATTTTCTATGAAGACATTAAGCAATGATTGTTGATGCATAAAGCGTCGAATGAAGTCATTTTATACCAGAGTCAGTTATTTGGCACGTAATTCTAATTGCTCTGTTCCAGTCCGCTTTTGTACAATGATGTATTGTAAGCAGTTATGGGATGCTTTTTTCATGAATGGACAATCAGTTAGTAAGATGGATTGAAACTTGAAACACTACGTTTTTGCTTTGGTGGCGATTATTTGGTACTTAATTTTATTAGGTGTTCTGTTCCGTCCAGGTTGACTTAATTTAAAACTTTTTGTACAACGATGTATTGTACTTATTTATGGACGTAAAAGTAAATCGGAATGTTGTACGTGTAGCTTATAACAATGATTTTCGCATTGTATTTTATGTAAGTCGCAACCTGAATATTCCTGCAACTCAGATTGTAAACGGTGTTCTATCTTTATAAAAAGCTTTACTGCTAATTATTATCTTGGTTTTACCAAGAATCGTTGGTTTATTGTGAATATTGGTCAATATATTATATTGTGAATCACCGAAAGTTTCATTATAACGGAAATATTGGTAATATCGCGAAATTGCGGTAGACGAATTGGTGTTGCCATGTGACTACCCTACGGCCACGTGAATTCAAACACGAGCATCGCTACAATGCTCTGAGTCAGCGAAAAAAAATATGGGACCACGCATAAATACATTGTTAAATTCTTTATTTATGTTCTTTTTGTTAGCTAACTTTCAATTGTTGGTCTAATACATGTACCTTATAATAGAGTCTATGTCTAATGTAAGTGCGATTCAAACACTTAAAAAACGTTATACATAGACGGGAGTAGTCTATCATTTTTGTCGTCTTTGTCAAGCCGCCTTAGAACATGTTTGTCTGTCTCGTTGAGTTCGTCGTCTTCATAGTTGGTGTATGTTCAAATTACTGGCATAACAATAGTTTGTAGGGCACTTAGAATTGCAATACTCGATACTCTGTACCGGCATAACATCTTACATCCACTTTTGAGCCGACTCAGCATTAAAATAAACATCTAAAATATCTTGTGACCGTATAATACATAAGATTTGCCACTTATTATTTACTACATACGAATTGACTCATTCATTATCGAAGTTACATTGCTTTATTGTGTTGACAGGAGTGTAAATCAATGGTTGTATGCCATAGAAAGTATTATTTGTCTTTCTTCATAATTTTGAAAATAGCCACTTGGAAGTAATATTTATCGTTCGTCTATAAATTACCGCAGATGTTTCAGACAATTCAGCAATGTATCGAAGCGAACAGAGAACCATAGAACCAAAATTGGACAAAAGAACGGAAAAACAGAGTGTAACTAAACAAATAGGAATAAAACAGCAAAGAAGACAACACAAGAAGAAGATATACATAAAAGTGTTTAAATAACAGCTGAAAACAATAGCACAACTATAATTCGAATACGGCTGTGAATATCTATTTATATTATGGAAACTCGGCCTGTCTGGTTTTAAACCTGCATCCCAGTAGATGGTTTGAATTGAGTTGAAAATGAATTCCAGTACGCCCTCTGTGGCAACGTGGGTTGAATGTCAAATACATATATTTCAAGAACAATCAACTGTTCTACCACATTGCACTACTAGTATGTCACGGGCGACAATCAGAGCCCAAATTCGATGCACATTTGTTTTGAGAGAGAGAACCTTTAAAATATGATCAATGTAACAATGTTTGTAATCACGAGCTGGAATAAGATCGCAGAAATCAATGACTTTTCTCGTTAAGTCCGGTAATATATAACAATGTGAATATATATGCATCGTATTCATTTACATAGTTAAAACATCGTCAGTGGAAGCGTAATTAACGGGTTATACAAACCTTTAAAACATTTAATTGGCCATTGACTCAAAAAGAATCCCTTTTCACTTTTTTATGGTACAAATAAATAATATTCTATGCATATGGTATCGTATGGCGGAAACCGAGGTTATGTTCTATTCATTTACTCAAATAAACGATTGATTTTTATGAACTTAATAATTTCATTGTATTTTTATGTTTTTGTACGCTTCAAAAACATTAGACCACTTAACCACTGGCACTTGTTTTGTTAATTATTAAACAGTGGTATTTTTATTGTGAGAAATGTTATGTATGCCAGGTATCGAAATCAGCAGTATAATGTTCGTTGAGGATCCACATTCTCCAAAAGTTTGCATATTCTCAATACCATTATGTAAGGTGGTATTTTATCCCCACAATTGTTTAATGTTTACATCGATGGACTCAACAACTAACTCAGAGAATTGGTTGACATTTGTCTCGTAAATGTACGAAACAATTAAAAGGCAGTGGTCGTCGCACCGATTTCTGTTATGGGACTCGATATGGTGACTTACACAACACATGCAAAATGCACGCGACGATCACAGCCGTTAATGTATGCTTACGACATTGTTTTAATTTGCACGTCTGTAAAGTACATGTACTAGAATCTTCTGCTGAAAACGTGTAGTTATTTCGCAAACACTCGAAATTTAATACTGGAAAAACGAAGTGTATGTATATGCTGCATATTTTACAACCACACTTCGGACAGTCAATTAGTAAGATAACTTGAAACTTTGCCAAACACTTGTTTTTTGCTTTGTTCAAGACTTGGCGGCGGTTATTTGGTACATAATTTTAATATATGTTCTGTTCCTGTCAGGTTGACTTTATTTAGATTTTTTTCGACATATTGTACGTATTTATTGGACGTAAAAGCAAATTAGAGTGTTGTACGTGTAGCTCATAAAAATGTGTTTCGCTTTATATTTTATGTAAGTCGCAACTTGAGTATTGCTAAAACTCAGATTGTAAAAAGTGATTTTTTAATGTGCACGATTTACTGCTAATTATTATAATTATTATCTTGGTTATAATAAGAACATTGGTTCTATATAAAGTTGTGGTTATATTGAGAAAACAAAAAATAGTAACCAACTATTGATAATATATATATATATAGAAAGCTTTAAGAAGAAAAATCCCACAGTGAAAAATTCTCATCGCTTATGGTTTAAAGTTTTAATTGGCCGAAGAGTAAAAAATAAATGGCATTTGTTTTCTTTATTGCGCCAATAAAACTATTAATCTATTCTTATTTTATTTTATATTATGATACCAGGCATCGTGCTTATGGCGTAAGTTGAGGTTATGTTCTCTTCATTGGTAAACTGAAACTTGGACATCAGTAAGATACAAAAAATATAATTATGATGAAGGGTGGAAATTGTTAGAAAGACTTCACGTGCTTTGAAACCACGGAGAGTGTTCAGCACAGAACAACCGAACTTATGGACATTCTACTGATATGTGTGTATTTTTATTCAAACAAACGATTGATTTTTGTAAACGTAATAATAGCCTTGTATTTTTATGTTTTATACGCCTCAAAACCATTCAACCGAATTAACCGAAGCTGCTTGTTTCGTTAATTATTAAATAGAGGTGTTTCAATTTCCATTGTGAAATTACTTTGTATTGGTATCGAAATTCATAGTGTAATGTTCGTTGAGGACCCACATTCTCCTAACATTTCCATAATCTCAATGGTTTTAGGCAAGGTGGTATTCTATCCCCACACCTGTTTACTGTTTACATGGATTCATACGACAACGAACTCAGAGATATGGCAATTTGTTATCTGCATCTTATTATTACAGCCATTCTTGGTATTATGCGAACTGTCAATTAATAAGACGGCATGCAACTTTGCAAAACACTTGGCGTTTTCTTTGTTCAAGACTTGACGGCGCCGTTAGGCTGATTAGCGTGCAGTGTGAGATTCACTATTTTTATAGGAATTGTTAACACAGTGATTTGCTAATCTAGTGTGCGTATTCAATAACTATTCATTTCTTGAATGTCTATAGTGTACGTTATTAAAATAATTCTAATACACTTCAAAATAACCTGTTAACGTATTCGCGTTTTATTTTAAAAACTGCGCTTTACCCTCGTCTAGTAAAATATGGAATGATCTGAACTGTGCGCGTTTCAAAGGAACGATGCCGTCAATTAAGTGTCTGTCCGAATAACTCCCAGAACCGCTGTAATACTAACGGTCTTAAGTTAGATTCCATTAGTGATTATTTATACCTAGAGTTTACTATTAACACATTAAGTAAATTTAGTTATGGCATAAAGCGTCGAATGAAGTGTTTTATGCAAGAGTCAAATATTCGGTACATAATCTTAAGAAGTGCTCTGTTCCGATCAGATTGACTTTATTTAAAACAGTTTGTACAACGATTTATTGTTCGCATTTACGGGCTGTATCTTTAAAGCAAATTTGAATGTTATACGTGTTTCCTATAACAACGCATTTATCATTTTTTTTCAAAACCCAATAATGTAGACAAATTGGTGGTCGTGATTCGGTTGCCATGCGACAATCCAACGGTCACGATACTCTGTAGTCAGTGATAAAATTATGGAACTACGCATACTTACACTGTAAAGTCCTTTATTTATGCTCTTTTTGTTAGCTAACTTTCAATTGTTGGTCTAATACATATACATTATAATATAGTCTATGTCTAATTTAAGTGCGATTCAAACACTTAAAAATCCTAAATACAAAGACGTGAGTTGTATATCATTTTTTGTCGTCTTCGTCAAGTACCAGCTTAACATCTTACAACCACTTTGAGCCAACTTAGCTTTGAAATAAAGTTGTTTGTTTATGCAACTGAGATTTCACGCAAATAAAAACACTAAGTGTCCGTAATATACGTATGAGTGGAAAACACTGTATGGTTTACTACGTCTAATAACACATATTAATTGACTCATAGAATATCGAAATTACATTGCTTTATTGTGTTGACGGGAGTGTAAATCAATAGCTATATTGTTTTATGACACAGAAAATCATTCGTCCTTCTTCATAATTTTGAAAACAACCAATCAGAAGTAATATTTACCGTTCGTCGACAAATTACCGCAGACAATTCAGCATTGTATCGAAGCGAACAGAGAAACATATAACCACAATTTTACAAAAGACCGTGAACAAAGCACAGCGTAACTAAACAAATAGGAAAAAGCGGCAAAGAGTACAATTTAAAGTTACGTACATACGCTACATTAAAAGCCAACACGAGAAGAAACTATACAACAACTGAAAACAATAGCACAACCATAATTCAGACACAGTTGTGTAATTAACCGTAGAGAAGGGACGGCTTACATGTTCGTAACACCAATTAGAAGATATAATATTGTAAACGTTACAAAGAGTTGAAGATGAAATACATTATTTAAATTAACACTTTGTGAAACATAAAATGTGGCTAAACATTAACGTATTAGTACATGTGTACCGGAATACATAAATATATGATAAATTATTACTAAGAACACTTTTGTCACCGTTATTTGTACATTGTATAGACAATTAAACTATGCTCTATATTTAATTAGTTCTTTGTGAATGTAATAACGTTATTATATAACTATATATCTATTTATATTATGCAAACTCGGCCTGGCTGGTTCTAAACCAACATCCCAATAGATGGTTTGAATTGAGATTAAAAATGAATTCCAGTACGCCCTCTGTGGCCACGTGTGTTAAGCCACTATTTTGGTATTTGCCACTATTTTGGTACTCGCGAAAATTAAAACCAACGTCCTCTTGCTCTTTGTTATTATTTTTCTTCACAAGTCAATAAATCTCATAATTCTGAATAATTCTGGACAGTTTGTGTATAATTTGGAGTAATTTGTTATGTTTAATTTAAGTTTTCTTTACTTGCGCATCTTTTCAGACCGAATTGTCATTTTTTTGACGCAGACACAGTGACGCTAACTTAGGGGGTATTACAATCGGCTGTCCTAACAGCCATATCGCGGAGCTCAATTCAACTGTCGTACTTTTAAAAATCAATTGCATAGCATATCCGTCGCCGATTGAAATGGTGTTAGTGCATCGAAACTCTTCGGCGAGTATATGACGATTCAATACTAATATTGATATTTACTAGCTAGCTATCGCACTATGACTTGTTTAGTGTGCCTGCTCAGACTGCTGCGGCGTCTCGAGTCGTCCATTTGATTCTATCATCATCATCATGTTGTGTTCAATTCCAATTTCGAATGTGCATCGATTTCTCAAAACAGTAATTTATAGACATGTATATAGTTCATCTGATCCAGAAAGTGATAGTTTAAACTTCATGTACATGTCCAGCTTGAATTTAAATAATCTATATGCGGACGTTGAGCAGACGGACAACAACAGAGCCACCGAGCGATATGCTACATGTATTTTTCCGTTTTGTGTTTCTTCCATTTGAGATGCATTTCTGTAAAATATTCCGTATATGATGACATAATTCGCTGGTGTTGTCAAGTTGTAGCATCCATTCTGGAAATTTTTATATTTTAGCAGCTATTTATTTTCTTGAAATTAAAATGTTTTAATACGCAAGATTTAAGTAATTAATGAGGTCTTGATATTAGTAATTTATACCCATAACCTGAATGATATTCTTGTATAAAACATGTCAGTCACTTTCTTATTTTATTATATTTTTTCTCTATAACATGACGAGATAGAACAATTTGTATAATATATTATACTCTTGCGTAAATGACAAAGGTGTGTCAATAGTCAATAAAACAGCTAGCTGCGGTTCCGTAGCTCTTTGGTGCGACCTACAATCGAATTTCTTCCTAACAAATTTCATTTGGACGTCTTTTTTTTAATTTTGTAGTTGTACGTCGAACATAGAGCTACGGGATCTATCACAGTTTAATAACAGAAATCTGGCATACATAAATTAAACCGCTTTTGCTTTTGATTACTATGGTGTGACGTACCTTTATTGTGAATTTATTGCTGGATGAATAACATACAAACTTTTGTTTGCAATTTGTGTTTATAAATAAGCAATAATTTGTGATATTTTACAATTACCGTGGAAACCAAGCAAATTACGAGAAAACGGCAGCCATTGACATCCCACACTCCCTAGCACAGAATAAATGTAATCTTGTTTGGCGGTCATGTGATACAGTGGTGGAAGAATAAAACTCACTCTTCCTGTTATTCTAATTGTTCCAAGAAAGCAATCACATACAGTATTTATAATTGTATGATTTTTGTTTAATAATAGAAACTAGTTGCATAAACGCAATTTATCTACTGATTTCGGTCACGTGGTACAAAATTATAGGTCTCGCGTAATTTGCTATAAACTCTGGAATACAAAATGGCGTCTTTCGTCTTGTTATTTTTCTGCGACTCGGTGTACAGTAAATAAAGTCAATTATTTATGACCACCGTCATCATTTCACAGCGCAAATAGGTTCTGGTCATTGTTTGGAAGTAAATAAACATAGTGAGTACTTTCGAAGGTCTTAAAATGTGATTTTCGCGACGACCAAGTTTGGCATGTGGATTTTAACCGGGCCGGCCAGAGTCAGTCACGTAAATAATGCGGTCGGCAACATAGGGCTATGATTCCACAGCTATAAAACAGCCTAGGCAATACTATAGTCATTTAGAAAAGACATACAATTTGTTATTAATCTCATTATACACTTGTTATTAATCTCACTAATAACAACCATTCATGGTTATTTCAATTTTTGTATTACATTTTAATTTGTTTAGTAAGTTTTACAATACAAAAACCATCTTTATTATTGCTGCATTGTGGATATAAATGTAGCTCCAGAATGTGAGTAACCACTTGGAATAATTTCCTACTGAATTTTGGGACGCCATGAATTCACAGAAATGCTTTCTTAATTTCATTTCCAAATACTTGCTGTGATAGATGAATGTTTAAACAATCATTTATACATGTTCCATAAGTGAATAAATAATATTACTAAAAAAATCCTTTGAAAATCAAAAGTTTACCATTCAATCTATTTGTATCTAACAACGTTGTCCTTACTCACTGCACTAATGATCAATGGGATAATGGCTTCCTATAGAGAAGAAATGTGTTAACTCAATATTGGATTTTGCAAAGAATTGTGGAATTGAAAATTGAACTGAACAATATAACCATCAAATTTTTAAAAATAACTTGCACGTTGCTTGAAAACAGGAGAGGTAAAAAGCTTATTTTAACGGAGGGCTCTATGGAAAAGATGTGAGCCCCCCAAATGCCATCTACAGTTCAATTTTCTATCTCACAACTTTTTGCAAAATCAAATATGGAGTTAACACAGTTCTTCCCTATACATGTATATAACACATTTCTTCCCTATACATGTACATGTATAACTAAAACTGGATACTATGAAACAAATAATAAGGTATAATTATTCCCTTAGAACCTA
The DNA here is from genome assembly GCF_978046115.1 of Saccoglossus kowalevskii. Taxonomy (NCBI): domain Eukaryota; kingdom Metazoa; phylum Hemichordata; class Enteropneusta; family Harrimaniidae; genus Saccoglossus; species Saccoglossus kowalevskii. The sequence goes on along the minus strand of NC_140650.1, from coordinate 29,740,574 downwards.
ACCTGACTCACTGCACTAACAACCAATAAGACATTTGTTACTCATAATTAGGACTAGGTATTATTATTATTTTTAATAATTTTTTTGTGCCAGGCAACAGTTCCGGACATTAAATTTCACTGTTGACTCTCCTGACCTTTTTTATGTGCAAATTGCAAGTGCTGACACATAGTGCATTTTTGCCACAGAAGTCATATTCAAGTTTGGGACTACATGACAGGACTGTGTGGCCATTTTCCTATCAAATGGCAACTTAATGCACTATCCGACCTTAATCAAAGTTCCCCCAAAGTCGCATTCGTTAGTGAATAAATCTTGGCCAGTGGAATTGGGCTTTCCGTGTTCAGCCTTAGTAGGATTTGAACTTGGGTCTACAAATCATGAGTCTGATGCGACAACCACTACGGTATACTACCAGTGACCGATAGGACTAGGTATTATTACCTGGTAATCGAAGACGACCTAACCCGACTCACTGCACTAACTATAAAACTAATAATAAGGTATTATTATTCCCCTAGAACCTAACCTGACTCACTGCACTAACAACAAATTGGACATTTTTACCTACATGTATAACAACAGTGTTCTCTCCACACCTCTAAAGCGTAATGGTACAGTGATGTGACCCTGTGAGATGTTCTTTCAAGGGTGTGGTCCCTCTAAATCCAAATCAAATACTAGAATATTAATAATTTGCCCATTGCACGTAACAGCAACAATGTGACAAAACAAGTCTCACAAATCACAAATACTGCACATGTCCGGAAAATATACTGATTTGGTACACTGCTATTATTTGCAGTTTGTACTTTAATTCAAAAAAAAAACAAGTGAAATTAGGTCCCATTGAAAATAAACTGTACATAAATCGAAGCAAAAATTATTCAACTGCAGGCATCGCCAAAGAAAAAAAACTGACTGGCAACACTGTTGTTTGGAGGTGTCAATCTGCCCAACGATTGTGTGTCTTGGCTACGCTGGTGGCTCATGCTTTGCCAAATTTTGCCGAATGGCGAGTTGAGTTTTAAGTTGATTTGCCAAATAATATATTTTATAGCCAAAATTGACCATATTTTAGGAAAGTAATGATTATTTGAATGTATAAACCATCTTTATAGTAATGTTCTTGAATGTATAATAAAGAAAAATGAACGACTTTTACCATAATATTTTTTCTGATAGTTAGTAGATTTTTCTAGGATAGTTGACGTCGCCATGTCTACAACAGAGCTGGTATTATGTTACTGTATTTTGCCGATCATGTATTAAAAACTCTTGAAAATATGATACATCAGGGCAAAATGTAAGATAAAATTGGAAACTTTGGTCTGACCTTTTGCATCACTTCCTGTTGAAACACCAACAAAGTCGTATGTTATCGCATGACTTTGTGGACATTTTTTTTTTATCATCCCCAGTTCTTTCTAAGATTAAAACATTAACTCGAGACACACGTTAGATCAAAAGAAATACCTGGATTGCCAGTCTGTTTATTAGTGGTTCTAAGATAATCGCCAATGAATCATTTTCAGGAATTTTTTTAAACAAGAAACAGGGGTGCATCGCCCTCATGCCATGGCCATGTGCCCCTTACCCTAGGGGGCAGATTTTCTGGCAACCACAAAATTCTGAATGACAAGGGATCACAAGTGGCTTCAGTCTTCAACTTTGACCTGTCTGACAGAAATTTTGGCCCAAAGGAAGCCAGAGAATGCTCCACACCCCGATAGGGAAAACCCCATCTCCCCTACTTGATGGTGCCGCTGAATTGCAGTGCTCCCTCTTGCAGTTTTTTTAGCTCCGCTGTCGACTTTGTCGAGCGGAGCTTATCATATGAGTGATTGTCCGTCGTCCGTGTCAATGTTTTACTTTTTCGACTTCTTCTTGGAAACTACAAGCCTGAATGCTTTGATACTTGGTGTATATGTACCTTGGGTAGACCTCTCTTAGGTTTGTTCATTTCATGTTGATATCTTCAATTCTCTAATTTTGGTGAATATTTTTGTCATTTTTGGTAAAAAGTGATATTTTCGACTTCTTGTTAAAAACCGCTATTCCGATTGCTTTGATATTACATATATAGGTACTACACCTGGACCTCTCTCAGATTTGTTCATTTTGTGATGATATCTTTAATTCTCTAGTTTTGATGAATATTTTTGTAGTTTTTGGTAAAAAGTGATATTTTCGACTTCTTGTTGAAAACCGCAAGTCTGATTGCTTTGATACTATACATATATGTACCTCAGGTAAACCTCCCTCAGATTTGTTCATTTCATGATGATATCTTCAATTATCTAATTTTGATGAATATTTTTGTCATTTTTAGTAAAAAGTGATATTTTTGAATTCTTGTTGAAACAGCAAGTCCGATTGCTATATATACCATACATATTGTTCATTTTCTTATATGATATCCTCTGTTCTTTAATTGAAATGTGCCTTGCTAACAGCGGAGCTATCTCAGCCGATAGGCTGCTTGTTTTGCTGTTCTATTTCAAACTTTATTTGACTTGATAAATACATAAAAGACAATGGAGTAAAATGATATAAAATATCAGACTCTCTCGTCTTTAATTAATTGTAGTTAGATTGTTAACTAATTTTATACTAACACAGTTATTGTATCACAATATTCAATGGGAAAATTATGCAAATTAGATACAGTGTTTGACTTGGGGTCTGGGGAGAACACTGAACTTGGACTGGATTTTTTTAATCCTGAGGCCCTGACCTGAATCACTGCACTAACAAGCAATGAGACATTTGTTATCTATAACTAGAACTGGGTTTTACATGTATTAATTAATCCTGAGGCCATGGCCATAATCATTGCACTGATGACCAATGGGACACATAACTAGAACTGAGTATATTAGTTTCAGAGGACCTGACTTGACTCAGTGCACTAACTACCAACGGGTCATTTGTTATCTATAACCAGGACTGGGTATTATTATTCCCAGAGAACCTGACCTAAGTCACTGCACTAACTAGCAATGAAACTTTTGTTACTTATAACTAATACTGGGTATTATTAATCCCAGAGGACCTGACCTAACTCACTGTACTAACTAGCATTGGGACTTTTGTTACCTATATCTAGGACTGGGCATTATTATACCGAGGGAATCTGATCTGACTCACTGCATTAACTAGCATTGGGACTGTTGTTACCTATATCTAGGATCAGGCATTATTATACCCAGGGAACCTGACCTAACTCACTGCATTAACTAGCAATGGGACTTTTGTTACCTATATCTAGGACTAGGCATTATTATACCCAGGGAACCTAACCTGACTCACTGCATTAACTTCATGTACAAATCAGACTTTTGTTACTTATACTAATACTGGGTATTATTAATCCCTGGGGCTCTGTTCTGGCATTTGTTAATGAGGACTGGGTATTATTAATCCCAGAGAACCTGACCTAACTCACTGCACTAATGACCAATGAGTCATTTGTTACCTATAATTAGGACTGGGTACTATCGGTATTAATATTAATTCCCTGACCTGACTCACTACACTAACTACTAATGGAAGACTTGTTACCAATAACCCTTAGGCCCTGTACTGGGATAAATTAGCATAACATACAAGCTTTGTATTTTGATAGATATTTTAACAATTTTTTTTTTTTATTATTGTAGGAAACTTGGAAATACTATACAGAGAAATGAAAGAATATGGTATCAATGGCTTCAGTACCTGTAACAATGATTTATGACTTTTTAGTAATTGTATTTGTATACCACTTTTTCAGTTTTCTGATTATTTCATGACTGTATGGTGTATTTTGTTATAACATGATGATAATAACAAAAATATTATAAAACTGTATTACAAAGGTACCATACAGTATAACAACAAGAATTAAAGTGTGATTATAAATTTATACTTAATTTAGAAATAACGTTTCTCTTCTGGACCCTTGTCAGTGTTGGTCACTTTGTAGTAAAGCATGTGATCATGTCAGCATTATGGATATTGTCAACAATTATAATATTTGAACTCTCAATATTTTCCAAATGAGTGAGATGATAAGTAAGATGGTGCATTGTTTATTTTCAAGCATGCTATATATTAAATTGCTCAGTACTATGGAAAATTCTATAATATTTGAAATTGCAGTGTTAGATTCTTTAATTGAGCAAATAATATATTTTGTACACCTATGAGACAAAAATATATTATTTCTGATTCTTGCAATACCACATTGTGTTGTGTTTATATTCTACAAAATGTTTGCTTTAAAAATTTAAACTTGATTGAAGCATAAAGCTTTGATCTCTATGATTTATGTCTAATAATTTAAAAACATCTGTTCATGTGTAGCACAAATTAGGGGCTTACAGTTTGACCTAGGTTCATGGTGTACACTAATTGTGGTTGGCATGGTCACACTAATTTCCCAGCAGTGTAAAGGCAGATCACAACAAACTTGATATGAGCATCATACATAGTGGGTTGTTATGTCACATTGTTTTGTTCAAAAATGGGAACTGATTGGGATTGATCTTTGTGTGTGTGTGTACAAGCGTACATCTCCAGCTGCATCGTTAACATGCCAGGACTGCTAACATTCTAACTGTACACATGCATCAAACATCTTGTGATATACCGGTATATATCAATATGTATGTACCGATATATACATTATCCTGAAACCAGATCTTGGTTGTGTGTATGGGATTCTTTCAAATTTGGTTTAAACATGGGATCATCCAATATGACAATAAAATTGATCATGTGTGGGGTCCAGTGCCCTTTAGTTTAGTTCTATATTTTCTGATGAGTCAAGTCTACTCAAAAAATGTAGCCCAAATAGAAAAATTCTTGGGATAGATAAGTATATGAGGTGACTGAGATGGTACAATAACCTCAGTGTAGATCCACTGTTATACCACTGCCACCTGCTGTTGATTCATTCTTCGAGCAGAGGTCAGGGATATTAGGTAGGGTTGCAAATTCCACACCACGCCAAAGCACCATTTGATTACAAGTGGGAACATCAGTACTGTATTTCTGGTGACAAACCAGATTGTAAAGGGGACCCTGTATCATATGATCCAGTACTGTTGGTGGGCCCAGATGAACCATTCTTTTGCAAGGAAGAATGTCTAACCTTGGGCACCATGTTAAATAAATTTTAATTTCCACATAAGTTGCATTTTTCTGATTTACCAAGTGCTTGCTGCAGTCTCTGGCTTTAAGCTGGCACTCAATGGACAATACAAGAATTTGCTGATCGTAACGTGTCCCTTTTTTTACATGGCTAACATCACCCAGAATGTTGTATTTATGGTAAAAGGATATTCACTGAACAGGGGCCTGCAAAACTATTTTGATTCAATGGGACCAAATATAAGGAATTAGTTTAGCCCAGTTCTGCCTAGGTAGTTTGCCATTTTGAGGGCCTCAACAGAGGCAGCAGTCAAACATATTGCCAGAACCAATGATGCTAGGCATAGATGCACCAATATAATATGTGTTCTAAATATGATAAACTGAAGACAGATACACACGAACAATAATCTCATTCATAGGGTCAGAATGCCCAATAATGACAGTCTGGTCGAGGGGAATACAGGAACAAACATATCAACCAAGGAAATGATCGTTGATGTGGTTGGGGTCAGGTGTTTTCAGTGGTATGAATTAAAGGATTCATTTTGTTTCCCAACCCTTATTTCCTGTGAGGTTAAATTGTTCGGTTACCGTAGCAAACTACCACAATGACCCTGTAGGACCTTTCAGAAGTCAAGCACAGCTACAAGATCAAGTTGGCCAAAAAGCTTCAGTTGACTCCATCACCAGTGTCAATGGCTCTGCCACGAGTAATGGCAGGCATGATTTTCCAGGAAGTGAGAGAATTATTGGCAAATGGCAGCAGTGCAGTGCCTGTTATTTCCCCATATTTTTGGTGAACAATAAAGAACAATATAGACCCAAGCCAACTGAATCAGTATATTCTCTCAGAGCATTTTATGTGATGGTGACCCCAGCAGAGGTACACTGCTGTGTACATCAGGGGATTTCCTGATATCACTCAAACATTTGATTCAAGATATTAGTTCAATGTTTGCCCATTGTAGCCTAACAGGTTTTTTTTCCCAAAATTAATGGCAGTGCCAGTTTTGTGGCTGCACAGCAGGCCAACAATGTGAATCCATTTTATCAATATCTGGTTGATACAAGAGCAGTAATTTTAGCACACATCCTTCAAACAATCATATCCCACATTTAGTATTTCCGGGAATGTATTCTTGGGAGTGTTTCAGGTTGAGAGACCCGGCAGCCACACTTTTTGCATGCACGCACAGCTCAGACAATTATTGAGCTTTTTGGAAATGGCTTCATCTATGGGAGGCCTTGTGCCTCAAACAGCTCTCAAAGGTATGCTCGTCCAGGTCCACACACTTCAGTTGTGTGGATCGCCACATGAGAAATATCATGGACCCCACAAAGCTTGACTGCCATCAAGTGGATGGACTTAACCAACATAAGACGGAGATAACAGATTGCTCCATCAACTGCGGCTATAACACTGGTCATGGACGCCTTGAAAATAGAATGGGGAATGGCTCCCTTGCAAAGCACAGCTCCACATAAACATACCTAATATGTTGGGGGCATTAGATTGCTTTCTAGATGAAGTATAGAATAAAACAGTTCCCATCCATTGCGACAACACAACTGTATTAGCATATATTACAAAACATGGGTGGACAAATCCCACAAACTAGCCAGCTAGTGGAGGAGATAAAGAGTGGGAAATAGAGCTGAAGCCCACCTGGCAGGGATTAGAAACAGTGTGGCCAACACAACACGCAATGCCGTGTTTCACATTCCAATCTCGTTTTTCAGTTTATATGTTCATATATGTGCCTGTAATTTTGAATAGATAATTATTTAGCTGCGCCCCTTTCCCCATTTTGGGATTTACTTGAGGGTCACTAATGGGCTTGAACTCCCGCAGTTCAGCCACCACCAGGGTATACTTTGTACCCATTGAACATACATACAATACATTGGTTTTGGCAAGGTAGGTATGGCTTCACTATGCAAAATTTCGAATAATTCCCCGGGAATCTGATAATGCAAAGATCAGTACATTAACAAAGGGAATTAAAAATTGTTAGGGGTCATGTGACAACAAAAGAATGCACACTCCTATGTTGGAACCTTTCGTATATTGAAAGAGAATAATACATGCCACTATTTTCGTACCAATCGTATATTAAATAATAGCAGATCCCGACAACAGAATAATACATGCCACTATTTTTGTACCATTCCTATATCGAATAATAACAGATCCCGACAACAGAATATTACATGCCACTATTTTTGTACCAATCCTATATCGAATAATAACAGATCCCGACAACAGAATATTACATGCCACTATTTTTGTACCATTCCTATATCGAATAATAACAGATCCCGACAACAGAATAATACATGCCACTATTTTTGTACCATTCCTATATCGAATAATAACAGATCCCAACAACAGAATAATACATGCCACTATTTTGGTACCATTCCTATAGGGAAGTATAACAGTTCCCGACAACTAAATTATATGTGCTGCTATTTTGGTACCATCCCTATAGTAAAGTATAGCAGTTGCCGCCAACTTTATTATATGTGCTACTATTTTGGTACCATCCCTATAGTGAAGTATAACAGTTCCCGCCAACTAAATTATATGTGCCACTATGTTGGTACCATCCCTATAGTGAAGTATAGCAGTTCCCGACAACTAAATTATATGTGCTACTATTTTGGTACCATCCCTATAGGGAAGTATAGCAGTTCCCGACAACTAAATTATATGTGCTACTATTTTGCTACCATCCCTATAGTGAAGTATAGCATTTCCCGACAACTAAATTATATGTGCTACTATTTTGGTACCATCCCTATAGTGAAGTATAGCAGTTCCCGACAACTAAATTATACGTGCCACTATTTTGGTACCATCCCTATAGTGAAGTATAGCAGTTCCCGCCAACTATATTATATGTGCTACTATTTTGGTACCATTCCTATAGTGAAGTATAGCAGTTCCCGACAACTAAATTATACGTGCCACTATTTTGGTACCATTCCTATAGTGAAGTATAGCAGTTCCTGACAACTAAATTATATATTGCTACTATTTTGGTACCATCCCTATAGTAAAGTATAGCAGTTCCCGCCAACTAAATTATATGTGCCACTATTTTGGTACCATCCCTATTGTGAAGTATAGCAGTTCCCGACAACTAAATTATATGTGCTACTATTTTGGTACCATCCCTATAGTGAAGTATAGCAGTTCCCGACAACTAAATTATATGTGCTACTATTTTGGTACCATCCCTATAGTAAAGTATAGCAGTTCCCGACAACTAAATTAAATGTGCTACTATTTTGGTACCATCCCTATAGTAAAGTATAGCAGTTCCCGACAACTAAATTATATGTGCTACTATTTTGGTACCATCCCTATAGTGAAGTGTAGCAGTTCCTGCCAACTAAATTATATGTGCTACTATTTTGGTACCATTTCTGTAGGGAAGTATAACAGTTCCCGACAACTAAATTATATGTGCTACTATTTTGGTACCATCCCTACAGTGAAGTATAGCAGTTCCCGCCAACTATATTATATGTGCTACTATTTTGGTACCATTCCTATAGTGAAGTATAGCAGTTCCCGACAACTAAATTATATGTGCCACTATTTTGGTACCATCCCTATAGGGAAGTATAGCAGTTCCCGCCAACTATATTATATGTGCTACTATTTTGGTACCATTCCTATAGTGAAGTATAGCAGTTCCCGACAACTAAATTATATGTGCTACTATTTTGGTACCATTCCTATAGGGAAGTATAACAGTTCCCGACAACTAAATTATATGTGCTGCTATTTTGGTACCATCCCTATAGTAAAGTATAGCAGTTGCCGCCAACTTTATTATATGTGCTACTATTTTGGTACCATCCCTATAGTGAAGTATAACAGTTCCCGCCAACTAAATTATATGTGCCACTATGTTGGTACCATCCCTATAGTAAAGTATAGCAGTTCCCGACAACTAAATTATATGTGCTACTATTTTGGTACCATCCCTATTGTGAAGTGTAGCAGTTCCCACCAATTAAATCATATGTGCTACTATTTTGGTACTATTCCTATAGTGAAGTATAATTTGTGTGCAATTTTACTGTTAAAGAATTTTTGTCATTAAATCCTTTTTCTAAGAAACATTTAATTTGGAACACACCTTCAGTTTATTTTATTTTCAGGCTAAACCTTGATACTTTTACAATCCACCAATGTCCAAACAAGCTGCAAATATTTTGGTTATAGTGGCGGTCTTTATTGTCGATATAGTTATTGTCCGCTTGCTCGTTAGTAGTATTCAATAGGCTTTACTGCCACCTCCTAGGCCGCTCATTATTGACACGGTACCAAAATAGTGGCAAATACCAAAATAGTGGCTTAACACACGTGGGTTGAATGACAAATACATATATATATATATATATATATGCACGGCTCTATGGTCACGTAATTTCAAACACGAACATCGTAACATCGTTACGATACTGTCATCAGTGAGAAAATTATGGAACAACGCATACTTACACTGTTAAGTCCTTTATTTATGCTCTTTTTGTTAGCTAACTTTCGATTGTTGGTCTAATACATATACCTTATAATAGAGTCTATGTCTAATTTAAGTGCGATCCAAACACTTAAAATCCTAAATACAAAGAAGGGACTTGTCTGGTATTTTGTGTTGTCTTTGTCACTTTAGAACATGTTTGTATGTCTCGTTGAGTTCGTCGTCTTCATAGTTGGTTTATGCTCAAATTACTGTTATGTGGGACACTTAGAATTGCAATACTCGATGCTCTGTACCGGCATAACATCTTACATCCACTTTTGAGCCGACTCAGCATATAAAATAACTGTTGTCAGTTGTTTGTTTATGCAACTGAGAACTCGCGCAATTAAAAACTACTGTTCGTCGATAAATTTCCACAGATATTCCAGACAATTCAGCAATGTATCGAAGCAAACATGGAACCATAGAACCAAAATTCGACAAATAGGAATAAACGAGAAGAAAGAGAACAATTCAAATTTATGTATATACGGTACTTTCAAAAGGCCAACACAAGAAAAAAAATATATATTATAAAGTTGCAACATATACAACAGCTGAAAACAATAGCACAGCCATAATTCAGACACAGCTGTGAAATAATCCGTTAAGAAGGGGCGGCATGAAGAAACCCCCAATCAGAAGACATAATATTGTAAACATTACAGAGAGGTTCAAGATGAAGAACATCATTTAAATTAACACACTGTGAAATATATAATCAGCAAAATCATAAAAGTGGCTAAGCATTAACTGTGTTACTACACTCTACCACATTGAACTATGTCACGTGACATTTTTGACATTTGTTTCGAGAGGGATATATTTATTCTGAAACTTTGAAATATGATCAACTCAACAATGTTTGTAATCACGAGCTGGAATAAAAACGCAAAAATATGTCTTTCTTTTTTATTCAGTGGTTCCCGACCGAGAGGCTAATTTTTCTTAACTCTGTGGTAACGGGCCATGTGACAGTGTGTTACGCCGATCAAAGTTGCGCCCGTAGTATAAATGAACAAGGATCACCAAATTGTTTGAATGTAGAATTCTACGCACATTAGCGATGACCAGCAGAATCCACGTGACATATAATTTTTGTCTATTTAGAGCTAACGCATGTGTATGCATATTCAAATGCCATCTGTATAGCATTGCTTAATACATAATTGACATTATTAAATGAACATCAGAGGGCGCACGATATCCAGTCACTAGAGGGCGTTATTTACTTGACAACATGGAACCAAAGACATTTTCTATTGTCTTTGATGGAACGTATAACCACTATGCATTTTGTTAACTTCACCAGCAAGTTATTTGGGCACTTTATTAAATAAAAATAATGTATTAAATGACCACGTGAATATATACGTTTCGTGTTTGGGGGAGTATGCATTTTCAATGATAATGTCCCCAAAAAACTATTGACGCATAAGTAGTATATGACTTATATTAATTTATTATATCTATTTAAATAGACATTCTGGAGATTTTTACGACTTTGCTTTTTACCACCGGATCATTTGCATAGTTTGTTTCATCATCAGTGGAAGCGTGATTAACGGGATATACAAACCTTGGCGTAGAAAATATTTTGGGGATTGTTAATAATATTATTATTATTATTATAATTTACTTGATAAATTAATCTATATCGTATCATGTAGGCAAAACCAATGTGACTGTACCACAGAGTCACGGGAAATTTTCATATACGTTACATAACTAATCTGTCCTAGGCTTAGTCAATATTTGTAATCGTTATCGGAACGATTTGTGAAGAAACACGTCATCGGGGAATTTACGATACACCGAAAAAACATAAATGAACGTGTTAACGTAATGTGATTAGTTATATTATACTACATATACAGGTGAGCTACGCCCTCTATATTAGATCTACAATACTGTAATCGGGAAACGGTGTCAGCTAACACACGGCGGTGTATGCATGTATGCATATCGGTACACGGAATACGACAAATAGTTGTACTGACCGATTCGTGTTGTAGTATTAGGCATAAATAATTAGATAATATATCGAGTTTAAAGAGAAACGCCGACAACATAAACCTGGCGCAACACTTTTGAAAGAAATAGATTCCGGACCATGATCACCGAGGCGGATTTCAGAAGAAAGAGAGAGACAGCAAGTGTTTCAAATGAGTTGACTGTTTTTGCGATCCTGATTATCGTTTTATAGAGACCATTTAGTCCCACGAAAACGAAGCGTCGGACAAACAGGAAATTACACAGCCCTTACACACTGCTAATTGTTTTCATTTTCGAAGGCTAAAAGTTTCTGAATTGTTTGGTGATTGGTGTTGAATGTCGAATTCACACCTCTGTTCTTTTTTGCCTCCGTGCTTGCAGCTTGATCTGCGTAATAATTTATGAAATATTAGAATCCGGGCTTGGTCAATGTGTTTCCACTAAATAAAGTTTTAATATGATGTTATAATTATGACAATCTCGCCATGGATCACGCTAACTCGAATCCACTCTGAATTTATCTGTAAGTGTGTCGATCTCGATTATTTTTGTTATCCAATTAAACGCCGCTTTTAAAGCACTTGCCCTCGCCTAGCCCTGAGTACAGTCCTGTAGGTTGGCCTTCTTCCGCTGATCATTCGGTCCCCACAACCGAATGATCAGCGGAAGAAGGCCAACCTACAGGACTGTACTCAGGGCTAGCCCTCGCCGTGACCCGACGCGTTCACCTATTTCAACAAAATTTCAATTTATTTCCACGCGGCTGTCATTTGTTTAGTAACTGTGATTTGTCATTTTTTTAATTATTTTATAGTGATCACTATAGTCTAATGTTTAGAATGTCAAAATATGTTCTCTTTTATTTTAATTTTGAAAGTTTTACTCAGACGATCGATGAAATAAATAACAGTGTAGTGACGTGCCTAGTAACCTATTTTGTCCAGCGACAGTGTACAAACGTGCGCCGGTGACGATCACGGTGACCAGCTACACCAGAACGGACATATTTCGCATCTAACTCAACCCCATGCAACAATAATTGATACTATGTGTTCATTATGGTCCATTCCTCCTCGACGAACAAGTACATAAATGAAAATTTAGTCAAAGACGAGAAAACTGCACAAGAAATTTGCCTTATTTACACGTATCGGCAATGCAAGCTGCCATGCGACTTCCCCTTCTGACGTCACAAGGGGAATTTCAGTATGCAAATAGGAAGCTAATGAGGAGCCTCGTTTTAAAATACACAAAAATAAAGTTGCCGTAGATTGAGTTTAAAACACTTTTTTCACTTAAAACAATAATTCATGCTTAGAAACATAAAAATTAATAATATTTATGTAATAATGGATAATTTTAGGCGTGAAAATAGAAGCCATTTCACAGGCACAGGCATGTCGTAATTTTTATGCAATTTCAAAATGTTGATTCTCAAACACAAATTATCAAATATATTATACAAATGTAAAATGTAATTTGGAATTTGCTTTATCTGTAAAAACCTATTGTTTACTGTACATGGAACTTTCATTTTATTTCTTGTAAAAACGTAAAATTTTTATTGTATATTTTCTTGTGAAATAATTCAAATCAAATCAAATCAATAGTCGACCACATCATCCTGGCAATGATCACAGAGATTTACCACCAATAATAAAATTTCAAAACTTAACACAACTGACAAAGATTATGTGTAGACTTTGACTTAGAACGAGATTTATACTGCGCTGTCTTCCCCAAAATAAAACGCCTTATAGTGATGGTATCATTCCAGAATTGATTATTTTGAATTTTGGCCAGTGGTGGGTGAGTTATTAGTTTAATGTAAGGTGGAACTTACAAACAGTCAGAAACTCTTATCGAAAACAAGACAAAGACAATACGTAGATTAAGAATTGGCGCCCTGTCACTCTCCTGAGCATTGATGTTGAAATAGCCTCTTACTTTATATCCGCCATTGCCACCCTTTTATCGTAGTATGATTTGTTGTTGGTCAAAGATTAAACCTGACCACACCCTAGTTCCAGATACTATGATCTGGTACAAAAACTATATATACAAGAGAACTGGTGATAGTTGTAAACCATAACTGCCTCGGCACAAAGACTGTTGTGTAATACTGGGGAATGTAAAGGGAAATGTATTGTAGTGTTACCTCTGTGTAATTTACATAATTTACAATATATCTGCATCACTGTTAAGGACAATATGGGAGTAGAAGCAACGCTGGGCAAATTTTGCAAAATAGTAGTGAGTTAGAATTACCAGACACTGTGGGATATCGAAATATGGATGATAAACAACAAGTGATATTTCCAGAGATATAGTTGGAATTAAAGCAAAGAAGTGGCCTATTAACCTATGAAACATACTCGCACATAACCGTTACATATCATCCTGTCTTATCGTGTGGGGCAAAGCTGTCATGCACACATTCATAATAACTGGAAGTGGTTTTACAACGGAAACAAGTTTTATTGCTGAATATAATTTGAACAATAAAAACAGAAATTTAGAAAAACTATGAACAATGAATAATGAAAGTCTATGATTTTCTGTACAGTTTCCAGAAACATCTAAACCGAACCATAACATTTATAAAAAGCACAGTGCTGAGATTCACTTCGAGTATATCTGCAATATAATCTTTCAATTGTATACGAGTTGCCAAAACGTACAGTTTGGTGACATAAGTCAAATTTTGTATAGTTTCAATACGCATACAATAAACCCCTCTTTCACATTGTGCAAATACAAACAAGACATTAAACCCTTCTGACAGTAACATGTAAGTGTTGAATAAACCAGAATGAAAAGTCCGGAATCACGGCGAATACTTCTATCGAGTCGCCCATATAAAATCCTCTTCAACTAGCCAAGGCCAATCACTAATGTGCGGGGGCACTAATTAAATAATAATAATTTTAATAACACTTACACATTCCCCGGAGGAATTGGCAATGGTTACAAATGTTTAAGAAAGAATAACAGGTTTAAAAAAATAAAATAAATAAAATAAAATAAAATAAAGAAATAAAAAAAACCAACATCGATTTAGAATTACTGTGGCCAATGACATTGAACTTTGCTCTTCCATAAAGCAGCAGTTTCCCTCATCTAATAATCAAAACTACCCTTGATACCCTGGAGAAGTATGTCCATTGTTTCACAACAACGACTGTCCCAAGCTATTTTCGTCTTCTCAATTTCTCAAAGATAAACGTCCCATGGTTATTTTTTATTAGGAAGAAATGTCCTTTTGCAACATTTCTTGTATTAAATTCCATTGCACAAAAAAAACAGCAAATACTGTTACTGAAGCACAGAATTTGCATGCTTTTTTACCCGGCCATTCACGCAAAATGCAAATCAAGGCTTTTACACATCCATAGTTGTTGACAGTCGCATGATGAATGTATTGTGACATATTTTGACCCCCGGATTCTGACCTTGCATTCTGACCTTTCATACCCGTTCATGTAGTTTCCTTTCATTATTTCATCCAGATTCCAACAATTTAGATATTGCGACGTGTCATGTGTACATCCATGGAAATGTATACTCCACTACTATTTCAAACTTTTTGGAGGCAAATTAATTTTTCCATGTGATTATGCCCTCGAAACTTTATACCCGCCTTTGCCACACTTTTATCGTAGTATGCTTTGTAGTTGGTCAAATGTAAAACCTGACCACACCCTAATTTCTGATACTGTTATCTGGAACAACAAAACTATATGTATTAAAGGGAGATCAGTGTTACTTGGATTTTATAAATAAGAGAATAGTTTATGTATCCCACCTGTTTAAAAGTGTTGTTAAGTTTAAAACTTTATCCGCTTGGTTTTACGTTAAATTGCCTACTTTCGTGGCAGGGAATTATCTCTGCTCTCCCAGCCAAATTTAAAACATCGTCAATTTTATAGGCCTTAAACTACCAATTGGGATTATGAACGATTACCAATTTTACTATCTGAATAACTGTTACATTAAATTGATTCTTAAGTACATAAGTTCCAATTATTTTATACCCTCCAAAACTACTCTCTACTGCTGAGAATTTCTCGACATTACGGAAGAGGAGTGGATTTTCTTTCTATCTGATGCCTTCTCTCGTTACAGTTGAAAGCAAGTTTCAAGAGTTTCAATAGAAATTATGTCAATATATTTTATAAAAATTACTCTCTCAGTCGAATAAACCCTCTAAGGGCTCAAATTAAACTGTGCACTTTTATAAGAATGAATATGAAACAATACGTCACCTATTTGTATATTGTGAATGCACACAAACAATTTGGAACAATTTCCAATATATACGGGGGACAACACTCAATTGTCTAATTTTACTGGGGGACATTTTAGTCATTGAATCATGTGATAATTATTGCGAAGAAAACTATTTACGATTCCAGGCTGAAAGGTATCTTACAGTCTTATCAATATTGTACGTAGTGGCAAGTATACAAAAATAAAAACTAATGGAATATGTTATATCAAGGAAAAATAACACTTTGACAAAATACCAAAATAAGTTGAAAAATCTTAATGTTTAAGCCTAGTTGTAGCTTTTCATTTGTGAACGAAGTCTGTGTTTTTTTTTCTTTTCTCTTGTATTGCATTACACAAAGTACGATTGCTGAATGTATATAAGACTGACATCGCGTTCTGTCATCACAGACTGTACAGTTAGTTATACCACAGTCCCACTGTAGCTTTTACAGTATACCAAACAATGCGTATTGACTTCGACTTCTATTTCCAGTAAAATAATGAACGGAACAGGAATTACGGCAAGGGTGGGTCTGGTGAGAACATGGGGGGGGGGGGGCTCCGAACAAATGTGTGGTTTGGGGGGGCTTTGAAATTGTATAACAAGTGTAGGAGGTCACGATTTTATGACTATTCTTTACATATGTTTAATTTATTTCATAAATAAACATAGTGACATTATTGATCACCCATGATTTGTGAACGATTTGTTTATGAAATTTAATTTATCAAAAACATTGGGTTTAATTTTCGGGGTGGAGGGCATAGGTGTTTGTCGCTGGATTCACTGGGCTTTCAGTTTAGTAGAAATATGTGGTTCAAAGGTCTAACATTGTAGCGAAAGCCATGATTTAGTATAGCCCTTTATACAGTCAATAAATGTATGCTCTCTGATAAACCTTACTGAAACATGGTGCATTGTAGACCTTGGATTTAGGGTGAAAGCAAAATAAACTATACGACAGAGACTATAAATTTGAAAAATAAAATGCCCACCATTCGACCATCTTGATTTGGATCATTAAATGAATGTATATACAATAACATGTTACACGATATGTGTTGTATGTTTGAAATTTGAACACATGTCAAAAGATAAAGGTAAAGATGCATAGAGATAAAGGTATCCTCATTTTTGAATTCCGCCTGAATGATATTTTGGTTTCCCAGGTGAAATTAAATGTACAATATTTATCTCACGGTCATTAAAGAATATGACATGAACTGCACTGAGATTATACATTGGTTGAGAACATTGAGAATTACTTGGGTTACCATGGCCAGAACAAGAGTTAACGATGACAGCGACGATGACGACAGACATTGTAACCACTATACCTAGCTACGTCATTATTATTACAGATAGGGTAACAATTAATAACACTTCAATAAAGTAATGTATTGACGTGCCTTAAATAAAGCAAAGAACAAAATTTATGCTTCACAAATGACCTCACGTTCAAAATAGCAGTCCTAAAAGTTAGACGTGAATTTAGATAATATCAACAATGGTAAAACATTCAAGAAATGCCTACAAAGAAAATTTGAAGGTATTACTTAAAACGCTATTGGGGTTATACTTTCGGAGAAGTCGAAAATATAAATTTTGTCCCAAAATCACATTTTTACCAAAAACCTCAAACTTAAGATTTCGACACAAACTGAATAAATCTCTGAGAATAAAACAATTTCGCACCAGATTCTTAACATGAAGTTCATAGATTATATTGATTATACTCCAAATATATATACTCAATGAATTTAAATGTCATTGAAAATGAATGTTGAAGCTGGATTCAGGTATAAAACATTCGATTTGGGGGGGGTCAACTCAAAGCGTTTTTAGGTCCAACATTTGGGATTTCAGGATCGTAGCACACAAAATAACTGACAACAAAAATCTGGTATGTTAAAGGATATGCATTTCTCACAAAATGTTGTGAAATGTTCGCATTTTTAGTTTTTTGAAAGGGGTAGGCCTATTATGAAGGTAGACCCCCCCCCCGGGCGAAAATAACAAACTAGTACTGAACTGAGTACAACTACGAGTTTCACGAAACAAGTAGAGTGAAATTGTGACATTGGTATTCCAGAGATTACGTCAACAGTATTTGTACAAATAAAACACCACACTGTAGCCAGGCTACTACGTAATGGTTACTAAGATTTATAAAGATCATTAAAACGATTAGAACAAAGAAAACGGGACGGTCGGATACGTTCAAAAGTGTCTTGGGTTCACATCCGCGTGCACCCACAGATTTATTATGTGGTAAAATAAAAATGTACAGTCTACATTTCTGACGTGTTTACGATTATTGGGTTTAGAAGTAAGTCCGATTGACGTCACCAATTTGCTATAAAAGGTGATTATCAAGTAATTTTAATGAATCACTAAATTAATTTAAAAGGCGATGATATGGTTACACATAACATGGTTACCTAGAATACTGAAAAGGTAACTATGGAAATTACTAAATTACTGGTGAGGTTACGGAACCAAAGACACGCTATTGAAACGTCTGAAGTAACATACATTTAGTCACTAGGCGAATATTTACTACCAAAATTAAAATTGGATTATCCAGTTCACTGAAATAACTGCTTTCAAAACCCAGATTTTTAAATAATTCAGGACAACAAAAAGTACACAATCATTAACAATAACTTTTCAGACTATTTCACCAGACTACAATTTGAGATATGGCATAACATCCCTGTCATATGAACCTATGGTAAAATCAAATTTTCACTAGCTACTAACATACAACCATTATACAACCACACTTTAGTTAATTATTACATTTAAATCTGGCAACACTTCCACTTGAGGGTGTACTTGCTAGTGTTCAGAACGAGTCCCAAATGAAATTTAAAACAAATGAGTAAATTTCATATTTGAATTTTCTCTACTACTTCCCGTGGTGATTTTAATTTTATAAGAATGAATAATATTTGGGGAAACAAAGAGAAAACTAGTGGAGACTGTTAATTATCATCGCATTCTGCAGTTTGAGTCACAAGATCGTTTTGTATTTAATGTTACTTGGATGTACAATATCACCCATATTAGATTTATTAAAAGCGGTGTATTTCCACCTCCAAATGAATGTCATGTTCTTTTTATTAGATTTAGGTGATTATTTGACAATCTACATAATTTGCTATCACATGATGCACACAATACATTCATTCGATTGCTCAGTGCAGACGAATGTGAAGTTATAAAAAAGGTTTCCCAGTTTATTTACAAAGCCTTTCAATGAAGAATAGATAGTTGATAGCTTTGAATTTTATTATTATTAGTCTTATTATTATTATTATTATTAGTCCACGAGCCACGAGTCATACAACATCCTATGTTTATTACTAAATGTTGCAACTTGGAACGTGTTGTCTTCTTGTTTGTATTTCAGTGAACTGGGACACTCAATTTCATTCGATAGTATTGTATCTTATATATTGTATCTGTCCATGTTGCAAAAAGGAACCTGAAACACTTGAGCATTTTACATTACATTGTGGATGTTTCTCAGCACAGAGAAAAACCCTAATGGAAGGGATTGAAATGCTCCTATGTAACAAAAATGAAATAAATTTACATAAAGACTTCATAGCAAACAAAGAAGTGCTATGTTTAATCCTGGGTGACAGTACAAGGCAGTATAATTCAGTCCTTTGCGACGAAATTGATACTTTTACAAAAAATTTCTTAGTTGGTGCCATGGAGAGTATAAAGAAGTATACAGATAATATTTAATATTTTTCCAGTGTATTTCTTATATTTTAGTTTTCTTATTTTTTTGCTACTTTTTAGATGTTTTTGTTGTTGTTATATTTTGTTATCTTAGTTTATGTAACTTAGTTTCTTTTTGTCTATCAAAAGTTTTTTTTTATTAGTCTTTGTGTGAAATGTATTTTTTATTTGGTGCAGCTCCTAGTTTACATAGTGAGCCCCTGTTACAAAAGGGAAGCAATAAATAAATAAATAAATAAATAAATAAATAAATAAATAAATAAATAAATAAATAAATAAATAAATAAATTAATTAATTAATTAATTAATTAATTAATAAATAAATAAATAAATAAATAAATAAATAAATAAAGCCTTTTAGGTTATGACATAACTCCAAATTTGATGGTTGTGAATATGAATATCACAGCAGTGAGTGTATGTCATAATTACGAATATAAATTGCTTATGTATCGATATTCCACCTACAAGATGTAAAACTGGAAATACACATGTACCACAAATAAAGATGAACGACCAGGTCGATTGAATTGGGTCTTTAAATATATTGATATTGCACGTGCATCGAAAAAATCATCTATAACGCTGTGGTTGTAGTATGGGACTCAATATCGACAGGACCTCAGTTCAAATAACTCCCATACCCTTAGTGAGTGTGTCACACACTCACTGGAGAGACCAAATCCGCTGGAATAGATTCATACATTTTCGGAGAATCTTGGTTAAGGTCCACAGTTACGTGTGTGTAAGCGGCCTCTTTGATGCCAAAACATGCCGTTATTTGGCTACCCGGCATCCTATGGAATAGATGAAAATATCAGTTTAGAAAATCATTACCAAAAACGTATACAACATCCTTAAGATGAACAAAATCCACACTGTGTTTCAAGATGGAGGTCCAATCGCCCTGACTCGACAGTGAAATGGTGAATATAGCAAATAATAATACAATTGAGCAGCTGATACTGGGTGACTTTTTCGGTACGTACACGTACGTATTAAGATTGAATTCAAGACACACTGTGCTGACAATGAGTTGAATATAAAAACTGAAAATAAAATAAGAGATGGGAACATACCCGAACAGTATTGTAGTGCGAGTATCGTCAGAATAAAATAGTTAACGCAATTTCTCATGATTATGGGATGCGTACGGACTTAGTTTCTCTGTAACGGAGTCCTATGCAGATCGTCGTAAGGATGCAGAGATTAACCAGCGTATGATTGGTAACAAACCCGTATCGCATTATTTATATTTCTGTTTTTATTTGAGTTGTCCAGTGGGTGATATGAATTCTGGGTAATTTATCTGTTAACCGAATTTCGTAATATAGTGTACAACGATAACTCGATATATTGTGGCGTCGGTAAGCAACAAGTCTTTCGTCGTGATTCGTCCGCTTGTTTGATTATTACGTCATTAGAAAATACAAGTAGATTTCGAAGTAGTTTAACATATTTCCATAAAGGTGTCCAGTATTTGATTACGATTGTGCTTTGTATAACCAGTCTATTGTCTTTTCTTTATTTCTTGGTGTTTTTTATCAATCAAATAAAATATTATTGGGGAGTGTAAATGGCGTAAGCCGGATTACCTTTAGTCTCTTCTTTATTTTTAGGTGTTTTTTTCAATCAAATAAAATATTACGGGAGTGTGTAAATGGCGAAAGTCGGCTTACCGTTAGTCTGTTCTATATTTTGTAGGCGTTTTTCAATCAAATAAAAATATTATGGGAGTGTGTAAATGGCGAAAGTCGGGTTACCGTTAGTCTGTTCTTTATTTTGTAGGCGTTTTTCAATCAAATAAAAATATTATGGGAGTGTGTAAATGGCGAAAGTCGGCTTACCGTTAGTCTGTTCTTTATTTTGTAGGCGTTTTTCAATAAAATAAAAATATTATGGGAGTGTGTAAATGGCGAAAGTCGGGTTACCGCGGTCTATTTTATTTGATTGAAAAAATACCAAAAAATACATAGGACATTGTATGCAAATCTAGTACGCACGTGCTTGGATTCAAAATACAATAACAGTGGAGATGCAAACATAGCTGAGTAGTGTTGTAGAGCAAGTATCTCTAGAACAGCAATGTCAGCGCAATGAGATCTGTGTTTCGATTGCCAACAAATGAACACAATGTAAATACATTGTAAATAGAAAATTGCCATGCATCGAGCTGTTTCTTTTTATTCGCATCATTTACACCCCATACGAGCTCACATTGTTCTCACTTCGCATATGGGAATTGAAACATGATACTGAGATGTGGGAAGTTTGTTATTATTCGTGTCTGTTACGACTTATCACAGAAACTGTGGACTTATAAAGATGCAGTGTGGTCATGTGGTGTTGCAAAACGCCCTCGTCGTGATTCGTGTCCGCTTCTTTGAGTATTACGTCATAAAAATTTATATGCATATTCCACAATATTATAAAGTCACGTGTAACGCAAAACAGTATAACATTATGTTAATTTAAATGTAAAAGTTTTAGAATTTCTGTAATCGTGTTACACCATCAAACATTTCAGTAAATGTATGCCTTTTATTACAACCCTCCTCATTTACACATATCAATAATTGTAAAAGCAATTGACTGCTCAGGTCACAGTTTAATAATGACAATACAATACTATAAGGGCTGAATTATCGTGTACTTAAACCTTACGCCAGGTACACAGGACCGTTACGTTCGCCACCTTTTCAACCGAACAAAACACACACAGAGAAGGAATTCGTGACAACTTCTCGTCTCGGCACCACGTGGGGACTCCTCAAGGCTCGCCGCCTCATCCGGAACTCAGCCAAGACTTTATGCCTCTTGGAGACCTCCCCACGACTGACTAAGACTCGCTTTATTCACTTCTCCAAACTTTAACCTATCAAATGGGAGTTTAAGAGCTCGAGGCGTGGCCTCCACACATTTCACTCGCTCACTCATGTAGCCAATTACACGAAGTACTAAATGTATATATATGATTAATTGTCTACTATATTAAGAAACTACACATACCAAACTGTCGGAAATAACGATCCGTCAGCAAAGTTGATATCGTAATTAGTTCCAATCACTGACTAGAGTTCCGCCCAGTACCTTGTATAAACCCTGAATGATGACAGGTTATGGGAAAGTGTTGAATGATGTCGCCCAGAACTTCACTTTACGTCGTATCAGTGACCGATCTCTAGACACATGGAAATAAATCATGACAATACAATTGCGTATTAAATTAGTAGTATGTTTTATTTTATACATGATTTTAAAATTAACAACTTAAATGAAAATCCAGATAAAGTAACAATGCAACTTTCTGGAAACGACTACTCCAAAAGGAATGTAGATTGACTTGCTAATGTTCGTACGACTAGCAATGTATAAGAATGGTTCAAATAAGACGCACACCGAACAAATAAAACTAACTAGTTAGAGTAAGAGGGACTGAAGTGGAGACTTCATATATTATTCTCGGAGCAAATAAGTTACATCCAACAAATGAGAAGGTCAAAGGTCAGTTTACAGTTCAACACCTTTGCACGTCATAAATAATACGTGGGTTCTGTATTCTCTGGTTGTCTAGTTACCATGCATGAGAAGGGGCGATATGTGGGTCCACAACTCTACTTGTGCCTATTCTCGCCACTTGTTGTACTTTTCGTGCGAGATTTGGCACGAAGTCGAAAAATCATGAAAAAAATTGATGAAAATTTTCATTTTCATCAGTTTTGGCTCGAGCATTCTGTATGTTGCCTTTCGTGTTACCTTTGTAAGTTTAAAACAATTTAGTAAAATGTACTAACGTGTTTTTCTTTTATACACAAACATTGAAGTTGGACAAAATATAATTCAGAAAATATTTTTACTCGGGGAACAATAAACAAGTATGTATACCCATGAACGACTGATTATAACAAAAAACAGGGAACACGCCTGGGGAGCTCGAAACTCGCTCATTGTGGTGGAGGTGTGACTTATTCCCGGGTTGGAAGGATCTTTTTCAAACAAATGGAATACCAAGTAGTGATGACTTTGAAGATACTGCCGCCGTCAAATTTGATCAGTCACGTGGTTGGAGCTTTGAATTATTATTGGATTACAATCTCAGCTCAAGCCGACGCGTAACTAAATCCTCATTTACCTTACATTTTATTTTCATCTGTAGGTTTACATAATTTCAACATATACTGTGCACAGAGTAGTCAAAAAACAAGTGTCTGTATTCCCACCTTAAAAACGAACCGAGGGACGGGAAAAATATTCAACGTTAGATTGAGTCGGGTAAACATTAAATTGGCATTTCAAAAGTATCTGAGTATCTTTCCCAAAAAACGTAATTATTTGATTTACTATAATGCATGCGTCATTAACGTCGTTAGTTATAAATGGCGATTATTCATTGGTGTAATTATTTTAAAAACAACCCGAGTAGGTAGAATTTACAATTGATGTAATACGTGAAATAGGGATACCTCACTGGGACCCAAGCCGGAAACAAATTATTGGTGAGAGCACTTTACACTAATTATTGATCGCAGATACATTTTTAATCCGTGACGCGATTGACACGTGTCAGCTTTAGTAATTAGGGGAGTATTGGTGTATCATAACGCGTGTCGGCACGTACGTGTGCTTATGTGTAGACAATGAAAGAAAATTGAAAAAGTTTGACAGTCTATATCTCCAGAAGTAGGAGACACATACAAATTCCAAGACCTAATTTCAAAAATTATCTTGTCAGTAACATAGAAAAAATCAAAAACATGGAATAAACGAACACCGCGAAACAGCAATCCCGCGAAAAAAATATCACGAGTACGCTTGTTACATAATCTCCTAAACAAATATCAACACGAAAAGTACACAACCGTGTTCTCTTATATCTTATTTTCCATATATATATATTGCCATAGTTACATGTTTAATGACTGGTGGAGAATGAAAATTGAAAACAGTATCACTGCACTTCAAAGTGTTCCCCACATTAAATTAGTGTGAAATGAACATTTTTATAAATATTTATGAATTTCAGAATTTAAAATGAACGACATGTTTCTAAGTTAACAGGTGGAATAACATTGAAACATTTTTTAATGGCGTCATTGCGCTGTTACAATACAATTTCTGGATTGGTCAAGTTGAAATATAACATCTTATTTTACAACTTATTTATTTATTAACTTATAACAATCTCCTGGCGGAGGTTAAAAGTTACAAATGAAAATTTTGATTTATGAAAAAAAAAATATCTAGAAAAAGCTTTCTGCCTTTCACAGTACTGTGCATTTCACGATGAAGGAATTTGTTTTAAAAGAATAATAATATTAAAACATTTATCACGGATTTAAGCCATTTGATAATACTCATTACCCATAATTCTTTGCTGTTCACCTTTTGTCGTTGATTGATTTATGGCCGTGCTTCCTAAACATGTGGTGATTGGTTTTCAATCGCCATTTTGAATTTTATAAACATTTATAAATATTTATATGAAACAAATTCATACCTTTCATGAAATGCACAGTAGTATAGTTTAATATTTTCTATTTTAAATTGTATTTCATATTAACTTCATCACATTAAAAACGTTATACCTTCTTTATATAGGTGCAACCAACTTCAACGTCCAATAATACGAGTACTCCGTCTGAAATTGTGATATTGCGAAAAGGTGGTAATATTGTTCTTATGAAATTCTAAATCTAAAATCAAATTTTGGTAAATTTCGTAATTAATTTTGTCAATTTTTATTTTTTCTATTTTTGTTTATTTACATCTATTTTTTGTACTATTTGACGTCTTTTCAGTATTTCATATTGTAGGCTATGTTCAGCGGGATTCAGCGGCGTTTCGTTTATTACAGCGTCCCCACTAGATAAAAAGCGAAATGTTGAGGGCGTACTTTTTGTGACGTCTGTGTGTCGTTTAGCGAAAGTTGGTCCGAGCTGCGTCGTTGTTATTGTTGTAGAATTATTGATATTATCTGGTCACACAGTACGACTTTATTTATTCCACCTAAAGAATGGCGTACATAGCGGGGTCGGCCGACAAGGTGCCATCAGCCGTGGTCAAGGCAGCGAAAGAAGAAAAGAAAAATGTTATTGGCGACGATGTACCAAAACAGATGACGAGAGAAGATTGGAGGAAATCTAAGGAATTAGAAGAGGCGAGAAAATTGGGAAATATTCCAGCTTTGGTTGACGAAGAAGGAAGGTAAAAGTGATCTCCACGTATTTAGTTTGAATGTGTCCGGTTGTATTGACATTGTCGGTATCAGTATCACTTGGTACTTGACGACTGGGTTCTGGAGTAAACCAAAACCATCGCTCATAGCTAGCCCTGCCTATAGCCCCGTGTACATGTCTCTCTGTAGCGGCTGGAACAACAGAAATGTAACGGGGTTAGCCCTGCCTAATGTCATGGTTGTTAAAGGAGTGATACATTTTGTATTTACATTGAAACTTGACTGGCATCCCTTTACATTCACATACCTGTACACAAAGCTACATTGTATTTAGCTTTGTGTACAGGTCTGGGAAAGAGTTTCATTTGCACCCACCCCTACCTCTACCCCTACCTTTCATCACTTTCCAAATTCATTGCATATGCCCTTCTAAGGACACCTATAGTTATCTTATTCTATAAGGGCATTTACAAGTGAGTTGAGGGGGGCCTTGGGTGAGCGTTAGTGTTGGTGGTGGGGTGCAAAAGGAACTCTTTCCCAGGCCTGTGAATGTGGAGATGCTCGTTTTAATTGGGACCTTAACAGCACCCCCAAATTCATGTGTTGGAGTGCCGGGAAGTCCCAATGTAACTATCATTCCTAAAGCAACACCTAACAATTAACCTCCAACCCTAAATATTTAACAGGTCTGACCAATCAGAGAGTAGCTTGCTTGTTGACAGGTTTATTCAACCTATCAAATTCAGTCTTGTATCGACGCATGCGCCGGTTTTAGATAACACCAGACACTGTGCTAGTCTCGTCGAGTTCTGTTTTTTTTTAAATACCTGTGACAATTATAACGAAATAACGTGTTAATAAGTGATTGTTAGTGATGTCCGGGAGTGAAGATCCAAATTTGGCTGGGAATGTCCGTGAAACTGGAAAGAAATGTCCAAGGGATATCCGCAGTCCTGTTGGTGAGTCGACAGGGATTGACAGCTATATTGATGACGTCATTAGTCCACAGATGGATGGAGCACCCCTCAAGGCACGTCGTGTAGAAAGTGACGAAGAAATTGCCATGCATACTACTAGCAGTATGGAGAGACCGAAACTGACAGATTCCGAAAAATTGGATTTAATATTATGTAACCTGGATAAAATTGAGGATAAATTCTTGAAATTAGAAGAAATAGAGAGTGAACTAGTCAATTTACGTGGAGAACAGGTGGACTTGACGAAGTCTCTAGAACACGCACATGCTGCGATTAACGACCTGAAAATGGACAAGGTTAGTAAAAGTGAAGGTAGTGAATTGAGAACCCGTCAAGATGATTTAGATGACAGGCTGCGCCGCAATAACTTAATCTTCTACAATATTCCTGAAATGGCAGAAGGACCAAATTGTGTAGAATTCATTCAAGATTTTATTAAGAATCACATGAAGCTAGACAGGAGCATACAGATTGAATGGGCTCACAGGACTCCGACTTTTACGACTAGGAGAGATAGAGTTCGTCCCATTTATGTGTCATTTCTACGTTTCCAGTCTAAGGAGAATGTACGCCGTAATGCGGCAAAGTGTTTGTCAAATAAGCCGTATAAAGGAAATAGTGTGTTTATATCAGAAGATTTCTGTGCTGCCACTCGGGCCGCTCGCAAAAATGTGTTGCCGATGCTACGAAAATTGAAAAGTGAAAAACCAGATTCGCGACCGTTTATCGCCTATCCAGCAATAATAAAGTACCGGGAAGATGGACAACTAAAAATATTTAAAGAATAAAACATTTCATAACTTTATCTGTGTAGCGAGAAAACTATTTGAGTATTTCATATCCAGCTGTACGCTGTTCTTTTCAGCACTTACTCATGCAGGTGACAACAATGGAGTTCAGCAGTTGACCAACATGCTTTGTGAACTTGATAAAGGTTGATCAGGTACAACTGGTAGTTGGAAGATTGAGATTAATATCCTTTTTCTCATTGAGTAATATTAAGTATACATATACATATATTATTTAACCGACTTTATGTTACTTTTTAGTTACACACTTTTTCTGTTTTATTGGATACGTATTATGCCATATTTGTACAACAAACAAAAGAAAAGAAAAAGATTCGCAATGCGTTCTAAAATCTGTTTAAACTTTTCAGAGTAAAACTTCTCGTGAACTTGGCGAATCAAACATTTTAGTCGCAGGTTTATATTAGATTAAGTTTTCATAGTGAGACTAGCAACAACAAAACAACTTGATACTGCTCTTATTTAAATTTGAGCCTTTTTTCAACCAGCAGTGCGTTTTTGTTCTTGGTTTTTTATTTTCATCTGCCTTTTTGGTGGAGGGGGAGAGTTTTCCCCCTTTCTTTTCTTACTATGTTCAATTTTACTTTTTTGTTTCTTTGTGGTTTTTGTGTATTTTTTGTGAGTGGATGGCTTTTAGTGTGGGGTTATGTTATAGGAAAATACCATATGTAAATTATAATGAGTGATTTGAAAGTATTGTCGTTAAACGTTCAGGGGTGCTCTACTCCAGAAAAACGAAGGGATGTTTTCTGTTGGTTAAAAAACAAAGATTTTAATATTTATTGTTTGCAAGATATACACTGCAAAATTGGGGATGAAGATATATGGGAATCGGAATGGGGGCAGAAGTGTTTTTTTAGTGCGTATCGAAGTAATTCCCGAGGTGTGGGAATTTTTTTTAACAAAGTTGATGAATATACGATACATAAATGTAGAGGCGACGCTGGTGGTAATTTTCTATTTCTCGATTTAACTTTTCATTCACAACGGTTCACATTGGGTACCATTTATGGCCCCAATGAGGACAATCCAACTTTTTACCAAGAAATACAGAATATCCTGGATGACTTCGGGAATTTGAGTATAATTATTTGTGGGACTGGAATGTCTCACCCAATTTTAATTTGGACTGTAGTGGGTATGTATCTTATAATAACCCAAAAGCAAGCCTGGAAATTGACAATCTAAAGAAAGCTTTTGATTTGATTGATATTTGGAGAGTCACCCACCCAGATTCTAGAAGATTCACTTGGCACAAAAAAAAGCATCTAAAGCAAAGTCGTCTGGATTATTTCTTGGTCTCCCCAGACATTTCCTCTTTTGTTAAAAATTCAGATATTTCGTACGGGTACCGTTCGGATCACAGTACGACTACAATTATTTGTAATTTTTACTTACAAAAAAGAGGGACAATGTTTATACACAAAAGGTTAAAACGTCAATCGAAGAGGTTGTTGAGCAATACAAAATTGGGGAGGGTGACACCGTATTGTCAGACAATGACTGGAATTTCTCTATTAACCCCCAACTATTTTTTGAAATGTTAAAACTTAAAGTACGGGGTACAACGATTGCTTACAGTACTTATAGGAAAAAGGAAAATGTGAACAATTTTCAAAAAATTGAGAATGAAATTAACGCCTTGGAACAAGAATTAAATATACAAAACTCAAATGATTTGGTTATTAAATTAGAGAATAAGAAGCAAGAGTTGGAAAATATGCAGAAAATTAAAACCCAGGGTGCAATAATGAGGTCGAAAGTTCAATGGGTTGAGCATGGTGAGCGTAATACTAAATTTTTTCTAAACTTAGAAAAAAGGAATTATATTGATAAAACCATAACACATTTGAAAGTGGATGATGACCGGTCAATTTCAGACCCTAAGGAAATTTTGTACACTGAAAAATTGTTTTATGAAAACCTTTATACCTCGAAACCTACTGTACCGATTGATAATTGTTTTTCAGTCCTCTCCCCCAGTTTGTCTGAAATTCAAAAAGAACAGTGCAATGGTGAGATCACTTATACAGAAATTCTATCAGTTTTGAAAAAAATGGAAAATAATAAGACACCAGGTAGTGATGGATTTCCTTGTGAATTTTATAAGTTTTTCTGGAACGATATTCATTATTTCCTAGTAAAGTCTATTAATTATTCATTGTCTCTTGGTTACATGTCGATTACACAAAAACAAGGTGTTATCACTTTAATTCCTAAGAAAGATAAGGACAAATCCATTCTAAAAAATTGGCGTCCGATCTCATTATTGAATACAGATTACAAGCTGGCTTCAGGCTGTATAGCCGAGAGACTTAAAACGATTCTTCCGGATATTATTAGTGATTCTCAAACTGGATATATTAAAGATAGGTTCATTGGTGAAAATACTCGTTACTTGTATGACGTGTTGCAGTACACTGAGCTTAACAAAATTCCTGGTCTGTTGTTATTGTTGGACTTCGAAAAAGCTTTTGACTCTATTGAATGGAGCTACATTGATTAGGTTCTCTTAAAATTTAATTTTGGTGCTTCTTTGAGGAGTTGGGTTAAATGTCTTACAAGGATTCTGTCTCATGTGTTATAGATAACAGACATGCAAGTGAAATGTTTAAAGTATCCCGGGGTGTTAGGCAAGGAGACCCCTTGTCTCCATACTTTTTTATTATTGCAGTCGAATTTCTGGCCCAGGCTTTGAAAAACAATCGTGATATTAAAGGAATAAAGATTGATAATAAAACATTATTATTAAGTCAGTATGCAGATGACACATTTTTAACATTAGATGGTTCAGAATCCTCTCTACGTACTGTCTTCCAGGTACTGAAGAATTTCGCTTTAGTTTCAGGTTTGAAATTGAATGTAGGCAAGACAAAGGCTGTTTGGTTTGGGTCAAAAAAGGGATGCAGTGACAGAATATGCCCCACATTTAATTTAATATGGTTAGAAAATAATTTTGAATTATTGGGACTGATCTTTGACCTTAATTTAGAAAACATGGTGGTTTTAAATTATGAAGATAAATTGAGAAATATTTCTTCCTTGTTTGCTTCATGGGGCTGTAGACCACTGTCTCTTTTGGGTAAAGTTACAATTGTTAAAAATCTTGCAATCACACAACTAATCCATTTATTTTCCTTCTTGCCATCCCCTCCTAGTGCACTTATGAATCGTCTTAATGCAATTATTAATCAATTTATTTGGAGTGGTAGGCGAGCTAAAATATCCAGGGCTACTCTTAGTCGTGGTGTTGAATATGGTGGTTTAAATTTACATAATTTAACACTATTTTCCAAGGCGTTAAAATTGACTTGGATTAAAAAGTCCTAAGAAAAAAGTGCTCACCCGTGGAAAATACTTTATTTTAATATTTTTAGGAAAATTGGACATTATAAGATTTGGGAATCAGATGCAAATTTTATTAAAAAGTATATTACTTCAATTAAAAATAACTTTTGGTCGGAAATAATGGACATTTGGCATTCTTGTAAAAATCATCAAAAATTTAATTATCAAAGTCAGGTTTTGTGGCATAATTCAAATATTGCTATAAAAGATGATTATGTCAACAGGAGGTTGTGGCAGGAAAAGAATATTTGGTATGTAAATGATTTATTAGGAGATGATGGCCATTTTTTAAGTTATGAAAATTTCAAGTGTAAATACGACTGCAATGTTAATTTTTTTTTAATTTCTATCTGTGTTAAAAGCTATTCCCAGGTCATGGAAAAAGGAGTTGCAGGAGAATCCTAAGAAATTAAATTCAATTGACAATTATTTTGTCCTTAATGTTAGAGACAAACCTAAACCCCACAAAAAAATGTATTCGGATTTGGTTAGGAAAAATGTACCTCCTTTGGGCTGTCAAAATAAATGGGAAAAACGGCTTGAAATTCAAATTCCGAACGAAGATTGGAAACCCATTTTTAAACTACCA
This sequence comes from Saccoglossus kowalevskii, assembly GCF_978046115.1. NCBI lineage: Eukaryota > Metazoa > Hemichordata > Enteropneusta > Harrimaniidae > Saccoglossus > Saccoglossus kowalevskii. Next base: position 29,708,972 of record NC_140650.1, on the reverse strand, counting down.
TTTCTCTGTACATTTGATTCCAGGCTGCAGGCATTTCATTATAAATTTTTACATAGGGCAATTTACACAAATAACACTTTGTGTTTATGGAAATTAGTTGATAGTACATTGTGCACTTTTTGTAACGCTGATATTGAAACTCTTGAGCATCTTTTTATTACATGTACTATTACTAGAAGATTTTGGGGGAAATGTCAGCAACTCTGGAAAAAATGGACAAACGTTGATATTTTTTTGTCTGACAGGGATATTTGTTTTGGAATACATGGCAGTTTTTATTGTAATCTTCTCAACCTTTTTATTTTAATCTGTAAACAGCACCTCTATTCTGAATCGAAAAGAGGTTCTGTCCCAAAGGTGGAAGTCGTAGAGAGTATAATGTTAAACACTCGCATTGTAGAGCGACAAATAGCTATCAATAATGGTTCAATGTCTAAATTTAATGAAAAATGGAATAATTTTAATTATGAGTAATTCACTTATTAGCCAGATTTGTCAGCTTATCAATAATGTTCCCCCACTTCCACTTCTTTTAAGCCATCCACTTTTCTTTTTTTGTAATTTTTTCTTTCTTTTTTTTTGTAAATGTTTTTTGTAAAAGTAATAAAAAAATAGATAAAAAAAAAAAAAAAAAAATCAGTCTTGTATATATGCTTTGAAAAATCATGCAAAGTTGACTGGAAATTGTTATACATGTATATGAGTATACCTCCTATAAATATTTATAAATTTCCATACAAAAAAGCATTCATGCCTCCATGAAATTCTCTATATATTATTATTTTACCAAGCTTTGTCTTTGTAAAATTTCTGGCCAGCAAATGTTCTTTCTGAAAGCAATATCGAGACTTTAGGCAAGCTTTGCTATTAACATTTTTTGTGAGTTTTGCGTTGTGAGAGTGATAGCAGAGTGAAGTGATCACTCCTCTCAAATGGCATGCACAAACGTTTCTATGGATGATTGATTGCTTATACAATAATTTTCTATTTCTCCAGAGACATCAACCCACATATACCACAATACATTGCTGCAGCACCATGGTATCTGGGACATACCCAGCCAACTCTAAAACATCAAAGGCCCCAAGAGGAAAAAATTAAACGTTTTAGTCAACTTAATGAATGGTATCATAGAGGAGTCAAAGCTGTAAGTCTATCAAAGGATTGGTCACAAAATTGTAAATCAGTACATTTAACATCATGTTAAAGCAAAAATACACAACAATTATTGGAATAAGACAGTACAATTTATTTGTACTTGTGTTTTAGTAATACACAGGGTATAATATTGAGACATCAAATTAATGACTTGCAGATTTCTGGGTCAAACAATAACAAAATGATGGTTGTTCCATGACAATTACCCTTTACTTGTGTTTCAAAACTTAAGTATTGGTCTGTGTTACAATTATATTTCTTTAATTTTGTTAGTTTATGACAAGATGGTGACCTCATTGTTACAAAACATTTTTGTTCTCGATTGTGTCTGATAGTTGTGCATATAAATCATATAATAAATCTGTTTGAACCACATGAGTTTTTAATCTAACGATATATATTTTCTGGGGGGGGGGGGGGGTTCCTAGTTTATTGATTATCCATCTTGGGCATTACTTGGATGTCAAAGCATAATTTTTCTGGCAGATTTGTGTACTTTCTACAAAGCTCCATGAAATGACCTTGTGTTGTGTGCGTAAAATTCTAGCTATACATGTACATTATGATACTAGATCATAACATCGCAAATGTTTCGCTGTCTGTGTCTTTTTTCATTTATAAAAACCGAATCAACCCCAAATTATTCTATTAATTAAGGCACAAGAATAAAATAATTTCCATTTGTCTCCTATTAATTCACACTTTTGTTGAAAAAACAATAATCAATTTAATTTATATAAGTGCATGTGCTACTAATAGAATAAATATGGTATTGCTTCCAACCAATCTGGCTGTTATATCACTCGCTAACTGATTACTATTGCCTGACTTGTTTGTTTATGGTTCTTTTTTTTAAGGGTTCAGTTGCTACCAAATTTCGGAAGGGGGCGTGTCAGAATTGTGGTGCCATGACACATTCAAAGAAAGACTGCCTAGAGGTAAGAAGATGGCAACATTTCTGTTTAAATCTAGTAACACACGCAGTGCTGCATTTCATTATTCATAGTCATATTGTTGGGGGTAAAACTCAAGGCACTCTGTGGAGATGTCTCTTATCTTTGTTTCCCAAATTATTATTTTTTTTTATCGTAAAAAAATTATTATTATCATCATAAAAAAATATTATGCAAATAAAGAGTTTTAGCAGCAATAATGTCTAAGAATACAAATTATCATAATTCTGGACTAATTATAACATAAAATTAAATAATATATATTCTTGTGTCTAACAGAGGCCGAGAAAAATCGGTGCCAAATTTACTGGGGATGAAATAGCACCAGATGAACACTTACAACCTACACTAGCATTTGATTATGATGGTAAACGGGATAGGTGGAATGGTTATGATCCGTTAGGTTACCAAGCGGTCATTGAAGAATTCGCAAAAGTGGATGAGGCTAAGAAACTACTAAAAGCCCAACAACTGCAAGAAGATTTACTAACTGGTAAATTGTCAGAGAAAGTTGCTAAGGTGAGAGATAATTTTCACTGTGTTGATGAAACGAATGCAACAGTGAGATCACAGAACCATTTCATTGTTTCCATAGTTACACCAGGGTTTTTGTCCCCGTTCGGACGTAGTCCGACAACAGGGACTTATGGTTTGCCCTGTGTGCGTCCATGCGTCCGTGATCACCTGTATCTTGAACATGCATGGACTGATTAAGTTCAAACTTCACTCATACATCACATATTCTATGGGACATATGCACATGCATTTTTTTCATGATCCGATTAACGATAGCCGAATAGCGGCCATTTTAAGGCCGAAAATGCATCAAAATCGCCCATTTTCACCATTCCGGTCCCGGATCTCAGTTATGCATGGACCGATTTTGTTCAAATTTGGTACATACATTAAACATAATAGGACCTTGATGCACGTCATTTTTTTTTTTGGATCGGGTTCGAAATGGCCGACTGGCGGCCATTTTGTTTTAAAGAATTCAGTTCTGGATTCGTATCTGAGACATGCCTGGATTGATCGAGTTTAAACTTCACACACACAAGGTACATCATGCCACAAATATGTATGTGCATTTGTTTCATGATCTCAATAACGATAGCCAAATGGCGGCCGATTTAAGGCCGAAAATGCATGGAAATCGCACATTTTCACCATTCCAGACCCGGATCTCAGTTATGCATGGACGAATTTTGTTAAAATTTGGTACATACATTAAACATAATAGGACCTTGATGCACGTCATTTTTTTTTCCGGATCAAGTTCGAAATGGCCGACTGGCGGCCATTTTGTTTTAAAGAATTCAGTTCTGGAACCGTATCGGAGACATGTCTGGATTGATCAAGTTCAAACTTCACACACACATGGTACATCATGTCACAAATAGATATGTGCATTTGTTTCATGATCTGCTTAATAATAGCTGAATGATGGCCATTTTAAGGCCGTAAATGCATCAAAATCACGCATTTTCACAATTCCAGAACCGGATCTCAGTTATGCATGGATGGATTTTGTTCAGATTTAGTGCATGTATTAAACATAATATAAGCTTGATGCACACCAAAGTTTCTTCGGATCAAGTTCAAAATGGCCGACTGGCGGCCATTTTGTTTTAAAGAATTTCGTTTTCAATCCATATCTCGGACATGCCTAGACAGATCAAGTTCAAACTTTACATACACATCATACATTATATCATACATATGCCTGTGCATTTGGGCCAGTCCTTATAAGGTCAAAAATTCGTCAAAATTGCACATATTCACCATGGGTGAATTTAGTTCACACTTCATGCATACATTGTACATTATGGTACCTTGAATCACGTTGTTTTGTTTTCCAAATCGGGTTTTAACTGAATACAGTTCAGCATCCATATCTCAGGCATGCCTGAACCGATCAAGACCATACTTCACACACATCATACAATGTGTTGTACATATGTAGGTGCATTTTGGATCAAGTGGTCTGAGATTTCGGTCATGATCTGCTTTGAATGTATATGTCACTCAAATATGAACGGAACGGGGACGTGTCATTGACAATGACTTGTTAAAATTGAAATATCTACAGAATTATCTAAATCAACTGAAAATGCTAGAGCCTATTCTTCTATAATGTCATTAGTCACCCCATCTCCTATATGACTGGAAATACCTCGTACAGATTATTTATTTAGCATGGATTAGTGTCCACACCAGGCAATAAAATGTTTCTTATTTAGACGAAATACTATCAACTAGTGTGTATATTTACAGGTGGGTGACAGTGATGACGACGATGATGATGAAGACAAATATGCAGAAGGTGCTGATATGCCGGGTACTAACTTTGATACTAAAAGGTATTTAATTTCATGCTTAAAATCATAGCCCACTTCATAATTGTTTATGGGTACTATAAATCCGTGTCATCCATGTTACCTTTGAAAGTTTACGTAATATTTGTAAAATACGGAAAGCATTTATACACACTCAAAGAAGTTGGACAGAATGTATTTTACAGTGTATGTGTGTTCAACTTGTGAAAAACTGAGACAGAAATCACTGGTTGTGATCCCCTTCTGTTGATATGATTTCCATATCGCCAAAAAATAATGAAATAAATATTGTGTTCTTTACAGACGTATTACAGTCAGAAACTTGAGAATTCGAGAAGATACCGCAAAGGTAATAAGTTTTCTGTGCTTCAGGTTCCTTTATATTAAAGTTATTTCTCTTTAAGTGCTTGTGAAATGTCTGCTGCTTTCTCACCTCTAATCATTTATTGGTACATATATTCATATTATTCATCTTTATGTTTCTAAGCATAAAATATTTTTTTAAAGTGAAAAAATGGGTTTGAAACTCAGTCTACAACTCATTTTTTAGTTTACGTAGTGTGCACTAAGTAATGCAAATATGAAAATGTAAACTGAATCCTATGTTTGTTTCTTTGTTCATTTCAGTATCTACGTAACTTAGATCCTAATTCAGCCTACTATGACCCCAAGACGCGTTCCATGCGTGAAAATCCATATAAAAACACAGGAAAGCCAGCTGAAGAGTAAGTTACACCTTATTGTAAAATAGATTTTGACAAGGAACATCATGATACATCAACAAAATCACATGTTACTCGATACATGCTACTCACTCTATACATGCTATTCCATACATGCTACTCACTCTATACATGCTATTCCATACATGCTACTACTCACTCTATACATGCTATTCCATACATGCTACTCACTCTATACATGCTATTCCATACATGCTACTCACTTCATACATGCTACTCACTCTATACATGCTATTCCATACATGCTACTCACTTCATACATGCTACTCCATACATGCTACATACTTCATACATGTTATTCACTCCATACATGCTACTTACTCCATACATGCTACTCACTTCATACATGTTATTCACCCTATTCATGTTATTCCATACATGCTACTCACTCCATACATGCTACTCACTCCATACATGCTACTCACTCTATACATGTTATTCCATACATGCTACTCACTCTATACATGCTACTCCATACATGCTACTCTCTCCATACATGCTACTCATTCCATACATGCTACTCACTCTATACATGTTATTCCATACATGCTACTCACTCTATAACCAATGTTACTGGAAGAAATCATTCACTCAAGTTTCTTCCTTGAGGTAATGTCTATTTTATTTGCCATAGATTACCGTATTCTGGTGATAACTTTGTGAGAGCAGTTGGTGACACAAACAAAATGGCACAAGCACAGTGTAAGTTGTTTCTTTATATCATTTACACACCTGTGCCCTTAGTTCTTGCTCTTGAGCCTTGGTGTAGCAGGTTCAAATGCATGTGCCCTTAGTTCTAGAGCTTTGCTGTAGTAGGAGTCGTATTGAACCCTCACAGATCTTTTTCCTGTTTTTCAATTTTCACCTTTGCGAGTGGACAAATGTATGCAATTGCGAGTGGTTATATTTAATGTTAATTATTAAAGTTGTGAGAGTGCTTAAGCTTGATATTATAGCATTGTAAAAATAAGTCTGATTTCATTCCTGCCCGTTTTTGAGTTGCAAGTGTTGTAATGTACATATCTACAGTCAACAAGGAGGACAATGTAATTGCAATTTCAAGTGAAGTTGTGAGCCATGGTTATAGTGTAGTAATTTGAGTGTTACTGTGAAGGTGAATATCAATGTTGCGATACTTAGTACTACGTAATGGAAAACAAGTTCGAGCATAGAGCTAAAGAGACTGTTTATAAAAAGCACATGAGTTGGGCTTCATTGGCATTATAGAATAATACAATAAGTATGCATGTTTTGGAGTTGTGACTGTAGTAATATACGTGTCTGAGTTCAATTTGTATGTGTTTTCTTTTCCTTTACCTAATTGTTCAATTGAATGTATTCTTTGGAATTTTAATCGTTTCAATAAGCTATGAAAATCAGCATAAGAAACATTTAAGTAAAGTAATAATGTCCAACCACAGAGGGACTCACAATGTAATAGATTGTAACTCAACGTTTTTAAGATGCAAGCATTTCAGTGTGGGTGTTGTATTATATGTGTCAACTTTGTAAGTGGGTACAATGTAATAGATTGTAACTCAACGTTTTTAAGATGCAAGCATTTCAGTGTGGGTGTTGTATTATATGTGTCAACTTTGTAAGTGGGTACAATGTAATAAAAGCATTCTCAGGAACACAGACACAAATTTTGCATCCATGTTCTGCCCAACTTTGGTCATTGAAACATTGCTGTTTTTTGCAAACCTTCATATTTTAGAATAGTAAATGTGATTTCTGTATTTGACAGTATTTGCATGGGATGCCTTCGAGAGGGGTACTGATGTTCATTTACAAGCTGAGCCAACCAAGCTAGAATTGCTACACAGTGAATTCAAAGTTAGAAAAGATGATTTCACAGAGAACAAGAAACAAAGTATTCTGGAAACAGTGAGTAATTTTTACATGTAAATGGATACAGCCTCCTAAAATAGTTGTGGATTATCACAGCATGACTGCAGCTTTCCTTAACAGGATTATCTATGCTAGAACTGTATTTTGTTACTGAATGGAGAAGCTGTGATTGTTATTAATAATGTTTATCTTATATTACAGTATGGTGGTGAAGAACATTTAGAAGCTCCTTCCAATCAACTTCTTTTGGCGCAAACTGTAAGTATGAAATTAATGTCTTCTCAATAATATAGTGCCCTCTATCAATGAAACACTTGTTTTATGTACTGTAAAAAACTTCTCGGGTGTTTTATATGCAATTTATTTTCACTGATATTTCATGAGTCGAATGTAAAAAAAAGAAACGAAGATATATTCGCTGGATTTTATTTTCACTGAATCGTTCTTACAGCGGAAATTAATTCCAAGCGAAAATAAAGCATTTTACAATAAATGGGAATTTAGGACAAATACCATCAATACTGGTGTAATCCGTCTGGCTGTTTTTTACAGTGTTTTGAAAATCTTCCAATCGGTAAATGTAAAATCTGAATAGTTTGTAGTCATTCAGTGCAAGTTTGTCTGCATAATTAGTCAGAGTGAGTGTATATATTTCACAAACTAAGCCAGATTTTGTGTAACTTCAATGCAAATAGTCTATTAATCAGATATAAGTGAGTTGACAAGACTCATTAAATGTTCTGTGTCACATCTTTCTGCTTTTTCCCTGTTGTTCATTTCAAGTATCATTACTCGCTTTTATAGAAATGTGCTTTTTCTGAACAACATCACATGTCCGAATAATTTTTGTTCATAGGAGGACTATGTTGAGTATTCCAGACATGGTACCATTCTTAAGGGACAGGAAAAAGCAAAAATCAAATCAAAATATGAAGAAGATATTAATATTAATAATCATACAGTAAGTAATGTATTTTTTGAAAAAATGTTATGAACTGCGACTTTGATTAAAAATGGCTGATTGGCAGGCATGCAACTCTTTGTATATGTACCTTGGGTAGACCTCACTTAGATTTGCTCATTCCATGGTGATATCTTCTATTCTCGGATTTTGGTGAATATTTTTGTCATTTTTGGTAAAAAGTGATATTTTTCATTTTTTGTTGAAAACTGCAAATCTGATTGCTTTGATATTATATATATAGGTACTACATGTGGACCTCTCTCAGATTTGTTCATTTCGTGATGATATCTTTGATTCTCTAATTTTAATGAATATTTTTGTCATTTTTAGTAAAAAGTGATATTTTCGACTTCGTGTTAAAAACCACAAGTTCGATTGCTTTGATATTACATATATAGGTACTACATGTGGACTTCTCTCCGATTTGATCATTTAGTGATGATATCTTCAATTCTCTAATTTTGATGAATTATTTTGGTAGAAAGTGATATTTTCGACTTCTTGTTAAAAACAGCAAGTCCGATTGCTATATACATATTGTTCATTTTTGACACCCAGGTGCGAAGCACATAATGGGAGTCTTTGCAGTTACTGTGTCTGTCTGTGTGTGTGTATGTGTGTCCGACTGTTCCACTGCTATCTCAAGAACCATACATCGGTTTTTGATGAAACTTGGTGCATAGATGCTCTGGGCCAATGCGCAGATTTGATTAGGTTTTGGTGAAAATCCATGCTCGTTAATTACCTAATTTGCATGATACAGTAAAACCTGTCAAAACCGACCATGACTGGGACTGGGATCTATGGTCGGTTTTCAGAGGGAGTCGGTTTATTCAGGGTGGGTGTGACTTTGATTGAAACAACAATTAATTACATGTGCTGTAAACACGGGACAAATGAAAGACATCGGAGTTTGCCTCCGGTGATTCTACATGTATTTACAATGTGCATTTATTGTATTGTTTCAATAAAATAATTTACCAAACAATACAAAAATATTATGGTATGTACATGACATCAATTAACATTAAAATAACTATTCGAACAGACCGGGTAAGTATTGCGTATCGTAACTGAAGGCGTCCATTTTGGATGACATCACAACGTATGTTCACGTGAGCTACATGTAATTATCATAATTTATGCAGACAGTCGATTTTGCTGTTAAGTCAATCACAGTCCCTCAACAGGGAATGTGAGTCAATGAATCAAATTACGATGTAAAAAATCATCAAGTTTTGACTACTTTAAAGAACACCTTTTTTTTTCAACGATTTTGTTTTCCGTTCGAATTATGAAATTTTGGATATCTGTCAAGTAACTGGAGTCTTTGTTCTGTAATCTTGTCAACATGTCTAGCACATCGCCATGCGTCAAGTCACTGTCGTTGTGGGGGTCAATAATTTGACTGTCGTTGCAATTTATGTCATTGTTGTCTATAGATTCATGGTTTTCTTTGTCTGCAATAAAATTCTCAACAATCTGTTGCTCCCACTCGCCATCATACATTGCTTCAGTCGGTATACGTTCATCAAAGTGGAGGTATTCTACAACGCTACACTGTGTTTGCGGGTCTGCAACTTGCTAAATAAGGTTTCCGAATTCTTTGTTGTCGTCTGCTTCTTCGTCATCATAAATTTCAATCTTGAAGCCCCCTTTACGGAAACATTCGAAAGCACAAAATTGTCGATCAGAATCGTTATGGAAAGAAGAAAACTCAATGTCTTTTGAGCCTTGAAGAAGTGATAATGCAGTGTGCTTCACCGCAATTGAAGGTGATGACCCCGATCATTTGTTTATATCCGGGGTCATTATACTGTCCAGACACCACGCGATGCGTGGGCGTGTGGTGTGAAAAATGTAATCAGTTGCCATTGTTTTACACGGGACGTTACTTGTAGTGTGAGATTTGGTATTGTTTCTGTGACGTTCGCGGAATTTGGACACAATGCACACTTTTTAGGTCGGGCAGACCGAATTACTAGACAGCGGATGTGGTGCAAATGGTCGGATGGTCGATGTATTCAGTGTGAATATTGGACTTGGGACCGATCAATGCGGTCGGTGTTCGGAGTAAACAGTGGTCGGATTTCACAGGTTGTTTTAACATAGGCGTCTATGGAGAAATTTCGGGGCTACATAAATCGGTCGGTTCTGACAGTAGGTCGGTTTATCCAGGGGTCGGTTTTGACAGGTTTTACTGTAATTAGCTAATTTTTAGCTGTTCTATGACTGTTCCACTAATATCTAGAGAACCACTCATTGGATTTTGATGAAACTTGGTACATAGATGCTCTGAACATATGCGCAGATTTGATTAGTTTTTGGTAAACATCCATGCATATTAATTACCTAATTTGCATGACTGTTCCACTGATATCTAAAGAACCACTCATTGGATTTTGATGAAACTTGGTACATAGATGCTCTGAACTAATGCTAGGTTTTGATTAGTTTTTGGTAATAATTCGTGGATACTAATTAACTAATTTGCATAATGATTAGTCATTTTGCGGTTTTTCCACTGATATCTCAAGTACTAATCATCACATTTCAATGAAACTTGGTACATAGATGTCATATGACACTGCACAGACCTGATAGTCTTTATGGTAATATCAGTACATATTAATTACCTAATTTGCATAATTAATTAATTTTCAGCATTTGATATAAGTAGTGAGCATTACATTTCAATGAAACTTGGTACTTACATACTCAAGGACTATGCAGAGATTGATTGTTTCCGTTAAATATTTGTGCATAATTATCACCTAATTTGCATAATTAGTTAATTTTCAGCTTTTCCACAGGTATCTCAAGTACTAATCATCGCATTTCAATGAAACTTGGTACATAGATCCTTTAGGACTATGCAGAGACCTGATTAGTTTTAGGGTAAATAATTGTGCATATTAATTACCTAATTTGCATAATTAATTTTCAGCTTTTCTACTGATATCTAAAGTACTAATCATCACATTTCAATGAATCTAGAATTATACAGAGACCCAATTAGTTTTTGGTAAATATTTGTGCATATTAATCACCTAATTTGCATAATTAACCAATTTCCCACTTTCACACTGATATCTCAGGTACTAATCATCACATATCAATGAATGTTAGTACATGGATGCTGTAGGACAATAGACAGACCTGGATAATTGTAGGTTAAAATCTGTACATATTAATTACCTAATTTGCATAATTAACCAATTTTAAGCTTTCACACTAATATCTAAAGTACTAATTATTCCATTTCAAGGAAACTTAGTACAAAGATGCTCTAGGACAATGTACAAACCTAATTAGTTTGGGGTAAAAATCTGTTCATATTAATTCCCTAATAAGCATAATAATTCATAATTTTTTGGTTCTAATCACATTTCAATTAAACTTGGAAACATAGATTTTCTGTTACATTGCGCAGACCTCATTAGTTTTACACTCAAATCTGTTCATATTAATTTTCTGATTTGCATAATTAGTTTTCAGCTAAGTAATTTCGAATTATATTTAATGTGTCTCCAATACTCTCAGCACATGGGAGTTCTTTCTAAGCTTTCTTTGATATAATGATATCTTGAAATTCTTTAATTGAAATGTGCATTGCTAACACCGGAGCTATCTCGGCTGAGAGGCTGATTGTTTGTAGCATACTTTCATTTTTTTTTCACTGTTATTTGTACAGAGTGTGTGGGGTTCATTTTGGAAAGCCGGGAATTGGGGATACCAGTGCTGTCACTCTTTTGTTAAACATTCCTACTGTACTGGTGAAGCTGGTAAGATGGTATCTGATAATTTAATAGATGGTTTATTGGAAGGTGAAGAACAAGAAGAAGAAAAAGATTTACCAAAAACTTTACTAGAGGTTAGTAAGAAATATTATGTATCGTTGATGTCACATCTTACACATATATGGACACCAATACAGTCATATTTATACAACAATTTAATGATTATAGGAACACCAGGAAAAAATGATAAAGCAAAAGAAAGATAAGAAAAAGAAAAAAAAGAAGAACAACGAGGATAGCGAGGAAGAGGCTGAACGATTAAAGAAAGAAAAACTAAAAAAGGTAGGTCAAAGTGGAAATAGCAGATTACATATGAACGGCATTACTCTAGAATATTTGATCTTAATAGGATGTACCCCCGGTACTTTGTGTACTGTTTTGCTGACTAACATATGTAAGTCATCTTTCGAGATACAGAATGTCCAGCAAACTAATAGTGAAGGTGTCTGTGTCCAAATAATTGACATTTAACACATGCGGGAATTGAGTCCCAAGCGACGATAACAACACACGCTAAAACGCAAAGCACAAAACAACACACAAAACAAATAACTGACAGTTGGAGAACGAAAGAAAAATATGGTATCTGCTGCATCATGCATTTGATAAATGACAAGATCATTTATATTGATTTGTTTTCTGTTTTGAATAGGCCCTGGTAGAGGAGGATAGAAAACAGGAGGAGGCAGACAGAATTCTTGCAATGGATGAGAGAAAGAGGCCGTATAATAGTCTCCAGTCTTTCTCAGATTACAAACAACCAACAGAAGAAGAGATGGAGGCGTGGCGGATGAAGAAGCGTAAAACAGAAGATCCAATGGCTGATTTTTTAGGAGGAAGGAAATAAACTCTTACTTTTATACTGTAATTCTTAAACAGTATGTGACTATGAGTATATGAACGTAAATCAAGTGTCAACTCAACCGTAATGTGTACTAATTGAATTCCTGGGAAATGGGTTCCATGAAGACATGCCAGACTGCCATCAATGTTACGAAAAAATAACTTGTCGCAACATACAAATGAAAACATCACGTCGACTGAGATTATGCCTCAGTGCTGGGCCCATGTCCTTGTTCATTGATGGGTCTTTTTTTTTAATTTTAAACTGTTATTTTAAGTTTTTAAACTGTTATTTATGTTATGTGTTATAGTACGAGATAGTGAGTGTAATCCACAAACCATATGTAGCAAATAGAAAAGGGGTAACTGCTGACTATTCTCTCTGCTCGTATCAACTTATGAAGTCTGAATCTATCTTCAACTATCTATATAAATATCTTCATTTTGCAAGTACCAGTAGTATGATCTCATAGTTACAAATTATGGTACAATGTATATTCATATGCAAATTTGAGATGTTTAGCTGTAAAGATTTTATATTCACTTGTAATATACTGAATTAAATATTCAAACTTGAGGACATTTACGAGCTTCTGTATGGAGTAACTCTCTATCTTGTCTTGCCTGTGACAACTTGGTAAGGAATTCACACCTTACAATTCCTGTATTAGGAATTTATACCATCATTCATATGACTCACCACAGTCCCTCAAGAGGATAGAGGGACTGTGGACTGACATAAAATCTGAAGCTGCATTCCTATTAGAAGCTTCACCCATTCTCTTTGTACAATTGTGAACCAAAAATTCAACAATTTTCATATTGTGTAGATACTCTAATACAAGCCACATCCCTTCTGTTGCATTGTACATGTACCATTCTAATAGAAGCCACAGCTTCTAATGTACAGATTTTACAGTAGTTGTAATGTTCTTCAAGACCATTCAGAACTGCATTGTATCGATGATTTATTCATGCCTTTGAGGTAACTACGGTAGTTGTAGTAAATATCCAAGGCCCGTAGTGCTGAGGTCATTTACTAGAGCCAAGACCTTGCACAGGTTGTGACTGTTGTTAGCTTCAGAGTTGCCTTACTTTAAGAAAGTAATACTGTTACGGCAAGTTATAGGTATTTTTTCTGCATTTCAAAGTGTATATGTATAATGACATGTAATGTTATTAAATCTCATTTGACTAAAGACCAATCAGACACATATTGTGATCAAATCTCATTTAATAAACTACCAATCATAGCACGTATTGTGATCACATCTCATTTGGCACAGACCAATCATAACAATTGTTATAGTAAGATGCTTTCTGGCTTGTTGATAAAATCACACTTTGGCTTACCCATATACATTTTGTCAAATTAAAAACGCATCATCAGTTTCAAACGTAGTTTTAAATAAGAATTATTATCCAAAAATAGTCAATACATGCATGCAAATGATAATTATTGGTGTAACATGTTAATGGTTGCAAATTTCATATTTTTAAAATACACTCCCGTAATTTGTACATGTATGCCTATATAATGGGTGTGAACACCTTTAAAAACAAAATACCAAAAACATAAAATACTGGCTTATCATTAACTTGTAATGTTACACAACCTGTTTCCATATGATTGACGGTATGTAATGAGGTCAGAAAGCAAAACACATGAAATGAAAACCCAAACACATGTAAATGATTTCTCTTTTGCACACTTGAAAATTACATGCTTTTTTTTTAAATTGAGAACAAAATCACTAGTATATTCATATTCTAAAAAACACTTGTAAATATTTTTTTTAAATTCATTAAATCTGCAAATCTGTTTTCATTTGATATCCAAACAAAAATAAACAATGGCATGCTCTAGCATTAGTCTCCCAAATCTAGGACATCACAGAACAAGCTTCAAAACTGCTGTTTTAATTTTACAAATATTTACATTTATAAATACATTATAACATGCAATTCTCTGTACCATGGCCACTTTCCTGAATGATGTTTCACTCGACATACCCTTAAAATATTGCAGACATGATATATATTTATTCCATTAAGAGACACTAATGGTGCTAATTTAGTCATAGATTAGATGATAATCCATTATATACCTGAATCCTATCACTCATGATCTTTCACATGTTCAAATTTTAGCAAAAAAACCTAATCTTTGACTCGGTTTTTCAGAAGATCAAAAAAGAATAATTCCTCTGGGACAGTAGGTCTTTAAAAAAGAAATGTTATTTATCTAAAATGTGAAGACCATATTGCAATATAAGACAATAAAATCTATGACAATCTTTAGTAAGATGGTAGTTGGATAGGTGGAGATGCATATATTATACGGTAAAAGGATTAATTATTCACTGGGTTTTGATTTTGCTTATCTCGCTGACTGGAAAATGTACTAAATTAAAACCCAGTGAATATGTAAAATTTAGCATAGAACACATCTAAATGATAAAACTGAATTTAAAACCCACTGAATCAAATGGTAAATCAGCGAAATTTAAACCCAGTGAAAATTAGTTATTTTACAGTATTTATAGCGCATTTTATGTCTACTTCAAAAAGCACTTTTGGAAAGGGGACTTAAAAACATGCATGTATTTTTTTTGTTTTTTTAGTGCAAGAAAACATATGTATACAATCTAATACTTTTTTCTCGGGGGAAGATATAATTGAGTTTGACCTGTCCAGAGTTCATTAAACAGAGTTGAGTGACTGGTCAGTGCAGAAGTGTGCATGAATGGAATGTACTAATATACAATAGATACTTCAAGATAACCAAATTTGATAATGTGAAGGTCACGCTAGGTCAAATGAAATGCAAAATGCCCATGTAGCACTTTTTTTTAGGTTAAATTAAAACTCTAATACTAGACAATAATTTTTAAGTAAAATAAAGTATTCAGATAAAGTGCATTGTAATTGCATTGCTATGCAACATCACCTTTGAGTCCCATTCATGTATGGTATACAAGTATTTCAAAAGATCAGATTCAGTAAGTACTGAATTGAGAATCAAACTGAATTAAACAACTGTTTGTCACTATCTACAATGAGTAATTCAAAAGTTCATAGCTGTCCCAAATGTGCAGATTTATTTGTCGCCATAAACTTGAACCCGATACCTCATCAAATAATTAACCTTGTGTTGGTGAATTGCTGATCACGATAGTGCAGAAATAATGGAAGGAGGTAATGTCAAGTCCCATGGAAATATCACCCTATTGGATACCGATAAATTCAGATATAGGTGGTAACTTCACCATTAACTCTTCATACTTGTTAACAAACATGCGTAAACGATTCATATAGGTGTCTTCGTTGTACGGCAGAGAATTTCCTGTCAAATACTTGCTAACTATCGGCTTAATCTTCAAGCACATGTTGTCAGATAGTTCTGGAAATAGATGATGTTCAACATGGCAGTTGACGATAGCATGTCCAAATGTCCAATCCAGGAGAGGGTTCCGTGGTAAGTTCAATACGCCAGTTGACATCAGGTGTAACCGTTTTGGAGCCGTCTCCTTGCTGTACATTGGAAGACCAATGTGTTGAAATATATTTACATGGATGTAAGGTATACTGAGCACAGCTCTGGCAGACCACATTGTCAAAAGTGATGTCATTAGCTTCAGGCCAGATACTTTCATCAACAGGGTAATGTTAATAAAGATACCAGCAGTGATGAAGAGCGTACAACGCAACAATTCCTTCCATTTGTTCGCCTTTGTTAACTCCGCGATTACAAACAATGGGCTGACAATAGGAAACAATAGTGGTGCAAAGAACATGTACGTGAGAGCTGGTAGGAAAGGCGCTCTCCAAGAACTGGAGTCTCCTAAACCAATAATGTTGGTATACGGGTGATGAATCTTTATGTGAATGTTGCTGGCGAGGTCCACAGAAAACGCCCCGCAAATTTCAAGGAAGAAATGCGACCAGAATTTTCCCATGACTTTGGAAGCACATAAAGCCGAATGAACTGCTTGGTGTGATACCTTGATGGAGAAGGCTGAATGAGTCATTCCCATGAAGAATCCACCCACGATGAACGGTGTCCACGAGTCGCTCCTCATCAAGAGAAACGCTGGGATTAAAAGCAGCAGCCAAGCAATAGTTATGGCGCAATCCACGCCGTACAAATCCCACCAACCACTTTCAGCGACCACTTTGCGTACTTGGGCATTCAGCTGCGATATTGACACGTTCTTCGGTAACTTTACAAGGTTTCGTGTCTCGGGCTCAACACCGTTCTCTGCGACGTGAAACTTTTTAGAGTTTTTTCGAACCATTTTCTTGTATCGGCAGTCCGATTTCATGTAGAACCTGTAAGACAATTTCTTCTGGGCGCACGTTCAAACCCCAGATAACGAACATATACTGCCAGCAAAACCTGCAAATTATATATATAGCACTGTTATTAGTGGGCGATGAGCTGCGTAAAACGGTAAATATAACACGGCCAGACTATTCTATTCAAATGAGTCTGAGCATTATTGATGTGACGTGTACATGTACATGTACGTCAAAGCACAGTCCCTCTGGTCAAAGAAATGTTTTCTTTAGTAAGGCAAGTTTTCGCGCAAATAGAAATATGCAATAAACATCTATCATGTTGTGTGTTAATAAATAAATAAATATCACATAGTTTTTGAGTGAAATACTATTGCATTACCAAAGTTCAAGGCGATAATACCTGATGAGTATAATTGTTGACGCGGGGTCCGATATACGTCAGTGACATTCAGACGACCCAAATTGCGCCATCATACATAGTCTCGCGTCTTCATCATCTCGCAAAGTGTGGTAGCTTACAGTTCGAGAAAGTTGAAAATGGCGACCTTCATGGGATGCGTACACGTTGTGCTAGTTTTTCTCACGTTTTCAGTGTTTTGCACCGATTCAAGGGAAAGAGACTTAAACCCTAGAGATTACCTGAAGCGGGAGCATTCTTTGGTGAAACCATACACCGGTAAGTCACGAGTTATGTGTCAGATTTTTGCACATTGCGCTGTTTGTGTATACGTTGCATATGCAGTCTGCTGTACAATAGAGATTTCATTTGTACGCCCTATTTAGTTTGAATGTTAGCAATTTACAACGATGTTAAAACTGTTTAGTACATTGACCTAGGTTTTTCGTATACGCATTCGAAGTATTTAGATGAAGATAATTAATACATAATATTCTTATGGAATATACTACGATGATGAAAACAAAAATTTGAGATGAACGCCAGAATGACCGTATTAAATTGCACCACCCAGTTTTCAACTTGTATTTTGTAAGTTCATGGTTACTTTATAATCGAGCTGCGAAATTATTATTATTTTTACTGTTTTTATGACATTGGTAACAAAATCACACAAAAAATTCAAAACAAAAAGACGTGGTGTGTACCTCGGGCAGCATGAGACGACCACCTGACATCCTGTATGCATATTGAGGTAACAGATGTGATGGCATCATCCAATTGAACATGTTTCTGTATTCTATTGTTTGAATATGTGATTTAATAAAATGTGGTAGAGCAAATAGCAACTTCTATAATTTATTATTATCTACGTTGATGTGTAATTATATGACAGTAATATTAGCAATTATGCATTAGCACAGAAAAATTTGTATGCACTAGAAGTAGTACTGTACACAATATGTGGCAAGGACTGCCTGTGGTGTTAACAGTACATTTTTACAGTAAATGGAAAAACCAACACAACCAGCAGTATGACTCGCAGTGTTGCAAACAAAATAGTGATATTTATAGTTTAAATGTATTAGTTGTATAATACTTATGGTAAGCTAATATCAATATTGCTATTTTGTTTGCAAAACAGTGAGTTACATTGCAAGACTGGTTGCTTTTTTGTTCATTCTCACAGTCGGAGCTACGTCACGATCCCCCAAACATTGCCAGGACCAATCACAAACAGGAAAAGACAATGAATTTTCGGATTAACACCTCTGTTTTCCCCCCATGCTAACCGAATTCCCCCCACGCTAATGAGAAAATCTTGTTTTCTACTGACTTGTGTTCCGGTCCATCTGTGAGAATAGTAAAACGAAACATATTTGTCTCGAGATTACCATGAATACAATTCTGCTAGTGTTACAAGAGATGCATGTAATTAATCATGATTTTTGATTTTTTTCAGTACCTCGGTAGAATGTGCATTGCTTAATTGTTGTTTCTCATGACTGCTAAACTATTTTGTCCATTGGCCTGTTTGTAATCATATTGTCTTGTTTTGTTGACAGGATCAGGAATGAACATTCCATTATGGGATTTCCTTGGCAGTACCATGGTTACCAATAACTATATCAGACTTACAGCAGATAGACAGACCCAAAATGGAGCCATATGGAATAAAATTGTAAGCCTATTCATTGAGACTTTAACCCTTTGAGCACCAAAGTTAACCATTTAAAAAATTATCCTGCATCATTTTTTCAATATTTTATGAAAAATTTTGATTAGGACCTGTACCCAATTGTAAATTGTGTTCATTTTGTCCAAAATTAAACAAGTTATGTTAAAATACATAAAAATATAGCACACACAGTGTAATGACACAAGTTTTGCCCCAAAATATTGATTTTACATAAATCAAACTAACTAGATTCATGAATGTCATTGAACTTATTATACATATTTAGGTAATGAGGTATCAGGAAATATGACATTATTCAAAAATTTAAAATATAAACCCTGAAGACATCTAATAACTGAACACTTACGATAAAAGCAGTTTGAAGTTAACATCAGTTTCACATCAGAGGAGCATTGAATCAGATTTAAACTGTACCAAAATTGGTCATTTTCATAAATTTTTGCACATTCAGAGATAAACTAGAATTGATCACATTCTTTATTTGCTAATAAATTGTATATTTGACACACTTGTGGCATACATGTAATCCAATAACTACCTTAGTATCCCAGCATAGCATTGAATTCATTTTGTGGTTTGAAAATCTTACTACGGTATACATATTTTAATGATGCTGGACTATGCCATCAATTAATGTACATCTTTCACATTTACAATACAACAGACAATGATGTATGCAAAGTCTTAGGTGCACACATACCTGTATCCTATAATGTTTCACATACATTATTATTTTACATGTACCGGGTACATGTAGATTTGATTTTACCAGTAGCAAATTTCACTTATCAGTAGAAATAGCAAAATCAAAAATCAGTACTGCCTGACTAGCATAACTTAATATTTTGCTAGCTTTTACATGAAGCTAGTTTTTTTCCTTCACCATCAAATATCTAAATTGTACAAAAGCAATGTGCCTAATTGTCTTTGGTATTTTTGCAGCCATTGTATGTGAGAGACTGGGAGTTACATGTGCACTTTAAAGTGCATGGGAAGGGTAGAGGAACTCTGTTTGGAGATGGATTTGGAATTTGGTATGTGAAGGATAGGATGGAACAAGGTAGGTCTTTTCTAGTTTAGTATGTAGACATTAAATTTACCGTACTGGATCGCTTTAGCAGTGTTCTCCCCAGGATGTAAACAGCGTGGCGGTGCCGCCACAGTGCTTCGATTTGCCGCCACACCGGTCTGACACCGCCACGGTGATTAGCAAGACCGCCACAGTGCTTTTTTCATTGGGGATCTCGTCACGCTGGTCAGCCCAACTGGCACTCAAAATTAGCGACCACGATTGTTATTTTACTTGCACACCGACCGACAAGCATCCTGCCATTTGTGAATAATAATTAGTAAACAATAGACATAGTCGTGTGATGTGGTAGCGACTTTAAACAATACAAGTCAATTTTGTAAAATTAGCACCTCTTTGTTTGTAAGTAAATATTTTCTGACGATAGACGAAGTCTTTAGATTGAAAGCTAAAATTCTTTCAAAATAAATTCCACCCCGATGTAACATTGGCAAAGCGGAGTTCACGATCAGTTTACGCTACTCAAGAAAAAACGTGTTTATTGCGTGATTGGGTAAAATACATTTGAACTTTTATCATCGTGAATCATGTAAAAACTCTTCTTTCAAGACTTCTTTTACATTTTAAAAATTGCTAATCACCTCTTTCGAAAACCATCATGCAGTTTCTATCTGAAATCCATACAAACACATCATGTTACGACATCGCTTTACTTCCGCAATGTAATTTTTATGATAACGATCATTCGGAAAACTTCGGGTTCTACCGGCATTACCATGCGGCATTCTGATTGGTTAATGGCGTTTTTGACCCACCGGGTCAAAGCAGGGGTCAAAGGATACATGCGGTCAACTAACGCGTCACAGCTATCATGGCGTGTCTGTGTTTTTCACCGAAGTAATCAAAAATAATTTCTCCCGATAAAATTAGTTCAAATTTTACGTTTTTTTCATATAAAAAAAAGAAGTATTTAATTTTTGCATGGCATCATGAATGGGTAAGAGGAATTATTGGTATAACTGGTGTATAACATCGCGAAGTAAGTTATGTCACGTCGTAACTTTGATGATCGTTTGGAAGTGTTATTTGTTCGTTCATTTACTGTAAATGTAAACGTTGTAGAAGCTGATGGTCGGAATAATAACCAGCAATCCGCCAAATAATTACGTGGTCGATTTTTTGAAGGAGAATTTTGTAGTAAATAAGATCATGAAAGTCGTGAACATAATCCTGGCTGAAACGTTTCAGATGCGTTTCATTCATTCAACCTTTTTTTTAGTCTGCAGCATTTGCATTTCGAGAATGTTTCATTTTTAAATTCAAACTCTTCTAAGTTGTGAAACGTAATTTTCTGACTGCAAAAAAAAAAATATTTGCACTGTGACGGAGCTCATTAATATTACAAAAGTGCCCCAAAAAAGTGTTTATAACACTGTGAAGCAAATAAATATCTGCCACTTTGTTTATGATGTTTATTGTGTGGGTGTAAATGTGCTTTGGTCAATTTCTATTATTATGTAAATGATATGCAAATTATGCCGCCACAGTGGTTTAAATTCCTGGGGAGAACACTGCTTTAGCGCCTGATGTCCTCATGAATCGTGATTTTTTATGGGTGTGCGCTTATCCGAGCACCCCCGGCCCTCGGAAAAGAATGCAAATGACAATTTTAGTTCTCCATGTGACAGATTGAGGGAGATATTATGTCTTCAAAGGAAAATAAAATTACAAAATTAGTTGCGTCGTCATCGACTTTTACAGTGAAGAAACAGAAATGGTCACAAAAAATATGCACATTTTATTACAATATTAATTACGTACCACCAGAGTTTACAAGGTTAAAAATATTAGTCTGTTGGACTTGGAACTTTTGCACTCCAAAACATTTCTACACAACTGCATTTTGAGAATAGTCATTGAAGTAGCAAGAGAGGCAAAACGAGAAAAATAAAATTATAAAATCTGATTATGTAACTTTATATTGCATTTTTATATTTATTGTTAGTCAATGCATTTAGTATGTTTCAGTTTATTTTCCAAAACCCAGTTGATGAACATTTAATCGTATATACATAACAAGGCCAAGTGACAAGTGATTTTCATATTAATTGAAACAGTTTTCCAAAGGGTCTTGGATAAATTATCTGTGCAATCTGCCATCTTGTTCAAGCTATCACTCACTCATGCAGAAATTGCTCATATTTGTCATTTTCTTTGTGATAGTCCATCCCTTTTTCACAAAATAACCTTCCTGGCAGATCTAATCAAGTAAGCTTCCAAGACCAGTTGGATTTGTTTCCTTAGTTATTAAGTATGATTGAAAAGATGTACATTTTTTTTACAATAAATTAGTTCTTTATTGGCAGCCAAATGTGAAGAAACATTTTATTACATATTTGACTATCCACGACTATTGAAAATGTCATCTTGCAAAATTTTTCTACCCACTATTGATTACTATTTTTTCTAAGCTTTCTGAAAACATATATATTGTCATAGTTACATGCTTAGTAACTGACAAGAATGCTCTAATTGCAATTAAACAATTTGTTTTTACCCCCAGCTAGCTTAAATATCAATTCTACTTTCTATGTATTACAGTTTATCTCATTCCAAATGTTTGTTTGTATACAGGTAATGTGTTCGGTAACAAGGATCATTTTAAGGGACTTGGTATATTTATAGACACCTACAGTAATCACAATGGTCCACATAATGTAAGTCCAGTCATACAATTTGAAGATCTGACACATGTTGAAAATTGAGAAGAATGTAAAAACTTGATCATGTTTTGAGTTTAAACAAGCCTTGGTGTCCATTGGATAACCACTCTCAACCACTCTGTTTGTACACAGTTATCCAGTAGAATCAATCGTTCACTGACACAACCACTCTGAACTACTAGTATTCTGGTTGTACACATAGTTATCCAATGGAACCACTCTAAAAGAGAGTTGACATTTTTGTTTAGCTCATGAATGCAGTGACATGTTGGCAAGAACTGCTGTCATTATTAAACATACCAGACTAGTATTGAGTATAGCTAGTGTTGATCATTAATCGATTTGTTATAGACATTCAAATGCTTGTTTACAAAAAGGACCTGATATAACAGTTATAGATGTATTTGTTTATCAATATTTTATAGAAATTCAACCAAAACAAATTGTCTTTGTGTCACATGCACCTTTATCAGATATGCATTTTTAATCCAGCAATATTGCATACATTTGCTGAACGCCATACCTATTTATAATGGTTTAAATAAAAGAATCAAAATAATCAGGAATAAAATTTATCAGATTACTGCTGGAACTAAAAATGCCTATAACCCTGGATTCAAATTGCTATTTGTTCGTATTATTATGCTCAGAATGACTGCTTATGGAGCAGTGTAATGATTCCAAAAGAATTTGAAAAAACATTTTGAGAAATTTGTTCAGCAATGAAAAGAAAGTTTTATGTCATTTGGTCCCCAAACTCATGCTTAAATTATTAGTGCTTTACTGATAAAATTTGACGTGCCATATGGCTGCTCTCATGCACTTTACAAAAACACATTTCACATTATTAGGTTATTTTTAGAGTGATTTATCACGGTACTACCATAGTGCTGTTAATTTGATTAAATGCTTGTATGAATTATGATTTAAATAATTAACAATAATTATTAGGTTGATGTGTTTAGCTATTAAAAAGCTTCTGAAATAAGACTGGTGCTCCACCAGTATTAATAAATTATACCCAAGTTCTATATTTATATTTAATCCCAAAATATTTTTAGTCTGTTCAAGTCTACTGAAGGCTGCAAGTCTATTTTCATACACTTTTTCAACTTGTGTGTTCAGTCCTTCACTACTGACTAAATGACTGACATTGTACATTGCTGCTGTAATTATTATTAAATGTACATGCATGTGTCTTGGTTAATAACTTGTTGAAAGCATTATCAGAAGATCCCCAACTAGTGATGTACCATGAGATGTGTGGTTAGCAAAAATGTAAAAAAATATCATCACAGTGCATTTCCTTTACAGAGAGGGATTGATATGACTTGGAAGTTTTACATGTGGTTCAGTTTAAACTGGCTTTACTGTACAATCAACCAATTTTAATTGTTCTGTTTTACCCACAGCATAGACATCCATATCTATCAGCCCAAGTAAATAACGGTACATGGGCATATGACCATGATCGGGACGGTACACATACTGAAGTAGCTGGTTGTGAAGCCTTAGGATTACGTAATGTCGACCATGATACAACTTTGGCTGTTAGGTATTCACAAGATAGGCTCACTGTAAGTTCACAGTTAACATCATGTCTGTGGTATGTTATTTATGATTCTGAAAAAGTGTAAAATGCATGCAAAGTGTTTGATAACCTTATTTTGATTGTAAAAAAACAAAAAAAACATTATGCTGGATTACCTCTAATCCATTGCATTCATGTAAGCTGGGGAGATTATAGAATGAAAACAATCAGCACAAAAACTCATGCAGTATCATTTTGTATGTACTTGCAGAATTTTTTTTATTTTCCATTGCAGTAATAAAAATAAAACTGCAAATACAAAAATTTCACTGCTGTTTTTTCCCCCTCAGATTTCAAATTTGTTAGCATTTTTGTCACTTACCTAAAGCATGACAGTCGTTGTAAAGCAGTGTGTTCGATGTGAATCTCATGCTGTGTATATAGAATGCATTAAAATATTGTTTGTTTACATCAAATGCACTACCACGCTTTAAATCACCAATACATGTGTTGATAGAGAATCAGAATTTTAAGGTTGTTCCAACGTTGTCATCCTTGTATCCTTAGGTAACTCTGATCTTTTTCGAATATGTTGTCAAAAAGTATAAAATCTCGACCAATTTTGTTTTTGAGTCATGAATGTATATACAACTATATATTTATATCTTTGTAGGTTATGTTGGACATTGATAATAAAAATGAATGGAAGGAATGTTTTGACGTGGCTGGCATTAGATTACCAACTGGATATTATTTGGGAGCATCAGCACAGACAGGTCAACTAGCAGGTAAGTCTGATGAATATTGTTACAGTCATTGAACTCTGTTCTTGCAAATTTCTTATGAACATGGTATGGTTATATCCAGTTTTTTGTTGCTAGGAATTGATGCTGTGATGCTGTGTTTCTGTGTCTTTCAGACAGAATTGAAATTTTCTCTACTACAAAATGTAATTTTTACTGAATTTGTCTCTCACATGTTACATATGTCAGTAAGATACAACTAACCTGTCAGTCTAAGCTAGTGCTGAAGGATCCATATCAAATATGACGCAGTGTGATGACTGTAGCATTTTGATAAACACTACTATTATATTAAATGTCAAAAACTTGAAGTTGTGCATGCAAGGCTCAGACAACACTTTTGCTGCACGATGTACTGGGACATAAATTTCATTTTTTGTCTATTATAATATTTGTGCATTTAAAATAGTAAGTTTATTTCATTATTCAGATAACCATGATATAATTTCAATGAAACTCTATGAATTAGAAGTCTCAAAGGCGGAGAAAGATGGAGATGTAGATTACACTCAAATTGACCCTCAAGCTGATTTCTTTGCTCCACCAAGAGGTAAGAATTTACATTACATTATCTAATATTGGAGCCACACTGTGAGCATGTTCTAAGAATTACACAATAAGGAAGGAATGGGTGAACAATGGGTGATTTCTTGTAGAAATCATTTCAAACAATCTAGAAGAGTGTCAAGCACCTTGACAATTTTACACTTTTGCTGTTATATATGGGACAAATACAAAGTTGAGTGGATACCATATATTGTCCAATGGCAGTATCTGTATTTCTTTATGTGACACTAGTGTATGTTCGAGTAATTCCAATGTATCGGTATTTGCTTTATTAGAAGCCCCATATATAGACATATTTACCTAACATTGTCATGCTAGTGGTGGTCTCAAATTGGCAAAGTCTGCCAAAAAGTTATTTCACGAGGAATCATAGTGCCCTTCCATATAAATATTTATTTTTGGTGGACAAAATGTACACACAAAAAAAAGATCAATTTTTCTGTCAGAATATCAGTTTGACACCCCTTCCCCCAACGTAGTGTCTTTCGTTTTTGGTAAACTTCTACAATTTGGAAACACCTAAATAAATCTATTTCAATCTGAAATGGATGCATCAAAGCATTAGTATGGAAAACTAGTACGGGTAGTTGTATTCAAAAGGTACCAGCAGTAAAACAAGTGCTGAAGTGACAACAGTTAATTTGAAATTTGTACACAGACAGTATTAATATATTTTATGTGTGAAATTTAGTAAGGTTGGCATCAAATTCTAGCCCAAAACAAATTGTTTTCACTTATTGATCATCACAATGTTTTTTTTGTTTGTTTTTTCAGATCACGTAGATGATCCAAGTGGTGCGTTTAAAAATGTTTCACTCAGCTGGGGCAAACTAATTTTACTCATATTTTGCATATGTCTTGGTGCTTTGGTTTGTATTATTGTAGGCGTGGTGATCTTTCAGAAAAAACAAGAACAAAACAGAAAAAGATTTTACTAACTCGTTAGAAAGTAATGTACATACCATTTTGTAATCGTCCATCTCCAAAAAAATTTGGATAACCAGGCTTCACTTTCATATTTTTACCCACCATGCATATGAAATAATGCTTCAGAAGCTTACCTTAAATCTGGTTTAGTCCATATTTGGCGTTCCTCTGCCCCAAAAACCTGGCTCTTTCATTGTCTTTTTCACTTCTGGTTTTATTGAAATGCGGAATTTAATATTTATTTTTAAATCAGCTTCAAACCCAGGGATCATTCACAGTTATGTTTAAATTTTATAAAATGTTAATTGTTTCCAGTCTGGTATGTTATTGACAACTGAACAACTATTTTCTAACAAAAGTGAAGACAATATTTTTGACATATAATTGCAATTTCTGAAAATATTAAATCTGAATGGAAGTAAGATGTAGAAAATTGTTATTTTTGAATTCTGCACAGGACTGATATGCCATTATACAATGACATGTATGCACTAACATGCAACAAGTGTAGAAGTCTTTGCAGTTAGAGAAATATTTTATTAAAACAAACTTACTTTAAAAAGTTTTTGAGTCAAGTACCTGTTTTTTTTTTTTTTGCATATCAAATAATTTAAAAATTGCACCAAATTAAATAAATTGCACAACCAATTGTGTGGAATCTACCAGGTTTAACATTTTTAGTAGTAATTACCATATTTTCTTCTTTCATTACTCTTTGATAAAATAGTTTCATTTAATTTTGAGTATCTATACTAACTGTTGGCTGTCAGAAATCAGATGTTCAAACTCTTATGAAATGACCTGCGTATTGAACCTTTGAACCCAGAAGTCAGCTTTGTTTCACAAAATAAACCTGCATACTTTTTTCCATGGAAGTTAACAAAAAACTTGTAATAGAAAAGTTCATAAAATTTTGCATCAACATTTTGGTGTAAAAACATTGGTGTTCAAAGAGTTTAAATGCTACATTAACTGGTACAGAAGTAGCTGCTGACAACGAACAGTTGGTGATTCATTTGAAGAACTAGTACCTAAATTATTTGATGAAACATTCATTTTTCTCAATTCTGTTATTTAAATGGTTTTATTTTTAAACAACTTTTTAAGTAAAATAAATTTTGTGTTGTTAAGACTATGATATAGACAATATACAGTCCTTACAACCCATAGAAGCATTATTAATAAAATTACAATTTAATAAACAAAATATAATTTTGATTATGGCAATGTTTCCGCACAGAATGCATCTGAAGTTGACACTCTTGAAGAATTTATATTGATCTTCTCAATATTACTGTGGGTTATACTAATCAACTGTCGAAATAAACCTGTATAAAACAAATCCTTCATCTTTGTCTATAAACCGAATACTTCTTAATATGGGACTATTTTCTGAATTATTTATGCGTCTAATTTAGACCAGTTAGGGTGAGGTGTTAAAATCTTTTTCTTCTTCCAATATGAATGAATATATGCCATCCATTACTGAATTACTTAACTTTAGCTGGAATTAAGTTAACTTGTGTTGTATGTTTCACTAATTTGACTTACATGTGAACCATACGGATACAAATTTACCACTGGCAAAATAAATTATTCTACATTTTCAAAGTAAAGTTGCACTCTGAGGTCATTTTATAAAGGTGTGTGGGATCTTGGGAGTATTATATGGGCTGAATTTGTCGTAATTTCAATTGTTTTTAATGTGTCCCAATGCTGGCAATTGATTTGACTACTCATTGATTGTGCATTGGAATATCATACTTTTGAATTATAGTCAGATGCTTGAGTTTTCACAGGATTTCACTTCTTTTTCAAATTACTACATGTACTAACAGCTTTTTAAGTAATTCAAAATCAGGGCAAATTCAGGCAATCATTGAATAATTCCCTTAATTCGCACATATTTAAATTATTGAAAAATGTTGTGCCTTAGTGAGTCCCAAGATTCCAATATTATTCCAGTATTATCTCAGAGTAAAACTTGTAGTGCCAATAACTCTTGTATTGATAACATGGGTTAAAGAACAAATGGCATGTAATCTTTCATTGTTTCTCATCTGGTCACTCGTATGAAATTTTCCCACTGATCAACAAGGGTATTGCATGACAAAATGCCATGTACTTGCCTTAATGTTTGTGGAGGTACATTTTGTATGATAGTTATTTTCATGAGTAATGTGGTGTATCCTGCTGTTGTATTTTCAGCACCACATCAACTGAAAATAACTTGCATATCCCATTAATAAAATCGTTGCACAAGTTGTAATTACCTCATCAAAGATGAGTATGAGTGGATGCGAAGAACAGTGATTGGTTAATCTGGCTTCCTGTACTCGCAGCACATGTTGCGATTATGTGCAGTAATAACAAAAGACAAGTGTTGGAGTGTATATTTCTGACGCATATCACCTGGCTGTACGCAAGTGTATAAAAACTAGATAAGAGCTGGATATGCATGTGTGCACAATATGGCAGACAACAATGCCAATAAATTTAAAACTACAGTGACATGTAGGCCCACACTGTTGCATCTTTTTAGGTATAAAAAAAAAAGGGTGACCAATTTAGTATGTAGAAGTGCACTCTAGTAGAAGCACATGTGAACCAAAAATTGCATTTTGTACTCAGAATCATTAAAATATCACTTATTTTGGCCATAGAAACATTTAATTTACATAGCAGTCATAACAATCTTAGTATATTGTAGGACTTACTTGGGTCAAAAATTTGGCCACTGAATTTTGAGCAGAGTGCTCTTATAACAATACAGGCGCGATCTCATGGATGTGCAATGATATGGAGATTATCAACTTTGAATCTGATGTATTCTTTCCACCATGCTAGAGTTAGCATAGTAAACCATGCATGGCTTGCTTTAAGTCGTTTCTTTAAGGATATTTTGATACGTGTAGTATAAAAGCTCTCAAGTGAGTTTACAATGGGAAATGTTTATTTATTAATATGTGGACAAATGTAGATAATGTATTTTTCAGCTGGTTTAATTGCAATAAAATAATTTTCTTGTATTACTTGCAGAGTTTTTTTTTTTAAATTGCTTGCAATACTAACAGGCAAGATATGATCCCAGGGATTTTTATAGGGAACAGGGGTGCAGCGCCCTCATTACATTGTCATCTGCCCCCTTTACCCTGGGTAGCAGATCCTCTGGCATCCATAAAATTCTTATTGTCCAAGGATCACATGTGGCCAGTGTCTTCCACTATGAACTGTCTGATAGTAATTTTGGCCCCAAGGAAGCCATTTTAACTTAGTATTATCAAAACTACTCATCCTGGTAGGGAGAACCCTATCCCCCCACTTGGTGGCGCTGCTGAATTGCAGTGCTTCCTCTTGCAATTTTGTTCTAGAAAAACGCATGTGATCCAGTAGTCATTCTAATATAGGAAATATGTTTTTTGTCACAAGCATGATAAGCTACTATAAAATAGCTGAATTTTACTGATTTATGATTGAATTAAAAATGTAGGAAAATTGTATTCCCTGGATTTTATTTTCACTGAATCGTCCCTCCAGCTAAAATAAATTCTGAGCAAAAATAGTATTGGGAGACACTGGAATGTGGACGTTTTACTTTAATGGGCTTTCAACTCGGGATGCCACTCTTGCAATCTTGAATGAAAAACAATTAGAAGGCTGTTATTAGGGTAAGTAGCTTGACAGTAATTATGGGTAAATATTTGGCCAGACAAGTTGCACAATTTCTTGGCTTAAAATACCCCCCCCCCAATAGTCTGCTGAAAACAAAAAACGGAAAATCCTACATCTAAAGATGTCTCAACGTGTTTAAATTCATTTTGCTTGTGATGTCACTTAAATTAGTAACTCTAATGAAAACCTACATCTAGTGCATCATGCCTGTGGTCAAGAGTGTCTATAATGAAATATGTTAATTAGGATTCCTATGCCTAGAAGCTGGATGACAGGTAAAGAAAGAAAGGCTTTCCTGTCGTTATGCTCAGATTGCAAAGTGTTGGAAAGAAGATTCATCACCATCTAAACATTGTTTATCATCTGATTATGTGGTTAAACTAAGGGATTGTCTTACAGATATCACACCAGTGGTTTCTCCAGTACTGTTGGAGAATGACAAAGTACATATGTTGGATTTTAGCTTGAGTGAAAAGCCTGCCTCAAGCCAATGTCGTGGGACTCATTTTTTCAGGTTTAAGAGGCCTTCATTAAGAGTCACTTGCAAAGTTGTTTCCAAATAATGTTTAAAAATAATGAGGCTGTACATCCGAGAGACCTCTCTGATGATTGTGTTAGGAAAACTGTTTTTGATCACAGTTAAATTAAATGATTTGATTGTGGATCCAACAAGTCGCATCAATTTGATATTTAAACGATAAGATGGGAAGTACAGTCATTAAACATGAATACTATCATTTCTCTTAATAGCCAACTGATCAGATTTCAGGGACAAAATTACAACAGACCTCAGACACAAAAAGCCATAGAACAGTAGATGTGATTAAGGGAGAACAAACTTGAGGCTTTCTTGCTCTTGAGATCTTGGCGACCATTTGCGTCCAAGGTATTAATGTTAGTATTGAATCTTTTTAGAAAGTATACGCCAAAGCAGTTCCGAAATGAAGATATATTGATACAACATAATAAACAGATTAAAAAAAAAAAACTGAAATATTATCATAAATGAGTGACTTCATAAGAATCGAAGTTGAATATTTTTCGAGTGAAATTTAAAGGGCAGTCACCCATACGCAAATATATATTGGTAACATGAAAAACAAAGATGGCTGACAAAACTACAAACTGAGAAGTTACCAATTAGGTATCGAAAGAGTCACCAGCGGTAATCAGTGCAAGTCACGCCCAGGTCAAACCTCATACTTGTGATTTCCATTAGAAGAGCGAATTGGATTGTGGGACAATCAATGTTTATCGACACAAATGTTGCACATGCGCAGCACGATGACCGCCACCTTTAAGGTATTACACAAGTGTGCAGGAACAGTAGTTTTATGGGTGATTGTCGTTGTGCAGTGTTAATTTTGTGTAAACAAAGAATGTATCATACACAAGTTGTCTACATTGCTGTGGGACCCACATCGAAAAAGACGACCATCGCCATCTTATTCAGCTTGAGCTTAACTTGAACTAGCAGCAGTCATACTGTTCCCAAATTTCGTTCTACATATTCAATGTGTTGAGCCAACTGGTTCATACAGTGTACCAAGCCCTGATACAGAAGCTGTGGTGTACGGTACAGTACAACAAACGACAGAATACTGAAAATTCTCTCCACCTTTTATTTATTATTCACAGCCTATAGAAATATTTCAGAAATTGACAACACATTTGTTATTTTTTAAACTGTAAATTGTAAATAAACTGTTCACTGCATACTGAGCATTGTCATAGTAACTACTGATTCAGACAAAGTGATCATAACTTCTATGCAAAAGATATTTAAATGTCATCAAATAAAAATAAGTACACCAGCAAAAATTACCAAACAGAATTTAAAACAATTTTATTACACACACTAAGTGTTTATCTATGGCATCATAATGTATTTGACTTTTTTGTAATGTACTCAATAATTTGATTGAAATCTGATATTGGTAACGACTCCACTCACTTATTCCCGGCTAGATTCCCGGCTAGTGCAGTATATAATATTAGTCAATAAATT
Organism: Saccoglossus kowalevskii; assembly: GCF_978046115.1. Lineage (NCBI taxonomy): Eukaryota > Metazoa > Hemichordata > Enteropneusta > Harrimaniidae > Saccoglossus > Saccoglossus kowalevskii. The sequence goes on along the minus strand of NC_140650.1, from coordinate 29,676,665 downwards.
GTGGGTTCAGGAATACACAAGAAGCGAGGTTGTCTCATTTACACCCGACAAATCCTGTTTGCATATGTATGTTTATGACCCAGTACAACAGTAGTGTACCTGGATTACTAGTAGTATACTAGTATTAGCCAGCTTCCAGTCAGTATTTTTTTTGACAGGCAAATTTTTATTATTTTTTTTGTTTTTTCCCTTGTTCTTTGTAAATGTTGTCAAATATATAGCCCAAATCATCTTTTAAAGTGTTTTACCTAGCACTTTCAAATTCCTGGCTAATACCCTTACCTGATCAATGATTACAATGCAATATTGCACCAATCACAAACTGTGTTACAAACTACATGTGCAAAATAACCCAGCATAATTGAATAAAGCACTCTATGATTGGTGATATAGTGAGACTAGATACAGAACAAATGGGAGCCAATACCTATATCATGAATGAACTACAGTCAAATGAAACCACTAATAATCTATAGATTTTGACCAAATCGATTTAGAATTGAGACACTGGACTGATGCAGTAGTGAAACCATATAAGAGGTTTTAAACAATAAATGACCTTACAACCCACTTAATTCGTAAAGCTTAACACCAATATTTTCCAGTCGTTCCCGGTATTCAAGTTTGGCATAGTTTCCTTCATGGACGCCATTAAAACCATACATAATTCCCCAACAGCAGGCAGCAATCACACCAGTGGAGTCACTGTCACCAGCATGGAACATTGAATGACTGCATAACTTGTCCCAATCAGAACCAACTGCAAGCAGAGAATCATACCTGAAAAATAAAATAAAAATAATTTATTTTATCAATTTCCTTTTATTAATTTGTGACAATATCATTCAGTAAACCAGAAGAAACCATATGTATTTTTATAAATTGCTCTTTATAATATAATGTTTTCATTTCTATATATAAAAATTAAATTTGTCAACCCCTATTTATAGACAGAATACCTGCATCTACCTTGACACTATAATTTTTTCTGGCAAATATTTGGTGCAAAATTTTTTCACATTTTTATGTATTTTTTCACATTCTTTGTGAATTATTGGATCAAATGGACATAACTTTAATTGACTACTGGGTTGATTAAGTTTTAGAAAAAAATATGAAAAAAGCAGGTTTAATTTTGTGAAGTAAATTTGAATACAAAATCAAACATTGTTAACATTCGAAAACATCAGAAATCATTGAAATTTAAACGTTAATTACATATTTTTTACAATTTGTGAAATTCAGGTCATCACATCTTCTAAATCTACATAAACCACATTACGGTAGATGATCAGTCATTAGGCCAAACATTTTTTATCCAACTTACCACAGTCTCTCTAGAAGTATATATATAGGGACTGGGAACATATATATTTATATTTTTTATTAGATGCATAAAATCCTTAGGAAAGGATAAAAAGGGTCTTACAGAAAGAAATTAAAAAAAACTACAATCTAAAAAAGAAAACAAAAAAGAAAAACTTTTCTAAAAAAAATAAAACAAATCAAAAAAAAATAAAGACAATTTGCAGCCAATGGTGAATACAGATTATAGAATGAACACAAAATTAGCCTAATACACTGATAGTTGTTGCTGTTTTGTTCCATAGCTGTTTTTTAGGAAGACAGCTAAGGCTGGTGCTAAAGTATGGCTGGTGCATATGTATCAGTTTGATCTGAAGATGCATGGTATGGTGCCAAGGCGGCGTCAGCTTTTTTTTTACTGTGGGGGGTGAAGATTTTATGTGAATGTCAACAAATTGAGAGCTGAAGGGGTCCGGGGGCATGCTCTCCCGGGAAAATTTGAGTATTTCACCTTATTTTATCATGGGGGCAACGCCCCCACAAACTATTTTACCGCCCCCACGGTGCCACCACCACTGTGGTGATCACTGCACAAACTTAGTAAAGTAAATTATTATTACGCAATCATTGGAGCATCATGGCCACTTCTTCCAGCCCATCCATCCAAGCTCAATGTCTTATAGAAATCATCTCTCTCTTGTACTCCATAGTTGGAAGGGAACTTAGGTTGGCTTTCTCCATCTGCAATTCCACGAATTTCTAAATATTTCTTGTAACTTTCACCAAAATACGACCATGCCTCTTCATTTTCTTTCACAAATTTTCCAGCAGATTTTACATAATCCAATGCCTTAGGAAGAACAGATAACAGTCCTACACCCCACTCCTGGAGGGGCTTACCCTGGACGGCGTAAGCTGTGAAAAGAGCTGACGCCAGGCTGCCAAGGTAGCCAGTCGGGTGATGATGCGTCATGCGGCCACTCTCTACAGATACCGCAATCAAGTCGTCTAACTGGTTTGGTTTAGGGTAGCGAAGACCGATACACATAGACCTCATCGCAGCACCGCAACCAGTACCGGTAGGATTGAACGGAATACAGTAACCATCGGGCGAACCTGGCTTCATTAATCCAGTGCCCAATAAACTGGTTGGGCCAGGTTTTCTTCCTTCCATGTCATTCATGCACTCCACATATTTCGTGGAAATTTCTTGAAAGAGTTCAACTCCTGACTTTCCAGTACAGAGTGCCTCCCCAGTTGCGATGTGCATTACGGTATCGTCGCTGATTGGCCACCCTGGGAGCTCAGCCACGATTTTTTCCAGGCCTCCCAACTCGGCAAGTTCTTTGTGGATCTGTGGACCGGATGTGCAGTATTCCCATTCTTGGTTTTTGTAGCCCAGAGCGTCACCAGAACCACTGAGGACCATAGCAGCCTTGAAACTTTCCAAAGACATGATTTTCTTGGCCGTATTTTACGTATAACCACAACTTAGAACGGCGAAGTTACGGTTTCACCTCAGATTAGAATTAATTGAGTCAGATGTTCTTTCCGATTCAGATTCGTAACTCGTATTCAGGTAACTGAGGATTGTAATATTAGTCACATTTCGTTTTATTTATAGTCGACCCCACGTGATCAACACATATAAAGTCTCATATTCATGGTATCATATTCAATGTGTACAAACACCTGATAAAAACTAATATTTGTTGAAAATGTACAATTATGCTCAGTCGAATTCGAATATAAAAACTGCATTCTGTTTTGGGGGCCAACGCTAAAACAAGACATTCTGACCCGTTGTGTCATAGCTTGTGTCATATGACGCCTTACTAGCCGATTTTGGCTAAAATAGCACTCTACCGCCTCTTTACACTAGTGTTTATACACGCACAGTCCCTCAACACCAGGGACTGTGATACACGGAACTTGATACTTCTTTTTACAATTTATGCATCGTCGCAAACCACGCCCTCTTTCGGCAACTGGTGGTTGCTTCCTATTTTTAGCTCCGCTGTCGACACAGCGGAGCTGTTTATATTACTGATTGTCCGTCGTCGCCCGTCGTCGTCAACTTTACAATTTCAACTTCTTCTTCGCAACCGCATATCAGAATGTTTTCAACTTTGATATGCAAGTACCTTGGATGGTTCATTTTATGTCAAAATCTCAAATTCTCTAATTTTGGTGAATATTTTTGTAATTTTTGGTAAAAAGTGATATTTTCGACTTCTTGTTAAAAGTCCGATTACTTTGATATTACATATATAGATACTACATTTGGACCTTTCTCAGATTTGTTCATTTCGTGATATCTTCAATTCTCTAATTTTGGTGAATATTTTTATAATTTTTGGTAAAAAGTGACATTTTCGACTTCTTGTTAAAAACCACAAGTCCGATTGCTTTGATATTACATATATATGTACTACATGTGGACTTCTCTCAGATTTGTTCATTTCGTGCTGATATCTTCAGTTCTCCAATTTTGATGAATATTTTTGTTATTTTGGTAAAAAGTGATATTTTCGATTGCTTTGATACTATACTATACATATTGTTCATTTTCTAATGATATCTTCTGTTCTTTAATTGAAATGTGCATTGCTAACAGCGGAGCTATCCCGGCCGACAGGCTGCTTGTTTTGAGTGGGGCGGAAGAAATACTCTGGCGGGCGAGAATGAATTTATGTTGCTTTTTAATATTAAGTGAATGAAATAAATAATTCAATCTTTGAAACAACAGATACTAACACATAACTACTACCTTATACTAAAATATGTTTGGATATTCAGAGTAGTAAACAATTCCCACTTCCGGTCCGGTAAATACACCACGAATATTCACTTTTGAGATATAATTTTTGGTATGTATTGGTTCTTGGATATTTCAGCTTCATCGTTCTGTACTTCGTTTAGTAATTCGAACTTCTCAGATTGCGTAAAAACTAACAGTTTCGCGATTTTGACACGGAAAATGCCTTGGTTTAATTATTTGCTGAGGAGCGGCCGCTTAGATATGTACTCTATTACTCGTTACATGAATCACCAAGCGCGTGCCTCTCACTAACTGAAAATAAGGAAACTCGTAAATTACATGGGGCGGTTTATTAAATAACAAATTATTTACGTGTTATGCGAAGAAGTAAATTATGAACATTTGTTTATTTGTATGGTTGATCAAAGCATGATACCATGACAACGCGATCAACTAAGTCTATGAACAATGTATTTTGTTCCTGTATTGTGTGTAGTAAGTAGAATATAAGAGACCTTTCATTAATTTCTCTGGAATATAAGTAAATATGGTATCAACATTTCCCGTGACCTACAACAGAGTTGTCTTTCTAGTGTGTGCACAACCTTATTTTATCTTCCATCCAGACACTCGCCCTCTAAACAAGCACGCCATAAAAGCAGCGCAATTTATGTAGAAATGTGACTTTTACTTTATATATATGATAACTTGTTTTCTTTTTATAATAATACTTATATTGCATAAAAAATCAAGCTGTTGGTTATTGTTGAGTTGATATTATAATGTAGTCCACTGGATCGTGACATGGTGGAGTAAAGCACCAAACTTGGTATACAAGCTGTATAGGCCCAGTTGTGGTTGGGTGTGTCCGATTTTGAGCAATGTCATTATTTATGTCATCTAAATACAATGCTTAATATTCGTCACGACTTTACACAATGTTATCGTGTTTGTAATCTACGGAGAGGTAATATGAACTATTAAAATTTGATATGATTATCTTATTTTATGGAGATATGAAGTAAATCATGACGTCATACTTCCAAATTTAATGCAGATAGGATCGTAAAATAATGATTGAAACACTAAATTTTACATAAACGATATATATGTTCAATTAGCTGGGTGTGCTCAGGTCAAGATCATTGAATGAAATGATAACACTATATATGGACTTGTATTTTATAGTGTCTTTGGATGAACTATATAAATCAAATATAATACCCATATTCCATGGAGATTTGATGTCACCATGGCGTCATAGATCCAAGTGTATACAAAGGAAACGTTCCTATTACCGATTTCCGTATAACATGCACTTTTATGATCTTTTCATTGTTGTCCAATGTGAACACTGTACAATCATATTTACATGGTTGGTACAATTCTACATATATGATAAATGCTATGAACAAACTGTATATCTTTGTCTTTAGTTTGAGGTCACACATCTAGATAATTCATGTTAATGAGCGTTAAGAAGTTCGTCCCGGGTTATTACGAATGACCAGCATAGGTAACTATGCGTTAATGGTAACTTGTGAAATAACATAAATATATTATTTTCATTGTTAATATTATTAAGGTTTCGTGAGGAATATATATTCAGTAATTCATTTGACATGAAACCGTTGTTTAAATGTATGCTGTACGATTTTAAGTAATTTGATACAGTCAACAATTCATTACATGTAACCGTATACACAAATTGAATAATTAACTGAAGTATGATAATTCTTGGTTGTTGTTTTTTTGAAGAAGAAATTGTATACAGATTCTCGTGATAGTTTTTTTCTGGCAAATTTTCCATTCCTTTTCAAAAAAAAAGTAGCGGGACAAGCGTAACAAAATTAGGGTTGAAAAGGTAAAACATACTTTCCAGTAGGTATGTTTTATTTATATTGTGTAGGTTCAACATCTGACAAAGCTTTCCTGCCACATAAATACAAGTCTGTATGGGACAGGGATGGAAACACACCCACTTTATCAATTTTAAGGCAACTGCTATTTGTATTCATCTCTCAAAAATCGCGTGTATTTTAAAAATAAAAATACATATTATAATAATTATATGAATTTTTTGCTATTTAATATTTTTGTGAGACTATTCCTAAACACAGATGTTATTCTCAGCATGTGTAATACATGTATATACAACATGATAGCTTGTATTGCATCTAAATAGCACAGAGATTTCTACAATTGCGAAGTGTCGTATCGTCATTTAATACATGTAAAAGATGAGATGATTTTGGGATCATGCAATATTATTTGCTAATGGAAATGCAGAATTATGTTGTTTGTTATTTGCTTGTTCTTATACAAAATGCTACATCATACAAAATACATGCAATATAGAGTCGTAACAGATCGTCTTGGAATAATCTCCGAGATGCACAGAAACGATCCTTGCTCAGAACAAACTGACGAAAAGCTCATCGCTATCATAATTCAGGGGGTGTGGCAGGCTGTTGAATCATGGAGGTAAACACTGGTCAACAATCTCTTTGATTAAACCATGGGATCTGTTCCCATGGTTTAATCAAAGAGATTGTTGAGCAGTGTTTATCATATTTGGTGATTTAAATTCGAATACCAGATGTACTATATTTTTTTTATTTCGATTATTATTATTATTTTTTAACCATTACTTTAGTCTTAATGTTTTGTATTATTAGTTTAGTTTTGTTTAGTGTAAATGTAACCATTTTAATTCCTCCTGGGGAATTTTACGTGTTTAATAAAGTATAAGTATATATATGTTTATTTTATCTATTTTTACTCTGATAGGGCCTACATATTTATATAATTTTTCCACCCCAGTAGTGAACAATACTACAATAAAGAATGTATTTAGCTATACACTCCTATGATCAAGTTTTAAAAAAACAATTCTGATACTATTATTCACTCAAAGTGTTTGTATAAACATCTAAACATTTTAGTGGGCACAACAAGCAAGTATGCATTAAGGTTTGAAGTAATATCATATATTATGATAAGAACCCCTTGTATCTTGTTCTTGAAGAACAATATACACTGGCATCATGTATTTGGCTTCCGTGTGCAATGGGAGTCATTGCAGGTTGTGCGTCTGTGTATATATGTGTATGTGTGTTACACTGATATCTCAAAAACCAATTACCAGATTGTATTGAGACTTGGTACATAGATGCTCCGTGGTAATGCTCAGACCAAATTAGTGTTTGGTTGAAATTCATGCTTATTAATTACCTAATTTGCATATTATCTATCCTATATACAGTATATGTTCATTTTGGGGGTTATATTTTGTGCTTACTAAATACCTAATTTGCATAAATTAACCAATTAATAAGGGCTCTACAAATAACTTAAAGTACAACTCATCAAATTCTAATAAAACTAGTAGCTACAATATTTCTTATTTGTAGTTTGTGCTTCCAATATCTTCAGCGCATGGGAGTTCTTTATTAGCTTTATTATATTATAGCTATTTGAGTGTTTGATAACTACATCTGTAATCAGCAAAGGTCTTTATTTATGTAGATGTCGATGCTATGTATTTGTCGCAAGCTTATGTTCGTAAATGATAACAAATGCATGCGTATTTCAAATCGGGTTGTGTTATGCACGTTAATTATTTAGATAGACAAGACAATAAAACGAAACTGTGAAGTCTCATAATTGTATATGAAAAATAGAATAATAACTTTCATTCATGTTTCACTTTATACCAAATACAATATAACTGATGATGGTACAACCAAAACAAGGTGTATATTATGTATGCTAAATTTATACGACTTCGACCTGGCTGTCAAAAATCAGGCACACCCAACTAAAATCACTCAACCTAACCCATATATCTTGTCTGCCAAGTTTGGTGCTTTACTCCGACGTTAGTTGTGTCACTGGACTAAATCTGGATTAACGTAATTATGACTTGAAATATTGGTTTGCATATTTGACTGAAATTATTGTCACTCATAGCATACATCTAAATAGACTAATATAACATATTTGGAAGACAGCGGATAAAATTAATACCTCAAAATTCAACGTTGTTGATTTTGTCGCTGGGGTTCCGAACTCATGGGAAACAAGTTCGTATACCCGCGCGGAGTAAGGTCGAGGCGCCCCTTCAACCCGCAAAAAAAATGAAAAATCAATTGACAAACCCAACCCACCGGTGTGTGTATGCCCTGGGATTGTACTCGAAACGAACACCTACCACCGGCCAAATGACGGAAATGTTTTTTTATTGACTGTCTAAGGTATGTGAATTTCTTATAATTTATTTTGTTACAACCAGTGTAAAAAAGATTCGTACTGGTAACTGCCTGTGAAAACCCCAATGTTGCAATATTACTATTAAATTCCGCAGACGGCTGAGGCTGGTACTGAAGCTGGTACGTGTAATTTACAACTTTATAGTCACAACAATGTTTCAATGTTGTACAGAAATTTTTATACGCAAATTTGAAACTTATTCGATGTATATTTCCGGTGCTTATCTCTAACGTTAAATGCGAAGCTACTAAGATTGTGCCTGATTGGCTACCCACCCTAACATTCAGACCAATCAGAGAGCAGCTTATTTGTTGACAGGTTTGTTTGACGTATCAACTTAAATTTAACTTTAAGGAAAAAGGACGATAATCATAAACACTGAACCGTGTATCTCCATCGAATGATAATACGATTATTGAATAGTCTTTCGAAAATAACAGCAGAATCGGCGAGTAACTAACTGGTATTCAGTAGATCAAACTCATTGCCAAGCAAATCGCTGTACAATTCTGTTTTGATTGTATATTCAATAATTGCCTTTTGTAATGCCATATCGATATGCTGTTATGGTTGTATGTTATATGTAGTATAGTCAATTGATACAGATGATGAGCATAATACCATATTTGATTTTATTTATCTCATAGAATTATTTGTTACGGTCTGACTGGTAGTTGTATTGAGTAAATGGTGATAAAGTGCTAGCACTACTAGTACAGTAGCTACATCAGAGGAATACGAAACAGTCGTATTATTTAACATTAACATGGCTTCTCAACTAAGTCCATTTATAATCAAAGTTCCTGCAAAGCGGAAAAGGGTTTTGGTTAACTATAATAAATGTATTCTCTGCCAAACTCTAACCAAGGAGAAACTCAGTGAAGCACGTGAGGCTGGGAAATGTACTTTGTTCAGAACATCTGAAGAAGAAATGATGATGTTCTCGAGCGTCTCAGAGGAGTGGAAGAAACAATTGCAAGTTCATCAGAGATATGTTGCTCTTCTGAGTCAACCAGTGATCAACCGGAGAATACAGTGTTGTACCATAGAAGCTGTTATGCAAGCTACACGAGTAAAACTAATGTTGTCCACTGCAAAGCAGGAATGTCACATCAGGACACATCTCCAATTGAACCTCTTAGTACGCGCAAAACAAGAAAGATAGCTGCAACAGAATCCTATAAAGATGTATGTATTATTTGCCTCAAGAAGTCATACAAACAAGATAAAAGATTATACAAAGTTGCAACAAAGTACAGAGAATTCAACCTAAGACAAGCTGCAAATGCAAGGGGCAATGAGGATATGTTATTTCGCATTGGACCAGAAGATGGTCCTGATCTTGTTGCCCAATGTAATGTATTCACACAAGTCCAACCAGTGAGGCAGAAATAGCTTTTATTCATTCATACGATGTTTCATACAGGCCGCCATTACAAGAATGTCGTCATACCAGAGAATAACTTACACTTAACTTAACTTACACGTGTTAGGGGTCATCTCCAATGACCTACAAGTAAGGGGCGTCTCACAAATATATATAACATGAGTACAAGTATACATTACACTTCCCCCTTTTTAAGCTGAGAACTTGTACAATAGAATCTCAAAGTTTAAATTCAAATGTTCTTTGCCTACTTTAACAAAATAACAATAAACATTAAATCCTATCATCAGAGGGGAGAGGTTATTCGCACAAATCACCCTCAAATGGATCCTCAGCATCCATTTTCCCTACTCTACAGTTTTGGTTTCACAATAGTCATCCACATCATGGATATGGGTATATTCTTTGAACTTTGAAAACATCAAAAATACATAACAGTAAAAACTCACAAATCTAAACAAACTGGTGGTTTTCTTATGCGTGTAAAAACCCTCAACATTGGTTTGGGTGTAGCAGGTACAGGTAACAACGGTTTACTAGGAGAAGCAAGTGATTCGATCGGAATCTGTTTACTTACTAAATTTCCCCCTGAACTAGATGGTAAAACTGCTGGAACATGCATCTCTCTGTCATCATCATGTGTAGAAAGGGAACTATACATGTCGCAACATGTACTAAACCCTACTTTAGATAATCTAACATGATCAGTGTGGCGTCTCACCTCACGACCATCTTCTAATCTAACTATATAAGAAGAAGCATTCTTCTCTACTACTCTACCATTTAACCAACATGGACCTGGCCTAAAGTTGTAGACAAACACAGTCATTCCAACTTCAAACTCTCTGGACTTTGTATGTGTGTCATGCCCAGATTTTTGCTTTGCTTGAGCACGAAGTACAGTTGATATAGTAAAACCAAATGTGTCCTTAATTTTCGTCCCATAAGTAGCTCTGCAGGCGTTTTACCTGTCGTAGAGTGTGGCGTCACTCTATATTTGAACAGAAATCTTGACAACTTTGTTTCCACACTCCCACTACAAGGCTTTTTCATTCCTTCCTTGAACGTCTGAACCAATCATTCTGCCAGGCCATTTGATCCAGAATGATATGGTGGAGACGTTAAATACCATAATACCATAATAATGGATAATACCATTTGCATTCGTCAATGCTTGAAATTCATTGCTTGTGAATTGGGAACCGTTGTCTGATACCAGTGTAGTTGCGATACCAGTAATCGCTGCGATGAGAACAGTTCTCTCAGTTTATTTATTGTAGCTTCTGATGTTGTACTAACCATTGGAATTACCTTCATCCACTTGGAATAAGTGTCAGTCACAATGAGAAACATTCGGTTCAGGAAAGGGCCTGCGAAGTCAATGTGAACACGATCGCAAGGTCCTTTAGGATATTCCCATGGATGCATGGGCGTTGTGGGTGGTAGTTTAGCATTGATCTGGCATGCATTACAACTCTGCACAGTAGCTTCAATATTCTTGTCCAGATATGGCCACCAAACATAATTTCGTGAAAAGGCCTTCATTCGGACAATTCCAGGATGAGACTCGTGTAGTAATCTCAGAATGCGTAATTGGCCCTGTGCTGGCACAATCACTCTACTTCCCCAAAGAATGACGTCGTCTTGCACACTCAATTTTGTTTTGCGGACAAAATATGGTTTTAATTCTGATTCATCCACCCTTATACTCGCTGGCCAACCATGATGAATAAATCTTCGAACATGTGATAGGACTGGATCGCGGTCTGTCCATTTCTTAATATCACTTGCAGTCACTGGTGAAACATCTAAGAACTCCATTAATAATAAAGTATCTGTTGGCATAGGAATTTCTGGTGGACTTTCAGGTAACGGTAACCTACTTAGTGCAATTGCATTACCCATCAGTTTTCCGGGTCTATACACGAATGTGTAGTCATATGCAGACAATGTTAAACTCCATCGTTGTATTCGTGGTGAGGTCATTAAATAATGACTGTAAGGGTTTATGGTCACTAAATATTTTAAAGTGCCTACCAAAGAGATAATTATGAAATTTCTTAACCCCAAATACAACTGCAAGTCCCTTCTTTTCGAGCTGTGAATAGTTTTTTTCTGCTGGTGCCAATGTACGCGAAACGAATGCGATCGGTTTTTCTGAGCCTTGACTTGTGATGTGAGAGAGTACGGCTCCAATACCATAAGGAGATGCATCACATGCAAGTAACAAATCCTTACTTGGATCATAATGATCCAACAACCTTGAAGTATTTAACAACTCTTTGGATTTCCTGAAAGCATCATCCTGTTTTTTACCCCAGAACCATTTTGTGTTCTTGTTTAGTAACAGGTGTAGTGGGGCTAACACGGTAGACAGATTACCCACAAAACGACCATAGAAATTGAGAAAACCCAAATATGACTGTAATTCTGTGACATTACGTGGAATGGGTGCTTCCATTATGGCACGGATATTACTTTCAACAGGATGTAACCCTTCAGCATCAATTTTGTATCCTAGGTATTCTACTTCTTTTGCATTGAAAATACATTTTCCTTTTTTTGCTCGAATCCCCGCTTCGGATAACTTGCACAGAACTGTCTCTAAATTCTGCGAATGTTCAGATTCTGACTCCCCAGTAATCAGAATATCATCAATGTATACACAGACATGTGGTATACCTTGCAATAGACTGTCCATACATTTCTGCCATATCGACTGTGATGAAGAAACACCAAATGGGAGGCGGTTATACTGGAAGAGACCACGAAGTGTATTTATTGTGGTATATTTCTTGGAATCTTCATCCAGAGGAAGTTGTAGATATGCATTGCTTAAGTCAAGCTTGGTAAAGGTTTTTCCTCCACTCAATGTAGCATATAAATCTTCAATTCTTGGAATTGGATATGTGTTGACCTTTGACACCTGGTTTATCGTTACTTTGTAATCCCCACAAATACGGACATTTCCATTACCCTTCAGAACAGGGACAATAGGTGTGGCCCAGTCAGAGAACTCAACTGGCTCTATGATTCCATCACGGAGAAGTCGATCCAATTCTAGGTTAACTTTTGCTTTCATCGCATATGGTACTTGGCGAGGCTTGAAGAATTTTGATTGGGCATTTGGGTCTACATGAATTTTCCCGGACATTTTCCTAACAGTGCCTAACCCTTCTTGAAAGACTTCAGCATACTTGTCCACCAGTGTTTCATGAAACTGTGAAATCTTAATATGACAAATATCAGCCCATTTTAGTTTGAATACCTTCAACCAATTTCGGCCTAATAAATTTGCACCACATCCTTCAACTACTAGGATTGGAACAGTAGCACTTTAACTATTATACCTAGCATGAACATTCATTGCACCCAATACTCTCACCAATATATGTACTAAGCACAGAGGTAAATTTACTAAGAGCTGGTATTTTACCTAAAACATTAACATATGTTTCTACGCTCATCAGAGACACAGATGCCCCAGTATCAATTTGCATGGTTACAGGCTTATCATTTATCTGGAAATCGACCTCTAGAGAGCGCACTTTCTCTTGATCTGTCCCCACAACATTGAAAAGTGTATAACTAGTGTCAAGAGTTTCTGAACTAATGTCACTTTGTACTAAGTTTGTTGCATGTTGACCATCCTTTCGTTTCCATGCTTGTTTACCATGTTGTTTACTTCTGCATGCTTTGGCAATGTGTCCTTTCTTGTGACAATGATGACATTCAGAATCTTTGAAACGACACATTTCCTGTGAATGATATTTCCCCAGACAACGGTAACATGGTTTGGTATTACCTTGGTTGTTGCCACTGTGGTTTCCATGACTAACAGAACCTCTCTGTTTATTCTGGTTAGTTTTCTTGGGTTTGACCTCTTGAACTGTGTGAACTTTCTCTTCCCTCCCTTGTAGAGTGGCTGCTTTCAATACTTGCATTTTTTGTTGCAATTTCAATACCTTGCGCAAGTTCCATGGCTTTCTTGAAATCAAGTACTGATTCGGACAGTAGCCTTCTCTGTATGCGATCATCCTGGATGCCACATACCAGCCTATCCCGTAGCATCTCTTGCAAAGTAGCCCCATAATCACAGTGCTCAGCGATATGTCTGAGATCTGCTACAAACTCGGCAACAGACTGACCCGGTTTTCGGTTTTCGGTTTTCCGGTTTTCGGGTGGTAATATACTTGCATTAATTCACAAGTTCTGTACACGTCTTGTCGGAAGTTTTGTTGGACGACACCAAGCTACGCATTAAACTATACATTTTTGCCCCACAGACACTCAGTAAAACAGCTCGACGCATTGTCGTATCAGTAATTTCTTTTGCGATGAAGTATTGCGTCACGCGTTCCGTATACTGTGACCATTCTTCGTCTGCCACATTGAACTCTTCAGTTTTCCCAAAAGATGCCATTTTCATTCAATATTGATAAACGAAATGAATCTTGGGGTACTTGCCAGTTTACCTCGTCACCAATATGTAATGTATTCACACAAGTCCAACCAGTGAGGCAGAAATAGCTTTTATTCATTCACACGATGTTTCATACAGGCCGCCATTACAAAAATGTCGTCATACCAGAGAATAACTTACATCACGTGTTAGGGGTCATCTCCAATGACCTACAAGTAAGGGGCGTCTCACAAATATATATAACATGAGTACAAGTATACATTACACCCAAGATGTAGTGTATCACAGCAAATGTATGTCAACTTATATCAATAAAACAAATCTAGCATCACAAACAAGCGTTGATGAGGAGCATGATGGCCAGGATGTGTTATATGATGAGGCATTCAAAAAGTTGACCAAAGAAATAGAAGTTGATCTTCTCAAACATGGTAAAGCTTTTCCACTTTCCATGTTATTATAGATGTATAAAGCGAATTTGCCAGAAAGTGTAACAAAGGAGAGTTATCGGTCAGAAAAGCTGGAAAAGAGACTGGTGAAATATTATGGAAATAAAATTACTATTCAAAATAAATATGGTCAGGGAAAGTCTAATTTGATATTTAGCAGTTCAGTTTCTCTTTGTGATGCCATCAGAGTTATTTCCGAATTAAAGCAGAGATTAAAAGACAAACAGCGAACATATAGATGAGACAAATGCATATAATATTCTCCATAAAGCTGTCAGAGTTATTCATCAAGTCCTTAGCAGCATAACACATTCAAATGAATATCCAGCTTCAAATGAAGTGGGCTTACATGCATCAGAAGAATTTGTCCCAAAACCTTCAGCAGTAGCCATGAAGTGGCTAATTGATAAACGTGCATTTGATGCTGGAGATCCGGAATATGAATCATCAGATGATGTGAGGAGGAAGTACCTATCTTTATCCGAATGTGTAATATTCAACAGTCAAAAAGTGATAACTCCTTTACATTTTGGACTTGCTGTCCAACTGCATCACGAATATGGAAATAGGGCTATCATAGATACTCTGAATTCTTATGGTTTGTGTATTTCCTATGATGAGCTCTGCACATTTATGACATCTGCTGCAGAGAAACAAATTGATAATAATAGTGGTGTTTACATTCCTCCGGACATCATACCTACAACACAAGGTGGTGCATTAATACATGAAGAAGATGATAATGTTGACATAAATGCTGAAACGATTGATGGAAAAAACACTTTCCGCCCTATGGCAAGGGTTATCTTCCAGCAACAGAATGTCAACTCTACCAGCAACATTCCAAGAGTAAAGCGTGGTGATAACAGATACTTCAAAAAGCCAACACATCATCCTGTACCTCCAAGATTAGAAAAACCTTTGGAAGTGCTGAAATCATGTCTAGTAATGGTAGGTTGATTATTAACACATTATCTGTGTAATTGTAAAATTAATATCATGGATACAGTGTATTGCCGAATTAAAAACCAACCTTTTCTATAATTTCAGAAAAAGAGAACATTGCTGTTCATGATATTTCATGAGTATTTCTGAGGATGATGACACGAGGAGTATTGCCTTTATATTCTGATGCTCCATGACCCAGGAAATCCCATTCTGGACTGGATACAATACACAGCTATCAAAGACCAGTGATACTTACACAGCAGTGGTATACGCACCAATAGTAGACGCCAAGCCAGCAGATATGGCTACAGTGTTTACAACCATGGTCAAATGCAAAGAAATGACTAACCACCTGGGACAAGAAGTAACAGTTCAAACCATGGATCAGCAACTCTTTGCCATAGCTCAACAGGTTAAATGGGCAGAACCTTGTCTTTTCCATCATACAATACTACTGTCCAACTGACTTGGAGAATGTTATATCAAAACATGTGCCTACAAATTTGAAAAGGTATGAAGAATGGGGCTCTACACAATCTCCTACCTTCAAGTTCTGGGTAATGTTTCTTCATGCAGTGTCAACATTGTTGATGAACATACGAGCTGAAAGAGAAGGTGATTGGTCCATGCACCTACAAAGTGTATATGTCATGCTGCCATATTTTCTTTGTTTATGACAGAGTTAACTATTCGAAATGGACAGTGGAATAATTGGACTCACCAGAAGGAAGCCTGCTTTGGTTCATTGGAACCTGACTCGTCACTTGCTAAGTGCTTATGACAACTCCATGAAGGAACGTAGTGGATTAAAAGCAAATGACTCACATGCTCACAAGCAACAATACCCTGCTGCCATGAAACGTGATGAACAGCATATTCAGACATTGATTGTCCACATATCTGACGGTATGACAAGCCCATTAGAGGTAGATAACCATCCCCAGGATGTCCTCATCAATATAGCCACAGGACTGTGTGCAAGTGCTGATGTACAAGCATCCTTACTAAATGCAAATAACAAAGTGCAACATTTATCCAACCATCACTCTCATCCAAGAAAACAATATGTGATGCCATCCCAAGATCTGGCCTTCTCACATTCTTTGATATGACCAAAATGACAAAGACCTCCTGCAAAGGAAAAAAATATATATGTCAAGATGAATTCAGAGTTGATATTCCGTAGATCTTTGATCATAGCAAAGACACGGGAGCTAACCATGGACTTTCTTCTACAATACCCAATAACAGCAATACCAACTTCACTATTCCATGAAGATGGTCAGATGCGCAAAACGAGAAAGGATGATCTGGCTCATAAGCTAGAGGATAATGTGAAGAGTGTAGTTAGCCTGCCACAACTGCCTGCCTGCTTACTGATGGCACTGTCACCAAATGTTTGAATGCCAAAGGCATACAAGATGCATTTCACCTTTTTTTTCAGTCACTAGGATGCTGTTGCATTCTATGCATGCTGATTCAGTTTTCCAAAGAAACAAAGTAATGGGAAATATTGTAGTGCTGGCGTCCGATACAGATGTAATGGTTCTACTGGTACATTATTTCATTCAGATGAAGAGCACCTCTCAGGTTTGGATGCGACTGGACACATTCTGCAAGATTCTCCAAGCTGTTCATTGTTTAAATGGATGTGATTCAGTATCTTCTTTTTTGGGATTGGGGAGAAGAAGGTCATTAAATTGATTGAAGACAAAGGATCTGATTGCTATTCCGATTTAGATCTTATTGGTAAAGACAATAATAATGCAGGTTATGCAGCTGTAGAGAAGTTGGTGATGCATTTGTATGATACAAAATCCCGTCAGAATCAAACAAACCTTAGTAAAATGAGAGCAAGAATGGCCCAAAGGAAAGAAAAGTCACTCAACAAACTACCACCAAGCAAGCCTAGGGTTGAGCAGCATGTTTTATTGGCATCATGGCAAACCAGGGTGTGGGTGTCACCACACATTGCCAAACCAGATGTTGTATCTCCTGTTGGACATGGATGGCAGATGAATAAAGAAACTAGATGCATTTTACCCACATTTTTAATGGGCCCATCTGCAGCAGAGATTATAGATGATCTGCTTTGCTCGTGTTCCAAGACGAGAAGCACATGTGTAGAAGAGTGTACCTGTACACAAAGTGGTCTAGCCTGTACAGAACCGTGTCAATGCAATGCTAGTGATAGATATGGAAATGTGATAGCTGACGATGGTGACTCAGATGATGACATTACAGATGCTTGAGTCAATTGTATATATAATTTCACCATATTGAAGCGAGCATAATGTGTTTGATCTCAATGGTTTTGATGTATAGTTGTCATTATATCTTTCTAGTCTGTGACTTGGGGGAAACACAAGCTGGGGTTAAATATGGGGGAGTGAAATCCAAGGAGACATATCAGAAGATCTTTTATTCATGACAAGCGTAGTATGCTACAGTATATGCTGTTTCACTGTATTGAATGATCGCATGTATAAATAAGTATGAGACATGTCACACTGTTTATGCTAGGCTATAATTTGTGTTATAAACTCATTTGTTACTTTGTTTCACGAAAAACACAGATTTACAAATTAGTTTAATTTTAAAATTCGTGATATAAGTGGTGCAGGCTTCTGAGCTTCTGAATTATTTTCATACAATTGTGATGCGATTGTACTTTACTAACAAAAGCTATACAACCAATTTTTTATTCAACAATCAGTATTGAGTTTTGTTTTCATAACTACATAATGTCCACGCAACTTTTTTCTACCTTTGTAAAATTGCGCTTGTCATTATTGTATGCATATAGGAACCGTTACAGCCTATATCAGCCATATTTAATTTATGCAAATATATGCAAATTGTTATTTATTTGTCACTGTAGTTGTCACTTTATTCACTATAATAGATTATTTCAAAAATCTAATCACATAAATCACATCAAACCAGACGATTTACAGCATTTTACTAGTAGAAAAGAGATTTTTACCAACATCATTTAACTTAAAATGTGAAGTGACATGGGGTTAGTTAACCCGTTTTCTGGAAAACGGTACCATATTTCAAAACCACAACAGAACTTTTCTGAAAGCTGATAAAATTAGCTTTAAAATGATATATGTTGTGTGTGTATGAGGGGTGTATTAAACTCGAAAAATAATGCCTTACTTTGGTATCCACCGCTCGCCTATTTCTAGGGAGTTTGATAACTACCCGTACGAATCGTGTTTGCGCCCGCTGTAATTATAATTTAATTCATATTTTGGCTTTCTTGGTTTAATACCGGAAAATAAAATATAATATAATAACCATGAATTAACGTACATTTTATAACAAATTAAACAAATCGAACACCCTGTCCTTGATTTTATATATAAAAAAACCACCGTCTCAGACAGTATTTCTAGAGGAGCTGTGAAAACACCAATTCATCGCTTTGCCATCTTCACATTAAAAAAACGATAATTAATGAAGCTGGGCAAACATTATACTGAGTTGAAATCTGATCTGGAATGAACAAATATGGACATGCCATACCAAATGCTCTTGTCACCTCAGATGGCCACAGTGTTCCAATGGTTGTCAAACCTAAAGACACGGTGTTGAAGGTTAGTGTAGTGTGTATAAGTGTCATGCAATGATGTTTAAAGTGTTTAGGTTTCTTCGTATTGCCTGCAGCTCTAACCGCAATTTATGTGCGTACAAGCATGTACCAGTATCGATGACGTCATCCAAATTACATATAAACAGGAAACACAGAATTGATGACCCCAGACACAATTGTGATACTATTATTATTTGTTCAGTTTATGAGATTTAAGGTTGTTCACATTTGGTGTAAGAATGGGTGTAATAAAAAAGTCACATTTATCTCTGTGCTCGGTCAGTCACGGTCTGATAAAGAGAATTGTGGTAAAGATGTTATCCGTGATTACACCAAGCTCGGTACCAGTGTCAGCACGCTGCGGACATACCAGTTCTTCACCCAAAGTTCATTAATGACGACTAACTATTGTTTTGAAGTTCAATCAACCTTTCCTTTAGCCTGACATGTAGGCGTGTGTGGCGCCCTCGCCGGCCGAACGGCATCAGACCTCACTGTGTTGGGTTTGGAGCACCGCGGAGAGCACAACTCACGCGAATCGTCAGGCTAGAGTGATACTGTCATTGGCAGAGTGACACTTTGTTTTCAGGTCTATCAAATGACTCATAGTGTATGGCCTACGTGCCACAAACAATCGGTCAATTTATCAATAGGCTCTAGAGAAAATGTATATGATTTAATACTATTCTATTGTTTAAACATCTAAATAAATCAACTGTTACTAATGCTACGGTGATAGCAACTAGTAATAGTCTGAAGGAAACAATAGTTCGCCAAAAAGTATTTTTTATCATGCAAATTATTGTTTCAAATGAACTAATGCTTGTCAGCAATTTTCTCTATCGTCAGAAATATCGATGGCGGCTCAGAAATAGTATTTCTTTTGTTTGTGGTTGTAACTTTCGCAGGATAAATATTTGAATATCCATTGTCTGCACAGTATATTTAATACCTATCACGTAACTCCGCGTAACCATACCAGCACAGCGTACCTTATCCCGAACACATCACACTGAATTGTACATTTTATCAGAATCCAGTTTAACCCAATACACCAAGTACACCAGACATGCACATCTGATCTTCATCATGAGAATACATTTCATCGTTGCGATTTTCGTCGTTTGCCAGATTCCAGGTAAGTTTTTAAAACTATTTCTGTCATCATGAACAAAACCACACTTTGACTAGACCCTTTAACTATTTCTTGGCGGTGCACCAGGAATGGACTACCACAGCATACTAGTATATCGGTAAAAACCAAATTCGCAAAACTTGAAGATACAGTTTGTAAAGATACTGTCGAGGGGAAAATATGTCCACTACCCGACCACCAACAGACAATTTTTATTTTATTTTTGGTTTCGTCGTTTTTTATTTCGCTGGCGCAACAGACTTTCGTATAAAATTGATAGTTACGAACATTCGAGTTCAACAAATCTTAGTGAATTATCTTACACTGCAAATTTAAATACTAGTCTATATACTGTAACGGTTTTATATATAAATAGGGTGCATTTTTTAAATAAGCTCACTATTACTATGTGTAATGGCCAATACATCGTGTTTGTTTTGTTGCGTGAAATGAGAAAGCGTTTGCCGAATGCATCTTTGCCATTTTAATATCAAGTGTATATTCTGTTAATAAGACGATATATAATTATCGAATTACATAATGCATCTAGTATGAAAGCCATTCTATATCTACGTGACTGTCGAACCAAAATGATTTGAAGGAAATGACGCACAGTTGGCACTGTTAAACACGTACGATGATTGGGGAAGGTTTCCTCCTATAGACGATACGTTGACGTATTCACGTTATGAACACGTCATTCTGATTACAATCCAATGTAGATATAAGGCTCCAATTTTTAATTGAGCCCATACCTACATCGGATTTTAATCAGATTGCGACCAAGTACATATACCCCTACCCCGAGTTTTCCGTTCAGTTACTATACATTGCGGAAATACTTATCCATTGATAATAATACCAATCTTTATTGAAATCGTAATCACATGTGCGAAATCGGCAATAAAAAGTAGAACAGAGAAATAACAAAGAAACAACATGCTGTCATAACACAGACAACAATATTAATGAGAATTAATTGTTTGATGTTTTGAAGATCATTCAACCGTTTTACAACCGTGTCCAGACTTTTCAACCGTCTGCGTTTATAGAGTTTATGCGTTTGAAATTCGAAATCGATAGCAATTTAATCAATAATTTTGATAACATTAATGAAAACTCGTCATCGTCTTAAGGTAGCGGGACTATTATTTGCATACTTGTTTTCATCTTCTAATTGTGACTAAATGACTACAAATAGACCCAGGAAAGTATATATTTTTAGAATCGCCAGACTTCAAGCTTTTCACAAGTGTATTTTGCATGCCCGTATCTGCATTCTACGACGCGTTACTCAATCAAAGGTTAAAAATTACTTTTTCTGTAAACAAAATAATTACGCATTTATGCTGACGGTAAGAAGTATTTTTTTCACTTTTCCTAGTTGTTCAATAGTCTGGTAAATTGGATGTGTCTGGTCAGTTTTATTCAAGCAACGCGTTTTAAAAAATAGTGTGCTGAATTTCAATTACTGTTTTAGTCGCATTGCCCCCAACTCAAACCACAACTCGTTGGTAAATAATCGATGAAATAGTTTGTCTGGACACATTCAAGTTCCTCTCATTGTCACCTTAAAGCTGTGAAAATTTGGTGTTAATCTGACGACAATAAGTATACGTTATTTTTTATTAAAGACCTTGTATTTTGAAAAACATAAACTCCTAGAAAACGTCCATGAAGTAACAGCAAAGATTTTCAAGCTTGTTTATCGGCACAATCAATTTGTTTTCCCATCAAGGTCTGTTTTAACATGTGTAGGGACATCCAAATGTGTAAGGCTATTGGAAACCAAAAAAATAAAGGAATTGGATAGCTATATTTGGATAAATTCGGCATATGAAAACACCAAAATCAATGATTTTTTTCAGTGGCTGTGTGACCTTGTGTCTGACACATTCATATGCAAATGACTAATCTGTGAAACAAACAGGGGCGTAATTTTCAACACAAATAATAGTCTCGCTACCTTAACACCTGAAGTGAATGTATCATAGAAAAAACAATCTCGAGCACAACACTGTATTGATTCCGATAAACTAGTAATGTTGTCTAGAATTGCGGATGATGAAATGGTTTTAGTCGCGGTATCGTCACGAGAACTTAATTCCACTAAGTATGGAACCATGGGCGTAACGGTGGTTAAATTATTGTTTTGAAGAAAATCTGAATGTCCGTTCATTTTATGTTTGTGATACTTCGTTTCTGAAAATTACGGCAAGGACTCTTGTTCATAAAGAGAGTTATGCGAAGTCTCAATCCAATGGCGAAGCTCGATCTGCGGACATGGTCGCTGTCAGAACTTTTCCCGGTAAACTGAGAGAAATTATAATTGCGACGAAGCTGGTTTATTTTGGAAGATGTTACCCACCTACAGCATAGGATGCGTTGCATGGACTTCACACGGCTTTATAATTTATTGAAGGGGTGACTAGTAGTGCTATTGACGGACTTAAATCGTTGCAATTAAAGGGACTAATTGACTCATGTAAACAAATGCAGGGTCAAAAACAACGTCAATCCAGTATCACTATTTTTTTTCAATCAAAGTGAGTAGCGACCTAATCATGTTTTAATTTTATTCGAATACTGCCTATCACATGTGATGATACAACATATAATTTGTAAATATGTTTCTAACCTTTCAATTAACTCGTGTATTTAATAATTGTGATCGTGATGTTGTTTTTTTTCAATAAAGTAAACACACTATAAACAAACCCATGGGTTTATATGTGCTTTTTATATGTTTTCAATGCATGCCATTTCCCTTTCACGAGGCCCCTCGGTAAGTCGCGACCCTTGATAAGTGGCGGTTTTGCTTGGATCCCGACACCCGCGACTTAGCAAGGGACCACTGTATTACCTTTATAATACAATCATGCAGCTTGAACATCTGATCTTACGGTGAAGTATTTTATGGTCTGAATACTAGTGTGTGCGAATCGTGGGAAATATATACCACAAGTTAAATTTCCAATTATTTTAATTCACGTCCGAATATTGGTCATCGTTTTGAATCGATCGGATTCACCATAAACTTTAGAAGGAAAGGAACAGACAACTGTTTTGTGATTCTCAAGATCTCATTCTAAGCACTGTAGATTCACGAAGATACGCTTCTTTTCCGGATTACTGGTGAATTTTTATATTTCTTTCAATTTGCACATATTCATATTAGATAGGTATTTCGAAATGATAATGCATGAATGATCTTAGAGCACAGCTTCAAAACCCAAGGCATATGCATTGTATTGTCCGTGGTTCACCGACGTACATATTAAAAGTATGGAGATATTTCTCCCGTATGGATCAGTGTTTCACATACGATGTCACTGCGTTCAAAAGTTTTCCTCGTCTGCACATTTTATTAAATAACAAGTGATTGATTCCACGTAATAATTTACAGACTTAACAGTCCCGCGGTCTGGGTGTGGCTGCGTTTGCATTCGCCGGGGTTCATTTTTTTCTCTCAAGGAGTGTGTTCTACAAAATGTATCTGTATTTAATTACCGCATTTGATACACCTGGTAGACTTTAATGTTATCACTGTAGTGGCCGACAAACCACGGCCATAATTCACAGTATCAGTTCATGTACATGGCTGCACAAATACAATATGTACAAGTCTTGACGATTGAAGCCATCGCTAATCAACCACATGTATTACATTGTGCACTTACAATACACAATGGCTTAGAACGTAAATTAAACCTCGCGGCTCTGTGTGGTCATCATGCGTGATGTTGTACTCCATTGATTGGGGTCGTCGTCACCTGATCAGTGTTCAGAATTCACGATCAAACCAAAATTACAGTGGTCCAATTCGTGCAATCAGTCAGTAAGTCAGTCGCTCGCGTGGGTATACACGGCTCATGGGCACTATGCCATTGTTTCATTATTTCTATGATAGAGGGACTGAGAAAATAAATGTATCTGGTTACAACAAGTCATTTCAAATGATTTTTGGCAACAACACCAACAAACAGTTTTCGAAGTAAACATCGTGATGCACATTATGTTGAAAATATGTTTTGGAAGGGGGTCTGTAGAACTTGAATTTTGCCACTTTTATCTTTTGAGCCATGCTGTGTTCTACCACGTTATTAAACAAGAACAAGAAAAAATGTGCATCATAGAGTGTGTGCAGGAATTCTTTCTTATAAAACCGTCCGTCCATACACTCACCGAAAACAAATAAATACTTTGAAGGAGTGATGTAAGTTGAAACCTGGAAACAACTTGCTTGGGGCATTCAGAGGCATTTTCCGTACCACTGATTATCGACAAGTCTCGCGTTTCTAATGTTGTTTTTGTTGTTATTGTAATTGCTTCTGTTGTTGCTGCCGTTGCTATAACAACGCATAAACTTAGAGATCACACGCATGCGCTTACGACATAAATGTGCGAGGGTGCGGACGAATAGAATAAGTACGTGGAAGAATTGTACGCATGCGCATTGAAATAATAGTACTTACCAGTACATTTTGTAATTCAAATGTCGTAAAGCTGTGTATACAAACATACATTCATTACAAATATGCAAAGCAATATTCCAAAATCGTCATATTATACAAATATCCATTTACTGTCATCGCGAAAACAATCCGCTAGGCAATCTTGTAATTTACATCGTTGTTTTGCAAACAACATTGCTATACATTGAATAGTATTGATTATCAATTAATCAAGCTAATTGTTGCAACACTGTTTTCTTATCCCAGTAAACATGCCCAAATCGCTCCGAGTAGTTCACTCGAGAAATGCAGGAACACTACACATATTAGACATTTAAATGAAAGCATGAAATCATTTGCCGGAAACTTGTAATTGATAAAAGTAATACATCCGCATAGACCGTCTAACATCGGGGAAATTGTCATTTCTCGCTTTTCCCTGAGTTATTCGCATCTTGTCTTTTAATATTCGGTCAGAAAGTAGTAATCACGAGTGTGCGTTAGGACACGCATATTTAGTCTGTATACAAACGTAAACATCAGTGGAATAGCTCATTCAGTGTGGGGGTTACTGATTCAGCTTGTACGCGTGGATTGGTGTACATTCCTGGATAATAAAGGTGTACATAAAGGGGGTAACATCCACGTGATCAGCAATTTTGCAAAATAAAATGACTTCAACAAGCTGGTTCAATTTCAGGTTAAAATGCTTATTTTGCCGGGTGTGTTTTGAATTCGAGCAGTTGGCTCTCCCTGAAATGATAATGGAATGTACCAGGGTGTCGTGAATTGTGGTACCTCTTAGACTATGGACATAATACATTGTTGCATTTTTTTTGTTTAAGCTTGATTAATTGATAAGCAATACTGCTAGATGTATATTAATGTTGCAAAACAATGATGTGAATTGCAACATTGCCTAGTGGATTATTCTCGCGATGCCAGTAAAAAGTTAAAGTTTACAAACGTAATTGTATACACAGAGCATCAGAATTGTGACATTGTATTTTTGAATAGTGCTACTCCTAGTAATACATAAATTTCAAGCCGTAATCACTTACCAGTGTCTGTAGATATTCAAATAAAGTCGTTTTTGTTTGACAGTGTCGCTTTCTGTTGAGGGCAATGGACCAAAAGTTGACAAGATTTCACCGGTATCTGGTAGCGTCAGGGGCGCAACAGAAATCACAATAGAAGGGTCAGGTAAGGTCAATTGAAATATTGCTACGTTGCCCATTATAAATCAAACGAGGGGATTGTTGTCATTTAAAGTCGACCAATTCGTCTTCGCTTGAGGCTGAATACGTGGTAAATGATAACCAAAACGAATAGCTTGTAGCATATTTGTATATTTTACAACTTTTTCAGATTTTAACGAAAAGTATTTTTCTCTCGACCTTTTTTTCGGAGGTGTGCACATTTGTAAAATCTAAATTTAGATATTATCCCCAAGATATCATGATTCAGAGTTGACTTTGAATACGCTAACCAGTAAGAACATTACGATCTATGCCATAATTTGCACGTTTTCATAGTGTTTTATTTTGAGACGTTGAGAGATTTTCCCACCATTATAATTCTGTCTCTATAACGAAACCACTCTACATATATCAATAATGTTATTGAAATTTTTACTTTGTTTTGCCCAAAATGTTCATGATGTCTAGTTTTTACGGCCCTTCAGTGAAAATGTGTCTTTAGAACATCTTCCACGATCAGAAATGGCCGGAGCTGACAGCACGGTTATTAAAAAGTCCGTGCTGACAGTGACTGCATTGGTGGCGTCTTTTGAAGACAAATCGACCTCGGTATTCGCAACTTAAATTATTTTTTTTAATGAAAACAACTGATTTTAATAAAAGAATTCAGAAATATATTAAGAACATGTATTCCAAATACACCCCAATAATAATTTTCATAATTACCGATTACACGATAATTTGCTATATTATACATTTTTTTGTCTTGAAAGTATCATGATGTGACTGAAAGAAGCTGAATAAAATATGTAGTGTGTCCAACAACTCATGTATGAACAATAACTTTAATAATTATAATTTACCTGGTAAAAATCAATGTATTATTCTCCGTGAAACCGAAAGAATTTATCACAGTGTTAAACTGAAAACTTTAGCTTAGTGTAAACATGTGGCTACAACTACGAAAATGGTATATTACGTACAAATCGCAAATAAGTGATACACTTTATCTAGAATCAAATGTAAGGAATTTATTTTCCAATAAATAGTCGAAAATAAACCAAGATTACATATTCATTACATATGTTGTATGAAAAATGTTTCTAATTTCGCTTGGTCGTTATTTACAACGGTTGTTATTAAATTAATCTCGCAAACATTTTGTTCACTCTAATTGAATGTGTCTGTTTTCAACTATCCAGGATTCAGCCCGAATCCTTTCAATTTTGGTCCTGGAAATGAGCACCTTGGCAACATGGTATTCTTAGCATCAATGACGTCATCGATCCAATGTGATGTAAATATGTATTATTCAACCGATAATCGTATTGTTTGTGACACAAGGTATTATTATTTGTTTGTATGTTAATAACCTGATGTGAGTATCCTCGGGGCGGAGCTACGTCACGGACGTTCTACGTTGCTAAGACGAGCACCACTGTACCACGTATTTCTATGGGCTTTGTGCGCGCTGCTGTGGAACGCCTGTGGAGCCGGTGAAAACTCGAGAAAACAACACAAACTCAACTTTGAAGTAACCCTGAACAACCAAATTCATATATGTTACACACGTAGGGCTAATCTTGTTACACTGTTCAGGGGACTCTCATCAACCATCGCAAAGTACCGTTTTCTGCGAGTTTTTGGTCTTTGTTTTCACCGCGAGGGTTGCCAGGCGGTAGAAAATGCCCGGATGTCCGTCCCCGAGGATATCCACACTTGAGTGTCTTCAGAATCACGTGATCAAATAGTTGAACAGTCAGATAGTTTGAATTATTGCTCAGAACAGAGATTCGCTGACTTATTGATTATTGGTGAAAGTTGATCCCAAAATTATCGACCGTTAAATAATTCACACTTGGTGAGAAACGGGGTTTATTTAGTTGTGCATGTGTATCGACGTCGTTCACAGGAGGACACTCCGTGAAGATAGGCGTCTGGGTATATTCACTCACTCCTTGGCAGTCAGGGAAATACGGTTTTGAAGTTTGTCGATTATATCAGAATACATCTTTCGACGATACTATCAATGATGACGTCGGAATTTAAAATAATTTATCGAGCATTGTTTTACTGAATGTAGTAACATTTCCTGCATTATGCAAAGTTATAATTATTCTATGCTGTGTGTTTCTTTGTCGTGATACAGGAGAGCATCCCCAGGAAGCTATACAATCCGTGTGGCAGTCGACGGAAAATTCATTGAAGATATTGGGGGACAATATTGTGACGATATGGAATATTGCACTTTCACGGTAGGTTAGGCCTCGCAAAAAATGCTTCAAATTGTTGTTTTCAAATATTTGGCGGAGGAGCGATTTTTTTTATATAATATCCAACGGGACTCACGGTTTTACCAATTCGTCAACAGAGGGCGCTGTTTTACATAAGAGTAAAAATCATGGTATACATGCGTGTAGTTGATATCTTGAATGTATTTTTTTTACAGTATTCCTTAGACAGGTCGCCGAAAATTCTTTCAGTAACACCATCGAACATCGTGCCAGGTACTAAGTAAAATTGTTTTTATAACTTCTATATTGTTGTAGAATGTCTGCCTTCTTGTGATGGCAAGTTCGATCACATATATTTACTGAGGGGAAATAGACCAATATTTCAGATATTTGAACGAAAGTATTATTAGTCATTATTCATCAAAACGTGGCAAAAAGAGATTTTTTGTTTTTGAATTTGCACGTGACTTGTACATAACCAAATTAATTTTGATTGGTTTAATCTTAAGGTACTATTTTGGATGTCAGAGGTCAAATCTTTACTGATAACTATGTTTTAACTAACGAAGAGAATCAGAATGTTCCTGCGTTTTTAAGGTAGAAAAGTTATTCATTTTTTTTATCTATTGCGGCTGGCGCCAGTTATAAAATGCACATGCTAATTAAGGTCCTTTATCATAAATCAGAGTATAATACAGCAGATATAATACGGACAAGTTTCTCATTAGAAAGATGCGCCAGGGCACAGTCCCTTTGTGAGGGGACTGTGGCCAGGTAAAAAAAAATCTGGTAAAATTAATTTTCAAAACTGAAACAAAACTGAAGGGCACAAATTCTGCAGGTTTCGACAATTCGTCTACTGAGTAGCTGTACAGTGACGAAATGAGTGGAAAAAATAGCTCCGCAAGCTGACCAGAAACATATTAGTGCGTAATTCATTTGCACTACGGAAGTTCTCCAGATACCCACAATTCAATGCATTGCAAAGAACAAGATGGCGGAAACTTTAAAGTTGTGTGCAGGTTCTCTGGGATTTACACTATTTTCATTGCTTTATTCACTGTATTCATGAACCATATCTGCCAGGCTAGTGGTGGATGGCTAGTTATAAGTTAACATGTAAGTCCGTATGGGTTTGAGGTTCGACGTTGTAATTAAATCCGGAAGCCGCTGAGGATCGTTCGCTCACTCGGACCATGGACCTCCATGCTCGGACCTGACGATAATTTCTGATCCAAATATTCGAGATCTGCAGAAAAAAATTTATTGAAACATATTCGTGGCGTTGGTGTGGACGAAGAGTGCGGACTTTGGTCCACGTCGCCCTTTTGAATATTACGCTGGTAAATCATTAAATAACAATGTTTCAATCCCTTGAAACTTAAAGGGTGATGGTCGTCGCGCAGCGCGTATTCGAAGTAAACAAACAATGTATTTTACATGCGTTGTGTACGCCGCCATGAGTCACCACCACCACGATCACCACACTTTAGTTGTCATGCAGGGCGTATCAGAAATTTAGGCACAGATCTAGAAGCAGTACCTACACACGAATTGGTGACGTCATAAAATACATGACCTTCAATCGGGGTCGTTTCCTCGGTATATACGAGTTTGTATATACAAATTACAATAAAGATACTTAAGACATTACACATAAGGTAAAACAAATCACGTGACAATATAATGATAATAACGGTAATAAATCCTAGCTTAACAGTTGAAGAGAACGCTCATATAGTCAGTCGGGTGACGCCGAGGGTCACGAACTGTGTTGCAAAATGGCCGTGTGGTTGAAACTGGGTCATGGCGTGACGGGTGAGGAAGACATCATTAAACACTCAAAATCACAATAAAACGGGGAAGTGGTTGCATATTACGGCGTAGCTAACATGGGAAATAAAAAAACGCCCAATACAAACGACATGGGTTCGAATCACACTAGATACACACTCACCAGAACCGAAGCAATCAGAAACCAGCAATCGTTTTGGCTTTTCCGTTCAACTCATCGGAACACTAGAGTAGTTAGAAAAATGAACACCACTTAACGACCAACGTCGTGGCGTGGTACACAAGCGTGCCATCAAAATAAAACAAAATTAGCTTGAAAAGACAGTGGGTTCGAGTCCCGGTCAGAGCTAACGTAAAAACGTAAATCAAATAAACTGAAATCTCTCAAACCGTAAACAAGTAAACAAAGAACGTCGCAAAAAATAATAAACCTCACAAAACTGCACCATACAAAACTGAATGAATAAATAATAAAATAACTAACGTCTTAAACTGGACGACGCGCAATTTGTTCAACAGTTTCCAGATTGTGACAAGAGATAAACAAGACCCAAGTCAAGGTAAGTTTTGTTAAAGTGTCGATGGCGTTCCCTATATTACGAAAACAATTCAGGCAACAGACGAATATCTTCTGTGGTGTTGTTGAATTTATACCGTGTCTGCGGAATTGTTGATTGAGGGTTCGAAGCCAGCAGTTAACGTTTTGTTAGAAAGTTTCACAATTAAATCAAATATCCAATGATACCAGTATATTTATTTCATTATTTTAACAACTTGCAATGGTGGAAGTTGGTCAAACACGAGTTCTTACACCTAAATAAGTATCAAATATTTGTCGACACATTTATTCTCTCAACCTTGTAGAGGTGGAAATTAATTAAACAACAGGTATTTACTCACAAATATAATGGTCAATATTTGTCCGCACATTTATTCTCTCAATTTAACAACTTGTAATTGTGGGAATTAATCAAACGAGAGCTGTCTACACCAAAATAAGTCTAAAATATTTGTCCGCACACTTATTCTCTCAATTTAACAACTTGTAATGGTGTAAAATAATTAAACGAGAGCTGTCTACACCAAAATAAGTCTAAAATATTTGTCCATACATTTATTCTCTCAATTTAACAACTTGGAATGGTGTAAAATAATTAAACGAGAGCTGTCTACACCAAAATAAGTCTAAAATATTTGTCCATACATTTATTCTCTCAATTTAACAACTTGGAATGGTGTAAAATAATTAAACAAGAGCTGTCTACACCAAAATAAGTCTAAAATATTTGTCCGCACATTTATTCTCTCAATTTAACAACATGTAATTGTGGGAATTAATCAAACGAGAGATGTCTACACAAAAATAAGTCTAAAATATTTGTCGACACATTTATTCTCTCAACCTTGTAGAGGTGGAAATTAATTAAACAACAGGTATTTACTCACAAATATAATGGTCAATATTTGTCCATACATTCATTCTGTCAATTTAAGAACTTGTAATTGTTTGAATTAATCAAATGAGAGTTGTCTACACCAAAATAAGTTTCAAATACTTGTCCATACATTTATTCTCTCAATTTAACAACTTGTAATGGTGTAAAATTATTAAATGAGAGTTGTCTACACCAAAATCAGTCTAAAATATTTGTCCACACATTTATTCTCTCAATTTAACAATTTGTAATTTGTGGAAGTAAATTAAATGCGACTTTTCTACACCAAAATAAGTCTAAAATATTTGTCCACACATTTAGTCTCTCAATTTAACAACTTGTAATTGTGGGAATTAATCAAACGCGAGTTGTTTACACCAAAATAAGTCTCAAATATTAGTCCATACATTTATTCTCTCAATTTAACAACTTGTAATGGTGTAAAATAATTAAACGAGAGTTGTCTACACCAAAATAAGTCTAAAATATTTGTCCGCACACTTATTCTCTCAATTTAACAACTTGTAATGGTGTAAAATAATTAAACGAGAGCTGTCTACACCAAAATAAGTCTAAAATATTTGTCCATACATTTATTCTCTCAATTTAACAACTTGTAATGGTGTAAAATAATTAAACGAGAGCTGTCTACACCAAAATAAGTCTAAAATATTTGTCCGCACATTTATTCTTTCAATTTAACAACCTGTAATTGTGGGAATTAATCAAACGTGAGTTGTTTACATCAAACTAAGTATTAAATATTTGTTGAGACATTTATTCTCTCAATTTAACAACTTGTAATGGTGTAAAATAATTAAACGAGAGTTGTCTACACCAAAATTAATCTCAAATATTTGTCCACACATTTATTGTCACAATTTAACCACTTGTTAATAGTGGAAATTACTTAAACGCGACTTGTTTAATCAGTTGACATCAATGCAACTTACCCGCAGACAGTGCACAACAGAGTATCATTGTTGAGCAATTATAAACAGGAACGTGTCTTGGCATTAGGGTAAGGGTCGGGTCAGGTATGGGCAACGGAATTATTAACAGGAACGTGTCTTGGCATTAGGGTTAGGGTCGGGTCAGGTATGGGCAACGCAAATGGCAAACACCCAATTGGCAAGATGTACACTAACGGGTTATGGCATGCATATAGTTTACACAAGTAAAAACACAAAATTGGCAATTTTTTGGACAATTGTAACTCAATAATAGAAATATGTTGTATTTCTATATATATACACACTATATAGTCTTATCAAATGCAAACACATCCAGGCAATCCATTGTGGTCTTGTGGGTCAGTTCTCTACATAGTAACCAGGAGGACCTGGGTTCAATTCCCTTGCCTGCCCATCTTTTTTTCGCAAACACCATTTGGCAATAAAGCTAAATATGACAACAAATTATTTAATTTGCATGACTACCCACATAGCTCAGTTGATTTGTACTATGTCAGCAATGTGAGCGATCGCTGGTTCGAATCCAGTATGTTTAGTTAGATTTTTGAATGCTAGTGAAGACAGTGTCCTATGAATAGGACTTAAATCCCAACTCCTGTGTGAAGACACTCGTGGTACAGTGGACAAGACAGTGCGCTGGGAACTCAAAGATCGCAAGTTCGAATCACGGATTGGACACTCCTACAAAAGACATGAAAGACGTTAAAATCAAAAAACAGCGGATTCAAAAACTCAAGTCAGGAAAACAGAACACAAGAATACTACCTCACATGGAAGCCAGTCGAAGTCGTCAAAGAACGAACACAGTCGAAGAACGAACACAGTTGACAGCTGTAGGTCACGTGCATCAACAGACACGAGGAGCATGGCTGCTCTCCAAATGGGTCCCTTCTTTTGTATTGACCCCCTAAGGATTGCTAATCCCCCTTTCTAACTCTTCCCCCAAAAATAATATATCGCCCCTTTTAAAATGTAATGACCCACAAATTAATGAATATTCATGAGCACAGAAACTGCTACGTCATGAATAAATTAGCATAATTTAAAAAAAATTTGCATAAAGTGTAGGTACTCCTTCTGGAGCTCTGCCGAAATTTATATGAACAAACCATGTATTTTAGTTTACACGCTTTGTTTACGTCGCTATGAGTCCGTTACAGAACAGAACGTGACGTGGCGCGACACGATGCGAGGACTACCGTTTTTTAACCAAACAGATCTATTACCACTATTCGCCCAGCTGTCAAATCAACCAATGGAATCACATATTATGAAATTGAGTATATATAGCCAATCACATCTCTCCTATTGTTGTAATGGCTTTGATAGTTTTCAAGTAGCAAACATTCAACTCTGAAAAACAACAAACACTGAGTAGCTTCTTAACATCTAAACCGGGTCCCAGTTCGAATCCCAGTAGGATTATTTTTGCCTATCTTTTTTTCTCCATTTTTCAGTGCCCTTTGTATTTCTACTATTCGGTCTTAATTATAAAATTGTTTAAAATACAAATGTTAATTTTTTCAAACATAATGTACATGTGACATGGCCATGCACCAATAAAATAATGCAAGATTACGAGTGACGTCATTGTACCATGAAATCAAAATCCGCACTTAGGATGTTTGCTACTGCTCACACGCATTCAAGAGCTTGGGATGGCGGTACACCAGTCGCTGTCTCCGGTTGGTGAAACTTCTCTGTTTTTAAATCAAGAGTTTGATAATTTTATCAGCCGCAAGGCGAATAGTGGAAATAGATCTGTTATTCGCACAGCCGGAGGGCGAATAGTGGAAATAGATTGGTTATTTGCACAGCTGTGGGGCAAATAGTGGAAATAGATCAGTTATTCGCACAGCCGCAGGGCGAATGGTGAAAATTGATCTGTTATTCGCACAGCCGCAGAACGAATGGTGGAAATAGATCTGTTATTCGCACAGCCGCAGGGCAAATGGTGGATATAGATCTGTTATTCGCACAGCCGCAGGGCGAATAGTGGAAATAGATCTGTTATTCGCACAGCCGCAAGGCAAATGGTGGAAATAGATTGATTATTCGCACAGTTGCAGGGCAAATAGTCACTGCCTTAACAAAAACCCTTTGAAATTTATGGACCCCTAACCTACAGGGAATAGAATATTGAGGCATACGTCTCTTGGTGCATTATGTTCTATAACGGGAGCGTCTACTAGGTGCATGTCCACAGCAGCCCTATCACAGGTTTTCATGAAAATGCCTTCATATAATTATGAGCTGAAATCCAAGGTGCATTCTTTTGAAACAGTATGACATCTTTCAAACATGAACAAAATCAAATGTATTTAAATATAAAATCCCAGAAAGCCAGACAACATGATTTTTCATGGTCAGCATGTGCGCTGTGCAGAAAAAAAACACAGTCAATAACTTTTTCCACAGACTTTGGACAGTTGTATCATTTATGCAAGGGCATGCATGTATGGTATTTGGATTTTTAGTCTTCAAGTGACTGTTATTGGCCAGTGTTCCTCTGCCTTGGTAGGTGATGTTGAGAGCTTTTTGTATATTTATATTTGAATTAAACTCTTTGATTTGCAGAGTATATAATACAGGCCAAGAATGCAGCTTGTTATACACAGATGAAAATGGGAAAGAACAACTGTGAGTGAAACTTTGTATTAATTAGATGACTGCATGTTCACTAGATGACTCCATATTCACTGGATAACTTCACAAGATACTGGTACCTCACTTTGTATTCACTAGATAAATTCACTATTTGCTTTCTTTCACTAGATGTTTTCGTAATCACTAGATAGCTTCACTTTGTATTCATTAGATGACTATTAGATGAATTCATTTCATTGGATGACTTTATATTTATTAAATATGCTTTCATAAATCACTGGATGACTTCATTTCACAAGATGACTTCATATTCACTAGATAGCTTCACATTGTATTCATTAGATGATTATATTAGATGAATTCACTTCATTGGATGACTTTATATTTATTAAAGGGGCACCTTCCAGTTAAGCCTAATCTCACAACAAATTTACTTTCTGGATTAAAATAACAATGGATAACAAAATATAGATTAACATTGTAAATAACATTAACAATAGAGTCCCATGATTCTTTGGTGCAATCCAAAGGACTGAGCGGTTCCCCTTTAAATATGCTTTCATAAATCACTAGATGACTTCATTTCACAAGATTACTTCATATTCACTAGATGGCTTTACTTTGTATTCATTAGATGACTATATTAGATGAATTTACTTCATTGGATGACTTTATATTTATTAAATATGCTTTCATAAATCACAAGATGACTTCATTTCACGAGATGACTTCATTTCACGAGATGACTTCATATTCACTAGATGGCTTTACTTTAATTGTATTCATTAGATGACTATATTAGATGAATTCACTTCATTGGATGACTTTATATTTATTAAATAGGTTTTCATAAATCACTAGATGACTTCATTTCACGAGATGACTTCATATTCACTAGATGGCTTTACTTTGTATTCATTAGATGACTATATTAGATGAATTCACTTCATTGGATGACTTTATATTTATTAAATATGCTTTCATAAATCACTAGATGACTTCATTTCACGAGATAACTTAATATTCACTAGATGGCTTTACTTTGTATTCATTAGGTGACTATATTAGATGAATTCACTTCATTGGATGACTTTATATTTATTAAATATGCTTTCATAAATCACTAGATTACTTCATTTCACGAGATAACTTAATATTCACTAGATGGCTTTACTTTGTATTCATTAGGTGACTATATTAGATGAATTCACTTCATTGGATGACTTTATATTTATTAAATATGCTTTCATAAATCACTAGATGACTTCATTTCACGAGATAACTTAATATTCACTAGATGGCTTTACTTTGTATTCATTAGGTGACTATATTAGATGAATTCATTTCATTTGATGACTTTATATTTATTAAATATGCTTTCATAAATCACTAGATGACTTCATTTCACGAGATGACTTAATATTCACTAGATGGCTTTACTTTGTATTCATTAGGTGACTATTTTAGATGAATTCACTTCATTGGATGACTTTATATTTATTAAATATGCTTTCATAAATCACTAGATTACTTCATTTCACAAGATGACTTCATATTCACTAGATGGCTTTACCTCAGTTCACTTTTGGAACAAGACAACTAATGTATTTGCTATATTAGAAGCGCATCTCCAATAGAAGAGCATGTAAACCAACAGTTGCATTTATTGTATACTGACTCATTAAAAATATGACTTCAATTTACCATCGACACACCTCTGTCATTTACACATGTGCATGTGCTACTAGTGGAGCAAATCCAGTAATTATCCTCAAAAGTAGATCAGCTAAATATGACAAGGATTTTTCTGAAACTCTATTTTCAAATTCTGTTGATTTTTTAGATATCTCCCTGTTGATAAAATGTCACTAGTCTCTAATAAGAAATATTGCCCTGGTAATTTAGCAGTGATCGTCTTTGATTTTGACCAGATTAGTACAGTGGCCCATTTTTTGTGTAATGAATGCTAAAAATCACATGAAGTTGCCCCAACATTTTGTGACTTTCCCCGACTAACAAAAACTATATTGCAGAGAGCTGATAGATAACATTGCATCCTAATTTATGTTAACTTTTGGGTTTTATATTTTATTGTTCTTTAGATATGGTATCACACTTGATAGTTATTATAGCACTTGGGGTAATTTCCAGTGTCGTCCAGGAGGTACATTTATTGGTAGGTACCAAATTATAAAGTGACTACATTTATGTTGTTTTTAATTATAATATATAATAAGCAAACTGCACTGAAAATTGACCCTTTTGATGATTGAGACTAAAATCGTGAATCAGGCTGGTGTTGGTACATTTCTTGAAATTTTATTTTGGTGAAAAAAGTGTCAGTGAATTTTGTGAAATTTTGTCTTCATGAATGCTATAAAATTGTGAAAATTTCTAAAAGTGAAAATCGGTTTACAGTATCAATGCGATCATATAGCATAACACCATTATCAAAGTATGTATCCCCACCCATTCTTTTGAATAATTGAGAACTCAAAATTCATCATTTTTCATATGTGTAGATGCTCTAATAGAAACTGCATCTCCTCTGTTGTAATGCACTATTTCAATACAAGCTGTGGTTTCTAATACAGATTTTACAGTAATATTCAAAATAACAATCCTACTGCTGGGTTTACCACAACTACATTAGTTTGTGAATATGGACTTGTTAAACATAGAAAATAAATTTTTACATTCCAGGCTCACAGAATGTATCTCTGATTGTTTCTGGTTATGGACGTTCCTTGGCTTTAACCCAGTTGTTGAAAGTCAGTGCACAAAATAAGCTGTACATGTTTCAGACTCATGCAGGTGAGTACATCTACAACTTTATCGCTGCAAACAACCTAATTCAAATTGTTCTTGATTTTACTAGAAACAGTTTTATATTTCTAAATACTAGTGAAAACTATTTTTTAGTTCTACTTAATAACATATTATGATGAGCCATTGTTTTTGTTTTTTTATTCCATGATTACATTCCAATAAAATTTTATAGAAATCATCAATGTTGATCCAAGCGCTGGCAGTACTGAAGGTGGGACTCATTTGACAATTACAGGAAAACACTTTGATACTGATTCTACAGTTTTAGTAGGAGGTAGGTGAAGTCATACTGTTAAATAGACATCTGATTGGGTGGTACATTATACCTGTATAGCTTTTCTATGAAAGGCCCCTTCTCCCCTGGGAATATATAAAGAAGTTGATAAATGATGAGCATGTCAACTGCCATGAGTAAGTTTGATGAATCTGACCATTGGATACATTCCTGTTCTTAGGTGTTCCTTGTATCATTGATGACATCACCACAACCAGCATCACATGTGTGACTGGAGCTCAGCCTGCAGCACAGTCACCATATCCTGGAAATAGAGGACTACTCCGGGAGGTGTGGACTGGCACCACTGTCAACATGTATGATATACAATATTTAGTTGTTTTGAATTGATTAGCAAAACACTGCTTTCATTCTAGGACTGAGCCAGACATCTTATATTAACACCTTGAATTGATTTGTTTTATCTTTCCACCACCAGTATTAGTGAGATTGCAACCCTGAATGACTCGTCATCTGGATATTTTGATGAGATTGTTGTTGATGGATCCAGTGAGTCTGGTTCTGATGCCGGTGACAATTATGTCTCCAGATTGAGTGGATATTTTGTGGCTCCTTATGACAGTGACTTTACATTCTTCATCGTAGCTGATAATGAGGCTCAACTCTACTTCAGTGAGACTGAGAATAGGAGTGATAAGGTATATACTATTAGTGTCTTGTAGACTTATTTGTTCAATTAGAAGTACCATAAATACTCCTTCGAACATTTCAATCTTTCATGGAGTCTAATACTAGTATTAGTTTTTCTTAGTGACTGATGCCTATTCAAGAGTACAATGTTTATTGTAACTAGCGTGAATGGGTAAACTTCCTTTTCGACAATGAGCTGTTATCACCAAAAAAAGTCCGTCAATGCTCAGTTTATCATTCAACAACTACTAACTTTTTTTCGGACTGTAATTTTTCAACAGCTTGTGACATCTATTTTATAACCAAATTAAGGCCTTTCATTTTTTAGGGTACTATTACCAATTTAAAGAAAAATTATTGTCAGTTACAAGAATCGTACTTCCTTCAGTCGTCGTGCTAAGTACTTTTGTGTAAACAATGTATTTTATTTCTTGTTTGTATCACTTAATTGACAAACCAACTGCTGTTCTGTTCCTCATTTGTATTTTTTTTTACAGCAACTGATTGCTTCCTGTTCTTCACCTACATCAAATTGGTTTAGATATGATGAACAGAAATCTGAATTATTCTCTCTCACTGGTGGCACTAAGTATTATATTGAAGCATTGCATAGGGAATACTCTGGTGTAGACTCTGTAAAGATAGGGGTCTTGGTTGATGATACTCCATTTGTACATAGCCAGGTTGAATCTGCTGTGAATGAATTTCAGAGAATACAAATATCGTCTGTGACAAAACAAGAGATTCAGGTGAGTGTAGGAATATAGTACAAAAACACTGTAAGTTGATCTTCGACCATTTTCACTATCATAGCTACTTTTGTAACCTCCCTCTCTGGCTAAAATCTGTTTATCTCATCATCAAATATTATTTTTATTTTTTCCATTCCAGAGTGTCACACTCTTCACTGAAGATGTGTTTCAATTTGTGTATGATGGGATTGAGTCGGATCTTCTGTCACTATCATCTGAGGTTGCTGAGGTAAGTAACACTGGTCATCAGATTTCTTGTGGTATATGTTATGGCTCCCAATAACAATTTTTAGCTGAATTTCCAGTGACATGTCACAACTCCCAGTAACTATTATAGTCATCTGATTTCCTGACATGTCATAACTTCCAGTAACAATGGTCAGCAACTATCCTGTGGCATGTCACAACTCCCAGTAACTATTATAGTCGTCTGATTTCCTGTGACATGTCATAACTCCCAGTAACAGTGGTCAGCAGATTTCCTGTGACATGTCACAACTCCCAGTAACTATTATAGTCGTCTGATTTCCTGACATGTCATAACTCCCAGTAACAATGGTCAGCAACTATCCTGTGGCATGTCACAACTCCCAATACCAATTAGTCATCTGATTTCCTGTGACATGTCATAACTCCTACCGTTAAAGTCCTAATATAAACCGCATACGTAATAGTAACCGCACCCCCAATTCCGGCTTCGGGGTTAAAGAGTTCTTAACAAAAATTGAAAACTTGAAAAGTACCTATTACTAACCGCACCCCCAATTCAACAAGACCGTGACTGACTTCATTGTTTCAACCAGCTGTTCCAAAACGGCATTGTTCCTAATCCTATTCTTTGTTTCGACAACATGCCTAAAAATATTCACACCTATTTATTGTTCAGCGGTGATAAGATGTCAGACAGGCAATGAAACTGCTTTTGTTCTGGCGACCTCTGTCAATACTCTTTCTGAATACGTCTGTGTTTCGTAAGTTTTAGACAATGAGCTTTTATCACCGTAAAAGTGTTAAACTGAGCATTGAAGAATAATTTATCTTTCGAAAACAAATAATTTCTTGATTTAAAAAAAAAATCATGCCGTTTTCCCATGGAAATCAAAGGCAAAAGATCGCACTACATTATCGGTAAATCTCTTCCGTGTTGCGTTCACCATGAGGTCGCTGAACTGTCATTAACATATTTAAATGAGCTATGTAATTTAGACACGTGGGCACCATCCAGCATTTTGATTGGTTAATTAGCGACTTGACCTATCCAGTCAATACCGGTAATACGTCAGGTGAGCATTCAAGAGCATGGCGGATATCGTATCAGCTGTTTACATGTGACTGAAATCATTCGCTTACGGGGAAACTAAGTTGAATTTTACTTGCATTTTATAACAATTCAACGAATTTATTTTTCGTGCGTTATTGTAATCACTACTAAATAATAATCACCAATATCAACACTTCGAAAACAAGTAAGTTATTCACTTGTGACCAGCAGCATGGCCGGATCGAGCTACCGTTATGTGATCATTTGCTACTAAGCAGTGCATTCGTGTTTTTATTTGAAACTTCTGTTAGAATATACTTTTTGTTGCCAGGAAAATTAAAAAAAATAAATGCATATTACATTAAAAATACTGAGTATTTTTTGTATCATGTAGAATTTTTTTTTGATTGACTGTAATTTTTCAACATTTCGTAACGCCTATTTTAGAACCAAAATAAGGCCTTTCACTCTTCCCCGACGCCTATTCAAGAGATTGTACGGTGTATTGTTTGTTTTGTGCATGTGTTGTGGACAAAAAATGACCACGCCCATTTAGTGATTGCAATATGTACGTAATAGAAACCGCACCCCGAACTTGAGCTTTTGATCCCAATTTTTAAATTGATACATTGTAATATAAACCGCGGTTTATAATAGGACTTTAACGGTAGTAACAATAGTCATCTGATTTCCTATGACATGTCATAACTCCCAGTAACTATTAGTCATCTGATTTCCTGTGACATATGTCACAACTCCCAGTAACAATTAGTCATCTGATTTCCTTTGACATATGTCATAACTCTCAGTAACAATTAGTTGTCTGATTTCCTGTGATATGTCACAACTCCCAGTAACAATTAGTCGTCTGATTTCCTGTGACATGTCATAACTCCCAGTAACACTGGTCA
The DNA here is from genome assembly GCF_978046115.1 of Saccoglossus kowalevskii. Lineage (NCBI taxonomy): Eukaryota > Metazoa > Hemichordata > Enteropneusta > Harrimaniidae > Saccoglossus > Saccoglossus kowalevskii. The sequence continues at coordinate 29,635,008 of NC_140650.1, read as the reverse complement.
GCAAGACGTGTCATAACTCCCAGTAACAGTGGTCAGCAGATTTCCTGTGACATGTCATAACTCCCAGTAACTGTGGTCAGCAGATTTCCTGTGACATGTCATAACTCCCAGTAACACTGGTCAGCAAGACGTGTCATAACTCCCAGTAACAGTGGTCAGCAGATTTCCTGTGACATGTCATAACTCCCAGTAACTGTGGTCAGCAGATTTTTTGCGATTTGTCATATCTCCCAGTAACAGTGGTCAGCAGATTTTTTGCGATAATTTCTTCCCAGTAGCAATAGTCAGCAGAACCTTGCAGCATAGACACGAAACTTGATGATGATGACAATAGCTTATCCAATGAGTTCAATTTTTTTTCTAGATGCAAAGTGCCCTACTCAAAATGTTCAGTGTACAGTGTTTAGAAACCCAGACAGCCCCAACTTGGTTCCTAGATGATTTTGAAAATGATATTGGTTTATATGAAACTGGTGAGAGAGTTCAAGATGAAGAGCCATTTTGTGGACAGACCTCTTTGAAGAATCCAACCAATATTTATGTAGCTCCTGGTGAATATGGGTTTCCTGTTTCAGTGTATAACACTGTAAGTCATTAGTGCTTTACTTGGATTGTGTTGATTTTAATACTAATAATTGAATAGATTAAACAATGAGAGAAAGCAATGTGTGGTACACAAGTCAGGCAAGATCATCCCATCCTTGTGACAATGAAATAGAACCACTTATTGAATCTACAGTCAAACCTCATTAGTACAAACTTGGTTATAATGAAAAACTGGTTACAACGAACGAACAACAAAGGTTCCGTTTGAAATGCTTTCCTATGCAATGGGCATTATTTGTAACAACAATGCTTACTGCAAAAACCTGGTTACAGCGACTTGTTTTTCACCTGAGCACAATGGGTTGTTTATATTTATATTGAACAAATGCCAGAGTGGCTTCAATAATTACGATCATAGCATGTGGCCAAGATTCCTTGTGATGCATAATAAACAATGCACACAAGACTGTTTGCGTACAATCAACCTGTCCAGTCAATGCTTGTCTGACTATAAAATCACACAAAATTATGGGTGTGATTTATTTTGAATGAACACAATGATGCAAAGTGTTGAAATATGACATCCATGTGGTTGAGAATGGCTGACGTAAACAGCAAGACAGACAGGAAACCACCAAGTCACATTAACTCAAATCACAGAAAAGTATGAGTAGACAGACAGTGTGAAAATTGGAGGTTTGGAGAAGGATAAATAAATAAGGATGTACTCACTCTCAGTTTTGACTTCACCATGTTAATAAACACTCTTATTAAACGCCGTGCCGTGTCACTTGACTGCAAGGTCAAAATGATTCAAACTATTGATTCCGGTCTTCGTCATGGTGATTTTTGCCCAAAGTTTGATGTCAAGCCGAGTATGCTTTCGAGAATTTAAAAAAAAAAAATGTGAGATAAAAGAGATGTTCGAACACAGCAAGCTAGCTATGAGTTGTAAACGATTTTGTTTCTCGGCTGTCGATAATGTGGTGGAAGCGCTACTAAAATGGTTCACCACCGCACGGTCGCAAAATATTCCTATCGGAGGACCAATATTACAATCAAAAACTGAAGATCTTGCAGAAAAACTGGGTCCTTCTGAATTTAAAGCTAGCAATGGCTGGTTGGAACGTTTTAAAGGTCTCCATGTAATCACATTTAAATCTGTGTGTGGCAAGGCTGCATCCATTATTCAGACTACCGTAGATGAGTGGGTGACATCTTCACACCCTAACTTGCTTGAAGCGTACCACCCTAAAGATGTGTTCAACGCGGACTAGACTATTTGTTTTTTCGACTCATGCCAGACACTAGCCTTTAAAAATGAGAGCTGTTCTGGCGGTTAAAAGAGCAAGGAGCAAATAACAGAGATGCGCTAACATGGATGGTTCAGAAAAGTTGAAACTGCTTGTCCTTGGTAAATCAAAGAAATGTAGGTGTTCTAAAAATGTGAACTTGGATACCTTTCCTGTCGACTATGCAGCAAGACAGAAAATTCATTCTTGAAAAACGGAAAGTGTTGATGTTTGTCAACAACTTTCCTGTCCATCCTGTTGTCAGCAATCTGACATCAATCAAATTTGTGTTTTGCCGCCAAACATAACATCGAAATTGCAGCCGATGGATATGGGTGTTATAAGAAATTTCAAGTCATTACAGAAGACAGATAGTCGAGAGAATGCTTTTATCTTTTGAAGCCGGTGAAAATCTGCCACTTATCAACATTAAAGATGCCATCGACATGATACACTCGTCTTGGGTCAAAGTCGAGTCAACCTCCACATATATAGCAAATGTACATATTTTATGTATTTCATGAAGAATAATAAACATACAATGGTAATAAAACTGTATTCTCGTGTGAAAGTATGCGTCTCGTGTGTATTTGGTTTGTGTTGACTTCGTTTTGAAATCGGGGGGGTGGGGTGGGGGGGGGAGAGCTTAGAGCGCCCCTCAGAGGCTGATTGGTTATAACGGACTACAGTTATAACGAACTGTTTACATTGGTCCAATGCTTTTCGTTATAATGAGGTATGACTGTAGTCCTAAGTGAAAATACCTGTAACTTTATCTGTGGTGTTTGTATTGTACATATCAAAATCAAGCAGCTTATGAAAACTTTGCTTAGTTATTATCAAAGATTGTCATCAACAAAACGTGTTGCATTATCATTAACTGTGCACATCTCTATTAAAACTGATGATTTTTTTTTCCCCAGTTTTGCTTTGCTTACAGAGGGGCTATATATCCACAGTTTGAAGTGAATGTGGCATGGACTGATATTTATTTGCAGCGCACAAAACGTGACAGATGGTATAATTTTGGTGATGATTTTGTTGTGTCTTCTAATGCAGAGTAAGTTTCATTTCACAATCCATGTTTAGATGCTATGGATGATGTGGTAAGTGGTGGTGGCAGTTGTGAAAAGGATGTTGGCGTAATAGTGGTGCCATATTTGTGATGAGGGTCAATTGTGGGGTGGGGTGTTCAGTTAGGCCAACCAGTAGGCGGCCGACCGAAAAATATGAAATATCGGGTCGCGTTTTTTTGTGTTTATTATCGAGCGTGCGTTTGATTGATTCCTATATACCTCGGCTATTTACGATACCCTTAGTTTTCACGATCCGATCCAATTTTTCAATTTTCCGACTTGAGGGCAATATAAGTTTTTTTTTGGCCTTATAGTTGTAAGCTGGTCATGTGATACGTATGGTGGTGAACTGAAACAACATTCTCAGTCACGATAACAAATATTGAATTGTTATATTTGTTGCTGAAACTTAAACATCAGTGTTAATCAGGTTTCTGCATGTATGTATGGATGTCAAAATCAACACAAGTGGTCAGTGCGAGTAACACTAGCACAAAATGGTACAACATCTAGTGCTGAAGTAGCACCTGTTCTAGTGGCAAAATGTACACAATGTGAGGGGGGAAAAAGAAAAGCAAAAACAAAAAAGTTTGAATTAAAAACTACACTACACTTTTTTTAATTTTATTTATTGTAATTCAGCATTTATCAGGCAATATTTATTGTAATACAGCACTTACCAGTCAATAATTACAGTGCTACAATACTACAACATTACGTCTTGACAATACGATGATAATAACCCTCACAATAGATTTAGTACCATTTTCTCACTTGATTGCACCATTTCGTTTTAGATTTTTAACACCTATACATACCTCATTTCTGTTATTACTTGTAATGAGTAATACAATTCAAAAACAAAATACGGTACACTAGAAATAAATTCAGTGAAAAATTAATACTGTAACAGCTTTTAGTTAATCTGTAAATATTGTGTATAATATAAATATACATATACATTTTATAAACATACAGTTTGACTAATATAATACAACTCTTTACTTCCAGTAAATGGTTTCATACTTGTATTGATTTAGGAAATATATTGCAAACTGATTCTATACTACCAAGTGGTACCTACTTTGATATTCGGTCAATAACTTTTAGAAGAGAATTGGCTCAAGATTTCTATATCGACAGTTTGTTCATTGGCTCTGGTCCTGTTAGCTGTGAGTAAAAAGTTCCTTTTCAGATATAGTTTACATAATGGTTTGCACCTGCATGCCAATTTGTTAATTATATTCTTTGCGTCCTCAAATTTCAATAGTCTATTTCAACTTGATGAAAGCTTGCTGGCTTTCAGAATTAGCGACCACCATGGAAACACTCTGACCAGGACAATTTTTTTTTTATTATTATTATTATTAATCCTTTATTTCAGGCCAAAAAAGTCCCATATTAAATACATAACAAACACGAACACTAATAAATACAACGTCTAAGATTAGTCCAAAATTTGGATAAGAAAAACTGTCAGAGTTGACACAAGTACGAATTAAAGCATTATCGCTCGTAAGTAGGCGCTGACTGAAGTTATATAATGCCTTGCGCTGAAGAGATTCAAAGTTGAAAATATTTCTATTCACGCAATTACCACTGGCGCTGCTAGCCCGTTTAAGGCTAAAGATCAATCTTATAGCGTTATTATAAGCCACTCGCACAGTATTCACAATTTGTGTACGATAATCACACCAAACATTCAAACAATATATACTGTATAAATACGTTCTAAATAACAAACACTTAACGTACTCTGAACTTTTTATAAATTTTCGTAAAATAAAATTTGCCCTAGCATAAATACACCACAATTGTCGCTTCATCCTTGCCATCTGATGACACCATATAGCCCAGGTACTTTTTTCACTGAGACGAAAACAAGAGGTTTACCATACAAGTACACGCTTGGGACCCTTGTCTGTCCCCATGTTTTTGGAAAAAATGACATGCATTCTGTCTTAGTAGTGTGGAAAAGAATGTCAAACTCCTCACCATAACACTCGCAGATCTCAACGAGCTTTTTCAATGATTTGACAGAAGGTGAAACTAACAAAATATCATCAGCATAAAAAAGATGATTCATTATTTTACCAGCTAAATGACATACAAAACCCGCTTGTTGCAGCCTAGTACTGAGATCATCAATATAAATTGAAAATAACGTCGACGAAAGAATGCTTCCTCGTCGAACTCCATTGGTCATTCTAAAGGACGCAGATATTTCTGAAGCCCATCGGATACAAAAAGTTTGACCTCGATACCAATGCAATAGACAACGCACAATGAATACAGGCATTCCCCTATCAAGTAATTTTTTGAATAACTTCCAATGGTTTACCCTGTCAAACGCTTTTGTTGCCTCCATGAAACAAGCATAAACGGGCGATTTGTGATTTTTATAGAAGTCGACAATTTCCTTCACTACGAAGATACACATTTCTGTTGAATGCTTGCGTTTAAATCCAAACTGAAAATCACTAGTCTCGATAAATTTTTCAATTCGATTTAAAATGCACAACTCAAATAATTTTGATAAAACGGTTACTATAGCAACAGGTCTATAGTTATTCACTCTTGTGATATCTTTAGTCTTATCTTTAACAATTGGGACAATCATTGTATCCATAAAATAGTCTGGCAGGTGTCCATGAACAAAGAATGCAGTAAAGCACAAGGCTAGTAGAACACACAGTATTTGATCCGCAAATATGATATGTTCCAAGCACAGTCTGTCTTTTCCAATACATTTTCCCTTTTCATTTTCTCTTTTCCAATTTTCGCATTGTTATTATAATTAAGCGCCGACCAACACACATTATGGCAGTCGTTGGTTAGAATTTGTAAACATTTGACCTAGTTACATGATATGATAACGGCAATACACTAGTCAATTTTGCGAAATTAGAACCTCATTGCGACTAAACACAACTAAACAACTAACCTCAATTTATGTCACATGGTAACTTTGATGATATTCGTTCATTAAAGTTGATGGTACGAATAATAAATTACAATCAAACAATCTGGCAAATAAAGTACGCGTTTTATTTTTTGAAGGAGAGTTGTTTTTGTGGTAAATAAGATCATGAACCTCATGAACATATTCCTGGCTACAACATTTCAAATATACATTGCAACATTAATAAATTTATAGTAATGTTTAGTCTGCAGCATTTGCATATTGAAAATGTTTCATATTTAGATTACAACTATTCTAAATCCTTCATGGAATTTTTTGTCCAATTTTGATTTTGTAATTTGTTCAATTCTACTGTAATGCAGAGTAATCTTCATATTAGTATTAAGATAGGTATGCACTACAAAGAATATGTTTTAATTATTTCAAGTTTGTTTGAAAAAAGCCAAAGCCAGCTGAAACCCAGCTTAAGAATTGCACAATATACAGACCAGCCAGAAAGTATTTATGCACTTGTCATTTGATTGTTTTTGTAACAAAAAATAACAATTCCGGGTAACATTCTGTGTTGTTTTTGAAATACCCCGGTAGACTAAATTTAAGATGACCTAGTGCATTTTAGTCAAAATAAATTTGTGTTTTTATGTATGTGGACATTTTCTCTGTGAGAGAAAATCTCAGTGGTTAACTATGAGAGCATTCTTATTTGCATCTCATACAACTTAGACACATCGCAGCATGACTGTAATTTGCCAGACAACTCATGGACTGGACGAAAAAGATTAACCTACAGCCTGCAGTGTACAATCAAATATAAATCTCAGAAAGTTCAAAAGTGTAAATTGACTTTATAATATACATGTATATATTTATTTTTTATTTAGATGTAATAACCTCACCTGCTGCAAGACCAAATGGTTTGTTCATCTCAAATGTTAACGTCGAAAAATACAACAATACTTTTGACATTGTTATGTTACCAGAAAATTGTGGATTTGATTTTCCATTAATTGGGATGAAAAATGCGAGTATTATCTCTGGTAGTAGAGATGCTGATAGTGACTATGTTGAGTACTGTACCAGTGCTGCTTGCGGTGATGGTGCTGATATTGTCATTAATAGGGAGCAGTCTGCAACACCGCCAGTTGGTGGTACATTCCAGATTGAACTTGGTGGAAAAATTGCAGTAGGTATGTTGAGTATGGTAATTGTTATTTTTGGTCTCTGTCAAATGTAGTCCGAAATAGGAACTTCTGTTTTGTGTTCCACCCATCCATCTGTTTGTGTGTGTTTGTTTGCACCCATTTTACATCAATTATCTGACATATGTGGACTGATTTTGTTCAAAGTTGGTACAAAGTAAAGTCATAATAGATTACATATGCATGTAGATTTGTTGTTGGTTGACAATCAGCCATTTTCTTTCCATTTCTCAGATACACTTTAGCAGATTTTAGCAAGGTTTTTTTCGACTCAATAAAATTGAACCGACTTGCAGCTATTTCTAAATTCACAAAATTTGTAATAAACCATTACCATTTTCAGGTTAGCTTTGACTAATATTTTTCAAAGTTGGTACAAAGACCAGTCATAATGAACTACATATTAAGCACATCCTTCAGTTTTTTGTTTTTCGATTACCTTTAACTGGCTGGTCACACATTCTTTTGAAAAAAACATTGAAAATCAATATTTCTCAAGCATGCCTTGGCCGATTTTATTCAAACTCACTATTGACATGACTCATGGTAGGTTACTGATGCCTGTCATTTTGTTTTGTGATAGCCATCTGGTGGTCATTTTTTTTAAATAAGTCTTCTTGTTTCTTAGATACGCTTCCACAGATTTGTTTAAATTTAATACAAAGACAAGACATAATAGGTTACATGATCATCTTTGGTATTTTTGAACTGGTGGCTATTTTTGTCACAAAATTTGGACATGCCATGAACAATTTCTCAGGCATGTCTGGGCAGATTTCATTCACACTTGGTGGAAACATCACATATGACAAGTTACTAAATCAGATGCACATCAGTTTTGCAATTTGATTCAAAGTGGCCAACTGGTGGCCATATGCTTCGATCGATTTAGTTCAAAGGAGGTATAAAGACAAGACATAATGATATACATATGCATGTTGATGACCTCTAATTGACGGGTGGTCATTTTGGTCTCAAAATACAACATTTCAACATATCTCAGGCATGTCTTGGTCAATTTCAATAAAATTGATGTGATCAACATGATGGGTTAGTAATGCGCATCAACATTTATTTTCATGAGTCCATTTCCAAGACGTGCTTTGACCGTTTTTGTTCCAAGCTGGTACAAAGACAAGACATAATGGTATTCATATGCGTATTTGTTTCAACATGTCTTCAACCATGTCTCTGGTGTGCCTGGTCCATTTTCATTCAAAAGTGATGTACTCATGGAGGTTACTGATGCATATCATTTATTTCCGTGGATTGATTCAAAATTGGTGACTCCTACCATTTCAAAAAAAAAAAAAAAGATTCAGTATCTGTGCAGGTTTCTTTCAAATATTTGAATGTTTTGCATGCACAATCAGTCTTACATATTATATGGACTTGGCACATTCCAAATGTATGTTTACATCATCATAAATTGCATGTGTAAACTGAAAAATTATATGTCTGATCCGATTATATTTGGTTTCAGCTTTAACACATTTATTTTTATTTATTATATATATATAGCACAATGGGACCACGTCGTGTTATTTTTCGGATTAGTTTCAAAATGGCAGACTGGTTGCCATTTTGTATTGAAGAAGACAGTTACTAATCCATCTTCCTGACATGTCACATGACTTAGATCAAGTTGAAACTTTGTACTTGCATTAGACATAATGCCATGCATATACATGGGCATTTGTGTCATGTTTTAATTTAGGATTGTCAAATGGTTTAAACTTGGTACATACATTGAACAATGAGACCTTGATACACATCATTTTATTTTTCAAATCAGAATCGAAATAGCTGACTGTTTGTCAATTTTAGGCTTTTCTCATTGATATTTCAAGTACTAATCACCACCCTTCAATGGAATATGGTACATAGATGCTCTAGGACAGTGCACAGACCTGATTAGTTTTGGGTTGCAGTCTGTTCATATTAGTTGCCTTATTTGCATAATTCATAATTTTTCGGCTTTTCCATCAAAATCTCAATTTCTTATCACATTTCAATGAAACTTGGTACATTGATGAGTTGTGACATTGCACAGAACTTATTAGCTTTACATTAAAATCTGTGCATATTAATAATAAGCCAGTTCTCAGTTTGTCCATCAATATTCCAAATACTTATCTTATTTCAATTATTCTTGGTACCCTGGTATATAAATTAATTTTAGGTTTAAATGTGCATCCTTAATTACCTAATTTCCATAATAATTTTCAGCTTTTCACCAAGTTTTTAAGAATTACTCATTACATAAGTATGGAATAAGTATTTATATTGTATCAGTTTGTAATAATACGTCTAAACTTTTCATTTTCAAAACTGTGGATTGGATTGCTCTCGAATTGTGCATCTCAATGAGCAAAGCTTCTTGTTCAATAGGCAAATCTTAAATTTTTATTTCAATTTAAATATTTGTCTATATTGCAGTACCAGCTGATGCTACAGAAAGTGATATTGAAGAAATCTTTGACAACAGTTTTGACATGGGTGTGTCTGCAGAGAGGATAGGCACATGTTCTGGCTACACTTGGACTATAGAGTTCACCAAGGCTGGTGGAAATCATCCTCCTATGAGCGTAAGTTATTTGATTTAGTTGGTTTGACTCCTGTTGTCAGCTTTCTTGTCATCAATGCTGAAAGAATGGCTTTTAACATTGTGTATGGTAAATTTCTGAAGCAGATAGATGCAGTAATACAATACATCATACTTTAATTTGTAGGTTGACAACAGCGGTTTAACTGGCTTGGATGTAGAAACTGTAACAGAAACATTGAGTGATGGTGGATTATACCTGTTTCCAATTCCTGGTGATTATCTGAGAACTCTAGATGAGACTCCTCAAGTAACTGTCAGTGTCAACCAGATTCCTTCTACTTGTACTGGAGATTGTAGTTTTGAATTCTTGGCTGACCTTACACCACAAGTGACTGATATATCTCCAAATTCAGGTATTTTATAAACTTTGTTTGCCAATTAGACATCATAAATGAACAACTATTACAGTATTGTTTAAACAGTGCCCTCTATGTTCAATATAGTGTCCTCATGCTATTAGTTTAAGATTGAGAATACCATATTTACTTTATTAGCACATACCTTTATGTAATTAACAGAGGTGTGTCTATGGTCAAAACAAGTCATATTTCAATGATCCAGCATACAATAGATGCAAACTTTTTGGCTTATGTGAGCTTCTATTAGAGATCTGTTTCTGATAGAGCATATACAGGATTCAAACTTCATTCTTTTGATACTTGTAATTTTTGACTCCCATGTGCAAAGCACATAATGGGAGTCTTTGCAGTTAGTGTGTCTGTATGTGTATGTGTGTGTGTGTATGTGTGTCCGTCTGTTCCACTGCTATCTAAAGAACCGTACATCGGTTTTTATTGAAACTTGGTGCATAGATGCTCTGGGCCAATGCGCAGATTTGATTAGTTTTTGGTAAAAATATGTGCATATTAATTACTTAATTTGCATGATAATTAGCTAATTTTTAGCTGTTCCATGACTGTACCACTGATATCTAAAGAACCACTCATTGGATTTTGAGGAACTTGGTACATAGAGGCTCTGAACTTATGTGTAGATTTGATTAATTTTTGGTCAAAATCCGTGCTTATTAATTACCTAATTGGCATGATAATTGGCCAATTTTTAGCTGTTCCATAACTGTTCCACTGATATCTTATCAACCACTCATTGGATTTTGATGAAATTTGGTACATAGATGCTCTGAACTAATGTCAGGTTTTGATTAGTTTTTGGTAAAAATTCGTGCGTATTTAATTACCTAATTTGCATAATGATTGGTTAATTTTCAGTTTTTCCACTCATATCTCAAGTACTAATCATCACATTTCAAGGAAACTTTGTACATACAGGACACTGTACATACATGATAGTTTTTAGGGTAATATCAGTGCATATTAATTACCATATTAATTTGCATAATTAATTTTCAGCTTTTGATATTTCATGTAGTAAGTATTACATTTCAATGAAACTTGGTACATAGATACTCAAGGACTATGCAGAAATTGATTGTTAGGATAAATATTTGTGCATATTAATCACCTAACTTGCATATTAGTTTATTTTCAGCTTTTCCATGGATATCTCAAGTACTAATCATCACATTTCAATGAAACTTGATACATAGATCCTCTAGGACTATGTAGAGACCTGATTAGTTTTAGGGTAAATAGTTGTGCATATTAATGACCTAATTTACATAATTAATTTTCAGCTTTTCCACTGATATCTCAAGTACTAATCATCACATTTCAATGAATCTAGAACTATGCTGAGATCCAATTAGTTTTCGGTAAATATTTATGCATATTTATGCATATTAATCACCTAATTTGCTAATCATCACATTTCAATGAAACTTTGTACATGGATGCTGTAGGACAATAGACAGACCTGATTAATTGTGAGTTAAAATATGTACATATTAATTACCTAATTTGCATAATTTTAAGCTATCAGACTGATATCTAAATGACTAATTATTCCATTTCAATGAAATTTAGTACAAAGATGCTCTAGGGCAATGTACGAAGTTCATTAGTTTGGGGTTAAAATCTGTTTATATTAATTTTTTAATTAGCATAATAATTCATAATGTTTTGGTTCTAATCCCATTTCAATAAAACTTTGTACATAGATGGTCTGTTACATTGTGCAGACCTCATTAGTTTTACCCTCAAATTTGTTCATATTAATTTTCTGATTTGCATCATTAGTTTTCAGCTTTTCCATCAATATCTCAAGTACAAGTAATTTTGAATTATTTTAATATGTCTCCAATACTCTCAGCACATGGGAGTTCTTTCTAAGCTTTCTTTGATATTTATTGTTGTTGTATTGAGGTGTTGTACAACTCATCCTTTGGTTAGTTTTGATGATGTGGCCAATTGTACATTTTTGAATAATAACATCAAAAAGTTCAAATTGCTGTGATTTTCTTTATTAAAAGGTTCAGCATCTTCATCAACTGAAGTGACTGTCCAAGGAGTTGGATTCAGTCAAACCGCAGATGACAATAAAGTCACCATTGGTGATGTGAACTGTGTTGTTACTAATGCTTTAGACACAATGATAATGTGCCTGATTGGTGAAGCTCCTGGTGGTACTCAAGATGTAGTAGTGTATGTTGCACCAGATGGTTTAGCCACTCACCCCAGTGGCACTGTGCAATTCCAGTATGAAGTGGGAATTACTGATGTCCATCCATCTAGTGGCAGTACTGGGGGTAAGCCTTTATCCATGTCAACACTAGATTATGAAGGAATTTAGTAGTGTATATTGCACCAGATGGTTTAGCCACACACCCCAGTGGCACTGTGCAATTCCAGTATGAAGTGGGAATTACTGATGTCCATCCATCTAGTGGCAGTACTGGGGGTAAGCCTTTATCCATGTCAACACTAGATTATGAAGGAATTTAGTAGTGTACATTGCACCAGATAGGCTAGCCACTCATTCTACTGGCACTGTGCAATTCCAGTATCAAGTGGGAATAACTGATTTCAATCCATCTAGTGGCAGTACTTTGGAACGATGATTTTTCCTTGTTTTTCCAATGCTCATTTGTTGACTCAATGGCATTTAATACAGACCATGGAATAATATGTTGGTATTGTTTTATACACCTAGCAAGCAATATCATCAGCCTATTGGCTGACAATGCAGCTGTGCTTCAAGAAATGTTACCTTCAAATCTATTATCTACTCTTTTCCTGCAACAATATTGTATCAAATTAGTGACCACAGTAATATATCTTCTGTACTGTACTTTATACTTAAATAGTTGTTTGTCAATGATTGTTTTTCAGGAGGCTTGGAGATTACAATTACAGGTTATGGATATTCAAATAATGTTGATGATTTAACAGTACTCATTGGTGGTGCACTCTGTGATGTGACATCATCAAGTCAAAATACCATAATATGTATATTACCAGCTGGGGTAAGTTTCACATTTACTGATATCCCTTTATAAGACATAGTTGTTGGAATTCAAGATTCATCCCAGTTTGTAGTCGATTAATCAAATGTTGGGTTTTTTCTTTATTTTTGGTTATGTTAGATGCTAGTTTACAATATTATCTATTTCATTTGGCCAGATCTTCCCGTTTTTACACTCAGACAAAAAATCTGTCAGCAAAAAAAAAGTAAAAACTAAACATAAATAACCAAAACTATACTGGGTAACTAATTCAATAAAAATTTTAAAATGATAATATAAGATCTTACTTTAATCATATTGATAAATCTTAAACATTCTTGTATAATAGGTTGCAGGCAGTGTTGATGTGAGCGTCAGTATTAGTGATGTATCAGCTACCAGTGTGAATGGTTTTCAATACGATGCCAGTACTACTCCATCTATTACACAGTTGAGTGTCACCCAGAGTAGTGTTGCAGGTGAGTGTTACATTAATATTAGCAACTACATGTATGACAAAAATAACCCTTGTTTAAATCTTTTGTATAGAAATTTTATGTTCGGTTCAAATGATTTAGTGGTTTTATTTTCTATAGTTGGGGTGGTGAAAGGAGAGGGTAGAGTTAGTTAAAATAGTAGGAGGCATATGGATTAGATGAAATTCAGGATGGGGGCTGTGATAAAAGCAAAAAAAAGCATGAGAGCATAAAGAACAGATAAAGGAGAGGATTAACATCACAATATGAAAAGTGATAAGAGAGGAGAGAAAAATCAAGGAAGAGCGTTAACATTTACTATATAATAATTATATACTGTATTTCTAAGGTGGTGCAGCATTGGTTGTAAGTGGTACAGGATTTGGTACAGATGAGTCAAGTAGTGATGCTCTGAAGATTGGTGATGTTCCATGTCAGCTGATATCCTATTCTGATAACACAATAGAGTGCATATTACCAGCCCAATCACCTGGTGTATATGATGTCAGACTTTATGTTGATAATGTAGGATATGCAGATTCTAGGTAGGTTAACTGTAAAAATCATGGTTAATTTCATTACCACAAAAAACTACCAAACAAACTATGCCGTATTTATCCGGGTATAAGCCCAGGGTCCTGAACATGGAAAATTGCCAAAAAGAAGGGGTGGGCATTTGCCAGAAGATCCCAGGCAAAAAAAATGAAAATTCGCGAAAATTGACAACACACAGATCGAACTGCGGCAGAGAATAGAACGGCAAATGAAAACATGCAACGGAAATAAATGAACAATATGCAACACTAGAAGTAAAACAAAAATAATGTATTGCTTATAATGTGACAAATAAACCAGAAATAATAAAAATCGACAGTGAGGAATCATTTGAATTAGGATTTTCCCGCCGACAAACATGCCCAATACGCGTGAACTCAAAATGAATTAAAATGTCAGGGGGTTAAACTGCATAAAATGATTTCCGGTCTCAACGAATTACGAATCAACCGTCATACAAGATCAATAATAATTTACAAATTTACACAGTAAAAATTATAAAAATTCATAGCTGTTTGAAAAAACTTCTCAGATCTTTATTTGTACGTTCATTGCCATCTTCGTCAAACTCAAAACTCTCAAAGTCCAAGTCGGCATCACTGTAGCCGTCGAACAAAATCCCTACCACTTATTCCTGAAGTTCGTCGATATCGTCCCACACAATTTGGACTTAGCACTTTTAATCCACGGATTTTGCAGTCTGCCAGCTTGGCACTTTTCATTCATGTCTACTCATAATAAAGAGACAAGAAAAATGGGGTCGCTCTGCTCCGATAGCACGCGATCTGCTTTTGTTTACAGTCTGGCAATCATCTTTGACCTTTATGCATCTGCTTTACTGATTGGCTAAGAATGACATCACTACTAGTATTTCATCATAAAGGTCAAATCGTGACATTGCTTTCTTATCAGACTCAACAATCTGATTCAAGATGGTCGAATGGCGACCATTTTTGTTCTTCGAAATCAGGCATTTCTGGCATTTCGGAACTAGATCTCGGCTGTTTACAGATGGTTTTTGTTCAAACTAGTACATACACTGGTCTTTATGGACCTTGATGCATGTCATTTTGTTTTTTCAGATCGGATTCAAAATGGCCGACTGGTGGTCAATTTGTTTTAACAAATTTGGTTCTCAGACATTTTCTGATCAAACATTTTCAAACTTTAGAACTACATCATAAATCATGTTGTGTGTATGCATGTGTAATCATTTGACAATTCAACTCAATATGGCTGAATGGGGGCCATTTTGTTTTAATGAATGCAGTTCCAGAGTTTTGGAGCCATATCTCTGAAATTCTCTGACAGTTCATGTTAAAACTTTATATATTTCTTATTAAACTTGAAAACTGACAGAGACTGTGCAACGTTTATTCTGTTTTCATTCTTTGTCAAGCAGTTCTGGAACAGCTATTACCTATCAGTTGAGTGTGACTGCAATCAATCCAGGTTATGGATCCATCAAGGGAGGCACTCTGGTAACAATATCCGGGGAGGGATTCAGTAATGTCAATTCTGAAAATGTAGTATTATTTGGTAACATTGAATGTCTGGTTATAAGCAGTAATTCTAATGAGATACAATGCATTGCTGGAGACAGTGGCACTACACATAATGTTGATAATTCAGGACTTCATGCAGGTAAGAATGTATTTGCAATATCATGAGCAAACACTGCATTTTTTAAGGTAGAAGCCTAGTCATAATTTTTGACAAAATTGGTTATAAATCACATGACAATGTTCATAAGTTTATTATGTACAATCATGAAGCCAATGTCTCATGGCACAATGAAATTGCATTATTTTGTGTGTTACAGTTACGCTGTTTGAGAAACGTGTCCTAATATTTAACAATGTTAAAGAAAAATTGCATTTTTTGACACTTTTTAAAACCCAGATTTTTTAAATACTCCATCATCAATACTCCATGATTTTTTCAGCCTATGTCACCAGGCTAGATTTTGAGATATTGCATAATATCTCTGCCATAGGAACCTGTGGTAAAAGTGTTATAATAGTGTAAAAATGGCGACTTTCCACTAAAATACAACCATCAATTTCTTGAAAAAAAGGCTGGTGACCCTATATTTTTTAGGTCAATATCCTTGTATTGCCTTGGAGTACAATTTATTGCAAAATGAATAAATTCTGGTTTTTTAATTTATGAGTAGGCTTCTACCTTAATACAATTGTATTGTTTAGTATCTTTAAAAAAATGTCATAAAGTTTTTATTACTGTTTTGTAAACAATGATTATTTTTACATCTAGATTCAAGTTCCATACATTCCCAATTTTTATGACTTCAACTTTCAATTAATTCTAATTATTGCAGTGTAATTCTTTAAAATTGACATACTTTTATATGCAGTATGTTTCTGAGCTAATGAAATGACCTCTATGTGTCCATGTACAATCCCAATGTATGCATCTTGGATATGCCTTTGTAACTGATCACATTCAAACTTCACACATGCATCATACATCTTGTCATACTATGCAATTCCATTAGTTTCATGATTTGAGTTGTGAGTTGAATCGATTTCCACTGTATCATCTGGCAAATAATAGACCGCAGTGCTTATAGACACAAACTTCCATATTTACTCATTTGATATGCTATACCATGAACCATAAAAGTATGCTAACTGAGATTCAGTAACCAATAAAACAGTTATGATATTTTTTCATCTTCTACAGACTATGGTTTAGGTTATAAATGGAGTCCACAGAGCATTACAATAGAAGCTGGTGACACCGTATTGTGGGAATGGGGCATAGCAGGATACATCCAGGGTATCAGTTACGGTGTTCAGCAGACTTGGGATGCTAACTCTGTAGAGTATGATGGATCAGGATTTAAAACACAAAGCAGATCAGCAACAGGTTCGTATATATTCTTTTTGATAAAACCAGCCTTGCATGCAACTCACAATATGTGACTTTGTATATTTGATATACCGGGGTTCAAACACTGTATCTTCCTAGCCAGTTTTTAAATTGTATTCTATTCATACACGCTTTTGAATTCTGAGGATACCGTACTTGGTCTATTTATCGTCTTCTATCATATTCTACAGCAAGTCTCAGAAGTATTGGGGCAGCCAATTTGCAAACTCGCTGGCGATTAGCTAACTGCTTGGGTTTTGAATCTCGCTGGCGCTGTCTTGTGGTCACTTCCACTTAGGGAACTGATCATTACCACCAAGCCGGTTTCCTGTGAGTCTCCTGCGGCATGCGTTGCTTTACCGTACCGGTCGTTGCTTTACCGTACCGGCCGCTGCTTTACCGTACCGGCCGTTGCTTTACCGTACCGGCCGCTGCTTTACCGTACCCGAAGGTCATTAGCCGTACCGGCAAGGCCGTTACCGTACTGGCAGGAGGCAATTCACACTTCTGACAAGTTAATTTATGCATTGATTTTCCGGTTTACAGGTAAAATGCCGACCTGTTTAAATTTCAGTTTTATGCACAGGATCGCCAGAGAAAGCAGAACTGTAGAATTAATTTGAGTAGAATTTGTTTAGTTTGTAGTTATAGACTGTTTATAAATCATTTTGTTCATGTTTGCTATACGGTAGCTTTCGAGGTCAAATACACCACCAGGGCAATTTGTTGCGTCTTTTTATTTGTCAGAGATTAAACTTTACCATTATTATTGCATAATATTTACATTCAAGTTGCGCGTGATAATGCTACACATGATTTTTGTGAGACCATGGAGCTCCCAGTACGTCCAAGTGAACTGTTGGATATGACTACAGACGGAACTGCGTCTTTATTTTATACGATTTTTTTTTTTAAATCGGGATCAGTGCTCCCAAATCAACTGAGCCGACAAAGTGGATTACAAAAATAACAGTTCCATGAAAGTGGCTATATTTGTGTATGATGAATCCTGAGTCGGTAGTTTTGGCATGTAACCTAATGGTTTTGGTTATTGTTACAAATGCACAGTGCAGACGTAATTTTGTTTTCATTTTTTCACTTTATCTGGCGCCAGTGCACGTGTGCTTGGATGTTTTTTTATTCAGTGATTGGGCTAAATATTTGACGACGTTGCCAACGTATTCAACATACGAAAATAGCATGTGTGTGCGTGTGCGCGAATGATAGATGCAGACGAGATTTCTCGTCGCAACGCGTTTTATTAGTTTATTTCCAACGCGAGTGGTCGGCGCCTTTGATTGCGTTTAGTTTGTTCTTTCATTCGCAAAATCTATCGCTGGCACCATTTATTTTGTTATGTCTCACAACTGAATGTCCAAGCTGACTTTGTATTGGCTGTAATTATTTTTTTTTTTTTGTAAAACAAAAAAAAGTCCCGACCTTTCCAGTCTAAAACGTATTCTGCCCCAAACCAAACAGCCCTTTTCAGGGCCAATCACATGTTCCAAAAAGAGATGTACCGGCACACTTGCACACTCTGTTTTGTTATAATAAAGTTACATTGGGGATTGTTGGAAGGGATGTGTAAATATGTTTGGTCAATTCCATAAGCAAAATCACAAAATGAGGTCGAAAAGCAATGGAAAAATGTTGAACTAGAGCAAGGTCAAATTCCGTTTTACGCACTTGAATTTTATCTGGACTACGTGCACGCGTTGCGCGTGTTATTGTCGACAAAGTATCAAAACAGATTTTTGAACGCCCAAGCCCGAATTTAAATACATGTGAGCTCGGCCAAGCGAGTCACGCTGACAGATTATGCAAGTATCATCGAATTCATGCGACAGGTTGAGACGTTTTATTCAACGTTGTGGGTAAGCTACGATTTAGGACTGTCGTTTTATAGCGTTACAGGCGATCATGAATATGTGAATAACACACATATATTGAAAAAAACACATGCGAAGAATTTCAGAAAGACTTTTTTATTTAATTTATTTATTTATTTGTATTTCGACGGTTGCCCGACTTTCTTTCCACTGTGTGAGCTACTGACAAATATAAACAAATAATTAAACCATCGAGTCCTCTAGTCGACTGGGACGTAACACTCTGTTGTACAAGTCCTAAAAAAAAATTCTTATTGTTTGCAAAATGCCCAATTAATTCATGCATGACTCACGGTTACCGGCAGGGCGCCGATCAGTTACCGGGGCTTTGTTTACCACGCATTCATTAATCGAAGGTGATAAATAGTCGGTATTGGTCCCATCAGTACGGTAATTGTCCAGCCGGTACAGTAAAGCACCGGCCGGTACGGTAACGCAACGGTCGGTACGGTAACGCAACGGTCGGTACGGTAACGCAACGGTCGGTACGGTAAAGCAACGACCGGTACGGTAAACCGAGTCAAACTCACAGGAAACCGGCTGGGTGGTAATGATCAGTTCCCTTAAGGTAAATCTATATAACAGCAGGGAACGGTCGTCATACTTTAGGAGCTAATCAGCCACAGTTGGATGACGATTTCGCTTTCAAAGATACCAGGTCTATTTTTTTAGCGGTTGGTTAATGTTACCCCGACGGATCATTTAGATGTGAAAGTTTGTCATTTTCTTCCTGATTTATTAGAAACTGTTTATCAACGTGGTTCTTTATTTTAAATAGTTTCAAGCAGTGTTCAATATGGCT
The DNA here is from genome assembly GCF_978046115.1 of Saccoglossus kowalevskii. NCBI lineage: Eukaryota > Metazoa > Hemichordata > Enteropneusta > Harrimaniidae > Saccoglossus > Saccoglossus kowalevskii. Next base: position 29,615,389 of record NC_140650.1, on the reverse strand, counting down.
ACCCCATATAGTAAATATCGGAGGATTAATCGCATATATCATATTATCGCTTTACGCCAGCTGACTGTGGCCATTCTCAGGCTTAACAGGGGAACTACTTTTACATTATGACGCCTCTTAACAAAGTAAATCATTCAGGGGAGTCTAGACATGCACCTACCAGGCTACGTAAAATTATCCTATGTCCCCTAATGCAACTTAGACTCGCCCAGAGTGGACGTGGCTACAAGTCGCCGCCAGCGAGACTTGAAAGCCAACTGTTTAGTCAAAACCCAAGCAGTTAGCTAATTCGCTAGCGAGTTTGCAAATTGGCTGCCCCAATACTTCTGAGACTTGCTGTAATACACAGCTAATTGGAGGAGAGCCAGTCGATCACATGGGATTGTAATAAATCACAATACCTATATACCCCGCAGTTTATGTAAATCACACTGACATGCCTCTCCAATGCATATTGAACCACACAAACACATTGTGCTGGCTGCTGAATTTGGAATGAATTTGAAGATCAAAATGTATATTGTTGAAAATACATGTACTGATAGGTGTGATAAACTTGGTTACTTGATGTAATATAAATTCACTATTACTTTTTTACAGGTTCATTTTCCAATACATTCACTGCACCTGGGACATACTATTATTCAAGTGGTCCAGTTGACAGTGATGGAGAACTTTTCATGAAAGGAGTTGTCATCGTTACCGATCCAGTAGCCACCTCTAAACCACTAAGTCTAACTGTCAGTGGATTTGAGGCTTTGCATGAGACCAACTCTGGTATGTATATTACTGCAATTGCTTGATATTTATATGCTCACTATTAGCAGTTGAAGTGTTTATGAGGATGTACACACATTTTACTGTATGTAATTATACAAGGTATCTTTATTCTCACAACAATAGTTTCAGATGCTTCCAAATAATTATTCTTGTATTAAATCATAATTTTTATAACTATAAAATATATAACTATTAATATGCAAACCAGGTTTGTCACATTCAAGTCTCATTTCTGGTCTTCGTGACATCCGAGAGTCTCTAAATCAGTCTCAAATACTGTCTCAAATGGCTTCTTCACCTGTTTGATCTCAGTTGCTGTTTAGATGGTATCATACATACCTCAGCATGGATATACCGGTAAGCACTGGAATATTGCTTTAGTTAAATATATTTTAATTTGTTTTCAGGTGTTTCAGTCACTTCATCATCATCATCTTGTCTGGCTGCTGATCCATCCTGTGCTACTCCCCAGCCAGTTGGTGTTGACAGCAGCATATTCTACTTTGTATATACTGGATGCTATACTCCAATCATTGACTCTGTGAATCCTACTAGTGGTACCAGTGGTACACAAATAACCATTACTGGAGAAGGATTTGCAACCACGCAATGTGCTAACCAAGTCACTATAGATGGTCATCCATGTAACGTACAGTCCTGTACTGAGACCATAATTGTATGTGATATAGATACTGAAGATGCATTAACTGTTGGAGTTAAACATCCCATCACTGTACAAGTGGAGAACCATGGTTTTGCTTTGAACCGTGGATCAGCCACATTTGAACTGATTCCACACATTGATAGTGTTACTCCAGATAGTGGATCCATAGCTGGGGGTGCCAGAGTTACTATCCAGGGTAGTGGGTTCTCCAGTGATGCAGCAGTTGTAGGAATACCATGTGAAGTTGAGTCTGTCGCATACAATGAAATCGTTTGCATCACTTCACCAAATTTAGGAGGAGTGTTTAATGTTTCCATAATAATTGGCTCGACTACAAGTGAATGTCTTGGCTTGTGTTTGTATGAGTTCTCAAATGCCACGACTCCTGTTGTGAGTACCATCAACCCAACTGACATCTTTGGAGCAAGTACAAGCTTGACAATCACTGGAATGGGATTTGGTAATGGAGTTGTGACTGTGACAGTTGGTGAGCATGATTGTTCAGTGCAGTCACTAACAGACATTGAAATATCCTGTGATATTGGTTATGTTCCAGTTGGTGAGCATCAAGTTGAAGTCAACAGAGCTGATCAAGGTAGTTCTGTATTAGAATTAGGGACTGAAACAATAACAAGCATTCCAGTCATAGATTCCATTTCACCATCATCAGGAAGTATTAATGGAGGATCACTAGTCACTGTAACCGGAAGTGGATTCCATGTAGATGACACTTTGGTTGATATCGATGGAACAGAATGCAGTATCCAGTCAATAATCATCTCAGAAATTGTGTGTATCACTTCAGCCCATGCTGATGGTAGTGTTGATCTCACAGTCACATCTGGTGGAATTGAATACTCACCTGAAGTGTATACTTTCTCTGCTGCCCAGACCCCTGAAGTAACAGGACTGTCTCCATCTAATGGTGGTAGTGGGACAACTATTACAATCACTGGTACTGGATTCAGTTCCACATCATCTGATGTTTCAGTAACATTTGATGATGTTACATGTACTGTGATCTCATCATCTTCAACTCAGATTACATGTGATACTGGTGTGCACTCAGCGGGAACATTTGAAGTGAAGGTATCTGTTGCTGGAAAAGGTCTTGCCACATCTAATTCTCACACATTTGAGTACAACTTGATGATTGCATCTACTTCTCCTGCTACCTGTAAGTAAATCCCCCTCCCCTAAATTTATTATTTTGTTCATTCACAAGCTTCATTACATATTGCTAACTAGAAAAGAATGAAAATTTTTGTGGGTCCTCTTATTGAATTAATACGTGTTGTAGATGTCATGTTTTGCTGACAGTAATTGATTGGTATATATAATTATTCTCAACTATTGATACAGATTATATCATGTATTCTTGTTTGCAGGTAGCTTTGGTGGTGCTTGTACCCTTGTAGTCACTGGTGATGGTTTTGATGATGAATACACTGTGGTAACCATTGATGGCAATAATTGCCCTATTAGTAGTGTTACAGCTACAGACTTACAGTGTGAAATACCTGCCAACAACAATCTTGGTGAGTTCAACAAACATAGCTATCCGGGGGAAGTTGCATGACACGATTGGTTAAAATAATTATTTAATATGCATAAATTAATATTCATGAGAAATGTCTTCAAAACGTTCAATCCAGATTGGACAGCGCCGTATTGTGCCAATCCCTTTCTGATAGCTGTAGTGATTGTATATAATGCATAGCTCTATCACATTCATTACACACATAACAATATTTAAGTGATATATTTTGTATTGGTATGTTTCAGTATAATATCCATATATCGTTACACATATTAGGTCATATATATATCCTGCATCTATAATACAAACAGGGACTTGTTACACATAGCAATATTCAGGTGATATTTCTCGTATTATTGCATTTCAGCACTTGGTACATATACCTGTGATATACAAGTGTTCATTTCAACAAGTACAGCTGTAGCCATTGAATCTAATGCACTGACCTATGATAGTTCTATCACACCCATTATAACATCAGTCAGCCCAAGGAGAGGTGGTACAGGTGGTGGAACTCCTATTACAATTACTGGATCTGGATTTCGGTAAGTGCTGTTAGGTATACTAAATTACTAATAACCTATAAGGTATAATAAATTTCAAGAAGAATTTTCTTGGGAATCACAGTACATTTGTTTATTCCTGTCGATATAGACAAGAAATAACATTGATTGCTGGGTTTACAGTAGATTTCAGTCTCTTTTAAATTAATTCCGATGGTTAAATGATTGAGGATTATTTGTATTGTAGTGATGGTGAGAACACTGTTACCATAGATGGAAGTTTGTGTGTAATAACATCAGAAAGTACCTTTGAGATTATCTGTGAAACTGAACCCAATTCTAGAAGTATTGAAACTAAAGTAAGAGTTTTGGTAAATGGTGATGGGATAGCAACACAGGTAAGTCTTTGTTGTCATGGTGATGACCTCTGCGATATATACTTGTTGATGTGGCATCAATTGCATTTTATGTTTCCTCGCAATGGAATTTCTAATCTATGTGTCATTACCATATTTGAATATAGATCATTTGTTACATTGCTATACTCCATACATTAGTTTACATGAAAACTAATAAAGTTGAAATATTTGATGTCAATTTTATTCAGTGTAATTGATTTCTTTGCTTTAATTAAATTAGTAACACATTTTAATTGTCTTTTTATATTACATAGGATGATGCTGATTTTGAATATGTTGATTTGTGGTCCAGTACATGGACTTGGGGAGGAAATCCCTTGCCTATTGAGGGTGACTTTGTTGTCATTCAACAGGGACAGCGCATAGTGTTAGATATTGACACCCCTGTCTTAAAGATGCTACTAATTCAAGGTAATTGGGCACTTTTGGAGTTGACACAGTCAAATTTAGTAATTTTATTCAAAACTCTGCAAAATAGACAGTGGGAATATTCGCAGTATACCCTGTCCGTCTCTTTATGTATGTTTGTTCCAATGATATCTCATGATCCAATCATCTCATTTCAATGAAACGTGATGTACATCGATGCTGAGGGACAATATGCATGCCGGATTAGCTTAGAATTAAAATTGGTACATACTAAATACATAATTTGCATAAATTAGCAATTTTGAATTGTTCCTGTTATCTTTTCTGCTACTTTTTTAATAAACATTAGCGACGAAGCCCTTGCATGGGATTATTAGTTTTAAGTCAGTTTTCCATCACCATAACCATTTTCAAGTTCGTTTTTTGTTCACGCCACTGTACACTGCTTAGTGCAATCTAGTCTTATTGTAGAAACAGTCATGTTATAACATTATCAGGTTCATTTTTCTGAGAACCTCTTTTTATATGGCATGCACATACAACCAGAACATGAATAGAACTGGCATTAAATAAGTGCAAGTTGATCACTTATGTCCTCAAAGGCAGCCATACAAAAATGTATGGTCAAATGGTCTGAGCCAGCAAACAATACCCCCTTGCATTGTCCTGCCATTAGAAATACTCAATTGCATGAAAACAATTGACACATCCTGCTCAGTTATTTTGCATGAAAAATTCATGGCATTCAAAAGGGTTAGTATAAGCACATGATACGAATTGCTGTTATTTCTTACGTTCTTTCTGTGTGCATGCAGGTGGTGCTTTAATCTTTGATGAAGCTGATGTAGAACTGAAAGCTGAAAATATCCTAATAACTGATGGTGGTCTTCTACAAGTTGGAACTGAAGAGGAACCATTCCAGTATAAAGCCATAATAACCATGTATGGTCATGTTAGATCGCTTGAGATGCCGATGTATGGTGCTAAAACTCTGGCTGTTAGGAATGGAACACTGGATCTTCATGGTATATTTTTAGTCTCTGTTAGATGTCTGAAACAGGGACTTCTGTTCATTTGTCTGTCATTTTTTGGCCGATTTGGTTTAAAGTTGTTACAATGACAAGCCATTATGGTATACGTTTGTTCTTCTTCACACCAAGCTTTGACTGATCATTTTGTTTTGCAGTTTCATTCAAAATAGTCGACTGGCAACAATTTTGTTTTTTGACTCCCGTGTGCGAAGCACAAAAAGGAAGTCTTTGCAGTTAGTGTGTCTGTATGTGTGTATGTGTGTGTGTGTGTGTGTGTGTATGTGTGTCCGTCTGTTCCACTGATATCTCAAGAACCATACATCAGTTTTTGATGAAACTTGGTGCATAGATGCTCTGGGCCAATGCGCAGATTTGATTAGGTTTTGGTAAAAATCCATGCATATTAATTACCTAATTTGCATGATAATTAGCTGATTTTTAGCTGTTCCATGACTGTTCCACTGATATCTAAAGAACCACTCATTGGATTTTGATGAAACTTGGCACACAGATGCTCCAAACTAATGCACAGATTTTATTAGTTTTGGGTAAAAATCTGTACAATATTAATTACCTAATTTGCATAATGATTAATCAATTTTCGGCTTTTCCACTGATATCTCAAGTACTAATCATCACATTTCAATAAAACTTGGTACATAGATGTCATAGGACACTGCACAGACCTGATAGTTTTTAGGATAATATCAGTACATATTAATTACCTAATTTGCATAATTGATTAATTTTCAGCTTTTGATATTTCAAGTCGTAATCATCACATTTCAATGAAATTTTGTACATAGATGTCATAGGACACTGCACAGACCTGATAGTTTTTAGGGTAATATCAGTATATATTAATTAGCTAATTTGCATAATTAATTAATTTTCAACTTTTGATATTTCAAGTAGTAATCATCATATTTCAATGACACTTGGTACATAGATGTCATAGGACACTGCACAGACCTGATAGTTTTTAGGGTAATATGAGTACATATTAATTACCTAATTTGCATAATTAATTAATTTTCAGCTTTTGATATTTCAAGTAGTAATCATCACATTTCAATGAAATTTGGTACATAGATGTCATAGGACACTGCACAGACCTGATAGTTTTTAGGATAATATCAGTATATATTAATTAGCTAATTTGCATAATTAATTAATTTTCAGCTTTTGATATTTCAAGTAGTAATCATCACATTTCAATGACACTTGGTACATAGATGTCATAGGACACTGCACAGACCTGATAGTTTTTAGGGTAATATGAGTACGGTACATATTAATTACCTAATTTGCATAATTAATTAATTTTCAGCTTTTGATATATCAAGTAGTAATCATCATATTTCAATGAGACTTGCTACATAGATCTTCTAGGATTATGCAGAGACCTGATTAGTTTTAATTGGATATTAATTACCTAATTTGCATAATGTTCCACTGATATATAAAGAACCACAAATTGGATTTTAATGAAAGTTTTAAAGAGAACTATACAGAAACCTAATTAGTTTTTGGTAAATATTTATGCTTATTAATCTCCTAATTAACATACTTAATTAACACTGATATCTCAATTACTGATCATCACATTTGAATAAAATTTGGTACCTAAATGCTCTAGAACAATAGACAGGCCTGATTAATTTTGGGTTAAAATTTGTTCATATTAATTCTCTAATTAGCATAATAATTCATAATTTTTTTGTTCTGTTCTGTTATATTAGTTACCTGATTTACATAAATAGTTTTCAGCTTTTCCATCAATATCTCATGTACAAGTAATTTTGAATTAATTTTTAATGTGTCTTCAATACTCTCAGCACACGGGAGTTCTTTCTAAGCTTTCTTTGATTTACAATTCTCATATCTGTTCTCAAAGACACTTTCACAGATTTTGTTTAAATTTGGTACAAAAGCAAGACATAATGTGTTGTATGTTATTTTTGGATTTTAATGTTATTTAGCCAAAACATATGTCATCAACCATTTCTCAAGCGTGCCAAGGACAATTTTATTCAAATTTGGTATGAACATCACACATGATGGGTAACTGATACACATCAGTTTTGTATTATGATTTGATTTAACATGGCCAACTAGCGTTCATTTCAGTTTTCGTTTTAAGTCTCTTCAACCATGACATTTCTTGATAGACATAATTTTGTGTTCGTCAGATACAACAGCTATCGCTATCGCAACATCTTGAATGTCTGTAAACCAGGAAATTTTCAACAATAGAATCTTTCCCCATTTGATAATTGCATTAATGAAGATGAAATTTCGTCAAGAACCCTGGTGAAATATTCACTCCAAAAATCATAAAAAATTGTCTGTTTTCCATGGAAACAAGTCTAGCTAGCTTGTTTTCTAGATTTCAAACCTTTATTGTGGCTCAGTTTTTAAAATACCAACAAATATTGTTTGGGATACTAGTACATGTTTTGTCAATTAAATTATTTTCTGCCATTCTTCTATTTTATAGGAATTCCTGTTGTGACTTGGACTTACTTGGCTGAAACAGCTCCAGCTGGAGCAACTCAGATGAAATTGATGCAAGAGATTACTTGGCAAGTTGGTGATGAAATTGTTATCGCTACGACGAATCACAGGCATAGCATGATTGAAAATGAGCAGCTGACCATTACAGGTGAGGACCCTGGCATAAAGCTTTTTATTAGTGAGTCAAAATGCTCAGAATGCAATGATATGTTAAAATGGAAGATTGCAACCATACAGGATAGATCAAAGGTTGTTCAAAAACTGATATTTAAATGATATTAATACATGTGAATATCAGTTCCCAAAATATCTGTCATAGATGACAGAGCGAAGCTGTTCGTCTGTTAACAATTGCATTCTTAACTTCTTCTTGAAAACTACCAGATCAATTGTTTTGATACTTAGTATGTAGGTACCTTTTGTGTACCTTTGTCAGATTTGTTCATTTCACGATTATATCTTAATTTCTCTATTTTGGCATACATTTTTTTATTTGTGGTAAAAAATTAAATTTTCAGCATCTTCTTGAAAACTACCAGCTCAGTTGCTTTGATACTTGGTATGTAGGTAGTTTGGATGATCCTCTGTCAGACTTGTTTATTTCACCTGTTTGTTGTTAGCAAGTGCTGTAAGGTACAGCAAATTGATAATGAAAAAATGCATGCATTTATACAAAGATAAACATTACATAACATTGTGCGTCTTTGTGGTCATCAATCATTCTTCCTCGAACATGTCTTGATCGATTTGCTTGGAATATCATTCTGCATTTTAGCTTTTTTACATATAAATTACTATTTCCATAATGTTTTGTATCATCAACAGTATTCTCTAATGGATTTAAAGTGATAATAGACTGCAATTATCTGTTGAGTTTTTTTTCTGTATCACACCAATACAAGAAAAAGATTATTCATATACATCCCTGGACTAGAAAAATTCTTATTTTTGTTTTAAATAACCAGCTCAATTAATTTTCGTAGTTAACAATTAATTAACACTCATGAGCTGATTCAGTTCATGTCTGGTTGTTTGGAAGAATTCTTCGAAATTGAGCATTTCTGCCATTCCTGAACCCGATGTTGTATATGTATGGACTTTTGGTACATGTACATTCATAGAACATCTTAGATGAAACCTTGAAATGGCTGACTGGTGGTCATTTTGTTTTTGTGTTTACATGACTGGTTCTAATATGCAACTATTAGCCCCCAACTGAACACAGTTTGAGGACTTATGTTTCCATCCATTCGTCCATCTGTTGCATTATCTCATATTTTTGTTAATTTTTTGCTTGAGAATACAATTACTAAGTTTATTCAGATTTGGTACAGAGGCAGTATATATATTTCATGAAGATGCAAGTTGATTTTCGTAAGATTCTATGCAATATGGCAATATGGCTGATCAGCAGCCATTTTGTTTGATGAGTAATTTTCATTTTCTTTGTGCACAATTCTGCTTATATCTCAAATTCACACTGTCCAATTACATCCAAACTTGTTTCATAGACAATTGTGTTCTAGCACATCAAGGAAAGTTGATTATGTCACAATCAAATTTAAGATGACAAAAATCTACAATAAGTCCAAACTTAGTTCAGACAAATGTGTGCTAGCACATAAACGAAAATCAGCATTTTGTTCTTTTTTTTTGCACCTTTCTGCTGATATCTCAAATTTAAGCTGTCCAATTAGGTTGAAACTTGACAATTCACAGACAATTGTTTTCTGGCATATTAACAAAAGTTGATTTGTATTTCACTCCAATTCCAGATTGTTGACTTGCACAATTACAAATCATCATTCATTGTGAGATATATCACCAAATCAAACACAACTCTGCCATTCATAAAGAATGTCTGCTCTTGCAATCTTACATAACTATCCAACAATGCACTATAATTTGGAGTAATTTTTATTGCAATATATGTTTTACTTTTTGCCAACATTGGAAACTCACTCATGTTAAAATGTCTGGCTGTCATTAGTTCAGTGTAAAACTGATACATGCACTTAATCAAAAAAGGACCACATAAATGCTGACATTTCATTCATCATGTATTAAATTAAAAGTATAAGAAGTGGGGGCTGTGACATTCTCAATAGCTTGTTCATTCACTAATTCATTCATTCAAAAATATTTATTTATTTATTTATTTTTTATTTATTTATTTATTTATTTATTTTTTATTTATTTATTTATTTATTTATTTATTTATTTATTTATTTATTTATTTATTTATTTATTTATTTATTTATTTATTTATTTATTTATTTATTTATTTATTTATGTATTTATTTATTTATTTATTTATTTATTTATTTATTTATTTATTTATTTATTTGTCTATTTCAGCTGTATCCAATGATGGTCTGACTATAGAATTCCAGCCTGCATTAGAATATGAGCACATCTCAGTGGAAGAGACAATAGATGGTGTAGTTTTAACAACTAGAGCAGAAGTAGGTTTACTAACACGCAATGTAGTTGTTAGAGGATCTGTGCACAGTCAATGGAATGATGTTATTGAAGCTTGTCCTGAAGAGTTTGATACAAGTATGTACTTAATTCTAGCTGTTATTAGTACCGTATGTAGTCAAATACAAAAACTTGTATTTTGGGGTAAAATCCTGATATCTCAATAGCCACTCATCAGATATCCATCAAACCTTGTACATTGGTTCTCTTGGATAATCTACTAACCTTTTTCATTTAGAGTTTAAACTGTCCATATTAATTTTTATTTCCACTTGGAATGTGTCTTCTTCTTTAATCTTTCTCACCATGTTGTTTTCAGTTGTACTCAGGCAAATAAATTTCTGCTCTTTTGTTTTTATGCTTTTTGGATGTTCAACACTTGAAAGAAATTCTTGTCTGTGTTTTCTTTATTTTGTACATTCCATGAAGAAATGTTCATTTTTTCTAAAAGATACAATGTATGTTTTTGTAGTCAAACTCAAGTAAAGTCTCCAGTATCCAGTATCCTGGCTTATTTTAGGGGTGTTACCCAATGACACTCTTTGTTAGGTGTTACCCAATGACACTCTTTGTTAGGTGTTACCCAATGACACTCTTCGTTAGGTATTACCCAATGACACTCTTCGTTAGGTATTACCCAATGACACTCTTCGTTAGGTATTACCTAATGACACTCTTCGTTAGGTATTACCCAATGACACTCTTCGTTAGGTGTTATCCAATGACACTCTTTGTTAGATATTACCCAATGACACTCTTCATTAGGTGTTACCCAATGACACTCTTTGTTAGGTGTTACCCAATGACTCTCTTCGTTAGGTGTTACCCAATGACACTCTTCGTTAGGTATTACCCAATGACACTCTTTGTTTGGTGTTACCCAATGGCACTCTTTGTTAGGTGTTACCCAATGACACTCTTTGTTAGGTATTACCCAATGACACTCTTTGTTAGGTATTACCCAATGACACTCTTCGTTAGATGTTACCCAATGACACTCTTTGTTAGGTGTTACCCAATGACACTCTTTGTTAGGTGTTACCCAATGACACTCTTTGTTAGGTGTTACCCAATGACACTCTTTGTTAGGTGTTACCCAATGACACTCTTTGTTAGGTGTTACCCAATGACACTCTTCGTTAGGTGTTACCCAATGACACTCTTCGTTAGGTGTTACCCAATGACACTCTTTGTTAGGTGTTACCCAATGACACTCTTTGTTAGGTGTTACCCAATGACACTCTTCGTTAGGTGTTACCCAATGACACTCTTCGTTAGGTGTTACCCAATGACACTCTTGGTTAGGTGCTACCCAATGACACTCTTTGTTAGGTGTTACTCAAAGACACTCTTTGTTAGCTGTTACCCGATGACACTCTTCATTAGCTGTTACCCGATGACACTCTTCATTAGGTGTTACCCAATGACACTCTTTGTTAGGTGTTACTCAATGACACTCTTTGTTAGGTGTTACCCAATGACACTCTTTGTTAGGTGTTACCCAATGACACTCTTTGTTAGGTGTTACCCAATGACACTCTTCGTTAGGTGTTACCCAATGACACTCTTTGTTAGGTGTTACCAATGACACTCTTCATTAGGTGTTACCCAATGACACTCTTTGTTAGGTGTTACCCAATGACACTCTTCGTTAGGTGTTACCCAATGACACTCTTTGTTAGGTGTTACTCAATGACACTCTTTGTTAGCTGTTACCCGATGACACTCTTCATTAGCTGTTACCTGATGACACTCTTCATTAAGTGTTACCCAATGACACTCTTTGTTAGGTGTTACTCAATGACACTCTTTGTTAGGTGTTACCCAATGACACTCTTTGTTAGGTGTTACCCAATGACACTCTTTGTTAGGTGTTACCCAATGACACTCTTCATTAGGTGTTACCCAATGACACTCTTCGTTAGGTGTTACCCAATGACACTCTTTGTTAGGTGTTACCCAATGACACTCTTTGTTAGGTGTTACCCAATGACACTCTTTGTTAGGTGTTACCCAATGACACTCTTCATTAGGTGTTACCCAATGACACTCTTCGTTAGGTATTACCCAATGACACTCTTTGTTAGGTGTTACTCAATGACACTCTTTGTTAGCTGTTACCCAATGACACTCTTCATTAGGTGTTACCCAATGACACTCTTCGTTAGGTGTTACCCAATGACACTCTTCGTTAGGTGTTACCCAATGACACTCTTCGTTGGGTGTTACCCAATGACACTCTTTGTTGGGTGTTACCCAATGACACTCTTTGTTAGGTGTTACCCAATGACACTCTTTGTTAGGTGTTACCCAATGACACTCTTTGTTAGGTGTTACCCAATGACACTCTTTGTTAGGTGTTACCCAATGACACTCTTCGTTAGGTGTTACCCAATGACACTCTTCGTTAGGTGTTACCCAATGACACTCTTCGTTAGGTGTTACCCAATGACACTCTTCGTTAGGTGTTACCCAATGACACTCTTTGTTAGGTGTTACCCAATGACACTCTTTGTTAGGTGTTACCCAATGACACTCTTCGTTAGGTGTTACCCAATGACACTCTTCGTTAGGTGTTACCCAATGACACTCTTTGTTAGGTGTTACCCAATGACACTCTTCGTTAGGTGTTACCCAATGACACTCTTCGTTAGGTGTTACCCAATGACACTCTTCGTTAGGTGTTACCCAATGACACTCTTGGTTAGGTGTTACCCAATGACACTCTTGGTTAGGTGTTACCCAATGACACTCTTTGTTAGGTGTTACTCAAAGACACTCTTTGTTAGCTGTTACCCGATGACACTCTTCATTAGCTGTTACCCGATGACACTCTTCATTAGGTGTTACCCAATGACACTCTTTGTTAAGTGTTACTCAATGACACTCTTTGTTAGGTGTTACCCAATGACACTCTTTGTTAGGTGTTACCCAATGACACTCTTTGTTAGGTGTTACCCAATGACACTCTTTGTTAGGTGTTACCCAATGACACTCTTTGTTAGGTGTTACCCAATGACACTCTTTGTTAGGTGTTACCAATGACACTCTTCATTAGGTGTTACCCAATGACACTCTTTGTTAGGTGTTACCCAATGACACTCTTTGTTAGGTGTTACCCAATGACACTCTTCGTTAGGTGTTACCCAATGGCACACTTTGTTAGGTGTTACTCAATGACACTCTTTGTTAGCTGTTACCCGATGACACTCTTCATTAGCTGTTACCCGATGACACTCTTCATTAAGTGTTACCCAATGACACTCTTTGTTAGGTGTTACTCAATGACACTCTTTGTTAGGTGTTACCCAATGACACTCTTTGTTAGGTGTTACCCAATGACACTCTTTGTTAGGTGTTACCCAATGACACTCTTCGTTAGGTGTTACCCAATGACACTCTTCATTAGGTGTTACCCAATGACACTCTTTGTTAGGTGTTACCCAATGACACTCTTTGTTAGGTGTTACCCAATGACACTCTTTGTTAGGTGTTACCCAATGACACTCTTCGTTAGGTGGTACTCAATGACACTCTTTGTTAGGTGGTACTCAATGACACTCTCTATTTTGGCCACATCTTCGGCATGAATAACATTTCCTCCAATTTTAATGGGAACTGTGTCTTTAACAGTGACTTGTTTTACAAGTATTTATTAATTGACACAAATGCAAGATATCATGGTTTTATGTGCATGCCAATTTGCATGATATTTCATTATTCCCTCTCCTTTTTGTGTCCTGAAATGATTTGTGAATTTAAGCTTTTTATTAGCTCCGCTGTCGAGCGGAGCTTATCATATGAGTGATTGTTTGTCATCGTCAGTGTCAATGTCAGTGTTTTACTTTTACGACTCCTTGAAAACTACAAGCCTGCATTTTTTGATACTTGGTGTATATGTACCTTGGGTAGACCTCTCTTAGATTTATTCATTTCATGATGATATCTTCAATTCTCTAATTTTGGTGAATATTTTTGGCAGTTTTGGTAAAAAGTGATATTTTCAACTTCTTGTTAAAAGCCAAAAGTCCAATTGTTTTGATATTACATATATAGGGACTACATGTGGACCTTTCTCAGATATGTTAATTTTGTGGTGATACCTTTAATTCTCTAATTTTGGTGAATATTTTTGTAATTTTTGCTAAAAAGTGATATTTTTGACTTTTTGTTGAAAACTCCAATCGCTTTGATACTATACATATTGTTCATTTTCTAATGATATCTTCTGTTCTTTAATTGAAATGTGCATTGCTAACAGCGGGGTTATCTCAGCCGTCAGGCTGCTTGTTTATTTTCAAAATTATATGAAATGACAAATGAACTTTCAGTATCTCTGAAGTTGTAGCCATAATAGGAAAGAATAGGTCCATATCTGTTCATGTACCATGTGTCATTAAAGCTGCCTTCTGATTTTTGTCTTTACATTTTTGAGATAGAATTAGGTTAATCAATTAATATACGGGCTCTTTGAAGTGTATCGCGAAAAGACGATGCAATGTTAGCCCCATACATCAGTGATTGTGAGCAAAGTAATAGAAATTTGTTTCTATTATTTTTTATAGATCAGTTTTCTACTCAGACATGTTTTCAAGGTAGATTTGGTGAAGAGACTGGCAGTGACAAATTTGGTCATCAGATAATGTTTGGTGCTAAGGAGCAGGATGCAAACTTGGTTACTGGAAGAATTGAATACGTTGAAGTTACACATGCTGGTCAGGCTTTTCGCCTCGGTCGTTACCCGATTCATTTCCACATGAATGGTGATGTGTCTGGTTCCTATGTTCGTGGATGTGGTATTCATCATACATTCAATCGTGCTGTGACCATACATGGTGTCCATAATCTGTTAGTTGAACACAATGTGGCATTTGATATCATGGGTCATGCTTATTTCATGGAGGATGGCATAGAAACTAACAATATTATACAATATAACTTGGGTATCTTTGTAAAGGCAAGTTCTAGTTTACTCAATGTTGACATAACACCAGCAGTTTTCTGGATTACCAATCCAGATAATATTGTTCGACACAACGCCGCAGCTGGGAGTACACATTTTGGTTTTTGGTATAACATGCCTGTACATCCTGGTGGACCATCTTTTACTTCCACGATATACCCAAGGAAAATCCCAGTGAAAGAGTTCCAGAACAACACAGCACATTCCCTAGGGTGGTATGGACTATGGGTGTTCCCAACATACACTCCGATGGAAGGGGGTACAAATACACCTAGTCGTTTTTACAGCCTGACTTCATGGAACAATGAACGAGGAGCAGAAGTTGTTCACTCTGGTCCTGTGCAGCTGCATGAATTTGTAGTATTTAACAATGACAAGGCTGGAATTGAAATGGTTGATGTGAGCGGTGGATATGTTGATGGTCCTATGGTGAAAGATTCAGTTGTCATTGGTCATAGCAGCATTATCAATGCATCAGCATCATGTACTATTGCAGGGATAAAAACACCCAAGTCAGCTTTTTTGACTGTCGATGGTGTTAAATTTATCAATTTTGATGAGAACCGTTGTTCAGCTCTGAGAGCCTGTGCACATTGCAAAAGCCGACAAGGAGGATGGACAACTAAATTTCAGAATTTAGAATTTTTTAACTCGCCAAACAAAGTTGGTTTTCAGTGGGAGCATGAAGCTGTATATGTTGATTTGGATGGTTCACTGACTGGCAGTGCTAATTATATTGTAACCCCTAATAATGGTCTTCTTCCATCCGCTCACTGTGATGCCACTGCTCTATCTTTCAATGTGGGTACATCTCCAGGAGCTGTGTGTGATAACACTGTAAAAATACATCGTTTCGCATTCAACAGTGTCTCCCCTTCCTCTTTGCGATACAAAAATATCAACTTCATCAATGACTATGGCTCAAGCATTGTTCCATATAAAAAGGCGCGTCTCACTCACTTAAATGGTTGGATGATTACTCTGGTTGATGGAGAGAATTACAACATGGTATGGGAAGATGTTGAACACATCACAAATATCTCGTACGCCGGCACTCTCTATAATATGGAACCTACTGATTATGTTACTATAAGTCACTCTGTTGCACAAACTCCTGACCGCTTCTCTATTCTTGGTCATATGGCTGACACTACTGAAGAAATGGTGACCTATGATAATGACAATGGTGACTTCTACTTTGATAATGCTACTCATTCTGTGTCATATCTGTGTAAGTATAGAATATATAGAATTGTATTGGTGTACATACTTTCTGTATTACAACCACACCTGTGAGTCAGGGGCACTCCCATAGAAGATAGATATACAGTGATGTGTTGTCCAAAATTCCTAATATATTAGTCTAATTTCTAAGTAAAAATGATCTAGAAGTAGGTTTTTTGGCCAAGTTTGGACGAAAATTACTGCAAATGACATAATTTTTACCGAAAACTGTTTTTTTTTTCTGTTATTTTTCAGACCAAATTTCTTGAGTTTGAGTGGCAGACCTCTGTCAATTATATTATTGATTTTTTGAATTATTCATTGTTTGGATAATCAAAAGTTTAGATAATTGATAGTTTGGATAATTGATTATTTGGAAAATTGATAGTTTGGAAAATTGATAGGTTGGATAATTGATAGGTTGGATAATTGATAGGATGGATAATTTATTGTTTGGATAATTGATAGATTGGATAATTGATAGATTGGATAATTGATAGGATGGATAATTTATTGTTTGGATAATTGATAGATTGGATAATTGATAGGATGGATAATTTATTGTTTGGATAATTGATAGGTTGGATAATTGATAGGATGGATAATTTATTGTTTGGATAATTGATAGATTGGATAATTGATAGGATGGATAATTTATTGTTTGGATAATTGATAGATTGGATAATTGATAGGATGGATAATTGATAGGATGGATAATTTATTGTTTGGATAATTGATAGATTGGATAATTGATAGGATGGATAATTTATTGTTTGGATAATTGATAGATTGGATAATTGATAGGATGGATAATTTATTGTTTGGATAATTGATAGATTGGATAATTGATAGATTGGATAATTGATAGGATGGATAATTGATAGGATGGATAATTTATTGTTTGGATAATTGATAGATTGGATAATTGATAGGTTGGATAATTGATAGAATGGATAATATATTGTTTGGATAATTGATAGATTGGATAATTGATAGGATGGATAATTGATAGGATGGATAATTGATAGGATGGATAATTTATTGTTTGGATAATTGATAGATTGGATAATTGATAGGATGGATAATTTATTGTTTGGATAATTGATAGATTGGATAATTGATAGGACGGATAATTGATAGGATGGATAATTTATTGTTTGGATAATTGATAGATTGGATAATTGATAGAATGGATAATTGATAGATTGGATAATTGATAGGTTGGATAATTGATAGAATGGATAATATATTGTTTGGATAATTGATAGATTGGATAATTGATAGTTTAGCACATTGTGGGTTGCTGAGCCATGTTGTTTTGTTTTTGATTATATTCAAAATTCTTCTTTCTATTTTTTTTTATATTTCAAATCAAATAAAAGTTCAACTTTTTTGTGAAATGTCACCCAATTTTTTCAGTGAAAACATGGTATGAGAATCATATTTAGTGCGTTACTGTCAAACATTGCTTTGTGTCATAATTTATTGCAATTTTCTATTTTTTTTCTATTCACAACATCCTTTTGCTAAGAGAGTGGGGGAAGGGGAATGTCGCCTAATTTATATGCACAACTGTTATTCTGAGCAAGTTATATACTGCCAAATGATATTGAAAAAAATTATAGTGGCTTTTAGCTGGGCATATCGCTAGAAACCATAAATACACCCATAGCAACAAGTTGAACACATGATTTTTGACTCCTATGTGCGAAGCACACACTGGGAGTCTTCGCAGTTAGTGTGTCTGTGTGCGTGTTTAAAATATTTAGAACATTTTTGGCTTTTACACTGTTATCCAAAGTTCTAATCACATTTCAATGAAACTTGTATAGATGGTCTGTGACATTGCGCAATGCATATTAATTGTATAATAATTAGTCAATATCTCAAGTACAGTTTTAAAATTAATCATCACATTATAATGAAACTTGGTACATATATACACAGGCCTAATAGTTTTGGGTTGAAATATATGCATGATAATTGGCTAAATTTGCATAAAAATTACATTACATTGTTTTCACATTGTGCATCTCAAATAGCAGACACAAATTATATAATTATTAATAATTTAAATTATTTGTTTTTCAGTGTCTGGGAAAGGAGAGTCTGGAGAAGTTAACCGCGCTGTTTACTTCCAAGTGTACCGTTGCATGTACCTAGACTGTATTACACCAGTACCCCCGCCACCACCTGCAGCACGTCCTACCAATGCAATCTTGTGGTCTGACATTGCTTCCTGGGCTGGTGTGGAAGATGGATGGGGTGGAAGTAATGGTGTATTACCAGTAAATGGTGATAATGTCATGATCTTACCAGGTTAGTGTATCTAATAATTATTGTTATCACATGTACACAATAAAGTATGTTAATCACCCACATTGTAATCATTGTTATGGTAATTTGGCTCTCATGTTTTTCAGAAACACACAGTACCGGTATCCAGATTGTAAGTCATCATTGGTCAATACATGGTCATATGATGAACTATTTCCAAAATGACATCACTACTACAGCCTCAGGAAATAGACTAATCATTTGGCTGACTCAAACCCCCTACTAGGAGGGGTGGTGATATAGATGTATGCTATTGCTCCCATGACCAATCAATATGTGCTTACTATCATTCTGAATTGTTCATGAGCATTACAAACACATAGGTGCACACAATGCCACTGAATTTGGCAGCTCACATCTGGTGGTTGGAAATATGAATAATTTAAAAATAAATAATTAATACAGTAAAGGAAATCATAACAATCTGAGTATCATGTGCTTGAAGCACTAAAAAATGAGCTCCCTCTATCTGGTAATGAATATAAATTTTTATTTTCCAGATACTTGGATGGTTGCTGATATAAAACTGCCCTATATGAATAAGCTGTTCATCTATGGTACCTTAGAGATTGACGACACTATGAACAACATGATAAACGCTACTTACGTTTTTATTCATGGTGGACGTTTAGTTGTTGGTTGGGAAGACGCACCATTTGAGCATAATTTCAGATTTCTCTTACAAGGAAACCACCTGACTCCAGACATAGTTTTGCCCTATGGACCTAACTTGGGATCCAAAGTTATAGGTAATGTTTTAAGGCAGTTGACAGTGCATTGTGGAAGAGCAATTCATGTTTTGCATCTACTGAGTATATGACTCTAAGTATGAACTATCGTGGACGACTATCAATTGCAATGGTTCTGACTATAGTCGACTATGCCATATGTTCATGGTTGTTGATGGTCAACCATAGTTGCAATCGTCTGGGTACTTTGATAGCCGACCATTTTCAAGAATAATTTGTATATTAAGAAGAAAAAAAATTATACAAAAATTTTAGTTTTCCTCAATATTCATGTATGTAAATGTGTCGAAATGGGTGTAGTGCGAGTGGTTAGTGCTAGTAGCACTAATCCGAAAAAGTACTAGATCTAGCGCTATAATGGCACTAGATCTAGTGCTAAAATGTGCACAGTGCGAGTGGCATTGTTATCGCATTGTCAACGACGTCGAATAATAGGAGGGACATCAACAACCACTTTCATATGCAAACTACAAACAGTATAAAACATCAGCAATATACGCGAGATGTCCATAATAATACTTTCTTTATATAATACCGGATTCTGCCGTAAATTCGTCCATCCAAAAAATCGCCCTGGGGATTTCAGGGCTGATGGGCGCTTATTTGGGGTTCAAAATTTCAAAAAATAATTATCAAATATTTTGGGGGAACATTTTCATTGTATCCAACTACACAGACGTTCTACGCAGTCAGTTGGGCCACCCAAGACGAAAGAAACTGTTGCAGAATTAACAATAATTAATAATTCTTGCTGAATTAAAATATAGACCACCTGAAATGTCATTACAGTGTTGCCCAGTGTCATTTTTCAAATACATTTGTCTTTATTTTATTGGTAACAAAAGTATATTTTAAACGACGTTTCTAATAAAAACGAACACAACTGCATTGCGTAGCAGCAAGCATCACAGATGCTCAATCCGGACATGCTACGTTTCACAAACGTTGAGTATTACTCAGTAGTGATTATAATAATGCACAAATCATAAATTGTTGACTGTTATGAAATTCAAATAAAATTCACCTTAGTTTCATCGTAAGCAAATGATTCCGATCGCATATAAACGCTTGATGCGGTAGGGTATCCGCCATGTTTCTCTTGCATGAGTTGAGCTAATAGGTCAAATCGCTAATTAACCAATCAAAATGCTGGATGATGCCAACGCGTTCAAATCATCATAGCTCATTTAAATATGTTAATGTTATTGAACGCAACGCGGAAAAGATTTGCCAATGTTTTAGTACGCTCTTTTGGCTTGGATTTTGATGGGAAAATGGCATGATTTTTTTAAAATAAAAAATAGTTGTTTTCAAAGATGAACTTAGCATAAGAAGAATACTTTAACCTTGTTTACACTACAGTGATAACAGCTCTTTGTCCAAACCAAAGACAATAGAAAACGGAGCTTATGCTAGTCACAATTAAACACGCTCTTGAATAAAAACTTAAATAGACTGATTTAGACTTCAGGAACGATTGAAATGTCCGATAAATTACGACAAAATATTTTAAAAAATAAATTTAAAAACTGACGAAAAATCGCCCTGGACGATTTCTTTGTCCCATTTTTTTTAACACGACCATACGCTGGGTTTGTTTAGCTGTGAAGGGTTAAAATACGTATTTCACAACCGAAAATTCAACAGACGAACTCGTTACTTCACATGTTTTAATTATTAGCAACTGTAACAAGAACAAGATTTCGAGAGTCTACAACATATTATTGCAGAGAAAGTGTCTAGACATATATAATATGGTCACGTTAAAAAATCAAAAAATCGGCGAGGTTACATCATATTCCGTTAGTTCCTCCATGATACAATGTAACAACAGGATTGCGTGAATTTGTATATGCCCATTCACAGGTCGCAGTACACACAAAATCCACCGAGCTTTACAGGCACCCGGGACTTAAACTAGGAGTATACCAATTTTTATTTAGTTCACATATGGCATCATAATTTCATTTTCAAAGATCTATTTTCATTAAGTGTGGCGCCGACCAGAATAAAACGGCACATCAGCGATTTAAAAACAAATCAACGCTGAATTCCACCATTTACATAAAGTTTCCATTCGCCAAAGTTGAAAACACAAACTTCCCCACAATACCATTTCATACAGTATATCTATTCACAATTTGTAAAAATTGCAAAGTTCGACCTGCACTTTTACTGTTTCAGCTAGTTTCCCGGCCGATCGCGTTGTTCCAAAGGTCTATTATGACAAACATGGGCAATGACATTCTCAATTTTCCCACTGTAGCACATTTCCAATGAATGAAAGATACAAAAATTTTACGTAAATATTAATTTATTTTCAGAGAATTACTGGATGCCTTGACGTCGTTGTCAACGCGATATCAATGCCACTCGCACTATGTACATTTTAGCACTAGATCTAGTGCCGTTTTAGCACTAGATCTAGTGCCATTTTAGCACTAGATCTAGTAGTTTTTCTGATTAGTGCTACTAGCACTAACCACTCGCACTATGTCCATTTCGACACATTTACATACCTCCAATATTGGAATGCAAAGTCATTTTCCATATATTTTCTTCATCAATTATTACAACATGATAGAGGACAATAGTTTATATACAACAATATATAGTCTTCAGCTCTTAAGGTAAATCACATAATGGATATAAATATACATGTACTAGTAACAGCTGAACCAGCTTCCCCCATGCAGAGTTTCTATGAATATATTTCTGCCACCATGTGATCTTTTGCTTATTGGTTATTGGTCAATGCATCACAGTGGTACTGCTTTCAAAGACTCCCACCAAAATATTGCCATGCTGGTGTACGATTTTCATACCTGACGAAAGCATATGTGCTGTTTGTAGATTCAGGTTGATTCAAAGTGAGAAGCTCATATTTTACATAGCACAAATGGAGTGGCAGTAAACATGTCAAGAATACGCGTAGTATAAGTCTTGTGGCGTGTCATCACAAAATGGTGGTGTGTGGGAGGTACTTTCTGTGTTCTAACGGCCGGCATGAAACTCTTGGAGGGAGAATGAGCTGAACCAACAAGAATAATATGGCAGGTCACCAATAATCAACTACCATGTCACTGACCATGGTCAAGTCCCATTTATCAAAAACATGGTTACTGACAAAATGTAGTTAACAAAATGTGGTCAACCATGGTTAATTGATAGTCGACCATGGTTGTGTGTAAATAAATTTATTTCCTTTATCAATTTACAGGTGTCTTTGGTGACTTAGATCTTCATGGAAAAGAACCTAATATCTACTGGACTCATTTAGCTGCTACTGCTAATGTTGGTGATGATATAATAACAATGGAAGATGCAGTAGACTGGAAAGTTGGAGATGAAATTGTCATAGCACCAACAGATTATGAGCCTTTCCATACGGAGATATTCACTGTCTTGAACATCATTGATAATTATACGCTACAACTTGATAACAGTTTGCAGTACACACATCTTGGTAAGTGCACATAGATTTCATTAATAACTCTACACTACAACTTGATAACAGTTTGCAGTACACACATCTTAGTAAGTGCACACAGATTTCATTGATAACTCTACACTACAACTAGATAACAGTTTGCAGTACACACATCTTAGTAAGTGCACACAGATTTCATTGATAACTCTACACTACAACTAGATAACAGTTTGCAGTACACACATCTCAGTGAGTGCACACAGATTTCATTGATAACTCTACACTACAACTAGATAACAGTTTGCAGTACACACATAAAGTGCACACAGATTTCATTGATAACTCTACACTACAACAAGATAACAGTTTGCAGTACACACATCTTAGTAAGTGCACACAGATTTCATTGATAACTCTACACTACAACAAGATAACAGTTTGCAGTACACACATCTTAGTGAGTGCACATAGATTTCATTGATAACTCTACACAACAACTAGATAACAGTTTACAGTACACACATCTCAGTGAGTGCACACAGATTTCATTGATAACTTTACACTACAACAAGATAACAGTTTGCAGTACACACATCTTAGTGAGTGCACATAGATTTCACTGATAACTCTACACTACAACTAGATAACAGTTTACAGTACACACATCTTGGTGAGTGCACACAAATTTCATTGATAACTCTACACTACAACAAGATAACAGTTTACAGTACACACATCTTAGTAAGTGCACACAGATTTCATTGATAACTCTACACTACAACTAGATAACAGTTTACAGTACACACATCTCAGTGAGTGCACACAGATTTCATTGATAACTCTACACTACAACTAGATAACAGTTTGCAGTACACAAATCTTGGTGTGTGCACACAGATTTCATTGATAACTCTACACTACAACAAGATAACAGTTTACAGTACACACATCTCAGTGAGTGCACACAGATTTCATTGATAACTCTACACTACAACAAGATAACAGTTTACAGTACACACATCTCAGTGAGTGCACACAGATTTCATTGATAACTCTACACTACAACTTGATAACAGTTTGCAGTACACACATCTCATTCTCAGTGAGTGCACACAGATTTCATTGATAACAATTCACTCTATTTGTTTCTCTACTAGGTGTAAGTCATACTCTTGCAGATGGATCCTGGTCCTACACACTAGCAGCTGAAGTAGGATTATTAACACATAATATTGTGATAGAAGGTGCAGATAACCCAGCTGGTACTCTATCTGATGAATCATTTGGTTGTCGAGTAATCATTGGAAGGTTTATACAAGAAGGTGTGAATTATGTGGGTAAGTTAATTTAGTAACCATTGAATTATATCTACAATTTTTACTGGTCCCTATTTGAGCAAAGTTTGAAACAGGGATGTCTATTTGGAGGAATATTCGGAACCCTCCAGACTGAATCCATTCATTCTTTGTATGTGCCTAGTGCTTTATGTGGGACATATGCTCATGTAGTGGTTTAGTGATTCATTTCAAGATGGCCCACTGGCAGCCATTTTTATTTTTGAAAATGTTTTATCTTGGACTTGCTTGGACGAATAATTGTGTTCATTGAGACCTTCGTGAATGGGATGTGAACGAGCAAACTATTCTTCGACATGACTTGTTGGCAACCGTGAAAAGTTTGAATACTTCCTACACCCTCAGTTTACCTTTAACAAATTTCGAATCAACATCTTTAGGGAAAAAAATCATCATTTTTTGTCAAAATCAGATCGCATTTTAACATCGCGGTAATTCACTTCCGCGTTGCGTTGAAACAATTTCTTCGTCAATAAACAGAAAACTTTGACTGTACGACACAGCATTTTGATTGGTTAACGAAAGACGTGACCTGTTAGGTCAAAGGAAGTTGTTCAGGTCAAATCATGATGAAAAACACCATGGCGGAAATTGCTTTGTATCGAGAGTTTGTGTCTGATCGAAAACATTCCACAACTAAAATAATAATAAAGATCTTGCCTTTGACAGTTTTCCCCACAGACCCTACCCATTTTTGCACCGTAAATTCAGACGGTATGTAAACCGTATTGTAATAAAATGTGTGTATTTTTATGAACTTTTTTGTTTCTTCATTCATTGTAAAAATTGTTGTGGAAATAAAAAAGACGTAATAATTCTCTGAGATCGGCGCTGTGAACGAAAAATGTAATTTGGATAATTTTCCCAATTTTACCTGTTCAGGCCCCTGGGCTTATACTCGGGGAAGTACGGTATATATATATATATATATATATACAAAAAAAATATTGAGCACAGAATAACATGGAAAATTCTTGCTCGTGGTAGCCCGTACAGTAGCTTCTGCAAACGATGCATTCTATGTTTGAAGGAAAAATTTATAATAATTTTTAGACCTCACCACTCCACACTAAACAAAAGAAATGCACTCGTATTATTATGCCGACACAGATCAAAAGCCTTATTACGTAACACTTAAACCTGTATGTTTTTTATTTTTAATTAATATGTTAATTTGCGAAGTATATGTATGCTCATTGGTGCAGTGAATTAAACATAAAGCTCCTGATGAGTGAGGTACTTGTACCTTACGAAACAGTGCTGTCGAGTTTCAATATTCATGTAGTTGTGTATTAATTCCTCTATTACCGCATTTATTCGCTCTACATATACTTTGTATTGAGATCTTTTGTTTTGGAATAATCGACTCCCACATCTAGACTTTATATATATAAATACAAATAAAATATCAAGACTGTGTCATTACCAATAACTTGTCTAAATTGTAACACAGTGTCATTATTAGTGACATTAGTAAAGCACCACATTCGTTGCGAAGCAAACATTGACATTTTGTGTCATTAAAAATTATTTTTTCTCTGTTTATGCATTTATGAACATTTCTTGAGTTTGAATATCTGATTAAGTGCTAATCTGTTTAATTTTTGTAGGGAATGGCAGAATTGAAAATGTGGAATTTAAGAATTGTGGTCAAGAAGGTTGGCCTGATTACTCTGATCCAAGGTATGCCTTGGCATTCCGAGATGTTGGTGATATAATCCAGAATTCATCCTACATCCGAGGCAATAGTTTCCATCATGGTTTCAATACTGGTATTGGTGTGTTTACAACGAATGGACTGAATATAGAAAACAATGTCATACACCATACTGTTGGTGCAGGTAGATATGCTGTTTTGTTTTGCTTCAGTTTAGACCAGTTTTTTTTTTTTCTTCATCACAGCAACAACCTAATAGCTATGAATATATGACTGTAACTTCCTGTTATTGTAGGTATCATCGTTGCTGGCAGTGACAATCGCTTAGAACATAATTTGGTAACTTTAACAATATTTCCTGGTACATATCAAGATAGATTTGAGTCTGAGAATCTTATATGGATGGGTGGTATTGAAGTAAACAAGGCAATGAGGGTAGTCATGAAAAACAACGCTGTTGGTGGCTCAGAGCGAATTGGATTCAAAATCTCTGGTGAGCCATGCTACTCTGAACCAGATCCTGAAAACAAATGGGAAGGCAATGTAGCGCATACAACTCTACATGGTATCCATATGTACTACAGTGATGGCCTGACGGGATGTTCCAAGATCTCCAACTTCCTTGTCTATCGAAGCTATGACTTTGGAGTTTGGTTTCATCCTCAGTGCAGTGTTATGATGTCTAATTTAGTGCTTGTTGATAACTACGCAAGTGTGATGCCAATGGTGTATGCACCACATGCACTCAGTCACCAGACTTCTGATAAATTTGTCAGTATTGATAATTCTTTGTTTGTTGGTACAAGTCCAAGCTTTGATTGTAGTACAGCTCAGGTATGTATAACAATTATTTAAAAGTGAAAAAAAAATCTGATTCAGTGAGGGAAAAATGCATTAACTTGTAACCTCACATTAAGTCACAACATAAACCACCGGTACATCTTTTGTCTTAATGTTCCCATGAACAAATTTTAACAAAAAAATCCTCAGTATTTTCAAACGTTATTCCATGTAATACTTATCTAAAATGATCTTTGTAGTTCAAATGTGTATTTATGTTAATAGAAGAGCTTAAAATTGTTTTTTTTCCAGCATGCTGTCTGCTTTTTACATGTACTGGTAACATATACATATCACATATATCATATTGGCTTATTACAGTATTACAAATAAAAATGCACATACAATTAAAAAATATGTAAAAATCTCTCAGCACTTGATGTTACTGCTGTGTATAAAAGCACAGTCCCTCTATAGAGGGACTGTGATAAAAGTTCCTAAATTTAGCTTTGCAGTAATATATAATAATATATTGTCATTCAGTATTAAAATGAATCATGTATCATGCCTGTTCCATGTGATACAGCCCATTTGATGTTTTTGATATCCCACCCCGATATTCATTCGATATTGATCGATGCACTCAATTCAAAATTGTGATGTCATCTGCAAAGATACCATGACTTGGCTCATTTGATTACTTTGCGAATTTTTGTTTCAAATAACTGTTTGGAATATGGTATTAAAATATTAATGTTTCCATTATATATTGGTAATTTAAGACATTCACCAACATGTGTTTTATGTTAAAGTTGTATATGCAGATTTTGGAATTTCTAATTCTTCCAACCTCAACTCAGCTATGCATGGGATTTAATTGTCTCCTAATGTATTGGTTGCCAAATTGTCTTACAATATGTAAAAATGATTATTCATTGGAAATCTATTTCTCTTGTTAGCAAATAAAGTTAGGGATGTGTTTTGAAAATTCTTTATATAGCTGTTACATGCTATGCCGAACACTAGTGGGATAAGTTCTTCTTAAAATGTAGAGGAATTCATCTTTAAATCATGTTATTAAAATAATGATTGATCCATGGTATGAAGTGTTTATTTTTTCTCCCTCCAGTCAAACTCTGATGCCATACAACAATCCTCCAAGCAACGTGCACCAAGAACCCCCTCTGGAGGCAAATCTGGTGTTACCTGGGCTTCTTTCACCTCCAGCACTTCTGGTGCACCATTTTTTCCATTCCATGGATTGATGGATTATCCGGCAGTAAGTGGCAAGACGATGATAACAGGTCAGTGTCATGTTTTAGTGCAGTTCAAATTGAGGTGATTTGCGATTAAGAGAGGGTGTAAGTTGCTTTGTTACAGGTATTCGTTCGAACTAAGTATGATGATCAGATTTATGATTCGGTCTCCATCCGTCTGTTTGGAGTCATATTTCATCATATAGGAATACATGTTCATGTCAGTTTGTTCCATAATCAGATCATAGATGGTCGACTGGCATCCATCTTGTTTTATTGAAAATGTAGTATCCTGGACAGAATTCGTTGATTTTCATTCAAATTTGATACAAAACATTATGTTGAGATACATGTCCATGATGATTTGTTTCATGTTTCGTATCTCTGTACATGAGCCTGGACAAATGAAATTCAGTTTGGATACAAAAAATGCATGAATAACATATCCAGTTTCTGACCATATATTACAATTTTGGGTCATTTAATACATCTAATTTCTGTTGATACTAGACCAGCCAATTATTCACTCTAAATTATTAACTATGCTACTTTTACTTTATTACTTTATTTTTGGCATGAATAACATTCCAATGGGGACTATGTCATTACCAATAACTTGTATTTTTAATGAATCTGTGGATGACATATTATTTAACTATTGAACTTTGGAAGCACCACTAATACTGTAAAGGGGTTAATTAATCACTGGGTTTTAATTTTGCTTATTTCACTGACTGGAAAATGCGCTTAATTAAAACCCAGTGAATATGTACAATTTAGCATAGAACACATTATCTAAATGATAAAACCATGAATTTAAAACCCACTGAATATGCCTGAAATGGTAAATCAGCGAAATTTAAACCCAGTGAAAATTAGTCATATTTTACAGTAGGTGATTTTCTGTTCACTGCATATCTCGCATATTTGATTTTAGATCTAAATTTCTTTTTTATAGCTCAATTTGAAGAGGGGAATATTGCGTTGAGGTACCCTTACAACATCAAATGTGTATAGCACATTAATTTATTAAGCGGGAAAATACCCCAAAATATTCTCATGTTGAATTCCATGCAATGTTTTGACACCACTATGACCTTTGTCCTGTTTTTACATTCCATTTCACACATAATGTGGGATCTTGCATTGAATGGATAGTGTAATATAAATCATGATTTATGGCCAAGAAACAAAAAATGTCCATTCACGGATGTTGTTCAAATTTGGTGCTAACATAGAACATCCTAGTTATAAAGCATGTCACTTTGTCTGTGCATGAAGTTCAAAGACCGACTGGTGACCATTAGGTTTTTGTTCAAACTTAGTACATACATTGAACATAACCCAGTTGCATGTCAGTTTTATTTTTAGATCAGATTAAGAATTGTAATCTGGTAGCCATTTTGTTTTTACTGAATGCTGTTTCAGAGACACATTTCTGATACGTCTTGTTTACAGGTGTTTACATGTATGTATACACACGCACTTCCATATAAACTGACACTGAAAACTAACAGGGCATTTTCTCTTGTCTTTCAGACGTCACATTCTCCAACTTCGGTAGTGCTTGTGGAACAACTGATGTTGCTATTATCACAAATCCTGCCAATGGTGATGCTATGCATCCAATCTTTATGACAGGAGCAAAGTTTGTGGATGTCCTACCCACATCAAAGGTTTTTATACACTGGCCATCTTTAGAGTAAGTTTATTTGATTTTCACAAATACATTGATCATCATATGACTGTAATATAAAAAAATGTCTATGAATTATAGTTATATGTGGTGTATTTCCTGGTATTTCATCATTCTGTGGTGCAATCTCAAGCAATGACTGCAACTACACTTTAGATGTATTTTAGCTTTTTATGTATGTACACGTAGCAAGTAATAATTGCGAAGTACCATGATTATAATTGTGCACAGAGATTGGGTTTACCTCATTTTTTCTTCATAATTTCAAATATTAGTATAGAGAATTACCTCCCCCATAATTTCAAACTATGTGAAAAACATAAGTCAGTTTTAAATCACGCTAGATTACTAAAGATTTGTGTTGTAAACTGTGATAGTATATGGTGTAGCAAGCTATAATTGGCTTACACAGTATGTTTAAAACTATGTGTAGAGAAAGTTGTGTTGATCTGGCATGGTGATGTTTAAGCTAAATAATTCATTCTAAATAGTACACTTTATTAATATCATGTTTCATCACTTTGATTTCAGTTTTGTAAATCCAGCAGATTGTGTAGACATGGATTGTGATGGAAAGAAGAAAGCCATTATCAAAGATCTTGATGGTGGATTGTTGGGGACACCAGGAACAGTGATACCAAAGTCTGAATATGAATGGGATGGTGATAGGAGACATGGAGTTGGTGATTACCGTATTCCATTACCTCTACTGACCAATCTAGATGGAAGTCGTAAGAACATTGATGATGTAGCACCGAACAAAGGTATGTACTCTTGATTTGTCTTGCACTGAAATTCAAATCCATAATACACAACTAACCATATTAATGTACTAATTGAGGTCGCAAAAAAGGAAAAAATATGTTAAAAATTATCTGATTGCAGTAATTTTAATGTTACAAATGTTATGATTTATCATTTCTGCAATTTCGAATCTGGATCTTGGTTGTGAATGTACAGATTTTGTTCAAGCTTTGTATGTACATTGAACATTTTGGGACCTTCATGCATCAGGGTCCGTAGCGTTTTTTTGAGGTCTGGAAAGTCTTTGAGTTGTCTTTAAATTACAGGAAAAATCAAAAAAATCTTTGAAAAGTCATTAAATTTCTTCGTTTGGTAATTCATTTTAAAAAGGCCCATTTTCTCTGCATAGAGTCTTTTTTTATAAAGTGTTTTCTACTTTAGTTTTGACAAGTGTCAGCAGTAATTGCTATCCTCATGCCCAAATTAGGGGTTAAAATGTCTTGGGGAAAAATGCAAGAAAGTTTGGGGAAAAGTCTTGGAAATCATTTGGCTCTTGGTGTTATGGACCCTGTAGCATGTAATTTTGTATTATTTCAAATGGGTCGAACATTTATACAGTATATGCACTATCGTATTTCCTTTCAGATGATGTATATAGGAAGTTCCAATGCCAACAAAGTAGCAGATTAATTTTTAACTTGAATATTGTTACAATGGCCAACCAATACTGCAATGACCAGCCATTATATTAATGTAATGACACATCATTAAAGGGTGGTAATCATCGCGTCATGCATGCCCGAGATATATGGGTGTCATATAAACAAAGATAAAACTGAGTACAAACCACAGTTACTGGAAGAATGGTTAGGAAACTCTCCCACTTCTTTTGTTAGGATGCGTGTCTCTGTAAACATTTAAAACAAAGGCAATTAGCATACTGCCGACGTTGCGACGATCATAATTTGCATGAAATTACATATCCGTTGGAAGACAATTCCATCGATTGGGGTTTTCTGTAATGTTTTTTTTTTGTAACAAATTTATACAGCATTGTCAGGATTTAGTAGGAATATGAACACTGAAATAAAAATATATATATTCAGATTAAAACTGCACTATGAAACCATACAACTTCCTGTGTCACTTACACTGCCACTGTCAGTGGTCAGGAAAAAAAAGAAGCTGACATTGCTATCTGGGAGTAAAATGTCGGCAAACTTCAATAAAATGAAACTAACATTGTTTAAACTATCATAACGTTCTCATAAAAGACTCTCAGATTATAATTCAAGGTACAAAATAAACTTATGAAACGTTCTCAGAGATGCATTTTTGGGGTACAAATCTTCGTCGCCATGTTGGACATCAGCAGACGCAGATCTACTGAAACGATGAAAACTTTCTACATCATCCTAGTATTTAACCCACAGAAATGCTAACAATGTAAACTATAAATATTAATTTAACAATGCGATATTCTAAAATATAATTTAACCCGATTTTTCAGCAATTTTCCTGATCTGTTACAACAAAGAGAGACAAAATGGCTGATGTCGCTAACCTCGACAAAAAAAAGCATTATTGTCTAAAGTTATGATTGAAACTAGTTATGTTATTCGTAACCTAACAGTAAAATACCCAAACAATTACGTAGTAACGAATACTAACAGCATGACAAGCACCACCATTTAATGTAATGACTAACTGATGATGTAATGGTCAACCAATACTGCAATGACACTGTGAAATCATTGATGCAAAGACCAATTATTAATGCAATGACTCCAAGCATTTATTTAATGATATTTAATGATGATGAGTGTGCATATCATGATGACTGGCACACCTATGAATGTCATGATTTAGACTACATTATGATGGTAATTGAAAGATGTGCAATTGTCTTTAATTCAGGTATTATACGGAATGATGAGTGTGTCTTTCATGATGACTGGCATGCCTATGAATGTCATGATTTAAACTACATTATGATGGTAATTGAGAGTATGGATGAAGATACCGAAACACGATGTGTATCACCAATTGGTCTTGTAGCTGATGGTTACATGGATTTAATAAATGGACCCATGGATCAAGGATGGTGTCTTGGGTACACGTGTCAGGAACGCATTAGCACCTTCTATACTATTGTTTCCAGTGGAAAGATTTATGACATGGCATTCACCGGCACCAATCCCCAAAACCTTCGTTTTCACCTCCTCAATGCTGATGATGATGAAACTGTGCGAATTGATCTGTGGGGAGCAAATCCACAACGTTTAGATGTCTACCGCAATAATGTGTATATTGCACCAACAAATGCTCAGTTGTCTGGTTCAAGCTTCACTTGGCTCCCTCGGAATCCTTCTCTTCCTGATGACCAGTATATCCCAACAATAGGTGGTTCAAGTGGACAAAACTTTCACGACAATAAGGTTCAAACTCTGTATTTTCTGATCCGTGGATCTGATGTAATAGAAGTTCGCCTTAGTCCTGTAATAATTGTTGCATTTGGCATTGATCCTGTCCATATTGATGACTTCTTCGAGATTAACTTGATTTCAAACCTTGCTAACTTGTTTGGTATTAGCGCAGATCAAATCCGGGTAGTTGACATTGTCAGACAGAGCAAAAGACGTAGAAGAGCTGTAGATCCTGCAACTGTGACAGTGGAAATTGGTGATCCTCCAACCCCAACTATTGATTCATTGGCTGTTAATGGCACTGATAATTCTACATTTTATGCCAGTGAGTACTGAATTTCATTGTATTATGGTGATGAGCATGTATTTAATACTGGTAACAAGGGCAGATCCTATAAAAAATAGAAAATCGTGTTAAGATAAAATGTTATGTCATATGCTATAATAATAACATTTATTTAGCTAAGTAACTATTCTGTGAAGAAAAGCATGTTCTTGAATGACATCTTTGTGTATTGTGTGCCTCATGTCAGCCAATGACCATAACATGCCACTGTACTGTTTTTTGACAGTATATCTATTATATGTATGTTTGTGTTGAAAAAAAAAGAATGACGTTTTTGTGCAGCTCAACTCAGTGTTTTATACTAGCTGTTTGTATAAATAGTTCTTCATCAACCTGCTGAAATTATAGATCTATAAACACCTCAGAGGTAAAAAAGGATGTGTGCGATAATAATAAAAATAAGTATGTCAGTGCTCTTGAACAGCTTACAGATTTGTGTACTGAATAGTATTTACCTCTACAAGAGTGCCCTAGAAGGTTGCCATGTATGATTGAGTGTCACAATTTCTGTTTTAAGATTTATTTGGCATGATACAATACCACTACAGTGGAGGAAATTTGGTTTCAGTTATCCTCAGCACTCATTGTCAACCTTTGATTCACCTTGAACATTTGTTTAATGCCATTTTGGCAGCAGTGTTGCATATCTGCAATAATCTGTACTGACACTGATATACAGTGTTTGCTCCTTCGACAATGCTTTCTACATCGTTTCTACACTATGCTGGCCAATAATGTTTATTCTTTGCGCATTGGCCAACACTTTCCATGATCTGACCCTCTGGCTAACACTGTTTCTACACTGATAGCTGGCCAGCAGTGTTTATAGATGACCCTTGGCCAATGCTTTCTATGCTGGTCTCCTGGCCACACTGTTTCTACACTGATAGCTAGCCAACAGTGTTTATAGATGGCCCTTGGCCAATGCTTTCTATGCTGGTCTCCTGGTCACACTGTTTCTACACTGATAACTAGCCAACAGTGTTTATAGATGGTCCTTGGCCAATGCTTTCTATGCTGGTCTCCTGGCCACACTGTTTCTACACTGATAGCTAGCCAACAGTGTTTATTGATGGCCCTTGGCCAATGCTTTCTATGCTGGTCTCCTGGTCACACTGTTTCTACACTGATAACTAGCCAATAGTGTTTATAGATGGCCCTTGGCCAATGCTTTCTATGCTGGTCTCCTGGCCACACTGTTTCTACACTGATAGCTAGCCAACAGTGTTTATTGATGGCCCTTGGCCAATGCTTTCTATGCTGGTCTCCTGGCCACACTGTTTCTACACTGATAGCTAGCCAACAGTGTTTATTGATGACCCTTGGCCAATGCTTTCTATGCTGGTCTCCTGGCTACACTGTTTCTACACTGATAGCTAGCCAACAGTGTTTATTGATGGCCCTTGGCCAATGCTTTCTATGCTGGTCTCCTGGCCACACTGTTTCTACACTGATAGCTAGCCAACAGTGTTTATTGATGGCCCTTGGCCAATGCTTTCTATGCTGGTCTCCTGGCCACACTGTTTCTACACTGATATTTAGCCAACAGTGTTTATTGATGGCCCTTGGCCAATGCTTTCTATGCTGGTCTCCTGGCCACACTGTTTCTACACTGATAGCTAGCCAACAGTGTTTATTGATGGCCCTTGGCCAATGCTTTCTATGCTGGTCTCCTGGCCACACTGTTTCTACACTGATAGCTAGCCAACAGTGTTTATTGATGGCCCTTGGCCAATGCTTTCTATGCTGGTCTCCTGGCCACACTGTTTCTACACTGATAGCTAGCCAACAGTGTTTATTGATGGCCCTTGGCCAATGCTTTCTATGCTGTCTCCTGGCCACACTGTTTCTACACTGATAGCTAGCCAACAGTGTTTATTGATGGCCCTTGGCCAATGCTTTCTATGCTGGTCTCCTGGCTACACTGTTTCTACACTGATAGCTAGCCAACAGTGTTTATTGATGGCCCTTGGCCAATGCTTTCTATGCTGGTCTCCTGGTCACACTGTTTCTACACTGATAACTAGCCAGCAGTGTTTATTGATGGCCCTTGGCCAATGCTTTCTATGCTGGTCTCCTGGCCACACTGTTTCTACACTGATAACTAGCCAACAGTGTTTATTGATGGCCCTTGGCCAATGCTTTCTATGCTGGTCTCCTGGCCACACTGTTTCTACACTGATAGCTAGCCAACAGTGTTTATTGATGGCCCTTGGCCAATGCTTTCTATGCTGGTCTCCTGGCCACACTGTTTCTACACTGATAGCTGACCAGCAGTGTTTATTGATGGCCCTTGGCCAATGCTTTCTATGCTGGTCTCCTGGTCACACTGTTTCTACACTGATAACTAGCCAGCAGTGTTTATTGATGGCCCTTGGCCAATGCTTTCTATGCTGGTCTCCTGGCCACACTGTTTCTACACTGATAACTAGCCAACAGTGTTTATTGATGGCCCTTGGCCAATGCTTTCTATGCTGGTCTCCTGGCCACACTGTTTCTACACTGATAACTAGCCAGCAGTGTTTATTGATGGCCCTTGGCCAATGCTTTCTATGCTGGTCTCCTGGCCACACTGTTTCTACACTGATAACTAGCCAACAGTGTTTATTGATGGCCCTTGGCCAATGCTTTCTATGCTGGTCTCCTGGCCACACTGTTTCTACACTGATAACTAGCCAACAGTGTTTATTGATGGCCCTTGGCCAATGCTTTCTATGCTGGTCTCCTGGCCACACTGTTTCTACACTGATAACTAGCCAGCAGTGTTTATTGATAGCCCTTGGCCAATGCTTTCTATGCTGGTCTCCTGGCCACACTGTTTCTACACTGATAGCTAGCCAACAGTGTTTATTGATGGCCCTTGGCCAATGCTTTCTATGCTGGTCTTCTGGCCACACTGTTTCTACACTGATAGCTAGCCAACAGTGTTTATTGATGGCCCTTGGCCAATACTTTCTATGCTGGTCTCCTGGCCACACTGTTTCTACACTGATAGCTAGCCAACAGTGTTTATTGATGGCCCTTGGCCAATGCTTTCTATGCTGGTCTCCTGGCCACACGGTTTCTACACTGATAGCTAGCCAACAGTGTTTATTCTTGGCCAGTTGGCCAACGCTTTCTATACTGGTCTCCTGGACATCATTATTAAAAATATATTTTCTATTTATCAGATTCCAATTATACTGGTCTCAATGATAGTTTATCATTTGAGGAATTAGAAGAGATAGCATCCTACCTTGTAAATGAGGGTCAGAGTGGTGGATTGGATGATGTGTTGGGTGTAGAAGTATTAACATTATCAGTCACTGATCCAGTAGCACCCGCAGTAGATTCTACTGGTGGTGTGAGAGCAACAAATGAAACTGGTGGGCCAGCTGATGGAGATGTCAGGTATTTTACTCTTCACTTGAACACCTAAAATGTCAAGTTAGTGCTCCAATGGTTAAGTGTTTCAATGAAATTTGTATCCATTTGATGAAATCAATTTGCATGACAATAGGTCTTGAAATTGAGCTAATCTATTGTTTGTAGGTATGATGAATTGGTTGAAGAAGATGATGATGAGCTAGCTCTGATATATCAAATTCCTAAACGATTGAATATTTACCATGAAATCTCAGGAGCATATGAAGGAGCGATATTTCAACAGCAACCAGTCATTGATGCTCTTGATGCTCTGGTAACTAGGAAATGTTTTCTCAATATATTTTGCCAACAAGTTAAGAGGCAAATATTGAATATTTTTAGCTTTGTTGTGGACTAAGCTGTTCATATTCAGATTGTCCGGCGCCCATTGGCCATTTTTGCCTTCTTTTTGAAAATGGCAAGTTCACTTGTTTTGATGCTTATATGTACCTTGGGTAGTCCTTTCTCAGATTTTTTCATTTTATGAAGATATCTTTGTCATTTTTGGTAAAAAAATGCTATTTTTTATTTCTGCTTGAAAACTTCTCGACCAATTACTTTGATATTGTATATGTAGACACCTTGAATGGACCTTAGTTGAATTTGGTTATTTTGTGACAAGATTTTCAATTCTCTAATTTTAACATTTTTTGTAACAAATACTGTTTCTGACTTTTAAAAATGACTAACCCAATTGATTTCATATGTAGAACCTTCAATTTTCTAATTTTATTGAATATTTTTGTAACTTTTGGTAAAAAATGCTATTTTCAACTGTCTAATTATGCAGCAGAGCTATATCAGCTGACAGACTTTTTTATGTATTTTTTAACTTTAATAACAGTTTGAAGGTAGTTAATATTGTCAAATATTATCACGACAGAGCTCAGTTTGCTAGTATGTATGAAATATATTTATCTTTTACTTTTCTGTTCATTCAGGGTGACCATGTTAATATCCTTGGTCATAGTTCATCACCATGGCAACTGAGTGTATCACTTAGACCTAACACAAGTGATACCAGAGCACAGTTGCTTGGTAACACCACTGTGGTATTCGTTAATGGATGTGCTAATTTCACCAATTTAGCTGTCACACATGCCGGAGATTACATCCTTGACTTTGTCATCACTGTTCCAGAAAACACAACATTAGGTGTTGTTTCCACTTCATTCACTGTATCCAATCGTCCATACTCTCTGGGTGTTGTAGCTGTTCCTGATTCTGCTCATGAAGGCGAGTTATTCACACCACAGCCTATCATTGAAATTGTTGATACCATCCTAGGTGAAACTGCAGAAGATATCTCATGGAAGGTATGTGCTCAACTGGAATCTTACATTATATATTTAAGACTAATGCCGAAAATATTAATGTATGACGAGTCTCTACTTGTTCAAGCAAAGAATGTTTTAAAAAAGCTATCCAATATGGTATGCCATGTGGTATTTCAAAGAATTTAATAGGAACTTCATATGTGACATATTGAGTGGTACATCTGTAAGTGATCCTTTATGGTAAAGAAATTTTTCTCTGCTGATTTATAAAATCTGCTAATGCAATGGTATAGATGAATTATATATTTACTTTCAATATGTAGTGTCAGTAAGATGTACAATCCATTTGTATAAAAATTGCAATATGACAGGAAAAAATAACTTTTACCAACAGGTTTTGTACTGCAAATTGGTTGTATGTTTCAATCACCAACATGTCACTCAATATAGTTGTACATGTACTTTTTGATGAAAAACTGAAACTCTTCACAAAATTTCTGTACCTATTATCAAAAACATCAATCTTTTAATGAAGTGGATGTTTGAAAATTTGCGACGGTGTACTACTCAGTCAGAGATGTTGCAAATATCAAAATATGGCATCACTTTGTTTTATGTTCATTTTAGGGTCACAAATGGACATCACACATCAAGTTGTTTATGCCTTCATTGTATCTGGGCAACCTTCAAGGCAACCTGACTGTCCCTGTCCAAGCAGACACCTCACAGACTGCATACTCTGATTTATACATTGATACATATGGCAAGAACTATATTCTTGAAGTGACTGTGTCATCCAGTCCAGCTGACTATGAACTATCAGTTGTATTGTCAAGTTTTGATGTGATTGATCCTGATGCATCTATTCTATCTGGCACCACAAAGAGTGTTACATTGACATTTGATGAGGATTACAACAGTGTAGTTTCCGGTTTAGAAACTTACTTTGCTATAATGTTTGTCAACCATATGAATGCAAGATATACAAATGTGACTGTTAGCAATGTCCAGCTATCTGAAGGTATGTATGCTTGATATGAATACAAGATATACAAATGTGACTGTTAGCAATGTCCAGCTGTCTGAAGGTATTATGCTTGATATGAATACAAGATATACAAATGTGACTGTTAGCAATGTCCAGCTGTCTGAAGGTATTTATGCTTGATATAAATAGAAGATATAAAAATGTGACTGTTAGCAATGTCCAGCTATCTGAAGGTATGTATGCTTGATATGAATGCAAGATATACAAATGTGACTGTTAGCAATGTCCAGCTATCTGAAGGTATGTATGCTTGATATGAATACAAGATATACAAATGTGACTGTTAGCAATGTCCAGCTGTCTGAAGGTATTATGCTTGATATGAATGCAAGATATACAAATGTGACTGTTAGCAATGTCCAGCTGTCTGAAGGTATTTATGCTTGATATAAATAGAAGATATAAAAATGTGACTGTTAGCAATGTCCAGCTATCTGAAGGTATGTATGCTTGATATGAATGCAAGATATACAAATGTGACTGTTAGCAATGTCCAGCTGTCTGAAGGTATGTATGCTTGATATGAATGCAAGATATACAAATATGACTGTTAGCAATGTCCAGCTGTCTGCAGGTATTTATGCTTGATATGAATAGAAGATATACAAATGTGACTGTTAGCAATGTCCAGCTGTCTGAAGGTATGTATGCTTGATATAAATACAAGATATACAAATGTGACTGTTAGCAATGTCCAGCTGTCTGAAGGTATGTATGCTTGATATGAATGCAAGATATACAAATATGACTGTTAGCAATGTCCAGCTGTCTGCAGGTATGTATGCTTGATATGAATGCAAGATATACAAATATGACTGTTAGCAATGTCCAGCTGTCTGAAGGTATTTATGCTTGATATGAATGCAAGATATACAAATGTGACTGTTAGCAATGTCCAGCTGTCTGAAGGTATTATGCTTGATATGAATACAAGATATACAAATGTGACTGTTAGCAATGTCCAGCTATCTGAAGGTATGTATGCTTGATATGAATGCAAGATATACAAATATGACTGTTAGCAATGTCCAGCTGTCTGAAGGTATGTATGCTTGATATGAATGCAAGATATACAAATATGACTGTTAGCAATGTCCAGCTGTCTGAAGGTATTTATGCTTGATATGAATAGAAGATATACAAATGTGACTGTTAGCAATGTCCATCTTTCAGAAGGTATGTATGCTTGATATGAATAGAAGATATACAAATGTGACTGTTAGCAATGTCCAGCTGTCTGAAGATATGTATGCTTGATATGAATGCAAGATATACAAATGTGACTGTTAGCAATGTCCAGCTGTCTGAAGGTATTTATGCTTGATATAAATAGAAGATATAAAAATGTGACTGTTAGCAATGTCCAGCTATCTGAAGGTATGTATGCTTTTGATATGAATGCAAGATATACAAATGTGACTGTTAGCAATGTCCAGCTGTCTGAAGGTATGTATGCTTGATATGAATGCAAGATATACAAATGTGACTGTTAGCAATGTCCAGCTGTCTGAAGGTATTTATGCTTGATATGAATAGAAGATATACAAATGTGACTGTTAGCAATGTCCAGCTGTCTGAAGGTATTTATGCTTGATATGAATACAAGATATACAAATTATTTCTAAGCTTTCTTTGATTACATCCTACAGGGAGTATAGTGGTTACATTTGATGCAACAGGCTCTCCAGATGACTTGGATAATACTCTTATTGTAATGTGGGAGGATGTGAAAAATGGGCTGATATTAAGGTTCAATGGGACTGAATTGGTGTCTACGGAAAGCATGTTAGTCGATGGAGAGAATTTCTATGGCAATGATCCAGAGGTAAATATTACCATCAATGCTTGTGTTATATTTCAGATTGAAAAGTATTTGGTGGTATAATTTTGAACCAATGTCTGTGCAAAGACACTTTTAAACAACAAACATTAAACCAGTATTAAGATCCAGCAGAAATGCAGTAATGTGCGAAGCCATTTAGAAAAAATCTTTTACCACAGCAACTGTCGGTTGAAAAAAACACCTCTCTCAGATTTGTTCATTTTGTGATGATATCTTCAATTCTCTAATTTTGGTGAATATTTATGTAATTTTTGGTAAAAAGTGATATTTTCGACTTCTTGTTAAAAACTGTAAGTCCGATTGCTTTGATATTACATATATAGGTACTACATGTGGACCTCTCTCAGATTTGTTCATTTTGTGATGATATCTTCAAATCTCTAATTTTGGTGAATATTTTTGTAATTTTTGGTAAAAGTGATATTTTCGACTTGTTAAAAACCAAAAGTTCAATTGCTTTGATATTACATATATAGATACTACATGTAGACCTTTCTCAGATTTGTTCATTTCGTGATGATATCTTCAATTTTCTAATTTTGGTGAATATTTTTTCATTTTTGGTAGAAAGTAATATTTTCGACTTCTTGTTAAAAACTGTAAGTCCGATTGCTTTGATACTATACATATTGTTCATTTTCTAATGATATCTTCAGTTCTTTAATTGAAATGTGCATTGCTAACAGCGGAGCTATCTCAGCCGATAGGCTGCTTGTAGTTTTTCTTTTGCTATTAGGTGTTTATTGACAAATTATGTGGTAACCAAAAACAATACCATACATATTAAATTAATGAAATTTTGACAACTATAATTTACGTTTACCACATCCTGACATATGTCATAATACAGATAATAATTCAATTGTTTTTTTCTTCCCCTTTCCAGACTTTATCAGAATCTTATTTATTTGTCATTATTTTATCCAGTGTGTTTGGTTTTATAGCTGTTTGTGTTATTGGTGTGTGTATCTGTCTTGTGAACAAAAAACAACACTCAGGTATGTTTATTGCTGTTTGTATTATTGGTGTTTTTATCTGTCCTAAAATAAAAAAACACTCAGATATGTTTAATGCTTCATTGAGTCATGAAAACTTACTTTAATGTTAACCCAAAAATTCTCATATGCTATGTGTTTGATCCTTATTATAAAGTACAATCTGTTTTTTTCTCCACCAAAAACTGTATGTATGTGAAGTGCATCATTCATAAATGAGTAGAATCAATTTGAAAGTATAATGGTAAATAATTTTAATTGGATATTAGACATAAATTATGGGACCTTGATGCATGCCAATATGTTTTACAAATCAGATTAAAAATGGTAGATATTTTGTGTCAATGAATGCTGTTCCAGAATTGAATTTTGTCTATATTTAAGCTTAAAATATATAAAAATCAAGCATTTCAACAATTTCCTAACAGATCATATAAAACTTCACACATATGTGTATATCATCTCAAGTTCTATGTAAAAATGACTGACTGGTTTAAGTTGTGTTTACTATTGAATGACAGGGACAAAAACAAAACCTTTGCATGATACCAGAATGGACCTAATTCTTTCTATCCCCAAAAAGTACTATTATCTTCGAATAGTATGTTATGTAACTAAAACAATGTTGTTCCTCTGGCGATACTGCATAAATACGCTCATAGTTTTTGCCAATTGGTACTCTGCATTAAAACTGATTAAATAATACTAGGGTTAATAAAGTAAAAAAAATATAATTTGATTATCTTTGTTTACTCCTTAGTAGGGGCTCTGTATGTATAGTGGCATGGGGATACAGCAATTCCGAATAACTGAGCATGGAGCAATCATAGTACTGTAAAATCTGTGTTAGCCAAGCCGTGGCTTCTATTAAAATGGTACAATCCAACAGAGGGGATGTGGCTTCTATTGAGAAATGGTGAATTTTTGGGTTCTCAATTATTCAAAAAAAATGGGTGCGACTTTTAGGGATATTAGGGATTTGGTTCTAATACAGATTTTACGGTAATATCATGTACAAGTATGCAGGAAGCGTACAATGTATGCTTTTGAATACTATTGATGTTTATGTGTTTATCTTGTGTGTGAACAGGCAGCAAAAGTTTGGTGCATGCTGAATCAATGCCATTAACAGATAAGACACCAATTTCTGAAAGATTTCTGGGTGAAAATAGCAGTGAATCTGGTATAGCATTAAGTACACCTGAAACACCAGCTGTTAATATCAATGGACAGAACAGTATGTATGAGTAAGTACAGATTGTCATCATCACTGAAAAAAAAAAGATTGACACTGTCATTGTTGGCGCAATTTTGATGTGTGGGTAGAATAACACTTGGACTCGGACTAAAAATTTTATAATTGCAGTTTATTCTACTTTCTACCAGTGCATTAACTTTTTTTACACACATCAGTCGATAAAGTAATA
Source organism: Saccoglossus kowalevskii (assembly GCF_978046115.1). Classification (NCBI taxonomy): domain Eukaryota; kingdom Metazoa; phylum Hemichordata; class Enteropneusta; family Harrimaniidae; genus Saccoglossus; species Saccoglossus kowalevskii. The sequence continues at coordinate 29,572,127 of NC_140650.1, read as the reverse complement.
CAGACATATAATTACTTCACAGTATCACAGAAATAATCTTTCTGCTTCAAACAACATTGATGAAAAGTATAACAATTGAGTTGATTCTAATGTAATATTGGAGGTATGTACGGTACCCTCTAGAAGGCATTTGAGACCAGTTTTGAGACTCTCCCACAGAGGAACATGCCATTTGAGACCGTGTTTGAGACCGATTTAGAGACTCTCGGATGCCACATAGACCGGGAATGAGACCGTGTCTGAGACCAGCTTTAGAGACCGTCAATTCGCGCAGTCTGATTGGACAACCATCTGACATCAGAAATTGTATTCTACTCTTTTCACCATAGATTTAGGAACGGAAAAATTGTTGTTGATAGATTTGTTAGCGTACGAGAAAATTAAAACGCTAAAAAAAGAGAAAAGAAAACGTGACAACAACATGAATATCTCATCTGGAGAATAGTTTGACGACATACAAGACTGTATTATGATTTAGTGTATTCTGAAATATGAAGCTGGGAATATTTAGTAACTGTGTTAATTGTTTGTAGCAGTTGACGTATTCGTTAACAAACCCGACATCATCCAGAAAAACAGGCGCAAAATTCACCCAGTTAGCCAGTTAACGGGTAGTAACAATGATCTGTGGCCATCGTTAACGATTGTATTTGAGTTGCAAGTGTTTCTTTATTTGTCAATGCTAGGTTGGGACGAAAACAAAGATTTTTAGCTCCATGGGTGAGTGGGAGTACGTCATAATTTAGAGAAAAGTTCCGCGATTTGCGTGAGTACTAAGTATCAACAAAGGTGCGTAAAACCGCAGCTACCATTGGCTGGCGGTGCCCAAAAAAGGCGGCGTCCTGGCAACCAGGGAGACGGCTGTTCATTTCCCTTTAGCTGCAGGCCTGCTTTAGCTGTATTAGTTCTTGGCGCCAATGAGCAACGAACGAGATTACGTTTGTTGAACGTTGGGTCGCACGAGTTCCTGTTAAGCGAGTTAACGTGTTTTTACCGATGATAACTACACTTCTGTGATTATTTCAACGCTGATATGCCCATTCTCATTTTAACGAAACATATTACTACTGGTTTATACTTCGTGTCCATCTCTAATTTTATTTATACAAGTTAAAATGGTTAGATTGAAGTGCTCGGGCTCGTACTTCTATTTACCCCTAAACCTTAGACCCAATACACTGCCCCTCTATCCCGGTCAAGCAACGCCAGACATTTTTTTTTGTGTTTCAATCCGGGGTTGCGGTTAAACAAACTTCTTGCCCACGACAGGGATAGAGAAACTCGTCACAAAACATGTACTTTATTTCTTCATATATTCTATGACTTCGTGTTTATGGTTTATAATATAATTATAGTTTTTAAAGTTTTGACACTTCAACAAATTTTTTATTTATATTTACTGTTATTTCGATTTTTTTAAAACACATTTTATATATTTTATAACGTGCACATTTATAAAAAAAAAATGGATGTTAGGCCGTCTATGACTAAAGAAGCAATCAAGGCACGCAACCAACGAAGGCAACGTGACTCAACTATTCGCGGTCAGATAGAATTTTCCGCTCCTTCCGCAGAGGAAAAGAGGTTACTGCTAAACAAATTGTCAAATCTACGGTCTCGAGTTGATATCGTCAGAAATGCAAATTACTCGATCCTGAGCGAAGTTATCGACTTCTTTCTCATGAACCACAAGGTCAGCTCGGAGGATTGCCGCCCTGATGACGGTAGCAAAAATGGTGCAACTTTTGACGGACCAGTATATCAGCTATGCCACGAAACTAAAACGAATGAAATGATGTTTTTGAGTACGGTGACATCCATGCGTAATCTGACGAGTACCATCGAGCATCATAGTCGTACCTGTTCAGATAACCTAATGATAACGGACAGGACTTGTATGCTTGGTCACGCAGCGAGACTCCATTTTCAGTGCAATTGCAAGCATGCATTTATTTGGAACTCATCACCATACTTGCCAAATGGTAGACTCTTGGTAAACTATAGGTGAGTGAATTCTCAATTAATAGTATTTCCTCTAACATGTTTTTCGCAGTCGTTTATTTATTCTTTTGTACTTCAGTTCTTTGTGTTTTTATTGTATTTTTTTGAGTCATAATTATTATTTTATCACGTTGCAGAAACAGCGTATTTATATTTACTCATAACTCGTGATTATGTCAACTGCTACAAACAATCAACACAGCTTCATGTTTCAGAATACACTACATCATAATAATACAGTCTTGTATGTCGTCAAACTATTCTCTACATGAGGTATTCACGTTTTCTTTTCTCTTTTTTAGCGTCTTAATTTTCTCGTAGCTAACAAATCTGTCAACAATTTTTCTGTTCCTAAATCTATGGTGAAAAGAGTAGAGAATACAATTTCGGATGTCAGAGGATTGTCCAATCAGACTGCGCGAATTGACGGTCTCTAAAGCTGGTCTCAGACACGGTCTCATTCCCGGTCTATGTGGCATCCGAGAGTCTCTAAATCGGTCTCAAACACGGTCTCAAATGGCATGTTCCTCTGTGGGAGAGTCTCAAAACTGGTCTCAAATGCCTTCTAGAGGGTACCGTACATACCTCAATATTGTGTTTGTTATAGATTTACCCAAGATGACTTTGACAACATAAACCTATCAAGCAGACCTGTCAGTGCCCTGTCTGCGCGATCTGGTTCTAACACTCCACTCAGATCTCCAACTATCATAGTGGAGTCACTACCACCTGGTTCTGCCACACCATCTGGTAATCAGGAAAGTGGTAAGTTTCAATGCATAGAAATGTGTCTGTTGGTTCATATTGATTTGGTTCTAACACATGCACTCAGATCTTGGACTATTATAGTTGAGTTTCTGCAACCTGGTTCCACCACGTCTTCTGGTCATTACCTAAATTAGCCAATTGAAATTATATTTGGTGAATAGATGCTTGTGGATAATGCAAATACTTAGTTAGTGCAGGTTGAGTCCGTACAGGCTGATTACCTAATTTACATAAATTAACCAATTGTTTGCTGTTCCTCAGATATCTCAAGACCCACTTGTCAGATTTTTGTCCCAGTCAATCTGACTGTATTGATCGGGTGGAGATGCCCTTATGTTGAACCCTGTATTACCATGTATTATAATAAAAATCAGTTTAGACATATTAATAAATTTACATTGTATCCATCTTGTGAATGTTGATACCATTGTGTATTTATATTTTCTTTTCATAGAGCTGGATGTTGATGAAAGCATGACTGTTATTGCATTAAGTGGTGTTCACTCCTTCAGTAGACTTGGCAATGTGGTGGTGAATTTGTCTGGCAGTATGGACAGACTGAGAAAGGAACTTGTAAAAGCATTGCCCAGCCAACTGAAAGGAAAGCCGTTTGTGTTTCTGCAAGAAACTTTGAATGTTCTAGAAACTGTGAAAGAGAGGAAAGTTGTTGTATCTGAGATCTACGGAGGTGACTGTATTATGCTGAAGATGCTTCCTGATTCTGGTGAGTCACACAGCAACCACTCTCCTTGTATGGAAATTTTACTTCCAAATAAGGTAGTATGCATCGTAGTGACACAAGCCTTTACTACTTTTTAATTGAGATCACATTTAAAGAATGTTCTTGTGTAGTCAGCACTTGTACAATGGAAATGAAACAAGCATCTTGTTCCCAACATTTTTTGCATCTTGCATGAAGTATGTAATTTTTCTTCTTATTTTTTTTTTCAGCTGCTGAACGATTCTTCTGTCATTGTGGTGCTGTATCTCATATAGATTGCACATTGTGTGGAAAGCAGTCATATTGCAGTGCAAAGTGTCAGAGTGCTGATTGGCCAAAACACATGCTGGCATGTCTGAAGGCCGATAATAAACTCCTCTTACCGTGAATGCAGTAAAACTTGCCTTGAACTCCAACCCTATAAACCAGAAACTTGTCTAAACTGAAACTCAATGTAAACCAGTAACCTTTCTGATCCATGTAAAACAAAACCTTTTAAAACCAAAGCCCTATGTTAACCAGACACATGTTTTAACAAAACTAGAATGTGCTGCAAAAACTTGCTTGAACAGCTCTAAGTCTCTTCTAGATCGTCATAGACTGGCTTTCCTGCAATTAGATATATAATGTGCTATGTATTGTGACTTCTGACAACAAGATTACCTGGTATTCATAGATATGCATCACTAAAATGTACAACCTATTTTTTAGTGTTTTAGGTTAATTTTGTGATTTGTTTGTTTGTATTAGAAATGCTGTATACTCAGAAACAGTTGGACTTGATTAGTTTACACATTCAGGGATGGTGTACAAGAAAACAATTTGTTAGTTCCATTCCTAATGTATCATTTCTGGCCAAATCCAATAGAAGAGTTCCCTGGTTGCATAGTTACCATACATGCAAAGTGAACGTAGCTTCACTTCTGTCAGCAGAAATACACCGTTTTAGGCAGTTATTTTACTATACTCTACACTTCACTTTTGTACCGCACATGTTGATTCCATATTGTAGTCATCCACGTTTAAAAGCTCATGAACTTTTCATTAAACATAGAAAACATTTTTACATTCATAAACTAAAAATCAATTGAGACAAAATCTAAATTACAATGTATACCCTTTTGTTATCCATACATAACTGTAAAACATTTCTTGGGGACAGCACACAAACATGACATTCTATTTGTGATCAGTTGGAAAATCAACCCTCCTACAATGTATAATGTAGCAGCCATGGAACTTCCCTGGGAAATAGAAACATGTTATGCATATGACTCATAGTATTTAGGCCTATCATGCCTAGTGTCTTGTCATGTATTCACAAGATAAGATGGTGCTGTGTGTTAATGTCAAGAGGCTATTATGAGAATACCGTAGTATATGTATTATTATACGTCTGTCACCGTAATGCCATAACTTTTCCGTATTACACTGGGTATTTGCATCCTCGCATATTAGGAAACGTGAATCCAAATAAGCGTCCTCTAATAATGAAAACAAATATGGCAGCCCCCAGCACAAAGTTTGCTTAATCTTTCGGCATTATCATGATGCTTTCTTGGGAGGAAAAGATGTATAATTATTACATGGATACCGCAAAGTAAGCACTTAGACAGTATGTGGTCACATCGACCTCCGCTGCATATCAGTTGATACTCCTGTTTGCAGTATCCTCATAATCTCATATTATAATATGCATTCAACTTTTAAATAAGGTACATGTAGGGTGTCACTACCTTGACTGACATAACGCTACAGTTATAGCATAATAATTTACTATTTCCTGTTTTTTCGTGCATATATTCAGAACATATAACCAGCCCTTCTATAATATGTGTAGGGCGTCACTACCTTGAAGACTGACATAACTCTACAATTATGTCTTCTTAATCTATTATTCAGAACATATAACCATCCCTTCTATAATATGTGTAGGGCGTCACTACCTTGAAGACTGACATAACTCTACAGTTATGTCTTCTTAATCTATTATTCAGAACATATAACCATCCCTTCTATAATATGTGTAGGGTGTCATTACCTTGACTGACATAACTCTACAGTTATGTCTTCTTAATCTATTATTCAGAACATATAACCATCCCTTCTATAATATGTGTAGGGCGTCACTACCTTGAAGACTGACATAACTCTACAGTTATGTCTTCTTAATCTATTATTCAGAACATATAACCATCCCTTCTATAATATGTGTAGGGCGTCACTACCTTGAAGACTGACATAACTCTACAGTTATGTCTTCTTAATCTATTATTCAGAACATATAACCATCCCTTCTATAATATGTGTAGGGCGTCACTACCTTGAAGACTGACATAACTCTACAGTTATGTCTTCTTAATCTATTATTCAGAACATATAACCATCCCTTCTATAATATGTGTAGGGCGTCACTACCTTGAAGACTGACATAACTCTACAGTTATGTCTTCTTAATCTATTATTCAGAACATATAACCATCCCTTCTATAATATGTGTAGGGTGTCACTACCTTGAAGACTGACATAACTCTACAGTTATGTCTTCTTAATCTATTATTCAGAACATATAACCATCCCTTCTATAATATGTGTAGGGCGTCACTACCTTGAAGACTGACATATGTCATCTTAATCTATTATTTACTGTTATTCCGTCCATATATTCAGAACATATATCCATCCCTTCTATAATAGTGATTTTCAGTGTATTGAATACACTATTACTTGATTTATTGTGACGTATAACCTTCCACCTGTCATCATAATTTTCACAAATTAGAAGTTTTAAAGGTTCATAAATCATTACACTTAAGAAAAATTGTTTGCAAGTAGGTAGACTAAAAATGAATTAAAACAAGAATTGGTCACTAAACTAGTTTTCATGAAAATTGTATTGTTTATCTTATCCCATAGCACAAAAGGGCAATAGTCTTCATATCATGGGTATATGTAAGAAGCTTTAATGCTGAAAAAAACATCATTTCTGTATTCAGTACCCAATTTGTTTTTTGGCTATTTCAAATTTAATACAAGCCTGGTAACTTAAAATTAGATTGTTATCTTGAAGATAGTCAGCTGCAAAAATGCCAGAAACTTATAAAAGAACTACATATTTTTGAGTAAGTATTCATGGTATTTTTTAGTGAATCCAACTAAAAGGAAGAGGTGGTGGTAGTAGCCAATTTTGTTCTCACTGAAACAAGAACCAATCCCCATGCATTCAATCATTCAATTGTTATTTACCGGTATAATTCAAAAGTTAGTCTTAGCATGCCAATTTGTTTTAGATTTCAAGGAATTTCTGTGTCAGTTACCAAGGCCATCCATCAAGTATATGCTTTTCAAACATCAACAATGATAGAGAAGGGAATTCAATATTTTAAACCCTCTTATATTATATTTACATCTATATAATTTAAAGTTCATAATATTTACAATGTATGTATATAAATATATGTAGCACTAATATTCAACAAAATGGTCAAAATTTGCCATTGCACAATAAACACGATTCATATTTTTTGATTGTAAGAAATATAAATGTAGTTTTGGCTTATGTCTTATACATGTTTATCTTATTATATTATAATCTTCTATGAAACTACATACTGTAAAGGGCTAATTATTCACTGGGTTTTAATTCAGCTTATTTCGCTGACTGGAAAATGCGCTAAATTAAAACCCCATGAATATGTAAAATTTAGCATAGAACACATTATCTAAATGATAAAACCATGAATTTAAAACCCACTGAATATGCCTGAAATAGTAAATCAGCAAAATTTAAACCCAGTGAATATTTGTCATTTTACAGTACTGTAAAAGCTCTCAATTGGTCTGTTCCATTCTGTAAACATGTAAATGTATGAGTTGACACCCATGTGGTTGCATCCTTAACATCAATGTTAAAATGGCAACTTCCATGTGATGATATTTTTATTTCTCATGTTATTCTTTGAAAAATCTAATGATATATATGTTTTATGCAGTGTTTATAGTTGTTGGGTTTGTACACAATTATAGATTTGCAATAAAGATGAATTCATTAGAACATGTGATTCGAGTGTCTCACTTCTTACTGATCAGCAGCAATGAGCTAATCGATGACTTTGTTTAATTGGTGAGAACAAAACACAACATTTTTTGCTGGTTTCAATGGTCTCCCTATCCTATAGATGTCCTGTTTGCTATAAAGGCTTGCACTTGTGGATTTATTGATTGTATGTACAGTCATCCCATCCTGTATCTTGGACATGACTGGACTGATCACATTCAAAATCAAATTCCTCCATTTCTGCAACTTGATCCTGTTCGTGTATGGATTGTTTTGTTCAAACTTGATACATATATTTTGTTTTAATGAATGCTGTTCTGGAGCTATAGCTGTGACATGCCTTGACCTATCACATTCAAACTTGTATCATGTCCTACTTATGCACATTACTTTGATGACCTGATTCAAAACAGAATGGCAGCCATTTCAATGCTGAAAATGCATCAAAGTAAAAAGCATTTCTGTCAATTCACTACGTTTAATTACCCACCATAGACTCCGGTCAGTCAAAATGACTTTTTTGAACTGTAGACATTAATCTGCCATTCAGCCAATGATGGAGAGAGAAATTCACTACCTTTAATTACCCACCATAGACTCCGGTCATTTCAAAATGACTATTTTGAACTGTAGACATTAATCTGCGATTCAGCCAATGATGGAGAGAGAAATCTAGGTCAGGGGAAGCCCCATGACCACATAGATTTTCTACAATGTCACGTGACCAAGGTCAAGAGGGTATCGCCATCTTGCTTTGGTTCACTTCAATCTGTTTTTCTCTGCACCAAGGTGCATGGTAGCAAAATCAGTGCGATTTCAGTCTTCAGAGTTTTTTTCTGAAGTAATCTGTGACCGTTGGTAACAGTAGACGTAGTGGCTGGTATTTCCTGTTTGGGGCCTGTGTCTTTTTTTTCTGGTGACGCATTCGGCCATGTTGTTGGGTCTCTTTGTGTCAGCTTTTAACTGTAATTCGTCCCACTCATGCATGCCTTGTTCATTTTACTAGTGTGGTTTTAAAAATTGACAGAAAGAAAGGAAAGCAGTCCGGGAAGATCTACTCACCTCCAAGGTTGTCGCCCCAGAAACCGAGTCGGTCGTGCGGCAGGAAGAAAGGAAAGCAGTCAGGGAAGATCTACTCGCCTCCAAGGTTGTGTGTCAGATATCCCAATGGGTAGCCTCCAGACTGGTTTGGCTGTGGGACAGTCCAAAGATAGACCTGTTCGCCACATCCCACAATGCTAAGCTATCTGCATACGTGACACTTCTGCCAACTCCAGGAGCGTGGGCTATGGACGCATTGTCGATCCCGTGGGCCCCACATAAACACGTACATCTTTCCTCCCTTTCCGCTAATTCGATAGGAACGCACCACTTACACGCATGGAGGCTCACAGTAGACTCGCACAGACGGAAGGTTTATCTGAGCAGGCTGCCAATGTCCTGACCAGGGCGAATAGCGATTTCACCAACGCAGCCTAAGACTCTAAATGGCAGGCATACATTGTACGTTGATTGGTGTAAATAAAGGAAGGGAGATTGATCCATGCCATCCCTCTGTTGGCCAGGTAGCTGATTTGCTCGTCCATTTATTTGACGAGTTGGGCTTGTCCTATGCAGCAATTGTTGGCTAGGTCAGCCCACCATCAAGAATGCTTTGGGGACAAAACTAGCCGATTGTCCTATTATTAGAAGACTGTTTACTGCTTTCCATAATCAGAGCCCTAGATTTCGAACTAGGGAACTGCCCAATTGGAACTTGTCGGTTGTGTTGTCTGCTCTAAGCAGACTACCCTTTGAACTGCTGGTATCAGCACCACTGAAATATTTGGCGTAGAAAACAATCTACCTACTAGCTCTCACTTCTGGCAGGCGTCGCTCTGAGCTAGAGGCCTTGTTCTTCTTGGACGGTTGTGTCGCCTTTATGGACAATTAAGCTGTGCTAAAGACATGAATTGGGTTTCTCATCGAGAACCAAATCCCAGGGCACTGTGACAGTGTTTATGGCCGACTGGCGTTCTCAGCATAGGGTCTACAGAGACACCAAGTATGAGCGAATGAGGTTTGTGCGATCGTCAACTCATGAGTTCTTGTTTCAGGTGCCCCCCTCAAACACTTCTGGAGAACACATAACGTCTTTATCAATTTTTATTAGGGTGGGTCCCATTATCACGGGACTTTGATTGTTGACCCAGCCCGGACAACCACACGGATCCCTGTGCATAGGCGAAAGAGCAGTCTCAGCTACAGATTTGTGCAGAAACATTTCTCTCATCAGTGCTCCTTGGACATTCCCAGGTCACGATTTTGGCCTATGACTGACCAGAGTAGAGTCTATGGTGGGTAATTGAACGTAGTGAATATAGGCAGAGGTTTTTCCACCTATTCATACCCACTATAGACTCCAGGTCCCTCCAAACCACCCCACTTTCCTTAATGATTAGCTTTAAGTTCTTGTATATGGAGAAAACAGGGGAGTGAACATAAGGCAAGATTGCGCTGACCTCTTGATCACTTGGTCACGTGTTACGTGACGTAGAAGATAATCTTGAGCTCATGGGGCTTCCCCTGAACTAGATTTCTCTCTCCTTCATTGGCTGAATTGCAGTATTATATTATCAATGATTTTGTATCATCTTGGTCAATGTGTATTTATTATATGTAGTGTTCGTTTGGAAGAAATCTGTGTTGTGGTGCTAAATCTCAGTGATATGCATCTTCTGTGCCTGATACATGGATGCTGATGGTTGAAATAAAACCTTGAGCGCTATGTTCTGGGAGTTCTGAGTAAGACGAGATGTAAAGGTGGAGCATGTTGAATGGACTAGCTCTCTCTACAAAGGAAGGATGGAAAGCGCCTTGAGAAAACTGTGCACAAGAAGTTATGAGTATTTGGATGCGAAGGTGCATGAGCGTACTAAAAACACTATTCCACACATAGGGGGAATAGAATGCATTTAGTGGTACTGCACCAAGGACCAGCTCGAAGGAGGATGGATGGATCACCCTCTCGACTCCAGCTCCCAATCAACAACTACCCTCGCCCAACCTCCCCCTCTTGCTTCTGATTCTCTCACTTATGATACTTCTCGATCTCCCCTTCTCATTTACGACTCCCCCAACCTATCCCTGTCACTTAAAGTACCTCCTAAACTTCCTCTGCCGCTTACAGTCTTTACCATCCTCCTCATGGCATTTTCTCTTATGTATGGTTTTTCCCCCGGCCTGTCCTTCTTGTTTATGACCCTATGTGAGACTCTCTGTCTCGCTTAAGACACTTCCAGACCACCTCCACTTGCTTACAGCTCCTCTCGGTCTCTCTCTCTTTCCCGTACAGAACCTCCTGGCTACTCTCCCACGCTCACAATCACTCCCACCACCCCACCCCTCTGGATGTATACAGCATAATACTAATAATGATATTATAGATTTGATTTCAGGCCAAAAAAAATGGATATATATGATATAGACATAAACAAAGATGTAAACATTCATATGGGAAAACGTTGATGCATCTGCAATATCATTGTCACTAGTAATGGTGCCAAGACACATTTCCTAACAATTGATATATGATAATAAAGTCATAATAAAATTCTGAATACATGCTTTTCTAAACAAATGCAGAAATGTATACTTTACCGGTAAGTTAGATTAAACACCAGTAAACAGTGCAACAATACTAAAATCATATAAATATACTATAAATCATGACTTGCTTTTACATGATACTTGAGAGCACACAACACTAATATGTGAACTATATATACAATTTCCTATTCCTGTTGACAATTCACACCACAAAACAAAGTCCAATACAGCGAAGATGAACCATGAAACAACTACAAAGACCTCTGCATGCTTTTTCGCATCCACAATGAATCAACTCATGGCATGATTTGGATGATTTTGGCATGTGGTCCAATTTGGTGTCCAACCTGTCCCAGCTGACTGCTCGATCATCTGGACTTGGTAGTTCTTGAATATGGATGAGGGTTTGTCCTTGTACATGACCAGGCGGTAGGCAGCTTGTTTGAAGTGTTCCAAAAGGGAAGTCTGACTTGGTTAAACATACATCTTGTACCATGCTTGGCGATCTTCATTGACTGTGAGGAGATGTGCAATTATACATCAAAACAACGAATCCTTCCTCTGCTTAGGAATCATCCTCTGAGATTGTGACTGGTGTAGCAGAGAGGTTATGGAATGCAGATGTTATGTTTTGATCTGTTTTCTAGGTCTCAAATGCAATGTTTTACCTCTCCCGGATGAGGCAGATATACTGTGTCACATCCAGTAAAGGCATAAAAAAATGGTTCGCATTTGTTCGGACCCAGAGCAGCTAAATTCGTAGACTTGGGCAAGGTGTAAAATGTAATCAGTTATTTTATTTGTCCGTATCTTATTTTTGTAAGCGTATGAAGCATTTTCTGCATTAAATGATGTAATTAGTACGCAATTTCTAATTGATTCTTGAACACAACTACATTTCTACAACTAGATTTGCTAGTATTGAAATACAAATTCTAAGTAATATCGAAACATGCTGTGAGTATTACACTTATTGAAAAATTAAAAAGGCAATTGGTTTTGTGAAGAACGTAGAACACATGAATACCACTATTTGAATAAATTGTCTAACATCTACTAACAAACTTTTAATCAAAACAATTTCTGGCTCAAAAAATATGTAATATATTACTAGTATATGTACCAAATGTTATGCTTCTATCATAATTTGAATAATCGTTATGACATAGAGGGCGCTGCTCAATTACTACTACCGGTATACCAGAAAATGATCACCAGTCTAGGTAGTACAGTTGTGCCCAATAATTTCATGTTCCACTCAAAAGTGCATAATGTTTATAGTCTATGGCGGATTAATCTGCTATTTCATATATATTAAATATTTGGCCAAAAACATATTTTTAACTGAAATGTGTAATATCTTAAATTTTGACGACTCGTGATTAACATATGCAATGTATTCCATCAATATATTACAGTTTTAATGATTGTTTCTTTTTCAATTTACAAATTGTTGATAAAAAATGTTGTATTTTTTCCACCCAAATATCAGTCTTTGAAGTAGAGATTTGAAGAGGGCTCTTATTTTATTTTTATTTTATTTTGATAAGCACATCAAACTCTACATTCTCTCTATGTACGTTTGGCAATTTATTTATTTATTTCATGGCTATTGAGCACCACTCTGATCACTGTTTGCAGTTATGTTTTAAATACAGTACAAGTCTATGGTCAAAATAATATACTAGTCAGTATATTTCAATGACTTAGAGCTGTGCTTTTCATATAGTAAATATGGTCTCCACCATTTGTACTTCATGCCTCAAATATTCTTAGCACACGGAATTTATTTCTAACTTTTTTTTTTATTGTAATTGTCAGTAATGTTATTTCATCAATTGTTTCGCGAATTGTTTTGCTATTTTTTAATAAATATTTGTTCGTTAACTGCACCGGCCTTGGACTAACCTTCAATTGACCTAGGGAGCGTTCTTATGTGTTAATGCTCCCTAGGCTCCCCGCAATCTTACGTTCTGCTACCCATCGTAATGAGGATAATGGTAAACCATGAAAACGTCGCTTTCTTCAACGAGCTCGTCATCAGAGGAATACTTTTAATAATATTTATGTGAGTATTGAGTTATTGTTGATGTTAATTTCTAGTATTCCATACATGTCATACTCAACAACAACGTCAACCTGGCGATAAGCGCTGGACTACTCGATCGGGTCACTGCCGACCAGACCAGTTCGATTTAATCTTATGCTCCCATGTTTCAATGATAGACCAAACACCGTGGTGATCAGACGTATATGTAATCTACAGAACCGGGCTACTTTGAGATTTTGAGGTGGGCAATATAAAATTCCCTTACATTTGAAATATTTCAGAATTGGCACCCCCCCCCCCCAGATTTCATTGGTTCGTTTCGTCCCTTAGCTTATTCGTATGTTCATGCATTAGTATGTTATTGCTGTCATTATTTGTTGTCAAATTTCATTACAATATAACTATCATATTCTGAATGATTTAGACTGAAGAGGTTACTTGTACACTCTCCGCTAAAAATGACACTCACAATTTAGTGTGACATATAATGTATGGTTCAGTAAACTTTCCAAATTGTGCACCAAATGTCATCAATTGAATTTATGTGTGTTGAAAAATTATAGTTCAAGAAAATCACAAATTATTTGCTCTTCTTGGCTTCATATTAGCTATATCTTTTTCTTTCATCTTCAGTTTGATATGATATTATTTGTTTGTTTTTTCTATTTCTTCGATTTCTATTTCTATTTCTTCAAACACAGAGTAACTGATGATATGAAGCCATTTTTTAGAGTTATTCAACCAGAAGAGATGTGGCTCTATAAAAATCCCTTCGTAGAGAATGATCAAGCTCCTTTTGAAATAGTTTTGGTAAGTAAGCATTATCCTCTTGGATTTACATGGAATGTATTTCTGGTAGTTAGATGTTTTAAACTAGCCCTCTGTCCATAAATTTACTTATGCCCATTTTTGCCCCTTTTTCTGTGAGATTTGTGACTTTTCATCACTTTTTTCATAATTTGTTTTTGCTTTGATTTTATATGAGCACAAATAGAGGTAGCATTTTTAATTTACCCAACCTCAAGTGTTGCACGTATAGGTATTTTGCTACATTGTATGTCACATGTAGAATATCATCCAAGCATACCAGAAACCATAAATATAGTGATCCCTCTAAAAATAAATTTATCCCATAATCGTATGAGGGTTGGTTTAGTAAGCAGTAACAGCAAATCTGTATTCAAATGAAAACTCACAAATTTAAATTACAATGTTATTTTTTACAAGATATCAAATTCTTGACAATACTATATCATACTTTAATAAACATGAGATCACATTGACAAGTTGTATACATTTTTTTTTTTATCTAACATTTAGGGTACTTATATCCAGAATGTCAATCTCATTCATAAATTATATTTTGTGACTTTTTGGGCAGATTTTTCTTTTTTTAATCTCCACCTCTGTGATGTTGCTAGATTGCTGCTAGATTTTATCCTGAAAGAAAATAAATTTATGATTTCATTGACAGAATTGTAGTTCTCATTCAATATTGTTTGTCAGGATTAGGAGACCTTACTAAATGTAGAACTAATGTAATCATATAATGCAATCAGAATCAGAAATGAGATGAGGACAACGTGTGCAGAAAATATAATTTTTCTCCCAAACTGCATTACTTTGCTGTGATTATCAGTGATTTGTTGTGGATTCCAAGGAAGTTTATAGCTTGAACAAAACCCTTGAGAAATTATTTCAATATCACAACAGTTATAAATCTGTCTGTCGTTACTTTAGTTTTTGTTTATTTATTTATTTATTTGTCAAACTAACTACTTGATGAATATTCATAAAATGCATGGATTGACTGGAAGTTCATTATTGTTATTATTTTGTAGCAATACCAGTAGATTTGCTGCCACTATAAAGCAGAAAACATGGAGAAAAGTTCACAGCGAATGAAAGTTTCACAGTTACTGGCCCCTGAATCTGCATAATTTAATATGTCATTCTTGAAATTCCTTTCCACAATTTCATATGACAAAATAAGAATGAAATTTAATTTTAATCCATCAAATATTATTGTATTGTTAAGCGACACGATTGGGTGAACTGACAGCGGAATGTAGAAGTACATGTACTAGATATGTTGCACCCTAACACGCTTTAGCATACAGAGCAGATAACTATGTCCTAACAAAATTGTCTTATTTCGATATTGAAATCTGTTGTTATGGACCATCTTATTTTATGCATATTTTAGTATTAAATGCTACCATGTAATTGTCATATTTCCTTTTTTTTTTTGTCCCTGAAAGACGATTATTAATTCTTCTTTCTGGATTCCTTTTGTCCACTTCCCTTTATGTCTCTAACATTTTCTCAGAAATTCTGCAGCAGATATCAATGAAACTTAGCAGGTTGAACAAGTCTCTGTTGAGTACGCACATAATTTTTTTTCCAGATCTGAAAATCCTAAGTGGGTCTTTTTCATAATTTTCATCCAAAATTACCTCTCCCTACTGCACTGAGAGAACAACTGAGCATGATCAAAATAAATAATTAGCTTAGATTGTAATGCTAGGGTTTTTAGTGATGTAATGACCTGGTCATCCCCTTGATCTGAATCAGTGACAGATGGGTCGCACCATTACCAATCTCAGGAGAAAATGTATAGGGGTGTTAGGGCTACATTTTGATGGGAATTATAGTGGTGATAATGAAACAAACCCAGGTCCTGGTAATATACAAAGACCTGAATTAACAAAGAAGTCAAGTTGTTATTAAAGGTACATCAAGGTTTACTCAGATTTATGAATGCAGTTTCTTGAGCATGTATGAGACATAGTTTGGTTTCACATGTGTACTCTAAGATTTTGGACCCGGGTCAATGAAAGTTTTCAGTTATCAGATTAAGAGAAATCACTTTATGATGAGTTGTACCCACATAGAGTACATATGAAATCAATTGTTTATGGAAATGTTCCATGTATTATTTTAACATGAGTATTTTATAATTAAATAACGAGGACTGTGACATTCATGTCTTGTTTAAATAGCTTCTCCTTTATTCGTTTTCGAAAACAATATTGTATTCATATCCATGGTAACAGGGTCTTGATCATAAAAATTCACTGGTATTAATAATGCTATTTTATAAATACTAATATTTTTATCTGTCTACTTTTCAGTGTATTGCTATATTTCTACCATTGGGCGTTATTGCAATATTGTTCATCTCACAAAGAAAAAAAAACGATGCCATTCAGAGCTTTCTAGGTAAGTATTGTATTTGATTTGAGAGTGTAATTCAACTGTTTCTTTAGGTTCAGACCATCATTAATATATTGATATCAATAATATTGTCATTTTATCATTGCATTTCATTTCATCATTACAGAATCATATACATTATGCTGGGTTTTTATGTTACAACTTATTTTGACATTAGACACAACTTTGTCACATGCGCTATTAATAGAGAAAATATTATATAACTAAAGATTTGAATGTTGGTAATTCTGTACACAGCTCTTTCTCTCGCTCTCTGTTTAAATGCTGTTATTACAAATAGTGTAAAGCTGACAGTTGGCAGGTAAGTAGATTCCTCATACATCTGTGGTTTTATAACACAACAAATGTAGCATGCATATAATCTAGGTAGAAAGGAGATGGAACTCATGGGAGGGGGTTCTTTGCTAGAAATTTGAAATAACACAATTTCATGGAAATGTTGAAGGTCTCTGTAGTTGAGACATGTTCTTTCAGCTTGAATTGTATCTGATTTCTGCTATGATGAGTCCAACTTAATAACTCAAATGCTATTGACTTCAGCAAGACAGTCCATTACAAATTTTTCTATCCCATCATTTCATCATGTATTTTTGGATGCAAATATAAGTTGTTTTTTCCAGGGCTTAGAATTAATTTAGTCTTTGATAACGATAAAAGTTCAAATGAAATCTCAAGTGGTGTCTGTACTTTCTGCTGTTCACAATAGACCATGTTCACTTCTTAAAGTTGGATCTTACACTGATAATTTTCACAAGATTCAAGTTTAATACGAGTTTTTGGAATTTGATTGTTATTTGATCACAGGTACAATTGGCTCTTTGACAGGGTGTACATCTAGTGAATACCCTATCCTGGCATAGTTTTGGTCATATAGTGATACGATCAAGCATCTACTTTAAAACGGGGGAGTTGTCCCCTGCGCATGCGTCATATGGCCATAGTGTGTTGTTGTTTACAAACAAGTGTCTACGTACCAATGAGCCCTTGTGTCCTTAGTGTGTATTGTTATCGTCGCTTGGGACTCAATTCCCGCGCGTGGGCAGGTGACGACCCTCCCGCTTCAATATGAAAATTGATAACACATCAGCTGCTGACACCATTATATACCATTCATATTGGCTATCCATGGAAGCTTTCAGTACATGTTGCATTAAACAAAATTATGCACTCTCAAATATTTTGTCAAAACCTGTTTATGAACCTTTATACTATCGGTAATACATTTTATTTCTAGGCCACGACCTGATTTCTTCTTTCGATGTTTTCCTGATGGTCACATGACTGATAATCTAGAGTGTAATGGTGATGAAGAAGTCGTGATTCAAGGAAGAAAAAGTTTTCCCAGTGGGCATTCATCATGTAAGTTAGAGGAAAATGTTGTCCTCTATAGTTGATCTGTAGTTTACTTTTGTTTTTCCTATCATTAACAAATCTAAAAACGTAACTTAATTGTCCAGATTTGTTCATTGTTTTCCAAAACTGTGTGTACATTAGCTGCTTTCATTCTGCCCAGGGCCAATTACTATTTCTAAAATTTACACTTAAATTAAAAATGTATATTACAAAACATACAAAACAATAAAAAATGAAATATGATGTGATTTTTCATTTTGATAATACAGTGGTCTCTTGCTAAGTGGTGGGTGCCGGGATCCAAGCGAAAACTATGACTTATCAAGGATCCTGACTTATCGAGGGGTCTTGTGGGGGGGGGGGGGGTTATGCATTGAGAATGGATAGAAAGCACACACATTGGTTTATTTATAGTACGTTTTATTGGACAACATCCCGGCATCCATGTCCACATGGATTCAACTCATTGCAGCAAGTTTTTTAGAGCTTTATCAAAGGGGAACAGTACGTAAAGTAACTATGTAAAGTTGCACCTCCATACCTTTGTTAACATCTTGAGGCAGGCTGCCGTCACCCTCTGTATCTCAGTAATTGACAGCCAATAGGTGTTAAGTTGTCTCCTCCTAAATACACAATGCTAGGAAACATTAGTGTTTCGACTTCAAAACTGCCGGCAAAACACAATAGAATTTTGGGGAGAAACATTGGAAAAAATAATTTGATTTGTCATTAATATAACAGTGCCTATGATTTTCTCAATTTTGTCATATTTTAGAATTTAACAATACAAGACTGGATGTCATGCAGTGAGTGAATTGACTCCTAATTTCAGCTTATAGCTTAATAGAATAAACGTGATATTTGACAGGATGGTCTAGTTATTTGAAAAGCTGAAAAAAATAATATTTTTAGCCAAATTAGATACTGTAATTGTATTCCATGATGAAATCAACAGACCATACATGTCTCTGTCAATGCATTCCCCTCCTCATATGACGTCACTAGTTTTGGTTAATTTCTATAAACATTTACCATATTTACATGTACTTATGTAAATTACAGAGGTTTTTCCATGCTCAAAATAAATAATATTTTATTGATTGAATATACAACAAATGCAATTATTGGTTTATACGCTTTTCAGATGAAGATGTTCTTTTAATAGAGCAAATACAGTACATGTTTTTCAAAGTTATATTCATGTTGTAAAAAGTTAACATAATCACCAAGTTTAAATTCACTTAGACTTCAGTAATTTCACTCGCTAAGGGACTCTTGTAATTTTGCTTACAATATGGAGGTCAAAAAGTATTGGATTCTATATAATTGACAGATCTTGTTTTCACTATTTCAGTTTCTTTCACGGGCCTTGGTTTCACTGCCATGTATTTAGCAGGAAAGTTACATTGTTTTCACCCGAGGGGACGTGGTGTGGCATGGCGGCTCTGTGTACCCATTATACCACTCCTTGTTGCTACTTTTATTGCAATATCAAGAACACAAGACTACAAACACCATTGGCAAGGTAAGCCGTTGCACATCTAAGGAAGAATTATGCAAATTTGGTACAAGGTCTATGAGGTTCAAATTCATGCAAAATAATTAGGTAACTTGCATAGTATTTTGTTTTGGATTAAATTGTTGAATGATCAAACCTTTACACTGTTTGAGTAACTATGGTAGTTCGATATTCAATGACAGTCATACTCTCAACACAACAAATCCATTCCCTTCATTTTTAATGGCAATTGAACCCAACCAGCCAATCAAAAATCACAGTGTGCTGTGTCATCATTTGAAAACATTTTAATGTTATTCCATCGGCCAATAGAAACATTTCATTTCAGTTTGAATTATGAAATTTATAAATATTCATAAAATTGAAGGGAATGAGTTTGTTGTGTTGATAGTAATTATTCTAGTTTGTTATAAACAGAAAGGGAAGCTATTTGGTATTTACAATGTAAAAGTTTGCCTATTTGGCAGGAGGTGTTGCAAATATACTAATTTGTCATAATACATAATATAGTATTTGCTCTATAAGAAGCACATCTCCAATAGAAGTGCATATAAACCAAAAATCTATTTTTTTGGGATACTGAATCATTAAAATATTAGTAATTTTACTGATATATAATGATTTCAACTTGGATTTTAGGTTGTATTTGTGGAAACTGGCATTCTAATACATTTTCAGGGGTCAGAATTTACCTGCTGTGTGAGGCTTGGCGTGTCCATGATGACATGTTTTTGTTTAGTATCGCGCGTTTAGTCCAAAATATTTAGGAACAACATGTGTATGATGCATAAAGTCATGAAAGGCAAGTCATCGTCAGTGACTGTCAACATTACCGGTAATGCCAAATAATTATTTACACTTATGTGACAGACATGATAGAGAGTGGAGCAAGTTTATTTGTGTGATTCATTCTTTTATTATGCCCATGACATTCGTAATGCATTTCTAGCATGAAAATGATGAGCAGCCATCTTGAATCTGATTCTGAAACAGATGCATGTACAAATGTGTTACATGATGTATGTGTAAAGTCTGAACATTATCAGTCTAGCCACATGGTTAGCGATATAGCAATAAAAACAGCATTTGTTAAAGGCAAAATGACCATCAGTCAGCCATTTTGAATTAAATCGAGGGGGGGTTGATGTGCATCAAGAAAATTCGTCCATGCATGACCAAGATTACATTCCTGAATGGCAGAAATTCTACGTCCTAATGGGGAGTAAAAATGATTAATCAGCGGTTATTTTAGAACAAAAACGCTAATTGTCGTGATGTTTGTTGCATTTGCAAACTGCTGAATAGTACATTTTACAACTGAATCTTGTGGTAACATCAAATATGTCACAAAGAAGCCAGTACTATCCAGTACTTTTACACTGATTATTTTGGTTTTATAGTGTGTGTTAAAGATACCTCGAGGGGTAATTGTACAATGAAGTATGACCCTCTATTACAAGAATTTGATATGTACTGATGAATTAATTCTTTGGTTAATTTCAGATGTTCTCGTGGGTTCTATTTTAGGATTGATCATAGCGTACCTCTCATATCGCCAGTACTATCCACCATTGGATTCCCCTCAGTGTGATTCACCGCACATTGATATCATCGAAACAAACACAGAGACAACAAATAAAGAATTACAGACTGTGAAATATGTTTAATTATAATCATATGACAGTTTATCTTAATTTTAACATTTCCACAATGATTCGTGGCAGCTTTGCCTCATGGGAAATTTCTAATGTACAGTTACTGATCTTCCCAGGAGGGATGGCTCAGGTAAACAGACCAAAGAGAAGGTATGACACTGACAGGAGTACGACCACAGGTATAGCTAAACACTTTGATTTCAAACAATGTAAATTTTGAATAAACTGGTATAATGATGACCAATAGTTTTAGCATTTGAAGTGCAATATTTGTTTCTAGAGCATGACAATTCTCGATTCCCAAATTACCGTCAGACGTGATGTATTAATCTATTTGCGCATACGTAACCTACCTAGCAACGGACAAAAATATAAAAAGTCACAAGAGCACCGGTTGACATGCAGCCTTGAAGAAGTCAGCGGCTAAGTTAAAAAAAAATGTGCCTAAGCTGATTTCATTAAAACTTGGTATTGACATCACTGGTGCATGTCGTTTTGTTGGCTAACTGACTGCCATTTTTATTGATGCTGTAGACGAAGACAAGTGCAGATTATATAACTGATTGTCTGTTTTACATTTCCCACTTATTCTTAAAAACTGCTAGCCCTGCATTACTTTATATCATTTATATTTCCCTAATTTTGATGAAAATATTTGTTAAAAACTGCAGGTCCAATTGTTTTGATATTATACATAACCTCAGGTTTACCTTTCAAATTTGTTCATACGTGACTATATCTACAAATCTCTAATTTTGATGAATATTTTTGGTAAAAAGTTTTTTCATCTTAAAAAATTTAGTATTTAGGCATCTCAAGTGGATTTCTGTAAATTAGTTACTAGTAATTTTATGACATTATCTTCAAATCTCCAATTTTGAATAAATATTTTTGCTAAAAAGTGATATTTTCAACTTCTTGAAAACCACAAGTTGCATTGCTTTGATATTGAATATAGATAAGTACTTATCTACTTTATACATCTTAAAAATTGCGGTTTTATGCTCACCTAACAGGATTCTTGTTAAATATGCTAATCTTAAAGCGACAATAGCTTTGATTTTGAACATTGTTTGTTTAAATATAAACACATAAATATGGCCAAATCTTACAAAAATATTGTTTTAGAATCAATTTGCATGGGCAAAGTGACCATAAACAAGGCTAATGTCATTTGAGATACAATGCAGAAACTAAGGGTTGATTACTCACAATTTCTATAGTACTGTGCATGTTGTGCCAAGATCCCATAGAGGATACAGTAACTGATTTCCAGTACTGTGCAGAGGATGCAGTCACTATTAAAATTCTATAGTACTGTGCATGTTGTGCCAAGATCCCATAGAGGATATAGTAACTGATTTCCAGTACTGTGCAGAGGATGCAGTCACTATTAAAATTCTATAGTACTGTGCATGTTGTGCCAAGATCCCATAGAGGATATAGTAACTGATTTCCAGTACTGTGCAGAGGATGCAGTCACTATTAAAATTCTATAGTACTGTGCATGTTGTGCCAAGATCCCATAGAGGATATAGTAACTGATTTCCAGTACTGTGCAGAGGATGCAGTCACTATTAAAATTCTATAGTACTGTGCATGTTGTGCCAAGATCCCATAGAGGATATAGTAACTGATTTCCAGTACTGTGCAGAGGATGCAGTCACTATTAAAATTCTATAGTACTGTGCATGTTGTGCCAAGATCCCATAGAGGATATAGTAACTGATTTCCAGTACTGTGCATGTTTTGCCAAGAGTAGTCAAATTATACTGATTGTCCTGCATCTCGACTTAGAAGTCATCATTGAAGGTTTCAGTCTAGCAGGCATGCATGATCTACTAAATTTGACTAAATGACTGCAACATGTCTTCAGATCTCTTAGGATCAGCAACCAATCGTTATGTGTGTTGAGAGCTGCCTATTGACTTTCATCGTCATTTGTTCAGATGTACCTAAAGAGGCAAGGCACACTGTTTAATTAAAAAAAAGACTCCACAGCCCACATACATATATCATACTGATCAAGACGCTGATATAGTACACAAAACAATTCATTCAAGTATTTTATTTTTTTCAATATTGGCAAATTTTCTTTTTTACAAAATAATTACTTTCTTTAAAATGTTTTTAAATAAAAATGCATTTACAAGTTCGGGCACTGTTACAACTATTCTACGACTGATGTCTATTTTAGAAATCTGTACAACAAATATTTTCATTATTAAATATTTACATCAAATTTTTGTTTGCATTCTTCTTCTGTTATGTAATTTGACCCAACCAGTTTGGCATATAACCTGGATGGATGGATATAAAAAAAACACAAAGGCAGAATCTTTAATGAGCATGTATTCATTGTGAGTGTATAGTGTACATTATTTCCTCAAGGTGTGAAGATTTTCCAGAATCCCACTATGTGCATGCAGAGTTTCAATTAAGAGCCCAAAATACAGTAGTATACGATTTGTAGTATTGGGTAAAAGTTTTGATATGATGAGTGTGTTTTAACACATGCATCAAATATTTTTTTATTTTTTTTTGGACCTGTGTATTTATCAAAACTCGTATTGCAAAACAAATGCAAACAACTGATTGCATTAGGAATCTATTACCAGTTGAGTAATTCATGGTGCTGTGCAATATGAATGTCTGTATTATGATTCAATTTCCCCAGACATAATTCAATTACAATTTGTGGCTGTTTGCAGAGTTATCAATACTCTAGTTTAAGCACAGTCTCTCAATTCAGGAACTGTGGATTAGACAAACATTTTCAACAGCCTAATATTTGTGAAATACTCTCAACATTTAGTACCACAGACCAGATAATTAGATATCCAGTATTGACATGAATATCTGCAAAAGTAAGGTATGTATTCATGTACACACTGTAAACAGTTTTGATGCTTGGATATTTTTGTGACTATATCCTTTTGTTATACAGACATGTGCCATAATACTGGGATTAACAGTAGCAGGGTTTGGAATTAACAAAATCCCAGTGTCACATATTTTACAAGGCATCTTCATTTGAACATTCAATTTATAACATGTGGTTATGACTGAAATTTTCCCTGGGCAGATTTAATGTTTTCACAAAGTAGTTTCACTGACTATCCTTGTAATTTTGAAAAAAAAAAGGTATAATAATATGGTTCTTGAGAGAATAGTGTTCATAGGGACAGTGTACAGTCATATCAACTACTACTTCATGTCAGCTGATACTTCTGGTATACAATCTTTAGATGCACTTTACACTAACCTCACAATAACCATTGTACAAACTTTGCCTTCATTTAAAAATGAAAATCTGCATATACATAAAAATAATATGGTTCAGAAAAAAATATACTAGAGACAGTTGTAATCCTGTTTATAGCATTCTAAAAATGACGAGGATGTTATCTACACCGCATACAGTTGTAATCTTGTTTATAGCGTTCTTAAAATGACAAGGATGTGATCTACACCGCATTCAGCATACCTGCTAAGATTTCTTCAAAGAATGGAATACTGAAACTAACATCTGATATGGATTCAAATCTTAGATTGCATAACATGTGATTTTTTTTTTAAAGTATAAAAAAAACTCAATTGAGTACATGGTATGACACAGCAGACCCTGGTTTATATAGGAATAATATACATACAACATTCCACCATTATTTGTATGCTTTTCATTAATTTGCTCACGATAGATTTTAATAAAAACATGATAACTGCAAAAATGTGTGCTATATATAAATTTGTCTTTTCTGCACTTGTTTCTGTTTAATTTTAAAAATCAGATTCACCATAAATATTTAAGTACAATTCACTTTATGTTTTTATATAAAAACTCTGTATATATTACAAGCAAAAAAAATTGCGTCCTGACATCACTGAAAATTCACTACGCTGTGTTTAGAGTTGAATTCGCAAATGTTTATCAGAGAATCTAGGCGGGGGCGAGAATGGATGGCTTCAAATGGCTGCTGCAAATTATTCTTGCTGGAAATGTCACAATTGAGGCAAGGGGTGCTCATGACAAGTCATTGTGAACAGTGAAGTTTCCACAGCTACAAAAATTGTGTGATATTTACAAACATATATTCCAATAACTTCTTCTAATCTATCCCTGAATAATTTCTATCAAGTTTCAGACTGGGAATATCTACCATATGCAAGGTGCTTTATTTGCGTATTGGTAAGTGTTAACTAATACTGGTAGTGTTAATTCTAAAGAACAGTTATTGAAAGACATCCAGGTTGAAACCAAGTGGCATGTGAACCCAAGGGTGTGAGAACCTGAGAATCAAAGCAGAGTTATGATAGTAATATTTATATCATTTCAGTGATGCAAGGACTTGTTAAGTATGCTACACACAATTTGTACCATTGGGTACAGGTCTGTGTGGATGACCTTTCCGTTGTCTACTTGTATTTTTATCTTTTCCTTCTGAGCCTTTCTTTGGGTTTACTTGCACTATTGCACTGCCTACTATAAGACCATTATAACCAGCTGGTGCATAACCTCCTTCTGAAGCTGGCAGCCTCATGAGTAAAGATAAGACGGCTGCTCTGCCACCATGACACGGTTCTATCGATATGGCAGTGGCCGAGGTCTACAGGACAGATAAAACATTGTACACTCAGTGAAAGAGTCATTAAACATTTACATTGGTTGAAAGGGAGTGTTGGGGATATAGGCACCTACTTCGAGTGCATTGTGGGTATACATGAACTTACCAAAGGTTTAATAGGCAAGTTTGATGCAGGTGTATTGTGGGTATACATGAACTTTACTGTACAAATCTTCAAACATTTAATTTTCGATACTCATTATTTTTTGTTTGTATAAAGTGTTTGGATACTGTGTATCAAACAGGGTTGTGAGATCTGTTTTAATACATTGATTCAATGCCTAATTAATATTCATGAATAAATTTAATAGTGAACCTGTATAGAAAGGCCACCTGTCTAGAAAGGCCAAAATCTCGAAGTCCCCTGGGTGGCCACTATAGACAGGTTAGACTGTATATGTAATCACCCTGGGTTTAGTTGATGAGTTGTCAGCAGGTGTATTGTGGGTATATATGTACTCACCCTTGGTTTAGTTGACGAGTTGTCAGCAGGTGTATTGTGGGTATATATGTACTCACCCTTGGTTTAGTTGACGAGTTGTCAGCAGGTGTATTGTGGGTATATATGTACATACCCTGGGTTCAGTTGATGAGTTATCAGCAGGTGTATTGTGGGTAAATATGTACTCGCCCATGGTTTAGTTGATGAATTGTCAGCAGATGCATTGTGGGTATATATGTAATCACCCTGGGTTTAGTTGATGAGTTGTCAGCAGGTGTATTGTGGGTATATATGTACTCGCCCATGGTTTAGTTGACGAGTTGTCAGCAGGTGTATTGTGGATAAAAATCTACTTACCCTGGGTTCGATTGACAAGTTGTCAGCAGGTGTATTGTGGGTATATATGTACATACCCTGGGTTCAGTTGATGAGTTATCAGCAGGTGTATTGTGGGTAAATATCTACTCGCTCTGGGTTCAGTTGAGTTGTCAGCAGGTGTATTGTGGGTATATATGTACTTACCCTGGGTTCAGTTGATGAGTTATCAGCAGGTGTATTGTGGGTATATATGTACTCGCCCTGGGTTCAGTTGACCAGTTGTCAGCAGGTGTATTGTGGGTATATGAGTACTTACCCTGGGTTTAGTTGACGAATTGTCAGCAGGTGTATTGTGGGTAAATATGTACTTACCCTGGGTTCAGTTGACAGCAGGTGTATTGTGGGCAAATATGTACTTACCCTGGGTTCAGTTGTCAGCAGGTGTATTGTGGGTAAATATGTACTTACCCTGGGGTAAGTTGACCAGTTGTCAGCAGGTGCATTGTAGGTAAATATGTACTTACCCTGGGTTTAGTTGACAAATTGTCAGCAGATGCATTGTGGGTAAATATGTACTTACCCTGGGTTTAGTTGACAAATTGTCAGCAGATGCATTGTGGGTATATATGTACTTACCCTGGGTTTAGTTGACAAATTGTCAGCAGGTGTATTGTGGGTAAATATGTACTTACCCTGGGTTTAGTTGACGAATTATCGGCAGGCGATTCTTCTTTCTCCAACTCAACAATAGTATAAGCAAAAGGTCTGCTTGCAAATCGTGCCATTTCAACCACATGTGCCTGAAAGGAAATCATAATAAGTATTTGACATGCATTCTTTCTAACATAGACAATGTCCTACCTGATAAGCAATAGTTCAGCCATACCTATGTTTTATCAAGAAGTATCATGTAAATACCGTAAACCGTTAAATTTTCACTATGAGCAATTTTCATGATTTCAGTATTGTACAGCATTTGTGAAGACAAACTTTGATGAAAGTCACAAAGATTCTAGGACTCCAGAGAAATTTTAATTGCTACTAATTTGAAAATTTTCACTGACTCTTGAAAGTCATGACATTTTTTATCTCTTGTGAAATTAAAGTTTTTGACAGTATGTATTTAATGCAATTGCTCGCAGTGCACCAAGTATGATTTTACTGTCTTCAAGTGAAATGCTTTTTTATCATTTATAAACATTTAAACAAGCATAGTACTTGTCCAAGCGATTTAGCAATAGGCAACTCACCAACCCGCATTGAACCAGTGTGGTGATTTACGGTTCAACCCCACAACATAATGAGGGAGGCTGTTGTGGAGGCCACCTGCCAGCAGTGGCGTGAAAGGCTGAGATGAAGATGATGATGATGATAGTACTTATAAACTTAGCACACAGTTACCAACAAATATGAAAATTGCTGCGTTTTTGACATAACTGAAGCAGCAAATGGATAACATTTGTACATCTTCTCAGACTAGAGGCCATACTTGCAACTATATTGGTGAAAGCAACAACCTGAGCATGCAAGTAGAACATATTTTTTTCCACTGATGTGTGCCCCCCCCCCCTCCATCAATATCAAACCTGCAATCTATTGCTCTAGGTCTAAGTACAACCATTACTATTTCTAGAAACACCAATTCTGATTTAAGTTATCAAAGTTTGATGACTCTTACCCGTCTACGCCTATAGGCATCATATTTCTGTTTTATTTTCCATATGATAGCAGCAATGAGTAGTAAGGACAGGAAACAACTAAAGAATGTCACAAAAAACTGAAGCAAGTCTAGCATCATTACAGGTCTCCACGAAAACGAAATCTAAAAAAAAAAATTCAGGATGAAGATTAGTAATTATTTATAACTGTAGGAAATTTCCATCATAATGATTCACAGCTGATTACACCCAGATTCTAATCATAACAATTATTATGAAGGAATTGATTCTGGTGATGTTTTTGGACATTTCATATTTTCTAAATATTTATACAAACAAAATCACCTAAGTAATTTTTTTATTGTTTCTCTATTTTGTGTAGTACTTTGGTCTTGCACACCATTTAGAGGTTATGTAACTATTAAAATTGTTGAATACACAATCCAAGATAGATGTTGTGAAATATGTGAATAAAATCAGGATCAGTGCAAGATGTACAAGGCTCTATTAAACATAAACATCTGACACTGAAAACATCATAAAGACGAGTTCGAAAGTGTTACGGACACATTTGAATGCCTTTCTTATTTGGAAATTGGGAGCCATGTTTACGGCACATTTGAAAATATTTGTTTATTTACACAGAAGCACTAACAGTGTATGATGGTAATAGAATCCTATCACTGACCACAACAGTTCACACAGCGAGGGAAAAATTCTTCATTGCCATTTTAGAAGCTATCTTTCATTAAATTATTACTAAAAGCAAGGAAAAGATATATAATAGTAATAAGGTTATCATGAGAATACTGCAAAGTATGCACTCAGGCAGTACTGTAATACAAACCAACTTCACAATGTGTCGGCCGATACGATCACTGTACTGCCTCTGTGCATACTTTGCAGTATTCATGTAATAACTTAATAATACCGACTACACTTACTTGGAACCAGTATGGTGTTGTAAAATTACTGAGATACACAAAGAAGGTGGTGTTTTCAGAATCATTGAAGTCAAAATCTTTTTTGGAGAACACTATCTTGTATGACTTCACAACTTGTTCTTCCACTAGTACAGTCTCTTCTGGGTTGGATCCTAGAAGACATGAAGAACATTGTAACATTAAAGGGGAGGAAACTAGCATTAAAGGGGAGAGCCAAAGCTCAAATTAAAGGAAAGAAGCTTATAAGTGATTGTAATTGTACTGACAATATAATTATAGAGATACAGTCAACATATAAAGAAGAGTACTGTAAACTATTTAAGGTAGCAAACATGAAGAAAACGAGTAAAAGTTTCTAAGCATGCTACTATAACAACCTATACATCATCTGAAAGCTTACATATAGGCAAACACAGTAATGTACTAAATAGAATCATGCCTTACAATGTGTATCTGTATCATTAGCCAGCAATATTGCTGATTTTGGTATACCATTTATTATAAATTTGTGTTATAATATTAAAAGTACTGTTAGTGTTTAGTTTGTTTGATTAGAAGAATACTTACTTGATTTGTATGTGAGCATGAGAATACATGGTTTGGCCGCATTCAGATTAAACTCGATATCTCGGTTACCGGTATCAGCTGTGCATTTAAAATTAATTGCAGTGATATGTTTGTCATCAGGTTTGGAGAGGTTGAATGTGAACTGATAATTCAAGAGTAACTCATCTGAAATCAAAAAAATACACAATATTTGACAAATCAGTACCAAATATTATAAATTACCAACTCAGACCAAATAATGTATAATAGTAGTAAGGTACTTCATATCCAGCCATAACTCGATAAGTAAACAACAGGTAAAATAGGGCTCTTGAACACAAATTAGAATCTCACGTTGGACTGTAATGTACTGTAGATTATTTTATTTCCGCTTGGAATTTATTTTCACTATTTTCGCTTAAGGGGTGCTTTAGTGAAAATAAAATTCAGCGAATATACTTGTATTCCTATATTTCACATTCAAGTCATCAAAAATTGGTGAAAATAAATTCCATACAAAATACCAAAAAAAGCTTTTTCAGACAAATTTAGAGACATGGTGAAACTTAACTGAAAGCTCTCTGCAGTTGTTGTATTGAAATGGCTTTACAGGGCCATATCCTCTTTTTTTCCCCAGACATTGGGAATTGTAAGAATATACAAGAACAGATATGAAGATTGTACAATGGATGGAAGTCAGCTGAAATTACTTACAATAACATGTGCCGTTATTTGTTGGGTCTCCATAATACTTGTTATCTGAATCACACCTATATAACAAAATAAAAATATTAATTAGTTATTTGAATAAATTATATGATTAAGGTAGCGAGAAGGGTTTTGTAACGTTTTTAAATAAAACATTCTCTGTCTGTTGTCTCGTTCAGAACAGTAATTTAGGTTATATATATCAAAAGACTAAGTATAGAGGTACAAGTTCGCACAAACTGGACAGTCATTGTTTACATAATTATCACGTGACATCAAAAATGGCGAACCTTGTAAAAATGACTAAGTACGCGATTGCGAGAGCACACTGCGGAATTTCCTGGTGAAATTTACGTCATGCATTGTCCGTAATCAAGCCCATTGAAATGCGTCTCCGATAATCAAAAGAGCTATTATTCCGATTTCTATGCAGGTTTGTTTTTTTGTCCTTAAATTATTTCATACTTGGCACCTTT
This sequence comes from Saccoglossus kowalevskii, assembly GCF_978046115.1. Taxonomy (NCBI): domain Eukaryota; kingdom Metazoa; phylum Hemichordata; class Enteropneusta; family Harrimaniidae; genus Saccoglossus; species Saccoglossus kowalevskii. Next base: position 29,541,461 of record NC_140650.1, on the reverse strand, counting down.
AACAGACTATTATTCTGTGACAAAGCATTTTCTTTAAAAACCCAGACATATTTCGCACCATCATTATCTTTTGAACGATAACTGCGAGTTTGAATGTCCTAGTCCGAACGCACTTGATTTGGCGACGGTCCCAATGAGTCGTACTCGATCAAAACTTCAACTCGAGAAAAACGCGAAAAACAGTTTTGGTTAATAAAACACTGTAAATTTGCTGCATTATTATAAATATACACTTAAAATGGCCAAACATATTAACCACTGATATCATAGAACTCATACAGAGTGTCAGATAATGAATAATTTCAAGCTCGAGCGTGAAAAATGAAGAAAACTGCTGGCATTTGAGTCCGTACTCAGGAACGTTCAGGTTTTCCATTGTTATGCAAACGAACAACGAAGGATAATCCTCTGACAAACATTACTGTCCCACTGTACACGCTGACAGTTTACAAACAAGCTAATCCTTCAAGTGTCTCTGATAAGACATCTAATAAAACGGTTTTCATGGTGAAACAAAATGGCCGATGTTTGAAAAAAATTGCTGTGTCAGAGCGCGACACTGAGTGGCAGATTTTTCTTTGCCTCGTCTGTCAACGCTTTCTTTCTTTTCTTCGCCATTGCGTTAGAAAAAAAAATGTATTAGTAAAATAGAATATTGACTTGGAAAATAAAACGATTTAAAAGAAAGTTGTGCAAAGTTACAGTACTCCTTTCGCACAACCTCCCGCCCGCTTCCGCTTTCCAATCACCTTTTTCTCTCGCTTTTGCGACCGCTTGTTGAATTCGACCAGACAATTTCCGCTTTATTTTCGACCGCGCAAACCCTGAAATATCACCGCCCACCTGCTCGCTCGCGCGCATTTAAAATTCGGACTAACAGAATAATTTCCGAGGTTCACATTGTCTTATAATTGTCTTTCTGTTTTTTATAGATGTTGAACACCTGACAAAAGTTCAAATACTTTTTTGTTTTAACTATATATAATTATATGCATGCAACATGACCTTTTGACTTCGATTTGGCTTGGACTGAATATTTTATTTTAAACAATATTCTGATGTAAAATACAAAATGTATTTCAACACAAGTACGACATGGTTGTCTGGGGTTTCTTTCCTGATTGTTGAGTCTTCGCAATGTGTTTTGTATAATTATTGTTGTTTTCCCCCGATGCTGAAGGACCGTAAAGCTAAATGGCAGTTACATGCATGGGCTGAGTGAAAGAAAATATTTCTAAGCCTAAAATAAAACCTAATATTACACCTCTTTGTGTATTTGTTAATTTTACATATGTTTGTCATGACAGTATGTTTGTAAATATCTAGAAAAATCTCGTCTTTCGTTGATAATTTCGATTGTTTGTTTGGAATGTCGATCCCCGTTGGTTTCTCCATACTGAGTTTAGGAAGGGCGTCGATCAACACCATGACAATCAGCCGACAGAAGACAAACATTGACCGTAATTCATGGAGAGCATGTCCGTAATTTGTGGGCTGAAACCCCAAATAATTAATCAAGTATTATTATTTTAATATATATATTATTTTACATCGCAAACTAAACCATGCCCAAAACAGAGCTAGAGTTGCTCGCGGTGAAACAACCGCATTGAAGACGATGCAACTTCAACTAGCCATTTCTTACCTTGAAATAAAAAAAATAAAAATTCGAAGAGCATCGGGGAAAATATTAATAATCATCCTTATCAATCGCTTGCTTTATTTTATTCGAATCCATGAAATTCACGATTTTTTTTTACATTTGTTGGCAACTTCCGCGCTAAAAAAGATTGAAAATGTGGGTGTGGTTATTTTGCAAAGTCCTGTTGATAATACGGACAAATATGGTTCTGTGACCCAGTTCGTGCTCCGATCAGGTGACTCTCAGCCAGTCAATGATGTTGTAACAAAGCATATTTGACGCTAATTGAAGGGTCGTCGTACAATCCAATCACTGGCGTCGATTCACATAGTTTTTTGTGCTGTGACAGGCTTCAAAATTATTCGCTGAAAACATATATTTTGACAAACTGATGGAATTTGACCTTAGTTCAAAAAGAAAATACTAGGCTAAGATACATTAGAGCTCACGCGAATCAGTTTTCTCTGCAAGTTGTGAAATAAAGTAAACCAGAGTAGCGTCGATGATTTTCAGCCCTGAAGGACTTCCGTGTGAATCCTGAGTTTTGAATTGTTCATCGACTGGCCACCAAATAGTTATGGCTATAACTAAATTTGACACGTTTTTCTTTTAAGCCCAATAAATTATTCATACATGTCAAGCTCTGTTCGATTTTTTCAGGACATGTGGCCGTTTTTAGTCGAAAATATTTTTTGTGGGAACACTTTTGCGGTACGTATACGGTATAGACCGAGCTCATTCAATGATCGTGACTTAATTTTAAAAATTGAATGTCAAATTTTACCAGACGTGGACCGATGTGGATTCGATATCGTTATTTTTGGAATTAATCACTAACATTTCCTCGTTTCTCTGCTCTGTCAAAAGGAGTTACCTAGGCTTTTTTCACGTAACTGTCTCATTAAAATAAAAAATAAATAAATATTACATCTAGAACAAGCACCCAAAACACGTAACAAGAGGTCCCAGTTCAGTTGCTTTCACGATACAAGTGTAATACAACTATTAGATTTGAAGTGTCGTTCAGAATGTAATAATAGTTAATACTAGTTGTATGTTCACACTTTACTATCAAAACCACCATTTCGACCACCCATGTGCCAGTTTTCAGTGTTTGGGCGAGCGGTCAATGTTTTCAATGAGCGAGCGAGCGAAAAAAAAAACGCGATTAAAATGCGGTTGGTTTCCGGTCGGACAAGACCGCCTGGTCGGAAATTAAGCGATAAGCGGTCGATGTAAAAGCGGAAGGTTGGGCGAAATGAGTACTGTATGACCATGTTTTAGTCTCCGACGAAGTCTCGACTGACAACAATGCTGACAATGGACGTTAATTAAAACACGCATTGTTTGCAACTGGAAGCTTACCACCCGTTATATCAGAATCGTCAACAACAGAGTATACAGATAAGATGTTATCATTTAATTCCTTCCAAAGATAAACACTATGCAAATATCCACCAAACGGCAGTTGTAGTCTTTTCTGCTAGTGTTTTAAAACACTAATTTGAGCAACGTTATTTCGCAATTTCGATCTTTTGTAAACCTGGGGTGATGTATCAAGGTCTAAAGTAACCGTTTTATCAATTTTTGAAAAATCAAGAAAAAAGTGAAAATTTCCCTTCTCGCTACCTTAAGCCTAAAGAGAACAATGTTTATGACTATGATATCTGTATCTATGAATTGATATTTGATGTATTGTTATTGACTTTTGGGAATGTAAACTGGCAAATGCAGTAAAATTCCAGTATTTGTCTGAATAAAACACTGTCATTAAAGCCCTTCGCAAATCACTATGGGCAGAATTATAGATGTGTGGCTATTCAAATTCAGGGTTATCTGTTAAAGTGTTATTAAAGACAGTGTATAAGTGAATACAGAAAGCCTGCTTGTAAAAAGATAACAAAGGGTGGTTTCATTTACCATGACTGTTACGTAGCTTCTTGAATCTAACTAGGATTTCAAGGAAATCTTGACCAAATTATATCATTCTATAGATGTGAATTTCCAAAAAATATACATAATTTTTAATCTCTTAACAATAAAATATGCAGGTTTACTGGATCTCTCATCAGAGGTTTAATTTGCCTGTATACTGATAGAAACAATTGTTTGAGGCCCATTTATATAGTCAGAATAGATGTTTACTGGTAAATGACAATCTGGTCTTACCGATCACATTCCTTTCCTGTTATACCTTTGGTTGTACAGTGACAATTACCAGACTTGTTATCACATTCTGTGGCATGCCCATTACAGAAGCATTGTGAACAATTCCCGCCATTTGTGGGGTCGCCATAGTAACCAATAGTACACTCTTCACATTGCTCACCTGAATGAATTTAAAGAAAATTAAAATTTGTACAAATATTTTATTTTTTAAATCAACAGTATAGATTTCAGCATAAAGATTTTACTTGGGCAATCTAATCATTCTACAAATCTATCAAGTCTCAACTCTAATGCTAAAGACAATTTTTGTCCTTATTATTTAACAATGATATTGATCTAAAATTAACTAAAAAATTTCAGAAAAACGAAATGAAGCGGCAACAACATTTTGGTGGTAAAAGTATCATTTCTGATTCTAACAATGAACTTGCTACATATGTTTTAGGGGGGAAACAAAAGTACCTAGTTATTTGAATGTCCATCTTTGGTGTAACTTGGATGTTACAGTGTAATTTTTCTGAGAAATCAAGCCATTTTGATCAAAATTACAAAACAAAGTGACGTCCATCAGTAACCCAGCATAAATAATATTAACACCAAGTTTGAATGAAATCAGTACAGACATGCCAAAGAAATGGTTAATGACATGTTCAAATGTTAATTTTGGGTATTTTCAAGGGACAAAAATTATCGCCAGTCAAACTAATAAATAAATAAATGTACACACATATGTGACCTGTCTTTATATTAGGTTTGAACAAAATCAGTCAAGGCATGTCTGAGAAATGATATTGGATGGATTGAACCCTCAGCTTTTTTCAAATTACATCTACCGTAACAAGGATCAATTCCTGCCATTAGTGGCAAATAGGACAAAAAATTTAAATTAATTTTCTGATGGTGACTGGTAAAGTATAGTGGATGCTCAGTGTTGGATGTGTGGATCTTATTTAAAAGATGTATGTGTTTCACTTGAATAAGAGATGTTCTTTTTATGTTTTTTTTTTTCACTTTCTTCCTCTTAGATACACATTTGGGACACCCAGATTATTGAAAAAAAAAGGTACATAGTGTATAATAATATGTATACAATAATATACACAGCACCCACAGACAGATTCAAAGTGATGAAGTAAAAGAAGATGAGTAAGTATCACAGAGCACCAGATGGGATAATTTACAGTATATGCTAAACCATGGGAATCAGATGAGGAACACCACTACAAAAGATGAAAGCATGATGGTAGTGCTTGTTTCCATGGAAACAGTGATAGAGAAAAGCAATGATATTGTCAGAGAAGTACAGATTGTCAGAGAAGTACAGAGTGTCAAAAACTCTTTTAATGTTATGGATAACATTTCCTGCTAGTCATAAAATATAATAATTATTAAAGTCCTGATCAATATCGGCTTCTTTGAATGAAACACACTGATCAAAATCAATGACATAATCTATCATTTTGGATAAAAAATAAAAAGTTAAATGGTTAATTTGCATAAATTATGCAAATGAGACAGAGTGAGAAACAGTAAAAAATATAATGAATTAAAATAGTTTAAATTAAACTTTACAAATTAGCAAGTTAGAAGAGATGTTGTAAACAGATAGATATATAAGTTCGGCAAGGATCTTTTGGTCTTTAATAGGCCAAAAAATATACAATGTTCCCTGGAATGATACTCTCTATGTGGTGTGAGGGTATGAACACCACAATTATTCTTGTTTGATGTAAATTATAAGCGATGCAAGCACCAACCAGAAACAGATGTATGTTTTGACCTAATGTAAAGAGGTGAAAGCACTGTGTGTGTCAGTATTTAGTAGATTGGATCTATTAATCAACAGCAAAACTGTAAGAAATGGGATTATTTTTAATAGTTAATATTTTGGTTTCAAAATATCAGGATGAAATAATACAAGGCTTAGACATGCCCTTCGAACACATCAGTAGCTTGTAAGACAAAACTGAAAGCTTGTAAGTCACATAAAGTTACAAATCTTGGCACGAGTCAAACATTATTAATTTTTCATGCCTGCAGGGATTGTGCTAACTTATATAAGGAACAATCTGTGAATAGCATGGCTTGCACAAAAATTATGCTGTCATTGTAGCTTAACATGGCAAGCTCTGTACTCAAGTCTCTTGTTATTCACTGTGATTGTATTTAATCCTTCAAACAATACAAAACTTTTTTTTTAATTTTGCTCAAGATGTCGATTTTGGTACAAAAACTAAAAAAAATATTGCAGGGGAAACAAAATGACATTTAGAGGTTTGAACTGAATCATCACGGCTATAAGAGGCAAAGAAAAATCAGAAGACGTTGATACAGCATTGAATGAAGAAACAGATTAATGTTCGATAATGTGCACACACCACTGAGCTTTGCAGCTTTATTTCCCAAATCCCTTAATAATCAAGATGTAAACCTAAACAGTGACACTAAATACTGTAATGTAGTAATTACATATTGGCAACAGCCACACTTGTGAACACTTAAAGACATTGTCAGATAGATATTCCAGAAAAGTTACTATGACAGTTTTTGGGTGTGCGATGTAGAAGACAAAATCTCATTCAGACTCTTCAAAATATATTTGAAACGATACAAGTGTATCCCACAGAGGGCTGATAAAAAAGCAAGTTAGAATTATTAGTGCTGAGAGGATAGGTAGTGGAGGGTAGAAGGAAATGTGCTGAACATGCAAACTGAGTGTGAATGGAGAAAACAAACACAAAAATATACAAGACATTTTGTTGTCTGTCTGTCTGTACCTTGGGTGTCATCTTCGCAATTCTCACATATAGTCTGATTGGTGCAATTGCTGTGGCCATTGCATTGGCAAGCTATGGGAAAAAAAAGAAAAAAAAACACAACAGAATCAGAAAATAAAGTAAATGAATACAGGAATTAAATAATAATAATAGACCTACATCCAATGGACTATGACAACTGTTTGTTTTTTGAAATTAAAAATTGCATGTTTTTCACTAGGAGTTTTGGTAAGGTGGTACTATTCTTAGAAAAAAACATTGAATGAGGGGATGATTTAGAAATAAAGTATTGGGGCCAGTGTACGAGACAAAGCACTCTCTCCCCTCCTCTCTCCTCAGTGAAGTTCATAGAACAATGTTATGTGCTGGCAACAATTTGGAAGACAGTAGTTTATTATTGGAACTTTACATATCAACTGTGGACCGGGCTATTTAGATTTGTTTTGAATCTATCTCATTGTTAAGATAAAGCAGAATTGTTCATTTTTATTTGAATAAAACAAACAGTGAATTACATCGAAGTGTTAATGCCACGAGTAAAGATTAAAAGTTATGGTCAAACGCTAATTTAATGAGATTAAAATCCAGTGAAAATTTCATTATTACAAAATTGGTTGATTTTCCTGAACTAACAAAATGGACCTTTCATAACATAAATGTGATGTAATGTTCACAAAAGAAAACCAGATGATTGTCAAATGCAGGAATTGTGAATGACATTAAGGGACAAATTATCTACTTGTCACACTACTTGTAGCATAGCTTAAGGTGATAACATCTACATTAATTTTGATGGAATAAAAAAATTGCTGCTCCTGTCAGCGTGATTTTTTTCTTCTAAATGTAATCAACTGGAAAAAGGTCTACAAACAAATAATGGGGTAAAATAAATAAAGAAAAAACTACATGTATATTGTATCAAAAAAAAGCAGGGAGACAACAAAAAATGACAACAGCATGGGTAATTGTACAACGCAAGACTCAGGAAGACATCTGCCAATCTGGTAATTTATTTTGTCAGTGCAAAGTTGGAAAACTGAACAGTGCAAAAATAATTACAAACAGTATTTTATAAACATGCATTACAGGTAAACTAAAACAGTGGAATGTGAATCATTTAGATTTGTATTTACAAGAAATTCTTACAGAATTGTTGGTTTAAGGATGAGACCCAGGTTTGTGGTTGCTTATTTTCAAATCTGTATTTCACCATGAAGATGGCATTGACTACCTGCATGCGTGTTTCTCTCGAAAATGGACTATTTTACGTTTTTTTCACTTATAACAGACGTTTGGAAAACATAGTTATGTTGCAGACATCCTGATAAGCAAACTGGATATCAGATAGTGTCCAGATTGTACAGTGCGAGCCCTTGTTTTCTTGAAATGGAAGTCAAAAGTGAAAACTTCTCAATTTATGAATTAATTACTGTTGGTTTTTATTCTACTCAAGATTTCTCTCGTTTTAATAAGTTCATCAAATAATGCGATACATACAGTTTTTGGGTAGATGAGAATCTTCTGTGAAAAAAATTGGACTGTTCCATTGATACAGCGTCTGTTAAGACAGCTATTAAAGTATTGCGTGAAAGTGCTAAAATGAAAGGCTCAAAAAAGTAATTTCTCGTTTTCCTACTCGTCTGGAAACTTGTTTGAAGTGATTATTTTTTTTTCCATGGTAATTCACTTGGATAATACTGGTATCTTTGACATCCCAATCAATGAAAATAAGCATACTGTGATGGATATTTTAGGCGAAATGCAACAAATATAAACGTAAAATGTAATGAATACGTGAGATCAAGCCAAAAGCCATGTTAGTCTTTGCATAAGTGATGAAAGACATCATAACAGAGCTCGATCTGGAAGTTCTATCTAGCCCTCAGTCCTCAGCCTTGGTCATATCCAATGAAAGTTCAATGGTTGCCGCACTACGATATATTACACTAAATAATTTGTACTCAAAAACAACGTAGATTTGTGTATTATTAAATTTTCTTGGATGGCATTGCTACTTTATCATCGTTATCAGTGCCCATATCAGAGTCACAACTCAACTCATAATATGAACCAGCATCAGATAATTTTAGGTCTAACTGTACCTCTGTTTTTGTTTTTTGTTTGGCGAGCCAGGTTCTCTCTTTTTACATAAAACTTGCGATATATACCTGTTAGGACTAGCTGCAGCCTTGTTGTTGATGTTATGACTGTAGAGTATGCGCAGAACTTATCAACGAGAATGTGGCAACGATTTGCATAATCCTCTTTAACTCTATGTTAATTAGTCTCATCGTTGAGCCCGCAGGAAAACAATGACACGGGTAGTTGTTTATCATCACATTTATATTAATATTTAGCACTTTTCTGAGTACAAAATTAACTATTTTGTTTTACTAGTGTGAAGACAACCTTGCAACATTTGAAAATATGCACACACAAAAATGTCCAAAAATATGAAGCTGAGTCTCATCCTTAAGTGTTATGTTTTTCTTATTTTCATTTTTTTTATTTTCACTATATTTAACAAACGCACTAAAACATTACACTTAGAACTTCATCAGAACAGAAATCTATTCATGATCCTAATTTTATCCTGCTAAATATCACCTAGTATTGTATTATTTCAAGATTAGAGCTAATTTGAGACAAGAATATTGACATTCAAGATTTAGTTTTCAAATGAGCAAAAAACATATATGCTGTGAAATTGTTTATGTTAAGCCATTATTGAGTAGCAATTCAGCTTGATACAATCATGGAAGGTACTAACGGAAGGAGCCACAACGTCTCTCATGTGGCCACCTAAGCCTTTTAACTGGCTTATTTCCTTTTGTTTCAACCCAAGTTAATCCTGACAAGGACATTGTCTAGCCCATCTTTGATGTCGATGATAGTTTGCGATTGTAACGAGTTAACGTTACCATATATGCGCATTATGAAACTACGGTCATCACACATGCGCACTCAGTTTGTTTAGGTGTGAATATTCAAAATGCGCATTTCACAACCGGAAATTCAACAGATGGACGCTTGATTTCACAGATTTCACATGTTTTAATTATTAGCAATTGTAACAAGAACATGATTTCGAGCGTCTACAACAAAAATTCCTAAGAACTTCTAAAAAATATTATCACAGAGAAAGTGTCGAGGCATGCCCTTCTTTCGATACTATCTTTTTTGGTGGTGTCCGGTGGTCGAAAATTTCAAACAGTTTTGGGCGTCAAGCCTACGCACTGACGATGGTACCATTGACTAATGCAATCGTTATTGTCACAGGCAATCATTGATTACGTCTTATCACCATTACAAATACAAAAAGATTCATGATAGTTCATCGGTTCTTCTTCAATTGATGTTACCCGGTATATCTACCAATTTTTCAATAAAAATCGCCAAGATCTCCGGAAACAACAACATTCCAACTAAACGTCATTTTCAATCTTGTGCATGCGCAGTTCGTCTATCCTGCTACCGAACATGCCCCGAATATTACCGAATGCTCAAGATTAGGGTAACCCATTGTAAGAAGGTGCCAGAGCAAACAAAAACCAATGTTTGTGAACAAACATTGACAAACGATCATAGGGTAAAGCTAAAACAATAGCATTGTGGCTCCTTCCGTTAGTACCTTCCATGATACAATGAATAATACATACCACTAAACATCAATATTTTCTAACTATTGATTGTCTGTAATTCTGAAGAGTTTTTTTGTGCATGATATCGATGGGGTCTTTATTGTATATGACCCTTTGTACTTATTTCATACATGTACATGTATATACTTAACTAAATTTGTAGCGAGCCATTAAAACCCAATAACATAACATTGAATTAACAATAATCAACATAATTTTACCACAACATATTTAAATTTGTTCAATACTGGAATGAATGACTGGAAACTATATAAAAAAAAACGTCTTTCCCAAAACATTGTAAATGGTAAAATGTGTGCAGCACCAGAGATATCCGCCTGCACACATCAAAGGTTACTTGGTAACAAATTACAACACAAACTGTACGTCTTGTTTGTTTTCTAATTCGACCTGTACAGCCAGGTTTATACTTCCTTGGCTACACAGCAGGAGGCTAAAACAACCCTGTGAGGATGATTCATAAGGTCAAAGTTCAAACAAGAATGGAGATCAAACATGGACACCCCATTAAGAGAATCTGATATAAAAGAAAGCAAACTTGATCAGTGAGTATTATTCTTGAAGCTGAAAATGAGATAAATACAGTGAGTGAATATAAAGTCATTCTCACCTGGGCATCCTATGAAGAACCATTGTCTTGCTGGGCATGTGTTATCAAGGACAGGTTCATTTTCTTTGCCTTCCATACATACACCTAGACCTGTATTACTGCCATCATCACACCAACCACATCCGGGATTCTCGTGGCAATCCTCACATGTACGATACTGAGAACAGCCGACTTCTAAATGGAGTACAATGAATACAATGTGATTAGAAGTGACATGTGCCCTCTAGAGTTGTGATAGTGGCACTTTCGGTTGAGAACAAACTAATCAAAGTCAGAGACTAAACCGTCAAGACGTAAATGGATTGAATATTATAAAACTTTAAAATTCAAGTAATATTTGAACAGTTGTAAAAATGAGTCCTTTGAGTTTCCAAACAACAAAATCAGAATACACTCTAGTAGTCTGTTAGAGAGAAGTGGTTGGAGAACCCCCAGTTTCAATTCTCTTATATATTTTTTTTTATTTCGGGTATAGGGCAACTTTAGGTAATTTGCCCATCACACAAGTTAGATGAATCCTTACCTGGACACGTGTCTTTATTATTGTGCCAGGACATACACAATCCATATGGGAATGATGTGACATATGCATTGGAATCTACACATCGCTGGGAATTAGCACACCACATACAACCATTACTAGCACAGGCCTGACAGTCGTATTGCTCTGAACACGGCGATTTACATGTAATGTTCTGATCATCTGTAAAATAAAATATGTTATACCAATGCTTATTGGACTGCATGACAAAGTTTGAGAGATATCACCAATCACCCTGTTTCTATTCAACCATTCACGCACAATACAACATACCCCAGTAGTTACCTTCATTTCTGATTCTACACAAAGTGGTTGACCAATAGCATTCTGGTTGTAGTTGACACTGCTGACAGCTGTAGTGTTTCTCACATGGGTAATCATTTCCTTCACACTGGTCATTGTCAGTAACAGGCTGTAAGTACAAAGTAAGTGAGCGTAACTAATGACACTATGATCAAGGATTTAAAGAATAAGGGTATGTTACCAGTGTTGTATGCAATGGAGATTTAATTTGAAGTCACAAAAATCATTGCAAGATGGTCACACAACTGTAATATAAATTTACATTCATAACAGGAAATGGATGTTTAGAAGATTCACAGTCAATTCATCCCAATCCACGTTCATCCCAACACATTTGTCCCACAAGTCGATTCATTTCGGCACATATAGTATACTATATACTATATACTATAATTATGAAATATGAATAACTTGATTTGACAATTGACAGATTAACGTATTGCAACGTGTGATACAATAAATGAATGGGATTCAGTCTTCGAGGTGCTGTCGTATGTAAGATGAACACGATTAGATGCAGTTTGTTGTTTGGATCTTGTTGTGTCGAGCTAACCTAATATATTGCACAAATCAACTTTGGCACAAATTAACTTGTGAAACGAATCAACAATCCACTGTTTGGACAGTGCCTAGAGGGCGCTTCCACATACCATAGTGACTTGTGTATTACAAGGTATTGTACTGATATTGCCAGTCTACATGTTGCCACTGTGCCTTATGCAGGTTTTTTAATTTTATTTCAGACTTTGCTATTTAGTAGTGAATATTTTGTAGAAGTACAAGTTATTTATTTTTGTAATTGTACTACTGTAAAATCTGTATTAGAAGCCGTAGCTTCTATTAAAATGATACAATGAAATGAAAGGGATGCGACTTCTATTAGAGCATCTACACATATAAGAAATGGTGAACTTTTCATTCTCAGTTGTTCAAAAAGAAAGAGTGCGACTTCTATATACAGATTTTACGGTATTTAATAGCTGTGAAAATCTTTCACTCATTTATGCACACGAAAAAAACTTTTTAAGTGTCCAATGTGTTCAATGTCTTTGTCAGAAATATCATGAATATACATGCATACTTTTATCTCATAAATTATTGTCATGGTAATATATGTCATCATGTCAATGTATCCATTTGTGTACAAAGAGTTTCTTAGCAGCCATTTTCTAGAAGTCAGGCAGAATTTTTTAACAACCATGGTGGTCAAATATATAGAACACAGGATAATCAAAAACATAGATCCAGACAATGTGTAGATTGGTTATCGCCTGTGTAGTAGTAGTCCAGTGTTTTAAATCCGGTTTGGTCCCCAAAGACGAGGGTGGCCGGATTCGCCTTAAACTAGTGGCAATCGCTCTTACCTCCTCCCTCCACTTTGCACGATTTAAAGCAGGTGCTATGAACACCCAAGTTATCACATTCAGAAAACTAAGTGTCAATAATGACATTAATGTCAGACTCCTTTCCTCAAACCTTTCACCCTTCATTGACAAATTAGAAATCAATCAATAATTTGTATAGGGCCATCAAAAACTAAGTTATGTTGAAGACAGTCGATTATGTAAGCTGTTAAATAATAGGTCAGTTTTGCTTCTCCATTCATTACACCAATATCACAGCTTACGAATGTCTAGTAGAGTTGAGTTGAGTTGAGGAAGTATTTTGATTGGAAATCAAGAATCGTATAGTAAAGACAGGAAGTATACTTACATCAGTAGGGCAATTAGCAGAACATTCACCGTCACACCAACCGCAGCCGTATTCCAAAACACATTCATTACATTTCTTGATATCCATACAATCTGGATTATCTGGAAAACAATTCAGACATATTTATTCGCACTTTCACAATCACCTCCTACCAAACAGCCCTTTTCTAAATCAGCCCATACATAAAAGACAATGAGCTCAAATGAAATATATAATCCATTATATTATACAAGCCAAATATGTTGTTCTGATTGGGCAAGAGCTTGTTTTTAATTATGCAAGCCGTGGTTAAATACACTCTATGCTACAGGTTTTGATGTTTAAAAAATCCTGCTGCCAACTCAAATCGTTCATGAACCAGGAAGATTTGACGATTGTGGAACATCTTGTGGTATACCCACCTTTGGCCGTGGTTTATTGTCTCAGTAATCATACAATAAACACAACTGTTGGTTTAGATATACATGTATGTAGGAAATATGTCTAGTCAAATCTATTAGGGTTATTTGCACATTATCGATAAAATGTGCAATCTAAAATATTGATGAATGATGTCAGAATACCAGGACCCACTAACATTGAACATGCAAAGCAAGCATACAATTCTGTTGAATCAATAGAACTATAGAGGGCGCACTAATCATAGAACATGTATTCCATAGTAAGTGAGATAATAAATGGTGTGTAAAAATAAAGTTAACATTTACTATAAACCAGATCTATAGTTTCCAATGATATCACAGAGGCACGTTATTATTTTTTCACAAAGTATTTTGATGCTGGTAAACAGAAAGAAAACTCAAACAATAAACATTGAAATATTCGAGAATACCTCGGCTGTGGAGTGACAAGAACATACATGTAATCCCAGCAATACATTTTAGTGGTAAATGGAACTATAAATGTGATGACAGGATAGAATGGAACACTACTGTAAAATACTTTATTTTCGCTTGGAATTTATTTTCGCTATTTTCGCTGAGGAAATGATTCAGTGAAAATAATTAAAATCTAGTGAATATACCCTTTTTCCTATATTTCACATTCAACTTGTCAAAAATCAGTGAAAATAAATTCTGTACAAAACAACCAAAAAGTCTTTTCAGCGAAAATTAATTCAAGCTAAAATAAAGTATTTTACAGTATCTTGTGACCTTGGCAGCCATTTCTACCATTAGATTCTTTATTTTTGTGAGAGATAAATGTCCATAAATTCTACGAGACATTGAAACAACCAAGAAATGTAAAAGGACACATTATAGACATTGACCTCCAGATTACTCTCGAGATAGGAATCAAGTTGAGTTTGTATTATCAAGTCCGAAGTACAATGAGCTAGCTATTAAAATTCAGCTTAAATAATGTGTGTAACTTGGCTGATTAGTAAAGTAAGACCTGTCACCTGAAAATTCCTGAATATCTTTTGCAGTTGTTCATAATATTGCACATAAACTGGTATAACCTAAACTTTGCTGAGTAGAAACATACTTCACTAACTTATAATCAATATTTCCTAGCCACAATTAAAATTATTTCCTCCAAAGTTTATAGAAAAGTTGGTGGGTTCACTTTTATTTTCCATGCACCAACCTTTTTATATTGGGTTGTCAATTCGTTGACATAACAAAAAGATTGGGCAATGTACATTATGAACAATGCATTTTGTTATGATGTTATGATATGATAGCCAATTTGAGCAGTAAAGAGACAGACAGACATTGTACCTTGTTGATCCGGGCATTCTTTCACTATGTCGTTGGGACCAGCAGAATCATAAGAAATGCATCGACTTTCATCAGTAACCCAAGCACATGTAATACCTGGACTACCAAGTATGCATGATTCTTCATCACCAAATGCAGTGCAATCACCTATTGTGATAAAAACAAATGATCAGAGTGAGGATAAGATTGTACTCAAGCCATTACTGGTAAGAAAGCAATCACTTTTGATTACCGAGAGTTGTACATTTGACAGTAAGTGATATAATGGTTTGATATCTAATTAAGAAATAATCAGAAAGAAACAATGTTATCAGAACTGTTCTTTGGTTTGTCTTTACCTACAATCATGCATACTTTGTGGTGAACACATTTAATTTCAATGCAATCTGTCTGTAAAGGAATAAATAGAGCCTATTTGACAGTGGTACTGTATAACAGTGAAAACATGTATCTCATGGTATTTTGCACTATGGAGAATTGAGCAAAAACTATTATGTTGTTGGAGCACTTGAGTGACCTGATAGATAGATCAAGTCAGCCGATTTGAGTAGACTTTTCAAATCAAAGTGACGTGCACCAACCTCCAAGTAATGGTTAATCGTTCCACCAAGTTTGAAGAAAATCAAACAACACATGTCAAAGGTAAAAAATACCTGATTTAAGTTTGTTTCTAACAACTAAAACTGTCGGCAGTCAGCCACCTTTGATCAGATGAGAAATTGTATGTATGCCATGATGTACTGTAAAATCTGTATTAGAAGCTGCGGTTTCTATTTAAATGGTACAATGCAACAGAGGGGATGCAGCTTCTATTAGAGCATTTACACACATAAGCAATGGTGAATTTTTGGTTCTCATTTGTTCAAAAAGAATGGGTGTGACTTCTACTAGGGATGCAGTTTCTAATGCAGAATTAACGATACTGTCTATTTATGAAGTTCAAAGTGAATTGCTCAAAGCATGTACAAAGAATCTACAACAAATAATATTTAAAAAAATGGCCACCAGTCGGCCATTTTGAGTTAAACTTACAAGTCAAAGTTGCAGGCATTACTGTAAATTGTACTTACAATTTTTAATTCTTCCACAAAGTTTGAAGTAAATCAGGCAAAATGTAAATGTAAATGACAAAATGACAGAGACAAAGACTTAACTGCAAGCCCCTGTTTCAGACTTCATACACATGGAGACTAATAATAGTAGATATGAATGAAAAGTAAATACCTGGTTTATAAACAAGCAAATCGTGCATCATAACACTGTTATATCCACTAATAATGTACATCATGTCTTGGTACGTCACAGCGCTGTGTCCAAATCTACTGATGTCTTTGTGTAATTCACTAATCCAAGTAACAGTAGACCACGTTAAACAATCTATCAAAGACACGAACAATGTGATCAATAAATCAATCGGTCTGATGGTCAGTCTGGTCAATCAATTGGTCAATCTGGTGGTCAGTCTGGTCAATCAATTGGTCAATCTGGTGGTCAGTCTGGTCAATCAATTGGTCAACTAATTGGTAAGTCTGGTCAATCTGGTGGTCAGTCTATTGGTCAGTCTGATCAATTAATTGGTCAGTCTAGTAGTCAGTCTGATCAATTATTTGGTCAGTTTGGTGGTCCGTTTGGTCAATTAATTCGTCAGTCTGGTCAATTAATTCGTCAGTCTGGTGGCCAGTCTGGTCAATTAATTGGTCAGTCGAGTGGAAAGTTTGGTCAATTACTAGTAATTGATCAGTCTAGTGGTCAGTCTGTTCAATTAATTGGTCAGTCTAGTGGTCAGTCTGTTCAATTAATTGGTCAGTTTGGTGGTCAGTCTCTTCTGGCTGTATATTATTTTAAGACGAAGAAAACAAATTTAATTTCATCATGGCAAAATTGAAAATAAAAAATGTATACTTACGTAAATCAAAGGCTATCAGATTTGAGGAATAACACTTTGCACCAGTACTAGCAGCTGTATCATTGTGAGGATTTCCCCCAAATACATAAAACATACCACCCATTGAGACAGATGAATGTAAATACTGAAAGTGACCACTTGATGGCAAAACACTCCTGCAAGAAGACAAAGTACAAATCTCAGATTTGATATACAAAGATACAAGTGAAACAGAGAAATGATGCATTTCTGAAGTATTAAAAAGAGGGTCAATTCATGCCTAAAATTATTCAGATTTCTATTTTACAACAAACAATACTGTATGTCCAAAAAAAGGATTGATGAATAATGTTGAGCGATACACAGGTACAAGTAGACAAACTCATGATGTAGACATAAATACATGTACATGTAGTTTATTACAAGTTTTATAAATGTGTGCGTCAGACTCATCGCCATGATCACCTGACATTCAAAGCACAGCTTTTCCCTCAATGCCCCAGATTGCACCAGTGTAGTTCAGTGTTATGGGAAATGTTATTTGGCATGACCACCCCATTGTTTGACATGTATACAACCATTATCAGAGATATTAATCTTACGTAAGTATGTGTTAACATACAAACACTGTTGTCTGCCATGAAGGGATCTATTGTCAACCGTTTGGACCAACACTTGATTCAAATAAACCTGTGATTGACAGTCAGTACTCAATTCAATTTGATTATCATGCAATTTGCATACTGAAAACTGGTCACCATCTTTTTCTATTGTACACCCAGAATTGCACTTTTAACTCCAACTTACCAATGTCTTGTTGAAGGTTTATAAGAATACAGATCATCAGATAGATAATATGAATTCTTAGTTGCAGCTTTGTTACCACCATAGACATAGATGAGATCATTATGACTATCATATGAACTACTATGACCATATGCACCATTAACATTGACACCTGTCGTTGATGGCAGCGTCCATTTGCCAGTACCTATAGAATAAAATTAGACAGCTTCAGTTATGCATTAATCCTAGTAAATCTAAATAATAGAAGGAGCAAAGCTCAGGTGTATTCAGAGAAACTGAGGTAGATGGGGTACAAGAATGGTTTTGTTTTCATAAATATGTTTAGAGGGAAGGAGTGTTTGAGGAAGGTTATGGAGACAAAAAGATGGGGTTAGTAGTGACAGGGATATGGTGGAACTGATGGACTATAAGAAAGAAGACAGAATCTGCATAGACTAAGACACTTAGTAGGGTAGATTACTCTATAGTTTTAGAGCTACCTAATACCACAAGCCAGTGTGGAAATAGCAGTCATGTCTATCCTATCGAGAGAAGTGTGTGAGAATACTTACGTGAATCAAACTCCTGTACAATATTAGTGTATCCTAATTCAGGACTGTAACCGAATATAATTATCATAACACCATTCACCATGTGTGCTGTATGACCATCCACTGCATACCTATGACCACCTGTCTCTATATGGTGCCATGTCTCAGTAGTAATATTAAAAGACCACAGTTGAGCTACAATTTTATCTACCCCCTCTGCTGTCTCTGTACCACCATACATGAGTAGACTATCCTATAATGAAAAGAGTCAAAAGATTTCCAAAATGTCAACATGGATCTTCTTTTACAGCAAAGTATTTTTTTCATGAATTTAGTCCTCATTAAATTATTAATCATGAAGAACTGAAAAGTTCAAAAGCAATTATTTTTTTCCTTGTCCAATTAATGAAAAAGTTATGATACAGGACATAATTCCTACACAACATTTGATGTTGCAGACACTGATAGAGCATTTTTTGCTCACTGTGAGATCCTGTGTTATGCATGAAATCGAACGAAAAAACGGGACAAACAAAGGTCATAGCGTTATATCGTAGTTGGATGTGAACACTGTATAGGGTTTGTCAAAAGCAAGTATTTTGGGGTCTTTTTCTGCATTATATGATGTACACATTTTATGATGATCCAATACTTCTTACTTCAAAGATTGAGCTATAAAAAATTTTTTTGCAGCAGAGTTTTTTATGCAACTTTCATGCAGTACGCGAAATCTCGAAGTGAACGGGAAAATCTCGCAATTTATGCAGATCAGAAAACTTGCCATTACTGAGAGTTACTAAGCACAACTAAAAAGTGACTTACTTTATTGAGCACTAGTGAGTGTCCATATCTTTGTGTAGGTTTTGTCTCCGATAGGGGGAGTACAGCTTCTGCATGTCCCAAAGTAATATTATACCTAAATATGAAATAATAGTAACTAGGTAAAACAAAATTCAAAACAAAGAAAATGAAATAAAATAAAACAGAAAGCAGCAGAAGTGGAATAAATGAGAAAGAAAAAAGAAATATTATTAGAATGACTAACAGACACAGATACAACGAGCCAGCACATACTGTAGAATACTTTATTTTCGCTTGGAATTTATTTTCGCTGAAGGGATGATTCTGTGAAAATAAAATCCAGCGAATATACTTTTTTTCACTATATTTCACATTAAACTCATCAGAAATCAGTGAAAATAAATTCCATACAAAACGCCTAAAAAGCCTTTTCAGCGAAAATTAATTCCAGCAAAAATAAAGTATTCCACAGTAAGCTGCGGCTGCAAGCCTTATTATCTGGAGTTGCATGAAAACATGATTAACATCATAAAAGACTTTCGTTTTTCCACCTAACATTTTGGTACAACATTTTGTGTATTTGGATTTTAGAAAGCTACTGTAGAATACTTTTATTTCCGCTTGGAATTTATTTACGCTATTTTCGCTGACGGAATGCTTCAGTGAAAATAAAATCCAGTGAATATACTTTTTTTCCTATGTCTCACATTCAACTCATCAAAAATCAGTGCCAATAAATTCCATACAAAACACCCAAAAAGTTTTTTCATGGAAAATTAATTCCAGCTAAAATAAAATATTTCACAGTACTAGTTTCTTTGCCAATACCTCTAGTGTCTGACATTTCACAAATTTTCACCAATGACTTATATTGGGGGAGGGGGCCCTTATTGCAGTGCAGAATCATCTGAGCTCATAAAATTGTTTTGTAAAATTGGAAAAGTGATGCTATTTGTAAATACTTCAATCCCTTCTTCCTACCAGTACTTGAGAACTGCACACAATCAGCCTAATCACTATTTTGAGAAATTTCATTTGCAATGTTTTGAGTTTGTAGTACCAACAGTACTTCTCCTTAGCTCTGCTTTGCAAGCTATTGGCATATCAACTTTGACCTATCACCTTTGACATTTTTTCTGCAGGTTTTTCAAATCAAATCACGGGTAAGATTTTATCTCAGTTACAGATTAGAAATAAATATCACCTACTGCCCCCAAACACTGTTTCTGTGCGAGTGTTCTGCCCCTTTCATTAGCAATTCCAGATTTGAACCAAAAGTATACAATTTCCTTCTGATTAACATTTTTGAAAAAAATATGCAAATAACTCTGCTTGTTTATTTTGTAAAACGTGACAAAACTGTACTTTGTCACTCATGGCTTTGACCTTCACTGAAAGTGTCAGTATGTGATGTGCTAACATACTTTGCTAGGATTCTATTTATAACATTGGCAGTCACCCTGCTCGCTAATTAGCCAACTACTACTAAAACATTTTTCTAAATTTCCTCTAAGATTAATTTTCTTTAATTGAATCACCAATTAGAATAAAATATTGGATAGAAGCTGTATTTAGTAATACCCTTGAGTATTATACATCACTGTATTATAAGACCTGTGTGATCATCATGTTCAATGAACTGTTAATTTTGTCATCGTCGTTTACGTCAACTGCCACTTGTATTAATGGCGCCCTCAACTAAAAAAACTAAGTATCACTATAATATACTTTGATTAAAAATGTACATTGATTACAATATTTTTCACATTTGCTTACTGCTATACCTCTGAGCAAATTCCTAGAGAGCTTGTTAATATTCTGCAAATTACATTCAGCCTCTTTATGTACAAAATTACAGTAGAATACAGTAAACAATGTAATATAGCAAGATACGCAATTCCCCAGAGCATTAAACCATGCTGTTATTATAAGAGTTCTTCATGTTATGTTATTATATTCACCTTAAAATATCAAGGTAGTTGAGGTTGTTAGAAAAAGGATAGCCGCCAACTATCCATATTACATCCCCTTGTAGTACTGATGCATGGGAAGCTCTTCCTGGATTTAAATTATCGTAAATTAACTCCCAGTGTCCATCTGTGGGTGGAGTCAGACAATCATATCCTGTAAATATGAAAAACATTGCAATAATGGTAAATGTATGTATGTAGCTGCCCTACATGCCACTAGGACAGTAATGGGAAGTAAGTATTAAAGTCAGTATGTATGTAATGTGGTTCATGGAAGAGTATCAGTAGCAGCTACCATCGCATGGTAGTGTTGATTTCATATCAAATACAGGTTGTTATATAATTTAGTCATTCAGTTCTCTGTAGAGTGTATACCAAATCCCTTTCATTTTTATATGTTATTAAAGCAACCTCAACTCGTACAATATCAAAGCCCCCCAAGCAAGGTACAATGTAGCTAGACTTGCATGTTATTAAAGACACCAATCATAATATTACCTATGTGAAAACTACCTAGACTCAAACGTCAACAAAGCCACCAATCAAGGTATCATGTGAAAATTATTTAAACATGTACATGTATGTTTTTAAAGCCACAAAAAGTATCACTCTGGTAGGACAGTTAGGAAATAGTATGAGCTAACCAGTCAGAATGGGTGTCAGACGTGTAAAAACCAACTCCATTTTTCCCCTACTATCACAAGCCCCGGTATCCCACTCACTCAATACACAATGTACAGCATATACCCCAAACAAAATATCAAATTTGACACAGAACAAAATCCGACAGACAAAATAATCAATGAAGACGATTCCATCCTCCATTCAATTCCCTACTACATCATTTTAACAATAATATCCCATGTCATAATAATTAACCTTCTTATGCTAATTTAAATAATTACTTCTCAGATACACCCTCCTCATTACCTTGATAGTCATCTGTACATTGACATGTGAGTGTTGCTGGTTCACAATGTCCATGATCTCCACAATCATTTGGACATATTACTATATCACATGCATCACCAGACCAGCCACTCTCACAATCACATTTAGGACCTTCTGTACAATTACCATTATTAGAACAATCTTTTGGACAACTATTTACACTGTGAAGACATAATCAAAACATTCATCATTTTTAATCTTGCAATTAACAGCAATTGGCATATTATGTACAAGATCTGAACACCCAGGAAAACAGAGTACTGGGTTGTGAAAGGTAATGTCATCGAGCATAGTTGATATATTGAAGCGTGATGGTATTCAAAAGTAAAACAGGAACACACTATACTGCTTTTACATTTCAAAATGTTTTCTTTTTTGAACACAATACTGTCAAATACTTTATTTTAGCTGCAATTAATTTTCGATAAAAAGACTTTTTGAGTGTTTGGTAAGGAATTTATTTTCACTGAATCATTCCTTTAGTGAAATTTAATTCCAAGCCAAAATAAAGTATTTGTGGCTTGATAAAGTTTGGAACATTGCATGAAACAACACTCTTGAACTCATGAAACTACAAACAAGATGACGACTGAACAAAAAAATATTATGGTGCCCTAAACCTGACATGCAGCCTCCGTCCGGCACAGGTCTCTGACTGGTCAGAGAAAACATTCAAAAGTCATATTCATTGGTGATATTCAGCGTTCACGCTGCATCCAGTGACAGTATTTGACAGTATTTAAATTTTCTTAATATTCACCATTTTTAACAGTTCAATGAATGAATTAAAAGAAAAACATTACCTGTATGAAATATTAAAACCTGTCATAATATATGCTGCATCGCTATAAAAATGTAGATATGCATAACCAGATGACGTTGTCACCTCTGGTATACTTGTATTGGAGCTAGCAGTCTCTGGTACTAACAAACCACTGTTAAACGAAACAAGTACATCTTAAATAACAAACATAAATATACAACATTTGTAAAACTGGCAACCGTTAAATTATGGCTGCTATAAATATTTGATTGATAATTTGATGGTATTTGTGAGAACTAAAGACATTTATGGAATGTCCAATATGCGGCTATACAACATGTACATGCAAGTATGCGCACAAAATCTGGCACTCAAAGGGATATGCAAAAAATGATGGTCTTCAAAAACCAAGGTAGTACAATATATTCAATAAATCAGCTTTTACATTAATATACATTAGTTTGATCAACAACAAGATTACCTTAGAATATATTACACACTAAACAAACACAGTTTATGATTAGCTTACACTACACATAACTTTTTAATGAGATTAATAATGGCCGACTCACCTGACAGCTGCCACTAATGGATCATATATGCTATTACCGTCATATACGTAAAAATAATCCCAACAACATTCAGTTTCAAAATGATCAAATCTCAATCTAATAATTGAATCTAGCCTGCATTAAAAAAGGAACATAAAGATATTTACTTGACAATCTGAAGCAGTATCTTCAGATGATGTATATAACACTGAGAATGACGAATACTTTAGCATTGACTTGACAACGGTGTATCACATTGGCTGATTAACGACTGCAATTCCTAACGAGATTGTTGGAAATCAAACAAAGTTGGCTTTTTTGCCATGACTCATTCAGAAATTGTGTAAACTTACAACACATTGCATGAGCATTAAAGTTTGAGTTGCTGTTAAAAACATTGCAGCTCAGTCATTGATATGGTGGGTTAGCGTGACATGTAGTGGTTCACAATGTGCAGGTACACGTACATTGTTTTACTGTAAAATACTTTATTTAGCTGAAATTAATTTTCGCTGAAAAGACTTTTTGGGTGTTTTGTATGGAATTTATTTTCACTGACTTTTGACGAGTTCAATGTAAAGTATAAAAAAAAAAGGTATATTCGCTGGATTTTACGTGAATCATCCCTTCAGCGAAAATAGTGAAAATTAATTCTAAGCAAAAATAAAGTGTTATTCTAAAGGGAAGATCTTCACTTACTCTCCACTATCTATTAACCATGTACAAGTATGCACATGTTTGTAATTCCCCGGACCATCCGTTATGTAACCAGTTGGCGAATCTAACCTGTTGGACAAAAATAGATAAATCATTAGAGTGCAATGTGAAATTATAAACAAATCACAAGAATGTTTTTGTGTTGGATGTGCTGTATCATATGAACGGATGTATTCCATCAGAATGTTCTCATCAGATAACATTTGTCCAACATTGGTAGAAGTTACAATTCCATTACAAATTGACCATTTTAGAGTCACTTCATGACTTTTGGTGCAGTGGATCTGGTTTGCACTATTAACAATCTGATGTAATATTACCGGTATTATTTTATTTTTAATTTAAATTTTGTCATAAAATAAATAAAAAAACAAAAAATACAGTATTAAAAATTAAACAAAATAAATAACAATAATTAAAAATATTTAGCCCATACATGACATCAGATTAATATTATAATATGCAATGAGCTGCGAATATTCTAAATATTGGCGTCGTCAGGTATGGTCAAATTCTTTCACAGCTTATATATTTATAGACACAATTTTATAACCTTTTTTTATGACTACCTTGGCTCAAACACTACCACACTGTTATTTTTTATAGTATGTCTAGGACACCATGCATGAAAAAACTGATATGACACAAAAACATCTTATATGTGCAGAAATTTTGAATGGTTAAAAATGCTGTCAAATTCTAGAATTTCACCATCTTGCAATTTAAAACATCACAATATTATACACAGTTACAAATACTTAAAAACACAGAAAGCTGTCAGGTAATGATGCATTATTATTATTAAAATAATGCATTTGTTAGTTACATTAAGTTTGGTATTTCTGGCTGATAATAAATTTTTAAAAAATTATGACAGAAGCCTTTTTATTTTCAGGAAAGACGAATTTTTTATGAATTCTCTTTG
Source organism: Saccoglossus kowalevskii (assembly GCF_978046115.1). Lineage (NCBI taxonomy): Eukaryota > Metazoa > Hemichordata > Enteropneusta > Harrimaniidae > Saccoglossus > Saccoglossus kowalevskii. The sequence goes on along the minus strand of NC_140650.1, from coordinate 29,516,420 downwards.
AGTTTCTAACAATTTTAAATTTTGTAGCAGTTAAAATTCCTGTGAGGTGCTACAACACAGAAAGCCAGATTTTTACTTCAAAATACTGTGAAAATCATCGAATTGAAAACAATTTTCAGCAGCAAATTAAGCAGATTGCAGTAAATATAAAGTAAGATGTTGCATAATATACATGTATGTATGCCCTGGGGTGTTTTATACAGGTATAAACAAAATTACAATTCTTCAGAATAATTCACTACCAAATCAAATGCGTTTTTTTTTTATTAATTTGACCTTGTATGAATGTATTCTATTTTGTCTGAGCTGATAACATATATAGTTTATAACAGTTGATTTTGATATTTAGTACTTATGCAAATATAGTATTTTATTTTTGCAATTTTTGTCATTTTAATGTGCTATTAAATCACTTTTTTGTTTGTCACAGAATAAACAAATAAGGTCATAACTACATCACTTTCTACTCAATATTTGTCTAAATGAGCCTTCTCTGTCAGCAAACCCTCTCTATGGTACATTTATTTAGCATATCTTACATCAAGGAGGCTAATGAATGACCCTTAAAGGTTACACATCCTGGTACTTTCTCTGGGCTATCCCTGAGAATTTTTCAATTTAATAGTTTTAAACTAAACAGCAGATGTTATTGATGTTTAAAAACACGGCAACATTTGAGGACGCATAATGGTAATCCCCCCCAAATTACCAGGATGTGTGACCTTAGAATCATGCATATATATTACTATTGACACCTGTCATGTTTAAAACTGTATACAGGTTGCTTCTTAAGGGTTCTCAAATAGAAATTCGAAGGTGAAATTATAAAAAAAAAAAAAAAAAAAAAATCTGCAGTGAAAAAAAAAACAATTTCACACATCTTGAAAGAGAAAAGACATTTTTGTTTATACATGTAGCAACAACATTGAGAAAAAAAATATAGCTCAAAACTAGGTGAAGGAATAATAATATTTTCACAGTGGTTCTACGCCCTCCGCAAGTTTCTAATATTCACCCCTAAAAAGAGCAAATACAGTGTTGAGTATTCAGGATTACTAATCATACAGGAAAGGAACAATCTGATTTTATCAGAGACAGCAGGTTTCTTGCAATCAGATTAGTATTCATCAGCTACCTGCCATGCCTCCTGGGGAGACAACAGAATTTTGACAACCACGTTTTTGTCAGCGTTTCAAAGTGATTTAGAACACATTAAACATTTTGTTTAATAATGTTCATTATTTTGAAGAATTGTAATAATGTTCACTAATAAAGAAATGGAAAAATTTAAATGGACAAAATGTTATAATTTAGTATTTATACAAAGACCATTGTTTGCTGATACAGTACATTTTATTCCCTCAACAAATTGAAGAATTTATTAAAAGGTAAAAAAAAAAAGAATACGTATCACCATATGTTCTGTGGTATTTTATCTGAAAAATGAATATCAATATTAAATTCCCACAACAAACAATGGGTTTGAATAATTTGGCTTTTATGCAGTGCAGCTTGCCAGTTTGACGTTAGTACTCATGACAGGTAACATACATGTAGTCAGAGTGATTCAATTACCATGTACAGAACTGCAGTGAATGCAATGCAGTCAGATGAGCCTGGGAGAGTAAGGCGTGTAATAAGGTTGATAATTCCCCATTTACATCGCTAACTTACTATTAAATTTTTCATCAAAGTGTAATCAGACCAGGTCATTACTAATATACAATATATTAGTGGGCTACAAAGGTAAATAATGAGTATCATTATTTTGGTTGTATATGTGTTTATAAGTGACCTTGATTTCAAATCTTCCTGTCAGCTTCAGAGTTGATTCACCAATGTTTATCACTGGTGCAATTACAATCATTACAACAGAATTGTTAATGAAAAATTGTTAAAATTCATTAGTTAATTTATAAACAATGTCATAATTGTTATCAGTTTTGCAGCATCTTAGACTTGGTGTCACTAAAATGGACACTGACACATGTACATGCAGGCAGTTTACATGATTTAACTTAATTTACCATACTTGCTTATGGCATCACAGCTTATGGCATCACAGTTTATGGCATCACGTTATGAAGCTGACAAAGAATGACAACTCCATACTGAGTTATTGAGAAAATTGTGAAAATCAAAATTAATTTCCAAAAACTTTAAATATAGTTGGCACGCACAAGAAGCTGACCGTTTTGAAAGTGGAATACATGTACATAGTCTTCCGAATTGATTAATAAAAGTTACAAAGCATCCATTGATATATTCTATATCCATATCCACAATGAATTACATGTGAGCAATTTTTTGCTGAACATGGCCACGGATCCAGACCATTTATGAATGGATAGTACATGCAGCTCAAAATTAGAAAACAATTAAAGAATGGACTGTGTAAACATTTGAAGTGTATACAGATATTAGAGTTTATGTTATAATAACAGTAAAATACATGTATTGAGAAATGGTCAATTTGAATGTGATACACATGTACCTTTGTTATAGCTCCACTGTAGACTTTGTCAAGCATACCATACATGTATGAGTGAATGTCTGTCGGCGTCAACTTTTTATTTTTTCAACATCATCTTGATAACTACAAGCCGGATTGCTTTGATACTTGGTGTATACATGTATGTACCTCACTTAGATTTGTTCATTTCACGATACATTTGTAATATCTTTAATACCCTTATTTTGGTGAATATTTTTGTCATTTTGGGGAAAAAATTATATTATACATATAGGTACTACTACAAGTGGACCTCTCTCAGATGATATCTTTCATTCTTTAATTGAATAAGGCTGCTTGATAATACATTATTGCAACATGTTGTGTTCAAAATGGGTCCATGCTGTGTATACAACATATGTAAAATAAATTGATTTTACAATGCATGGTGGCAACAACAAAAATCAAAGAAAGCTTAGAAAGAACTCCCATGTGCTGAGAGTATTGAAGACACATTAAATATAATTTGAAATTACTTAGCTGAAAACTAATTATGCAAATCAGAAAATTAACATGAACAGATTTGATTGTAAAAATAATGAGGTCTGCGCAATGTAACAAAAACTCTATGTACCAAGTTTAATTGAAATGTGATTAGAACCAAAAAATTATGAATTATTATGCTAATTAGGGAAATAATATGAACAGAGTTTTACCCCAAACTAATTAGGTTTGTACATTGTCCTAGAGCATCTTTGTACTAAGTTTCATTAAAATGGAAATTAGTACTTTAGATATCAGTGTGAATGCTTAAAATTGGTTAATTATGCAAATTGTGTAATTAATATGTACAGATTTTAACCCACAATTATCCAGGTCTGTCTATTGTCCTACAGCATCCATGTATAAACATTCATTGATATGTGATGATTAGTACCTGAGATATCAGTGTGAAAGTTGGAAATTGGTTAATTATGCAAATTAGGTGATTAATATGCACAAATATTTACCAAAAACTAATTGGTCTCTGCATAATTCTAGATTCATTGAAATGTGATGATTAGTACTTTAGATATCAGTAGAAAAGCTGAAAATTAATTATGCAAATTAGGTAATTAATATGCACAATTATTTGCCCTGAAACTAATCAGGTCTCTGCATAGTCCTAAAGGATCTATGTACCAAGTTTCATTGAAATGCGATGATTAGTACTTGAGATACCCGTGGAAAAGCTGAAAATTAACTAATTATGCAAATTAGGTGATTAATATGCACAAATATTTATCCGAAACAATCAATCTCTGCATAGTCCTTGAGTATGTAAGTACCAAGTTTCATTGAAATGTAATGCTCACTACTTGTATCAAAAGCTGAAAATTAATTAATTATGCAAATTAGGTAATTATATGTACTGATATTACCATAAAAACTATCAGGTCTGTGCAGTGTCATATGACATCTATGTACCAAGTTTCATTGAAATGTGATGATTAGTACTTGAGATATCAGTGGAAAAACCGAAAATTGACTAATCATTATGCAAATTAGGTAATTAGTATCCACGGATTATTACCAAAAATTAAACAAAACCTAGCATATGTTCAGAGCATCTATGTACCAAGTTTCATCAAAATCCAATGAGTGGTTCTTTAGATATCAGTGGAACAGTCATAGAACAGCTAAAAATTAGCTAATTATCATGCAAATTAGGTAATTAACGAGCATGGATTTTTACCAAAACCTAATCAAATCTGCGCATTGGCCCAGAGCATCTATGCACCAAGTTTCATCAAAAACCGATGTATGGTTCTTGAGATAGCAGTGGAACAGTCGGACACACATACACACACACACACATACAGACACACTAACTGCAAAGACTCCCATTTTGTGCTTCGCACATGGGAGTCAATCAGCCGATAATGATGCAAATTCATGATAAAATTTAGTCATGGTTGAAGTGTTTCCAAAGCTTAGATTACATCGATAATTTAAAAAGCAACATCATATTTTGACAAGTTTTTTTTTTTTAATTTTTCATATCTTTGTTAAATACTTACATTAACAAATATTGACAAAACAAACAAAAATTGGTGGTACAGAACACAGTTCAAAAGTAAGAAGGTTAAAATTCTAAGAAAGCCCAAGTTCAAAAAGATAACATTCAAAGAGAACTTTTAAAGAGAACGTTCGGGTTCTAAACGGGAACACAATCCAAGTTGACAAGTTTCGTCTTACTACAGTGGAAGGCTTATATTTAATTTTATTAAAACACATTACTTTAATATAACTAGCAGTAACTAAATATATTTGTCAAATGTTCAATAAATCAGACATTTTCAGTGACAACAGAAAATATATACAAAGCTAATACAATGCACACTGGACACAAATAAATATCTTTCAAGCAGAAATGACACAAATAACAAGTAGGAAGTGAGGATATGACAAAAATATTTATTTTTTTCAGTTCAACAATCCTCCATTTGCACTACAGGACACAGGATATACATGTGTTCTTTCATGATCAATGTAAATGTAATTAAATTATTTATATAGCGCTGTAAATCCAGAAACATAAATAAATTTTTAAAATGTTATTCAAAACATACATCATTTTCAATAAATGGTTTTCTAAAAAGAAGGGCTCGAATTCCCTGCATTCCCAAATTCTATTATGATAAACATGCAGGTGAATAACAATGAAAATGGTGTACACTCTTAATCTTCTCACTGTCTCACATTTGTTAAATGATACAACAATTTAACGTAAATATTTATTTTCAGACAAGAATTTCTGGACTATTTGAGAATACTCGCATTATTTCTTGATGTCGTTGAAAATACGATAACGATTGCGTAAATTTTATCACTAGATCTAGTGCCATTTTGGGTTAGTGCTACTCACACTGACCACTCGTTCTATGTCCATTTTAACACACGTACATTTAACATACATACAGTTGTCATTTTAGCCATTGAGGGCGCACTTTTATTTGAAATTCAATGCCTCTGAAAAGGTTCAAATGCAGATAAGCATTTTTGTTCATGTATAGGCCATACATGCGTCAGAGGTTGAAATAAGGGGAGCTTGATGTTACTAGAATTTTCTCCAGGCTCCTAATTTTTTTTTTCAAAAAAGCCTGCTTGGCTCAACCATGTCACTGCCACATTAATTATTCCTGAAAGCTCTTTTTCATACTATAATACGCTTCACAAGATTCCTCTCTGAACCATTCTCCATATTGCTTTGTTTCGACATTGTGTCTAAGCTCTTTGTTTCTTTTCATTTGCTAATTTTTTGTAGCTAGGAGATTGCCTAGCTCCCAAATTTCCCTCCCAGTGTGTACATCTATGACAAGTAAGGTTTACAGTTGTAGTCATTCTAAACATGTATGGTAATTCTTAAAACTGTGAGTGGCAGCTAAAACTAGTGATTATATTCTTTGTACTGATCTTGTCCCATAATGATCGATTGCAACAAGTTCATGTCACTTTAAACCAAGTATTTTCCATTCAGTTAATACCATGGACAATTGTGATTGACATTTTACAATCTGAGTGAAACAAATTATCATGCATGACACAGTCTGATGGCATGCAATGTATATGCATGCAACCATTAGTTGCCATTGTCAGACATTACGGTATTATTAATTGATGTGATCACAAACTGATGCATAATTTGCTGGATTCTGCGAATGTTATTCAAGTCAAATTAGTAAGTTTTCTTCTGATGTATTTTCATGATTCATGATTACTGAATACTATACTCATCAGATGTATACAAGTAAATTGCAAATATTACAAACTGAAATAATCGCTGGTAGAAAAGATTCCAATTTGATATTTGTGATTCGTGTGGCATACATTCAAATTTTGTGTTTGATCAATCAATTTTACATGCATTGCAATGTGCTGCATAGGACATGAATAACGAACACGGTACGTCACAGCAACCTCTGACCTTTAAGTGAGTTTTAAAGAACGCAATTTACTATTAAGATTCTCAGTCACAGATAACAAAATTATTTTCCTTGACTTGCAATAATTGATCTCTGACAGAATGTTGACTTACATCTACAAGTCTGACATTTGTATTCACAGGTTAATAACTAGCAGCCTCTCAGCTGAGATAGCTCTGCTGTGATCAATGCACATTGCAATTAAAGAATAGAAGATATCATTAGAAAATGAACAATATGTATAGTATTAAAGCAATCAGACTTTTTATAACTTTTTATCAAAAATATTCATTAAAATTAGATAATTGAAGAACAAAATCATCACGAATTGAAATACCTAATGTAGTATATATAATATCAAAGCAATTAGACTTGCGGTTTTTAACCACTTTTTAATATCACTTTTCACCAAAAATGACAAAAATATTCATGAAAATTAGAGAATTAAAGATATCATCACGAAATGAACAAACCTGAGAGAGGACCACATGTAGTACCTAGATATGTAATATCAAAGCAATTGGACTTTCGGTTTTTACCAAGAAGTCAAAAATATTACTTTTTACCAAAAATGACAAAAATATTCATGAAAATTAGAGAAAAGAAGATATCATCACGAAATGAACAAATCTGAGAGAGGTCCACAGATATGTAATATCAAAGCAATTGGACTTTCGGTTTTCAACAAGAAGTGGAAAATATCATTTTTTACTAAAAATGACAAAAATATTCATGAAAATTAGAGAATTAAAGATATCATTACAAAATGGACAAATCTGAGAGAGGTCCACATGTAGTACTTACATATGTAATATCTAAGCAATCGGACTTGCAGTTTTTAACAAGAAGTCGAAAATATCACTTTTCACCAAAAATGACAAAAATATTCACCAAAATTAGAGAATTGAAGATATCATCACTAAATGAACAAATCTGAGAGAGGTCCACATGTAGTACCTAGATATGTAATATCAAAGCAATTGGACTTTTGGTTTTCAACAAGAAGTCGAAAATATCACTTTTTACTAAAAATGACAAAAATATTCATGAAAATTAGAGAATTAAAGATATCATTACAAAATGGACAAATTGAGAGAGGTCCACATGTAGAACTTACATATGTAATATCTAAGCAATCGGACTTGCGGTTTTTAACAAGAAGTCGAAAATATCACTTTTTACCAAAAATGACAAAAATATTCACCAAAATTAGAGAATTGAAGATATCATCACAAAATGAACAAATTTGGGAGTGGTCCACCCAAGGTACCTACATACTAAGTATTAAAGCATTCGAGCTAGCGGTTTTCAAGAAGAAGTAGAAAATAGCATTTTTGACCAAAAATGACAAAAATATTTGCTATAATAAGACACTTGAACATGTCCACACAAAATGAACAAATCTGAGAGAGAACCACCCAAGGTACCTTCCTAGAAAGTTTCAAAGCTATACAGTTTGTGGTTTTTAAGAAGAAGTTGATAATGTAAAGTTGAAGACGGTGACGACGACGGACGCCGACGGACAATCAGTAATACTATAAGCTCCGCTCGACTTAGTTGACAGCGGAGCTAAAAAGGATAAGCTAAAAATATTATTGTGCTGTATGTACAATATAAATGAAACATAGAACCATGGGACACAGTATTTATTACAACCTCATTTATTTAATATTTAGTAATATTAAAATTTCTATATTTAATGATATTTCATTATTATTATTATCATCATTCTGCTGTCTAGACTTGGGACTCTAGAAAATTATGAATAATTTTGGTTTTAAATGATTACATTGCCTCAAACACAGACAGTGCCTTGGGCAATTAAAGCCCTGTGTCGCCAGCCAGTCATCCATCTTGGATTAGTCTACCCGAGTAAAAAGTTTGGTAATTTTTACCCAGTGTATTTCATAAAGTACAATGAAAATACAAACAGGCTAAAAATGTATTTTGTCAGTTTTTTCCTCAGCTAAATATCCGCACTGAGATCCAGGATGTAACAAATGTTTTTATGACAATAGGCAGAAATCAAAACAACTGCAGCTGGGAAAGCCAAGGAAGAACACAGGTGTGGCAAGACTGATTGAAAATTCTGATAACAAAGAATTGCCAATATTTATATATATAATTAAAGTATTTATTATTTCTTACAGTTTGATAGAGTGATAAATACTGCAACATTTTTTCTTTCAAATTTTACAAATCAGGAAACCACAAAATTAAAAAAATAGCAACTAAATATTTCGTCTTTAATGTATCATCTGGTGAACACTTTCACGGACAGCCGATGTGAATGGTATACAACGGCATAAACAAACGAAAACTAAAATTCTTACAATACCTTCCCAATGTATCAAATTATACCCTTGTGATAGAAACTGAGGTCTAAAGGTGTTGACTATGACGTCAATCAATTTAAGTAGGAAGTAGTATGGTTTCTCAAGTATCTTTTGACGATTTTAAATTTAGTAGAACATAAGTAACATGCACTATCCCTGGACAATCAGCTGACAAGTGGATATGTCACAGCGGCTAAAAGCATTCTGCCACAATCCCTGGACAATCAGCTGACAAGTGGATGTCATAGTCGCTAAAAGCATTCTGCTACAATGTACTATCAGTGTCAGAATTGTTCTGGACTTTAGATCCTTCTAGTATAAATGGTAATCACGTGATTACAGGTTGACATTAACAGCTAGGTGATGAACTGATTGCTAATTTTGTGTTTTTAAGTGAGAGACTGTTATTTAAGTCAAGTATGCTTATATGTGATGAATGGTGCCGTGCTTAGAGTTAATACAAAGCATATACATCTTGGTGTGATTACATTGTGTGTGCTGTCTATGTGTGATACACCATTCACAATGTATTACTGTTAAATACTTTATTTTCGCTTGTAATTAATTTTCGCTATTTTCACTGAAGGGATGATTCAGTGAAAATAAAATCTAGTGAATATAGCTTTTTTTTTCTATGTTTTCCTTCAACTCATCATAAATCAGTGAAAATAAACACCATACAAAACACGCAAAAAGTCTTTTCAGTGAAAATAAATTCCAGCTAAAATAAAGTCGTTCACAGTACACAAGATATGATACTCTGTTTTTATTAATTTCATTATTCAATCTGGTGAAGGATACTACTGTAGAATTCATTATAGTTGTTTCACATGGGTTTGAATGTAATTTATACCAAACGAATGGAAACAATTTCCATCAAATTTGCTGTTTTCAGTGAAAACAAATTACAGCTAAAGTAATTAATTCACATTCAGTAACTTGGTTAATTTCTATGTCATACCCAAGATCTCAGCTTACTGAATCTGTGAACTGACACCGATAACAACAGGTCATCTACAATTCAAATTTCAAAACATAGATCATACACATGTTAATGCCTACACAATAGACGATCAAATGCCAGATACTTGTAATCTGTCAAAAATAAACAATTAAATTAAATGTAGCATTTTGCTGTCATCATTTTCAAAACAGGCATACTGTATTAATATAAAACATGGTGTAAAAAATTAGGTGCTATAATAAAGAAATTTACTACCAACTTTGGGTGTGTTCAACTTTACATGTTTAGGATAAATGCAATGACATTATACTTGGTGACATTTGTGGGTCATGAAAGGGAGTCAAAGTGACATTCACCAGGGCCTCAATTGAGACAGTCAGCTGGCATACAAGCGATAATAAAATAAATGCAATCATGCAGTATTTTTCCCCTTTATTTAGTTTCAAGCAGTATTCAAGATGGCTGCCCCCATATAGAATAGAATACTTTATTAGAAAAGATGGTTTAAGAATCTATTTCTGGCATATACATGATGATAATAATAATAATAATAATAATAATAATAATAATAACTTTATTACTCTACTAAAAACCATCAGAGGGTTTTTGTATGGTAAGGAACATAAATACAAAGAAATACGAAAAACATACAATACAAAAGAAATAAAAATAAAATGTTAGTAAAATATAAGAAAAAAATAGATTAATTACTTTCTGTGGTTTTAAAAATTGTGCTCTTCAAATATTTTGCTAAGGCTATATTATTCTCCATAATCTTGCACACTCATCAAACAGTTTTTTTCTTTGTTTTATATAGCCAGTACAAAATATCAGGAAATGTTTTTCATCTCCTAATGCTTCAGTGTTACATTTTTTACAGTGTCTATTTTCTAATTCTATTTTGGGCTTTGTTCTTCTACCTACTGTTCTCGACCGCGTTAGCGCCCATGCCCGGGCAAGCGCCCACCCCCCACTTTTGCGCAATTTTTATATTTGGGGTCACATTCGGCAAAGCGCCCACCCCTTCAAAATGCAACTAATTTAAAACTTGGTCTTGCGTAACGAATCTTGGTAATCGTTTTTATATGATACAGCGTGGATATCGACCGTTGTGAACATGTTGTGAATGCGTAGAACACGGTAACCGTGCGTAAACTACGCTTCGACAATGACCAGTTAATACAAGTAAAATGCGATAAATATTTCATGCCATATTCAGTTTACCTCTCAAAAATGGCTAGTTTCTAGTTTTTTGGAAAAACCATGTCGTTTATTCGCTGAAATCAATTCCAACAGATCGTACTTCGACATCGATAATTCACTTCCGCATTGCGTTACCGGAAAGTCTTCGGGAATCATTCTGATTAGTTAATAACCAACTTGACCCATTAGGTCAAAGGGCGCTGCTGTAGGTCAAATCTGCAATTGCATCATGGCGGAAAGTGATTTTCATCGAGAGTTTGCGTATGATCCAACAACTTCGTCAGTAGAAATAATATGACAATTTTGACTTCGACTGTGTTCCAACAGACTCAAATGTTTTTAATTCCGTAAATTATGGTGGTACATAATTAATATTGTAATAAAATGTGCGTATTTTTTGTGATCATTTCTGTTTCTTCATTGTGAAAATCAATGACGACGCAACTAATTTAGTAATTTGATTTTCCCTCAAAGACGTAATCTGTCACTTGATGAATCAAAATTTTCATTTGCACTCTTTTTCGAGGGGGATTTTCTGAGTTGAGGCCCCTGGGCGCTAACGCGGTCGAGTATGGTAATTCTATTTCTAGGTTGTGGTCACTCAGACGGAATTTTGAAAGCATTTTCCTGAGGCTGAAATTTGAGATGTTTTGCAAATAATTTTCCATATTATAACTTACTTTGAATAATTTGTAAGTTCTCAGTTTTGTTTCAGTGAAATTTAGTTCTTCTCTCCATCTTTGAATATAATTCTCAGATAGTTCGAGTTTTACTTTTTTAAGTATTTGATTCCAATTTTTCATATTGTGATCATTTTTTATTTTAATTAGATTGTGTCCCAGTGTAGCATTAATATTCCTTACCCAGTTTGAATTAATTTTTATCATTTCATCCAGGGCTAATTTTAAAATGTGATTATCTGGCAGACTATATAGTCTATGCCAGTATTTAATTTGAGCCAAATTAATTTTTAATTTTATTGGTAACCTACCAAGTTCTCCTTTCAAACCACTAATTGGCGTCATTTTACTCACTCCTATCATAAACTTGTAGAAATGACTGCAAACTAGCTATAAACTGTTACTGTCAGTTGTGATTTCATTGGCCCAGATTTCAGCACCATAATAATGATTTGATTAGAAAGCAGCTTAAATGTCAGCAGAAAATGTCAAAGAAACAGATGATGAAATATTACAGTTTTTGGTCTAGTTTGTCACCCAGTCTAAATTTGCTTAAATGTTCTTACTGCTTGTCTGTCATTCAACTGTTTTAGATAGGTTTCTTGATGAATGGTGTGTATAAATAATTTAAATATTCTCATTTTCGAATCATCTTGTTGCATGTCTGTGTTCCATAGATTTTGATAATGTTTTTTGGTAACCTCTTAGAAGTGTTCTATTGTAACATTAAAGGGCGGCAGTTGTCATGCCGCGTCCTGTCGATATGGGACTCATAGCGACGTATACAACACGTGTAAAATACATTGTTTATTTACATGAAATTCAAACACACGCTGCGCGACGACCACCACGCTTTAAAGCCAATTTTGTAGACGTTGTTGAGTTGACATAGTCTTGTAAAGCCAATAGTCTATATGTTTGTTATTTTTTATTTCTTTCAAAGCATTATATGTAATGTTATTAACAATATTATTAAATATCAGTAAATTTAATCATATTTATTTCATTATCACTTGTATGCCAGCTGACTGTGCCGGGACAGGGACAGGATATCATACTGATTTTCAGTGACTTTCAGTGACTTTCAGTAGGCATTTCAATACAGGCAGCCACAGTGACTTTCACTAGGGTTTTCAAGACAGGCAGTCACAGTGACTTTTACTAGGGTTTTCAAGACAGGCAGTCACAGAATAATGTTAATTTTATATAACAATCTATCTGGATTTGTCTACAAAGTCTGGCATACTGACATATTATTTTGAGTTCAGGTTAAAATAAGTAACAGCTGTTATGATTGATAAATATGATACATGTATATCAATAATGATAAAAGGTCATCCCCTTAAAAAGTATGGTTATTGGAATAACTACATAACACTATGTTTAAAAAACTATGGCAAACAATAAAACAACCTGATTGCAAGAACATATCTGATACTGTAAAATACTTCCTTTTTGCTTGGGATTTATTTTTGCTATTTTGCACTGAAAGAATGATTCAGTGAAAATAAAATCCAACGAATATACATGAACCTTTTTCCCTATATTTTACATTTAACTCAACCAGACAAAATTAATTCCATACGAAACACCTAAAAATTAATTCCAGCTAAATTAAGTATAGTATAAAGGTACATATACAATATTGTCATATCAAAAAAACAGAACACCATTTTTAAATTGCATAAGACACAAGTGCAATATTTTAGGATTATACAATTTGGAGGGAGTTAAGGATAAGTTAGGGGGTCCATATTTTGCAAAAATTTGGGTCTAGTTTTGAAACATTGTTAACAAATTAATTATTTATTAGCATAACATTCAAAATGGCAATGTATATTAAACTTTGCAGAAGCATTATGACATTGTTTGGAAAATGTTCAAGTTTAAGAGAAAGGGCCAGAATTTCCCTGTACTTCCTGTCAGTGGCCGGGAAAAATGTTTTCAGTATTGAGTCCTCCAAAACTGACATTACCATAAGTGTTAAAGGCTGAATGGTTTTCTAAAAGTTGTATAATATTTTTTTCTAATCTTTCATTGTGGGTAGGTCAGCTACTGTAGAGATTTACCAAACAGTGGTTTATTCATTTAATAATATTGATATACAGAGATGAAGATTGAAATCAATTCTTTTGATTCTGATTTCAAGAAAATAATTCCATGGTGGTTTATCCACCATATCAAATATTTTTTATCGTGATTGATGTCACACTTTTCAGTTTCTCCATGTCGATGGGAGCTTTCACTCATTGAGGAATACTGTAAAATGACTAATTTTCACTGGGTTTAAATTTTGCTGATTTACCATTTCAGGCATATTCAGTTGGTTTTGAATTCACGGTTTTATCATTTATCTATCTATTATCAGTGTTCTATGCTAAATTTTACATATTCACTGGGTTTTCATTTAGTGCATTTTCCTGTCAGCGAAAAAAGCAAAATTAAAACCCAGTGAATAATTAATCTTTTTACAGTACATGGAGAAACTTGTAGGTGAAACATGAGTGCCTTATTTATATTACTCTGTACACTCAAATTTTAATATATGTGCACATGAAATTTTTTAGGAAAGTTGTGAGCTGAAATGAACACGATTTTGACAAACTTGTAGGTGAAACATGAGTGCCTTATTTATATTACTCTGTACATTCAAATTTTAATATATGTACACATGTAAATTTTTTTTAGGAAAGTTGTGAGCTGAAAAGAACACGATTTTGACAAGAAAATCATCACTGCACTGATAATTTGTTGTTTATTTGTTTATCTGTATAACACATGGATGTCCCATATTTACTTTGTGTAAATCAATAACCACGAGATTGACACATTTATTCTAATATCATTTGGGATTAAGTTAAGCCAGCAAAGCATGGTACACAGTTATAAGTTCATGTGATATTCAGTCAAGCATAAATTATCCTAAAAAGATCAAGTGGCACAATGAATATCATGCTACAGTAAAGCAATTTTTCAATCCCAAATTCTATTACAAGACTCAAAAAATTTTTTTTACTTTATTTTATTTATTTGAATTTATTTTTGTAATTTTTGTTATTCTAAATTACTTTCGTAATTGCGACATGAAAATATTATTCCACATACTAGGTTGGTACATGTACTCTTGGGATACAGATGTGTTTGCACTAAATAAGAATATATAAAAACACCAAGTAACAAATTATATAAATATAATAGGAAATGGTTTATTCATCCACGGCAGTCAAATATTAAGTATCGCAGATGTGCATGAATTTCTACTGTTATTGTGTATTATTAGGCTTCCTGTGGGTTTTGAACAAGTGAATTCAATTTAGCTTTGGAGCAAATCTTATAGGTGTGTTAGGGTCAATAAATAGATAAACAAGCAGCCTATCAGCTGATATAGCTCCGCTATTAGAAATGCACATTTCATTTAAAGAACTGAAGATATCATTAGAAAAGGAACAATTTGTATAGTATCAAAGTAATCGGACATGCTGTTTTCAACAAAAAATCAAAAATATCATTTTTTACCAAAAAATGACAAAAATAATCATTAAAATTAGAGAATTGAAGATATCATCATCAAATGAACAAATCTGAGAGAGGTCAACATGTAGTACTGATATGTATAGTATCAAAGCAATCGGACTTGCGGTTTTTAACAAGAAGTCGAAAATAACACTTTTTACAAAAAAACTACAAAAATATTTATCAAAATTAGAGAATTAGATATCATCACGAAATGAACAAATCAAAGAGAGATCTGCCCATGGTACATATACACCAAGTATCAACGCAATAAGGTTTGTAGTTTTCAAGAAGTTGAAAAAATGAAAAGTTGACACAGATGACGACTGACAATCACTCATATGATAAGCTCCGCTTGACAAAGTCAACAAGCAGGGCTAAAAAGTAGTGAAATTAATTTGAAAAAAAATAAAATTCAATAACTAGTCAAAACCATCAGTTTACACCTATATGATAATTTTAATGCAATCTGGCACTTGTTCAAAGAGGAAATGAAATACCTAGTAGTAAGCAGAGACACTTTTAGTACATAATCCAAGATCTACGTTGGTCAGCGAGACCCATCTGAAAGGCAGGTAAATATGAAAGTAATCTGAGATAATTATGTGACAGTCATGGCAGGGAACAACAACAAAAACCTACATTTACTCATTTTCGATAACAAAATTAATTAAGACTGGCACAATGGGATTACTCAGAGGTTACAGTTTGGTAATCTTTCATACTAATTAGTGCACTTTTTTAATGACAACACTCATTCTCACTTTCATCAATACACTATATTATGTTCCTAGTTTCAGAAACATGATAAGAAAATTGTACAGGATTACGGATTATGTAAAATTTTATTTTTTTCACTCCTACATTGTAGTGAAAATGATTACCCCCGGTATTACTACATGTACCAGGTAGTACTTTCTCTGTAAAAGAGTTGTATGCCATCACTGCATTATTTCATGAAGGCAATGAAGCAGTTTGATTTAGACAAATAGACACAGATGAGAATAAGGCTTTGGTCATTATGAAGTTACATTCAAAACAATATTGTCAATTGCAAACATGCAAGCCAGAGTAGTAACAAAGCCCTTCCTTGACTTCCGATCTGTGGGTATCTTTTTTAAAAAAATACATGTACAGCTTTGGAAATATTACATGTAGCTATATTCTGAAAGAAAGATGAACATATTTCACAAAGTTGCTTTAAATGATGTTTCTATCTATTCATTTTAATGCCACAGAAGTGTTTAATTTTACGTCACTGAAGGGTTTCGTCATTAGAATGCACAACCTTTTACAATATTGTGTCCAGTATTCAGCATTAATGTAGAAAATGGCAGAGCTCAACAACATCTCTCGCATATCACAAAATTTGTGATGAGTGTTAACCTGTTAAAAATCATCATGTACAGTACCAGTATGTTGCAAAAAAAAGTTTCCAGACAAAACACTTTATGCAAATGAAAAAAGATCATTATAAATAAATGGTTGAATATATTCAACCAAAATAATCTCCTTGTCAGAACATTTTCAATCTCTTTATTGTTTGAAGGTTAATACCCGAATGACGTAACAAACTTTAATTCCACCTGAATGTCTGTTTGATCATTAATATAAATGTTCAATCCCTTCAGGCAATTTCTTAAATGCTCCCAGCTAAGCTTTTAAATGCTTAATCAATGGGAATTGTCAGTAAAATTCAAACAAAGACAACTGTTAGATCACATGTATATATTGGTCTCCAGCCAATATCATTATATACATGGTTGGCCATCAGCTGGGTCATTGGTCTTATTGAATCTACTAGAAATAACGCATTCAAGCAAGCCATCTATAGTTCTTATGTCTTCCTGTGGGAGTAACTTATTATTCAGAACATGTTCACCTAAATGCAATATATAGACCATATCAGAAAGTAAAAAAAAACACCTGAGAATCAAGGAATTTAAATCAATGAAATCCAAACATTTAAAAAACTAAACGACTAATGGAAAGGAAACTTGACCTAGCCATAGGAGAATTTTAAGATTCTATTTCACCAAACTTTAATCTATTTTGCATTTAATATGAATTAGTCCACTTCCATGAATACAAACAATGTGGCAGTACCACCACAGTGCTCTGTTTCATCCCCACATTGGTCTAACACTGTCACAGTCATTATCCCGACTGCTACTGTCCTCATGTATTTGTAACATTGATGTAATAAGTGTGTGCAAGTGAATAACATTAACTGTGTGTTTTAATATGCATGATAATAATTACCGGTATATTTTCTGTTTGAAATATTTATGCCAATGTTATGCAAATTAGTAAGCAAGTGTTTACCGCCACAGTAATTTAAATTTCTGGAAAGAACACTATATGAATACCTACCAAGTTATGGTTGCCAGACTACTACAAAGACTTCAATGGACTGTTGATGACAAACTTTTCTAACTATACAATTACTGATTTATTGAATGTTGCACCTCAACAAGTTTGAAAGATGGGAGAGCAAGAAGCAGCCTGGTATTCCCAAATTCAAGAGGAAACAATTACTTTAATTGCAGTATTAAAAAAAAATGCATGAATGACAAGGGTATGTCTATGGTCAAAATATGTCATACTTTAGTGATATTTTAATGTATACAATAAATAAACATTTCTATTAGCATGTATGTACATTATGTATTTCACATTTTCAATATTCTGAGCATAAAAAAAAATTATCATGATAAAAAAATGCATCCATTGTTCAATTATTTTGCTGGACGTCATAATGTCGTAAGGTTGTAAGGTACAAAAATTCTATGTACGTATGCATTAGATGGTAATCCTTATTGATTTCATTAGAACCGATTTATAATGTTAACATGTAACAGTACATGCTGAGAATCAAAATGAATTCTAACACAGAATAATAAGATTCACATGATATAGGAGTCAGTGATACAAATGTTCATCATACATCAGCAATTTGCTAGTATTTTTTCAAAACATCTCAATTTTGTTCAATCATTTCAGACAAAAGACCTTTAAGTGTTTTCTATTAAATTTATTGTTTTAGACCCAAAATATAGCAAATAATTTGTCCCATGATGCTAGATAATTGCCATTCTGGATAAAATGTTAATTTGGAGTCAATGGAATCCATGAGGGTATACATGTACCTAACACATGGCTTGTTGTCATTTTTTCCCATTCATTTTGGCTATCTGTGGAGACTTCAGCAGATTGTGTATTAAAAAATACAGAATCTTAAAATGCAGCCAATACTTGTTACAGACTCTAAAATTCATAAATTTATTTATGAACAGCACAAATAGGTGACACTATTGTCTAGCATGGTAGGAAGGGCTTCTCTAAGATGTTACTATCATTTAAATCAAGGACTATAAACAATGATAATTACATAAGAAAGACAAGACTGGAATTTGAGAGACAGATGAGTTGACCTTTAGTGGAAGTGTTAATAATTTAGTGCTGTGATAGATTCTGTCAGTTTTCTCCTAATTTAATACGTTTTACACCACAATTTCAACATATGTTGCCCATATGTTCAAACATATATTTCATTTTGCTTCAACGTCCGTAAGTAATGAGAATTAAGGAAATCACAAAAGAAACTATGCAATCCTCACTAAAAGCTAATCTACAAGCAGCTGAGGAGATTACCTAAAATTAAAACAGTTGTGTTTTTAAAGACCACGCCCACTAGATTGCCTCAAGGCAAATATATACTTACTTCCTAGTTAGCATAGACTTGCATACAGTCACTTGTTTATTTTTTGGTGTTATTGACACAACACTGACTTTGGAAAATACAGCAGTAAGGTCACTAAAAACTACAAGATTGTAATAAAATATCTAATAAAATGACTAACAAACGCTACACAAAGTACAAGCTAAGATTTAAGCTAATCTTGTATGTTTGCATATTGGATAGACACAAATGCATTCACGCACGAGAGGGAACAGTGATTTGCACGCGCTAAGGAACTTGATCTTTTTATGAATATCCAAAAAATATCCTCCAATTATTTTAATCATTACTCAGTACAGTAGGAAGGTATGCATGTTAGTTCTACAGCTTTGAAACAATACCAAATTCAAAAAGTGCAAATTGCAGAATAACTGGAAATAGCAAAGAGCAGTTTTTTCTCAAGGACATTATCTCGAGGAGATGTGCTCGTGTTGATTGTCATGTCAGAAAAGACATATCAAAATGAATAGTTATGAATTTAATAGTAAATCATCCAAATGATCATTAAATACAATAATGTTTTGGGGGCTTAGCCCAGCTATTCACACACACTTTGTTAGCCTGTGCTAAAGATCTGGACCAGGTCTAAACAACGGGCTAGATTTGATTCGTACTTTTTTTTGCAAGGGGTGAGGTATTTGACCTCTTAGACCATGTCTTGTGACACCGGTGATGATTGTCACCAGTCTGGGTTCAGTACGTGATGCAATGACAGATAGGTTAATTAATATCCCACCAATCAGCATTAACATGTCAAAATTGGAATTAGATTCGTCTCGATAGAAACTGTGCCGAAACGGAAATTTCACACACTTGCATTTCACATTATACCTTGAGATTTGTTATGATGGCATGACATGACAGGGTGAATGCACTAAAGATTAACTAAAGGTTATATATCGCTTTGAGAATACCAACGAGAGTTGTTGATGATCTGGTCTTGATAATTGCGTGAGTGCTGGTCTATCAAATCACTGACTGCGTGAACAAAATTTGTTGACAGGCATGAATCTTCTGAACAACTTAACAGTCTTCTACGGTTATCCGATTTTTGTATTATTGACCCCCATACAATATAAATGCATTCCTGAGTTCTTGGTGACAATTGTAATGTTAGTTTTTTGTCGGCGTGCTAGCGATCACATGTCGCTATACACGGCCATCTTGAAAGAATGTAAACTTATACGTATGCATGCTCCGCCCATCAAATCCTATGACATCATAGAAATGTTCATTAATATTAATAGCAAGGGAACCCTTGCAAGGATCACAATTCTCTTAGCAGTAATCAGAGACACTGCGACCAGCATTAAAATAGTATCAACCTTGAATAACACTCTCTTTTATTTCTATCAAAAGCATTATATGAAAAATTCATTAATTTATGAGTGTGTTAAAACTGTTACAGATGCATTTGAATAAGTTACAGACTTCGTTTGGAAATCATGCTACAAATCAGACAATCTAGCGTGACAGAATTAGAAACTCATCAATTACTTATGTATCGTGAACGATCACATAGCACCCAACCTTGTAAAATGTGTTAACTTAGAATTTACCTTAGAACTCTCAATATATAAGTAGAAAATATGTTATGTATAATAAGGTTATCACAATAATACCGCAATGTATGCATTCAGGCATCGTAATCTTGTAATAACCTTGTTGCGAATATGCATTAGTTTGTTTTCATAATATACATATATAAAGATCGTAAAATCTGATAAAAACTTTTTATTGCAAACAACTTGACAATAACCAACTTTCGAACAGTGAATCAAAATCAATGGATTTTCTGTTCACTGCGAGATCTGGCATATTGCGTGAAAGGCACGTCTCCAGCAAAAATCAAATGATCAATGGTGACAGTATTATTATTACGTGACTTTGAGAAAGTTGCTGACACATATCTGAGCTAGATTTTACAAGGATACGTAGAACTTTCCGTTTTGTCGTTTTTTGTTTTATTTTAGTGCAATCTACTACATGTACAGCAACACAGAAACCTTGCTACAATTTGCTAAACATGTACAATTATATGTGGGTTCAGGATTTTTTTTATTTACGTTTAGTTGTCCTATTTTACGTTTGGAGTAAAACAATGGTTTTTCAATCAGTCTAGTCTGCTTATGAAAACGAGGCGCCACACTAAACTTCTAGCTCATGAATATTCATCCATAAATTTGCATATAGCATGGAGCTTCTCAGAGCTCCGGGCAAAGTAGCTCCTCGAAGCTCCCCAGAGCTCTGGAGAAAACTGGTCAGAACTCGCTGGTTTGATTTTGATTACCTCCCTCAGTGTAGAAATACCCCAAAATAGTTTCAAAGATTGTTTTTACATCACTTGACCTGTTTTTAATAGTTACACATGGGTTGAGTTGAGTTTTATATATGAGCCGATTTGACGTTTCATGGAAATCACCAAGTTTGTTATCAACTGATTTCAAAGACACAATACATTTGATACATTACAGGGTTTAATTTAGCACATTTAGCTAAATTTATAAGTAAAAATAAAACCCAGCTAATTATTAAGCCCTGTATCATATGGCATTGTATCTATGACTAATCTTATACAGACAAATTAGTTTTCAAATTAGTCAAATTTTGCTTTTTTATTTTATCATGAATGTTCAATTTCTCATAGTTATCAGCATTTTTATATACATTTAAATCATATAGAGTGATCTCCGAATAACTGTTATAGTTATTGAAATGCTAATAATATATTTATGTGCATAATGTATGTTATAACTATATTAATACAGCACGTCTTTTTTTGCATTTTTGTACTCGCTGTAAACAGTAGTATATTCCTAACCAAAAAATTATTTTTTAATTACAACACAAATTTATAGTTCAATTGTGCCATTTAATGTCAACGAGATCAGAAAATTTGTATTTATATTATATCAATACATCAATAACTCATATATAAAACCCATAGTGTCATACACTGCTTATAACTTATGGAATACTATGACGTTTATTACAAGAATACCACAATGTATACACAAAGGCAGTATAGCGATTGTGTCAAACGTCACGTAACTTGGCTGCATGTTGTTTTATAGACAGTTGAATTCTATTGTCAGATTTACGATAAAAAATACAGTGCATAATCCTGCTTTACTTTATACTCATATTAATCTCATATATAATATTATGCCAAGATGACATGATTCTAGATATGAAATTATGAAAACTAATATTGATGTGTTTTATGTGTAAAATAGAGACGCGTGTTTACTATCTAAATAGGCAACACAAAGAACAGAAGACCACTATTATCTGAATGCCTGTATCAAAATAAACACATAAAATTACAACTAAATACCCTAATACAAGTAACCCATTTAGCATGGATTCATCCCAAAGTGTATTCAGTATATACCCTGTATAGACTTGTACGGACAATTGAACAGGACAATCACATCTGACGCTAAGTACCAACATGTGCTTGTTTTAACAAAAACTCAGATAAATTCAGATAACAAGAACGGACACTTTCTTTTCCATTTAATCACATGCTGACCCTTGTGTGTGCTTGACATAACCCAAATGAGTCACAGTTAAACCCGGCATGTCTTGAATGCATAACTTCATCAACTTGTAACATTCTACAAATCCTTCAAGATATAGTGAGTGATCTATTTGAATAATGGTTTCTTTCAACTTCCTTAATTTCACCACATCGCAAGCTAACCTGTGTGTTCACCCCATGTAATGTTGCAGTGAATATCTGCGTGCCCTGAATGCATACATTTATGTCAATTCATAGAATCAAACATTTCACAAAGCCTTTGAGATATTAGATACAGTGAGCAATCAATCAACGGATTGATTCAGAAAAAAAGTCTGACAAAACGGATACAAACAAAACAGAATTAAACAAGGAAATCAAAACTTCTTCAATGATTCCAGCTGATACAATGAGAAAAATATTTAGTATTTGATTTCACTCTATGCAAATGAATCATCTTATTTTTTTTTTAAATACTAGTACCAGTATATGCATATAAAATATGTATGTATGTTCAAACATTATAGTTTGAAGGAAAATGGAAAAAAATGTACTGACTCAAGGACTATCTCAAGGTACCATAAAATCAGCCTTCATCAAACCATGTGTAGACACTGGTTCTCATTATGAAATGAAAAACAGTAAAAATACAGTACTGTTTTGCTGTTACTTATTTGTACTGTTACTAATTTGCTAGATAAGTAGCACATGTGGTTATGAAAATAACAGGTGTGTGCCTTGGGCTAAACGAAGACATATTTTAATGATGTGCACTAGAGCAAATACAGTAACCAATCGTGCTGTGGGCAACTATTTTCCAGCATTGTTATGTGGGAGGGGCGTCTAAAGTCTAAAATCAACAAAAAGGATACCATCGTTTATTTGGAAATTACAAGCAATAAATTACATAAGGAAAACTGGAATTTGAATAATCCAGAGTGACAATCGAGATGACCTTTAGTGGAAGTGTTAATTATTTAGTGCTAGAAAGATTCTGTCCATGTTCTTCTAATAGTAGTTTTACCAACAAATTTCAACATAGTTACATTATCTGTATATTTATATATGTATAGTTCACCATGCGAAAACTGGGGAAATCACGGAAGAAACTATGTGATTGTCACTAGATCTACAAGCACCTGAGGAGATTACCTAAAATGCTCATTATATAGAGCAGATGTGCAAAGACATTTTTATTTCCAATTGAAGAATATACATTTTGTGTAAATTTTATCTCAGATGACAGAAAGGTGTTTCACTGTTCGATATCAAATTATGAATTACAACTTAAATGTCCATTTTGTGAAATGATATTTGCAACACTCATACTTTACTATTTATTTGAGGAAATAAAGTACAGTACTATTTGTGACAAGTGGTCTTTGACCACCCAATTTTACAGGTTCCAAACGGTTAATCAAATCAAATCAATCGTTTAAAAATAATTTCTTGACATGTTAATAATAGCCCTAACAGCAACTTCAAACAAGACCATCATTAAAAAAACATCACAGTCCACAGACCTTAGAAAATGGATCTATGCATGCAGGCCAACAAATCAGGAAATGCTTTTTTTTTGTATTTGAAGTTAGTGTGCGACTACATTAAATTAATTAATAATAATGCTGTAACAGCAACTTTATAGAACAAGACCATTATTTAAAGCAACATCACAGTCAACAGACCTTAGAAAATTAGTCTATTCACAGGTAACAAACCAGGAAACGATATCTTTTGCATTTGAAGCTAGTGTGCGACTACATTTTAATATTTACCTTGTTAACCAACCAGATTCTGTTGATAACATAGTACGCAATGACACCGTATCATAAAAGGTTGTATTGACAAACAAGACATAAAATTCTACTTCCTCTCACCCACAATTTTCAAGTCCAGCTCGATTTGTAGGTTTGATAGCAGAAGAATTTGGGTCTTGCAATTAGTGTTGCAATTACTGTACTTCACAACTATACGTAGAACGAGATAACATCCAATTTAATATTTGTCATATGTTACATGTAGCATGACGTCAAACAAAACACCACACCTCCAAGTACAATATATGGTGATTTATGAGTAGAAGGCTATTTACATGTATGGAGTAGATGCCAGACAACTGGTTTATATATGGCTAGAGTAGAATCTAGTTTCTGATCATTTTGTGTATGTTGTGGAAATTAATTTGATCAATATCATGACACTATATATTTTCATCTTTTCAGATTCCGGTTTTGGACAATTATTTAACTATTATAGAATGAATGGTCATATATTTTTTCCTCCATTCTTAGTTACATGTATTCAATGTTTTATTCGTGATTCTGGTGGATTGAACTGTACTTCCGTCTTGCTTTGTACTAAACAATAACATTAGCTTATGTTTAATGTGCTATTTGTGATATTAGTTGCGTGAAGTATTATTTCTGTTCTTGTTTTACAACCATAAAATTACTCTCTGTAGTAGATTTTCGTGTTGAATAAAATTATTATTATATTATTATTATTATATAGAAAATATATAAAATCTGTTTTCAAGTTGTCAATTAACACCGTGTCTCTACCACCCACAATTTAACATATCCCCAAGCTTCAGCTTCTCTATAAATCTTGAATACATTATCAAATAGTCCTGGTTATTTTATTTCCAAAAATACACATAAATGTAGTAAGGATAGTTTGTTTCAAAGATTGGAGCTATAATATTGATGGCCAAAAAAAAAGAAAAAGCAGCCATCCACTGCTGCAGTTTAATGAAAAATGTCAGGAGCATTTTAATAAAACCATCTAGAGTTATTAATCACATGGGATACAGCATTGAACCATAGATTTCAGAATATCAAGCTGTCAAAAACGTCAGATTAAATATTTCAAACTTGATTCAAGAACATATCAACAACTGACGACTATTTAAAAAAGAAAAAATTTGAATAATTTTTTTCTATAAAAAATATCTAGTTGTGTACACCACCATGAATAATATTAAATTTGGGAAGAGTATTTAAACTACTAATATTAGTATTTATTCTGTGTTTGTTTGCATACCAGCCTTTATGTACATGTAAATACT
Source organism: Saccoglossus kowalevskii (assembly GCF_978046115.1). Lineage (NCBI taxonomy): Eukaryota > Metazoa > Hemichordata > Enteropneusta > Harrimaniidae > Saccoglossus > Saccoglossus kowalevskii. Next base: position 29,490,975 of record NC_140650.1, on the reverse strand, counting down.
AATAATCAAGTGATTAGGTTTTATGGTGATTATCGCAAATCCAGAATTGCATACGTACTAGTAATTCAAATGAAAAAATGACATTGGTGTCATGAAATAACTATTTTGGGCGATAGAGCATATACAACTTATAATATTACAACAGCGTCATGATGGCACTAGCGACTAACAATAATAACAGGATAACGTAACTCGTCAACATGGAAGTCAATGAAAATGTCATTTCATTCTTCCCCAACGAGGGGAGCTGGATACGAAAGACTTAAGATGATATTTAGTTTTAACACTAAATGTCGTATACTTTTAGAAATGGTGAACTTCCTTGAGTTATACGGAAGGACCTACCTTACACGACCGCCGCAGTGATCACATCTGTCCCCGGTCCAACCATCATCACAATCACACAGACCGCTTATACATGTCCCATGTAAACAGTCAGAGTCTTTTGAACAGTTAATCGCACACACTGTGTCTATAACTACGAAACAAATAAGTAAAACTGCTAGTAACCGGTGACACTCCTGTCGTATTTTCCTAAATTTTGACTTCGCCAAGAAGAAATCCAGGTACATCATGTCCGCCATCTTTGATATTACTATAAGGTGGATCAAAACCTTGCTGACGTCATACCAGCGCGTCGTGTTTGGTGTTCAGCTAGTCTGTCTCAATTTAAACGCTGAGGGCGGTTAAGAAAAAGAGTCAGCGTTCAAATTGGGAAAGGAAACCAGACTAGTCCTCTTGGCCGTTTGTATTTTTGTTAGGTCTAACATTTGAGAAATTGCGAAACGTTGAAGTAAACTATAATTACAGGATGATATAAATAAAGAAACCTCCCAACAAGGCCAACCTCCCAGAGCAGCCGCTTCGCTGCGATCTATTGAAAGTAAGCCTCAAAGACCCGTTGGATTCTTTTTTACAGCCTGAGACGTGCCGCTGAAATGAGCCCTGTTTTTCAAGATTACTATAAGATAAGATAAGATAATTCTTTATTACAACCATATTGAAAGAAATTCAATTTAGGTGAATACAAATGTAATAAAGGTATAACAAACTATTCTAAAAAACTAAAACTATACTTATCATAAAGACACAGTACAGAAATATTACTGGTACTTGAAGATAAAAATTAAAATATATTACATTTCCACGAGTTTTTGTTTAACATTGATAATATTGTTTTTTGTCGTATATGCTGTTTTTATGTATTTAATTAATTCTTTTATCAATGGTCTGTTCTCAGCATTTAAAATGTAAACAATTTTCTCTGTATTATTTGCTTGAACAAAATTTTCAATTGATTCTGAAAATTTTGTGTATAATCTTACTCTGGCCTCAGTATAAAGACTACATGATGTGAAAAAGTGTAGCTCATCTTCAGTAATATTATATTTTGCACATTTTCTATCTTCAATTTTTATTTTTGGTGTTTTCCAGATTCAATGATAAGTTTATGTGCACTTCGTTTTGTAATTTATATGTACGTAATTTTGAGTTTGGATCATTATTGTTATATATGGGTCTTATTTACCGTCCAAATAGGGACTAATTCAGGGTATAAATACCTTGCAGGTTGCAGTTGTCCGGGGTAGCTGTTTTTGAATAAATATAAATCTATATGCAAGAATCTAAATACCACGTAAGAGCTCTTGCATTGATTTATTCTCACTGGTAAACACATTTTAAAATATGTTATCGATAGCTGACAATAATTGTTTTCGTGAACGCAAAGAAAAAGGTGAAGTAGTTATAAATCAATTCAACTTTATTGCATAACAACACACAATGGAAAATACAAAAAATAGCTGGAAATGTTGCGGCTGCTGAGAGGGGTAAATATACAAATTATCTATTACCCGTACCTCTTTTCTTTCGAGTTTTCGCTATAAAATTAATTAAAGACCATTTGTTGTTTAATTTGATGATTGTTCAATGTCACCGAGGTTGTCAAAGTTTGCATTTTGCTTCTTAGCATTATCAAATAATATAACTCCCCCAGTATTATATTTTTAGACACTAAATTACACAATATAATTCATCTTCGATTGCTGGTTTACATAATTGACATAACCCTTCGTCTGCTGGTGCAATTGGGCTTGTTCTACCGCCCAGTCAAGACAATGGTAAAAAACTCTCAATTTTATTAAGGATGAGTTATCATGACAGGGAAAAGTGTTTTGATCATTAACAAAATATATATTTTCTTGAAGCCCTTGTTCCTGGCTTTTTGAATAAATCAGTCTGCGACGTACCACGAGTTAGTCACGTGATTACTAAGTAAACATAGAGGCGTTTTTTTCACGTAATTCACATTTTTGATGTTCAACAAATAATTTTTCAACTTGAAACATAGTAAATGGCTCATATGATTGCCCATTAAGAATATTGCACAGAAGAAATATATACTGCTTTAAAAACATATCATTAATGAATTTTAACTAGTGCCAATGCTTCAAATCCATGACCAATCGCAGCCATTAATTAATGATCGAGAACAATCGATAATACGTATCACATAACACACCTTTTACTTTATAGAGTGTTCTTGGTATCATTAATATGAATGCGAAGACGCTCCCTTTGTCTCCTTTGACAAATGTCAGAAACCGGAGTAGAAGGCGTGATGCATAGCGACCACAAAATATGAGCCACGATTATTCGATATTACGTTTCAAGTGACCATTTACCCGTTTGACCGTTTTGATGATTGCATATCGAATCAAAGTAACATTTTTTATCTGTTAACCCCCCCCCCCCTGAACATTCAAACCTCAATACGTAAGGCATAACTATCAGTATGCGTAGTGACTACCAGACTACAAACTACCAGAATATAACTTTTGAAAAAAATAGCAAAGAACCACATCAAATGAATGATTTTTAAAACTGACTGCTTCAGCCTGAATACGCTTTAAAATGTGTGATATTTCCAGTGACTCGTGGTTCAGAGAAGCCAGGATGTCAGCAAACACCGTAACAGAACAAATATGTGAAAAATGTAACATTAACCTACCCATATTCATTTTTAAATTTGCGTATATGATCACTGTTATAATAATTATAGTGATACATCATTATAATCATTGTCTTCGTGACTTGCATACTGAGATCTATGTCGATTAACATATGATAATAAGGTATGATATTGTTTCCATGGTGATCACTATGACTTGTTATAATATTATATTTCGTGCATAAATTAGCATTAACAGAGAGGCGTGTACCACTTCTATCGATATGAACACCATCACTATAATATAGGTGGCCACTCCTTTCTGCTCAACAAATACACAGGGTTTATAAATAAGTCTGACTATTATTTATACAAGACACCTTATCATCATATATATTCGATTTGTACCATTGAATGCTAAGATACGTGACGTAATAATGACAGCATTACGAAATACATTCCTAGTAAATTCATATAAAGATATTAAACCATCTACAACTATGTCATCGGATAAATTACTGACATAATTGTCTAATATTACTACCATGCTCTATACTATTGATATAAACTATAAGTTTAATCTAGCTATATTATGTGAACATTAAAAACATTTTCTCTTGAATACATTTAATTATTGAATCACCAATAATTAATATTTCTGTGTTATATGGTGTGGGTTTCCTTCGAGAATAACTTGACGTTGCCGGCACTCTCACTTGTCTGTCCACGTTTCGAATTTTGGTTTGACCTTTCGGACCATGTGATGACCTTTCTGCAGACGATCATTCTATTTATTGTGAAATAATTGTATTACCATTTTCAATACTTTCTTACTTTACTAATTCAACGTAGCGGTTGGACGCTGGTATCACACTTTAGAAAGGCTGGTCAACCACGATGTCTTCACCACGCTGGGTTGACACTGGACAAATACTCAAGCTACTGTATCACCCGCAACCTTTCTGACAATACAAACTCTATCAAGGTATCTGAAAAAAATGACAAATTATTTCAAGTAATAAAACAGCATATATTATGATTTATCTCTTCGGAATAGTGTAGTACGGCCGTCACTAGAGTACGCTGGTGAAATTATAACACTAAGTCATTCAGATTTAAAAAAAAATGAAAAAATACAAAGAGCAGTAGTGAAATTTATTCTGAAATCTCGGAGAAATACTGTCAATGAAGCTGTTCTTGGTGACCTTGGGTTGAACACAATGAAAAGTAGAGTAGAAATAATGAATTAAAAACCCTTAGTCACAACACCGAACAAACTGAATTATGCAAATGGCAGAAAAAAATAGATAATATAATAACAAATGTAAAATTAAAAAAAACAATTCGAAAATATCGCTGTTAATAAAATGAGACTTTTTGTTCTGAAACACGATGAAGCAAAGAGAAAGGAAAATATTAAAGATAAATCTAGTTTTGACTAACAAGATAAAAAGCTGCGAACCACATATAGAATCAGTGACAGATTTTATCTTGGTCGAACTGAGTTTAAGGCAAGGTCCTACACATTTAGCTTGGAATATGAAAAAATGGAATAGGAAAATAATACTTCTGATTCTGAAGAGTGCACTTGCCTATGTACATTGTAAGGAAAAAGAGGAAAGCCTGGAACATTTTGTTGCAAATGTTTTGCAGTCAGAGAGATAAGCTAATGAAAGTGAACAAAGATATATTACTGAATAGAGGAGAATACATTCTTTACGCAGATTTTTAACAAAATAGAGAAATAATATGCCTATTGCTAGGAGACAGTGGACAACCCTATAATGATGTCACTTGTATTGAGTCCAGGCAAGGTTGTTAGACAATACCGTCATTTAAGTATTTTTCTCTCTAATTCTAGCATTTGACCTAATTTTTGTTGTGTAATACCACATTTGATTTGTGATGTGTACCGCTCATATTAATTAATTCTGTCGTCTATACTTGCTATTTTAATATTTGCCGAAGCTGTATCATTACAATTGGCTTCAATTGTCAGCAATTTTCGTATTAAAGGGCGGTGGTTGTCTTGGCGGTGTTGAAAACTTTATCATTGGTATCAGTTTTAAAAACGACCGTTTTGATTACGTGACATTTAACTCATCCGTTATGTGGCTCAACTTCGTCGGTGGCTACTGGATAAGTAAGCTTCCAGAAGTAAAAGCTCAGTTTCTTGTGCATGTTTTAAAGGGCGACAGTCGTCGCGCTGCGTCATGTTCGATATGAGACTTATAGCGACGTATACAACGCGTGTAACATACATTGTTTACATGAAATTCGAACACGAGCTGCGCGACGACCACCGCCCTTTAAATTCCATCTATAATGTTTCCAGTTTCATTTCTCTCATCTCGACAGTCACACCATCTTTAAATTGAATATCAGCTGCCGTTTGTAATTCCAGTAATTTGCCCGTGGAAGTTATTATTTAAAAATTCATGTTTCCCGTTCAGTGCCTTAAGATCGCCCTGAATCAAATTATAACGATCGGTCAACAATATATAATTATTTTTGAAGAGCCTCGAAAACTTCACCAATTTTCTCTGGGCACATCTGAGCAGCATGTTGGGTTACCTCACTCTGGTATTACGATACAAGTTTCTATACCATCGCCGTCAAACAATTTCATAACATTAGTATTGTTTCAAACCATATTAATAAAAGCACGACTGAGAAATTACATCAGGTATCATGATACAAAATGGTCTCCAGTCAGGCAATTTGAGTTAAAATGCAAAACAGCATCAGGCATCCAACATATAAAACCATTATACAACGTTTAAAGTGCATTATAGAGCATTAAAAAAAATGGCTGCCAGTTGACCATCTTTGATTAGATTGTGACACAGACCAAATTTCCATGATGAGCTAAAACACATTTGCCTGCGTACCAAGTTTGAGCCTACCTGGGAGGGAATAATTTGAAATATAAGCAGAATTGAGATGAAAACTCCAATTGTGCAAAAAAAGTCAAAAATTGAATAATTTGGTCAAACATCTTGGATTTGATTGTAACACAAATAAACTTTTGTTGATGTGCTAGCATACAACTGTATGTGAACCAAGTTTGGACCTAATTGGACTGCATGAATTTGAGATACAAGTAAAAAGGTGTGAAAAGGGAAAAATTGCAGAAGTTTATCAAAAATGGCTATCAGGTGACTACCATGATTGTAACACAAATGAACTTTTGCTGATGTGCTAGAACACAATTGTCTGTGAATTGGACTGCGTGTCATTTTAGGCTGGGTCTAAGGTATGTATCTACCTTAAATTAGCATACGAGTCGAACAGCTTCGGCAGAAGAATATACCGTAATCGTTGTTGGAATAATGATGTGCAACTCATCACTTGGTGGCAGCATCACATTGAATTCGTCATCATGGTACATTTGTAACTTTTTTGTTTTGTTTTAATTACTGTAACGGCAACTAATCTATAGTCTCCAAAAAAACGCCCACATTAAATATTACATAAATAAATTTAATAAGACCATAATTCTTCACATATATATTCACCAACCCTGATGAAAAAACAAGTGATTGAAATTGAAATGAAGATAAAGCACAGCAATTGGCTTGTAATGTTGGACACAACATATTTGAATCATTTTCTCCCATCAATTAATATAAAAATAATAACATGACATGAAACCCATTTAATAAATACATGTATAGTTTTATTTGTTAACAGTTGTCAAAGTTTTCCCATCAAAAACTTGTACTGAAAAGTAGTTCAATAAATAATGTAATGCAGACATTAATATTTTCAGGCTTCTCAAAGCCATCAGTTGTTCGCAAAGTTTTGTATCTGTTCATTCTAATACAAAATCAAGATGCATAAAGCTAACATTTTCATCAGCTATGTAAGCCTTTTTGCCAGAAATTTCATCAGGGAGTGGAGGGGGGGGTATTATAATCTCATCTCAGACAAAAGTAGTTTCATTATTGACTTATAGAGGACGCATTTCCTTATGGTAACTGCCGTTGTCTTGGGTTGAACAGAATTTTGATACCCGGTACACATCTTCTTAATCAATCTTTGAAACAATCAACTTCTTCATCAAAATGTAAAAGTTTGGAATCTAAATGCCAGTTCTCAATGAGTTCTTGCATTGTTGGTTTATCTTTCATTGGCAGCTTGTCTTGGAGTTCTCGTAAAGTATCTTGACTTGCACTGCGCCACTTAATAATCAAACTTTCCAATTTATCCAAATCATTCTGGAAAGTAAAAAGTTGTATTTAGAATCAAATTATTTCGAAGCCAGCGACTTTCAAAACTCTGTTTTTGCTTATTAATGTTACGTATCAAAATCAACTCAAATGATTTGATAAGTCACTTGTCTTTAGAACACCATTGAAATGTTCACTGTACAAAATTAAATAACTTAACTGGAATTGCAAAGTTTGTAAAAATATTTTGCTTGTAAAATTAAGGCATTTTACAATAATACCCATATGCTAAAAATCAGTCACTGTCAATCAAAGATACACAGTGACGTTAGATCATTAATGTTTCTGATCATTGAGTGCATGTCACAATTTAATTTTTTTGGTTCTGCTATTTTGCATGCATTTCTTTCATGTTTTTACGTCCAGTGACGAGGAGATAGAACCTAGAATGCATCTGAATTGACCACATGTGTTAAGGATGAGTTTTCACCAAGGCTTGCATCAGTATATTGATAAACCACATTGAAATAGCTGTATATTGTAGCGAATTTGACTCAATGGATGAACTTAACAGAAGAAGTGTTATCTTTTCTTTCTTAATTTAGCAAAGTTACAGATTAGCTAAAATAAAATAAATCAAATAGCTAAAAAGATGTGTTGTACAGTATAAAATACCATCTATACCGCATAAACTAACATGAACTTGAGATGAAACTACAAAGAAATTGCTCATATTTGCATGAATTTTTTTTTATCAATAAATGCTCAGTTTTATACCTTTGTTCTGTACATTTTCACCATCCTCAATTTTCGCAAAGTCTCTTCTTTTTCTGATAATTGTTTTTGCAGTACATCTCTCATTGCAAGTAAATGTGGAAGGTTTCCTTTATCTGGACTGGAATCTGTGTTTTTTCTCTCTCTGTCCACAGATAATTCTTCAGAATTTCTCCCTTGGCTTGAAGAACGTGGTGCTAAAAACAAAACAGTTTTAACAACAGGTTCTGCGTTTGTTTCTGTTTTCCTTCTCTTAGTTTGGCAGGATTTAAGTTCTGATTTAGGATCTGCCAGAGTTCTGATGGGGGTCGTCTCAGTTGGTGGAATGTCTTTCAGTTTTGGGCCACCTTGTCCAGGAGACAGCTGTTTATTATTATTGGTGGGGGAATAAAACGATCTTCTTGATCTTTTTAGTCGTTCCCTCAAACTGGAACTCATCTGAAAATAATGGGTAGAATGATATGACAATATTCAATGGCCAAATTACAGTATTATTGTTAATTATAGTAAAAATCAAACTAGGACCGGTTATTATCAAATAACCTGTTTAAGAATCAAAATTGGAATTTTTGTATGAATTATGACATTTAATTTTGAAAATGCTTTATACGCTTAAACAAACAAATAAGATTTTTTTACAAATTACGGACAAATAAAATAGCTGATTACATTTATCATCTTGCCCATGTCTACGAATTTACCTTTTTACGAAAATAAAAACAATTGATTACAGCTTACGAAAATACCCCTTGCCGACCCTCTTGATAACCGCAAAAAATTAGATGGTGTGTACAATAACAATCACTGCACATGCATATTGTTTTCAATTTTCATCCAACAAATACTGTTGTGTGTGCTGCAAAGATGTTTGCAAGAAATTGTGATCTTAACCAACAATATTTGCTGTTGGGATGCTTTTTTGCACCGCCCTCTATGTTCGAACTATTTTTTTAAAAAGATCAATAATTTAGTAAGATCATTGAATAAGGTAATAAGATGAACCTTTTGTCCGCCATATGGTGACGAAGAGTTTGCCATGATATCAATTTCGAGATCGTTCAAGGACCAAAGCATTGGTGGCACACAAACACAACACAACTTCACCCTCTGCCAGTTTCAGAAGTTGAAGGTTTTTTGACCCCTTAGGCTTCTGGTAGTTTGTATGACTGAGCATTTCATGCTTTAGCTTACTAGTACATAGTTTCGACACATCAAACAGTACATAATAATACACAAATTAACTTTAGTGTACGATCTAAGAGCTCTGTGATCGCTTCAAGAGACGGGGTGTAACAAAATTAAATTCCAAACAAAAGAATTTTAACTGACTTAGACAAGCTTTATTAACACCGGAAGTGTATTTCGTTTGCGTGCGCATCTCAACTGACGGCGCCATTTTTGATTTCAAAACATCTCTGAAAGCGAAACTTTTCATAGGATTTGTCCATTAAATTTCAATTAAGGAATTGAAAAGTTAATACATACTTCTGGTAAGTATAGTGATTATTTCAAATATTTTATATAGTTCACATGTAATGTTTGGAATGTATTTTCGATTATTCATGTCCTTGTTTTTTGTCGGACAATCAGCTCTCCGTCGAGAAACTACTCGGACTGGGTCAGCTGAGCTGCCATAAAAACACTGACTTTCAAGTCAGACAATGTGATCTTTTGTAATTTGCTAATCATTCATTTGAGTTTCAGTTTGTTTTCTACCAGAATTATTTATAAAATATCAATCAGATATTCAGAAAATGTGTTAAAATCATATGGATATGTACGAAAACTTTTTTTTAACATTGTTGTTTGATATATTGTATGTATCCCAAATCGGACTATGATTTATCATAAAATAAAAATGTTGTATCTGCAGGACACACAACAGTATTCGTATTTGTGCAGTGAGTGTCGTACGTACCACAACAATCAATACACATGCGTCTTAATTAAAGAATTTCATTGTTACATACAATGAATACTCAGATGCATGCTACAAGAATAGCGTTTCCATGTCATAAATCATGGTCCGATGTATTTATCAACACAGATTATCAAACAACAATATTAAAAATTACATGTTCTCGTCTATATTGCATCTTTAAAAGGAATATAATTTATATTTCCATGATCAATGGCAAAACCATGAACCATGACCATGAAACCATAACCATGAAAATATTTGTTTTTCTGTGCACTGTCTTTTAAAGCGTACTAATCAAACCAAACTGCTCATAATACTTTTGAACTTTCTTTTTTGTCATGACGCTAGTCTGATTAAATTCCAATGTATGGAGAGGTCGTTGCCATTTTTAATATCCAGCTGACAGTGTGCATCACATATAACTACATCCGATCAATAGACCAGATTAGACCACGTTCAATAAACATGTGCTTTCTTCTTGACTTCTGATGTCAGCAGTGCAAAAGTGGGAATGATTTTTACATAATTTTTGCCTTTCTAGCAACAATTGAAGTACCTCATATATCGCTAAACTTTATTGTAATCTCTGATTTTCAGTCTGAAAATTTGACCAGTCAAGATTAATTTTGTATTCTAAACATTTTTTTTAAAATTATTATTTGAAATTTTGGAGCTTTTTTCGCATTTTGGGTATTGTTCAACAAGAAACTAGCAATGTGACTTGTCAGAGAAGAATGGTTGAATATCTGTTCGTTTGAAAGTGTTGGAAGTAATTTTAGTATCTGACACATAGTTTTATAGGCAGGCAAGCAGGGAGGCAGGCAGATGCAAATGATTGTAAAACAGATTTTTACTATCCAGGTATAGAATGTTTTCAGTGAATATTTAAAATAATTATATTCTGTAGCCAAAATGCCGACTGTACAAGAAGAGATGATGTCACCTCTACCCAATAATCACTTACCATCCACACCAGCATCAGACTTCATTTCACCAACAACAAAACGTCATCGTGGCTTTGCTGCTAATCAGTCACCCATGCTTCGTAATGTACTGATCAATGATGACGCTGAAGAACGAAAACAACGCAGACGTTCTAAGGTGCTTGAAATGCAGAGATCGTTAGAAAGTCCTGTTGCAACACCAGGAGATAGGTAGAAATTCACATTGCTTGACATATTTAGTGTTATTTAACATTGTGTTATAGCGCCCTCCTGTGGCCATTTTGAATTTTTTTCTTTTTCATAACTTCATGTGCTTTTATTATCAGGAGGCGTATTTCTACAGATACAAGTACTTTAAGTAATGTACAAGTCACGGAACACTATTCCAATTGTATAAAATTATCAGCAGAAAATGTAAGTACAGTCTGTTAGTGGTTACATAGGTTACAAAATTAATAATAATGTTTTTATTTATTCTACATGTACATTTATAACTATTATTTTTTTTTTCAGAAAATTAATGCCAAAAATGCCTTTCACCTCCACTTAATTGACTACATGTCTGACTTGATCAAAAAGAAGGAAAAAGACGGAGGAATGACCAATTTTCAGGTATTTTTGAAAATCTGTTCTGTTAAAGTTATAATACATATGATAATAAAAAACAGTGTGTCAAATAACCCAACCTTGCCTAGATTTAGTCAACCTTTTTATGGCTTAACTGATAGTGACCACCGGAGGGTGCTAGGTCCATTTTAAATTTCATTTAATTAATTGGCGGTAAGTAATTACAATTTAGTTTTTAGCTATCATTCACGAAGTTATTCCTGTGGTGGTGATATTCAAAAAATATCAGCGGTGATACCACTTTTAACTCAATTTCAACCTGATGGCCTTCGTTTATTCCATAAAGTTGGATACAGTCTTCTCGGTAAACCACACCTTGGCTGTGTATCCATACTCCACGTGTTGCCTGATGTGACCTGCAAAACATTCAATACCGATATTAGACAAATTGTTGATAAATGGTTGTCTAGCTCGTGTTTTTTTTTAATTTACGGTTACTGGTTCAACAGAAATGGCAGGTTGTTACTTGTAATCATTCCATGTAGATTTGTAAACTATCCAGCTGCTACATAAAACTAACTTACTAATTGAACCAATCAGAACTTTGTTATTTGTCTAGCCAAACATCAGTGTTGTGGTAACATTAAAACTAGTTGATCTGGTTTGCATGGTTGCGTTATGTGGTGGTACTTCATCTCTTCAGGATGTTTTCGTTTTCTGCTTGTAACAGGATATCATAGAATGAGATTCATTTTCACACTAAATAGCTCTTCTCGTGTTGGTGTTCACGTTCAAACTGATGAAAATGTGATACCATAACTGTTTTTTTTGGTTTAACTTTAAATGGTATCATTTATTTACCGCTTTGAATCCAAACTTTTTGTTTTTATTTGCAGGTTGCGAGTTGTACATTGGATGCTAGTGCTAAGATTTATGCTGGTCGAGTTGATTCCATCCACGCTGATGCATACAAGATGCTTGGTGGCTTGGGTAGAGATAGTGACAAACGTACAGGTAACTAGTCGTCTGATGCTATTTGTCTTTCAGTCTTCGACAATATTATATTTGCTCTGACTTTATTTTTAATGCTTGATTTCTCATCCAGTTGTTCAGTTTTGCGCTGCCATTGTATTAGTTTTCTTCAGTTTTAAGAGCCAAAAGGTTAAGCATTGATTGGTTTAATTTTTTCAGAGGGAGATGGTCCTGGTGTGGGTGATGATGATGATGACGACGACCTACAGAAAAAAAAGAAACATAAACGGGTATGCAATAAACTACATGTACAAGATGTTCTTTACCTGTTTTATAAATATGTGACATACTGTATTAAAAACACGTCAAATAGCAAATTAGACTCAATACTTGAACTAAGATAATCCTAATTTAGCTAAGGTGTGGGAACAATCTCATTGTTAGAATATACTTTATTCTAAATAAGCTACATTTTAAATTAGCTAAAATAACATGCTAAAAAGATTTTAAGATGTTTAGCATGGAGTTCATTTTCACTGATTTTTGATTAGTTGAATGTAAAATATAGAGAAAAAAGGCATATTCACTGGATTTTATTTTCACTGAATCATCCCTTTAGCAAAAAGAACAAAAATAAGTTCTGAGCGAAATTAAAGTATTTTATAGTATATAAAAAAAAACAAATATGTAAGGAGTGTCATCATCACCTGGATCTGCTTGTGATCGTTTATATGAATAGTGATGTGTTACTTGTCTGCTTAACTAATTTAGTGACCGTGGGCTGAAAGCATAAAAGTATATTGTTGTATCTTTCTGTATCTAACGGTAATTAACTTGTACTGTTAATATAAATTGTTAACAACTGTCAATATTCATTGTTTTTCAGATGCGCAAGAAAAACACCATAGAAACCAATCTCAACAACATCAAGGGAAATCACCTGCAAATGGATTTTGAGGTTAGATGTTTGTTTTTGCAACAAAAACTTTTCTTTTATTATTGTATATACATGTATCAGTGTTCTCCAATTGTTTTCAGGGTTTCAGCTAATTTGCATATTGATTTGCTTACTAGTTTATAACATAATGTACAGCTATTTGAAAGCCAACTGTTTAGTCAAAACCCAAACAGTTGGCCAATTCGCTAGCGAGTTTGCTAATTCCTGGTACCTCAAATGCAAATGCATGCTTTTTGGAACGAAAAGATCGACATAGTGCACATTTGCATAACACAATCGAATAACTCAATGAAGTTCTTCTAACTGTGTTTTATCAGGTATCAAATTGTTAGAGGCTGACCAAAATATGTTGAACTATTTGAGCGAGTACAAATGTTAATCCTAGTGGGATGTCTTCAGACGTGCGGGCAAGTTATTGATGTAAATCACAGAGTATCACCCCTGTTGCCCTAAAACGCTTTGAGGAGAACACTATATGTACTGTTGATTCCATTTTAGGTGGATCCATTATTTCAACAAACCTCAGCTGAATTTGATGAAGGTGGAACCTCAGGACTATTATTAAATCATCTGTGTTTCAATGATGATGAATGTCAGTTATTACTAGATTCCAACAGTATTGCTAATCTATCTACTCTGACATATACTAAAGATGATGAAACAAGTCTTCTCAATGTTTCCGATATCAAAGGTAAGTCTACTGTAGCTGTAATAATAACAAGATTTTCTCTAAGTCACATAAGTGACATAAGCATGCATATAGAACTACATTCATACTTGTATGTATGAAATAAGGTATTATCTTGTTTGTTTCAAACATGTAACATAGTTGTTAGGACATGATTCATTAACTTTTTTAAATTTTTTTTTGGAGAAAAACTGTTGGAAAACATGCAAGAATGGGTCATTTTAGAAATATATCCATAGGAAATCAGGTTATAGCATTCTTTTGTGAAAAATAAATACACATGTAATCCCAATAATCAAGACAACCATAAAAAGTCATATTTTAACTACATAAGAATTGACGAAATTTTGAGTTATGGCAAAACCTTTTTACTAAAAAACTAATAATAAATTGCTCAAAAATCATTATTTTCATGTTGTTTTGACACATTTTTTGTGATACAGCAACATTTTCTGATATTTGTATTCACAGTTGTGAATTATGCTGTAAATGTTTCTGCTTTCTTATTTACAGCTATATACAAGTCTCTCAATTTTGATAAACAAATATGTGCAGAGTTTGCTGGTTTTGAATTTACTAACTGGAATGACACAGACGAGGTAAGCTGAAACATGTCAGACTTTGTTCTTTCAGTAACAGGGTTTTGTCATTGCTCTTCTGAGATCCATGTGTTCTGTGTGCTTATTATGTAATAGTTATCGCCCAATTTATAATGTTTTCTTGAACTGAATGTAACACATTATATTTTTGGTGGCCAATAATAATAATGATAATAATAATAATAATAATCCATCATGTGAAGAACATTGAATAATATATTGACTGTAATGGGTTATTTTGTGTATGTGATTCACTACAGGACACTATGACTAACATGTTATCTAAGATGAGTAATCATGAACATGCCTTTGATATGACTGCAATACCTGAACCTATAGATGACATGTCAGCACAGGATCTACCACCTGATGTTGGTGGATGTGATTTCAGTGATGATGAGGACATGGGTGGTGATGGATGCATTCCAGGTGGTACTACAGAAAATATTATTTTAATGGCTGATGATAAAGAAGCGCAGATGGCACAAAATGCACAAAACAAGTCAGTTTTAGAGAATTATTTGTTTTTAAATAAAAGATCAACTTCCAAATAAATGTTTTCCGTCACAGATGGTATAGCCAGACTCCTTTCTAGGAAACTGGGATTATAACGCTGTGACCTAAATCTGTTGAAAAGAAATAAAATAAATTTGATTTAAATGGAAATAAATTAAATTAATAATTTACTCATTTGATAAGTGCTGACTAAATAAAAGTGGTTAGCAGCAACATTCTCTGTTTCATGTGTTCAAAATTGTTACTAATTTTTTTCATTGTCTAGATATTTGAATTTTTCCATTGCAATAAACTGTAATGCATCATAATCATAGAATGATGGTGTCTGGGTATTCCGCAAACCTATCACCACTCGCACTTTGTGAATTACATTTAGAATTTAGCTACATTTATTTTCAAACCATAATTTCAGTAAAAATGGTCATCATTTATAAATATGAATCTAAAAAAGGTTGTCTTTTCCTTATTTGCAAAGGGACCAAAACAATTTGGCAATTGAATAAGAAAACAATGCAGTATTTATACCAATGTGACTAAAACTGCAATTCCATGCTGGTTCAACTGTTAGCCACAATTCAAACAGCCAACTACCAAGTACAGTCATGATTTGACAATAACATATTTAGAAATGTATAAAGACTGGTGATAAGCATCCATGTAATGCCATGCGCTTATTGTTTCACAGGATAATAACAGATGGTACGATAGGAGAATTATGTTTACAGCTGGCATCAGAACCTACGGAGTATTCTTATTTTAATCTTGATATGTTAACCACATGGGCCGGACCTGAACACTGGAAACTAAAGCCTAAACCCAGGGATTCATCAAGTCATGTTTCTGACAAGAAAAGAAAAGACAGAAAGGCATATTTTAAGATAGACTTTGATGAAGATATTAATTTTGATAAGCTGTTCACTGTTACTAAGGTACAGTGTAATTAATTTCTTCTTCAGTTTTCATTAATATTTAATCTTGTTTTACTTTGTGATAGTCATCTCATTATCGCCATCACATATTTATTATTATTATCGTTATTATTTACTGTATGTTCATTTGCAGGTGACAACAACATTGACAAAAACAACCGTTGAGAAGTGGCGAGAGACTGCTATCACATTGCCAGCTGATCTGCATTACAATCCTGATAATTTATTCCGGTTATTTGGACAACCTAAAGTCATGGTAGGTTGTTTCTTCAGATTTTTGATATTGTCAGTGGAACTACATGTAAGGATTGATATGAGATCTCTATGATTTGGTGTTATTTTGACGTGAGCTTCTACAGACAAGAAGTTACAACTCAATATAACCTGCAGTGATATTAGTTGGGAGATAGCGTTTCAGCCATGATATCAGTTATACCCATCTTAAATTCTTGATTAGCTTAACTACTGTAATAGTGTCATCTATGACTCTGTGCATGGTCCATTTGACCTGGTACATGAAATGACAAGATCTGACTGGAAGCACTCTATGATGAATCAGATACATGTAATCAGAATACAGTATAGTGAAAACGACAGCGTCTAAGAGATAAGTGACTGTGATAAGCATTCTGAGTTGAAGCATCAAATCTCATATTGTGTCTGTGTTGCCCAATTATCTATCCAGGCAGCAAAGCTTATAGAATAGGCAGCTTCATTGGATAATATTGATGGGATTCTGCCAAGGTTGAGAATTGAGTATTATCAGAATAAACGCAAAGATTATCCATGGCCAGGATAAATTCACTTATATTTATTACCATGCTTGGTACCTTGTGCTGTATTTCATTTGTCTTTGAAATAAATATTGCATACTATTGTGAAATGACTAATTTTCACTGGGTTTAAATTTCACTGATTTACCATTTCAGGCATATTCAGTGCGTTTTAAATTCACAGTTTTATCATTTAGATAATGTCTTCTATGCTAAATTTTACATATTCACTGGGTTTTAATTTAGCGCATTTTCTAGTCAGCAAAATAAGCAAAATTAAAACCCAGTATATCACCTAGAATATAATGTTTATTCCTTTCTAGGTTAAAAGACAAGCTGAGACTGAAACAGAGAATGAATCACTGGATGACGATATTGAGAATTACAACTATGAAAATGAAAATGACTGTAATAATTTCTGCCCAAGTGTTGAGGTACAGTCGTATTAATTGTACACATGTACTGCTTTGTTATTGCATTATTGCTGCTTTTTTGACAAATTCTGAAAGCACACACGTGTGAAATTTATGAATCGGGGAAAATTGCAATATTTTGTAGCAGTGAACATTCATTTGAGTTCTTTAAGACAGCAAGTCATGGTGACTTTTAGGAAATTTCAGTTCTCATAGTATCACCTCAATACTTACAACAGATCAGAAAGTGAGTTTAATCTTCAAAATGTTTTTATATTTCTGTAACCCCCATATTGATGTTTTTGTAGGATGATGATGAAATTGATGGTATGAGTGCTGGAGGCAGTGACATTAGTCAAAACACTAATTTTCAAAATAGTTTTGGTGTAAACGAGAGCGTCTTTGATGCATCATTGTTACAGGGCGATCATCTCGTAGCACAACCACATAAGGTAAGTTCATCTGTCACAATAACACCTTATTGCCATTAGTTACACAGTGTCGTAATTTTGCGGCACTGCATCAGGTATCTGCATCCTAACACATTTGGAAATGTGAATTCCAAATGTGGAATGATTTCCAAGATTGCAGAAATTTTTCATAATAAGAAAGTTCCAATGATTTTTACAATTCGATTCAGTTTTGAGCATCCTACATCAAGCGATTGGGCCAAAAACATGTATAATAATACAATTTTTAAGAGGATACTGTAAAGTGTACACTCTCACAGTATATAGTGGCATCAACCCCCCTTGGTCGGTCAATACTCTAGCTGTGTACTGTCCTTGTGCATACTTTGTGACATCCTCACTATAACCTCAGTCTTATTACAACTGTAATGCATTACCACAAACAAAAAACCTGTATACAATACATAGATATGTAATCTCTATTTATGGCTAGTTAAGTAAATAAAGACACCAAAATATTTAAAATGTCTCCTAATTCACAACCGGAATGCCAAAGTCATAGAGTATGCATGTACTGAGATAATCTTCAACTGTATAACGTACCTTCTCTATCTCTTTCTCTCCTCAAACAAGGAGAAGACACTCATCAGAATACATCCTAAATTGTGTTCTTGGACCGATTTTATTTACAGGTTGCTAGAATTGATATTCAGTATGCCCGCACTGCCAAGAAGATGGATGTGAAAAAACTGAAGTACAGTATGTGGAATATATTAACCACTGCTGAAGAAACTGACAAAGTAAGCATTTATAGATTATCATGACCAAGTAAGCATTTATAGATTATCATGACCAAGTAAGCATTTATAGATTATCATGACCAAGTAAGCATTTATAGATTATCATGACCAAGTAAGCATTTATAGATTATCATGACCAAGTAAGCATTTATAGATTATCATGACCAAGTAAGCATTTATAGATTATCATGACCAAGTAAGCATTTATAGATTATCATGACCAAGTAAGCATTTATAGATTATCATGACCAAGTAAGCATTTATAGATTATCATGACCAAGTAAGCATTTATAGATTATCATGACCAAGTAAGCATTTATAGATTATCATGACCAAGTAAGTATTTATAGATTATCATGACCAAGTAAGCATTTATAGATTATCATGACCAAGTAAGTATTTATAGATTATCATGACCAAGTAAGCATTTATAGATTATCATGACCAAGTAAGCATTTATAGATTATCATGACCAAGTAAGCATTTATAGATTATCATGACCAAGTAAGCATTTATAGATTATCATGACCAAGTAAGCATTTATAGATTATCATGACCAAGTAAGCATTTATAGATTATCATGACCAAGTAAGCATTTATAGATTATCATGACCAAGTAAGCATTTATAGATTATCATGACCAAGTAAGCATTTATAGATTATCATGACCAAGTAAGCATTTATAGATTATCATGACCAAGTAAGCATTTATAGATTATCATGACCAAGTAAGCATTTATAGATTATCATGACCAAGTAAGCATTTATAGATTATCATGACCAAGTAAGCATTTATAGATTATCATGACCAAGTAAGCATTTATAGATTATCATGACCAAGTAAGCATTTATAGATTATCATGACCAAGTAAGCATTTATAGATTATCATGACCAAGTAAGTATTTATAGATTATCATGACCAAGTAAGCATTTATAGATTATCATGACCAAGTAAGCATTTATAGATTATCATGACCAAGTAAGCATTTATAGATTATCATGACCAAGTAAGCATTTATAGATTATCATGACCAAGTAAGCATTTATAGATTATCATGACCAAGTAAGCATTTATAGATTATCATGACCAAGTAAGCATTTATAGATTATCATGACCAAGTAAGCATTTATAGATTATCATGACCAAGTAAGCATTTATAGATTATCATGACCAAGTAAGCATTTATAGATTATCATGACCAAGTAAGCATTTATAGATTATCATGACCAAGTAAGTATTTATAGATTATCATGACCAAGTAAGCATTTATAGATTATCATGACCAAGTAAGCATTTATAGATGTATCATGCTATTATCTTGCATGGCAATATAAACACCATCTGACTGGAAACGGGCCTCTTGATTGACACCAGGTGGTGAGCATGGAATAATCATGCTTGTCTGTGTTTCACTGTTATTCTCAAAGGACGTACTATTATATGTAAATTATGAAATTATATCTCAGACCAACTATCAATATCCCATTAAAGCATGAGCTTTAATTGAACTATATTAATCCTATACATTTATTGGGCCAAGTATCTCAGTTTAATACCATTCTATTTTTTATGTTGTCCTTTTCAATAAGGTGTTTTCACCAGCTTGATGATCTATCATATCTATGCTAAAAAAATGATATGTACTGTTATAAGGGCAACAAATTGGAGAATTTTGAAATATTAGTATTTCCACAGAATAATGTGTTACTGTGGATTCCTATGAAATACGTTTCAAAATGGCTGCATTTTAAATTATTTTGCTTATGTTTTCTTGAAAGCTTATCCTTCTTTCTCTGTAAAAACTTTAAACATGAATGATGCATGTATACACAACTTTTGAACAATTTACTGTGATCAACTTAGTGGTTGAAAACTAACTTAAAACTATATAATAATATAATTTGTGATTTAAAATAAAACAATAATTTCTCATTTTACATATGGCTGACAGCTTCTACATGTATGGAGGGGGTGTGTGGTAAACTTCTGAATATATTTGAAAATAGAAATATGTATGCTTTTTTTTACCATAATAACATTTAAAATGCTAGTGCAGAAACTAGTGTAAATCACTACCTTGCAATGATCTTTTGTTGTTTTGGCCTTTAAACTTGTACACCAAGATTTGGCTAAATTTTGGAATAAGAGGCTAGATTTAGAAAGTACTGGTAAGTGAGCAAACAGTGACACTTTCCTTGGCTTGCAAGTCTTCAGAATACAAATATAAATCTGTGTTTTTATGTTTCAGGAAAATACAGCATTGAATGGAATGTCTGAAAAGACTTCAGTTGCTGGTAAACAGTCCTTTAAAGATTTATATTCTGTTTTGCCGGCCAAAATATCCACAACTATGGCAAAGAATTTATCCATTCCAATGTGCTTTGTTTGTCTTCTACACTTGGCAAATGAAAAGGTGAGTGCTTGACTTTGTTTTAACAAATGCTATTTCAGAGCCATTTCTCTTGACATGCCTTGATCATTCATACTGTATACATTGCGACATACATCATATCAGATATATGCACATCTATTTGTTTTATGGTTCACTTTAAGATGGTTGAATGGCAGACATTTTAATGTTAAAAACTCATCAAAATTGAGCATTTCTATTACTGACCCAGATCTTGGTTGTGAATGGATAGATTTCGTTCGAACTTGGTACATACATTCATCATCATGGGACATTGTTGCACATCGTTTTGTTTTTCAGATTAGATTCAAAATGGCTGACTGGTGGCCATTTTGAATGCAGTTCTAGATTATTTCTAACATGCTCTGACTGTTCATGTTCAAACTTGATGCATTTCTTACACTTGATGACTCGTGGGGAGTATGTAAAGTAATTATGATTTTCTACATTGAAGATTCCCACTGGGATGTTTTAATGGTGACAATCCATGCAAAAATTATGATTAATATTTAGAAATTAAAACAATGAAATGATCATCAACATCTAGCTGCTGTGAAGAGCATTTCAATTTGATCGTTTTATGAATAAATATCTGGCAAATATATTCATGCTTTTAAATATAACGGACAATAGTGCCAAAACAGTGATAATAATAAGCCTAACAGTATTGTCTCAGAGAACAACTTTAAACGATGACACAGCAAACAAGGAGTGTGGTAACAGCAATTTTGGTTTTGTGTTTATGAGATAGTGAGGGCACTGTTCAGGATGTACTACTGCTGCTTGTGTAAATGCTTCTTGAATCAGTCAAATCTGGGCTTAGTATGATGAATTGAAAATACATTTCAAAACAATTTTTTGACTGTATGTAGTTTATTTAATTTATTTTCTTTTTTTAACAGACTTTGAAAATTGAAGATATTGAAACGTTCTCTGATCTCATTATTTCGCAAGATTCTTTCTGAAGACAACACAACTGTTTCTCATTCGTCAAACAAACCACTGCCATATTTGTAATGTAAATAAACTTAATGGTATATCTGATATATATATATTTTTATCTGTACAAAGTCATTCAGGAATCCTCATCTCCATTGCATGTTCAGTTTTTTTTGCACTACTTTTTTTCATACACTGCCACAATTTGATACTTAGTTTTCAGTAATTCTAACTTATTGTTATTGAATACAAACTGAACAAAACTTTTGAAACTATACTTTGCTTGTAATATTTATATTATAATGTATTTCCTCTCAGTTATCTATGTTGGTTAGAATATTTGATTAGAATCCTTTGACATAATGAGTGATTTGAATCATATACCAATTCAGTATATTATGTAAGTTTCCAGACTCTTTCAATTTCTTGTTATTTGTCAAGCATTTGAGTAGATTCCTGTGTTTAGTACTCAGTATCATCAAATAATTGTATTGTATGTGGGTTTTTTTGCTTGACAATTTCATGATGGTAAACACTAAATTATAATGCCATGCATTTTACATCGCCTTTGAATGTTTCTGTCATCTTTTGCTGTCGATACTCTTTCAAATCAAGTCCAATAATTTGAACAATAACTGTAGGTAATGGGAAATTATGTCCATTTGGTTTCAAATTAACAAAAAAATCAAAGAAGAAAAAAAAACATGTAAAACATCACACCAAAAGTGTTTGTGAGTTAACTGTGTAAATGATGTTCAGGGTTGGTAATGTACTATGTGTGAATTCTTTTGAATCTGAATCTGTAGGACAGCTCTATCTCTGGTTACCACCACTCAATAACTAATATCAATCAATACTTCCTTGCTTTTTGGTTTCTCTCACAAGAATTTGACTGTAAATTGTGCCCATTGACATCAAAATTCTTCAGTGACTTTATGTCTTGAGGACCTTGAAGAAATCTTCAGTGATTCCCCATCACAAGAGAAAGGTTTGTCTTGTGATATTAAAGCAACCTGTAGTATTGAGTGGTGGGCTCAAGTTTTACTCAACATGAAACTTTGACAACATAGAGAAGACAATACAATTACTTTCTTCTGTTTGACCTGCAATTAACTTTTTTTTTAATTCATTTTTAAATAATACATACGATGTTGGGTTGTAAGAAATGTACAAGGATTTCTTTTTTATTTTTGTCTAGTGATTTTTTAATAAGACATGTAACTTGTATGTAAAGGATAGTTTTCATCTCAGAGGATAAAACAACTTTGCTTGAAGGTGATGGCCGAGTACAGTGCAGCTTCTTCAGAACACTCATACATGCATAGCCAGTTGCTTGTAGCTTGCTGTATAATGTCACGGTGTAGCGCCCTCTAGTGGGGAAAGTGAAGTGAGAATAATAAATGCTATGTAAACTATGCCTGAAGGTGTCATGCATTGGAAATTATTTAACTTCAGAGTCCAAAAAGATGACTTCATAGATTTTGAAGGTATCCAAGTAAAGCCATGGTCATTTGTACCAAACACTTCTTGGCTATCATCAGCTGAAAGAAGGCCCATTCCTCTGTCAGGCATGCATACCAAATATTCTCTATTTAGAAATGCTTCAAACTTAAATTTGTTGTATATTGAATTATTAAAATATTCTTTATATTTTGACCATAAAAATACCTACAATTTATGTAAGTGCATGTGCTATTATTGTATTTGTTTTATTATTAGTAGCAAATGAACTTGCATAATGACAGATGTGTCTGTGGTCATAACTTATTTATTTGAAATTGTGCTTCAAATAGAGCGAATACTGTTTGCCTTTATGCAGTAGTTTTGCCATAGTATCGTATTTCTGCAGTTTTGACTGGACTATCATAGGGTTACTGGTTGTTTTGCCATAGTATCGTATTTCTGCAGTTTTGACTGGACTATCATAGGGTTGTGGTTGTTTTGCCATAGCATCGTATTTCTGCAGTTTTGACTGGACTATCATAGGGTTACTGGTTGTATTGTCATACTTTCGTATTGCAGCAGTTTTGATTGGACTATCATAAGGTTACTGGTTGTATTGCCATACTGTCGTATTTCAGCAGTTTTGACTGGACTATCATAGGGTTGTGGTTGTATTACCATACTGTCGTATTTCAGCAGTTTTGACTGGACTATCATAGGGTTGTGGTTGTATTACCATACTGTCGTATTTCTGCAGTTTTGACTGGACTATCATAGGGTTGTGGTTGTATTGCCATACTGTCGTATTTCTGCAGTTTTGACTGGACTATCATAGGGTTGTGGTTGTATTGCCATACTGTCGTATTTCTGCAGTTTTGACTGGACTATCATAGGGTTGTGGTTGTATTGCCATACTGTCGTATTTCTGCAGTTTTGACTGGACTATCATAGGGTTGTGGTTGTATTGCCATACTGTCGTATTTTTGCAGTTTTGACTGGACTATCATATGGTTGTGGTTGTTTTGCCATAGTATCGTATTTCTGCAGTTTTGACTGGACTATCATAGGGTTGTGGTTGTATTGCCATACTGTCGTATTTTTGCAGTTTTGACTGGACTATCATAGGGTTGTGGTTGTTTTGCCATAGTATCGTATTTCTGCAGTTTTGACTGGACTATCACAGGGTTACTGGTTGTTTTGCCATAGTATCGTATTTTTGCAGTTTTGACTGGACTATCATAGGGTTGTGGTTGTATTGCCATACTGTCGTATTTTTGCAGTTTTGACTGGACTATCATAGGGTTGTGGTTGTATTGCCATACTGTCGTATTTTTGCAGTTTTGACTGGACTATCATATGGTTGTGGTTGTTTTGCCATAGTATCGTATTTCTGCAGTTTTGACTGGACTATCATAGGGTTACTGGTTGTATTGCCATACTGTCGTATTGCAGCAGTTTTGACTGGACTATCATAGGGTTGTGGTTGTTTTGCCATAGTGTCGTATTTCTGCAGTTTTGACTGGACTATCATGGGGTTGTGGTTGTATTGCCATACTGTCGTATTTCTGCAGTTTTGACTGGACTATCATAGGGTTACTGGTTGTATTGCCATACTGTCGTATTGCAGCAGTTTTGACTGGACTATCATAGGGTTACTGGTTGTATTGCCATACTTTCGTATTGACTGGACTATCATAGGGGTTGTGGTTGTATTGCCATACTTTCGTATTTCAGCAGTTTTGACTGGACTATCATAGGGTTACTGGTTGTGGTTGTATTGCCATACTGTCGTATTGCAGCAGTTTTGACGACTATCATAGGATTGTGGTTGTATTGCCATACTGTTGTATTTCAGCAGTTTTGACTGGACTATCATAGGGTTGTGGTTGTATTGCCATACTGTTGTATTTCTGCAGTTTTGACTGGACTATCATAGGGTTACTGGTTGTATTGCCATACTTTCGTATTGCAGCAGTTTTGACTGGACTATCATAGGGTTGTGGTTGTATTGCCATACTGTCGTATTGCAGCAGTTGTGACTGGACTATCGTAGGGTTACTATTTCTGCTTATGGCATCACATTGCAGCACTCCCACGAAAACCACCATTTCCCCATGGAGTGCATGGGTACATAGTTTACACCCTTGAAAATCAACCAAGTCCAAATCACAAAAAGGCACAAATGTACCTTATGAGTATCCACCAATTGTTGACAAGTGACCTCAATTTGAGTACGAGAAACGATTCAAAAATCAAGAAGCTGTTAGATAATGTATACTATTTTACATTATAAAATCAATTTGTTCTTTGTCATGCAGTACCCGTGAACATGTCCAGGAACATCAGATAGAAAATCACATATTTGTAAAGAATAGCGATCTCCACATCTTAGTGGTTAAGAGTTGACCATTAGAAAACTCAAAGGGTAGAACTACTGTGCAAAGTTTTTCTATTCTTCACCGAGTTTTGAGCTAGCTGTAACATTTGTTATATATGTTTGGGATTTTTTTTTTCTATAAATTTTTACTGTGCACATTTTTTCCCTTGTAATTCCACCACTGTGACTCCCCAATGGTCAAACCCCTTCGTGACATTTATTCACCAATTGTAGAGATTCAATAGTCAGTACAAGACTGGATCATGCAATCCAAAACCATGTTTATTAGGCAGTCAGTCTGTCGATTCTCCATACAGGTATTACAATACAGTAGGTAGGTACAACAGAATAGAAATAAATAGCTTTTTTGCAAATGCACACGAACATGACAGTGTAATAAAGAAGTGTATTCTTAAGATGCTCATTCTCTCAGGGTCTTTGCGCAGTTTGATTTCAATGTAATGTTTTGGAGAAAGCACCGTTAATTTTGTTTTGTTTTGTTTTTTGAAATACTTGTGTGACAAAAAGTATTCAAGAAGGTCTGGATATATTATTAATATAATAATTAATAAAACAATCACATTATAGTTATATTAATTAATATGCAATATACAGCTACTCTTTCACTCGTTTGCTAAATCAGATTTTTTTAACAGTACTAAATTTTAAAATCAACGTATATTTTTTAAACTTCTGTACCATCTACATAAGGTTGTGCTCTTTTAACATTGCATTTCAAAGTTTTGGCAAAACATTCTTTGCTTTTTGCACATCACAGCTTCACTTTAAAATTTATACAATATTTTTTTTTTTTATTTCAACTAAAAATTGCTTTTTTTCTCAATCCTACAAAAATACACAAATATTTGTTTCAACTACCAGTACATGCATGCACAAAGTTTGCCATGAAATAGATTCAAATACTGTTATGTTAACAGACAGATGTTAGTTATTAACGCCTCGCTCTCTAGGGGGAAAAACAACTAAAACACTACTAAGATGTTATTATTGTGCTCTTCATGATTCACTGTAAATACAAAAAAAAAAATCAGCTCAAATTTCTTCAACACTGCACAGCGAAGAAATCAGTTAAAATGTACTCAATGTATCAACAGTGGAAACGATAAAAAAACAAATTTAAAAAAAACACTGCCCTCACTTTTAGGAGTTGAACAAGTTAAAACTATCCTCGTACTATGCTACCACTTAGATTGAAAATATACAAATTCAGACCACTGAAAATGCAACTTCTATTATTATAAGAAAATCTTTAAAATAACTACAATATCGCTAAAATTATTACAGAAACATGTTACTGTATTTACCACTTCTATGTAGTTTAAAACAACAACACATTGCGCATAGTTGAAACATGAGCAAAAAAAAAAAAATTTACTGCTTCTAAGGAAAAAACAAAACATTTAATATATGCATCCTATTTTAACTAATAAAGTAATCCAATATCAGTTGCCTAGGAAACAGAACAGGTTGCAAGAAGATAGAAGAGTGATAACGATAATAAAATAAAGACTAACACATCACATCAAAATGAAATGGGATGTGTATTTTATAGCTGTCATGGTGAGCTTGCAAAAAACAAAACAGTAGTATAAACACATATATACTTTGCATATAATACTAAAATAATTTACATAAAATCAAACTATATCAATATATTAAGCAAGAATCCAGCACTCTTCAGTCTAGCGACAATATTGTAAGTAAATTATTCAGATTTGCTGCATTTCAGCAAGCACAGAAACTGTACAAAATATTGAAAACAATGGTACCATTTAATTTAGTTTCATGCATAATAACAAATATTTTTAGTGTAATTTTTATCACCTCAATGAAATTACTCGATACTAGATTTGAGCAAATAACATCAGCCATAAGGCTTTTATACTGGACTGGACATTGCTCAAAAACTTTGAAATCTGGTACCATCAGTCATAATTTTTCTGAAATATGGCCAAATGTTCTTAATACGAGTTCAACTAATTTTGGAGAAAGGCAGATATAATCACAAATCAACAATAAGCACATCTATAACTGAAAAGCATGGATTCCAACATAATTTTCTATCTACAGCTAAACCATGATACAAATTCAAACATCAATGTACTCTTTATAATGCTGCATAAAAACAAAGTCAAGGCAAAATGGGATGAATAAAAATAAATGGCAGTAACTTTAAAAAAAAAAAATTATGCAGAGTTGATTGGATTCATAATTAGCAGAAAATTTGGACATGATGATAATCACACTCAAAACAGCAATATTCATAATATTAATATAATACTCTTTTCAAAGGTCTATACATGTAAAGTACACACAATCAAAATAATTCAAAGTATCAAAGTGGTATTATTCTACCATAATGTGTTTTTGGTTTCCAATAATAATACTCCTGCATGAAAAACTAATGTCAAATATCCAATATCAGAAGGTTTAAGCATGTTCATAATAATCTGGAGGAACTGACACAAAATTTGAGCAAGCTCACAAAACTTGTTGACAAGACTTAAGCATGTTGACAAGACTTGAGCAAGCTCACAAAACTTGTTGACAAGACTTAAGCATGTTGACAAGACTTGAGCCTGCTCACAAAAACTTAGACATGCTCACTCGCAGGTATTGGTTTATCAATAGACATTATGCAGGAGTATACATTTTACGGTCTTTACAGGCAAGTTACAAATGACATAACATGATGTGACTAACTAATCATAAAGACATTCTCTGTGCGATCAAGAAGTATTTTTGGTATGATTGTGTTACATTTAGCATTTGGTGACAACTACAACGAAATAGCAGTTGACTTTTTAAAGCATAATTTACTACTTTGAATACATTAGTAAATAGGCGTAATCATAACACAATACAGGAAATAGAGTACACTTTGATTAGACTAAGATGTATGGCAAGGGTATTTCTTGTAAATAAAACAAGTAGTGCATAAGATGCAAGACAGCATAAAGCAAGACATTAATTTTTGTTAGCAGTCAATAAGAACAAGGCAAAAACAAGACAATATATCACAAAAAGTATATAAATATCAGAAATGTTGTTCATCTTGGAACATTTTTCAATAAGTTAGAGCTAAAACATATTGAGCATTTCATTGCAATCTTTAAAAGCCACCATCACAATTGTTCAAGCAAACTGTAGCTGGTTTTAACAAGTTGCAGTTTAATGTCCAACGATCAACTAAATTATAAATCAAAAATTACTTTGATAAAAAAAATTATGAGCCAAGTTCTGTCCTGGCATTGGCAGATGAACCAAAATAGCAAACAAGTACGGTCCCGCTTCGGCAGATGACCCAAAAGCGTACAAGTACAGTCCCCACTGCGGCAGTGGAGCCAAAAGCGTACAAGTACAGTCCCCACTGCGGCAGTGGAGCCAAAAGCACACAAGTATGGCCCTCG
This sequence comes from Saccoglossus kowalevskii, assembly GCF_978046115.1. Lineage (NCBI taxonomy): Eukaryota > Metazoa > Hemichordata > Enteropneusta > Harrimaniidae > Saccoglossus > Saccoglossus kowalevskii. Next base: position 29,461,987 of record NC_140650.1, on the reverse strand, counting down.
TCTTTGGCTTACCCCAATATATTAACAAGAAGTTAATCTAACTCTGACAAGTTAGCAACAATTTTATGTGCAACATACATACATAGTATGTAAAGAACAACTTAGCAGAGATACATAGTATGTATGTATGTATGAAGCTTAATTCATTTTATAAGTGTTGAAATTTGGATGCTAAATACCAAAGTACTTAAATCTAGAAAATTATTCAATCATGTTTTGTTTAATTTATACATACATGTCATTTTTAAATTCTACATATAATGGTTATAAAATGGCCAACACCAAATACCACACCAGAATAGCATAATCATTTATACTATACACATGTCATATAAACAATTGAAATCCTAATTACAGCCTACAATGCGACTTCACTCTATTTCATCATTCTTCACTCTTGACTGTGAACTGTATACTGATGTATCATCACTGCTACTCTGATCATCATCATCTCGCAGCAACATTTCACGTTCAACATCTTGGGCAGTCTTTTCAAATGATCTGCGTAACTTGGCTTTGAATTCCACAGATGAATGCTGTGAGTTGCTGTCTTCTGCTCTTTCTTCATCTCTGGTCTGTTGTTCTTTCCTATCTAAGTCATTTTCAGGATCATTATCAGCGGTTCCTTTGTGGAACGCACTCATTATGTTTTTCAATGCAGTGTCTATATTGGTAGTTAAATTACGTTGATATATTGCACTGGTGTCAGTTTTTATTGCACTATCTTGTAAAGCTTCATCTGCACTGGACTTGTGTGAACCACCTCCTCCCATGGCACCAGCCTTCTGAAGGAAGCTGCTGATGGAACCATCCACACCAAGACCCGCTCCAGCAACTGAACCTAAAGCCCCATACTCCGCCAGAAATGAATCCGGCCTTTCGGAATGTCTCTCAAACAGTTCACGTAAACTTTTTGGTTGATCTGTTGGGGAAGTAACTTCACCTACAATAAAGCAATCTGTATTTTCAGTTGAACGGGGTAATGGTGATGCATCTGTTGGACCTCGAAGAGCATTCATCACTTCCTGTATTCTTCTTGCTTCATCTACACTGGACACTGCAACAAGTGGAGGTCTTTCCAGCAAAGACGCAAACATACTACCAGGAAGACTACTGCTAGATGAATGGCTTCGGTTTTTTCTCAAGATGCTTGGAACAAGTCGATGTCTATCAGATGTTGATGATGACCATCCTGAAATACTTCTCTCTAGAAAAGACGATGTTGATGAAGTGGATGATGCTAGGGAAGCTAGGGACACAGATGATGAAGATGGTGACAACACAGGAGATGATGGCTTAGAAGATGGATCTGCATCTGAAAAATCTCGATGTCGCTTTGAAGCTCTTTTGCTCTGTCTCTGTAAGTGACGTTCCTTGACCTTGTACTCCAGGGTTGAATGTGGAACACCAAACACATTACCAGCTCTAGTAACGGTCATCTCACCTCGCTGCACTGCTTCAACCGCTTGAATCAAGTTGTCCCGGTCATAGCACCTGTAGCGACCTCTTTTAGGACGCGATTGCTTCTGTGGTTTGTCAAGGTCTTCATGTTTCCGCTTATGATGTGAATCATACGAATTATTATGATGATGATGGTGATGGTGGTGAGAATGAGAGTGATGATGGTGCGACTTGGAACTAGAACTATAATGATCACTGCTGAACGAGTTTCTGTTAATTCCAAAATCTTTCATCAAACTTGTTTTGGATTTGTCTGCAGCGTCTGATTGGCCAGCTAGGGGATTGAGTGGCTTGTAGGTCGGTACTTTCAGTGGTGTGTTTGAAGAGCTTTCTCGTTCAGACCTCTGACTCTCCTGCATTTCCTGCTTCTCAGAAACACGCTGCTCAATGAGTTGACGAAAAACACTGGGAGGGAAGGGTAGTTTAATTTCATTTGCATAATTAAGAGAACCTCTCTTATTTTTGAATTGTTCATCTCGGCCGGGGATGTCAGAGAGGAAATCATTATAGGCACTATCATGCATCAGCTCACCCATTGTAAGTTGGCGTTTACAAATCTGCTCTGGATCTGGCTTCTCTTTCAGAAAATTTCTAAGCTTTGTGACAGGGTCTACTTCATCATCATTGATACCATTAGAAGCTGAAGTTAAGCTATCGACAGCAGAGCTAAACAGACTTTCCTCTTTAAATAAAGACGGCCGACATTCCAAGTCGCCATTAGTAGCCACAACAGAATCTTCAAACTTAGCTTCTCTGCTATTTCCATTCCACTCCTTTTCCTCAACTTTAATACTATCAACATTATCGTTATTTAACACGATCGGCTGTTTCTCTAATAAATCACCCAATGAGGAGCTGGAATTTCCTCGTGGCAAGCTACTTCGCTCATTTCTCCAGACGGTTGGTTTATTGAGATGGTTTCTTATAGTAGATCTTGGGATACCATACAGGATGGCAGCTCTCCTTGTTCCAAGTTTACCACTACGCACATCACGAATTGCTTGTCTTAAGTCGGCCTCAGTATATGTACTATTGTAAGAACTCTTAAAAGGTGGACGTCCTCGTCTACTGCTAACTTCTCCATGGTGCTGTCTGTGAACATTAAAAAGTATGATAAAGAAAAATTATTTTAAGATGGGATCATTAAATAAATGTAACAACATACTACACATCGCTAGTACAGCCTATGTTATCCAATGGTGATTTCAAAGCCATATTTTCACAAGGCACAAAAATTTAACTTGGTTGATATTTCATACTGATATGAAATTGTGGTATACTGGTACCTGTAAACTACAAAGCTGTTACATGATTAGGCGTACTGTATTTGCTTTATTTGTAGTGTTTATATAAAAGACAGAGAAGTGTCTATGATCAAAATAAGTAACATTTTTAATCATCCAGTATACAATACTTGAACTGTTCTACTAGACATGTACTTTTAATAGATAAAATATGAAAACTTTCACAAAATTTTAGTTTTACAATCTCTATAATCGGAGTACTCACCCAGCAAGCTTGAGTGAAGGTACTCTAAGAAAGGAATTGCCAGCACTTTTGCCATTGTGAAGAACATCAGGAGAGGATGACCTTTTACTGAGATCTAGCGGTTGTGGTGAGCCTGATTCCAACGGCACTTGAGTAGGCAGTGGTGTTGCTGGATGAGATGGAGGTTGTGATGATGACGGACTTTCTGATATGCTGTACAAATCAGATTCTACATAAAAAGAAGTCAAACAGAAGTGAGAAATTATTCACTTTCATTTATAGAATGAAGGAAAGGATGTAGTTGTGGTTGAGATAAAATTAGGAATTAAATCATTTTTTAATTTTTTATGTTATGAAATTAGTCCAACAATGGATTTTACCTTGATGTTTTTGTTTGTTTTTGCATTGGTTTCTGAGGTGAAAATTGATTGAAAATTGATATTGGGGACATGAACTAAAACAGTTGTATATTAAATCCTTATAATGCTACACATTTTAAGAATTTGACACTTAATTTATAGATTTTGTATTGTGATATTTTTTTCAAATCCCTGTGTCATAATGCATTGAACATAAACTCAGAAACAAGCTAAGAACTGCAAAATTTGAATTTGACTCTCATAGAGGTTGTGAGAATATGAAAAGAAAAAAATATTTTGTGAAGCAATCACATGACACATGTTCTTAGACCAGCATACAACATAATTTCTTTACATGCAAACTAGCATGTGCACCAGTGTGATCAAAAATTTTACTAGCTAGGAATATGCTGTGACAATGCCGCCCATACAGTGTTTCATTAACCAGAACATGGTTATGTAGATGATATATGTATATTTAATACCAGAAGCAACAGCAAATAACAAATGTTATTCTATACTTTTGGATATGTATTACTGACTGAATGGGTGACTAATTCTTGCCAACAAGTCACTGCCCTATGTGTGCAAGCAAGTGTGCATTCCTATACTTACCTCGAATAATGTCAGGGTGCATGTACTCCAAATAAACACTATGTTTCTGGTCATTATTAGCGACCTTCATACTCTCTATATACCTTTGGTGTCTGGCCAAAGATTCCTGTTGAAACAAACATGAACAACTTAGAATACAGTTTTACATGAGCCACTAACTCATCAATACAGGAGTTATTATTGTAATGATTTGATACAGCCACAGTTATCAGTTAAGTCTTGCAGGAAGCACAAATATAAAGTACTATAAACTGTTTAATTTTCGTCGGTGTTAATTTCACGATTTGATTTGAAGCTGTTCAACAGGCAAAAATTGACGACAGTCACTTTTAATTGCTTGATGGTCATGTGGTAGTAAGAATGTTTTTTTTATTCAAGGATGAAACTCAAAACGGTTGAGGCTGTTCCACGCAATGAGATAGTCTTGAAAAGCTCCAATGAGCTTCCCAATCTCAAACAAATAAAGATCCATTGTCTCAAAAATCACAATGAGAAGTTCACTGAAATAAAATCTCACATTTTCTAAATTATTGAAGATTATCTCTCAGGAAATAAAAGCAGTTTGTACTTTTAAAAATGAAACCAAAAAGCAGTGAAAAAACAAAATGCTAAACCATTCAAGTTTTAAGTGCAACAATTTTTTGCAATTTTGTAGACACAAATTTTACTGGCAAAGTGACAGATTTATTTATAACACAGATCAAAGATTCCAATTACAGATCTGGAAACCCCAGCTGTTTTTCGGGTTTACATATGAGAAAGGAATACTTCATGTTTGGAGGTCTTAGTAGATTGTGTTGAGTGAAAAGTTGGCTTGGGTGATCAAACCTAAACCTTCCCTGATTCAGGGTGATATTATACACCAAGTCCTGGTTAGACTTCTTCAATAGTTGAGGAAGTCTTTCTTCTCATAAACTCCAGACATTGCACTTTGACTAAAGCTGTAGCAGATCTTTAAGACAGCGAGTCACTGTGACTATGGCAAAATATATTCTCCAAGAACGCCAGCATATTTTTAATCAATGATGCCAGCAAAAATTAAACAGTTTACAGAATATGCAAAACAGATAGCAAAGGGTTACCAGTAGATTTGGTACATACATGTACAGTACTTACAGCCACCAACTGTTGTCTTGCTGAACACAATGAACAGTCTTGATACATCTTCCAATCAACCACTTCATGTTCATGCTCATCATCATAGTCATCATCATCTCTCTCTTCTATTTCTTCTGAAAAAGTGATAAGATATATTATTATACATCTGTCATCGTAACGCCATAAGTTACAGCGTGCCGTAATTTTGTGGTATTTTACGGGGTATTTTCATACTACCATATTAGGAAATGTGAATTCCAAATATGGAATGATTACGCACGTAAGCGTCCTCTAATAATAAAAACAAACATGGCTGTCACCACGATTTGACCGGACTCCACAAAAAGAAGTTCGCTGATTCTGTTCTAAACTATTTTGGATTTCGGCATTCCCATGGTTTATCATTGGAAGGAAAAGATGTATAATAATAAGGTTATTACGAGGATACCTCAAAGTATGCACTCAGACAGTATGCCATCGCATTGACCTCCGCTGCGTGTCGGACGATACTCCAGCTGTACTGTCTTCATGCATACTTTGAGGTATTCTCGTAATAACCTCATATTATACTTTTACACAATGGTATTTGTCAATATTGGTGGGTTCAAGGCTATTGGCGTGACATTCGAAAATTTTGCTTTGTTACATCAAAGGCACAAGTGTTATAAGCATGCAACAAAAATAGAATCCTCTCACAACATTTTTTCTTTTTAATTTTGGGCTACAATTAAATTACTACTGTAAGCACTAAAAAAATGTATAATAATAAGTTTTCACGAGAATACTTCAAAGTATGCACACTTCGGTTGATATGACTACCATACTATCTTTGTGAATACTTTGTGATATTCTCATGATATTATAACTAATTTTGTTTGTAAGATTTATGTAGCACAATACACATACATGTGTAGATGAACTTGACAATGAATATGGAGATTAGTATACAGGGCTTATGGAATAGGTTACCATTCTAGTGTAGTTTGTTTATTTTTATTAACATGTTACCATCACAAACATGGTTAATGGTTACCTTCGTAAGGTTTTATGTCTGATCTGATGATGCATCAGATGGAGACACACCTATACATGTAACATTGTTGTTCTCCCTGGTGTAGCGAGTCTTGATGCAGAGGAATTGACAATATATTCTGTGTATATTCATTACAAATGGGAAACCTTGTACAAAAATGGGGCCCCCCTTTAGTACTGGGGGTGTGAAAAGCCAGTAATTTGGGTTTAATGCAATCCCTGAGTTTAAGTCATATAGATTTTGGCACTTTTCAAAGCATAGTGGAACTACTGTGACCAAATTATTTTTGTACTGTGTTTTTAAACAGGCAATAATATATATATGTACCATATTTGCTCTATTAGAAGGGCAGATAAACCAACAGTTACATGTATTATACACTGTATTGTTAAAATACAACTTATTTTGTCATTTATATATCAGCATATGTACTAAAAGATTTTTCAAAAGATAAATTAAAGTAAGAAAAGTCATATCCCAAAAGCAATATCAAGCTAAAAAGACAATTAAAAATATACAAACAAGCAAGGAAAGATTTGGAGAAGAGCTTAGAATCAAATATTTGTTTGGTTTGCAAGTGTCATAAATTTAGTTTAGGGGCTTATATTCTGACTTTTATGCTTAAATGTAACAATGAATCAACTGTTGCCTGGTTGGGTGTCTGTTTAATAATCTGATTTTGTTTTTCTTTGAAGCGCATTAATTATCCATAAAAAAGCTATCTGAACATGTACAAGTTGACAGCTGTCCTGACCATGGGCAACATAGCATGATTAATTGATAGTGGGTCAGACAATTGTTAGTACTGATAATTTAGATTTTACTCACTCTTTCAGTGTAGTGGATATTGAATAAATTTAAAAATCAGTTAAATTTGCAAACTTAGTAAATACTGTGGAATACTTTATTTTCGCTGGAATTAATTTTCGCTGAAAAGGCTTTTGGGGCGTTTCTTATGGAATTTACTTTCACTGATTTTTGATGAGTTTAATGTGAAATATAGGAAAAAAAGTATATTCGCTGGATTTTATTTTCACAGAAGCATTCCTTCAGCGAAAATAAATTCCAAGCGAAAATAAAGTATTCTACAGTAAATGTCATACTTACAATGTTGCCATAGAGCAAAGCGCCACCAGTGACAAAAGTCATAAATTATTTTGTTTACTAATTACAACAGTATATTTGACCACAATACCTGAAAGATTGGTGTTATTATCAACCATTAACAGGAACTGCTTTCTTTCCTCACATACTGAAATAATTTCACCTCTCGCTTTTTTATTAAACTATTGAACCATAAAATGACATTGTCTACAAATAGCAGCAACAGATTTGTCTGAGTAGAGACCAAAATGGTGTTTAGGTCATACCTGTACTGAACACTATATAGTATTCCAAAATGTGAGACTCACCTTGGTAATATGGCAGTACTTTCTTTAAGAGATCTGGTCCAAATAACGTTTCAGCAACACATTCCAGACCTGTGCAAAAAGCATATAGCACTAGAATTAGTCAATATACCGAAGATAATAACATTAAAAACAATAACCAGGCAGGATTCCGTAAGGGATATCGTACTACAGATCAGATATTTGTATTGAAAACTATTGTCAACAAATACTTGAAATCAAAGGGAAAATTGTACTCGTGTTTCATAGACTTTCGAAAAGCATTCGATAAAATCTGGACACAAGGGCTTTTCTATAAATTACTTAATAATGGTATAAATGGTAAAATCTATAACATCATTAAAAATATGTATCTAAATACAAAATCATGCATTCGTTTCAAAAATAAAATTACACCCATATTTGAAACGACCAAGGGTGTTAGGCAGGGTTGTGTCATTAGCCCAATGCTTTTTAATTTGTTTGTTAATGACTTAAATAATTCACTAGAAGATGAATCATTGGATCCGGTTACATTGAATAACTGTAAAATTAGTTCCCTACTCTATGCAGATGATCTAGTGTTAATATCTGAAACAAAAAACGGTCTACAAAATGCACTAAATAGTTTAGAAGATTATTGTCATAAATGGAAACTTCAGGTAAATCTGACAAAAACAAAAGTTGTTATTTTCAGACGAGGAACACTGAAAAAGACAGAAAAATTCTATTATAATGAACAAAATATTACCTGTATAGATATGTACAACTACCTGGGTATAAATATAAAGTCAAATGGCTGCTACACTGAAGCCAAACAAAATTTAGCAGATAAAGCAGCCAGAGCAATGTATGCATTGAAACAGTTCCTACCACCAGAAACAAATTGTAGAACTTTCAGCCATCTTTTTAAAAGGTGTATTCAACCAATATTATTGTACGGGTCTGAAATCTGGGGTCATGAAATTCAAGATTACAACAAATGGGACAAAACAATAACAGAAAAAACACAATTGAATTTTTACAAACAACTACTAGGACTGAACAAATTTGTGGCAAACATTGCATGCAGAGCCAAAGTAGGAGAATTCCCACTCTTAGTAGATATTTAGATCAATTTAATAAAATACTGGACTCGTATCAGTAAATTACCAGACAATAATATCACAAAACAAGCATACCTTGAACAAAAGAAATCCAATTTACAATGGTACTCTTCAATACAAAAAATGATGAACATCATGAACTTTTCACGAGAACAACAGAATGATTGGTTAACAAAACATATACAGCAAATTGGCAAAGTTGTCAAACAAAAATACATAAATTTCTGGAGAAAAAATATAACTGAAAAAACAAAGCTGAGAACTTATGAAAAATTCAAAGACTCTTATAATTTTGAAAAATACTTGGATGTGCTAAATTTGAAACAAAGAATTTCAATGACAAAATTTCGAACTAGTAATCACAATTTAGCAATAGAAAAAGGGAGACATATGCAACCAAAAATACCTACTAAAAATAGAATTTGCAAACAATGTTCACAGAATGAAATAGAAGATGAACTGCACTTTGTTATGAAATGTCCACAATATAAAGTAATACGCCAACAAATCATACAAGACATTATATTTCCACAAGAAACCTAGGATGATCTTCAGAAATTTAATTTTTTGATAACTTCAAAAGATGATGTAATAATAAAAAAGATTGGGAACTATATTCATAATGCATTTCAATCAAGAAATAAAAATGCCATTTGATATGTAACACTTGCTTTATCTTTTTTAACAACTAACTTTCTTTTTGTATAGTAGTAGTTATCACAACTAATCTTTATTGCTATTAACTGATAGAAACATTGTATTTCTAAGGATGCAATAAAGTTATTATTATTATTATATAAATACAGTTACATACATCATAATACCACAGTCCTCTTCTAGTACATTGTGAGAAACAAACAAACATAAGTGGGATTTAAACACAAATATTTTGAGTGAAATGTAATTGAGCCATGAGACTCAAAACATGAGACTCGTTATTTGGTAAAATGACAAGAACATTGATTGATTCATGAGGTTTGTTTAGGCTCACCGAATCTGAGACACATGTGAAGACTACCTACGTCTGTGAAACGTTTAGGAAGAAACAAGTAAATCAATCAGAATACTCTAGACAAATCAGATGATTTAAAAACACAAAACACGAGAAGATAATCTCTGTGGGCTGTAGTCAAGAAGTATTAACAAAGATAATTAACAAATTCAGAATTTAGTTGATATTTGATATCACATTCTACTGTAAAGTTGTGATGTTGTAACGGATGTCTCACTTCTGGGCAGAATCATGGTTATTGAAGAAAAGGGACACAAGTATGGATCATAAATTCAGATATTGTCTATACAACTTAATTCATGGAGAAGGCACAAAAACTGCTTTAACAGAACACATGCATTTGTAATTCTTTGTAAAATGGGATGGTAACTCTCAGTTTATCGTTACTATGAGAGATAAAAAATATAAGTTTGGAACCAATCTTCTGTCAAAGAGCAGGTGGGAACTTTAGATTTCTGAGGGAAACAAAAATTGTATATATGACTTATAAAAACTTGTTGGACATCCTTTATGACATCACTTTAATGTGGTATGTGACATCTCTAGTCACTTATTTTGATCACTACTTTTTATATATGTAACCACGCAATGTTACCATAAAAAAGATTCCAAATAGCAGTCATTTTGGTAGACAAGATACAAACTTGCATACACCTTGTAGAAAAACAGTGACATTACATCATACATATATGCAATGTTGCCAGGATCTTTCAATAAAAAATAGTGGAAAAAAAAATGTTTTAAGAAAGAGTACTGAGCAACCTAACCTAACATAACCATTTATGTAACTTTTCAAACCAACACAGTGAATGCTCAGACAATTTGTTCAAATATTTCCCAACTGCACCTGGTACATGGATAATACATGATTCATAATAAATTGACACGTTTTTTTTTGGTGTGTGCATAATGTTTGGTGGCATATGGACCAGAATACACGACCGAATCCTAATATCGGCTGTCTTTTTACGTAGTCAGTGATTTTAGGTGATAGACAGACAGGGGGATTATAGTCACATCAGACAAACTCAAATAAATACACAGTTCAGCAACATGTGTTCTGGACCATTTTATTAGTGAAAACAGTCTATACATGTTTATTGAACTGTCTTCATCAATATTTATTCAACTCTTACAATTTATCCCATTCAAGACAAAAAAAAATAAATTGCAACAAAAAAAATGTCACAGGCTTCACTTCAATGTGTTTACAAAGCAAGATATAAGTAAGCATGGTATTGTTTATACCAGCTTCTTTCCACTATAATCCTACTCAACAACACAAAAATATACTCACAACAGTCTGAACGTGAATAGGCTTAATCCCACAAGCTTAGCATATTATATTGTCTGACAGAGAAATAAACTAAAATGCACATCTACAGTGAATATTATCAATATGGCAATTTGAAATTTACAGTGAAACTTGTGTACACAGGCATACAGTACCATGCAGGGTTCATAATAAATCAAAATTTTAAAGTAGTTGAATTAACCATTCCACCACCAGTTCCCTCTTTTTATCACAAATTCACAAAATAGTCTATTTTATAGTCTGCACTTTTCTTCAGAAGATAAGGACAAAAATAGCCAATTTTTTGGAGTGAAAACTGAAAATTGTGTCTCTGGCTCAAAAATTAGGATCCATTTCCAGAAATATTGAAGAATTTAAGAAAAGAGTACAACAAAATTTGGGTGAGAAAGTCAAAAGCCAAAAGGAAGGCTGAAATGTTTTAAATATCTCCAATGAAATACTGTCTCATTTTTGAACAAATACATTTTTTAGAATAGTAAAAAATGAATAATTTTTATACCAAACTAGAAACGTAATTTTTTTTTGTCAAATGAACAGATAACTTTTAATTTCAACCACTGTCAGAATTGTACATTTTACTAATGATTGGAGCTAAATCTAGACAAGTTTTTCATTGTTTTATTTTAAAAAATCATTGCTAAGCATAATTAATGTAATCCTGTTAATAAATTCATGAGTCAGGTAAAATCTTAAAATTTTGTAAGTACTGAAAAGAAGATTTCACTGAGGTCATTATCACATCATTATCCTTTGTGAAACTTGTGAATGCATCACAGAGGTCAAGAGAAAAAATGTAAGAACTGACAAGACACAAGGACATACTAGTTAGACTATACATTACCAAAATGAACATGCAGTCAACAGCTGGTAATACAATTATACAACTGTTAAACAATTAAATGAGAGGTAATGCTAAATAAAAGATTACATTTTCCCTTTTGGATGTTGTGGTTCCTCAACTTCTGCTTGTTATACGTAAACCAGAAAATCTCATTGAAAATTGCACCCTTTATCTGCCCCCATACTTCACTGTACTTTACCATGTTACTGAACCAAGCTCCAGTCAACTATGTTCAAATGGAATTTAAATCGAAAATTTATAGCCTGATTTTTTCCAGACTACTTTTCCAGATTTTTTTTATCTGCCTTCATTCTTTTTATTGAAATATATTTGGACTGTGAATGATCCCAGAAGTTTCATTCAATTAACTATGCAACAAAGAAATATTGAACAAGAGAGCCCAACAAAAATTGTGAGTATTTACTTTGTAACTCCATCATGTAGATCTAAAATAGAAATAATATCCAAAATACAGTGAATGTAGATGTTGTTGCAAATAAAAAACATTTTTATTTTTACTGTATGATTACTGTATATTTTTTTGCTGACATTAACTTTAATTATTCATCAAAGGTGTGACAAGAAAATCTCAGCATTAATTAATATGTCACATTTCCAATAAAAAATAATCTTAATATACATAAGTACCTGTAATTGAGTTTGAAAAATATGAACATAAATGGCCAGAACATGCAACAACTGCATTCATTTTGAACCAAGATCTTATAATGTTTACTGTACACATCAAGTTTGAGTAGAATCTGTTTATACCTGACCAAGTTCAGATCTGCTTTATTTTGAGGAATTTTTATACAAACCTCAATAACTGTTTTTGATCTATCGGTAAATCCCATCTTTAATTATTCCTCAATATTATTGTATTGAATAACAATTCCTCATTAATCATCGTTTTAATCACAGTTCCTCAGGAACGGTGATTTAATGTACACTCAATGTATGGAATATTCGATTTGCTTGATTTGATTCCCAGCCCATTTTGAAGACTTCCTTTACAAGTTATATTTGAAAATTGTGGAAAAAGTTAAACAATTTTAGTTTTTCATATTCGCACTGGACCTCACAGTATGTGTACATAGCCATTTACATCTCCTCATTCTCAGCACAAAGTAGAGTTATGTATATTTTCACTAATACTACCGGTAGTCCTTTCTTCCAAGACCCCACAATATTAGAGGGGGACCTCCTCATTCTCAGCACAATGAAGAGTTACGTTCATTTTCACTTATACTAATTCTTGCTTCCAAGCACCTATAATATTTGAAGGGGAACTCCTCATTCCGAGCACAAAGAAGAGTTATGTTCATTTTCACTTTAACTAATTCTTGCTTTCAAGACCCCATAACATTTGAGGGGGACCTCCTCATTCCGAGCACAAAGAAAAGTTATGTTCATTTTCACTAAGACTAGTCCTTGCCTCCCAGACCCCACAATATTAAAAGGGGACATCTTTATTCCCAGCACAACGCAACTAAAATCAGACCAACATGTTCAAATTAATTCTCTACGGCCGAAATAAGTCACATTTTAAAGACCAAGTATACAACAAATACAATGTTTAGTTTATGTGCATTTCTAACAGAGGGATTATTGTACCTATTCTTATGGAACATCACAATATACAGTACATACAGCGTAGTTTCATCTTTTGTGCAACTTTGTAAAACTACATGGTCAAATACTTAAAACTAGGTTAACAGTGATGTACATGTAATATCGCAACCATGTCATTATGGACTCAATAAAGTACTGTAACAAGCTTCAATTTTGTGAGAGACACATTTTTGTGAATTTCGTGTCAGTGAAAATCACAAAATTTTGTAGCAGTGAATATGTGGTCTTGAGACATGGAATGTCAAGGTAGTTTTGTCTTCACAAATGACATACAATCCAGAAATTTGCGAAAACGGTTTACAGTATATATCTGCAATTTTGCTAGGAATATTGTATTGTACCAAAAATTAACTAACCAGCAATAGTGAAATTTGAATCCAAGTCTTAGTACACACGGTGGCAACTCAGTTGATGTGCAAGGTGCATTTTTACTAACTGTCATATTGAATAATAATATCACACACTCTGGGTAATGCAATTTTATTTCGAAACACACATATTCCACAGAAAGACAGTAATGTTTACAAAAACAAATGAAAAAAATGTTCAATAGAACAAACTGCTAAAAAACAAGTACATGTACTAAAAGTAATATAAAAATAAAGAAATAAACAAATTTGCTTAGCTCAGGGCTTGATGACAAAGCGAGGAAGATCTTTTTAATGAACTGTACCACTTGATTGCACACCTGTTCAATGAGTAACAAGATAAACTATTCGTCCATGAATTTATAAATGCTTGAATCTACAATTTACCATAATGATCAACTTAAAACTTGTAAGAGAACAGTTTTTGTTTAGGGCTTCAACATAGGATTTGAACTTTGCTGGTGAAACAACTGCTCATTCTGTTTAGATGATCAATTACAGGATTGTTTAAGAGATGGTCATCACTGATGTTAGTGATAACAAATCATGTTTCTCATATTTTACATTTTGTAAACTTTTTGAAGGTAACCTACAAGAAAACCAACATGTTCAGAACAAAATTAGATTGGTATTGCACAATGCATGATGACTTGAAGTACACCAGTTGTTACCCCCTCTGCATATACACTAAATATATGTGTATCATATCCTGCATAGAAGATGATGAAAGATGAAACACATCTATAAAGCTAGCCCGCATTGTCAGAATGGGTAAAATTCTCAAAGAACATTTTGGCCACTGAATTTTATACAAGGATTTGCTGGTACAGCACGAGCAGCCAAAAAAAGTGTGAACAAAATAAATAAATGTCATCACTCAATTTGTGTAGGACACCAATTGTTCTGAAGATAATTTTGAAAAAAAAATGTATTTATTATCTGAACATTTTACTAGTCCAACCAACTGAGATTTTGGTAAGGGAAAAAATTTGTCATTTGTGTACCTTGGACTAATGGTAATTGTACGCTGAAATTAGGTATGTGTCAAGTTCGAATGTAATTTGTTTTGTAATTGTTCAGGTACAGGTCTAGACATGCATGCGCACAGAGATAAGTCAATCCTCAGGGGCGAAGCTACGTCACAAGACGTTCCACGTTGCTAAGACATGCACCACTGTACATGCGTTTCTATGGGCTCTGTGTGCACTGCTGTGGAACGCCGGTCGTGTTGGTGAAAATTCAAGAAAACAACACAAACTCAACTTTGAAGTAATCCTGAACAACCAAATTTATATATGTTACACACGTAGGGCTAATCTTGTTATATTGTTCAGGGGAGTCTCAACCACCATCCCAAAGTACCGTTTTCTGCGAGTTTTTGGCCTTTGTTTTCACCGCCAGGGTTGCAAAGTGGTGAAAATGCCCGGATGTCCGCCCCCGAGGATACATGTAAATATACATGCAAGGGGTTGACCATTGGAAACTCAGACAGGCTGACAAATATGCATTGAAAAAATAGTTTGAAATATTCAATTTACAACAATAACTAACATTTGATGGAGGTAAACAAAAATTCCATCCACAACCCTGAGTTTCCAATGATCAACCCCTAGATCCCTTTTTTCTTCAGAATAAAAGTGTTTTGTTTTCCTAGCTCATATAGCAACTGATAGTGAGTAGTGTTATGAGCATATGCTACTCATCACCACATGGTACAGATTAAAGGTGTCTGAGTCTTTACTACATGTATGTTTAGAAATACACATACACAACAACAACACTGTCAAAAAAAAAATAGAACAGAAAAATATCACGATTTCCATGGAATCACATGCAAATATGCATCAACGAATAACATCCTGTGAAAATTATTTTTTTTATAAAAAAGTTGCAAAAATTGAGGTATAATATTAAAAATTGCTGTTTTAAGTGTGAGAGTGCCAGAATGTGACCATTTATTATAGTTCAGGGTAGGAAGTGCTAAATCTTGGATGTGTACTTGCTATAAATACAGTATTAAGATGAAGAACACTAACAAACTAACAAGACATGTGACTTTTGATATATGAAACTGTTGATTTATTGTTTTTGGCAGGCAGGGATGACAAGTTCACCAACCAGAAAGAAGTTTTGTATGACGGCATTTCCCATCAAGGTCTGTTTTACCATGTGTAGGGACATCCAAATGAGTGAGGCTATTTGAAACCAAAAAAATAAAGGAATGGGACAGCTATAATTGGATAAATTCGGCATATGAAAACACCAAAATCAATGATTTTTTTCAGTGGCTGTGTGACCTTGTGTCTGACACATTCATATGCAAATGACTAATCTGTGAAACAAACAGGGGCGGAGACAAACCACTCAAATGTTTGGAAACACTCATTGTGTGTCAGATAGCTACTGATAACACATCCTAACTTTGCTTTGTCTTGAGTTTATCTTTGAAACTTATAGGCACACAGATTAAACCTGTGTTGTTGATTTTGGAAAACACTACTGAGGCTGCCTTGCTTCCCTTCAGAAAATCTACATTTTAACCAACTTACATGACATTCTATGTTATATTGACTTTATCATATGAAAGTTTATGGTGCATTTCATCAATTAATAAATAAATGTGAAAATCGTAATTTTCAACACAAATAATAGTCTCGCTACCTTAATACCCCAAACTCTAACACATTAAAGTAAACCAGTATTTTCAGTAGACATGAGACATTTTCCTTGTAGATTACTGCGAGATCTCACGTAATACATGAAAGACATTGTTTGAGTGTCTACCATAAAAATTGAATCATTTGATTATGTACTTGAATTTCTCTTTTTTTTTTACAGATTAATGTCAAAATTCCTACCTTTCAGAGAGGAATATGGTATTGAGATACTCTTACTTCATCCAAATTGACCATCATCAAATGTACCGCATAGCATATAGCACAAGGGTGGAAACACCCAAAAAAGTTTGTTGAATCCTACATGATGTTTTTACGACACTACAACACCATGACCTTTCTTTGTCCTGTTTTTTATATTCAAATTCATGTGTAATGAAGAATCTTGCAGTGAATGAAAAATGGTGAAATAAGCTGTATGGAGAACAAAATACCTAATGTCTTGCATTGACAGGTGATTCTGTTCCATACATGTGTATTACCTTGAAAGAAGTTTCAAAGACCAAAGAAGGTACATGAAAGAGTATAAAAAGGGAATCAAATTTATGTGCACAAGTAATTAATATGTCTTGTATTTGTACCAACTTTATGCTAAAAATATCAAAAATGTCTGTGAAATGGGTAAATAACAAAATGGCTGCCAGTCAGCCACTTTGAATGCAATCATAGAATTGTTAACCAATATGTCAAGACAAAATACAGTCAATGACATATTCAAATTCGGTTTTTTTTTTAGGGGATGTGGGGAGTGGAAAGGTGTGAATGTGAATATGAGAAATGTGGGCATGTAAAGATAAAACACATTTATTGTGATTACCAAGTTTATTCTGATCATGCACATTTATTTACCACTTCTGACTTCCCTAGCTTTATTCAATAAAGCTACAGAGGTTCTGGTGATATTGAAACATAAATAGCAGATTACACAATCACATGTATTAAAGAATTTAACATCCATGTCACCAAATATTTGTGTCTTTGGCAAATTTTCTTTTGTTACATCAAACGCACAAGTGATATTAGCATGCATTATTAGCAGACAGTACACCGTCGCATCGACATCCCCTGCACATCAGTCAATACTCAGCTGTACTGTCTTGTACATACTTTGAGGTATCCTCGTAATAACCTGATAGTATATCAACAGTATCCAAAAATATCATGGAAGATGCATGTGACACATAGATAACACAAATCATTGTCAAACTGAATAATATTCTTTACTTGATATGAACCTTTATTAGAAGTCAGTTAAGAACCCAAAATTATCATCAGCTAAGGTACAGATTCCACCAATATCTATGGGCTACAATTTTCGAAAAATACTTTACCAAACAGGGCTACTAGAAATAATGACTGATAAAATCAATCATATGTCAATCATTTATTTATACATGTATTCACTTTTGAGGTTAAGGTACCGGTAACAACAAAATCAAAGAAAGTTTAGAAAGAACTCCTGTGTGCTGAAGGTTTTGGAGACACATTAAAAATTAATTCAAAATTACTTATACTTGAGATATTGATGGAATAGCTGAAAACTAATTATGCAAATAAGGTAACTAATATGAACAGATTTAAGTGTAAAACTAATAAGGTCTGCACAATGTACCAAGTTTCATTGAAATGTGATTAGAACCAAAAAAATATTAATTATTATGCTAATTAGAGAATTAATATGAACAGATTTTAACCCAAAATTAATCAGACTGTCTATTGTCCTAGAGCATTTATGTACCAAGTTTTATTCAAATGTGATGATCAATACTTGAGATATTAGTGAGTATTAATTAATTATGTTAATTAGGTGATTAAGAAGCATACATATTTACCAAAAACTAATATGGTGCATAGTCTTAGGTTCATTGAAATGTGATGGGTACTCTTTAAAAGTTTCATTGAAATCCAAAGAGTGGTTTTTAGACATCATAGAACAGCAAAAAAATAACTAATTATGCAAATTAGGTAATTAATAGGCACAATTATTTATCCCAAAATTAATCAGGTCTCTGCATAGTCTTAGAATATCTATGTCGCAAGTCTCATTGAAATGTGATGATTAGTACTTGAGATATCAGGTGAAAAGCTGAAAATTAACTAATTATGCTAATAAGGTGATTAATATGCAGAAATATTTACCCAAAAATCAGCTAATTATCATGCAAATTAGGTAATTAATATTCGTAGATTTTTACCAAAACCTAATCAACTCTGCGCATTATCCCAGAGCATCTACGTACCAAGTTTCACCAAAATTTGATTAGTGGTTCTTGAGATAACGGTGGAACAAAAAAAGTGACATACATACATACATACATACATACGGACAGACATACAGACAGGGTAACTGCAAAGACTCCTTTTTGTGCTTTGCACACGGGAGTCAACCAGATGGTCTACCAAAAATTGCCATGAGACAGCCACCTCGTCCAAACATTAGCCCAGTTAAGCCTTCCATTAATAAAGTTGATTTTCAACTCTGGACTGGCTGCATTAACCTGACCTGCAAATTTTCATTTAAATTTTATAATATTGTGGTCATTATTAATGCATTAATATAGTAACAAATGTATGGTATATGAAATACAGCAATTCTATCTATGAATTTCCTCTCTCAACGCATTTCTTCATATATTAGTAATCAAAACCAAAATTATTCTCTCTGGTTCCGTCAGAAGATTTATTACTTAAACCAATGGGTAATTTGTATGTGTACGTCATGGTGCTTTGCTGCATGAAACATACAAGTGTCATAGTGTGAGGCATACCATCCGCATTATAACAGAGGATGGGACTATGTTGTTTCAGTGGATATGGTAGATGTACTTTCAAAATTATAGTGAGATCTTATGTCCTCTATTCAATGCACACCTGCATGTTCAGTATTGCATCTTTAATAGAAATGCATTAATTATACCATATTTACTTTATCAAACAAGGCTTGACCCTAAGGGTAGCCCTATATCCCAGGACAAGTAAAATTGCTATTTAGACAATGGTAAATAATTAGGCAACATACATTTGTCAATTTTGAACAAGTAAGTTTGAAAGTTAATGATTGCCCTTGCGAATCTACTGACAATAGACCATTTTCCGTACACAGCGAGAATCACGCGTTATGTGTGAAATCGAACGTAAAAACAGGACAAACAAAGGTCATAGCGTCGTAGTGGCGTCAAACATCGCGTGAGATTCGACAAACGCGAAAGTATTTTGGGAACATTTCCATGCTTAATAATGTGCTGTCCACATTTGATGATAGGCAATTTCGATTAAGTAAGGGTATTCGGAAGCAATATTTCTCTGTCGAAGATGGGCCGGTCGGTGTGAGCTACAAAATAAGGAAATTCGAGTTCAAAATCAAATCGTTCGATTTTTGCGGCAGACGTTTGACACGCGTCTTTCATGCATCTCGCAATTATACGGAAAATCACCTATTTATGTACATAAAAATGTACTGATTGTACATTGTTTCTATGGTCGAAATAGGTTATATTTTCACACTAAATGCAGAAATAATTTATTGGTCTCCAGAAAAAAATGTGTCCATTTAGTTGTAGCCGTAAATATTTGATGACCAGCCGATGAACAATTTGAAAATCATGATTCACACGGAAGTCCTTCGATACTGAAAATCGTCGACCTCAGTCTGGTTTACCTTATTTACCAACTTGCAAAACTGATTTGTATCTCAGCCCTGTTTTTTTTCTTTTTTTTTGAACTGAGGTCAAATCCCATCCGTTTGTCAAAATATGCCGATGTTTTTCAGTGAATAATTGTGAAGCCTGTCACAGCACAAAAAACTAAGTTAATCGATGCCGGAGATTGGATGGTACGACGACCCTTCAATTTGCATCAACTATGCTTTGTTACAACATCATTGATTGGCTGAGAGTCACCTGATCGGGGCACGACCTGGGTTACAGAACCACACAGAACCAAAGTTCCAACAGAACTTTGCGAGAGAACCACACCCACATTTTCATCCATTTTTAATGCGGAAGTTGCCAACAAATGTCGAAAAACTCGTGAATTTTATAGATTCGAATAAAATAAAGCTAGCGATTGGTAAGACTGGTAAATAATATATCCCCCGATGGTCTTTGATTTTTTTTTTATTTCAAGGTGAGAAATGGATAGTTGAAATTCCATAAATTTCAAGGCAACTATTCCACCGCGATAACTCTACGCACTGTTGTAGTTTCGCGAGGTAAAAAATATATAATAAATAGTACTTGTTCATTATTTTGTTTTACAGCCCGCAAATTACGGGACATGATCCCGGTGAATTGCTATAAATAAATGCTGATTGTGTTGAATGACGGACGTTTTTCCTACCAGAAATAGAACACGCGATCTATTGGACGCACAAAAATTTACATTTTAGAGTGCAAATTTTCTAACATTACTGATACATTGTTTCGGTGGAGTTGGACGTGGATATTTCCTTATCCAGAACATTATTATTGATCATTTATTTAATTTATGTATATTTTTCACTTGTTTTTTTTCATAATGTTGTTTATAAATAAATTTTGCACACAAAAAAGTCAATTGTCCCAATTCAGTTACACTTTAAAGAGGGTGAGTGCACAGGTGTTACTGTAACCTATATTGCAGAATTACGGTATGCAATAATGAGCAGTATATGTCCACCCAACTAATTTACATCACGACATCAACACATGGCATTATTATGGATATTCTAAAATACTAGAATTGCTACATTATGACACCATTTCAATTATATATTTTGGCTATTATTGTCTTTCCTTTATTTGTGCAAGCTTTTTGCATAAAAAAAAAGATGTTTTTGGTATTGCAGGACACCAAATGTGCCCCACCCCGAACTAATATGTATGAAACCACAGGGATAGAG
The DNA here is from genome assembly GCF_978046115.1 of Saccoglossus kowalevskii. Taxonomy (NCBI): domain Eukaryota; kingdom Metazoa; phylum Hemichordata; class Enteropneusta; family Harrimaniidae; genus Saccoglossus; species Saccoglossus kowalevskii. The sequence continues at coordinate 29,440,717 of NC_140650.1, read as the reverse complement.
GGACTGTGATGGAACACTGAGAATTAGTAACAGAAAGCATAGATCCTATTTTTCCTAAGATGCTAAAATATGAACTGGAATTATAAACAAAGCCACATATTGAAAAAGTCGATTATATTTCAATTATCGATGCTGGAGATGCAAAACCCTAAAAGGATGAGAAACAAAAAACTCTTGCTCAAGTTACTGTATATTGTCTTACATATATTACAGAATATTTTATTTCATTTTTTTTCACTACTCGTAAGAAATCAAACAATACAGTCAACACAAATATATGTAGCAGACCTTTCAATTTTCATAGCAATCTCAGTCTGCAATCTAATGAAGGAAAATATGACAAATTGACTCCAGAATACATAAATATATTATGGTAATGAAAACAAATTTGCAATTATTCTCCAGTTTTGTAATTTACTTTCCTTTCAAACTAATCCATATAATGTGATTTATAATTCCAAATCCAACTTTACGTATCACTCATAACAGACGTACATAATGTTGATAATATTTTGTTGTTATTTATAGTTTTATGGCAATAATCCAAAACGTTAAAATAGCAGGGGGGCATGACAATTCCTACACTCGCATACAGGAAGGAACAGGGGTTAATGACACCTTGGCACTGAAGGCTGTAAAGGTGACTTAATTTTGCATTCAGTGTTATAGCATTGACGTCATCAATGGTGTTAAAACTAGGTTCAGTACACAGTTCCCTTCCAGGCAATGGACTGTACTTGTAACATGTTACAACATGATATCATGCCCAAAATAACTTTACAGCATTCATTCCTTATTCTGTGTTATATTTCATTTTTGATTTAATTAGATAATAATCAAAAAGAAAAATGACGCAATATTTTTCTGATAAACATTTTCCTCTTATATAAATTTCCCTTCATCTATGATTTAGGCAAGGATTTTTTGTGTTTTAATAAACCAGTGAAATTTCACTCGTACAAATTTTTGTACAGTTTACAGTTTATGTCTTAGAGTACTGATGACACATTAACTGCGTTAAAACAAAACTTGTGTCTTGTAAAGTTTTACACATTATTTCACATTATTGAATTATTCGCACTGACTAGACTGTACCCCAAGAGAACTCAATTATCCTATATATGTACTTGTATAGACCAAGGGAAACAATTCAAATAGAAATGGCAGACAGTTCACAGGGCTTAAAAATAGCATAGCTATCTATTCTACGATTTCATTAATTACAAAGAGTATCGTAGTACTCCATAGAAGGTGAAGGACTAAACCTATTTATCGTGGATATACAATGAAGTCTTAGACAAGGGTTATATCCACATTAGAGGATATATCACAAAAACACACCAATAAAAGGCATATGGAAGTAATTTCTGATGAACATACCAATGTCTTACCTTGAGAGAATGATGTCTGTACTTGGGTGCCAATATATGGCTGGAATTCAAACCCCATGGACTTTAATGTCTGCTAAATAGACTTGCATGCTGTTTGTATGAGGCCCTTGTTAAAAACCAGCTGGTACATACATGTACAATGAATGAGACCTTTTTTGGGTTTATTTGGTTTGGTTTAATATGCAATAATATAAACTAATGGTTAGATAAAAATCATATTATGTGCAGATTAAACACACAGACAAGGCGACAAGGGAGATTGTGGGAAACAATATTTCCACTGTAAGGAGCAAATTTAATAACTTTTCACCAACATAAATGTTAAAATATAATACTGACATTTATGAGCACTCACTTAGCCTTGAAGGATGCAAAATAATAAGATCCTAGGTATCACCTTTAATTTATGGCTAAATAAAAACCCTGGACAATCATACGCCATATATCAAAAGAATACTTTCTTGCAATGAATGCTAAGGTCAGAGGGGACACAAGATATTTATCATTGTCTACATGACAGAAAGAATCCTCCATTTCTAAGACCCAAGTAGTTGAGACAAATGAGGAAATAACATCCCTAGTCATTCTGAAATGAGACACAGACATAATCGATTGGAATATGATCTGTAAACTACATGCAATGTGTCCTGGGATTGATAAATATAACCTTTGTAACATAACTTCAAAAAAAAGTCATTTTATTCTCTGCTCAGAAATTCATCAAATTGTAAACAAAAAGCTCTGAAATATAGATATAATAGAGCAGAATAAAATTTACTGTAAAATTGATAAACCAGTAAAACATCGCCTTACAAATAAGTACAATTTGAATTACATAAACAGTATAATTGCTCTATTTGAAACACATCTCTTAACCTGAAAAATGCCATGTGTGGACATGCACCACTTGTTTGTACTGCCATGTAAAGGAAAAGACATACATTTTTGTATGGAAGAAATTCAAATTGTTATCATCTTCTTGCAAATTTCCACTCTGTCAACATGCTGATGATTTATTTATGATTCTTTTTGAAATTTATAAAAAATTCTAAAAGCAAAATATACATGTAGGTACTTTTATTAAATAAATGAACCTGGAGAACCATGCAAAATACTGTTTTTTTAAAAAAAAAATTGAATTTGTTGACATGAACGAATCCATGTAGAAGTCCACAAAACATCAAAACAAAACTGTTTTTAAGATGACATAAATGAAAAACATAATTGTTAAAAATAAAAATGTTATCACATGAACAAATCTAATAGAGGTCCTCCAAAGGCACCGGTATATGCAAAGAAATATCAGCATTGTCATTAAGTCAGGAAAATACTTTTATAAGCTGAAATGACCTATCTGTGATAATTTTCCATATTTGTTGGCATAACTTCTTCTATGAAAAAATTACCCTCTGCACTCCTCATGACAGCTATAAAGCCAAGCCAAACTCTTTAGTGCTTTTCATGAAGATCTCGTCCACAGACAGATGTCTGACAGACATAGCTTCATCCCAATAAAGCTCAGTGGACATACACAATGCACCGGTATGGTCTATTGAGCAAAAACCACATTTATTATAAAATGGATCTGTGAAATAACTTAGTTTGACCATATTTATGAGTAAGCACTACTAATAGAGTAAATATAATACATGCACAAGATTCTACGCTATAATGGTTATAAAAATTGGTGCTATAAGTAATTTATAATAAGTAAACAAGAAAAGCAGTGATAATTTTGCCAGGGTCACTGGAATCTAACTCTGGTCTTAAGGTTCCCAAGCATGGAGACCCAGGGTATTCTTGAAACTGTTTGCTTGGTAGCAATAGTGGCAAAACAATAGAGAAGTGAGATATACATATATTTATTAGTGGGTTTCACATGTGTGATATTCTGGTAATTCATGCCAGTAACTTGTACTACAATGTAGGTTATACCAAAATTGGTTCACAAATTATGTGCATCAACAAGTCATTCTCGCCTGTCATATTAGTTTTCTGCTACACTGCAAACATACATGTACTTGTACTCTAGCAAAATACAACTACATGGCATGTATTAGGAAGTTATGATTTACATATTCATAAGTAAATGACCAATCGTAACTTGCTTTAGAAAGACAAATACTAGATTGATTGGTACACTGTTATAGTAGGGAGACACGCTGATTGGTGCATTTGCTGATAAGAGGCTGTGGTTTTACGATGATGCAGCAAGTGTGTGCATACATAAACACCACTAAGTTTACTGGGTATGTGAAATAAAACCAATTCACCCAAAATGAAAAGTAATCTGAGATACAACACCTGTATATGTGTTATTAAAAGTATACCTGTAATAGAAGTGCACATAAACCAAAAATTGTAATACTGTAAAATACTTTATTTTTGCTTGGAATTAATTTTCGCTATTTTCGCTGAAGGAACGATTCATTGAAAATAAAATCCAGCGAATATACCTTTTTTCCTATATTTTACATTGAAGTCGCCAAAAATCATTGAAAATAAATTCCACACAAAATACCCAAGAACTCTTTTCAGTGAAAATTATTTCCAATGAAAATAAATCATTTCACAGTAGTATGCAGGGTAATTAAATATGACTTATAATAACCACAGCATATCAACTAGTATGTCATTAATGTAAGCATATGCATGACTAATAGAATAAATATGGCATGTTGTAATTCATCTGATCAGTGTGAAACACTTTCAAGACCAATGATATATATACTTGTATATAAATTTAACCATAAATATTCTCTCCTTTCAACTTTAACCCTTTGAATGTTTTCATTTTTCAAGCCAATATTTTGGCTCAACATTTTCATAATTTTTGTGTATTTTTCTACAATATAAATTTTTCTAAATTTTCAAAAACATGGACATAATTTCCCACTGGCTACAAGCTTTGATCAACATTTTTTATAAAAAAGTATGAAAAAATTATGTGGATTTATTAATTTTTGAATGGTGACAAAATGCTACTGGCTTTCAAATGACAAGCAACCACACAAACAAGTTTTACCAGATAATATTTTCAATACACCTTGCCGTAAACATAAATATCAGTATCTACACTATATAGTCATTTATCAAGAAAAAGATTTTGGAGATTTACTACATTCTGAATGACAAACAATGCAACCACAGTTGTTGCTCTTTACTTCATTGCTGTCACTTTATACATCATTTTGATATCACTTCAAAGCTAGAGAGTGTGACTTATAGAAAGAGCGTATATTCAGTTATATTGCTCACAAAAGGTACATTTCATGGAAGAGTTCTAAAGCACAACTATACAGTTATACATCCCGGTACTTTCTGACGATATCCTACAACTGCAATAATTTACAATATTATACCTGAATTTTTGCAGCGTTAATACATTTTTGAATTTCAATAAAAAATTCTCATTGATACCTTTTCGGAAATTACCAGGATGTATGACCTTTAGGGCCAATGCATAAAATCTAATAATAACAGCTCAGAATATAATATATTAATAAAGTTGATGGACCAATATTAAAATAACTGATGAAAAAGGTCTAGCATCTTCACTAAATATTAGTCTCAAATTCCCCAAACCAAACAAATTGCCTAAAATTAATCATCTGAAGTGAAAAGATAGGCAAAGAAAACAGACTTAATTATCGCAGGTAATCTATTTTAAATTGTTGATGTGTCTGAAGTTTGAATTGTCTAATGTTATTTAGTTTCATGTTCGTTTTTTCCTTTGTTTGTGGGAAAACCGCTGCATTGTTTGTTTTTTTTGCTTATGAGATTTACCTTGATGTAAATGAGCTACTGAACATTGATATTATTTTAAAGTTGCATTCTGAGATCGTTCATACACACAGAGCTTTAGTGGGGTCTTGGGACTAGTACGTCAAATATTTTATGATCTGTATTGCACAAATTGCAAGAAATTCAGGACTAAATTTCAATAGTTTTCAACATGTCTGAACCTTGGTGATCATTTTGGCTTCTTATTTGATTATTGAAATTTCATATACTAGTGGTCAGAGGTGTGTGGATTTTGCTCTGTTAAGTTAAGCAGTCATTCAGAACGACGATGAATACAGATGAATGATGTTTTTGAGTTATCAAATTATTAGAGTGGGTTTTGGTCAATGAAATAATTGTAAAATTGAAGATGATGTTGGTAATTTCAAAGAGAGAAAGTTTGAAACATGCAAACAAAATACTCTATAAAGTGGATTACATTGATATTATTTGAATGTGTTCATTTCCTACCTGCCTAGTGGTTAAATTGCTCTAAGAAATTAACAAATTATTGTTTTAGCCAAAAGGAGGTGGTCCAACATCAACAACTACTACAAAGGTTATGGTTTTTATACTATCAAATATATCACTTAATATATCTAAGACTTTTAACAAGCTAATGCAATGATCTGAGAGCACAATGTGGAAATATACTCAAAAATAAAATACGGTATCCAAATTAAGAATATTCATATGAAAAAATTAGATGGCTACATACTATTTTTCAGGATAATTTTAGTGAAAAATACAGTTAATGGTGCAACTTTTTTGTTATTGGTTCTCATAGTAAAGACATGTCATTTCTGAAATTGTTGTGTGGCGACAATGGGTGAAAAATGCATATATTATGACTAACTGGGTACTTTTTGTTGTCTTCAATGAATTATTTCCAAAATTTAAATAATACTTCATTGTTGTGTACCTTTGAAACTGTCTTCAAAATAGAAATCTAGTTTTGTAACACGCCACAAAAATGAACAGATATAAACATTGAATATTACCAAGCTATTTTTACCAATTTTTGAGCATGTGTACAATAAACTATTCACAATGCCTCATCATCATTATCTGATTATCTAAGAGGTATCTTCCCTAATTGTTGAATTTTAAGACACATTTTTATTGTACTTTGTTTTTGTGTTCTCTCCAGAAATGCAGCATTTTGATGCTTGAGTTTCTTACGTAAATGGAAATGATTTTGATTGCAAAATTAATTTTTAAAGACAATAAAATTAAGATAACAAACTTTTAAGCAAAACTAATAACCAAGAAGCCATAAAAACTAAAATGTGACAAGTCTTGCAGGATAACCATCTCCTAACTTTTATTACCTTACCACCAAATTCAGATGCTCACTGAACATCAGCAATGTGCTGGTATTTTTTCAAAATATCTCAATTTTGTAAAATAATTTCAGACAAAGGACCTAATTGTTTACTGTTTTACTCCCAAATATGGCAAATGATTAGAACCATGATGCTAGTTGCCATTTTGGACAAAATGTCCTAATCTAATTTTGAGACAATTGAACCTCTGCTACATATGTGTACAGGTACTCTTACAACATAGGTCTTGCCCCAAACCAGCCTTTGCCTTTTGAAAATGGAGCTGGCTCTCCTGAAGAACTAACGCAAGTGATTAGGGGGAGTTCCACTGTTAAAATCTCTTTAAATCAGCTGATTGCCTTGATCCCTTCAATATTTCCTATTATAATTTAATCAATGAAAAGAATTAAAAAAAAATTGGCCTTGAAATTGAGTGGCTTCAAAACACCTAGGTTCAAGCCCTAGGTTTCAAGACATGTGTTTAGTATACTAATTATTAAATGTCTAAGGAGAAAACATTAGAAATGCTGTTAAAAACACCCAACCATGAAGAATAATTTATCAAAGTTCTTGCTGCAAAAGGGTTAGCTGTGACCATCTTTAAGAAAAGGTTACACAGAGTTTATTGCACTAATTATTATAATACTATAAAAGTAAATTAAAAACCCAGACACAAAAGTTAATAGTTATGCATATTTCTTTTGAATAGTATAAAATCCTACCAGTAATACAATGAACATATTGTAACTGTCAGATCGAGTTCAGAAATCATCCCAATAGTCAAGTTAAAAATACCCCTTCAACCACAATAATGATACTTAATATTATGAACAAAGATGAGAGTTGTCAAAGATAAAATAATTTCTCCTCAAAAGTTATTTTGGAAGACATTACCATGTTAAATGAGTTGTTGAATTTATGTTTAATTTAAGTAATAGTTCAATCTAATAATTTTTTTAAATAATTTTGAAACTTTGAAAAAATAATAAAAAACTCTGCTATGTTCATCACCATCTCTTATTGAATTTCATTATCTGGCGATAATTATTCGAAAAAATATTGCTATATTTAATTTGTAACAACAAAATGATTATCAAAATGACAAGTACATTCTCCAAAAAATCCTCATTTTTGCCTGGTTTTGTAAACTACTGCATTATTAATCAGCCATTTTCCCCAGATCAAAAATAATACAGTGAAATCCAATATGCAACTATTGTTAATTTAGGCATGATTAATAATAAAAAAAAAATATTACCTGTCTGTCTGTGTCTATTCACCCAAAACAGTAAGGTCAGACAGTGGGCCATTGATGTTGCTTGGCAAACCCCCCCAATAACAACCACATCAACAGACATCACAAAATTTACATAGCAGACATGAGGTACATACATGAATTGTGGGCAACAGATGGCAATGGTGAAATCACTTTAATACAATCCACAATTAATTTTAATAAAAACAACAATTTAATTTTTTGAAATATCACACAACACTGGTTAAGTTGATAAATTATTATTTACTGGTATTAACATTGCTTTCATTTTTTAAATTATTTTAACGAACATGGTAATGATCATTTTTTATTATAATGAGCTAAATTATCATTTGCATATAAAAATTAACAAAAGTTGCACTTGGAATTCATGATAAGAGGTGACAAAATCAATAAATACAAATCTATGACAGGATGATGGCATCACCTTCACGGGTATGTTCAGTCAAAAGAGTTGCGGAGCAAAGCATGTGGTGCCCCAGCTAAACCAGGAAATACTTCTGGAAACTGCCTATGCAGACAAACCACACACTACCATAGCAAAAGTCAAGATACACAATTTGCATAAATTAGAACACTGGTTGTGTAATCTAATCAACGGCCATTTGCATTATTACAGTCACAATTAAAAACCCATCGACTCTAATTTTCCGATATCCCATAATAATATATGAAGACGGTGTCGAGCACCTAAGATCTACCATAAACTCTATAGTAAATATTGGAGACGTCCCGGTAATTTAAAGCAGACGGCGGCATTTAATAATACCGATTTTTTTGCGACTGGCCTAATATGCGTGATACATGCATATATAATGAACCTGAAATATGATAATTTGCCCGTTGTCATTTATTGCGGGGCTGGGCAATTTTCCCGAAATTCGCGACGCACTTCAGATCTTCGACGACCCTGTCAGCTGCCAAATCGGCTTGCAGACGACAAAATTCTTATAGAATTCGTCTGAAACCGCGATATCGACATGCGATTTCCCTAAAACGGGTCGTAGATATTTGGCAAAGCGAAAGTCGGGGTGTCTGAATTGAAATTTTGACGACGCCATTTTGTTCAAGGTCCCTTCTGTTTACTGTGCCTCCCATTTGGATTCGGTGATCAGCACACGTTCACAATCATCTGAATAAATTTGACAAATGAACGCCAGCCGAACTATATGACAGGCGTTAGGAGACATGTGTTAGTTCCGCGCTGGAACTTAACCAAGATGTGTAAAAAGTCAAAACAATTACTTCCAAAAACATCGTCTGCGATGTCGATCAAGTTCTTCCGGTGGGGGTGGAAGCATGATTTGTAATGGCTGGCTAAGCCAGCAAAAACAACAAAGCGTGAACGAGTGAAATTTATCGCAATTAATTTAATTTGGCAAGCAAAGAAATTGACAAAAAACTTAACAGTCTGGTAGAACAATACTTACCGATTGTCGTGATAAGATTTTTCCTCCCTCTTTCCAATTCTTTTCTTAATTGCCGGCGTTCTTGTTGACAGCGGATGTTGCCGCAAGACACTGCGGCAGCCATTTTGAAATTGTTCTGTGCAGTACGTCATCATTTTCTGCATGACTGCTTTTGGCTTACAGCATTTAAAAATGGGGGGTTTAAATATAACGATCGTACAAGTTCATTTTTTTAATCCGGTCATTTATAATCTCTAACAAGTCATAGAAAAACTATCTGTACGTGCAACCATCAAACTATTCGTAAATGACTAAAAATGTCTTTTACAGTTTCTTTTTCTGCGCAGACACCAAAATGGTTTCTGCCAAGAGCACATAGTTGTGACGTAATACACAAACTTTAAACACAGTGTTAAACCCGGAAACGAGACGCGTTGAACTACCACTGCTGAAAGGTAAGCAGGTGACGAAGTTCGTCTTTTTAATTTCCTTAGAATGGTGAACAATATTCAATTTGTGTTCTTGTTCTTTTGATTATGTGATGTTTGAGTTTCTTTGAATGATGTCAAGACGCATAAATAGACAGCTTAGGTGTGGAGGTTTTCAACTAAATGAGTTTAACAATGACCACACCTTGTGTACACCTGTACCGTATACAGTATATGTATACCAGTAGATCACAAGTAACCTGGCGAGTATACACATAATCGACGGTTGAAAGATTGCTATTTGTATCTGATCCATGTAGATTGGGGGTAACTACCGCTGTCACTTTAGTGCTGAAAATCCACAAATAATAAGTCCTATTGATTCACTTGAATTATGAATTTATTATTATTTAAAAAAATTTCCTGATTTCTTAATTTAAAAAAATCATCAAAAATGATATTTGGATATTTTCAGCCTTCAAGTGACTGTGGTAGTAATATTGCTATGAAAAACGAATATCTTAGATAAGGAACTATTCTAAGATTGACCAACAGTCCAGTGATACACTAAGTCCCTTCAACTAAATCATACAGCTTGGTTTCCAACACTGGTTTATTAGTATTACATATTAATGTTGGTGAAAACCCAAATTATTTGTGTTATATCTGGGATAGTTTCTGGGTTTTTTTTTTTTCTGGATTTGATTGAAATGTACCTCCATCTTGTCTGTGAGTCACAATGAGTCAACTTGGTGTGACCATGAACTGTCCACCAACCACTAGGGTCCAGGGTTATTAAATTCGTCAGATCTATTTGATCATTTTGCATGTGTCAAAAATCATACTCTGACTAAACTACATTTACTTGTAGGTATGGACAAGGAGCTATAAGATAACAGGTACTGTAGTTAAAATATCCATGTATGGTAATGTACAACATAATGATCATATTCTGAGTAAATTTTATCTAATCATCATCACAAAATGTGACACTAGGAAAGAGTTGATTGTGTGAAATGGAAATGAACAAGGTTTTTGGCCTTTATCTATTTTAAATCGCACAATACCCACTCTGCAAATATGCAAGAACACTTGCAAAAACAGCTTGAAATGAACACTTAGAGAAAATGTTGTGAGAGGGGCACTAGAATGAATAGAGTATTTCCTAGTAAATGCCTCACATTAAATCATATGTGAACTATCTTTCTTGGGTCAAGAAGCAACTGTGACAATATTTCCACTATTAATATGCTCTGTGTTTGGATGAATACTAATATATTATTCACCCACCTGCTAGTTATTTAAATTCTAATTTTTCTATTTATCCAGTGGCTGGCTGTACCTGCTTACAGTACATGAAAAGATTAATTAAGACCTGTACTCAAACCAGGTAAAGTCTGGATACCATGTTTTTACACTTTTATTTTCTATTCTGAAACTACTTGTTGTACCTACCACAATTTAAAAAAATAAAGAATGTACAATTTTTAAATTGATAAATTTGTTTATGAGAAATCTTTAATCTCCTTGTTTGTTACTGTGTGTCTACTAAAACCTCACTCAAAATTACTTCTCAGAATGTTTTTAATTACAACTATAATATAATCTATATATCTGCAATATGTTTGAAGAATTTGTTAGTTAGTGACCTGGGATAATCTGAAGATCAGACCTTATTAGATTATGGTTCAAATCTTCACATATTTATTATCTCATTTGCATAATAATTTGTATTAATAACAATTTTGCAAGTTTAAGTGTCAATTAGGGATTTGTTAATATGTTTCTGTTATATTGCAGTAGTAACTCAAGGACATATGAATATGTCAAAAGTGAAAAAAAATAAGCTTCATCGTCCTAATTAGCTTAATGAATTTTTAATTTAATCTTGCACACCATTAGCCATATTTGGCCAAACTGTAGACTGTAGAAATATGCTTGATTATTTAAAAGGACGAACTTGTATAAAAAGCTAATTTGCATATTTAATTACATTTTTCAAATATATGTAAAAAATTTTTGTGAGGAATGAGTCAATAGAGTAATGAGGTTATTTGCATATTTTATCTATTTTAAATTAATTCAATATCCACTAAACTGAAAGAGTGAGTAAAATCTAAATTATCAGTACTAACAATTGTCTGACCCACTATCAATTAATCATGCTATGTTGCCCATGGTCAGGACAGCTGTCAACTTGTACATGTTCAGATAGCTTTTTTATGGATAATTAATGTGCTTCAAAGAAAAACAAAATCAGATTATTAAACAGACACCCAACCAGGCAACAGTTGATCCATTGTTACATTTAAGCATAAAAGTCAGAATATAAGCCCCTAAACTAAATTTATGACACTTGCAAACCAAACAAATATTTGATTCTAAGCTCTTCTCCAAATCTTTCCTTGCTTGTTTGTATATTTTTAATTGTCTTTTTAGCTTGATATTGCTTTTGGGATATGACTTTTCTTACTTTAATTTATCTTTTGAAATGTATTGTTGCCTGTTTAAGAGCACAATATTAAAATAATTTGTATGATATTCGAATTGTGCAACCAGATTCTTTCAAACAAATCTGACCTAGCCAGTTACAAGGAAATAGTTCATCCTTGCATCAAAAATGTCTTAGCCACCATCATTATGTACACTTATGATTCCATTTGCATATACATTTTTTATTTTTTATTTCTCAAAAAAAGAAACTTGTTATTTGTGTTTCATTCATTAGTCCATTCGACATAATTGTGTGTACTTGCTTGGACCAATTTTGTTCAAAGTAGGCACAAATACAAGTCATAATGGACTTCATATGCAAATCGATATGATTTTTGTTTCACATATTTTCGTTGGCTGATTGGCACTCATTTTTTTTTAAAAACACTAAAATCAACATTAATCATTTCTTGCCTTGGCCATTCTTTTGATGTACATTGACTGATTTTGTCCAAAGTACATGTGTTTGAACATGTCATGATCAATTGCAGACATGCTTCCACTGATTTTGTTTAAATCTGGTATGGCAATAGTGCAACTGTTTTTTGTGATTAGATTCAATGTACTGCATTTTCTACCAGTCCTACATGTGAACTGGGCAAGTTTCATATGAATGAAGCTTATTTTTCCAGTGATACAATACAATCAAACATATGTACTTTTATTTACAAAATGTAATTATATTCATATCATTCATTTTTGTAAGGAAAGGGACTGTAATATTTATGTTTTCTTAGAATCTATTTGGTCAAATTTGAATTTAACAAAATATGATCTTATTTATGTATGAAGAATGTATCAAGTTATGTCAAGAATCAATTCCTGTGTTGGGCTTATTATTAACTGTTGCATTAATGTGTTGCATATCCTCTCAACCTGATATTTTGCAGCATAATACAAATGTAGTAAGCATGTCTTCCCACCATTGGGGAGATTGTGGGTTGACTCCCATGGTTTTGCCAACCTGATATTTGGCATAATGGTAAGCATGTTCTCCCACCATTGGGGAGATTGTGGGTTGACTCCAATGGTTTTGCCAACCTAATATTTGGCATAATGGTAAGCATGTCTTCCCACCATTGGGGAGATTGTGGGTTGACTCCAATGGTTTTGCCAACCTAATATTTGGCATAATGGTAAGCATGTCCTCCCACCATTGGGGAGATTGTGGGTTGACTTCCATGGTTTTGCCAACCTGATATTTGGCATAATGGTAAGCATGTCTTCCCACCATTGGGGAGATTGTGGGTTGACTCCAATGGTTTTGCCAACCTAATATTTGGCATAATGGTAAGCATGTCCTCCCACCATTGGGGAGATTGTGGGTTGACTTCCATGGTTTTGCCAACCTGATATTTGGCATAATGGTAAGCATGTCTTCCCACCATTTGGGAGATTGTTGGTTGACTCCCATGGTTTTGCCAACCTGATATTTGGCATAATGGTAAGCATGTTCTCCCACCATTGGGGAGATTGTGGGTTGACTCCAATGGTTTTGCCAACCTGATATTTGGCATAATGGTAAGCATGTCCTCCCACTATTTTAGAGATTGTTGGTTGACTTCCATGGTTTTGCCAACCTGGAATTTGGCATAATGGTAAGCATGTTCTCCCACCATTTGGGAGATTGTGGGTTGACTCCAATGGTTTTGCCAACCTGATATTTGGCATAATGGTAAGCATGTTTTACCACCATTGGGGAGATTGTGGGTTGACTCCCATTGTTTTGCCAACCTGATATTTGGCATAATAGTAAGCATGTCTTCCCACCATTGGGGAGATTGTGGGTTGACTCCCATGGTTTTGCCAACCTAATATTTGGCATAATAGTAAGCATGTTCTCCCACCATTTGGGAGATTGTTGGTTGACTCCAATGGTTTTGCCAACCTGATATTTGGCATAATGATAAGCATGTCCTCCCACCATTTGGGAGATTGTTGGCTGACTTTCATGGTTTTGCCAACCTGATATTTGGCATAATGGTAAGCATGTCTTCCCACCATTGGGGAGATTGTGGGTTGACTCCCATGGTTTTGCCAACCTGATATTTCGCATAATGGTAAGCATGTCCTCCCACCATCTGGGAGATTGTGGGTTGACTCCCATGGTTTTGCCAACCTGATATTTGGCATAATGATAAGCATGTCCTCCCACCATTTGGGAGATTGTTGGCTGACTTTCATGGTTTTGCCAACCTGATATTTGGCATAATAGTAAGCATGTCTTCCCACCATTGGGGAGATTGTGGGTTGACTCCCATGGTTTTGCCAACCTGGAATTTGGCATAATGGTAAGCATGTCCTCCCACCATTTGGGAGATTGTTGGCTGACTTTCATGGTTTTGCCAACCTGATATTTGGCATAATGGTAAGCATGTCCTCCCACCATTTGGGAGATTGTTGGTTGACTCCCATGGTTTTGCCAACCTGATATTTGGCATAATGGTAAGCATGTTCTCCCACCATTGGGGAGATTGTGGGTTGACTCCCATGGTTTTGCCAACCTGATATTTCGCATAATGGTAAGCATGTTCTCCCACCATTTGGGAGATTGTTGGTTGACTCCAATGGTTTTGCCAACCTGATATTTGGCATAATGATAAGCATGTCCTCCCACCATTTGGGAGATTGTTGGCTGACTTTCATGGTTTTGCCAACCTGATATTTGGCATAATGGTAAGCATGTCTTCCCACCATTGGGGAGATTGTGGGTTGACTCCCATGGTTTTGCCAACCTGATATTTCGCATAATGGTAAGCATGTCCTCCCACCATCTGGGAGATTGTGGGTTGACTCCCATGGTTTTGCCAACCTGATATTTGGCATAATGATAAGCATGTCCTCCCACCATTTGGGAGATTGTTGGCTGACTTTCATGGTTTTGCCAACCTGATATTTGGCATAATAGTAAGCATGTCTTCCCACCATTGGGGAGATTGTGGGTTGACTCCCATGGTTTTGCCAACCTGGAATTTGGCATAATGGTAAGCATGTCCTCCCACCATTTGGGAGATTGTTGGCTGACTTTCATGGTTTTGCCAACCTGATATTTGGCATAATGGTAAGCATGTCCTCCCACCATTTGGGAGATTGTTGGTTGACTCCCATGGTTTTGCCAACCTGATATTTGGCATAATGGTAAGCATGTTCTCCCACCATTGGGGAGATTGTGGGTTGACTCCCATGGTTTTGCCAACCTGATATTTCGCATAATGGTAAGCATGTTCTCCCACCATTGGGGAGATTGTGGGTTGACTCCCATGGTTTTGCCAACCTGATATTTGGCATAATGGTAAGCATGTCCTCCCACTATTGGGGAGATTGTGGGTTGACTTCCATGGTTTTGCCAACCTGACAGTTGGCATAATGGTAAGCATGTCCTCTCGCCATCTGGGAGATTGTGGGTTGACTTCCATGGTTTGGCAACCTGATATTTGGCATAATGGTAAGCATGTCCTCCCACCATTTGGGAGATTGTGGGTTGACTCCAATGGTTTTGCCAACCTGATATTTGGCATAATGGTAAGCATGTCCTCCCACCATTTGGGAGATTGTGGGTTGACTCCAATGGTTTTGCCAACCTGATATTTGGCATAATGGTAAGCATGTCCTCCCACCATTTGGGAGATTGTTGGTTGACTCCCATGGTTTTGCCAACCTGATATTTGGCATAATGGTAAGCATGTCCTCCCACCATTTGGGAGATTGTTGGTTGACTCTCATGGTTTTGCCAACCTGATATTTGGCATAATAGTAAGCATGTTCTCCCACCATTTGGGAGATTGTGGGTTGACTTCCATGGTTTTGCCAACCTGATATTTGGCATAATGGTAAGTATGTCCTCCCACCATCTGGGAGATTGTGGGTTGACTCCAATGGTTTTGCCAACCTGATATTTGGCATAATGGTAAGCATGTCCTCCCACCATTTGGGAAATTGTGGGTTGACTCCAATGGTTTTGCCAACCTGATATTTGGGATAATGGTAAGCATGTCCTCCCACCATTGGGGAGATTGTGGGTTGACTCCCATGGTTTGGCCAACCTGATATTTGGCATAATGGTAAGCATGTTCTCCCACCATTTGGGAGATTGTGGGTTGACTCCCATGGTTTTGCCAACCTGATATTTGGCATAATGGTAAGCATGTCCTCCCACCATTGAGGAGATTGTGGGTTGACTCAGAAGTACATACAGCCAGACCAGGCTTTCCA
Organism: Saccoglossus kowalevskii; assembly: GCF_978046115.1. Classification (NCBI taxonomy): domain Eukaryota; kingdom Metazoa; phylum Hemichordata; class Enteropneusta; family Harrimaniidae; genus Saccoglossus; species Saccoglossus kowalevskii. The sequence goes on along the minus strand of NC_140650.1, from coordinate 29,424,400 downwards.
GGCTCAGGACATTCTCTGTTAGGAATATGGCATCTTTATTTATTTTATTTATTGCCATATATATAAATATTACATACGGGTATATTCAATTATTAAAAATTACAGAAATATAATATAATGCAGATATGGTTGGGAAGTAGAAGTTACTGTCAGTAACATTGTTAAGTTTGTCGAATCGACCTCCAAGATTTAATGAAGTAGCAGAAAATGTATACTGAGGGCGAAAACAATACGTAATTAATTGTAAAACTACAACTAATAATAATCATTTCTAGTGGGCAAAATGAAAACATCATATTTTTATATGGCATGGGATTATAGGTAAAAAAAAAGGTTATACATTATCATTTTAAATATGTTTGAAGGTGGAACAGTTGACAATAGATTTGATTTCAATCGGAATTGAATTCCACAACTTTGTACCACAATATGTAAGACAGAATTGACCAAAGTTTGTTTTCTTTAGAGGAATAGAAAACTGAAAGCAGACTGATAATTTGGGGGATGATTATGATTAGATAAAATAAATGAGTAATTTTGTAACTTACGAGAGTTTTGCTAAACATTAGGTCATGAATAAAAATGCCAAGTTGATATTTAAATTGGTCAAATATGTCAAAAAGGCAGAGAAAGTTTAGTAGTGGTCTACAGTGAGCCAATCTTTCTTTGAAATTGATTATGCGAACTCGCTTTATTTGTTGTATATACAGCGGATTGAGAGTAATGTAATACGTGCTGCCCCATCTAGTCTGAAAGAACATAAAACAGTCTGACCCTGTGTGCTCTTTTTGTCTGTACTGCAGTATTCTTGCCACAATGACTAGCAGATTACTATGGGATTATTGGGTCTTAGTATTTAAAGAAAATTGCCAAAGAGACTTACTACCTTATAGAAATAACGTACTATAATTTATAATAATTTCCATATCTAATACATTTGGATAGCCATTACTACATTGTAGCCTTTTCTAACCTTTCATTGATTGTCTTCCGATTTGTAATAATCAGTATTTACCATGATATCCATTCCCGTAATTTTCCATTTTTTTATCTGAAGTGTGTATCATAGAGTGTCATCTTCATCATTGACCCTTTCATCAGATACCAACTTAAACATATACCGGTATTATTATATTATAAGTGTGTATCATAGAGTGTCATCTTCATCATTGACCCTTTCATCAGATACCAACTTAAACATATACTGGTATTATTATATTATAAGTGTGTATCATAGAGTGTCATCTTCATCATTGACCCTTTCATCAGATACCAACTTAAACATATACCGGTATTATTATATTTGATAGAAATAATAAAAATGACAACAAAGGGGTTCTATAAATATCCGGATGGTGAGGAGTACAGTGGAGAATGGCTTGATGGTAAGTGCTATTCTTTTCTAAAAAATCTTGGTTGTCCAGCTGAACTATCACACTGTGAAATTGGTTGTTCATCGGAAAATTACAATTGTGCAATGAAGTTTTTTGTGATTTCCCCAGATTTCACAAATCTAATCTGTCAGGATCTTACTTTTCAAACAACTGTTTGTTTGAAAACTGCAAACTGCAAAGATGGTTTCTGCAAAATATAGGTTTTAGTTTCCATATATTGTTGCCTATGACAAAAGTAATTGTCTGGGACCACTCCAAGTTTGGACCTCTGTATCCTATTCTCAGTGTCCAGGACATGTGATTCACATGAATTTCTGGGAATACCAGTTTTTCGGTGCTAAATGCATTAACCCCTTCAAATGTCAACCCAGCTTTAGTATTTCCAGATTTGTTCACTTTAAACTAACTGACTTTTCATGGTGATCACAATAATCAGTGGGAGGTGTTCTGCATATAAAACTTAGTGGAAATGTAATTTTGAGGGAAATGATTTGTAATGATGATAATATATGTGCAACTATTATTGTCACCGAGTATTTAAAGTTGTATGCAAATTAAATAAGCCTGCGATGGAGGTGATGGCTAATAGATACTATCTCTGTTTTTGTAGGTAAGAGACATGGTATTGGTATGTTATCATTGGTTGATAGTTCCCAGTATGTTGGTGGATTTGAGGATGGTTTATGTAGTGGGCATGGTGTCATGACATTTCCTGATGGGTCAAGGTATGTATACCAAATGAAGCAAATATTTCAAAGAGATTCTGTTTTTTAGCTCCCGTGAAACGGAGCTTTTGTGATACCGGTGTCTGTGACTCTGTGACTCTGTGACTAAACTTTGTTCCGCTGATAACTCAAGATCTACAATTTCAATTCAAATGAAATTTGGCACACAGCTAATATATATGAGTAGATGCGCTGATTAGATTTTGGTGCAATTCCATGCATATTAATTAGTCAATTATTGCATTAATTAGTCCCCATTCAGACGCAGTGTCTGTATCTTAGAAATGCCTGGACCAATCACAATCAAACTTCACACATACATCATACATGATATTATACATATGCACCTCAATTTGTTTCACAATCTGATTCAAGATGGCTGAATGGCGGCCATTTTTGTGTTAAAAAATCCTAAAAATCAAGCATTTCTCGGCTATTTACAGATGGATTTTGTTCAAACTTGGTATATACATTAGACATTATAGGACCTTGATGCACATTGTTTTGTTTTACAATCTGATTCAAGATGGCCGAATGGCGGCCATTTTTGTGTTAAAAAAATCCTAAAAATCAAGCATTTCTCGGCTATTTACAGATGGATTTTGTTCAAACTTGGTATATACATTAGACATTATGGGACCTTGACGCAAATAATTTTGTTTTTCAGATAAGATTCAAAATGGCCGACTGGTGGCCATTTTGTTTTAATGAATGTGGTTCTCGTGCCATATCTCTGACTTCCTTTCACTGATTATGATCAAATTTTAAATATTCATTATACATCATGTCATAGATAGACAGATATATTGGTTTGATGATCCTATTCAAAATGGCCAAATGGTGGCCATTTTTGTGCTAAAAAATCATCAAATATCAAGCATTTCTGGCATTTATAGATGGATTTCGTTCAAACTTGGTACATACATTAGACATTACGGGTTCCTGATGCACGTCATTTTGTTTTTAAGATTGGATTCAAAATGGCTGTCTGGTGGCCATTTTGTTTTAATGATTGTGCTTCTAGAGCCATATCTCTGAAATGCTTTGACTGATTATATTCAAATTTTATATATTCGTTATACATCACGTTTTATATATACATGTATTCAAAATGGCTGATTTTGAATGCTGTTCCATGGCAATATCTTTCAATATGAACATGTACTTGTTTGACGATCAGATACAAATGTCAATTTCAATGTTAAAAAATCATATTCCTGACATGGTTATATTCCAGCCATATTACTATAAACAAAACTATATATCTTAAATTTGATAACTAACAGGGACTGTGCCATGCATGGCTTGTTAATTTATAACTTAGAGTCTTTAAAGTTTCTTAACAAATATTTGACTAGGGTGAGTAGCCTAATTTGCATATTGCAATAACGTATTCTGTTGCAAAAAAAAAATGGTAATATTTCATTGAAAGATCTGCAAATTTGCGAATTTTAGTATATAATGATTTATTATATCATGATTGATGTTATTTGAGCAGATACAGCATCTAAAAACATCAAATGTATGCGAGTATGGGGAGTACGTATGCATGCGCAGTTACAAGAGTGATGCGGCCATTTTTTCAGTTTGACGTAAAGGCAGTACCCTTTCCGATTTTCATGAATGCAAGTTCAATTTCGCTTTGTGCGTCATATTCATCAATGGACAAAATCGAAGACAGATGCCATACAACTTTCTGCCAATCTTGATTCGTAAATGTGCTGGTTACATGTACAGTGTTCTCCTCGGGCCTGCGTCGCTTAGACAATAGCCGCGTAACTTTTGTTTCGCCCACGATTCTGCAGTGTTCTCATCAGGTCTTTTAAGGGTGTCGGGTCCGATACTGTTCTTTCTTTCCACGATACTGTTTCCCTCAAGCTGGGCTGTTTCCAGGCCATTGTTTTGCAATGATGAATCAGAACAGAACAATTCGTCTGAACTGATCAATCCTAACTTATTATCTGGATACTCGTATTCACCTGCGGATACTTCGGCCTACTTTCAAGCATGAATATAGAAGGAAATCAACGATTTTTTTTCAGTATCATTCCAGACTTTGCAAGAAATTTATATAATAATCACAGTGATGACTACTATTGGGTTTCACTACTATTGTTTTCGCATGGTTTCCATCTTACTCAAATAAAACGAAGCAGTTGATTCCTATTTTACTTAGTGTTTATTCTTGTTTGATATTTTTAAACAAAAATGCACTCATTAAACAAATAGTAAATATGCGAGTTTTTTGTTTTTGTCGAACGAGGACAAGGAAGACAAAATGCCGATAGTTTTGTGTAGGGTCGATCGCGATCTTCGGTTTGTATCAAAAGCACGTCTCACAAATGAAATATTTTATTTTGAATGATAATTTGATAGCAATTGAACAAATTTCAATCGTTGGCATATGTAAGGGCTGGATCACTTACTTTCAAGGGCTAAAAGTCCGGACGAACATTAAACTACGATGTTTTTATTTATCTGTTCTAGGTATGTTGTACAGACTTTTTAGTTGTACTATTTTGATGATTTAATTTCAAGAATCTGTCAAGGAAACAGTCTGTTGTTACTTTACATGTTCAAGTAGGTTTAATTTAGCAGATTTTACTTGTCAGCGAAAATAGCGAAATTTGCCCATTGCGTTTGTGGTTTTTATACTCCATCACTAATGACACTAATTACCAAGAATTTAAAAAAAACAAGTGAAATTAAGTCGCATTGGGAAAAAAACCCATAAGAAAATCAAAGCAAAAATTATTCAACTGCAGACGAGACAAACCCCTACCTCTAGAAATACCTCATTCATAGAGTGCCTCATTAGTGCCCTTTGTTTACAAGTATAGTATCCTTGCATGTTTTTCAAAATGCCCATATCAAAATCATGTGTTTCCATATACAGTATGTCATAGATTCTCAGGCATCTTGATCAATTTTATTCGTCAGAATTGAGCATTTCTGTTATACCAAAACCAGATCTTGGTTGTGTATGGGCATTTCATTCAAACTTGGTACATACATAAAAAATTATGGGACCTTGATGCATGTCACTTTGTGTTGCAGATCGGATTCAAAATGGCCGACTGGCGGCCAATTAAGTTAATGCTGTTGCAGAGCAATATCTCTGATATGTCTCAACCAATCACATTCAAGCTTCACATATACATCAAACATTATATCACACTTCATAAAACCAACTCACACCAACTGTACTATTATATGACATGAATGTGATCAGGCTGTGTTTTACTTACCACCATCTTTGATTTAGGCTGATGTATAAGTCTGTTGGATTACATAAGGGGGATTTGCAAGGGGGGATACCTGGTACATGTTACAGAAACTAAAAAAGGGATTTTACGTTTCTACAGGAAATAAAATGAAGTTCTATGTACAGTAAAAAAATAGATTTTTACACTTTACAGATAAAGCAAATTGCTAATTTGTGTTTAAGAATCAAAATTGCGAATTGCGTACGAATTACGGATGAATAAAATAGCTGATTACATTTTACACCTTGTCCATGTCTACAAATTTACGTTTTTTATTTATTTAAATTACATTATTACGAAAATAAAAACAATGTATTACTGCTTGCGAAAATAGCCTTTGCCGACCCTCTACATATATGATAATCTGTTGGCTCAACAAATGTTTGAACCGAATTCAAATTTTGCAATACTGAGCATGTTACTGCACATATATATGCAACGCATTATAATAAATAACGGAAAATAGTATCACCATGGAAACTCACTAAATTATGTCAATTTTTTAAAATTATTTCACAATGTTAGATCTCATATCAATTATAATATACGACTTTTTCATCCTATGTATCCAAGTAAAATTTTGAGATATGAAGAAATAATCTCACCATAGAAACCAGTTTTGACCATTCTCATGATATTTTGGAATCTTGTATCTCAAAAAAGATCTTCCAGTGTCCCCAATTTTTTGTTTTCATTTTCAGTATGAAACTAAAAACATTTCCATAGAATAAAAAAGAAGCTTTTTAGTATAGACTTGGGTTATAATGAACAACCTACAACCAATATAATCCCACCCTTGTTTTATTTTTTAATTTGGTTTGCCAGACACAGTAGCAGCAGAGTGGACAGGCTCAGTGTAAAACACGATTACATTTTAATCCCTTGCCGAAAAATTGCTGGCTAAAAAAAAAGTTAAAACAATGTTTGCTGGTAGGTTGAATCATAAAACATTAGATATTTAACACCATTGTCAAATTTTGCCTCCTTCCACAAATAATAGCTTTGTTCAAAAATAAGTTAAATTCTATGAATATAATGAGTTATGTTTGAAATTTTTAAATAAAATATACACAACAATATTAGTATTGTATTATTTCCATTTGGTTCACATTTGACATGGAATTCAGAAAAAAATTGTGGGAAATAGACAAATATTTGCGCTATCATTTTGAGCCGGAATTGGTTAATCAATGGAATGAGTTACATACAACCCTCATTATTCTGTTACATTTATTGCATGTGGACTTGTGTACATTAATTTATTTGTTACACAATTTTATTATGATTTTGGTTGACATTTTGTACATTATTGTATTACTTTCAGTATTTTGATGGATTATTATTCATGATTTCAGTGGGTGATGAAAAAAATAAGATGGTGTCAAAGGTCAAAGGTGACACTTAATGGCAGTAAATATTTTATTTTGTTGATGTCTGTCCTTATTGTTGCCATTTATGTTAATAAACTTTCAGTTTATATATTACTTCCAGTTCTTTCATCAGTGTTTTCAAGATAAGCTGGTCAAACTATAAATGTCACAGCATAATTAAATAGCTGATTTGCACAAGATTTTATTTGGGATGATGGACTTGCAACATGAAATTTCAGTGGATTTTGAGAATTTGTGTGGAAAAAAATTCCAAAACAGATTTGATTTATTCTAGTTATCCCATTGATTCATGTTCTTTTTTGAACACCATAATTTTTGCAGCCAAATTGTTGGTGTAACGTTTTGAACAGTTTTTAGCTCCGCTGTTGACTTTGTCGAGCGGAGCCTATCATATGATTGATTGTCCGGCGGCGTTCAGCATCGTTCATGTCAATGTTTTACTTTTTCGACTTCTTCTTAAATGCTTTGAATGCTGTATATGTACCTTGGGTAGACCTCTCTTAGATTTGTTTATTTCATGATGATATCTTCAATTCTCTAATTTTGGTGAAATTTTTTATATTTTTGGTAAAAAGTGGTATTTTCGACTTCTTGTTAAAAACCGCAAGTCCAATTACTTTGATATTACATATATAGGTACTACATGTGGACCTCTCTCAGATTTGTTCATTTGATGATTATATCTTCAATTCTCTAATTTTAATGAATATTTTTGTTATTTTTGGTAAAAAGTGAAATTTTCGATTGCTTTGATACTATACATATTGTTTATGATATCTTCGGTTCTTTAACTGAAATGTGTATTGCTAACAGTGAAGCTATCTCAGACGAAAGACTGCTTTTGGACCAAATTGACAAAAATTTTCCATAAGCACAGGTCTTGATCAAAATTGCTGATAAAATATGAAAAAAATCATACAGGTTTATTTTGTGAAAGGTGAAAAAACTTGACTTTGGTGTTCAAAAGGTTATGTTATTCACTCACAGTAATAGTTGTTTTAGATTCTAAATCACAGCTGAATTGTCATTTTTTTCAGCTATCAGGGAGAGTTCAGCCAGGGTAAATTTAATGGTGTAGGTGTTTTTTTAAGATGTGATGGAATGAAGTTTGAAGGCGAATACAGGGATGGAAAAGTCAACGGAAATGGTAAGGAAATATAGTGTGGTAATACACCATTGTTAATTAGTCCCCGTTTGGACGCTTTGACGATTCTATTCAAAATGACCAAATGGTGGTCATTTTTGTGCTAAAAAATTATCAAATATCAAGCATTTCTGGCATTTATGGATGGATCTCATTCAAACTTGGTACATACATGAGACATTACGGGTTCCTGATGCACGTCATTTTATTTTTCAGATTGGATTCAAAATGGCTGACTAGCGTCCATTTTGTTTTAATGATTGGGCTTCTAGAGCCATGTCTCTTAAATGCTTTGACTGATTATGTTCAAATTTTATATATTCCTTATACATCATGTTATATATATACATGTATTCAAAATGGTTGATTTTGAATGCTGTTCCAGAGTAATATCTCTCAATATGGACAAGTACTTGTTTGACGATCAGATACAAATGGCAATCATTTTAATGTTAAAAAATCATATTTCTGACATGGTTATATTCCAGCTATATTACTATAAACAAAACTATATATCTTAAATTTGATAACTAACAGGGTCTGTGCCATGCATGGCTTGTATTTTTCAGATCAGATTCAAAATGGCTGTCTGGCGGCCATTTTGTTTTAATGAATGGGTTTCCAGACCCATATGTCTGACTTGTTTTGACTGATTATGTTCAAATTTTTAATATTCATTATACATCATGTCACAGATATACGAATATATTGGTTTGACGACCCTTTTCAAAGTAGCCAAATGGTGGCTATTTTTGTGCTAAAAAAATCCTTGAATATCAAGCATTTCTTGCATTCATGGATGGATTTTGTTCAAACTTATAACACACATTAGACATTACAGGTTCCTGATGCACGTCATTTTATTTTTCAGATTGGATTCAAAATGGCTGTCTGGTGGCCATTTTGTTTTAATGATTGGGCTTCTAGAGCCATATCTCTTAAATTCTTTGACTGATTATATTTAAATTTTATATATTCATTATATATCATGTTATATATATATACATGTATTCAAAATGGCTAATTTTGAATGCTGTTCCAGAGCAATACCTCTCAATATGGACAAGTACTTGTTTGACGATCAGATACAAATGTCAATCATTTAAAAAAATCATATTCCTGACATGGTTATATTCCAGATATATTACTATAAACAAAATTATTTATCTTAAATTTGATATCGGGGACTGTGCCATGCATGGCTTGTTTTGTTTACTATTGTCAACATGTAGTCCGGTTCTTGACCCTTTCACCAACAACTTGTGTAACCTTCCACACATAGTCCTCTGCTAAATCTGCCTGCCTGTCTACAAAAAATGACGATGAACTAAGTTTGGAATCTTTGATCCAAAACAATTAAAAATATACATATTCTGTCAGTGTGGTTTGTAAAAATAAAAATTACAGAACATTTGCATCCAATTTTATTGTCAAAAGTGAAAGAAAATGATTATAAATATTTTACCTTAAACATATTCGCTTTGCCAATAATCTGAGTCACTACTTTGATGATTTGTCTCATAGCTATCCGACGAAGTCAATATTCCAAAGTAATCATGCAATTCCAAAAGTTAAACTGACCATTTCTCAGCATAATCTAAAATTTGCATCTGTTAAACATTGGAACTCACTCCCAGCCTCCCTTAAAATATCCCATAATAGAACACACTTCAAAAACACATTAAAGCATTACCTACTACAGAATTAAACCTTTTACCTTATCAATATGTTTTTACACATCAGATTTGTTATTTTCTTTTATTTCCTCTTTCTATAAGTTGTATATTACTATCTTGGATGTCCTACCTACCTAACTCCATTTTAATTTAATTATTCTAATCATTATTTAATCATTTAACCAGTTTTATTACCATAATATCACACAATAAGTTGGTTCTTGGACTAGATTAGTTCAGACGAACTATTTTCCTTAGACCTAACCAGAAAATTTCAAACATCCTTTTTTCTTCATTCTCACATTGTTTGTTTTCTGTTGTTGTATATTTTCTGGTGAAATAAATCAAATCAAATCAAAATAAACAAAGACAAATGAACCTAGTCTCTTGTCAGTATGAAAGGTGTGTCACACTTATTGTCAAAATGTCGCAAAGGAAAGAGAATTTCATAAAAAATGCTCTACAAAATGTATTTATCGATATGAGAGCAGATAGACCAATGTATGTTGTCAGACTACCAATGGTTAGTAGGGAAATGGTTGTTGTGAAGACTTGAATTGGTAAGCAGTATATCTTATATGACTTAATTTGGTGTGAGTGGGTCAATTAATCTGTCGGCTCTTCGTATTTCGATTCAGGTCTTCTGACGTTTGCTGATGGTACCCATGGTCTCCCACGAAATGAAGGACTGTTTCAAGGGACCCGGTTTATTGAAAGGAAGAAATGTCCAGAAATTGTTCAAAGAGCACAACGTGCTGCAACAATAGCCAAAGCACAGCATTTGTAGGGATGTATCAATCTGCAATATCAATATACAAACTACAAAAATCACAGGGAAAAGATTTTTTTTTAAGATTGACGTTTTCGGAGTTCTTTCAAACATTCCATTCTGCTGTGTGAGGGCGCTGCATATACAATATTCTAGTGTAAAGAACTGTTTGAATTTGGTGTAGTCAAAAATCAATATGGGAGCTATTTTGATGTATGTGAATTAACTGAATCGCAATTTCATTTTTTATAAAATTGTTCATTTGACAAAATTTACATGAAATTTTTTTAAATAAATGTGTAACGTGCCAGCGTTATTATACCAGTAACAGGTAAAGTATACTCACAATAAAGATTACACTACTGTGATGCCAGACAGTGATGATTTGACTTTCTGAAATAATCTCAAACTGATTTGACAGTTAAATATAATAAAAAATAACCAAATAAACAAGAAAATAAAAATGTTTATTTATTGTGAATTATTTATCGACAAATTATTCAAGTATGAACATTCAGTATGAAATGATACAGGTGCGTTCTGATCAACCAGAAATATAATGACCCCCGCCATATGCACTAGATTATGGTAGAAATTGAATAAACTTTCTTATTTTACAAAGAACTCGGAAATCTTCAAGCATGGGAGCATGAACTTTGGTGACCTCAGTCGCCATTTTGAAATTAATTTCTGTAATATATTTTATATTTGTACATGGAAGATAGTATGAAATATGTGAAAAATATGCAAATTATATGCAAATTATTCACCTATCAAGCATTACAGTTCTTATGAATATATAAACATGTGCCTTTATGTGTCATTATTAAGGAAATTATTCATGTCAGTGCCTATGTACATCAACAGATGTTTTTAATCAATGAGGCATTGTATTCCGGTCTAGACAACTGTGTGTTGATAGATGATTTATACACTGACTTTCCATTAACCTAGTAGGTACCATTGTAATTTTCTGCAAAATAAATTAATGTTTTTCAGCTGAATTTAAAAGGGTATTGAGTGTTTTTTTTAACCAATTTAAAAACCATATTTTTTTTTATGTTTATTTCCTTCAGTCAAAATTAATTATAAGTAAAAATAAAATATAGACGGTACATATACATGATTTGTATTCAGGGCAAGATTTCCAATGGTTTGCAGTGGCTATATTTTATGTTTAAACCGTCAAATCACGATACCATGCTAACAAAATTATGCCACATTTCAGTTATTTTTTTTAGTTCAAAATTTAAGTTAATAATGGACTTACTACATCCATATTTGTTTTAATTTTTAAAACATCTGAAGCAGTTGATACTTGACTGATCACACATGCATGTCAAACCATACAAACCATTATTGATTGAATTATTTTAGCTCTTAGTAAATCTTTTGAAAGATAATTTACTTTTGCACTTTCCATGTTTTGAGTTTCAAGTGTGTCATTCAAACATTATTCTGAAGAATAGCATGACATTAACTCTTCTCAAAACAGCATTCTGACCAATAAAATGACAGTAACTCGTATCAAAACAGCATTCTGACCAACAGCATGACAGTAACTCATCTCAAAACAGTATTCTGACCAATAGCATGACTAACTTATCTCAAAACAGTATTCTGACCAATAGCATGACAGTAACTTATCTCAAAACAGTATTCTGAACAATAGCATGACTAACTTATCTCAAAACAGTATTCTGACCAATAGCATGACAGTAACTCATCTTAAAACAACATTCTGAACAATAGAATGACAGTAACTCCTCTCAAAACAGCATTCTGACCAATAGCATGACAGTAACTCATCTCAAAATAGCATTCTGACCAATAGCATGACAGTAACTCATCTCAAAACAGCATTCTGAACAATAGCATGACAGTAACTCATCTCAAAACAGCATTCTGAACAATAGAATGACAGTAACTCATCTCAAAACAGCATTCTGACCAATAGCATGTCAGTAACTCATCTCAAAACAGCATTCTGAACAATAGCATGACAGTAACTCATCTCAAAACAGCATTCTGAACAATAGAATGACAGTAACTCATCTCAAAACAGCATTCTGACCAATAGCATGTCAGTAACTCATCTCAAAACAGCATTCTGAACAATAGCATGACAGTAACTCATCTCAAAACAGCATTCTGAACAATAGAATGACAGTAACTCATCTCAAAACAGCATTCTGACCAATAGCATGTCAGTAACTCATCTCAAAATAGCATTCTGACCAATAGCATGACAGTAACTTATCTCAAAACAGTATTCTGAACAATAGCATGACTAACTTATCTCAAAACAGCATTCTGACCAATAGCATGACAGTAACTCATCTCAAAACAGCATTCTGAACAATAGAATGACAGTAACTCCTCTCAAAACAGCATTCTGACCAATAGCATGACAGTAACTCATCTCAAAATAGCATTCTGACCAATAGTATGACAGTAACTCATCTCAAAACAGCATTCTGAACAATAGCATGACAGTAACTCATCTCAAAACAGCATTCTGAACAATAGAATGACAGTAACTCATCTCAAAATAGCATTCTGACCAATAGCATGACAGTAACTCATCTCAAAACAGCATTCTGAACAATAGAATGACAGTAACTCATCTCAAAACAGCATTCTGACCAATAGCATGTCAGTAACTCATCTCAAAATAGCATTCTGACCAATAGCATGACAGTAACTCATCTCAAAATAGCATTCTGACCAATAACAAGACAGTAACTCATTTAAAAATAGCATTCTGACAAATAGGATGGCATCAGCTCATCTCAAAACAGCATTCTGACCAATAGCATGACAGTAACTCATCTCAAAACAGTATTCTGACCAATAGCATGGCATCAGCTCATCTCAAAATAGCATTCTGACCAATAGCATAACAGTAACTCATCTCAAAATAGCATTCTGACCAATAGGATGGCATCAGCTCATCTCAAAACAGCATTCTGACCAATAGCATGACAGTAACTCATCTCAAAACAGTATTCTGACCAATAGCATGGCATCAGCTCATCTCAAAATAGCATTCTGACCAATAGCATGATAGTAACTCATCTCAAAATAGCATTCTGACCAATAGCATGACAATAACTCATCACAAAACAGCATTCTGACCAATAGCATGACAGTAACTTATCTCAAAATAGCATTCTGACCAATAGCATGACAGTAACTCATATCAAAACAGCATTCTGACCAATAGCATGACAGTAACTCATCTCAAAATAGCATTCTGACCAATAGCATGGCATCAGCTCATCTCAAAACAGCATTCTGACCAATAGCATGACAGTAACTCATCTCAAAATAGCATTCTGACCAATAGCATGACAGTAACTCATCTCAAAATAGTATTCTGACCAATAGCATGACAATAACTCACCTCAAAACAGCATTCTGGCCAATACCATGACAGTAACTCATCTCAAAACAGCATTCTGACCAATAGCATGACTAACTTATCTCAAAACAGCATTCTGACCAATAGCATGACAGTAACTCATCTCAAAATAGCATTCTGACCAATAGCATGTCAGTAACTCATCTCAAAATAGCATTCTGACCAATAGCATGACAGTAACTCATCTCAAAATAGCATTCTGACCAATAGCATGGCATCAGCTCATCTCAAAATAGCATTCTGAACAATAGCATGGCAGTAACTCATCTCAAAATAGCATTCTGACCAATAGCGTGACAGTAACTCATATCAAAACAGCATTCTGACCAATAGCATGACATTAACTCATCTCAAAATAGCATTCTGGCCAATAGCATGACAGTACCTCATATCAAAACAGCATTCTGACCAATAGCATGACAGTAACTCATCTCAAAATAGCATTCTGACCAATAGCATGACAATAACTCATCTCAAAACAGCATTCTGACCAATAGCATGACAGTAACTCATCTCAAAACAGCATACTGACCAATAGCATGACTAACTTATCTCAAAACAGCATTCTGACCAATAGCATGACAGTAACTCATCTCAAAATAGCATTCTGACCAATAGCATGACAATAACTCATCTCAAAACAGCATTCTGACCAATAGCATGACAGTAACTTATCTCAAAATAGCATTCTGACCAATAGCATGACAGTAACTCATCTCAAAATAGCATTCTGACAAATAGCATGACAATAACTCATCTCAAAATGGTATTCTGACCAGTAGCATGACAGTAACTCATCTCAAAATAGCATTCTGACCAATAGCATGACAATAACTCATCGCAAAACAGCATTCTGACCAATAGCATGACAGTAACTCGTATCAAAACAGCATTCTGACCAATAGCATGACAGTAACTCATCTCAAAATAGCATTCTGACCAATAGCATGACATCAGCTCATCTCAAAACAGCATTCTGACCAATAGCATGACAATAACTCATCTCAAAATAGCATTTTGACCAATAGCATGACAATAACTCATCTCAAAATAGCATTCTGACCAATAGCATGACTAACTTATCTCAAAACAGCATTCTGACCAATAGCATGTCAGTAACTCATCTCAAAATAGCATTCTGACCAATAGCATGACAGTAACTCGTCTCAAAATAGCATTCTGACCAATAGCATGGCATCAGCTCATCTCAAAATAGCATTCTGAAAAATAGCATGACAGTAACTCATCTCAAAATAGCATTCTGACCAATAGCATGGCATCAGCTCATCTCAAAACAGCATTCTGACCAATAGCACAAAATAGCATTCTGACCAATAGCATGTCAGTAACTCATCTCAAAATAGCATTCTGACCAATAGCATGACAGTAACTCATCTCAAAATAGCATTCTGACCAATAGCATGGCATCAGCTCATCTCAAAACAACATTCTGACCAATAGCGTGGCATCAGCTCATCTCAAAATAGCATACAGACCAATAGCATGACTAACTTATCTCAAAACAGCATTCTGACAATAGCATGACAGTAACTCATCTCAAAATAGCATTCTGACCAATAGCATGACAATAACTCATCTCAAAACAGCATTCTGACCAATAGCATGACAGTAACTCATCTCAAAACAGTATTCTGAACAATAGCATGACAGTAAATCATCTTAAAACAGAATTCTGACCAATAGCATGTCAGTAACTCATCTCAAAATAGCATTCTGACCAATAGCATGACAGTAACTCATCTCAAAATAGCATTCTGACCAATAGCATGGCATCAGCTCATCTCAAAATAGCATACTGACCAATAGCATGACTAACTTATCTCAAAACAGCATTCTGACAATAGCATGACAGTAACTCATCTCAAAATAGCATTCTGACCAATAGCATGACAATAACTCATCTCAAAACAGCATTCTGACCAATAGCATGACAGTAACTTATCTCAAAATAGCATTCTGACCAATAGCATGACAATAACTCATCGCAAAACAGCATTCTGACCAATAGCATGACAGTAACTCATATCAAAACAGCATTCTGACCAATAGCATGACAGTAACTCATCTCAAAATAGCATTCTGACCAATAGCATGACATCAGCTCATCTCAAAACAGCATTCTGACCAATAGCATGACAGTAACTCATCTCAAAATAGTATTTTGACCAATAGCATGACAATAACTCATCTCAAAATAGCATTCTGACCAATAGCATGGCTAACTTATCTCAAAACAGCATTCTGACCAATGGCATGACAGTAACTCATCTCAAAATAGCATTCTGACCAATAGCATGGCATCAGCTCATCTCAAAATAGCATTCTCAAAAATAGCATGACAGTAACTCATCTCAAAATAGCATTCTGACCAATAGCATGACAATAACTCATCTCAAAATGGTATTCTGACCAATAGCATGACAATAACTCATCTCAAAATGGTATTCTGACCAATAGCATGACAATAATTCATCGCAAAACAGCATTCTGACCAATAGCATGTCAGTAACTCATCTCAAAATAGCATTCTGACCAATAGCATGACAGTAACTCATCTCAAAATAGCATTCTGACCAATAGCATGACAGTAACTCATCTCAAAATAGCATTCTGACCAATAGCATGGCATCAGCTCATCTCAAAACAACATTCTGACCAATAGCATGACAGTAACTCATATCAAAACAGCATTCTGACCAATAGCATGACAGTAACTCATCTCAAAATAGCATTCTGGCCAATAGCATGACAGTACCTCATATCAAAACAGCATTCTGACCAATAGCATGACAGTAACTCATCTCAAAACAGTATTCTGAACAATAGTATGACAGTAACTCATCTCAAAACAGTATTCTGAACAATAGCATGACAGTAAATCATCTTAAAACAGTATTCTGACCAATAGCATGACAGTAACTCATCTCAAAATAGCATTCTGACCAATAGCATGGCATCAGCTCATCTCAAAACAGCATTCTGACCAATAGCACAAAATAGCATTCTGACCAATAGCATGTCAGTAACTCATCTCAAAATAGCATTCTGACCAATAGCATGATAGTAACTCATCTCAAAATAGCATTCTGACCAATAGCATGGCATCAGCTCATCTCAAAACAACATTCTGACCAATAGCATGGCATCAGCTCATCTCAAAATAGCATACAGACCAATAGCATGACTAACTTATCTCAAAACAGCATTCTGACAATAGCATGACAGTAACTCATCTCAAAATAGCATTCTGACCAATAGCATGACAATAACTCATCTCAAAACAGCATTCTGACCAATAGCATGACA
The DNA here is from genome assembly GCF_978046115.1 of Saccoglossus kowalevskii. Classification (NCBI taxonomy): domain Eukaryota; kingdom Metazoa; phylum Hemichordata; class Enteropneusta; family Harrimaniidae; genus Saccoglossus; species Saccoglossus kowalevskii. The sequence goes on along the minus strand of NC_140650.1, from coordinate 29,407,284 downwards.
GTAACTCATCTCAAAACAGTATTCTGAACAATAGCATGACAGTAAATCATCTTAAAACAGTATTCTGACCAATAGCATGTCAGTAACTCATCTCAAAATAGCATTCTGACCAATAGCATGACAGTAACTCATCTCAAAATAGCATTCTGACAAATAGCATGACAATAACTCATCTCAAAATGGTATTCTGACCAATAGCATGACAGTAACTCATCTCAAAATAGCATTCTGACCAATAGCATGACAATAACTCATCGCAAAACAGCATTCTGACCAATAGCATGACAGTAACTCATATCAAAACAGCATTCTGACCAATAGCATGACAGTAACTCATCTCAAAATAGCATTCTGACCAATAGCATGACATCAGCTCATCTCAAAACAGCATTCTGACCAATAGCATGACAGTAACTCATCTCAAAATAGTATTTTGACCAATAGCATGACAATAACTCATCTCAAAATAGCATTCTGACCAATAGCATGGCTAACTTATCTCAAAACAGCATTCTGACCAATAGCATGACAGTAACTCATCTCAAAATAGCATTCTGACCAATAGCATGGCATCAGCTCATCTCAAAATAGCATTCTCAAAAATAGCATGACAGTAACTCATCTCAAAATAGCATTCTGACCAATAGCATGGCATCAGCTCATCTCAAAACAGCATTCTGACCAATAGCATGACAGTAACTCATCTCAAAATAGCATTCTGACCAATAGCATGACAATAACTCATCTCAAAATGGTATTCTGACCAATAGCATGACAGTAACTCATCTCAAAATAGCATTCTGACCAATAGCATGACAATAATTCATCGCAAAACAGCATTCTGACCAATAGCATGTCAGTAACTCATCTCAAAATAGCATTCTGACCAATAGCATGACAGTAACTCATCTCAAAATAGCATTCTGACCAATAGCATGACAGTAACTCATCTCAAAATAGCATTCTGACCAATAGCATGGCATCAGCTCATCTCAAAACAACATTCTGACCAATAGCATGACAGTAACTCATATCAAAACAGCATTCTGACCAATAGCATGACAGTACCTCATATCAAAACAGCATTCTGACCAATAGCATGACAGTAACTCATCTCAAAACAGTATTCTGAACAATAGTATGACAGTAACTCATCTCAAAACAGTATTCTGAACAATAGCATGACAGTAAATCATCTTAAAACAGTATTCTGACCAATAGCATGACAGTAACTCATCTCAAAATAGCATTCTGACCAATAGCATGGCATCAGCTCATCTCAAAACAGCATTCTGACCAATAGCACAAAATAGCATTCTGACCAATAGCATGTCAGTAACTCATCTCAAAATAGCATTCTGACCAATAGCATGATAGTAACTCATCTCAAAATAGCATTCTGACCAATAGCATGGCATCAGCTCATCTCAAAACAACATTCTGACCAATAGCATGACAGTAACTCATCTCAAAATAGCATTCTGACCAATAGCATGACAATAACTCATCTCAAAATGGTATTCTGACCAATAGCATGACAGTAACTCATCTCAAAATAGCATTCTGACCAATAGCATGACAATAATTCATCGCAAAACAGCATTCTGACCAATAGCATGTCAGTAACTCATCTCAAAATAGCATTCTGACCAATAGCATGACAGTAACTCATCTCAAAATAGCATTCTGACCAATAGCATGACAGTAACTCATCTCAAAATAGCATTCTGACCAATAGCATGGCATCAGCTCATCTCAAAACAACATTCTGACCAATAGCATGACAGTAACTCATATCAAAACAGCATTCTGACCAATAGCATGACAGTACCTCATATCAAAACAGCATTCTGACCAATAGCATGACAGTAACTCATCTCAAAACAGTATTCTGAACAATAGTATGACAGTAACTCATCTCAAAACAGTATTCTGAACAATAGCATGACAGTAAATCATCTTAAAACAGTATTCTGACCAATAGCATGACAGTAACTCATCTCAAAATAGCATTCTGACCAATAGCATGGCATCAGCTCATCTCAAAACAGCATTCTGACCAATAGCACAAAATAGCATTCTGACCAATAGCATGTCAGTAACTCATCTCAAAATAGCATTCTGACCAATAGCATGATAGTAACTCATCTCAAAATAGCATTCTGACCAATAGCATGGCATCAGCTCATCTCAAAACAACATTCTGACCAATAGCATGGCATCAGCTCATCTCAAAATAGCATACAGACCAATAGCATGACTAACTTATCTCAAAACAGCATTCTGACAATAGCATGACAGTAACTCATCTCAAAATAGCATTCTGACCAATAGCATGACAATAACTCATCTCAAAACAGCATTCTGACCAATAGCATGACAGTAACTCATCTCAAAACAGTATTCTGAACAATAGCATGACAGTAAATCATCTTAAAACAGTATTCTGACCAATAGCATGTCAGTAACTCATCTCAAAATAGCATTCTGACCAATAGCATGACAGTAACTCATCTCAAAATAGCATTCTGACAAATAGCATGACAATAACTCATCTCAAAATGGTATTCTGACCAATAGCATGACAGTAACTCATCTCAAAATAGCATTCTGACCAATAGCATGACAATAACTCATCGCAAAACAGCATTCTGACCAATAGCATGACATTAACTCATCTCAAAATAGCATTCTGGCCAATAGCATGACAGTACCTCATATCAAAACAGCATTCTGACCAATAGCATGACAGTAACTCATCTCAAAATAGCATTCTGACCAATAGCATGACAATAACTCATCTCAAAACAGCATTCTGACCAATAGCATGACAGTAACTCATCTCAAAACAGCATACTGACCAATAGCATGACTAACTTATCTCAAAACAGCATTCTGACCAATAGCATGACAGTAACTCATCTCAAAATAGCATTCTGACCAATAGCATGACAATAACTCATCTCAAAACAGCATTCTGACCAATAGCATGACAGTAACTTATCTCAAAATAGCATTCTGACCAATAGCATGACAGTAACTCATCTCAAAATAGCATTCTGACAAATAGCATGACAATAACTCATCTCAAAATGGTATTCTGACCAGTAGCATGACAGTAACTCATCTCAAAATAGCATTCTGACCAATAGCATGACAATAACTCATCGCAAAACAGCATTCTGACCAATAGCATGACAGTAACTCGTATCAAAACAGCATTCTGACCAATAGCATGACAGTAACTCATCTCAAAATAGCATTCTGACCAATAGCATGACATCAGCTCATCTCAAAACAGCATTCTGACCAATAGCATGACAATAACTCATCTCAAAATAGCATTTTGACCAATAGCATGACAATAACTCATCTCAAAATAGCATTCTGACCAATAGCATGACTAACTTATCTCAAAACAGCATTCTGACCAATAGCATGTCAGTAACTCATCTCAAAATAGCATTCTGACCAATAGCATGACAGTAACTCATCTCAAAATAGCATTCTGACCAATAGCATGACAGTAACTCATCTCAAAATAGCATTCTGACCAATAGCATGGCATCAGCTCATCTCAAAACAACATTCTGACCAATAGCATGACAGTAACTCATATCAAAACAGCATTCTGACCAATAGCATGACAGTACCTCATATCAAAACAGCATTCTGACCAATAGCATGACAGTAACTCATCTCAAAACAGTATTCTGAACAATAGTATGACAGTAACTCATCTCAAAACAGTATTCTGAACAATAGCATGACAGTAAATCATCTTAAAACAGTATTCTGACCAATAGCATGACAGTAACTCATCTCAAAATAGCATTCTGACCAATAGCATGGCATCAGCTCATCTCAAAACAGCATTCTGACCAATAGCACAAAATAGCATTCTGACCAATAGCATGTCAGTAACTCATCTCAAAATAGCATTCTGACCAATAGCATGATAGTAACTCATCTCAAAATAGCATTCTGACCAATAGCATGGCATCAGCTCATCTCAAAACAACATTCTGACCAATAGCATGGCATCAGCTCATCTCAAAATAGCATACAGACCAATAGCATGACTAACTTATCTCAAAACAGCATTCTGACAATAGCATGACAGTAACTCATCTCAAAATAGCATTCTGACCAATAGCATGACAATAACTCATCTCAAAACAGCATTCTGACCAATAGCATGACAGTAACTCATCTCAAAACAGTATTCTGAACAATAGCATGACAGTAAATCATCTTAAAACAGTATTCTGACCAATAGCATGTCAGTAACTCATCTCAAAATAGCATTCTGACCAATAGCATGACAGTAACTCATCTCAAAATAGCATTCTGACAAATAGCATGACAATAACTCATCTCAAAATGGTATTCTGACCAATAGCATGACAGTAACTCATCTCAAAATAGCATTCTGACCAATAGCATGACAATAACTCATCGCAAAACAGCATTCTGACCAATAGCATGACATTAACTCATCTCAAAATAGCATTCTGGCCAATAGCATGACAGTACCTCATATCAAAACAGCATTCTGACCAATAGCATGACAGTAACTCATCTCAAAATAGCATTCTGACCAATAGCATGACAATAACTCATCTCAAAACAGCATTCTGACCAATAGCATGACAGTAACTCATCTCAAAACAGCATACTGACCAATAGCATGACTAACTTATCTCAAAACAGCATTCTGACCAATAGCATGACAGTAACTCATCTCAAAATAGCATTCTGACCAATAGCATGACAATAACTCATCTCAAAACAGCATTCTGACCAATAGCATGACAGTAACTTATCTCAAAATAGCATTCTGACCAATAGCATGACAGTAACTCATCTCAAAATAGCATTCTGACAAATAGCATGACAATAACTCATCTCAAAATGGTATTCTGACCAGTAGCATGACAGTAACTCATCTCAAAATAGCATTCTGACCAATAGCATGACAATAACTCATCGCAAAACAGCATTCTGACCAATAGCATGACAGTAACTCGTATCAAAACAGCATTCTGACCAATAGCATGACAGTAACTCATCTCAAAATAGCATTCTGACTAATAGCATGACATCAGCTCATCTCAAAACAGCATTCTGACCAATAGCATGACAATAACTCATCTCAAAATAGCATTTTGACCAATAGCATGACAATAACTCATCTCAAAATAGCATTCTGACCAATAGCATGACTAACTTATCTCAAAACAGCATTCTGACCAATAGCATGTCAGTAACTCATCTCAAAATAGCATTCTGAAAAATAGCATGACAGTAACTCATCTCAAAATAGCATTCTGACCAATAGCATGGCATCAGCTCATCTCAAAACAGCATTCTGACCAATAGCACAAAATAGCATTCTGACCAATAGCATGTCAGTAACTCATCTCAAAATAGCATTCTGACCAATAGCATAACAGTAACTCATCTCAAAATAGCATTCTGACCAATAGCATGGCATCAGCTCATCTCAAAACAACATTCTGACCAATAGCGTGGCATCAGCTCATCTCAAAATAGCATACAGACCAATAGCATGACTAACTTATCTCAAAACAGCATTCTGACAATAGCATGACAGTAACTCATCTCAAAATAGCATTCTGACCAATAGCATGACAATAACTCATCTCAAAACAGCATTCTGACCAATAGCATGACAGTAACTCATCTCAAAACAGTATTCTGAACAATAGCATGACAGTAAATCATCTTAAAACAGAATTCTGACCAATAGCATGTCAGTAACTCATCTCAAAATAGCATTCTGACCAATAGCATGACAGTAACTCATCTCAAAATAGCATTCTGACCAATAGCATGGCATCAGCTCATCTCAAAATAGCATACTGACCAATAGCATGACTAACTTATCTCAAAACAGCATTCTGACAATAGCATGACAGTAACTCATCTCAAAATAGCATTCTAACCAATAGCATGACAATAACTCATCTCAAAACAGCATTCTGACCAATAGCATGACAGTAACTTATCTCAAAATAGCATTCTGACCAATAGCATGACAATAACTCATCGCAAAACAGCATTCTGACCAATAGCATGACAGTAACTCATATCAAAACAGCATTCTGACCAATAGCATGACAGTAACTCATCTCAAAATAGCATTCTGACCAATAGCATGACATCAGCTCATCTCAAAACAGCATTCTGACCAATAGCATGACAGTAACTCATCTCAAAATAGTATTTTGACCAATAGCATGACAATAACTCATCTCAAAATAGCATTCTGACCAATAGCATGGCTAACTTATCTCAAAACAGCATTCTGACCAATGGCATGACAGTAACTCATCTCAAAATAGCATTCTGACCAATAGCATGGCATCAGCTCATCTCAAAATAGCATTCTCAAAAATAGCATGACAGTAACTCATCTCAAAATAGCATTCTGACCAATAGCATGGCATCAGCTCATCTCAAAACAGCATTCTGACCAATAGCATGTCAGTAACTCATCTCAAAATAGCATTCTGACCAATAGCATGACAGTAACTCATCTCAAAATAGCATTCTGACCAATAGCATGACAGTAACTCATCTCAAAATAGCATTCTGACCAATAGCATGGCATCAGCTCATCTCAAAACAACATTCTGACCAATAGCATGACAGTAACTCATATCAAAACAGCATTCTGACCAATAGCATGACAGTAACTCATCTCAAAATAGCATTCTGGCCAATAGCATGACAGTACCTCATATCAAAACAGCATTCTGACCAATAGCATGACAGTAACTCATCTCAAAACAGTATTCTGAACAATAGTATGACAGTAACTCATCTCAAAACAGTATTCTGAACAATAGCATGACAGTAAATCATCTTAAAACAGTATTCTGACCAATAGCATGACAGTAACTCATCTCAAAATAGCATTCTGACCAATAGCATGGCATCAGCTCATCTCAAAACAGTATTCTGACCAATAGCACAAAATAGCATTCTGACCAATAGCATGTCAGTAACTCATCTCAAAATAGCATTCTGACCAATAGCATGATAGTAACTCATCTCAAAATAGCATTCTGACCAATAGCATGGCATCAGCTCATCTCAAAACAACATTCTGACCAATAGCATGGCATCAGCTCATCTCAAAATAGCATACAGACCAATAGCATGACTAACTTATCTCAAAACAGCATTCTGACAATAGCATGACAGTAACTCATCTCAAAATAGCATTCTGACCAATAGCATGACAATAACTCATCTCAAAACAGCATTCTGACCAATAGCATGACAGTAACTCATCTCAAAACAGTATTCTGAACAATAGCATGACAGTAAATCATCTTAAAACAGTATTCTGACCAATAGCATGTCAGTAACTCATCTCAAAATAGCATTCTGACCAATAGCATGACAGTAACTCATCTCAAAATAGCATTCTGACAAATAGCATGACAATAACTCATCTCAAAATGGTATTCTGACCAATAGCATGTCAGTAACTCATCTCAAAATAGCATTCTGACCAATAGCATGACAGTAACTCATCTCAAAATAGCATTCTGACAAATAGCATGACAATAACTCATCTCAAAATGGTATTCTGACCAATAGCATGACAGTAACTCATCTCAAAATAGCATTCTGACCAATAGCATGACAATAACTCATCGCAAAACAGCATTCTGACCAATAGCATGACAGTAACTCATATCAAAACAGCATTCTGACCAATAGCATGACAGTAACTCATCTCAAAATAGCATTCTGACCAATAGCATGACATCAGCTCATCTCAAAACAGCATTCTGACCAATAGCATGACAGTAACTCATCTCAAAATAGTATTTTGACCAATAGCATGACAATAACTCATCTCAAAATAGCATTCTGACCAATAGCATGGCTAACTTATCTCAAAACAGCATTCTGACCAATAGCATGACAGTAACTCATCTCAAAATAGCATTCTGACCAATAGCATGGCATCAGCTCATCTCAAAATAGCATTCTGAAAAATAGCATGACAGTAACTCATCTCAAAATAGCATTCTGACCAATAGCATGGCATCAGCTCATCTCAAAACAGCATTCTGACCAATAGCATGACAGTAACTCATCTCAAAATAGCATTCTGACCAATAGCATGACAATAACTCATCTCAAAATGGTATTCTGACCAATAGCATGACAGTAACTCATCTCAAAATAGCATTCTGACCAATAGCATGACAATAATTCATCGCAAAACAGCATTCTGACCAATAGCATGTCAGTAACTCATCTCAAAATAGCATTCTGACCAATAGCATGACAGTAACTCATATCAAAACAGCATTCTGACCAATAGCATGACAGTAACTCATCTCAAAATAGCATTCTGACCAATAGCATGACATCAGCTCATCTCAAAACAGCATTCTGACCAATAGCATGACAGTAACTCATCTCAAAATAGTATTTTGACCAATAGCATGACAATAACTCATCTCAAAATAGCATTCTGACCAATAGCATGGCTAACTTATCTCAAAACAGCATTCTGACCAATAGCATGACAGTAACTCATCTCAAAATAGCATTCTGACCAATAGCATGGCATCAGCTCATCTCAAAATAGCATTCTCAAAAATAGCATGACAGTAACTCATCTCAAAATAGCATTCTGACCAATAGCATGGCATCAGCTCATCTCAAAACAGCATTCTGACCAATAGCATGACAGTAACTCATCTCAAAATAGCATTCTGACCAATAGCATGACAATAACTCATCTCAAAATGGTATTCTGACCAATAGCATGACAGTAACTCATCTCAAAATAGCATTCTGACCAATAGCATGACAATAATTCATCGCAAAACAGCATTCTGACCAATAGCATGTCAGTAACTCATCTCAAAATAGCATTCTGACCAATAGCATGACAGTAACTCATCTCAAAATAGCATTCTGACCAATAGCATGACAGTAACTCATCTCAAAATAGCATTCTGACCAATAGCATGGCATCAGCTCATCTCAAAACAACATTCTGACCAATAGCATGACAGTAACTCATATCAAAACAGCATTCTGACCAATAGCATGACAGTACCTCATATCAAAACAGCATTCTGACCAATAGCATGACAGTAACTCATCTCAAAACAGTATTCTGAACAATAGTATGACAGTAACTCATCTCAAAACAGTATTCTGAACAATAGCATGACAGTAAATCATCTTAAAACAGTATTCTGACCAATAGCATGACAGTAACTCATCTCAAAATAGCATTCTGACCAATAGCATGGCATCAGCTCATCTCAAAACAGCATTCTGACCAATAGCACAAAATAGCATTCTGACCAATAGCATGTCAGTAACTCATCTCAAAATAGCATTCTGACCAATAGCATGATAGTAACTCATCTCAAAATAGCATTCTGACCAATAGCATGGCATCAGCTCATCTCAAAACAACATTCTGACCAATAGCATGGCATCAGCTCATCTCAAAATAGCATACAGACCAATAGCATGACTAACTTATCTCAAAACAGCATTCTGACAATAGCATGACAGTAACTCATCTCAAAATAGCATTCTGACCAATAGCATGACAATAACTCATCTCAAAACAGCATTCTGACCAATAGCATGACAGTAACTCATCTCAAAACAGTATTCTGAACAATAGCATGACAGTAACTCATCTTAAAACAGTATTCTGACCAATAGCATGTCAGTAACTCATCTCAAAATAGCATTCTGACCAATAGCATGACAGTAACTCATCTCAAAATAGCATTCTGACAAATAGCATGACAATAACTCATCTCAAAATGGTATTCTGACCAATAGCATGACAGTAACTCATCTCAAAATAGCATTCTGACCAATAGCATGACAATAACTCATCGCAAAACAGCATTCTGACCAATAGCATGACAGTAACTCATATCAAAACAGCATTCTGACCAATAGCATGACAGTAACTCATCTCAAAATAGCATTCTGACCAATAGCATGACATCAGCTCATCTCAAAACAGCATTCTGACCAATAGCATGACAGTAACTCATCTCAAAATAGTATTTTGACCAATAGCATGACAATAACTCATCTCAAAATAGCATTCTGACCAATAGCATGGCTAACTTATCTCAAAACAGCATTCTGACCAATAGCATGACAGTAACTCATCTCAAAATAGCATTCTGACCAATAGCATGGCATCAGCTCATCTCAAAATAGCATTCTGAAAAATAGCATGACAGTAACTCATCTCAAAATAGCATTCTGACCAATAGCATGGCATCAGCTCATCTCAAAACAGCATTCTGACCAATAGCATGACAGTAACTCATCTCAAAATAGCATTCTGACCAATAGCATGACAATAACTCATCTCAAAATGGTATTCTGACCAATAGCATGACAGTAACTCATCTCAAAATAGCATTCTGACCAATAGCATGACAATAATTCATCGCAAAACAGCATTCTGACCAATAGCATGTCAGTAACTCATCTCAAAATAGCATTCTGACCAATAGCATGACAGTAACTCATCTCAAAATAGCATTCTGACCAATAGCATGACAGTAACTCATCTCAAAATAGCATTCTGACCAATAGCATGGCATCAGCTCATCTCAAAACAACATTCTGACCAATAGCATGACAGTAACTCATATCAAAACAGCATTCTGACCAATAGCATGACAGTAACTCATCTCAAAATAGCATTCTGGCCAATAGCATGACAGTACCTCATATCAAAACAGCATTCTGACCAATAGCATGACAGTAACTCATCTCAAAACAGTATTCTGAACAATAGTATGACAGTAACTCATCTCAAAACAGTATTCTGAACAATAGCATGACAGTAAATCATCTTAAAACAGTATTCTGACCAATAGCATGTCAGTAACTCATCTCAAAATAGCATTCTGACCAATAGCATGACAGTAACTCATCTCAAAATAGCATTCTGACCAATAGCATGGCATCAGCTCATCTGAAAATAGCATTCTGAACAATAGCATGGCAGTAACTCATCTCAAAATAGCATTTTGACCAATAGCATGACAGTAACTCATATCAAAACAGCATTCTGACCAATAGCATGACAGTAACTCATCTCAAAATAGCATTCTGGCCAATAGCATGACAGTACCTCATATCAAAGCAGCATTCTGACCAATAGCATGACAGTAACTCATCTGAAAATAGCATTCTGACCAATAGCATGACAATAACTCATCTCAAAACAGCATTCTGACCAATAGCATGACAGTAACTCATCTCAAAACAGCATTCTGACCAATAGCATGTCAGTAACTCATCTGAAAATAGCATTCTGACCAATAGCATGACAATAACTCATCTCAAAACAGCATTCTGACCAATAGCATGACAGTAACTCATCTCAAAATAGCATTCTGACCAATAGCATGACAGTAACTCATCTCAAAATAGCATTCTGACCAATAGCATGGCATCAGCTCATCTCAAAATAGCATACTGACCAATAGCATGACTAACTTATCTCAAAACAGCATTCTGACAATAGCATGACAGTAACTCATCTCAAAATAGCATTCTGACCAATAGCATGACAGTAACTCATCTCAAAACAGCATTCTGACCAATAGCATGACAGTAACTTATCTCAAAATAGCATTCTGAGCAATAGCATGACAGTAACTCATCTCAAAATAGCATTCTGACAAATAGCATGACAATAACTCATCTCAAAATGGTATTCTGACCAATAGCATGACAGTAACTCATCTCAAAATAGCATTCTGACCAATAGCATGACAATAACTCATCTCAAAATGGTATTCTGACCAATAGCATGACAGTAACTCATCTCAAAATAGCATTCTGACCAATAGCATGACAATAACTCATCGCAAAACAGCATTCTGACCAATAGCATGACAGTAACTCATATCAAAACAGCATTCTGACCAATAGCATGACATTAACTCATCTCAAAATAGCATTCTGACCAATAGCATGATATCAGCTCATCTCAAAACAGCATTCTGACCAATAGCATGACAGTAACTCATCTCAAAATAGTATTTTGACCAATAGCATGACAATAACTCATCTCAAAATAGCATTCTGACCAATAGCATGGCTAACTTATCTCAAAACAGCATTCTGACCAATAGCATGACAGTAACTCATCTCAAAATAGCATTCTGACCAATAGCATGGCATCAGCTCATCTCAAAATAGCATTCTGAAAAATAGCATGACAGTAACTCATCTCAAAATAGCATTCTGACCAATAGCATGGCATCAGCTCATCTCAAAACAGCATTCTGACCAATAGCATGACAGTAACTCATCTCAAAATAGCATTCTGACCAATAGCATGACAATAACTCATCTCAAAATGGTATTCTGACCAATAGCATGACAGTAACTCATCTCAAAATAGCATTCTGACCAATAGCATGACAATAATTCATCGCAAAACAGCATTCTGACCAATAGCATGTCAGTAACTCATCTCAAAATAGCATTCTGACCAATAGCATGACAGTAACTCATCTCAAAATAGCATTCTGACCAATAGCATGACAGTAACTCATCTCAAAATAGCATTCTGACCAATAGCATGGCATCAGCTCATCTCAAAACAACATTCTGACCAATAGCATGACAGTAACTCATATCAAAACAGCATTCTGACCAATAGCATGACAGTAACTCTTCTCAAAATAGCATTCTGGCCAATAGCATGACAGTACCTCATATCAAAACAGCATTCTGACCAATAGCATGACAGTAACTCATCTCAAAACAGTATTCTGAACAATAGTATGACAGTAACTCATCTCAAAACAGTATTCTGAACAATAGCATGACAGTAAATCATCTTAAAACAGTATTCTGACCAATAGCATGTCAGTAACTCATCTCAAAATAGCATTCTGACCAATAGCATGACAGTAACTCATCTCAAAATAGCATTCTGACCAATAGCATGGCATCAGCTCATCTCAAAATAGCATTCTGAACAATAGCATGGCAGTAACTCATCTCAAAATAGCATTTTGACCAATAGCATGACAGTAACTCATATCAAAACAGCATTCTGACCAATAGCATGACTGTAACTCATCTCAAAATAGCATTCTGGCCAATAGCATGACAGTACCTCATATCAAAGCAGCATTCTGACCAATAGCATGACAGTAACTCATCTGAAAATAGCATTCTGACCAATAGCATGACAATAACTCATCTCAAAACAGCATTCTGACCAATAGCATGACAGTAACTCATCTCAAAACAGCATTCTGACCAATAGCATGACAGTAACTCATCTGAAAATAGCATTCTGACCAATAGCATGACAATAACTCATCTCAAAACAGCATTCTGACCAATAGCATGACAGTAACTCATCTCAAAATAGCATTCTGACCAATAGCATGACAGTAACTCATCTCAAAATAGCATTCTGACCAATAGCATGGCATCAGCTCATCTCAAAATAGCATACTGACCAATAGCATGACTAACTTATCTCAAAACAGCATTCTGACAATAGCATGACAGTAACTCATCTCAAAATAGCATTCTGACCAATAGCATGACAATAACTCATCTCAAAACAGCATTCTGACCAATAGCATGACAGTAACTTATCTCAAAATAGCATTCTGAGCAATAGCATGACAGTAACTCATCTCAAAATAGCATTCTGACAAATAGCATGACAATAACTCATCTCAAAATGGTATTCTGACCAATAGCATGACAGTAACTCATCTCAAAATAGCATTCTGACCAATAGCATGACAATAACTCATCGCAAAACAGCATTCTGACCAATAGCATGACAGTAACTCATATCAAAACAGCATTCTGACCAATAGCATGACAGTAACTCATCTCAAAATAGCATTCTGACCAATAGCTTGACATCAGCTCATCTCAAAACAGCATTCTGACCAATAGCATGACAGTAACTCATCTCAAAATAGTATTTTGACCAATAGCATGACAATAACTCATCTCAAAATAGCATTCTGACCAATAGCATGGCTAACTTATCTCAAAACAGCATTCTGACCAATAGCATGACAATAATTCATCGCAAAACAGCATTCTGACCAATAGCATGTCAGTAACTCATCTCAAAATAGCATTCTGACCAATAGTATGACAGTAACTCATCTCAAAATAGCATTCTGACCAATAGCATGACAGTAACTCATCTCAAAATAGCATTCTGACCAATAGCATGGCATCAGCTCATCTCAAAACAACATTCTGACCAATAGCATGACAGTAACTCATATCAAAACAGCATTCTGACCAATAGCATGACAGTAACTCATCTCAAAATAGCATTCTGGCCAATAGCATGACAGTACCTCATATCAAAACAGCATTCTGACCAATAGCATGACAGTAACTCATCTCAAAACAGTATTCTGAACAATAGTATGACAGTAACTCATCTCAAAACAGTATTCTGAACAATAGCATGACAGTAAATCATCTTAAAACAGTATTCTGACCAATAGCATGACAGTAACTCATCTCAAAATAGCATTCTGACCAATAGCATGGCATCAGCTCATCTCAAAACAGCATTCTGACCAATAGCACAAAATAGCATTCTGACCAATAGCATGTCAGTAACTCATCTCAAAATAGCATTCTGACCAATAGCATGACAGTAACTCATCTCAAAATAGCATTCTGACCAATAGCATGGCATCAGCTCATCTCAAAACAACATTCTGACCAATAGCATGGCATCAGCTCATCTCAAAATAGCATACAGACCAATAGCATGACTAACTTATCTCAAAACAGCATTCTGACAATAGCATGACAGTAACTCATCTCAAAATAGCATTCTGACCAATAGCATGACAATAACTCATCTCAAAACAGCATTCTGACCAATAGCATGACAGTAACTCATCTCAAAACAGTATTCTGAACAATAGCATGACAGTAAATCATCTTAAAACAGTATTCCGACCAATAGCATGTCAGTAACTCATCTCAAAATAGCATTCTGACCAATAGCATGACAGTAACTCATCTCAAAATAGCATTCTGACCAATAGCATGGCATCAGCTCATCTCAAAATAGCATACTGACCAATAGCATGACTAACTTATCTCAAAACAGCATTCTGACAATAGCATGACAGTAACTCATCTTAAAATAGCATTCTGACCAATAGCATGACAATAACTCATCTCAAAACAGCATTCTGACCAATAGCATGACAGTAACTTATCTCAAAATAGCATTCTGAGCAATAGCATGACAGTAACTCATCTCAAAATAGCATTCTGACAAATAGCATGACAATAACTCATCTCAAAATGGTATTCTGACCAATAGCATGACAGTAACTCATCTCAAAATAGCATTCTGACCAATAGCATGACAATAACTCATCGCAAAACAGCATTCTGACCAATAGCATGACAGTAACTCATATCAAAACAGCATTCTGACCAATAGCATGACAGTAACTCATCTCAAAATAGCATTCTGACCAATAGCATGACATCAGCTCATCTCAAAACAGCATTCTGACCAATAGCATGACAGTAACTCATCTCAAAATAGTATTTTGACCAATAGCATGACAATAACTCATCTCAAAATAGCATTCTGACCAATAGCATGGCTAACTTATCTCAAAACAGCATTCTGACCAATAGCATGACAGTAACTCATCTCAAAATAGCATTCTGACCAATAGCATGGCATCAGCTCATCTCAAAATAGCATTCTGAAAAACAGCATGACAGTAACTCATCTCAAAATAGCATTCTGACCAATAGCATGGCATCAGCTCATCTCAAAACAGCATTCTGACCAATAGCATGACAGTAACTCATCTCAAAATAGCATTCTGACCAATAGCATGACAATAACTCATCTCAAAATAGCATTCTGACCAATAGCATGACAATAACTCATCTCAAAATAGCATTCTGACCAATAGCATGGCATCAGCTCATCTCAAAACAACATTCTGACCAATAGCATGACAGTAACTCATATCAAAACAGCATTCTGACCAATAGCATGACAGTAACTCATCTCAAAATAGCATTCTGGCCAATAGCATGACAGTACCTCATATCAAAACAGCATTCTGACCAATAGCATGACAGTAACTCATCTCAAAACAGTATTCTGAACAATAGTATGACAGTAACTCATCTCAAAACAGTATTCTGAACAATAGCATGACAGTAAATCATCTTAAAACAGTATTCTGACCAATAGCATGTCAGTAACTCATCTCAAAATAGCATTCTGACCAATAGCATGACAGTAACTCATCTCAAAATAGCATTCTGACCAATAGCATGGCATCAGCTCATCTCAAAATAGCATTCTGAACAATAGCATGGCAGTAACTCATCTCAAAATAGCATTTTGACCAATAGCATGACAGTAACTCATATCAAAACAGCATTCTGACCAATAGCATGACAGTAACTCATCTGAAAATAGCATTCTGGCCAATAGCATGACAGTACCTCATATCAAAGCAGCATTCTGACCAATAGCATGACAGTAACTCATCTGAAAATAGCATTCTGACCAATAGCATGACAATAACTCATCTCAAAACAGCATTCTGACCAATAGCATGACAGTAACTCATCTCAAAACAGCATACTGACCAATAGCATGACAGTAACTCCTATCAAAACAGCATTCTGACCAATAGCATGACAGTAACTTATCTCAAAATAGCATTCTGACCAATAGCATGACAGTAACTCATCTCAAAATAGCATTCTGACCAATAGCATGACAATAACTCATCTCAAAATGGTATTCTGACCAATAGCATGACAGTAACTCATCTCAAAATAGCATTCTGACCAATAGCATGACAATAACTCATCGAAAACAGCATTCTGACCAATAGCATGACAGTAACTCCTATCAAAACAGCATTCTGACCAATAGCATGACAGTAACTCATATCAAAACAGCATTCTGACCAATAGCATGACAGTAACTCATCTCAAAACAGTATTCTGACCAATAGCATGTCAGTAACTCATCTCAAAATAGCATTCTGACCAATAGCATGACAGTAACTCATCTCAAAATAGCATTCTGACCAATAGCATGGCATCAGCTCATCTCAAAATAGCATTCTGAAAAATAGCATGACAGTAACTCATCTCAAAATAGCATTCTGACCAATAGCATGTCAGTAACTCATCTCAAAATAGCATTCTGACCAATAGCATGACAGTAACTCATCTCAAAATAGCATTCTGACCAATAGCATGGCATCAGCTCATCTCAAAATAGCATTCTGAAAAATAGCATGACAGTAACTCATCTCAAAATAGCATTCTGACCAATAGCATGGCATCAGCTCATCTCAAAACAGCATTCTGACCAATAGCATGACAGTAACTCATCTCAAAATAGCATTCTGGCCAATAGCATGACAGTAACTCATCTCAAAATCGCATTCTGACCAATAGCATGGCATCAGCTCATCTCAAAACAACATTCTGACCAATAGCATGACAGTAACTCATATCAAAACAGCATTCTGACCAATAGCATGACAGTAACTCATCTCAAAACAGCATTCTGACCAATAGCATGACAGTAACTCATCTCAAAACAGTATTCTGAACAATAGCATGGCAGCAACTCATCTCAACCTACATTGTTGTAGGTTTAATAGCGGTTGTCATGACAAAAATCTTACTAAAACTACAATTGAAATAATCATAGAATAGACACAAAACAGATGCAAAAGATCTTTTTAACTTTAACAGTATTATGTCTCTTAACTTTAGTGATTTGACTTCCTGAAAAAAATAATTTTTAGTGACATTTGTTCACATTGTCTCAAACTATATTGGAAACAATAAATGATATGACCAAATGACTGCAAGTTTTGTTCAAATCTTAGGAAACTAATCACAACTGGCAACAATCACGTTACATACCACTCAAGTTTCATTCTGAATGGTTAACAAATCCACTCGTAGTTGCCTGTAGTAGTTACAGTAAGTACACATATGTGGGAGTGGGATAGTTTATGTAGCAATTTTTGCAACTCTGTGGTTCTGGGATGGCTGATTAGATAGTGGATTAATTAAAAGAAATGCATGTATGTACATCTGGTGGGATTTCCCTAAATTTGAGACCTGCCCACAATTCTTGTTTTTGGTAGTGATACTTTGTGCACTTAGTTGAAGAATCAACAATATTTTATAGAAAAAAAGCAAACAATATTTCAGTCCAAATTCTGTACTTCCTTTTATTCTCACCAGCAAATAAAATAATATAATACACTAAAAACATAGAAACTGCATAGAAACTGGTTTATCAATGTCTACAACATACAGATCTTGCTATGTATTTTAATTTTAGTTTCTGTGAGCCTGAAAACACGCCGAAACAATAAGTAACATGTCAATTTTGATGAAGTTGGGTCACAAATACTCTACATCACAATTCAAAATATAAAATATGTGACCAATATTTTTATATTTACCAAATTTTAATCACATCTTTTCATACTGAACACACTATTGTAAAAACAAAATGGCCACCAGTCAGTCATCTTTATAAAAGCAAAATGACATGCACTAGTTAATTGTAGTGGCTTCACTATGTGTTGAGTGTGTACATATCAAGGTATATACCTGGACATTTTGTTGCTAGGCAGGCAACGAGTGCTACTGTAAAATCTGTATTAGAAGCCACATGCCTTATAGAAGCCACACCCATTCTTTTTGAACAATTGAGAACCAAAAATTCACCATTTTTCATATGTGTACATGCTCTAATAAAAGCCACACCTCTGTTGCATTGTACCATTTTAATAGAAGCCGCTGCTTCAAATACAGATTTTACAGCAATAATTTCTAGTGTCTGCAGAGTTTCAGTAAAATGTTAGGATGTCAGAAAAACATGACAGATGTGGGTGAACAGAACCCTATCCACTGAAGATCTCCTCTTGGTGACGACTTGAAAGAATGACCACAAGTTTAAATTATACAATAAAATAACAGACCCAAGAAAATGGAAATGATATACAATTCTGTACTTTACCAATGAATGAATATTACTGGCCATACAAATCTCTCAAAAATCTCTTGTTTTAGTGTCCTGTTGATGTCTCATGCAAATTGAAGCAATAATGGTGTGACTGAGTGACAAATAAACAAAAACATGCACTGTTGTACTAATGCCAACTAATATCAAGAATTTATAAGTTAAGGGAATGACCCCCAGATAATCACAAAATTGTAAGATAAACAAATGAGAGAGTCTGTGAAAACATGTTTAGTGTGCATTGCAATTATAAGAAGAGGGAAATTACTGAGTATATGAACAAATTTGTGCCATTCTATAAAATGTAACAGATATTGTCAATAACTTGATTCAACAAAGTTGACTATAATTACAAATAACTTACTAGTTGGTTTAGTAATCTTTTATTACAATTTTCATGAACCTCTTTTTTCTTTTTTTGTTGTGCTGTGAAATGGACGGTTATACCAGTATTCTGTCCATACATCACTGTGATTTATGTTTAATTCAAAAAACAAAAATGGCAGACCAAAACATCAGTCACTTGTGGCTATGTTATTTCTTTTTATACCTTTGTTTTGGTTTTGACAGTTTTTTTGGCATCATTTAAACAGACCATCATTACATCATTATCACTTTTTGGCATACAGATTGAGAATTTCAATTAAAAATGGACATTAATGATTTGAACTGCCAAACATAAGAGCCCAATCTTACAAGCCATTGTTGATAATACAGTATAAATCTGGTAGTCTCATGACATTCCGTCTATGATCAAAATCTATGTCAACATGATTTTGTCTTTTCAAATGACAATTAATAATTTTGTCTCCTCTGTTGACCAAGTATTGCTGTGTTCGTTAGTTGATATCATTTAGGGGGCTGTTAGAGGGCATTGTTTTAACCCCAAATTCTAGTGTCTCAACACTGTTAAACACAGAACTAGTCTTCTGACCCTGACTAAACCAACTCTGATGATAGAAACTGAGTTAATTTATTCATACGGTGGGTATACTGGATTTTGGCTACACACGTGAACACAATAATATTTCAGACTTTTTAAAGCTCTTTCTACAAAACAATGTGCCAATGTTGTGCCCTTAAAAAATTGGTCACATGACCAACACTGGCTTAAGTAGATCTGTAATTTCAAGTTGCATGCAAAACAGAATATTAACAAATATTATAACAAACTCATACAATATACAAAAATTGCATCTGATAAAAAAAGAATGCAAAAAAAAATTTACATACCAGTATTGCATTTATTTTTGCTATGCTCTTAATTAATTATTTTTAAAAGTCAGCCAAATTTCAAGTTCAAACTTTAAGAGTAGTACTTTTACAATAAAAAAAAATAAACAATTTATTCAGTATTTTGTGATTGAATCAGATGCAAGCATCAGCTTCATCTGACACAATAATTTGTTTGACCAACCAATCAGGAGAATTGTTACAAACTGAATGAGCAGAATAATCAAGCTTATTTTTGTAAGGTTCTCTCTGATTTGTTGACAAACCACATTAGAGACTCCCTGAAAGAGGCAATAAAAAAGATATTGTTTTATGTCCTTGCCTGAATGTGATCTACACGCAATAATTTATTAAACTTAGATGCAATATGAAGAGAATAAACTGGGACGGAACTAGTTTGTTGGTAAATGGATGCCATTCACTTGCAAAAAATTTGGCTCTCGTAAAATTAATTGAAAGCAGTTTATATTAAATTACATTAAATGAGCATTTATGCCAGCCTGACATCACATTAATGCCTGACCTGCTGAAAACCTCTCTAGATAGCCATTATAAATGGTATAAAACCATGATAATGAGCAATGTGTTAACATTATGAACTTTTCACAGTTACACATCTTACTCATTAAATACACGCTTTTTGGCTTTTGAGAAAGTTGGGGACGGTGGTTGTGGCGGAATGATTGTCATACGAGACTTCAACATTCTACTCTCAGGGTTGCAATTCAACATTCTCTTGGCTGGACAGTTCTGAATTTGGTTGACAACCCGAGCAGCTGCCTCTCCAATCTCAGCTGGGCTAACACCCTGGTTACCCAGCAACTGCCAGTCTTCAATTTTGACTCCACTGGGAACCTATAAGAGACAGGAGAATGTGTCATATTCCTGTAGATTAGGCTATATTCTACTTCGTCCAAATGAAGACTAATAAATCGTCTCATCTAAGCAATATGGTTTGGTTGAAAGAAAGAATGAATGTGTTATAATTGTTTTCAAAATTTTCAAAATAACTTTTATATTAAGAATGACACAACCAAAGCTGTCATTTTGAATTACCTTTTTTTCTATTTTGCAGAAACGTTTTACCACTAAAGAAAGCAATCATTGAAAAGTTGTAAATTTATTTCATCACCAATGAAAAAACAATTCTGCACAATATCCTTGATTTTACTTATGTGTCTGTTTGTTACTTATTACCTCAAATATCTTGCTTGGAACATTGAACTTTCCACCAGCAGCACCACCAGTACATTTGATGGGTATGACTGTGTGGTCATTCCATGCAAACTCTTCAGCTTCATGAGCTGCACCAGGACCTCCTGTGAAAACAGAAAATAGATCAATCTCATACTCATCAGGTCATGAATTACAGAAAAAGCACAACTTGTGGATACTGTGGAAAGCAGACAAACATGGCTATTATCACAGAAAAACATGAATATTATCACTGACAAACATGGCTATTATCACTGACAATCATGGCTATTATCACTAACAAACATGGCTATTATCACAGACAAACATGATTATTATCACAGACAAACATGGCTACTATCACAGACAAACACAGCCAATATCACAGACACTATATCATCAACAAACATGGCTATTATCACAGACAAACATGATTATTATCACAAACATGGCTACTATCACAGTCAAACACAGCTAATATCACAGACACAGCTATTATTACAGACAAACATGGCTATTATCACAAACATGGCTATTATCACAAACATGGCTATTATCACAGACAAATACGGCTAATATCACAGACAAACATGATTATTATCACAGACAAACATGGCTATTATCACAGACAAACATGATTATTATCACAGACAAACATGGCTATTATCACAGACACAGCTAATATCACAGACACAGCTATTATTACAGACAAACATGGCTATTATCACAAACATGGCTATTATCACAGACAAATACGGCTAATATCACAGACAAACATGATTATTATCACAGACAAACATGGCTATTATCACAGACAAACATGATTATTATCACAGACAAACATGGCTATTATCACAAACACAGCTATTATCACAGACAAACACAGCTATTATCACAGACAAACACAGCTATTTTCACAGACAAACACAGCTATTTTCACAGACAAACACAGCTATTATCACAGACACAGCTATAATCACAGACAAACATGATTATTATCACAGACAAACATGATTATTATCACAGACAAACATGGCTATTATCACAGACAAACATGGCTATTATCACAGACAAACATTGCTGTTCTTACCTTCTACTAGAATGCATATATCAAAGACTCTTGCAACAACAGATTCGCGTTGACGCACACTTTCTCCACTAAACAGTGTTTGCCCAAAAGGAATTGTTTGAAATGTCCTGTTTTCATTTTGCCTTCCTTGTAAGCGTCGATCCTGAAGCAAACATAAAAAGCATTCATTCAAAGTAAACTATTAATCCTACAGTTTCTATTCAAATTAAATGGTACTGCACAAAAAAACGTCATTTGATTTATTATCCCTGCATCATCTGGACATCTCATGTACATTTCAGATCTTCAATAAGAGCCAAGAAACTTTCACAGAATCCACAAAGGCGCAATAATCAGTAACCAGTGGGCACAAAAGAATTCTTAGTATTCTTGATGTCCCCCCCCCCCCAGTGAAAAAAGCTAGCTACTACATTGAACTTGTCGTTACCTGGTCATCTTTTGTCGGAAGAATGTGCCACACATTTTCTTCTTTTCCCAAAGAAATTCTTCTCTCTAGGAAGCTCCTAGCAACTGTTTCCCCAACACCATAGAAACCACCAGTTACCAGGACATTGCAATCATCTTCTGCCAGAGATTTCCCAATAGCCCTATGTGATTACATCAAATAGTGTTAATTGTAAAAATATCATGTACCCCACGTTGATTAAATTTCAACCTATTTTCATGTCCAAAATACTGACGTATTACACAAACACCAAAAAAAACAAGCACATGGAATGGCTTTTCTTTGATATAGACTTTTATATTCATTTTGAATTTGATCAATGTTTTACTAATTTAATTCATCAAATGACAATGTGAAATAATGTGTATTGTTGGATGGGAACAAATGGTAACAATAAAGAGAATTAGAATATTGAAGAAGGAACATATCTTTGTGTTACATCTATGCCACATAAAATTTTACCTTCATGCCAAATTTTTCCCAGTTGGTTATTATGTGTTGTGTTCATAAAATTAATTGTTAACTCTATTCACAGTGAAAAGATTATCACTATGACTCACAATTAGGTCATAATTTCTTTATTTAGATTCAATTCATAATATCACAAAACCAAAATAGTAAGCATCCCGCAATTGATACCAGC
This sequence comes from Saccoglossus kowalevskii, assembly GCF_978046115.1. Taxonomy (NCBI): domain Eukaryota; kingdom Metazoa; phylum Hemichordata; class Enteropneusta; family Harrimaniidae; genus Saccoglossus; species Saccoglossus kowalevskii. Next base: position 29,383,550 of record NC_140650.1, on the reverse strand, counting down.
ATGTTTATTGCGCTCAAATTTGAATTTATAATCATAAATATATTTTTGGTCAAAATATCGAAAATGCAATGGAATCATCAAAGTTCTTTTAAATTCTGGAAAATATTTAGTTACGTTTTGAAAACTAGGATTAAGAAGGAGGGTCTTCTTAGAGATTTTTATCTCAGATATGGATAACTAGATACTCCGTACACCATCGCGAAACTTGGTACTATGTACATGATAGCGTAACTTGGTAATATCTACACCATAGCGTAACTAAATTCCATGTACACTACACTGTCACTTGCTAATACTATGCACATTGTAACGTAACATAATAATGTCTACACCATAATGTATGCATGTTTAGTACAAATTAAAAAAGAGTTAATGACAGCCAAGATTCAATACAGTCTTTATACCAACTAGAATATACTAACTTACTTGCAAATTGCTTCCGATTTATCCCAGAAAAACTTAGTTCCACCAGATATATACACAAAATTACCATCTTTTGGTAAACTTCTTTTTATGCAGTTAATCTGTAAGACAATGAAGCAAGTCATTTGACTTCCATTATTATATGCACAGCAACTTGAGACATTGGAGTATATTGCATTCAAATGAAGCTTGCCTTGACAATTGTTACCTTGACATACTGTTGCTATGCAGTGCACATTTAACTTTTTTCGTATATTTCTGGAAAATTATGTTCATTTTGTCAAAATTTACCAAAAATTGGTAATGCACATGTGACCCTGTTCTATATTTAATTTAAAATTCCATCAGCGATCCAGTGTTGGTGTAAATTTGGCTGTGATGAGATCAGTTATTGCTTGTAATGCACTGTAATAGGCTGAGAATCACTAAAAAATGTAATATGTCACTAAAATCCAGTATGTAGAATTATTGTACTGATTTACAACAAATCATGGAACAGTTGTTATAATGACATGCATCTGTAACCCAGAATGTATGATTCTGATCAAGTCAAACACAAACTACAGTATTCCCTTTAGAGCATAGTACTTGTATGAAAACTTTCAGGCAATATATTAGTGAACAATTGGCATGAACATGAATAAAAACAAAATGGCCACCAGTTGGCCATTTCTGTTCGAATTATAAAAAAAAATATGATGTGCACCTATAACCCAATATGCATGACCATGATTCAAAGTTACAAGCCATGCATAGCACAATCCCCGTTAGTCTGACAGTTATTCAGGAATTCGTGAATATCTGTGGAATCTTTCAGTATTAAAATTGGCAAAATACTGCACCTTACATTTACCAAAATAAATACAAAAACACTGATATGCATAAATTGGCAATACAGCAACCTCTGTTACAAGTTATGAACTATCTGTGTTACAAACTATCTGTGTTACAAGATACCTCTACAAGCCGGTAGGCTGGTTGGCGATCCGCTCCGCTCAAAAACAAGCACCATGTTTTTGGCTGTTTCCATGGTGTGACATAAACGTGAAGCTAACGTCGGTTTATAACTAATACGAAGTTCGCAAACACCATTCAGTTTTTGGAAATCACTTAGTTTATTACTAGGACCACAATCACTCTCCTAGTCCAGTGACTGTGCTAGGACGTATTCTGCTGTTACATTTATTATTTCCAACCGTTTTGCGATAGCATTTTCTAGAATGAAGCGTTTCCTGTAAATGCTGGAAAGCGAAATAATGAAATAACGAGATGGTAAATATTTACCTAAAGTACAGTGTGTTGACCTTCATAATAATATACTTCATAATGCAAAACATTAGTCACGGTGAGTTATTTAAATATACGACTCCTAATCGAAAAATATGACCACAGTCCAGAATTTCAGACGGATATTAAGAAACCTAAGAGCATATCAAAAGCATTTACTCTAAAATATAAAAAAGAACTGCAGTCAAAAGTCAAGAATGCAAGCAAATAAAGGACTCTGCCCCACAATCCTTTGTGCGTGTTATTATGGACACGCGCAAAAAACTGTACCACGCTTGTCAAATCTGGGTCAAATATACAGTACGCTACTATCTTGCCACAGTGGAGTGTTCGGTGACCATTGAATTAGCCCGTGATTCATATTTTATGTGTATTAATTTATTCATCAATTTTCGTGACTGACAGTACTGCCCAAATTTTAGTCAAAAAACCGCAACTGGTGAAACGGGGCTCTTTGGCGACGACCGCATAGAGGTCAAAATACGCGTTCTATTTTTACGCGTTAAATATGGCTCTTCCATTTCGCCCCCTCTGGAATGTTCTACTTTCACAGCCTAATCGCAGGTTTTTCGAAAAACGTCGAAAAAACACAAGAATTAGTAGAAATGTTCCTGTTTTGGGCGGATTATTGATGGAGAATAATGTCTTTATTACAAAAATGATGAAAAACCGTGAGTTGTTGCCTTAGTTATTTTTTTATTGGCGAAAAACTGCGAACTCGGCAAATTTGGTTGCACAACTTCCCTTTATCATATACACCCAGCGACACCGATAAAACTGGTAGGAGGTAATACATTTGGGGCGAAAGTATTCAAAAATCAGTTTTTGGATGTTGCAATGGCAATGGTGGGCCAGGATTGTTTTCCAATTAGTGACAGCACGACCTACCTGTGAAGTATGAACAAAACCGGCGGAGCCGAAACAATCACAGAGGAGTTAAAAGCCGTTGCTGGTGAAAAGTTACCCCAACTTTAAAAATTGATTTTGCATGGAAACAGTAGAACAGAACAGATTTTCAAATTTGTTCACCTTTCTATAGTGTAGGCGTAACTTGCCTGCCAAGTATGAACAAAATCAGCCGAACCAAAAAAACACACAGAGGAGTTAAAAGCCGTTGCTGGTGAAAAGTTACCCCAACTTTGGGGGTCAAATTTCTCGGTAATGAAAAAAGATATCAAAAATTCAAATAGTAACTTTGTACCCACACTCAAGCTGAGTAGAATGAGCTATGTCTGAAGTGTTTTATCCCAAATTTGTAGGAGGAGATAAATTTGGTGTCAAAAGTCAAGAATGCCAGCAAATAAAAGACTCCATCCCAAATCTTTTGTGCGCGTTATTACGGACACGCGCAAAAAACTGTACCACGCTTGTCAAATCTGGGTCAAATATACAGTATGCTACTATCTTGCCACAGATTGTTTAGTAGTGGAGTGTTCGGTGACCATTGAATTAGCCCGTGATTCATATTTTATGTGTATTAATTTATTCATCAATTTTCGTGACTGACAGTACTGCGATGGACGCGGGGCTCTTTGGCAACGACCGTATAGAGGTCAAAATACGCGTTCTATTTTTACGCGTTAAATTTGGCTCTTCCGTTTCGCCCCCTCCGGAATGTTCTACTTTCGCAGCCTAATCGCAGGTTTTTCAAAAAACGTGGAAAAAACACAAGAATTAGTAGAAATGTTCCTGTTTTGGGCGGACTATTGATAGAGAATAATGTCTTTATTACAAAAATGCTGAAAAACCGTGAGTTGTTGCCTTAGTTATTTTTTTATTGGCGAAAAACTGCGAACTCGGCAAATTTGGTTGCACAACTTCCCTTTATCATATACACCCAGCGACACCGATGCCAGCTGACTGTGTACAAAACTGGTAGGAGGTAATACATTTGGGCGAAAATATTCAAAAATCAGTTTTTGGATGTTGCAATGGCAGTGGTGGGTCAGGATTTTTTTCCAATTAGTGACGGCACGACCTACCTGTGAAGTATGAACAAAACGAGCCGAGCCGTTGCTGGTGAAAAGTTACCCCAACTTTGGGGTCAAATTTCTCGGTAATGAAAACAGATATCAAAAATTCAAATGGTAACTTTGTGCCCACACTCAAGCTGAGTAGAATGAGCTATGTCTGAAGTGTTTTATCCCAAATTTGTAGGAGGAGATAAATTTGGCGCGAAGCTATCCAAAAATCAGTTTTTTGGCTGTTGCTATGGCAACGGTGGGCCAAATTTTTTTTTCAGATTTTTCCTTATAACTAGGGTGGAGGTGTGACCTACCTGCCAAGTTTGAAAGAAATCGGCCAAGCCAAAAAAATCACAGAAAAAATCATACGTGAAAACACTGGAAATGTACACACACAGACACACACACACACAAAACGACAAAAGTGATTATAAGGGCAGTCCTAGCGGAGCGGATCGGCAATTATGAGCTATATCTGTTACAAGTTACCTGTGTTACTATCTACCTCTGTTACAAGTTATCTCTGTTACAAGCTACCTCTGTTACGAGTTATCTCTGTTACAAGTTATCTCTGTTACAAGTTATCTCTGTTACAAGTTATCTCTGTTACAAGTTATCTCTGTTACGAGTACCTAATATGAGCTACAACTATAGTACTTGTATGCAAACTTTCAACTAAATCAGGCAATATATCAGTGAGCCATCATCATGGACATGAATAAACACAAAATGGCCAGCAGTCAGCCATTAGCTACTTGATACTAACAACCTGTTACAAGCTACCTCAGTTACTAACTACCTCGGTTAGTAACTACCTTGGTTACTAGCTACCTCTGTTACAAGCTACCGGTACTTACATGTACATTTATTTTGGTTTCTTTAAGTTCATCATCATAGCTATCCCTCAATTTTGGATCTAACGCTTTTTTCACCCGAGCTCTTAATGATTCCGCATAACCATCACGTCGGAAATCTTCAAATGTACTTGTACCAATCAACATACTCATCCAACCTGGCATAGCGAAGTCTTCATATTTCAAAGGGACGACTCTTTTTCTGTGTTCACAGTAAAATACCTAGATGAAAACATAAAAGTTTAAAGGGTTGACTATGTGATTATTGTATTCTTCTGCAATTTGACAAAATCATAACTCACATGAAAATATTTTTGATCTAATTTTTCTTTTTATTCGTTTTTGAGTTTACTAATTCTACCAAAATTGTGTTTAATTTTGAACTTTGAAGAAACTCCAAATTGTCTATAGAGACAACTAATTTTGATTGGAGTTGTGAAATTATTTGAATAAGCTAATGTTATATTAATTTTGAAGAATATATTTTGATTTTCATCATTCGATGAAATACAAAAATTTCTATATATTCTTTGTCAACATAAGTTCTCTTCACAACTGCATAGTTTTTCTATAGTGTATAGCAAAATGATAGATTCCATCACTTTCACCACTGGTGGCGCTGTTTGTTCCATAAACACATAATTTATCTTATTCACAATGATTTACTAATTTACACAATTTACTAAAGCATGTGAGGATACATCTATGACACAATAACTGTGCAAACACCCAAACACATATGTACAGTATTTGCTATATTAGTAATACATGTAAATGATGTAGGTGTATGTACAATCAAAATAATTCATATTTGATAATCCAGAGAACAACTTGGTTTACAGAGATGCACTTCTAATAGAGCAAATATGGTACACGTTAATTGTTTTGGGGATGAAATATACCTTGTGCCTCCTTTTTTTACCTCTCAATCATCAAACATAATAAGCATTGGTGTAGAATAGGGATGCCTAATAATATCTCAAAATACAGGATGTACATACAAAATAGTTCCTTGATAAGAGACTACTACACACCCCTTTTTCACACCATCATCACATAGTATTTTCATAAATAAATCAGTAGAAATATGAAACAGTTCATTTGTCATAAGCCCTTCCTTTGTTTGACTATGCCCCCTGATGTACCACGTACTCTCCAAATAATGAAACCCAACTAAAAAAGGTTTGTGGTAAAATTGTAACCTAAAAATATAAGCTTTAATGATTTGTTTTTATTTACTGATTGATTACCTGTGACCTTAACAGTTTGTTTATTTGAAATTGAAATGCGAATAAAAAGAATCTGTGTTCTATGATTTTTATAACCAGAAACACATTAGTTTTATAACCATTAGTAAATTAGTTCAAAACTAATTTACCCATAATGCAATGTACCTGTTGTTGACAAGTTTGAGATTCAGCAAAGGATTTGGAAAGTACAAAGACAACAACACCAGCTTCATCAGCTTTCTCTTGGAACATACTTCTTTGAGAAGACTCTGTGGTGTCTTCATTAGAACTCTGTGAAAGCCCAGATAGACTTGGACCTGGAAGTACAAGTAAAAAACAAAACAGTTTTCATTGTGCACGTTGAAAGCCGAGATATGGCCAAAAACTTATCTTTACTGCAATTAAAATCTGAACAGGAACTACATAGTTATTTTTATTTCAGGTCTGAAAAGCTCTAAGACAATTTGACCTTCTAAAAATTGCATACAAAATAATCTTTGATTTAACTTTGCAAAAACATAACAATAAATTTGGTTCTACGTTCTTATGCAGCTGGGGTACAATTGTCAAATAAAGCGTATATACATGAAAAACACAATTGCAATTGTAGCAGTATGCAAGTTTTAAAACATTTCTCAGAAATTATTAAATTTTGAGAGAAATGTTTTTTTCAATCTATGCTATTTTTGTATTCAAATGTAATATTCGATGACAAACAAAATATTCATACCGCTGTAATCATCACTGGCACTACGTGGTAACGCATCCAATCGGTATTTCAAAGTAGTATTTGCATCAAACATATCAGTAGAACACCACACCTCATGTCCATCAGCTTCCAGAAGAATTCTTATTTTAAATGCCTACATAAGTAATTATACATAATAATAATATAATTATAATATTTATTGTAATCATCCACACTGTCAATCAGACACACTGCTGATATGCATGTCTAGTTTTTTGTTTTAATATCACTGTAGTTGGCAACATTACCAACTATTTCTGCAGAGACATAAAGTGCATTTAGTCACAGAAACCATAAAACTACAAACACATCAGAGACTAGTAGATAATATTTGATAATCATAGTCCTAAGTAACTATTAAAAATAGCTAGACGTTTCGAGCAATGGCTCTTTATCAATAGCATAGAAGAAATAGCGACTAAATGACAGGAGTTGGTGACTATCTTTTCAACGGCTGAACACACGTCCCTACACACACAAAAGGTTACCCTGAAATCACATCAAAGATATCGAATTCAATATCGTAAAGCCGTATACAATCAACTTACATAGTCTTTCTGGTCAGGGTGTAGACTAACAACAACCAATGGTTTACCCTCTCTATCTTGCGTTATTGCAGCTAAATCATTAGCACTTTCTGGAAGACTGGCTGCATAACTTTTTAACATAGACACCTGTGAAATATGACAATGGCACAATTATGATGTGTTTGTTTGATTTGAAGACATACAGTCTCAGTTGCAGGAAATTCAAACATACTTTATCATAACAGTTTAAAGGGTTAAATGATCATAAAAACAGTTACCTTCAAATCAATCTCCATGGCAACATTGTCAGCAGTGTTTGTCATCAACCATTGGAAACTTAATTGAAATCATTTGCATATGCAAATTCCCAATATATAGATTTGACACTCAAATTTGAAATAAAATTGTATGTTTGTGATCAAATAATAATTGATTGTATTCAATTATAGAACGGGCTTAGGATTTAATAATTCATCATTTTCTTTTTTTCATATAATTCTTCTGCTAAAAATCTGAGTTGTCATAGTGAATCCAAATCCATAAATCCTATTTGAAAATGACCGGGATCGTCAGCTTGAATAAAAGTGTTGAAATCAAGACATACACAGCTGGCAATGTTCCTAAGAATACTACAATTTTAAGAGGAAACTCAATCAATACAGGTTTCCTTTCATTTTATTCAGCACCCAATGTAAAGATACCTTTTTTTTGCTTCATGCAGCTTCAGATATTACCACCAAGACAAAACATAAAATTTAATTTTTCATTATCCATTTAGTGTGTATCAAATACTTTTAAGTTTAATTTAACATTTTCATAACATTAACACATCCCATAATACTAGTCTAGATGAACTCAATTTTCAACTATTTTTCACAATAACTATTTTTACCTTTCTACTTAGTCCTTTTGTTGCACCATAAAATTTCAGTTTCTTGAATTCACTTTTGCAATAGTCACCTATCGCCTTAGCAACCCTTTCGATATAGCTGGATTCCCAGTATTTGATATCTGATGCTTTATCACCATCTCCCCGTTCCACAGCTATAACATACAAATATCAAGTCATTACTGGAAACATTTCAATGCCACAAAATGGTAGTCAATGTGAAGCTTCATACAAGACTGTGTCTGATTGGCTACCTCGCCCTAACACCTAACAGTCAGACCAATCAGAGAGCAGCTTGTTTGTTGACAGGCTGAATCAAATTCTGTCTTGTAGACATGCTTTGATTCAACTGCAAATTGCTAGTGCAGCTCAGATGAAACATTTTTTTGGATATTAACTTAAATCAATGTTGTTTGTGTTGTGAATAATAATGTGATGTATTTTTTAACTAAATTTTAACTACAGTAGATGTCACTCTCAGTCAGTGAAATTATCATCGCAAAAAAAATTTTCACTGTTCCAAAAAAACTGTAAATATTTATAAACATGTAAACTAGCTTAATATTTGTTTAAAGTGAGGGAGTTATCATCTGTGACAAACGACCATAGCATGTTGTTGTTTACAAACAAGTGTTTATACACATAAGCCTTTGTGTAGCAGGCGTTGCTATTACCGTTTAGGACTTAGGACAACCTCTCAGATTTAGAATTGTTGGTCAATACCATTTATGTCTTATTATAAATATAATTCAGTACACAATAGAGCATACATCTTGTAGTTAGTTTTGAATGAAAAATAGGAGTTTTAAATTTCTTAAATAATGAATGAATGTTTCAAGTCAAAAGCAGTACATCTCCGCAAATACCCACTCTACCAGGACTTACAGCAAGTCTCAGAAGTAATGGGGCAGCCAATTTGAAAACTTGCTAGCAAATTGGCTAACTGCTTGGGTTTTGACTAAACAGTTGGCTTTTGAATCTCGCTGGCACCGACTCGTGGCCACGTCCACTATGGGCAAGTCTAAGTTGCATTAGGGGACATGTATGTTTGTCTTTATTCACATCTGTATTGCATTTCAGTCAAAATCCTAATAGGGATACAAACGCAATAAAGATAATTATTATTAGAATGCTTTTACATAGCCTGGTAAGCCTGAGAATGGCCACAGTTAGCAGGCGTTAAGTGATAAGAAACATTTTCCTACAAATCAGGAATTAAATGACAAACTTTCACATGTAAATGATACGTTGGGGTAACATTAGCCAACCACTAACAAAATTTGACCTCATTCGTCGTTTTTGCGTGGTGAATCCTTTGTATACGAATACCTCATTACACATAGAACACTTTCCCTGGTATATTTGAAAGCGAAATCGTCGTCCAACTAAGGCTGATTAGTTCCCAAAGTATGACGATCGTCCCCTGCTGTTATATAGAGTTACCCAGAATGGGCGTGACCACAAGACAACGCCAACGCCAACGAAAGCCGACTGTATAGTCAAAACACAAGCAGTTAGCCAATTGGCTGCCCCAATACTTCTGAGACTTGCTGTAAGACTAGTAGTAGTCCAGAGTTTTAAATCCGGTTTGGTCCCCGAAGACGAGGGTGGCCGGATTCACCTTAAACTAGTGGCAATTTAAGGTTTTTTTGGAGCATGAGATAATTGGCCGGATGCCCTTCCTGACACCAATCCACTGTTTCGGCAGTGGGCCTAGCCTTTGAGGGAAACACCCATCATGCAAGGCAGCACCTAAACCTAAATCTATAAAATTGCCTAAGCGTATAGGAATAATATCTAGAATATCAAGGGGCAGCAAGGCAACTTTTGATGCCTCTTTAAAGTTTATGCTCTGCACCACCCCACCCCACCCAGCCTTGACAGCTCAGTTAAGTACTGTATAGTAATATAAACATGCACAATTAGCAGCACAGATTCATGAGAGAACTGATCTCAATACTAGAACATGGATCAGTATTTAGCCTATACCTGTTTGTGGAGACAGCCATGGTGTAGCTTCAAGCACAAAGATTAAGAAAGAATTATAGAAATTAGCAGCGTTTTATAGTTATGTAAAGCACGTGTTTTTTAATATACGTTTACTTTGAACGAAAAAGTAACTCAACCAACAGTACCGGTATTACTATATACACAATGTAGCTCACTATTTTGCTAACAAACTATAAACAATGATATCAGTTTAGCATCACAGACGAATACATTTGAACTATCAATATTGCTACTGTAAATGCATTAATTGGTCACTAGGTTTTATTTTCGCTATTTTCGCTGATAAGTAAATTCCACTAAATTACATCCATGTGAAAATGTAAAATAACAATAAAACTCCCTGTTTCTATGACAATTTGTGAAATTAAAACAAAGTGAATATGCTCAAAACAACAGTATTTTGATTGCAAAAACACTAAGCTATATATTTCCTTACTGTTGGTTGGGTTGCTTTCTTGTCTACAGTAAAATGATGGTAGTGACAAATAGGTTTATTATAAGTCATGGTAGTGACAAAATCACCAAAAAATTTAAATATATTTAAACATAAAACCTAACTTTTCTTGATTTGTTCCAGAAAAATTATGTAACAGACTCCATGGAAATGAGACTTCAAACTTTCAGAGTCTAGTATAAAGTTATGTACCCCTAATATTAAGAAATATTGAGGAGACTGGCTTCAAATGTTTCCATTTCTAGATCAACCTTTTTTCTCACTACCGTCTTTTGAGTTGATTGGAGGTGTACTGAGCAATGAATACACCAATGACTTTTTTCATGCATAGCCTTTAAAGTCAGTAGTTACCACATTCTCAACAACCTTTCCACCACAAAACTTTCAAGCCCAAATTTGTCTGCATTTTTTTTCTTATATTTTTTCAATATTTCTGGAAATGAACCCTAATATTGGCACCAACATTTTTACTCAAAATATTTAGCTATTTTTATCCCAATCTTCTGTATGGAAGTGCAGACTATAAACGGAACTATTTTGTAAATTTGTGATGAAAAGAGGGAACTGGTGGTGAAAAGGTTAAATCGATTACAAAAATCTCATTCATATACCGTATTTATCCGGGTATAAGCCCAGGGTCTTGAACATGGAAAATTGCCAAAAAGAAGGGATGGGCGTTTGCCAGGAGATCCCCGGCAAAAAAACACGAAAATTCGCGAAAATTTACAACAGGCAGATCGAACTGCGACAGGGAATAGAACGGCAAATGAAACATGCAACGGAAATAAATGAACAATATGCAACACTAGAAGTAAAACAAAAATAATGTATTGCTTATAATGTGACAAATAAACCAGAAAAAATAAAAATCGACAGTGAGAAATCATTTGAATTAGGATTTTCCCGCCGACAAACACGCCCAATACATGTGAACTCAAAATGAATTTAAATGTCAGGGGTTAAACTGCGTAAAATGATTTCCGGTCTCGACAAATTACGAATCAACCGTCATGCAAGATCAATAATAATTTACACAGTAAAAATCATAAAAATTCATAGCTGTTTGTCATCTTCGTCAAACTCAAAACCCTCAAATGTCCAAGTCGGCATCACTGTAGCCGTCAACAAAATCCCTACAACTTATTCCTGAAGTTCGTCGATATCGTCCCACCCAATTTGGACTTAGCACTTTTAATCCACGGATTTCGCAGTCTGTCAGCTTGGCACTTTTCATTCATGTCTAATCATAATAAAGAGACAAGAAAAATGAGGTCGCTCTGCTGCGATGGCACACGATGCTTTTGTTTACAGTCTAGCAATCATCTTTGACCTTTATGCATCTGCTTTACTGATTGGCTAAGAATGACATCACTACTAGTATTTCATCATAAAGGTCAAATCGTGACATTGCTTTCCTAACAGACTCAACGCTTATATGGATATCACGGTGGACTTGAAATGGGAAGTTTTTTTTTATCCAACGACAGAAGAATAGTTTTCATGACAGAAATGCAATAGCGGTGATAACAGATGGTAAAAAAGTTGGCAGTCTTCGGCGTACCATTGCAAAATTGCTGGCCCCAGTTATGGATTCGCAAGCTGCTACAAAATATTTATAAAGCCAAAATAACGTGATTTCAACATTTCTTCCAGGTACGGGTTGCTATAATATTGCAACATTGTTTTCATTGTCGGCGACGCTAAAGCCGAACGAGTGCGACACTTAGCGGCTCTCCTTATACGATTTGCTTGAATCGTTTCTAAGGATGCACAAACCAAACGGCCGGCCCTTTTTAGGGCCACAACATATTTCAAAAAGAGAACTATCGTTTCTGCTTTAATATTTATTTTTATAGACTTGCTGACTGTTATGATTCTGAAAAAAATCAGCGGTGAACGCGCTGCCCTGAAGGCAGAAAGCTGTCACAGCTATTTTGCGTTCACTCCTTGTTTTACGCAATTAACAATTTTTATAAGCATCACGACAGACTTCAAGAAAGACAACTATTAATACAACCACAGTCAACGAATAGAAAATATTTTTTTTGTTTTGTGTAGAAAAAGACCCCCTGGGCGTGTGCCCGGATATGACCTCAACTTCTTTATTGTGTCAAAAGTGGGGGGTGGGCGTTTGTCCAGGCATGGGCTCTTACCCAGATAAGTACGGTACTACCAGTATTCCAATTATTAAAGTCAGTTTTTATATATTAATAGAAGCATGATATTCACAAAATTTATTGTAGTTATGACAAGCATGCAATGTGCAACTCTTTCATCATCATTTTCAACTTTCACAAACTTTGACTATTGGCCATCTCACCCCATTGCCAATTTCTGTAAGCTTCCACAAAATAGTTCTTATTTATTATCTCTGTATTACATGATTGTAAAAATATCACAATTTGCTAAAAGAAAGCTACAAGCATTTAAATTTCATAAGTTTAGAATTAAAACTCCAATTAATAATGTGAAATGAAAATTTAACTATCCAGACTGTGAATAGTTCTGCAAATATAAAATCTTACCTTGTCTGATTTCATCCCTGGTTTTCCAGCGTACATATTGAGTAGTAGCAAACTGAATGGCGAGACAAGGAGGTGGCCATTTTGAAAGAAAACTAACCGGGACAATGAGCTTCCCAAGAACATCAGCTAATTTCACCTACAAATCAAATTAACAAATTCAGCAGAAATAAAATTATAAATTCCAGTCACTCCCAGAAAATTGCAGGTAGAATTACGGGAGACTACACAACTATAGGTCATCCATACACATAGAACACACAACTATTGTATACATGTGACAACAGAGACATTTTTTTTAGACACACAAATTGGGTTTCAGGCATTTGTTTAAAACACAACATTTATAAACTTTAGATTGAAAATACATTATTACCTCTCTGTTTGTCCACTGTGTTTCTCCATATCTAGGGGTAACTAAGGGAACAAAGACTTCACAATTACTGACGGCGTAATTCAAAGAGTCTTGCCAATCAGCTCCACATGTAATCTCGTGAACATCCTACAGAATAAACATAAATATTAATCACACACATTTTTTTACCTGAAACAATAACAGAAGCTTGATTTTAGGATTTATGGCATTCTTGAAGACAAAAATCACTAACACTCCATGTTGTTGAGCCCCTATAAATTTTCACTGCTACAAAATTTTATGATTTTCACCAACTCACATAATAATTTAGTGATCATTTGACAATTTGCCGGATTTCAAATTTGTATCGCATATCACACCAAGTGAATACCCTCATCTGAATCAGAGAACTCTTGTGTGCTGAGTTTATTGGACGTACTTGAAGTAGAAATAGGAAATATTGAAATTTGTATGAAAATGTAAGACTAACCAAGAAGCCTGGTGTCTATTTAAAGCTCAGCTCTTTGAGATGCACAATGTGAAATCAATCTGATCTACAGTTTTAAAGTTCATAATACTAACAGAAACTCTTATTACTGTGATTGTACTGGACATGTCTGTGAAAAAGACCTAATGATGATGCAAACATTTTCAAAAAAATTGCATTGCTTTTCTAACACATAATAATTTATAAACTTGTCAACTTTCATTGATATTTGCTGAAGAATTGCTGAGAAATACTTGCAATTACACAGAAAGGCAAATTAGTAGTCTCAGTTTGAAATGCGAACTAACAAAACATCCAAGAACTGTGAATTTGTTGTTGATACCCAAAGGCTCATATTTATCAGAACTTTGACAAACAGTTTTTAATGACACAACATCAGTACATATTGAAAATGTGTGAATTCACATATATACGAATTAGGCATCACAAGTTGGTAATATGAAAACATAAATTCATACCAGATAGACGCTGAATCCGAGCTTCTCTAGTGCTGTTTTCAAAGCCAATGCATGATGAGCCGCTTCTTGTCTGACGTAACTTATCAACATCTGTTTAGCAATTTGTGCAGACTTAGGCGTACTCATTCCATCTTTACCAACGTTATTTTCTTTAAACGTCACCATTTTAAGCGGCGATACTGAGGAATGACCATAAACAGGACTGGACCTAAAAAATCAACAGCGCTAAATATCAAACTTCATGCTGTAAATGTCAATGCAGCAAGTATATAGACCGCTATTCGGGTATTTGTGAACACAAATTTATTATGGAGCAATCACACATTGGTTAAATAATAGTGAAGAAGAAACACTTCAAAATCTCACCTTTTAAATTTTTTAGCAGCCGGTGGTGACGTAGATTCAGTGACATCACTGATTATAAGAGTGTCATCAGATTCGGCCGATGCATCTGTAATAATGCGTACCTGAACCACAACCCCATTAAGAATGTCTAGAACGGTTAAAAACCTCTCTTGATCTCTGCCAACTGGCCATAAATTCCGGTCAAGGAAAATAAAATTGGAGTCTTGTAAAGAAGGATTGCTGACTTCAATCTGAAAGAATTGACAAATATTTTGTTACTATGACTACAAGATACAAGAGTTACATCACTTATAGGCATAGCATTGGTACCACAGAATACATTGGTTGCTTGGAGGCCAGGGGAAATATCACCATATTCAAGAGCAAAAACTTGTTTATTTGTAATACATGCTTTGTGAATAAGGAAGGACATAAGATTCCTAACCAGTTCTTTGACAGACTTATTCATGGAAAAATGTAGACTTATCTCGTAATTCATGTTAATATTTTCATCACAGCCTGAGTGTAATGTAAATCTCAAGTTGGCTCTCAGCTAGCTCTGTCTTTTCACAATAACTTTTTATTGTCATAAATAATTTCAACTATTACTGTATTGATTTATGTTACTGATATGAGATGTATTAAAGGTAAATCAATCGGTACAATTTTGATAAATTATTATCTTTTATTTCAGGACAAGCCCATATAAAAAGTAAGAAAAAAATATTAACAAATTACACAGTATGCATTAAATAAAATCGACCACGCCACATTTGCCATATACGTGATTTAAAAAAAATATCACTAGATAATAGATTGATTAAAACAGAGTTCTTACTCAACAAAATACGTTGCAAAAAACTGTAGCACATTTTTCTAAGTTTAACCTGAAAATCATCAACATGTAGTCTGGCGAAAGTCTCTGTTATACTACTATTAAAAGAACGAGAAACATTACATATAATTCTAAGAGCGTTGTTATACGCAACACGAATACGATTAAAATCTGCCACAGTAAAATCCGACCAAAGGTAACTACAATACAAATTTGAACAATAACTACGAAATAGCGTACAGGAAGGAACAGGAAGAGAACATTTACTAAATCTACGTAGGTAATAAAAAGTTGGCTCGAGCAAACAATCCACGTATTTGTTTTCTCATACAAATACTGTCTTTTCCGTCCTGGGTAAAATGATATCCTAAATAACAATACTGACTAACAAATTGTAGTGGCTTGCCATTAAGATAAACATTGGGAACTCGTTTAATGCCACACTGGGATGGTAAATTATACATACAGACAGATTTCTTAAAATTGAATAAAATATCAAATTCATTGGCATAATTCTCACACTTCTTTACAAGAAAATTCAAACCCTTAATAGAAGGAGAAACCAAAATAAGGTCATCAGCATAAAACATATGGTTGATGAACATACTGTTAATTTTAAGTCCAACAGAATTATTCCCAAGCTCAATACTCAGATCATCAACAAACAAGTTAAAAAGAAAGGGAGATAAAATACCCCCCTGTCTAACCCCATTAGAAACTCCAAACGAGTCTGACATAACAGAACCCCATTTAACATAGAATTGCTGAGAATTATACCAATACATCAAAAGTCTTACAATAAATAATGGAACATGATGTTCAATAAGCTTTTTAAAAAGGGACCAATGATTGACACGATCAAAGGCCTTCGACGCATCCATGAAACATAAAAACACAGGACTATTGTGAGATTTATAAAAATCAATAATTTCCTTAACAACATAGACGCACATGTCCGTGGAATGGTTCGACTTGAAACCAAATTGAAAATCAGTAGTAGTTATAAAATCCTCCAACCGTTTCAGAAGTATTAATTCTAACAACTTTGACATAGAGGTGGTTTTGAAATCAAGCTAATCTCACTTTAAAGTTGTATTGCTATAACTTAAAATATATAACTTAGTCTAAACGGTGCAATGAGCCAGCTTTTAATCAGTATAACTTGTGACTTTCAGATTTGATTTTGGGTCAAGTTACTCACAATGAAGATGAATTCAAACTAAGTTTCGCCAATATTACTAATTTACTCAGCTAAAAGCGAGGTAAATGTTAAGTAACGCTCAGACAGTACTGTAGAACAGTAAGTGCTAACCTATAGAATAGAATAGAATAGAATAGAATAGAATGGAATGGAATGGAATGGAATGGAATGGAATGGAATGGAATGGAATGGAATGGAATAGAATAGAATAGAATAGAATAGAATAGAATAGAATAGAATAGAATAGAATAGAATAGAGAAAATTTGACAATTCCTTTTTGGTTTCTACACATGTATAAGATCACTGACCTGTGAGAGTATTTCATTTCTGAGTTTTGACACGCTACATGCATGTCTGATAAATACAAAACCAATAGAATATCCATCATCTGTACATATGCCTACTCTTGGTTTATCTGAAGATTAAATCACATGAATATTAACAACCACGAAGAAAGTTACAGAAATTATACAGACTTCCACACAGAAAAACATGCTTGGGTTTGCATAACATTTTAGCAAACAACACAGCGACAGTGTTTCTATGAAAGTATGAAGTAACCTATGAAGTGACATGAAAAGATCAACAGGAGAACCAGCTCTGGGTCAAGAAGTAGATTTTGAAGTATTTTCCCATCCACAATAGATGTACTTACATCATTTCAAATACCAGTAGGTCAAAAATACAAATAAATAAATTTAATAGTGAAAAGAAGGCTTTAAAAAAAAAATACTAAAAATACCTACTGAAATCTGTAATTATTTTTACAATAGCATCTTTATCAATAACTTGACTAACAAAAAGTGCTGTCTCTTGATTGACACTGACAGGCCAGCTGAAAATAAACATAATCAAGTATTCAGAAATTAAAAATTATAATTTGCTATTGGTAAAAATAATGAATAATCACTGTGATGTGTTGCATGTAATAGACAGAGACCAAAAAGATCACTGTGAAGTACATTACTGGTCCATGCTGAAAACCATCACTAGGTAAAAACACTAATTAACAAGTAATTGCAATCGGATATTTAAAATCAAAACAGTACAGGAACAAAACAAATTACAAACACACAATTAAAAACATACATATTAATGAACAACCTAGAGAAACAGTTTGCAATCTGTAGACGTCAGCAAACACAGAGGTAAAATGTGTCAACTGACAAACAGCTGACCAGAAAAAATTACAGTAGGATTGTTTTTGTTTTGGTATATATATATTTGAACCAACATATAAATTCTAATCTATCTAGACATTGGCAAGCTGAGAAATCAAAAATTAATACTACCGGTAGATCAAATGAAGAAATTCACAAAAGAAACAGATAGTAGTTTGTGTTATTTTGTGATTCAATCAAATTTGTCAAATTGATGGCCATTTTTATCTAAAAACCTGAAATCGGAGTATGTAATAATATTCAGAATTGTTTCTTAGACATGAACAGGATGATTTCATTCAAACTGTGGATCATGCACATTGAGTTGCATCCACATAATTTTAATATGCAAATTCAATGCAACACTTTGCAGGTTGGTTCAATAAATTTAAAGCAAGTATAAGACTTTGCTGCTTACCAAAGTATGTTCAAATAAAAGTGTATGTTATATTTAAATAAATATTCTGCAAAAGCTGAAGACTCACCCTCTACAGGTAAGGAATTTATAGTCAGTGGGAAGCGCTTCTAACTGTTGTATCATCTGACATCTAAGATAGGCCAGTGTTGTTGTGAATGGATTGATGACAGTAAAACCCAACATGGTGTCACTTCTTCCATCATTACAACTGTATGACTCACTCGTCATACAAACACCAACAAGGATGTCATCTAAAAAATCAAATAAAAAAACTGTTTATTTATAGCTCAGCATATCAAGAAAGAATTAAGAAATCTTATTCACTAAAAGAATGTAGTTTTTTGAGACACATTTTGGTTGAAGCAAATTCCATTGTCTAACCTGACGCACAAATGGATTGATCCAGAATGAGTAATTTTTTACAACTCTTACACATAAGCTAGTCAGTCTCCAGTTATCAGTGAGAATGTGTGACTTCACCACAAAAATATAAATGAAGAAAAACATTGCCACATTCTATAAAGATTATTAAAGTAAAGTTCTCAAACTGTTTGGCCAGACTAAACGAATAGACTATGTTTGGAAGGCATGACTGACAGAAAAAGAAACAAGGTTTGGCAACCTAAGAGATGGAGGGATAATGTCACAGCATGTACAGGTCTCGATATAATTTCCCTGAAGAAACTATTGTGTTAGTGCGCATTCTGCCGTGGATGGAGATAGTGGTTGATGATGATGCTCCTTTTTATTAATTTTTATTAATGAAACCCAAAACATAGCAGTACTCACATATTAGGTGCTTACAATCTTTGCCAGTAGAAAGCTAATCATTCACGTATAACATGGTCAAATTTAGACTCTAGAGGGCCCCAGCAAATGTCACAGCTACCCACATAACATGCACACAACAATGATTATAATAACTGGCTACAGATAAAAAATTCATGTTGATTTCTCTGACAGGATTGTGTCTCTAACTTATATTCAAACTGTAAAAAAATTTCTATAATTCAGACATTCAAACATAAAACTATTATCAAATCATATCCAAACAAACTGAATGCAAATGAAGGCACTAAAATTGTATTTCAGTAAGCATTCATGATTAGTGTGTACATCACACTCACAGTGTGCTGCTGACCGTTTGTTGTGTTTGTTTTCTGCTCAGATATAATCTCCTAACCGTCCAATGACAGATTGTTGTGGGAAAACATGTGCAGCCCTGCAATACTGTGATGAGTCACCAAGCAGTCCACTTACTGGCTGATGAAGGATGGCACATCTTTTAATCAAATTACAGGATATACTGTGTACCTACTTAGCTGCTAATCATCGATAGGTCAATAGGTCAAGAATGCCAAATTAACCTTTTTACCATCAGACTTTCTTGCTCAAATTTGTCTGCACTTTTTTCTTATATTCTTCAATTTTTCTGGAAATGAACCCCAATTTTTGGAGACAGACAAAATTTGAGTCAATTTTCAGTTTTTACTCAAAATTTGGCTACTAGTATTTTTGTCCCAATCTTCTGAAGAAAAGTGCATACTATTTATGGGACTATTTTGTGAATTTGCAGTGAAAAGGGCGAATCGGTGGTAAAAAAGTTAAGCACTCCAAATTTGAAAACTGATGTATTCTGATTCGTTTTGATCATATGATAGATAAGGACAGTGTTGAAGAAAATTTTATTTTGAAGTTTGTTGCAGTAGTTTCCCAACTTTCCATATTCATATTCTCAAAGATGGACCAGAAGAGGAAGTCAGTAGAAGACAAAACAGATTTTTTTTGTTAGAGTTAATTTGGTTAACAAAATCTTAATTCCTTGTTTATAATTGGTCCTGGCAATATTTAAAGGGTTGTGTCATAATAAGAATAAATCTACGAAAAGAGTTTCTTGTCACCACCTCACCCCATCCCTAACCTTAACTCTACCTTACCCTCCAGTATTCCCCAATTTAATGGTATATGCCATCATAAGGACACCTACACCTAAGTGGGACATATAAAATTAATTTTGGGGCTGGGATGAGAGTTGGAGTTAGGGTTAGGGGTGGGGTACAAAAGGAACTCTTTCCAAATCCAAAACTGATGTCTGTAGTCATAACAAGTAGCAAATTATATGTGAATGACAGGCTACCCACTTTAAATAAAGTCTGGCAGTAAAACGTTCTCTGATTGGTTAAGTCGTTTACTCAGAAGCGATCCCGAGAACGAGTTCTTCTATTGCAGCTGGCTAGACCTATGTAAGCGGGTATAAACACAGGGAGCCCAGGAACTATAATCAACTGTAGTACACAGTCTCTAAGAGCGCGGGGGGGGGGGGGGGGGGTATCGGCTGGTATCGAGTGTAAGAAATAGACAAGGGATGAAGGCTCCAGCCAGCTCACATTTTTTAAACTCGAAAAAACAGACGAAAAGAATGAAAAATAAAATCTAAAAAGAATACCAGGTTGAAGAATATTAGTTGCTCCTTCAAATTTCGCCAAAGCCTTGCCTACATTTTACCGATATCTGCAGAATAAATCAAGAAAACTACACAAATTGACTCCATTTAGGAATTCCTAACGGTTTGTCCGAACGCATGGCAAAGTTTGGAGGCGTGGCCTGTAAGCATTTGGCAACAACCAATCACAAAACTGGTTACGAACCACATCGAAGTCACGACTCGGTTAGCCTTGCTCAACTGGTTCGTAACCAGTCTTGTGATTGGTTCTTGACAAATGCTGAACAGGCCACGCCTCCAACGGTGTCGTGCGTTCGGACTAACCGTTAGGAATTCCTAAATGGAGTCAATTTGTGTAGTTTTCTTGATTTATTCTGCAGATATCAGTAAAATGTAGGTAAGGCTTTGGCGAAATTCGAAGGAGCAACTAATATTCTTCAACCTGGTATTTTTTTTAGATTTTATTTTTTATTTTTTTCGTCTGTTTTTTCGAGTTTAAAAAATGTGAGCTGGCTGGAGCCTTCATCCCTTGTCTATTTCTTACACTAGATACCAGCCGATACCCCCACCCCCCCGCTCATAGAGACTGCGTACTACAGTTGATAGTTGATTATAGTTCCTGGGCTCCCTGTGGTATAAACCGCCAAAATACTTGAAATGACAGAAGTGTGGTCAGGTGACCTATTTGAAATCCGTTATGTTTACATGATGATGTAGCTAGAGCCTGGTCGTTCAGTTGTATTTCCTCTCGCCGGTGTGTATCGTTTAGTTAGAGGTGGGAACATCAACGATGTACACCGCCGAAATTACTTGTAAAAGCGGTCGAACTCGTCCGCTACATTACCCTGATTTGACTGAGAAGACTAGCCCAGTTTTAAATGCCGTAAAGTGAAAGTGATTGGTTTATTTTCTCGGACAACTGGACGGCATCATATGCGGCGGATCAGGTGACCAAAATAAACTTGTGGTTTTACAGTATTTTCTCTGTGCTTTAAAGGCCCTGTATCAGTCAAGCAAACCTCATAAATTATCGAAATGAAACTTACCTGTTTCCATGCTGCCTATATGCAAGTTTTACCTTGTTTGTGCTGACGTCATTGTTTTTTGTGCATGTGTTCTTCAATTTGGTGTTAATGTCAAAAATGTCGGAAATTATTGTTTAAATCACCTTAAAATTTAATTGACCAGGTAAACAATTGTTTTGGAATTTAGAAGTCCAGTCATATGTTAAATTTTAGAGGAGTTATTATTTACACACAAACTCATGACGTATTACGCACACACTGTCTATGTGACCTTTCACCTTTGCTGGATATTGAGCAGTGTTGTTGCTGCGAGGAGCTTTGTGATTTCAGACTTTCAAGTCCGTCAGTCTGGCTTTCATGATAGATAACCGGTACCTGAATGCTAAAGAGAGCGAATTTGTCGACTTAGTTTTACAAGACATCGAAAATTTCCAGGAGCAACACGACTGGGACAAAAGGTACGTCTGACTCTTCTGACATCTCGCGAAACTCGAGCTTCTAACATGTAGACAATGTCACGAATGTGAGAAATGTGGGATTTGTAATTTTATAGTTTGTTCAGTTTGTTTACATTTCCTGACATCGCCATCGCATTATTATCATGCTTGTACCGTAATGTTATAATCACAGGTTAAAATGATACAATAAGTGTCATAATAACCAGCACATATCTAAAACTGCTATAGATTTCATGTCGATTTAAAGTTTTACAAGTCCTCTTGCATTTGCAAGTGAACTTGAAATGACGATTCCATGTCGGAATACAAATTTAAAAATTTGTATCCATAAATAATTTACGACTATTAATTCTGAATTGTGTAACTACCATTTTTGTCAAAGTAGTATTGTCATTTTATGAGTTTAAGGAAAGTTTACTTCATTATTTTTTTTATTTCTATCAATAGTTTTATTATTACTCTAATGTTTTAATACTATATTTATACTGTAAATCACTTAATTTTCACTTCTAGTAGTTTTCGCGATTTTATATTTTGTGACAACAGTTTTCAAAGGTCACTGCTAAAAAATTAAATTGGTTTACAGTTAGTTTAGTATTAAATAAATAAAATAAAGATTATAGATATTATTTATGCATAGATTATTTATGGTTAAATATATTTAAAATATACATTGAATATTGCAAGACCTGAATTACTATCAGCACAATCCTGCTGTTGAATTTCCGTTGTAGCACCAACCAACAAAATAGAACGCACTGACTGAGCAGCCCTTATAAAACAAAAAATTATATTGAATATTTATATATATTTCCACGATAGTTTCTTTTAGGTTGATGACACCAGACACAAGTAGTTACTGATTATCTGGCAGTAATCATGAGTACCGTATATATTCATCACATACTTCACAGTACGATACAATGAAATGACAGTGTTGACAGTGGTATTGCTGAAATAACACTGAATACAAATATATCATTGCGCGTGCCTTGTATGCTAATTTTTTTTATACCACAGTGTTCTATTTCACACATATATATACCTTGTATACGCTGTATAGCAATTTTGCTTGTTTGTAATATTTGCTCAAATTCATTTTTCAAGGAACTGAATAATAATAGGTGATTTTCCGTACAATTGCGAGATCTCGCGAGATGCATGAAAGACGCGCGTCGAACGTCTGTCGCAAAAATCAAACGATTTGATTTTGAACTAGAATTTCTTTATTTCGCAGCTTACATTGACCGGCCGATCTTCGACAGAGGAATATTGCTTCCGAATACCCTTACTTAATCGAAATTGCCTATAATACTTTCGCGTTTGTCGAATCCCACGCGATGTTTGACGCGACTACAACGCTATGACCTTTGTTTGTCCTGTTTTTACGTTCGATTTCACGCATAACGCGTGATTCTCGCAGTGAACGGAAAATGGTCTATTCATGTGTGCCGACCTTGATGGGATTTTGATGGTTCTGGTTTCTGTCACTTGGTCTTTTCAAAATATCCATTTTAGGATGAAATAAGAAAAAAAATATAATGCTTTTAAACCAGTAACACCTTTTTTAGTTTCTGTTTAAGACGAAGAAAGAAAGTTTGAGACAGCAGTGAATTTTTCCAAAAAAGCTATTAGTCCCACACTTACCTTCTGTCATAAAACACTTAGGTGCGCATATACCCCCAGTATATCAGTTTGCTAAAAACAGATGTATACCTTTTCTTGTAGTATTCTTCTTTTCCCACCTCTACTAAGCCATTATCGATTCCTCATTCACCATACCGTGGAAGATTTCAACAATCTGTCAACGTTTTCTGTTGGTGAAGGAGACGATAGAAGAACTGTTGTCTGTCCTCTTCATCTCAGGTAAGTTTCTGTTCAGCATATAGAATGATGATATTTTCTCAATTTCTTTCCACAAAACAAAGAGCATTTGCAGAAGTTAGTGAGTCACATGATTGTAATATTGGAGATACTGAGCATTAGGATTTTGTTGCCACAACTGTATGTACACTAATGCTAAATTATACAGTGAGTGACATAAACCTGTGCTTATAAACACATTTATATATACAATGTATATTTATTTCTATATACTCGGCTTTCATTCACAAAAACTGAAGACTTTCTTATACTACTAGTATTACCCTATTATACTAGTCTTATATGCTCTGTATGTAGTGTATCCACTTAATAAATGATAGATTTATCTATATAATGGTTAATTTGTATTTTAATGATCAAAATACATTACATGCAATTTTTGATTTTCTTTGCATCAGTGTTTTTTAAAAAAAGACAGAACATCATGGCTAATGTGCATATCAATAAAACATGTTAATTACTTCCATTGTATCCATTGTTATGCTAAGCAGGGGTCTTGCCATACTGGTCAGCAGTGACCAGCCTTCGAAATTAAAGACCACTATGGGAATCAATGTTGCCAATCAGGACAGTTGTTCTATTGTTATTATAACTGGCACGTATCCTGTTAATCATGAATTAGGATTTGTAAATACTGGACCTTGGGAATTTTTCATATAAGAGAGCATGTCTAAACTTTTTTTCCAAATAAAGGTTGTTGCCCCTTTCCACTTTTTGAATAAGTTACCCCTTATAGAGCAAAATTATTAAAAAAATAATTACAGGAAAATGGCAGCAAAGGAAGAGGAACTACTTGACTGGCGTAGGAATCCAATGGATGGTGATGCTCAATGTGGTTATAGGACAGAATGTAAAAGAGAAGATGACAGACAACCAAAAAATAAACAGCACTATGATAAAACCTCATCTAAAAGTGTGAGACTCTCCTCCCTTGATGGAAGTAGTGGTGATGTCAGAGAGCGTCATGAAAAACCAAGAGAACGAAGGTATTGCACATGATTATGTTTATAGTATAGTCAGAGCATTACCCAGAATAACTTATGTTTCATGAATTCTTTGTGTGGGCAAACACAAACACTTCATTGAACATTAACCCATCACATCACCAATCAACACCCCTTGTGAACAAAGTTTGCAAGTGCAAAATAAATGTAACAAACTATATAAACAATTCAGTGTTATTTTCATGCATAGTAATTGACATTTTTAGCCAACATTCGTCTGTATGAAATTTATACCACTGTAATCTGAATCCCAAAATTCTTGGACATTCAATCATTGTAGCAGTACTCACTACTTCCTTAGAGATGATAGCATGCATTCCACATCTGTTATTGTGAGATAATTAAATATCTTATTGAGTTGTGTAGAATTGTTGTGAAATAGCTAGCTAACCCAACATTTTCTTGTATGTGCCTCTGACTATTGCCATAAATATTAATTACTGTATTTATCTCATGTTGTGGATAATGGGTCATATTTTGGGAGATCACCAGAACCAAAACAATGCTCAACATAGTTTGTACAATCATCTGTTTTAGTGTCCACACTGGCGTGAACACAGTTGGGTTTTCTCATACAGTAGTTGGGTTTTCTCATACAGTAGTTGGGTTTTCTCATATAGTAGTTGGGTTTTCTCATATAGTAGTTGGGTTTTCTCATACAGTAGTTGGGTTTTCTCATATAGTAGTTGGGCTTTCTCATACAGTAGTTGGGTTTTCTCATACAGTAGTTGGGTTTTCTCATACAGTAGTTGGGTTTTCTCATATAGTAGTTGGATTTTCTCATACAGTAGTTGGGTTTTCTCATACAGTAGTTGGGTTTTCTCATACAGTAGTTGGGTTTTCTCATACAGTAGTTGGGTTTTCTCATACAGTAGTTGGGTTTTCTCATACAGTAGTTGGGTTTTCTCATACAGTAGTTGGGTTTTCTCATACAGTAGTTGGGTTTTCTCATACAGTAGTTGGGTTTTCTCATGCAGTAGTTGGGTTTTCTCATATAGTAGTTGGGTTTTCTCATATAGTAGTTGGGTTTTCTCATACAGTAGTTGGGTTTTCTCATACAGTAGTTGGGTTTTCTCATATAGTAGTTGGGTTTTCTCATAGTAGTTGGGTTTTCTCATACAGTAGTTGGGTTTTCTCATACAGTAGTTGGGTTTTCTCATACAGTAGTTGGGTTTTCTCATACAGTAGTTGGGTTTTCTCATACAGTAGTTGGGTTTTCTCATACAGTAGTTGGGTTTTCTCATGCAGTAGTTGGGTTTTCTCATATAGTAGTTGGGTTTTCTCATATAGTAGTTGGGTTTTCTCATACAGTAGTTGGGTTTTCTCATACAGTAGTTGGGTTTTCTCATATAGTAGTTGGGTTTTCTCATATAGTAGTTGGGTTTTCTCATAGTAGTTGGGTTTTCTCATACAGTAGTTGGGTTTTCTCATACAGTAGTTGGGTTTTCTCATACAGTAGTTGGGTTTTCTCATACAGTAGTTGGGTTTTCTCATACAGTAGTTGCGTTTTCTCATACAGTAGTTGCGTTCTCTCATGCAGTAGTTGGGTTTTCTCATACAGTAGTTGGGTTTTCTCATACAGTAGTTGGGTTTTCTCATATAGTAGTTGGGTTTTCTCATACAGTAGTTGGGTTTTCTCATATAGTAGTTAGGTTTTCTCATACAGTAGTTGGGTTTTCTCATATAGTAGTTGGGTTTTCTCATACAGTAGTTGGGTTTTCTCATATAGTTGTTGGGTTTTCTCATACAGTAGTTGGGTTTTCTCATACAGTAGTTGGGTTTTCTCATACAGTAGTTGGGTTTTCTCATACAGTAGTTGGGTTTTCTCATACAGTAGTTGGGTTTTCTCATACAGTAGTTGCGTTTTCTCATACAGTAGTTGGGTTTTCTCATATAGTAGTTGGGTTTTCTCATATAGTAGTTGGGTTTTCTCATACAGTAGTTGGGTTTTCTCATATAGTAGTTGGGTTTTCTCATACAGTAGTTGGGTTTTCTCATATAGTATTTGGGTTCTCTCATGCAGTAGTTGGGTTTTCTCATGCAGTAGTTGGGTTTTCTCATATAGTAGTTGGGTTTTCTCATATAGTAGTTGGGTTTTCTCACACAGTAGTTGGGTTTTCTCATACAGTAGTTGGGTTTTCTCATACAGTAGTTGGGTTTTCTCACACAGTAGTTGGGTTTTCTCATATAGTAGTTGGGTTTTCTCATACAGTAGTTGGGTTTTCTCATACAGTAGTTGGGTTTTCTCATACAGTAGTTGGGTTTTCTCATACAGTAGTTGGGTTGTTTTCTCATATAGTAGTTGGGTTTTCTCATACAGTAGTTGGGTTTTCTCATACAGTAGTTGGGTTTTCTCATACAGTAGTTGGGTTTTCTCATACAGTAGTTGGGTTTTCTCATATAGTAGTTGGGTTTTCTCATACAGTAGTTGGGTTTTCTCATACAGTAGTTGGGTTTTCTCATACAGTAGTTGGGTTTTCTCATACAGTAGTTGGGTTTTCTCATACAGTAGTTGGGTTTTCTCATACAGTAGTTGGGTTTTCTCATACAGTAGTTGGGTTTTCTCATACAGTAGTTGGGTTTTCTCATACAGTAGTTGGGTTTTCTCATACAGTAGTTGCGTTTTCTCATACAGTAGTTGGGTTTTCTCATATAGTAGTTGGGTTTTCTCATATAGTAGTTGGGTTTTATTTACACTTGGTGACATTTGTGAACATGGTGTTCAAAAAATTCATGCTCTTCCTTTTTATGCAATATATTATTTTCATGTGAATTTGTTTAAAAAACATGTTTCAAACCCTGACATGAC
Source organism: Saccoglossus kowalevskii (assembly GCF_978046115.1). Taxonomy (NCBI): domain Eukaryota; kingdom Metazoa; phylum Hemichordata; class Enteropneusta; family Harrimaniidae; genus Saccoglossus; species Saccoglossus kowalevskii. The sequence goes on along the minus strand of NC_140650.1, from coordinate 29,355,739 downwards.
ATCCCTTACTTACACATTACATGTATACCAACATTGATTTCAACAAAATGGGAACTTCAGCTTGAATTACTTAAGCACCAGTAATCTTCATTAAAGCCCTAATTTATAGTAGTATATTACTGTAACTACCGGTACATTTACAGAAATAAGTAGAATAATCACATACTAAAGTACTTTGAAATAACTTATTTTCACTGGAATTAATTTTCATTGATTTTTGGTAAGTTGAATGTAAAATATAAGAAAAAAAGTATATTAGCTGGATTTTATTTTCACTGAATCACTCCTTCAGCGAAAATAGCGTAAATTAATTCCAAGCGAAAATAAAGTATTTTACAATACCCCAGTAGTCTTAAATTCTTGTTTTCTCAGAACTGGTGGCAGACCCCGAAGAGCTGCCCAGGAACTGTATATGCCAAGAGCAATGAGACAAAGGCAGCAAGAACAACAACAACAACAACAACAGTCACTTAATCAACATACAAAAGCTGAGTCAACAATAAATGAAACAAAGAGAGATAGACAACAATCTGTATCTGCTGATGGGCAAAGCCAAGCTAGATTATCCAAAGGTAGCCATAAAGAAAGAACAAAACGATCTCAGGGATACGATGAGCGAAATCCGCGGATTCAAAAGCATGATGGCAAAAAACATTTGAGTACAAGCAAAAATGAAAGGTCTGAGAAGCATCGAAATGTAGACAGAGTTTCAATGTCTCAAGAAAATGACAAGTCAGAAACAAGGCATGTTGAAGAGAGATCTTCTAGTGCAAGGACAAATGAAAAAACAGAGAGAAGGAATAGGAAAAAGCCTAATAACTTAGAAAGTCAGAATCCCACAGTTTCTAAAAAAGAATCCTTGGTATACCAGAATGAGATAAAGGGATCAGTGGCCAGTCTGAGTGATTGCTTTAGTACAAGACATGATCTTGAATTTGTTGAGGATAGAAATACAGATACAAGTTTTAACACTAGCATTGATGCAAACAATGATTATGCTTCTAGACAAACACCAAGTCAGTCAAAGGAAATAAATATTACAGGAGATGATATAATTGATGCCCATTCCACTAATAAAAATTGTTTAGGAAATACAGAACAAATTTCTGATTTGATGATAGAACCTCAGGGATCAGTGTTAGAACATTCAGATGAGAACACCGCAATCACAGATGAGGTTATAGTTGATACAGTTCGTCCAATTGTACAGAATGTTGGTTTAGTTAAAACAGATAATGTACAAAGCAATACAAGTATCCACTGCCATGAGGAAAAGGATCCTGTGATTCATAAAGAACACTGTGTTGGTATGGGTAAGATTGATGTTGAAATGATTGCTGGAGTTTCCTCAAAAATGGAACTGATTACAAGTAAAACTTATGAATGCGAGCTAAAGGACAAAACTACAGCGACTGAAAAGCAAATAGTAGAAACTGTCAACAAGAATGTTTCAGTTATTCATCAAAAGGAAGAATCAATGAGCAAAGAACCAGTAGATGATTTACATGTAGTGTATAATCCATCCATAACTGTAGATACAACAGATAAAATTGAACCATGTGCTGATAATATCAAATTAAATATCTCAGAAGCCAGTTGCAAATCTATGGACACCCACCCTGTAAACAATGAAATAACCAATTTGGAAGAAGCTGATGCAGCGGTTACTATGGAAACGAATTTGGATACTGCTGACTCATTTGGTGCTGATTTAAAAATGCAGTTACTTGCTCCTAAAGAAGAAGATTCTGCTATGTCACCAGGAGATAGTGAGGATGTAAACCATGTTACCAAAAATATTTGTGATCTTGATAAATCTAAAGACGTTAAGCTCATGGACGTTGGAGAATCGCAAATTGGCCAGGAGGCTAAAGATGTGGTTACCATGGAAACTACAGTAGATGAGGATGAAGACTCGTGGGATACTATGTTTGATGAGACAGGGGAGTGTTTAAATCAAGAACTAAAGAAGGAGATAGAAGTCAATGTAAGTGCAGTTTTGTTGTTTATGTTTGGATGAGCTTGCAGATTTGTAATCTGTATAGAGCTGACTTTATTTGCTGGGTTTTATTTTCACTTATTTTGCTAACAGCTAAATGCACTAAAGCAAAATCTTGTTCATATTCAAATTTAACATTTCATTCACGAACTAGTGAATTTAAAAATAAAGTGATCCCTTGTTAAGTCGCGCCTCAGTAAAACACGATTTTGGCTAAGTTGTGGGTAGTTGGATGGCTCCCAAAAATTCTATTTTGTTTTGCCTGAAGTAAAACACCTAATGTCACTTTCTGTTCGTCATTTACTGAGATACAAAAGGTGACGACGGCCTGTGAATAAAGGTATCAGTGGGTGTCAAGTATAGATATAGCTCTATAAAACATCCTACAATGAGATTGATCACTCTGATCTCTAGTTCTCAACTGAGCAGCATGTCTAAGCGAAAGCTATCCAGTCTGTCCATATGTGAAAAACAGCAATCGAGAAAATTTGTTTTTGAAGTTGACGAAGAGGCGGTAAAGCTATTTACATATGGTTTCTTCAACAATGGTCTGCGGGAACTAAACTCTCAAGCATGCATCCTCACCAAGCAACTTGAGGACTTTTAATTTGAGGCCAGTTTGGGGGTCACTCTATGAATATTCTTGGAACATTAAATCAACTGAAATTCAACATTGTAAAATATTTCTTTTTTTGTAGTGTACAAAATGTATCTACTAAGACACTAAATTACTACGCTGTATGGCGTAGATTGGCATGAAACAATATCATGCTCCCTGCACATAATAAAGTTATTAAGTATGCAGCTAGGCAATCAAGTGGCATGGGCGAACATCTGTTTGAGTCGCACACACCTTGCAGTTGATTTGAAGTAGTATCTATCATGCTGTTTATTTGGTGTTACCGGTATTTACTTGCCAGATAATGCAAGTATGACAATGATGATAAGACTTCTATTTGATTAAACATGTCAAGTTGAACATCAATAATTATTCATCAAGTCAGGGAATGAGATATGATAGTCATTAACACTGTTTACAATAACAATTTATATTGCAATTACAGCTTTCAAAAAAAGTTACAAAAAAGAAAAAGGTTGTTGTGCAAGAACCCAAGTTTGATTATTATAATTACCAACCAAAAGATAATTTTAATTATGAAGGTAAGAAAAGTACTAATCACTACTTGATCCATTTTCTTATAGACACCTTATTTTTCTGCATAATAAATAATTTTGTGTCTGAAATTATAATGTTATATCTTTAATCTAGTCACAAACTTTGTAAATTAACCATGTTTCTCTCTTTTTTAATCACAGATTTTGGTCATGTGATAGAATTGTTTGATTTTCCAACAGAATTCAAAACTCAGGATCTTTTAATGTCATTTTCTCAATTTCAGTAAGTATCATTATTAGTCCCCGTTCGGACGTAGTCCGAAAACGGGGACTTATGGTTTGCCCTGTGTGCGTCCGTGCGTCCGTGCGTCCGTGCGTCCGTGCATCCGTGCATCCGTGCGTCCGTGATCACCTGTATCTCGAACATGCATGGACCGATTAAGTTCAAACTTCACTCATACATCACACATTATATGGGACATATGCACATGCATTTTTTTCATGATCCGATTAACGATAGCCGAATAGCGGCCATTTTAAGGCCGAAAATGCATCAAAATCGCACATTTTCACCATTCCGGACCCGGATCTCAGTTATGCATGGACAGATTTTATTTAAATTTGGTACATACATTAAACATAATAGGACCTTGATGCACGTCTTTTTTTTTTTGGATCGGGTTCGAAATAGCCGACTGGCGGCCATTTTGTTTTAAAGAATTCAGTTCTGGATCTGTATCTGAGACATGCTTGGATTGATCGAGTTCAAACTTCACACACACAAGGTACATCATGTCACAAATATGTATGTGCATTTGTTTCATGATCTCATTAACGATAGCCAAATGGCGGCCGCTTTAAGGTCGAAAATGCATTGAAATCGCACATTTTCACCATTCCGGACCCGGATCTCAGTTATGCATGGACGGATTTCATTCAAATTTGGTACATACATTAAACATAATAGGACCTTGATGCACGTCATTTTTTTTTTCGGATCAAGTTCGAAATGGCCGACTGGCGGCCATTTTGTTTTAAAGAATTCAGTTCTGGATCCGTATCCGAGACATGTCTGGATTGATCAAGTTCAAACTTCACACACACAAGGTACATCATGTCACAAATATGTATGTGCATTTGTTTCATGATCTCATTAACGATAGCCAAATGGCGGCCACTTTAAGGCCGAAAATGCATTGAAATCGCACATTTTCACCATTCCGGACACGGATCTCAGTTATGCATGGATGGATTTCATTCAAATTTGGTACATACATTAAACATAATAGGACCTTGATGCACGTCATTTTTTTTTCCGGATCAAGTTCGAAATAGCCGACTGGCGGCCATTTTGTTTTAAAGAATTCAGTTCTGGATCCGTATCCGAGACATGCTTGGATTGATCGAGTTCAAACTTCACACACACAAGGTACATCATGTCACAAATATGTATGTGCATTTGTTTCATGATCTCATTAACGATAGCCAAATGGAGGCCGCTTTAAGGCCGAAAATGCATTGAAATCGCACATTTTCACCATTCCGGACCCGTATCTCAGTTATGCATGGATGGATTTTGTTCAAATTTGGTACATACATTAAACATAATAGGACCTTGATGCACGTCTTTTTTTTTTCGGATCAAGTTTGAAATGGCCGACTGGCGGCCATTTTGTTAAAGAATTCAGTTCTGGATCCGTATCCAAGACATGTCTGGATTGATCAAGTTCAAACTTCACACACACATGGTACATCATGTCACAAATAGATATGTGCCTTTGTTTCATGATCTGCTTAACAATAGCGAAATGATGGCCATTTTAAGGCCGAAAATGCATCAAAATCACGTATTTTCACAATTCCAGAACCGGATCTCAGTCATGCATGGATGGATTTTGTTCAGATTTAGCACAATGTGTTGTACATATGCAGGTGCATTTCGGTCATGATCTGCTTTGAATGTATATGTCACTCAAATATGAACGGAACGGGGACGTGTCATTGACAATGACTTGTAATTAGTTTGAATTATCCTGTAATTAATACTTTTAAATGATACAGCAATGTAAAGTCCAAACGTTCAGTCCTAAAACCACATAGAAATTAAGAAATAATTTCAGAAAATAAACAAATGATGTGCTCACAATACTGGCAGGATAAGCATTGTAAACATGCAGTGCCAAAATGTATTTTGTTAGTGCTTGGAGAAAATACTTATTTTTCAGAAATGGTGAGAGCTAGTTTTAAGTTTGAACATCATCTCTTTTAAATTGTCTTGCTGCTCACCCCAGGAAAGCTTTTAAAATGGTGCAATAGTTTGCAAAAAAATTTTTGAGACACAGGTTTAGATTTTTCTTTTTGTCCTTATTGTCAATAAGGCGAATTTTTTTAAAACTGAGTACCTATATATTAAAATGTTTCCTCCAATTACAAAGATATTTTTATTTCTGTCCAAAATGTTCATTTCAGTTATGACTTTTCTTTATTGTAGATCCAAAGGTTTTGATATTAAGTGGGTAGATGATACCCATGCATTAGCAATATTCTCTAGTCCTATTGCTGGTAAGTTCCATTCATTAAAATAAGGCTTGATATATCTACACAATTTACACTTCGTGTAACAGTTATTAGAAGTAGACCATTGTTTGTTTTTTTCTCTCTAGCAAACAGTGCCTTGGAAATGTCCCATCCGATGTTGAAGTCAAGACCTATGATAGCAGCCACTAGAGAATCAAAATTGAAAGCCAGAAATTTTGTGGATTGTTTACAGCCTTACAAACCAAGACCAGAGACTAGCGCCATGGCAGGTGAGCAGCTAAATGCCCTTGAACCCATATACATAATTGGGTCATTTGAATTTTTACTGACATATTGACATTTGACGTAATTGATCTTTTGCATAATATTGACTCTGCACCATTCATATTTGACACAATATTGACAATTGACTCTTGACTTAACTGACCCTTGGCACCATTGACGGTTGACCCTTGACATAATTGTCCCTTGACATCATTGACCACTGACCTTTACATAATTGACCCTTGACATCATTGACCATTGAACTTGTTATTATTGACCGTTGACATAATTGACCCCTAGCACCATTGACCCTTTACATGATTGACCACTGACACCATTGACCCTTGGCACCATTGACCCTTGGCATCATAGACCTTGATGTAATTGACCCCTGGCACCATTAACCCTTGATATAAATGACCCTTGGCACCGTATTCTGTGGATCTTTATCACAAAAAGGATCATTCCCAAAATAGTGGACCCCCACTAATATTAGGCATCCGGAAGCATAATTAGACATTAACATAATTCCTGCCCATGATAGCATTGATCTTTGACATAATTGCCCCTAGCATATTGATCTTGGACGTAATTGCCCTTAGCATATTGATCTTTGACGTAATTGCCCTTAGCATATTGATCTTGGACGTAATTGCCTTTAGCATATTGATCTCTGACATAATTGCTCTTAGCATATTGCTCTTTGACGTAATTGCCCTTAACATATTGATCTTTGACGTAATTGCCCTTAGCATATTGATCTTTGACGTAATTGCCTTTAGCATATTGATCTTTGACGTAATTGCCCCTCAGCATATTGATCTTTGACGTAATTGCCCTTAGCATATTGATCTTTGACATAATTGCCCTTAGCATATTGATCTTTGACATAATTTCCCTTAGCATATTTATCTTTGACGTAATTGCCCTTAGCATATTGATCTTTGACGTAATTGCCCCTTAGCATATTGATCTTTGACGTAATTGCCCCTTAGCATATTGGTCTTTGACATAATTGCCCCTTGGCATATTGATCTTTGACATAATTGCCCTTAGCATATTGATCTTTGACATACTTGCCCATAGCATATTGATCTTTGACGTAATTGCCCCTCAGCATATTTATCTTTGACATAATTCCCCGTAACATATTGATCTTTGACATACTTGCCTGTAGCATATTGATCTTTGACATAAGTGCCCGTAGCATATTGATCTTTGACATAATTGTCCCTTAGCATATTGATCCTTGACCTTTGACCTAATAACAACAAACCAATTCTTTTTCATCAATAAGTCTCCCTATGATAGTAATATTGTTTTTCTCTACAGCAAGAAGAATTGTAAGTGGTGCTCTAGGAATTAAAAGTTCTGTTTCAAGGGAAAAAAGAGATGCAGAAAGAAAGAAACTTAAAGAAGCTAAAGGTTAGTATTGCTTAGATACCAATTGTTTACATGTTGGTAACCATGTTATAACAACACTATATACAGTCGGTGGTTTCACATTAGAAACTAAGGCTGGCCCTAGGCAGGAATCTTGCCATGCTGGTCGGCGGTGGTCGGCCCCATCCGGCACTCAAAAATAGTGACCACCACAGAAATGCTTCCGACCAGGACAATTGTCTGATTGTTGTTATAATTACAACAGACTGGCTTGCATCCATAATATTTTGAACACCCTTCTTCACTCTAACCACAAGAAGGCATTTTTATCTTAGCAAATTTAGATTGTTCACTCTATACTATTTTCATTACCAAACGCTTCAGCGTGGTATTAAGAGTTTGTTTTCAGGGCTGGGTGATACCAAAGTGGAAAATGGGTGCACATATGGGGGTAATTTCTGGAATTGCAATAGAGAAGGTTCAGGCCAAAATACAATATATAGTGTTTCCATGTTTCGTCTGATATTTCTGTGGTATTCTGCTGCAGTAAATAATGCAAGATTTGTTCCGAAATTCAGTGTGTCTTGTGCACTCCAAGGTTATTCGTTTTTTGCTCAAAACACCCCTATTTTTTAATGGCAGAGTCGAATAGTTTCACTCCCACTGGGAAGTCTGCATTGTTGCTTGAATGACATTTTCCAGACCGGCGAAAGTGTATGCAACAGCCAATTTTAACAGCATGTCACATGATTTTACTCTGAATGTCAACATGGAAAGAGGCTAGTCCATTTTACGCAGGAATAAGTGGGAGTAGAATATGTGAGGGATAGTATCAACAGAGATGTGTATACTGAAAAGTAATATATATCTATCTTTTGCATCTCTGAGCATTTCTGTTTTAGTATACTGGTTTTAAAATGCTAAATTTGCATGATTTGCGATGTTTGTTTTTTTTGACTGAAACTCCCCTATTGATTGAATGCCGGGTTTGAAGGAGAACAGCACACCACGTGATTCGTTTGAATACAATGGTGAAAAGTTGACACAAATTTATGTTGAAGTTACATGTAAAAGTTCCTCCACAGAATTTTGCATTGGCAAACATGCCATGCTACTGCGGTACGGGATGACTTTCGTCGACAGTGGTCATCGCTGAACTGCACGCTACAACTTCGCTTGTGATGTAGCCAGTTAGCCGTGGATTGAATGAATCTTGATTTCCGGTTAAAATGTTTGGCGTTGGTAATCTTTATTTGGAACTGGGTAACGCCGCAACGTCGGCAGCAGAAACCTCCGGGTACTTCGATGTTGATGGTTGCGGCTCCATGGCAATCGCTAATTTTACTGCGGGGGGGGGGGGGGTCTTCCTGGAGCCCTTCAGGGTTTATAAAACTCAACATACTCCAAGTTCTCTCAATCGTAGTATTCCATGTGATGTACATTTAAAACAAACATCACAATTGCGTGAAATTAGTCAGATCGTAACGCGTCACAGTGTCGGCGACAGGCTTTGTAAACGGTTATGTTTTGGTTAGTTGAGTAGACATTTATGATAAACAAATACATTTGAGCAAACATAATGCCCAACCATCCACTGCATGTAATATAAATAGGTTACTGTAGATGTTGTGTTGGCGACGCACATTTGTGTTAGGCTAGTTTATAGGGGGCATAGCTCTTCTGTGTCGATAAAAATCCTAATGTCTGAAAATAACAAATTTGATGACGCCAACTAAAAAAACACCATAAAGACTAATAGCCGACACAAAAAGAGCAACGGACCCACAGCTAAATCAAACTGTTACGCTCGTTAAAACACGGTATATCTCTGGAGGATGTGGTGGCCCTAAAAAGGGCCGTTTTGTACAGTTTCTGAGCTAAACGAACAAATATCCTGTTGCACTGAAGAATGATCTGGTGTCAGCTGGTCTAATTTCCTCAACGGCAGAGTATATAGAATACGGAAAATGTTCGAAGCTGATTAAAGACAAGTTGCTCTAAACACAGTTTTATTTTGTTGAAACAAAATTCCCCGGACTGTTTCACACACACAAATGTTTTTCACAACAATGATGACTGTACACGCTCAACGCGTGTTCAGAAAAACTTACACTTCCTGAACTCAAATGGGTGCCAGACTGGTTTGCCAGACCGGGGCGCCAGGCAGCTCCAGCTTATCACAGGATTTAGTTATCGGTATATTTTGAAAATTTTCGAAATCTTGTTTTCATACGAACGATCCCTGTCACATTTCGGGTTTGTTCAGCACAAATGAGATCACAGAGTCAGGACCACTCCTTCGAGTAAAATGGTTTGTCTCATTAACCTCCGCCTTTTCATCGCTGATTGTTTTAAAATGTAGCCAGTTTGTTGTTACAGTTATACCGGCCAACAAGCAATTGACGGCACCATGAGGTGTCTGTCAGGACATGCGCACAATCAATCAAACGGACCAACTGTTCCAAACCAATGTCACGCAATTATGCGGTTCGTTGTAATATGCCAAAAATGTTGCTGAACGATTTGAACTGGATAAAAATAGAAGACGAAAATTTGTATACAAAATAAAAATAGTCCGGTTGGCAAAGATAACAGGCTGGTTGACGACCCGCTCTGCTAAAAAAAAAAACAATATGTTTTCGGCTGTTGGTAGGACCGGACATGAACGTGGAGCTAACGTCGGTTTATAACTAAAACCGGGCATTCAGTCTTTAGAAGTCACTTTATTTTATTGCTAGGACGTTAAATGTATTATTTCCAACCGTTTTTCAATAGCATTTACATTTCATACAAAGTTGCGTTGAGATTACGTTGATACAGTATAACAATGTCAGCGCAAGTGTGCATCGTAGCCAAAATAAAAGGCATGATCATTTAAACATTGCTATTACAAGATTGGTAGGAGGTGATACATTTGGGACGAAAGTATTCAAAAACAGTTTTTGGCTGTTCCCATGGTAGCAGGATTGTTTTTCAAATTAGTGATGGTACGACCTGCCTGTCATGTATGAACACAATTAGCCAAGCCAAAACAAATCTCAGAGACGAGTTAAAAGCTGTTGCTGGCGAAAAGTTACCCCAACGTTGGGGCCAATTTTCTTGGTAATGAAAATAGACATAAAAAAACCCATTGAGTTGTTGCCCACACTCAAGCTGTGTGGAATGAGCTATGTCCGTGCTTTTTAATCATAGAAATGTAGGGTGTGATACATTTGATGTGTAGGTATCAAAAGAATCAGTTTTTGGCTGTTGCCATGGAAACGGTGGCCAGAATTTGTTTTCAGATTTTACAAAAAGTAACATTGTGCCAACACTCAAGCCGAGTAAAAAGAGCTGTCTTAGATGTTGTATCCTGAATTTGTTGGAGGAGATACATTTAGCGCGAAGCTGTCAACAAACCAGTTTTTTTGGCTGTTGCTATGGCAACAGTGGGCAATTTTTTTCCTGATGAAAGTGTGATCTACCTGCTAAGATCGAGCGGATCGGCAATACCATGCTCATTTGCATATTGACCGTGAAAATACCAAAAACATTATTGCATGGGTGATATGCAAATTAGTTTTAGTAAAAATAAGTGCCTGCCTAGAAGTACCATTACTGTTGTTCACATTTTATTTCACTCGGCAAGTATATTCATGTACCCAAGTGTAAAATGTCGTACTTCTAAATATAGTTTATTTCTGCTATGTTTCGAAAAATGCTACTCTTGAAAGAATTACTCCGTTTGCTCTCAGACCTCATTTGCATATGTGGTGTGGAAATACTGATTTTGATTTCAGGGACGAATCAAAATAAACTGCAGTACATATGTAATAATGTGAATTATATCATTTTCACTGTAAACTTTTTTCCACTAAAATAAATTCTAGTGAAAATGCCATTTCCCTCAAACTCCATTGAGACTTGACGCAGCACAGTGAAAATTGGATTCACACGTAATGCTTGAAAACAAAAATAAATTAAGTGAAATTCTATGTTACTTCATGAGAGTTGGAAATGAACAAATTATATGACATCCAACCCTACCACTTTATACACAGTGTAAACGACACCCCAAAACATTCATTCATCGATGTATTCTATTTGACAGGAGAAATTGAAATAAACAAATTAACTTAACTTAATTATAATTTCAGCTTGTAGTTCAGCACTGGTTAAATAAACTACCTCGTTAGTCATTGCCTACATCAGTGACTTTAAAATCTATGTTTCAATCCCAGGCATTTCACTTGCTATTAATTGCATGGGAGTGCCAGTCTTTTCACTTGCTATTAATTGCATGGGAGTGCCAGTCTTTTATTTTCTATTGCAATGTCAATTTCTTGCGATTACTCGGAACATGAAGTTGTAACCACAGATCGTCTTGCTGCTGCAACTAAATCTTGGTATAAGCACCGGTTAGGCAGGCTTGAGCTATGTATGTGAAGCCAGCTGAGAGGTATATCCAATCCAATAGATTTCTCATTGTTTGGTTACTATTTGCTGCAAATGCAACAAAAATCAATATAAAAATATTACCAACACAGCATTCTACAAGTTACTTGTTTAAATCAAATTTGTAAAGTCGTCATATTTTGATATTTTTCAGATAAAAAGAAAGGAGAGAAGAAGTTGAAGGAAGACATATGGGAAGGAAATGTGTGATATCCTGACAGCGTCTACAGTGTTTAAATTTTAATCTTTAAATTTGTATGTCTTACACATGAGATTGAAGTAAAAAAGTTATTGAGCCTAAAATATCAACTAATATGAATAATAATGTAACAGACTGACCACAATGGTTAACATTGTTGTTCCAGGAATTTTGAATGCACCAAATATTAATACAGTATTGCTGTATTCTGTTTTAAAATAATATTTAAATTATTTGTAATGTTTTTTTTATTTTCAAATGTGACAGTTACTGAAGAAATGTAAATATTTGGAATCTATTAGTCACAAATTACGTTACGTTCATGAAAAAACAGTTTCACATGTTTTTTTATATTGGTTAGGCCATTTTACTTTCATATTTTGGTGCAAATATTTTCATGTTTGCCTTCTATTTTGATAATGAAAACATTAATTGACAATAGAATTAATTGAAAATATTATCATATTTGTCATGATAACAAGCAGATTCCATGCCGGATTACTTTGTGTGGAAGGTGACAAATATTAATGATGTCTGTGAAAAGGTTCATTTTTGTACAAAATCTTTTGAAATAAGTACTGTGGAATACTTTATTTTCGCTGGAATTAATTTTCGCTGAAAAGGCTTTTTGGGCGTTCTTTATGGAATTTATTTTCACTGATTTTTGATGAGTTGAATGTGAAATATAGGAAAAAAAGTATATTCGCTGGATTTTATTTTCACGGAATCATCCCTTCAGCGAAAATAGCGAAAATAAATTCCAAGCGAAAATAAAGTATTCTACAGTAATTATCTTTATCCTTACACTGTAAATTTAAGCTTGTTATATAGTTATATTAAAGCGAGGGAGTCGTCACCTGTGCACGCGTCAGATGGTCACAGCGTGTCATTGTTTACAAACAATCATCTACCCATGAGTCTTTGCGTTTGTAGCGTGTGTTGTTATTGTTGCTTGGGACTCAATTCCCGTGTGTGCGCAGGTGACGACCCTCTCGCTTTAACATGAAGAATCATTACACAACTGTAGAAAAAAAGTGTTTTTTTTTAATTGTGATCACATTCTGCCCAAACACAGAACATTGCTTATCTCTATAACTAAAACGGTTTATACATAAAGTTATACTTGCTCTTTTGGAATCACGGTTCTTGCATAAAAGTATTCTGAATCAAATAGATATAAATAATACATTGTTATACCATTCATAATCCATTTATGAGTAGAGTAATATAATTACCTCATTAAATGAACTACACTAAATTCAGTAAAGGCATGTATGTTATTTATAAACAGCAGTTATATGTTGTATACATGTCTTCGCAGAATGGAGGGTATTGCCTGCCAAACCAATCCAATCATCACATTTGGATTTGAAGGATATAGTCTAAGGGCTTATGGATTGGGTTTCATCATGTATCCTTTGGTCTCATTATCTCAGAGGTTTATTGACCGATTTTCTCCAAACTTCGTACATAGCACAAACCAATTTAAGATGGTCACTTGGTAGCCACTTTCGCACATTTCGTATTATACCCCAAATTCCAATTACTGGTACATACAAACTTAGTTCACAGACATTTGTTTGCTAGCACATTAATAAAAGTTGATTTGTGTTACAATCTAATCCAAGATTGTCGACTGTCAGCAATTTTGTTTGACTAAAATCATAAATTTCATTCTTTTTTCTCATCCTTCTTTCATTGTTCACCTGCTTTTCCTTTGAAATGAACTTATTTGGCAATAATATGTAAATAAAATGTGATATTTTGTGTCATGTGTCTGATTCATGTAGTAGTAATTGCAGTAAATAGGCAGGTTGAACTTTTTGGAAAGTAGCAAATACGGGTTGTAAAAGCAGTATTGAATAAGATATTTTCTACACACGAAAAAGGAAGTTAGATTGACTTAATAATCCAAGACCATGGACAAGCGGGAAAATCTGTAATACACATCTAAAAAACAGGTACTTATAATTTCACCTCTGTGCGTCTGTCAATTTATGCCTGTATCTCGGTCGTGCCATTTGTTTTTTGATTTATTTAAGATGGCCGAATGGCAGCCATTTTAGTGTTAATTAATGAAAAACTAGAATTTATTTGGAAACAAGATCTTGATTGTGTATAGAGTTTGTCTTTAAATTTGTTTGTAAAATGTATTTATCAATTCAGACTAGCCTTGAAACAACTAAAACTGATTTCCACAAGAGCCCTGCTATATATAAAAAATGGATGGATGTATGCATATAACATCAAACAAAAAATACTACTCGTAATACAAAAGTATGCAAAGCCTAAATATAATTATGAAAAATTAAGTATATTTGGACTTATAATGGCGAAAAGATAAAGTAATGTAAAACAAGACACTAAAGTTGCTTACATTCACTAATTTGGGAATAGAGGGATAGACAAGATGTACCTTGTGTTGCCAATGACAGAAGTGTCTCCAGGGACAGTAACCAAATTTTTCTGTCTCTGATGGATTGTGCCATGACATTGGGTAGTCCTTCTAAAATGCCTTGGCCCAATCTGAGTCTGGAAGTGTGAAGCCCTGGGTTTGTCACCCACATGGAGCATCGTCAATGATAGCAGGTTGTAGGGTAGTCTCCTGGGTTGCTGTATGTGTATAGTGGCAACAAGAAGGGGGTCCACCCTTTACTCGACCAGAACGGTGTTATCAACATCATTGTTCTTTTTGATAGACAACTTTCTACGTACTGAAAGCATCATCGAAAACGGTGGAAAAGCGTACACATCAAGATCATTCCAACACAGAGATGATGTCCCATTTCCAAGTTAGACTACATAGTATGCAGGTCACAAACTTGTTCAAATTGTTGTTGAGTGGTGTGGTGAACACTTCGATTGTTGGCTTTGATCAGAGAACGAAGAGCATCATGGGGATCTTCAACGATATCTGCCACTCTGTTCTGTTGAAATTTAGTCTGAGACAGTGAGTCTGCTACTGTATTGTACTCTCCTTTGATGTGCTTGCACTCTAGATTTATGTTGTACTGAGTAAACCAATTGAAGAACTTAAAACTGCTAAGTTGTTGAGAAAAGGTGATTGGTCAATAGAACCAACTGAGCCACTTTCAACTCTTCCAGTTTATATGTCTGTTCAACTGATCAACATTCCAGTGCTGCTGTGCTTGCAGATCCATCAATGCATGTGGTACTAGGGCTCTCACTGATGACATCATTCCCACCATTTACATTATCTTGCGTGATGTTGTGAATTGCTGAAATATTAGTAGTGCCCGTTCACTGATATTCAGGCAGCATTTGTCTGAGGGTCGGAAAATCAATTTTCATGTATCTAACATCATCCCTAGGTAAGTCAGACTATGTTATTTCTAACTGAGATTTCCCCTTATTGATTACAAACCCTAGTAAGTTCAAGAGTGCCAGTGAAGATGCTGACAATGCTTCTTTCACATGTCGAGAAATAATAGTCGTCTATGTACACAAAGATACACAAAGACACCCATGGCGTGGAGCTGACACACCACCGCAATGCTCATCTGTGTAAACACCCATAAAGCTGAGCAAGGGTTGATGGTAGAACTGCAATCTGGTAGGCCATTGCCTTTACTGCAAACCTCAATAGCAATTGGCTCTATGGGTGGATCGGTATGTGTATGTAACCATCTTTCAGATCAAATGCTACCATAAAGTCGTTCGGTCTGACATATCGGCTTTGAAAACTACTTACACAAAGTCAAAAATACTCATCACAGATCATCAATGACAAAATTGAGGATTAGTGCTCACAGACTACAAATAGAGACTGGGAGATATAATAACACATATATCTGACAGAAAATGTCTATGTTATGAAAATAACGCTATAGAGGACGAAGAACATTTTCTTTTAACATGTGATCTCTATGTGAGAGAAAGAAAAAAACTTTATCAGCTGTTAGCAAACGATAAAGAAAAACTAAAATATATTTTAAATAATAAAGTAAGAAAACAATAATACAAATAGCAAAATACATAGACAACTGTTTCAAAACAAGAGAGGAAAAACTGAAAACTGATATAGTCAGCTATCTCAAGATAAGGTCATGTACATGCATTAGTAAATAAATCCAAACATTCACTAACCCAAATATGAAAAACAATCCAATTTACTTTTTTTTTCTCCCCCCTACTTTTATTTGCTTGTCAGTTTTTATTTTTCTGTGTGTATTTTTATTCACACTTTAATTGTATGTTTGTTTTTATTCACATCTGTATTGCATTTTAGTCAAAATCCTAATAGGAATACGAACACAATAAAGATAATTATTATAATATCGGGTGACCATTCTCAACTTCTTTAAATCCATGCATAAGTCAACCACTTTCTTGTGTCTCTTGATTCTTTTGGTACAAGTGAGTGTAAAAACTAGGATTAGTTGCTGGACAAAGAGTGACTACCCCCTCCATTGGTCTAGACATAACCACAGCCTGATGCCACTGGGGTGTGCGAGAGTGGTGGTGGGAACAGATGTGTGTCCAAGCATGGCAGTGGCTGCTGACTTGCTGACTTTAAAGTTTCCTACCAGGTTTACACAAACCTTTGTGTTTCAATTTTGTTATTGCAGAGGTATGTCTTTCCCTGTGTTACGATTGATTGTATGGGGACCATGTCAATGAACCTCACTGGTGCTGAACATGATTGGTTTGGCGACTAGACATTAGTACAGGAACCAAACAGATCAAGAAAATTGCAGTACATGATTGCCATTGGGGCTCCCATACAGACCATAATATGTTTGTTTTTTTCTGTATTTTAGCCATGTCAAACTGTACACATACACATACCAGATATGTGAAAATTGGAATGATGCACATCTGTACAGGGTTTGAGCTGGAATGAACTACTAACACATCCTCTATACAATACATCAGGGCTGCTTCTTATGGTACTAGTCAAAACCTTCTTGTTCATAGCAGGATATGACTGGTTGAGCTGCCTCTCCCTTTAAGCACACACTCCCTTGGACGGTAACATTTAGGTTGAGCCTGGGCAGCTGGGCATTTCTGAGTGCATGCTCTGCTAAAATGGAAAGTTCTTCCACAACTGGTGCTATTTATTGGCAAGTATAGTTGGGGTGCAAAAGTCTGGGGCCTGGGCATGGGGAATGGTGTGTGACTTTGAGCAGCAACGAAGAGTGGTGACTGAAGTTTGATGTACCATAATCGACTGATCCACAACACTTGATGTGAAGTTTCAATGAAACTTGGTATATAGATGCTCTGGGACAATGCACAGACTAGATTAGTTTTGGGTTGAAAATATGCCCATTATTTATAATAATTAACTAATTTTCAGCTTCCCAGTGATATCTCAATTATTCATCATCACTTTTCAATGAAACTTAGTTACACATATGTTCTCGGTCAATTTAAAGACTTGATTAGTTTGGGGTAAAAATCCATGCATAATAAATTACCTAATTTGCATGATAATCATCCAATTTTCTACTTTTCTTCTGAGTACAAGAACTAATCACATTTCAATGAAACTTGGTAGATATATGCTTAGTTTTGGGCTAAAATTTGTATATATTTTGCATCTAATTTGCATAATGATTCGTCAATGTTCAGCTTTTCTATCGATATCTCAAGAACTAGATACGACATATCATTGAAACTTGGTACTTAGATGCTTGTGCAAAATATGCAGAAGTGATTAGTTTTGGGTTGAAATTCGTGCATAATAATTTACTAATTTGCATAATATTTAGCAGATTTTCAACTTTCCATTGATTTCTGAAGAACCAAATCATTAAATTTCAGTATAAATTGGTACATGGTGTATGGACTTGGATAGTGTCTCAATATTAAAATGTTATGTGATGTATAAATGGCGAATTCAAAGCCGGGTTGCGGCAAAACAGGATTATGTTATGGTAACCCGGCTTTCACCAACTATACACTCACATTTTATTTTATTGGAAAAACACCAAAAATTAACGAGAGACTATATGAAAGACTAAGTAGTAGGTGTCTAGGACAATTCGAAGAAAGGGTCTAGAAGCAATAATGTGTGCACTGAAAACTCATTTCGAAGACTGCTATGGCAGCAACAATGGGAAGTATTTGTGTTTAATTGTTTGTTTGTTTGTTGCAAAGCAAAAGGCAATGGTAACGATGAAATACATTCAAACTCTGCATTTCATGGTAAAATAAACAACACTAGCTAACTGGTTTAAATTGTTAACATTTCTTGAACTCATGAGTGAGATAAAGTGGGCAAAAATTCTTCTATAATACGGTGATAGCGAGGGCAAATGGCCATAACATGATATTCGTTCCCAATGTAAAATTGATTGTGATTGCGGTATACACAAAATCTAATATCAAGGGGACATTATTTTCTAGTCTTCCTTTTCAATACGCAAATTGTGAGAAGAATAACGTTACATTGGTATATTTTAAAACATGAATGTAAGACAAATATTTGTCTTGCTCAAGCGACGACTTAAAATTGTCATAGGAACGGAATTTGAGAGAAGAAACAGCGTCGTCGTGCCTGACTTGTTGCGCACAATATTTAATTCTCTGTGTAAACTGTGAAAGAAACATACTTTTTACCCCACAACTTGGTTCAGTCATACATGGAATAGATTTCATGATGATCTTTTAGCATCCATTTGTAGAATAGAGGGTTGTGTTCAGGGAACTTTGACTCGCTTGACAGATAACACAGAGATACCAGGTTCGACTATAACTATAGGGTCTATAGTTCTATCCAAAGAAATACACATTCATTACAGATAGTCCAGCTTTGTTCATACAAACCGGACCAACGTGTGTCAAGCTTTGTTCATCCAAACCGGACCAACGTGTGTCCAGCTTTGTTCATCCAAACCAGACCAACGTGTGTCCAGCTTTGTTCATACAAACCGGACCAACGTGTGTCCAGGTTTGTTCATCCAAACCGGACCAACGTGTGTCAAGCTTTGTTCATCCAAACCGGACCAACGTGTGTCCAGCTTTGTTCATCCAAACCGGACCAACGTGTGTCCAGCTTTGTTCATACAAACCGGACCAACGTGTGTCCAGCTTTGTTCATCCAAACCGGACCAACGTGTGTCCAGCTTTGTTCATACAAACCGGACCAACGTGTGTCCAGCTTTGTTCATCCAAACCGGACCAACGTGTGTCCAGCTTTGTTCATCCAAACCGGACCAACGTGTGTCCAGCTTTGTTCATCCAAACCGGACCAACGTGTGTCCAGCTTTGTTCATCCAAACCGGACCAACGTGTGTCCAGCTTTGTTCATCCAAACCGGACCAACGCGTGTCCAGCTTTGTTCATCCAAACCGGACCAACGTGTGTCCAGCTTTGTTCATCCAAACCGGACCAACGCGTGTCCAGCTTTGTTCATCCAAACCGGACCAACGTGTGTCCAGCTTTGTTCATCCAAACCGGACCAACGTGTGTCCAGCTTTGTTCATCCAAACCGGACCAACGTGTGTCCAGCTTTGTTCATCCAAACCGGACCAACGTGTGTCCAGCTTTGTTCATCCAAACCGGATCAACGTGTGTCCAGCTTTGTTCATACAAACCGGACCAACGTGTGTCCAGCTTTGTTCATCCAAACCGGACCACCGTGTGTCCAGCTTTGTTCATCCAAACCGGACCAACGTGTGTCCAGCTTTGTTCATCCAAACCGGACCAACGTGTGTCCAGCTTTGTTCATCCAAACCGGACCAACGTGTGTCCAGCTTTGTTCATCCAAACCGGACCAACGTGTGTCCAGCTTTGTTCATACAAACCGGACCAACGTGTGTCCAGCTTTGTTCATCCAAACCGGACCAACGTGTGTCCAGCTTTGTTCATACAAACCGGACCAACGTGTGTCCAGCTTTGTTCATACAAACGGGACCAACGTGTGTCCAGCTTTGTTCATCCAAACGGGACCAACGTGTGTCCAGCTATTATTACAAGGCAAATATCGCCTTTTCAATTTCCAATAATTTCTACATAATTGCATAAATTATTTTTAGCAAATTTATAAGTGGTCAAGTCACTATTGATATTCGATCGTCTGAATTTGTTTAGGACTTTATATTTTTCTAGTTTAGCTGTGCTGTGCTGTATTCCTTATCCCACCACGCTGGTTGGGATTAGTTACGAACAGGAGATCTATTAGTTGACTACATTTCCGATGCAGTGTCTACTTCACCCAGTACATGTAAGGCTTGGTCGTGATTATTCAGAGGCTTGTGCAAACTGTTGTTGCGTGAACTCGTAATTCATATGAGTATTTGTAGCTCCCTGATACGACTAACGAATAATTCTAGACCCGAGGTTTCCTATTTGAAACGGCATCTGGGTTTTCATTACACTTTCAGGTTTATTTTGAGATGGGTTAGAATAAGTTAATTTAAATTTAAGACAAATTGGAAGATGGTCAGATGCATCCAAAGTAAACAACAATATGAAATAACTGTGAAGATAAAATGCCATAGTCAACTACACTGACGCTGTTTCATTCTCATATTCTTCAATCCCTTCTTCATCCTCGTCGATTCTCTTTGCGCTTGAGATACTAGTAGTATCATTTCTTGAATTTCACGCAGAGTGTTCATACGGTTCTCAATGGCAGTAAATCGTGTTTTCAAATCACTGGGGTCTTGTGCTATGTCGGCTAAAGAGCTCAGTATCGCGTCGATATCTTTTCTTGTGATCGGCAAATAAGCGATACGATTAAATAGGAAACTAATCATTTTCTGCATGATAAAAACGACAAATATACATAAGTATAGCCTGGTGATTGCTATGCCAACGTGATAATTGAGGTCAAACACATCACAGTCATATAGCAGATCGCATAGATGGACTGCGAACCCATGTTCCGCTTATATTTGGACACACACCGCAGATGACCTTTGTTACTATGAAATGTTATTTCATAGTTTAATTTATTGAAAACACATAAAATTCCCCAAAGAGGAATTAAAATGGTTACATAGAAAAATCAGCGACTTTTATCAATAAGGTTTACTTGCATCTTTGATAAAACCCTAGACTTGCATACAGTCTCCTGTTTATTACTCGGTGTATTTTTTAATAAACAAAACACGCCTGAAAATATGGTAGTGTATAAATAGCGAAAGCCGGGTCATCGCGAAATACACAACTTGCTTTCGCCATTTACACACTCCCGTGATATTTTATTTTATTAACAAATACTAAAAATAAATAAGAGACTGTATGTTCAGAACACTCAATCATGGTAATAGGTGTTCTCCCGGGGTAAAATAGTACGCCGCCCGACAGTAATTTGCATAACAATGTGTGACTAATTTCATGTATTTTTATGGCGGTATTGCACTTGCAGCGAAAGAATCAACGAGAACAAAATCACTTGTTTATTTTCCTCCGTATAGATCTAAATTTGTGTCTCTTGTCATTGTTTCCATGTGAATATAATCATAGTCTTTAGAAAACAGAGACATGCAACTTCTACAGAGACAAAAGAAAACCCAACTTCCTGCGTGCAATGTGGGTTATAATCTCCTGTATAGATAGTCCTATTACTAGTAATACATATACCCGTAATTTATTTATTGTAATTTAATTCAAGATCCTATAAAGTTCCGATATCAATAAAGTTCATTATTATTATTATTATACTTAGTAGATTTATACACCTGAAACTGTTTTAGTTTCTATCTTTTTACGCTTTTTTATATGTTTGATAAGTAATGCTGTGCCAATATTCACATTTGTCAGTGTATAACGGGTGGATTATGCTATATCTGTTCAAAATATGATGGAAAATTCACTTGTAATCATTTTGACAGGTTATTGTTTAAATTTGGGCAGTTTTGTTTCATTGTAAAGAAAATTGACCTTTTTTGTTTCCATTTCATGTTTTAATAGTTGTATTTTTAGTTTCACTGACTCGTATCAATAGAATGGACTTGGCTATTCAGTTTTGATCAAATGTATTTTTTCTGATTATATTCTCACCACAAAATTGGCTCGTTTTGTGTAGATTTATTGTCAGTTCTAAGGTGTTAATTGGATAGATGATCAGAACTAAGGTTACATGAAAAGAATACCCACAGTTGTATGTCCCTGTAAATATATACAGCCAACATATCTCATTTAGTTGCAGTCGCTCGCCGTTGCGTTTCAAACAAATTTCGATGGGACAGCAAACGCTGGATGAACTATATCCAAGCCGTAGCCCAGAACAGCCTAAACGTGATGATAAGATGTTTGACTAAAATGTATTAAATACTAAAAGTATCTATCCACGCTTCATTTACAGACTTTTTGTACAAAAATTTTAAAAACGGCCGCAAAGTTGTGCAAAAATGTTGACACGCAACAGTGTGTAACGTAATATCACGGTTACTAGTAACCGTAGTAATATGTAGGATCCATGCAAATACAAACAACAAATCGTAAACCTATTGTTTTACGGTATTCTCTTTTTGGAGGATGTGGTGGCCCTGAAAAGGGCCGTTTGGTTAGGTTTGTTTGCAAACAAGCAAGCCATTGTTCGCTCACTTCTTTTTGGGAGCAGCTTTCTTTGCTGGCTTCTTTGCCTTCTTTGCTGGCGCTTTCTTGGCAGGCTTCTTTGCTGCCTTCGGCTTCTTTGCTGGCGACTTCTTAGCTTTCTTTGGGGTCTTGGCCTTTGGTTTCTTTGCCTTTGGCTTCTTCGTCGCTGCCTTTGGTTTCTTGGCTTTTGGTTTCTTTGCCTTGGGTTTCTTTGGTGTCTTTGGCTTCTTTGCCTTCTTCTCAGCCGTAACTTTAGCTTTCAACTTGAAGCTACCAGACGCACCAGTACCCTTGGTTTGCACAAATTTCCCATCGGTAACACCAGACTTCAGAGCACGTCGAATAAATGGAGTGATCTTGTCAAGGTCGACTTTGTAGTTAGCACCGACGTATTTCTTGATGGACTGAAGAGAAGACCCTTTGCGATCTTTCAAGTTGGTGATAGCAGCAACAACCATATCGATGGTTTTAGGGTGGGTAGCCGGTGTCTTTGGCTTCTTTGGCTTGGTAGCCTTCTTCTGTGGAGCAGGTGCTGCGTCAGACATCGTGGTAGGTTAGTTGTTCACTGTACAGTCAGGAAGTAATCTGAATTTCCCGCTAAATGACCGACCTATATTTTCCAATGGCGAACGTCGGAGAAGACATGTCCTACTCATTGCTAAAACAAAATGGCTGGCGTCCACTCTGTTGTTTAGTTTGTGTTTCAGAGAGAAATTAAAACAGTTCGCTTATTCGCATCTGGTTTGGTGAAGATTCAAAAATATGTTAATCGATTTATATAGACTTGGGAAGTTCTAATGAACCACAAAACAGGCCGATGATACTTATATATGTTATAGAAATCCATGTTCAAAGTTCACAGTGTTTACAAAAAAATTGAGTTAAAATTGTTTCTCAGATAAATTTTCTATGAAAAATAAATTGACACAAGTAAAACAAGGCTATAATTTGTATTTTAGAATGTCTGCTAATCGAAATAAAGGACATTACGTCGTGATATTGACAATTTGGGTGAGTTTTTGCAGTTTTAAAAACTGATTGCAAGCACAATCTGGACCATTTCTGTCCTACTCGAAGAGGGCGTACATGGTGGTCAACAAATTATTGAATCGTGTTTATAAATATAATTTCTAGCAATTTCTGTTAAATTTATAACAACAATTATTTCATGATGAGGGAAATCGTTACATTTTACAATGGTTGCGTTTTAGTATAGTTTTCGCTGGGAATATGGCGGCGGTGCCGCAACAAAACAATACGTGTCATTCGATTGTGAAAAGATTGGCCACGCAATTTAAAACATGTATCTATATCAGCTTCAAACTTCAACGACCGAGGGAATTACATATATTTTTTATTTTTAAATTTATACCATATTTCGCTTTAATAGAAATATAATAACTACATTCCAACATTAAGAAAAAGTCATTTGAGACAGAACACAGATTGTTAAAATATCGACATTGTTTTTGATCATCGTTCAATCACCAACATTTCGGAATAAGGGATGGCGTATTATGGTGCATGACACTATAGGTATGGACGTCAGTTTTTTCACAATCTAGAGCAAAATGAAGAGTTAACAATTCTGAATTATTCGTTTAATTACTTGTTACTCTTTGGGTCTGTGTGGAAACACAGTAAACATATCTGCCTTTTACGCTGGTAGTTACATCACCACTATACATACTACTGAACGAGTAAGTCTTCTGTCAGAAAATACAGGGATATATTTGCTCTATGTTATATGTATTTCCTTGTTTTTTTTGTAAAATTTATACTTTCAGTTGTTCAACAGTATTAATGGAATCACCTGTGGACAATATCAAATCATGTGATATTGTTTTCCCAACCACATTTCATCATTGTTTATATAATTAATTACAGTGAAGGGCATTAGACTGTGTCGTTATACACGTTTTATAAATATACATTTTTATAATCAAAATGGATGTTAGAATTTAAATTGACCAATCCGGAAATTGTATTATTGCATTAACGTTAGTTCTAGGTAATTATAATCAGATACCGTAGTTCAACATTATATAACTATGGACGTAGACAACGAATATTTAGCTCTTGAGCAAATTACTATTTGAAACATACATTATTCATAAGTCTGAAGTAGATCGTTTCATGGTTATGTTTAGTTATATGTGTGACAACAAGTTTTAACGTAATCTGACTCAAAGATGTCCATAGTTGTGTCAGAATTACAGTTGCATAATTGTTTTTATAAGTGTAATGAGCAGGGTGGCATAATTAGTAGAATGTCGTGTGTACACTAAAAAATATAAATACACTGAGTCACTAATATGGATGTCTAGAACTTAATGGCCACCACGTATGCTATTTATTACTGCAGAGGTCACGTGATTTGTACAGCTTAATTGTGTATAAAAAGTTTACACGAACACGTAAAACAGTGAAAACGTGTGGATCATGCAGTTGATGTGAAGTGGCTTGACAAGAAAGTACCTTGGATCTGGTTTAATTCCTCGGTTCGCGGTCACTAGTTGTGATTAACAAGAACACAACCATCTCGCGTTCAACACATTTCCCGTCCAAGTGGTCTAAAAGCACTACTTCTCAAACTTTAATGAGACATCATGTATTTTTTACTATTTAGAACTGGCATCCTACTGTATATGTTACAGATTTATCATAATCTACGAATAAGTTCCCCGCGTTATATTTACATTGCGACGGAGTAGCCAATCAGCGACATCGTCACAGCAAGTGATTTCGCGCAGTACGAGACAAGCCATTGGGTTATTGACCACAACTCCCCCATTTCTAACTCTAAAGCAGCTGATTCGAAAGTTTCTGTATTGTTGTTGAAAAGGCAGATCTACCTGCATACACAGGTTTATTTTGGCACATTTGTGTTTTGCATTATTTTATCGAAGGGGTGGTTTAGTTGTGCACACAAAAGTCTTTCAGTGGGCAATTCTCCAATGGCAACTAAGGACAATGATATCGTGTACCAGTAACCATGGTAACAATGACCCTGCGCATGAAATGTTTTTATTACTAGTATTAGAAACACATACTTTTCACAAACAGAACCTTCTATTAACTTGAACGTGCAAGTTTTGGACATGTAAACCAGAATCTCTGAGTTACAAAAGTGTTTCCAAGCAACGGACTAGCATTCAAACTACGGACATGATTGCCAGTGCGGACTCCCACATACGCCATTCAGGCAGCATTTCTTAACTACTGCTAACAGGTCTGGAAACTGCTGGGTCCACACAACAACCTGTGAGACGTATAATTTGAACACACTTTGAAATAAATATCACGTGACCATGACATTATATGCTATTTATAAAACCAATTCGCGTTAAAAACATTGGGAAAGTTCACTTAGGGGTTGACCCTTTGAAATTGCGGGGGGTGGGTGGATAAAAGATTTGTTTTAAAAAGTCAAGAGAAATAAAAATGTACAAATAATACACCGCAAAAACAAAATTGCACTGGTCACACTTTCCCAGCCATCTCCACGGGCGTCATGTGAACACGTCCGTTTTTTTTTCGTAGTATATGAAGTCAAACAAAAACGTACTAGATGTGAGTAATTAATTGTTGGTCATTCCTGAGGCCATTAATGTATTCTGGGTGCACGACTGCGATATAAATAGTGACTGTGCTTGCGGCAGGCTTAAAGCTATATGACACGAAGCAATCTCGCCAACCAACCGTGTTTCTGAAGGAGTGAACAGAGATCACATGTAACAAATTAATACTGTAAACACCTCTTTACCGTAATATACATGTACTAGTACACTTCGCAACGACAGTCAGGGGCTCAAATCAACAACAAAGTTTTCCATCCTATAATATGGTAACAAGTGGACACAAATAACAATCATTCATTCATTTAACACACTATTGTTTTACGGTATACTCTTTTTGGAGGATGTGGTGGCCCTGAAAAGGGCCGTTTGGTTAGGTTTGTTTGCAAGCAAGCCATTGTTCGCTCACTTCTTTTTGGGAGCAGCTTTTTTTGCTGGCTTCTTTGCCTTCTTTGCTGGCGCTTTCTTGGCGGGCTTCTTTGCTGCCTTTGGTTTCTTTGCTGGCGACTTCTTAGCTTTCTTAGGGGTCTTACCCTTTGGTTTCTTTGCCTTTGGCTTTTTCGTCGCTGCCTTTGGTTTCTTTGCTTTGGGTTTCTTCGGTGTCTTTGGCTTCTTTGCTTTCTTCTCAGCCTTAACTTTAGCTTTCAGCTTGAAGCTACCAGACGCACCAGTACCCTTGATTTGCACAAATTTTCCATCGGTAACACCAGACTTCAGAGCACGGCGAATAAATGGAGTGATCTTGTCAAGGTCGACTTTGTAGTTAGCGCCGACGTATTTCTTGATGGCCTGAAGAGAAGACCCTTTGCGATCTTTCAAGTTGGTGATAGCAGCAACAACCATATCAATGGTTTTAGGATGGGCAGCCGGTGCTCTTGGCTTCTTTGGCTTGGTAGCCTTCTTCTGTGGAGCGGGTGCTGCGTCAGACATCGTGGTGAATTAGTTCTCTTCGCTGTGTAGAGAATTGAGAAGTGATCTAAATTTCCCTGCTGAACGGCCGACCTTTATTCTCTTGTGACGAACGTCGGAGAAAACATAGTTCATTCCTTGCTACAACAACATGGCTGGCGTCCATTCTGTTGTTTAGTTTGTGTTTCAGAGATAAATTAAAACAGTTCGCTTATTCGCATCTGGTTTGGTGAAGACCCGAAAATATGTTAATCGATTTATACAGACTTGGGAAGTTCCAATAAACCATAAAGCAAGCCAATAATACTTATATAAGTTATAGAAATCGTTGTTCAAAGTTCACAGTGTTTACAAAAAAAATTGAGTTAAATTGTTTCTCAGATAAATGTTCTATGAAAAAAAAATTTACACAAGTAAAACCAGGCTATAATTTGTATTTTAGAATGTCTGCTAATCGCAATGAAGGACATTACTTTGTGATATTGACAATTTGAGTGGGTTTTTGCAGTTTTAAAAACTGATTGCAAGCACAATCTGGACCATTTCTACCCTAGTCGAAGAGGGCGTACATGGTGGTCAACAAATTATTGAATCGTGTTTATAAATATAATTTCTAGCAATTTGTGTAAAATTTTAACAAACCAACAAACATGTTATGATGTTTGAAATCGTTACATTATAATGGTTTTGTTTAGTATTATACTTTCCTTTCACCACCATACTCTTAGCATCAAAAAACTAAACAATACAAAACATTGAATTGTGGAACTCGGAATCTGATCATGAAATTAATGAGTGATATACGCGCTATAAATGTCTACTAAGATACATATTTTCTTATTTTAATTAAGCATATCCCGTTTTAATCGAAATATAATAACTACATCCCAATTTTTAAATAAAAAGACACACCCAAACTCGTGTACCAGTACCCTGTATTTGAGACAAAACAAAGATGGCGGTGTCGATGTTGTTTTAATCATACCTTAATCACCAAAATCAACGTAAAATGTCATATGTATATCGATGCAGAATTATCTTTACTCTGATATACGTGCAATAATGCAGATGAAAAAAATGGTTCGTGAATTGTTATTGACATCATGAAATAAAAAAAATAAAATGATATTCAGAATTCAAGAATCCAGGTGACTAATCACGTGACATGGATGCTTCTTCCATACTGTAAAATGTTCGATTAATCTTGGGGTTTTATTTTCATTCATTTCACTGACAGCTAGATGTTCTAAATCAAAGTCCAGTCAATAACTTGAACTTAGATTTTATGTTGTTTAATAGTAAAACATTAAATTGGAAAAGCTGGTGGAAATTCCTGTTTAATCAAATCCACTAAAATCAATGTACAGTGGCCGCTCGCTAAGTCACGGGTGTAGGGATCCAAGCAGCTAATAAAACCGTGATTTATGCACAGGGAGCCCAGGAACTATGATCAACTGTACACACTCCCTATGAGCGGGGGGGGGGGGTATCGGCTGGTATCTAGTGTAAGAAATAGTCTAGTTGATCATAGTTCCTGGGCTCCCTGTGGGTATACCCACATATACATGTATATTGATTGTTTTTAGCCTGTGATCGTTTGTTCACATCAGCCACACACGCACACACACACGGTTATGGGGTTTACTTGTAATATTCAGATGATCAGTCCCATCAATAATACTGTAGTATGTTCGGAATTACCATGCTTGTCGCTGGTGGCGTTCTTCGCCAGCAGGGTTTATTTATTGGTTTTTATCGGAAATGGTCTTTATTATGCGAAGTGACCATCTTTTTATAGCTCCATGAAGTGTCAAATTGTTACAACTTGATAACTACTGCAAAGCCTGATCTTAGATACATCGGTTACGGTGTGTTTTTGTTTTCATCCAGTTTAGCAACATGTAGGTCATGTTCGTTTTAGGTATACCGTGACTCAATAGCCCCATAAAGTGGCAGACATAACTAGGTATTTACGAAAGACCGAGTTCAAAGAGACTTTAATTACAAAAAATACTAGTTAAAAAACACAAAGAAAAAGTAGAGCATTAAATAAATTAATGGTGATTGGTCGATACGCATGCAAGTCGACCAATCAAGCGTCTTTTCTCATATGTCATTAACACATTGTGTGCATGACCTTGAGACAAGGAGAAAGTTGTAATACCGCGATGTTTTATCACCGAGGTCACCCGAATTTGTTTTATTTGCACGATTGTATTCAAGTTCAGATGGTATTTCAGAATATCCATAATATTACTAAGGCATCGACGTGTTAGTATCATAATTTCTCATAGTTTTGGTTTTAAAATACGGCCGATTTTAAAGAGTGCACATAACCAAAATATGACGTGTCGTTTCCTGACTTGTTTATTTTCAGTCATAGACAAGACTATATATTACTAGTCTGAGTTCCAATGTACTCATCCCGTGTATAATGTCCGAGTTTTATAACAATCTTATTTTGCTTTACACGCAACTGATTCCATGCGACACAGTTTACTCCGCGTAAATGACGATTAAACAATGATTAAAACAACATTTTTATCAACCTATGTTTTTCTCTTAGATACAAGGTACATTCAATTTCAGACCACAGTCTCTATCCCAGAGGGACTGTGCTCAGACTAATAATATGCCGTTTTTCGGGCGGTCACAATTTCCAGACACTGATCTGAATTTGTAAAACCAAGCGACCAATAAAATTAGAAACGCCATACCTGTACACCTCTTCCTAAAGTTTTGTTTTTCGCCGACGTCGCTGATATTTGTCCGTTCGTTCTTATTTTGCAAAAGTAAATTTCGATCGACTTTTTTAATTTAATGACAACATGGTTGTGATACTAGTATATGACATGCTTTTCCAATGTTTTTTTTTTTTGGGGGGGGGGTGACATTGTTTTTTAAAATTTGATTATAACGGCGTTGAAATAATTCAGTTGACAAGCACATCGTCTCCATATGCCCAGAATTTAGGCAGACCTCTCGACTTGGAGTTCAACATGATGTTCAACACAAGCAGGTTAAACTACAAATTATATACGATATAATGGTAGCTTCTTTCATCTTTTTACAGTAAAAAATAGATTTTTACACTTTTTTTTTCATATTTATAAGTTTTTATTGGTCATCATTCATAATACACCAGTAAGCAGAATACACTGCGTACATATACAGACTAATATACAAGTGCATTCAAGACATAACAATTTGGTGGATTTAATCCACTTATTACAGTGTGTTTCAATTTTGTCTTTGTTCAAAGCAATGTTGTATTCAAGATGATAGTTATACTTGACTTGGTTCAGAAAAGTTGGAAAATGGAGTTTTAGGTTTCTCATTTTCATAAGCCAGAAGCAGTAAGTGGTTGTGCAACCTAGACAAAGTCACTTCCCAAAATAAAATTTCAAAAGAGTTGGCACATTAATAATGCATCTCTGAAACACTGGAGGAAGATTTTTACACTTTACAGATAAAGCAAATTCCTAATTACATTTTTAAAATATATTTTATTATTATACATCTGTCACCGTAACGCCATAAGTTACAGCGTGCCGTAATTTTGCGGTATTTTACGGGGTATTTTCATACTACCATATTAGGAAATGCGAATTCCAAATATGGAATAATTACGCGCGTAAGCGTCCTATAATAATAAAAACAAACATGACTGCCACCAGGATTTGACCGGACTCCATACAAAGAAGTTCGCTGATTCTGTTCTAAACTTTTTGGATTTCGGCATTCCCATGATGTATCCCTTGGTAGGAAAAGATGTATAATAATAAGGTCATTACGAAGATACCTCAAAGTATGCACTCAGACAGTACGATGTCGCATCGACCTCCGCTGCGCGTCGGTCGATACTGCATACTGCCGCTGTACTGTCTTCGTGCATACTTTGAGGTATCTTCGTAATAACCTTATATTATTTGTGTTTAAGAATCAAAATTGGAAATTGCGTACGAATTACGAAATTTAATGTGGAAAATGTATTATACCCTTACAAAAAATAAGCTCTTCTTACAAATTACGGACAAATAAAATAGCTGATTACATTTTACACGTTGTCCATGTCAACAAATTTAAGTTTTTTATTTATTTAAATTACATTATTACGAAAATAAAAACAATTGATTACAGCTTACGAAAATTCCCCTTGCCGACCCTCACAAATGTTAGTGAATCAAACTACAAGAACACGTTGTCCGAAATCTGGGACATCTACACAGAAACTAAACCTCGTATTGTTTTGTAAATTGTTACGCCACTTCTATACTCCCAGCAAAAGAAAAAAAATAGAACAGAAATATTGCGAGGCAATAATTCCACACATAAATAATTTTTGTCAACGTTTCATACACATTTCTGGAAATTGTTAAAAGCGTTTCGAGCGATGTATTGACTACCACATACGCCCTCTTCGACTAGTTGAAATGGACTAGAGTGTGTTTGCAATCTGTTTTTCGAACTGCAAAAACTTAGATAAATTTCAATTATCAAAGACTAATGTCCTTCATTTCGATTAGCAGACATTCTAAAATACAATTTATAGCCTTTTTTTGCTTGTGTCAATTTCTTTTTCACAGAAAATTTATCTGAGAAACAATTTTAAGAAAACATTTTTGTATACACCGCGAACTTTGAACATCGATTTCTCTAACATATATAGTTACGAATTGCCTGCTTTATGGTTTATCAAAAAGTCCCAAGTCTGTACAAATCGAATAACACAAGTTACGGCCTTCATCAAGTCAGATAATGACAAGCGCACTGTTTCAATTTTATTCTGAAACACAAACTAAATAACAGAACGGGCACGCGCCATGTTTTTGCAGCAATGAATGGGCCATGTCTTCTCCGACGTTCGCAATCAGAGAATAAAGGCCACGTCATTCAGCGGGAAACTCAGATTACTTTTTGACTCTGTACAGTGAACAACAAATCTACTACGATGTCTAGCGCAGCACCTGCTCCACAGAAGAAGGCTACGAAGCCAAAGAAGCCAAAGGCACCGGCTACCCATCCTAAAACCATTGATATGGTTGTTGCTGCTATCACCAACTTGAAAGATCGCAAAGGGTCGTCTCTTCAGGCAATCAAGAAATACGTCGGTGCTAACTACAAAGTCGACCTTGACAAGATCACTCCATTTATTCGTCGTGCTCTGAAGTCTGGTGTTGCCGATGGAAAATTTGTGCAAACCAAGGGTACTGGTGCGTCTGGTAGCTTCAAGCTGAAAGCTAAAGTTAAGGCTGAGAAGAAAGCAAAGAAGCCAAAGACACCGAAGAAACCCAAAGCAAAGAAACCAAAGGCAGCGACGAAGAAGCCAAAGGCAAAGAAACCAAAGGCCAAGACCCCTAAGAAAGCTAAGAAGTCGCCAGCAAAGAAACCAAAGGCAGCAAAGAAGCCCGCCAAGAAAGCGCCAGCAAAGAAGGCAAAGAAGCCAGCAAAAAAAGCTGCTCCCAAAAAGAAGTGAGCGAACAATGGCTTGCTTGCAAACAAACCTAACCAAACGGCCCTTTTCAGGGCCACCAAATCCTCCAAAAAGAGAATACCGTGAAACAATAGTGTGCTTGAATGAACGAGTGATTATTCTCACTGGTTCCCTCTAATTATGCAGCTCATCTCGAAACACACGGTTGGCCGGCCAAACCATTAGAAACTCGGGATGGCAGAAAGGCTGTGCAAAATATTTTATTCTTTCACATGTTTTTCCGTGATGAATCTGTTGTATTTTGCCCAAATGATTTCTGCTACCCCTCTAAGTCTCTAATGGCCTTTACATACATTTTATTATCAGAACTTGTTATCTATAACCCTCGCTATGTTCGAGTAATTTACCATTAGCTTAGGTGGTCGGAATACGTTTGGCTTTTTAGGACAAGACGCTTTAACACCCTCTTTTGCCCACATCGCTTCGCAATTATCACAAAGTTTGTAAAATGTTCACGCATGTTGTCATGTCGGCCAAAATGACAGACCTTTATGGTCGAGATCTCCAGTGTCGTTTTTCTGAAGTTAGTTTTTGGTATCTGAACGATGCGGCCCAGTAAATAAAGATGATCCGGCCCTGGTTTGGATGTTCTGCCCCAAATCAGGTTGATCGATCCTGCCCGGGTATAAATTATATTCCATATGTGTTCATATCTAATGTTACTAATGTAATATATCAAATGAACGTATGACTATCTTGTTCACAACTTATTTTTCACGATTTAACACCGTGTTTGACACAGTGCAACAGGTATTTGTTCATTTACTTGCCACCGCCTGTACACGTGAGCCTGTGCGACCGCAGACATAGAATACACATCTAATACAGTCTGTTTCAGCCAGGGTTCGAATGCACATTTGTGGTTTGTCGCGTAATGAATGTTACTAGTAATGTGCACAACGAATGTATGACTATCTTACTCACAACTTATTTTTCGTCTTTTGTAGGACTTTTCAGAGTTCGTGGAAAGAATGTTGGCTGCATTTTAGCACAATGCAAATGTTTATTAGAACCAAACTTGCATATGTGCGAGTTGGTACGAGGTTTAGGTGTGTGTGAACAGTTCCAACAAGTTCATATGTATGCATATTACTGATATAACATGTATGACATTTTACATGACCCAGAAACAAATGAAGAAGTACACAAAATACATAAATATACGGTCAGCTGAACCATGTCATTGTCTAACCACGGGTCAGCGTCATTTTGTACATTATACAGTCTGTGACTAACTTATTTACGCCTTTTGTAAGAATTGCTGAAGTGAACTCGACTTGCATACAGTCTCTTGTTTATATGTTGATGTTTTTTCATTAAAATATCATGGGAGTATTTAAATGGTCACCGCAAAATAAACACGTTTTGCAACAAACGTTGCGTGTTGGCAGGGCCAGGGTGCCATGAATAACTTGCAAGGAAAAGAGCGTGTCTATTTCGATCAACATGTTGCAACTTGTTGGTAACGAATCTGCAACTTGTACCACACACACAGGTCAACAAATATTGTCAAGAAACTTTATCCGTGTATCATGGCCTATTGGAGAAACAACACATACAATCTTCAGAGAGAGGCTCAGTGCCTCAAGATGGTGAAATATTTGACATTTAGCACAGGACTCCTGGCAAAGTGGTCATCTTGTACCTAGTTCGTTTGACAAAACAGGATTTCGATAGAAAGCGCCCTCTAGAGATACGGACGCAACGTTTACCACTTGCGTATATTCTCTGCTCTCAGTGTCCACATTTCGGCGATAGCGATTATTCTGATTAAACTAAGATCCTAGTTTGGGCTTTTTCTTTCTTAAATGTATATAAAAAAAATAGATGGTAATAGATAATTCATAATTCATTGTCCGAAATGTCTGGTTATATTGAATAATTACCAATGAATACGATTACAATTTCTGTATCTTATATTTTGATCGTAATGAGCGTACAAATGCACCTGATTTACACGGTTCTGTTGGGTTTCCTGTACGGCAGTGGCGGATCCAGAGGGGGGCCATGCCCCCCCCCCCCAAACGCAGACGATTTATATCATCTAGATTACGCATAGCTTCTCTGCGATTTATGCTCCGTATATCTTAAGCGAAGCTTGGACCCCCCCGATACATTTTGCTGAATCCGCCACTGCTGTGCGGTAGCCGCGGCGAGTCGTACTGCCACCTGAATCATCCAGGCACTTTTCCTGGGTTATGTTGCATTCGCCACCGTGACGGTTCTTTTTTTAGTAACCGTGCATCCGTGTAAGAGGCCGTTGTATGACGGATTTTGGACGTGTATTAGCACGGATGTCACATGAAGTATGAAGAAAAAATATCAATGGAAATATGAATGACTTTTAGTATAATGTACAAATAATTCTACTCAAATTGTATTTAGGTGGAAACAAGAAGATGTGATTTTTGCGAAAAACCGTGAGAGTATACTGATTTTGGCATTGATGGCAGCACCAATTTTGGTATTAATTTCTAGACCTCCTAGATGAAACAGGCCCACATTCCCGGTTTATACAAATATATACTGAATATTTTCTTTTGAAATTATCTGACTTTTGACAGACATTTAAAATATGATAAATAAAACTAAACAGACGATGGAAATCATCTCGTCTACAGCCAGTTACAATATTCTCCAGTAGCTCGGACAGATTTACAACCTATCCTGAGGGATGGAGCTACGTCACAGGACGTTCCACGTTGCTAAGACGCGAACCACTGTACCACGTATTTCTATGGGCTCTAAATAGCTAAACTCGAGAAAACAGCACAAATCAATATTGAAGTAATCCTGGAAAACCAAATTTATATATGTTGCACATGCAGAGGTAATCTTGTTAGACTGTTCAGGGGAGTCTCGACAACCATCGCAAAGTACCGTTTTCTGAAAGTTTTCGGCCTTTGTTTTCACCTTGATGGTTGCCAGGCTGTAAAAATGCCCGGATGTCCACCATGAGAATAGCAGTGTCTGTAGATGATTTAAGTTTTCTGGCTAGTCATGACTAATTTATCAGATGCCTAGCCAGTAAGGTTAATAACACCTGCTTTGTTTGTTTGGGCAACCGAATCATATTTTTAGTAAATAAGGTGAGAAATTGTTACGACATGTGTTATCGTTGTTGTTGATGCTGATTGATTGTTGTAAAATCGTTGCACAATCTCACACGTAATACGTACAGTTATTTAATGGGGTGGCTCCGTGAAGTTGTTTTTACCTCCATTGTGACCCCGGTCTCAACTCTTGTGAACAACAACAACAGCACACATTTCTTTGGTGGTCGGACCTCAGAAAGTTTGCTTGAATAACAAAAATATCAATGTCTAACGAATATTAATGTTTCATTTTTGAGTTGATTTTGTTATGAATGTTTCAGCTCTGTGGTATATATTTGCCCCAGTGTATCGAAGGACAATGTGACAGATTACAAGTTCTCGTTGCATCTTTATTTTTCCAATCTGAACGCAGAGTGATTCTAGATTCATACTCAGTCTGTTTAAATCGTCGTGTTTGATACGGGTCCATGTTACAGTCAGGGCCATTGCCCGAAACGTATGATTATACTGAATACCGTTCTTTCCTTTCTTATAGGGAATATATCTCAATTTATGTTGAGGCGTTCTTATAGTAGTGGAAGGTTAATTTTAGGGGAAGTCTCATAATTCTGAAGACAATCAGTGAGTCATGTCAAAAGTTCGACACGAATTTTGTTCCCGGTTAAGAGGCCATGACTCTATTTTCAGTACAGAAGTAGAAATGATGTTCTAAATACAAAAATAGACAAGCCTTCGTGATTTTGATAGATTTATGTCTCCAAAACCCCACATGTTAGATGGTTAAGTTAAAAGATCTCTTTTCATACCCATACAGATGTACATGTGAAATCACTACGGGAACAAGCCCTACCAGCACTGTGCTGATAGACGTCACAGATATATCATACATCAAGCCTTTATGCAAATCTCCAAATGAGGATTGCCCCAATGATTGCAGGCAAGCAGTGATAGACGCCTTAGGTGCCAGTAGTACCAACCCACTGGACAGCGATTCTGGTATCGCGACCTGTAGGGACCTTTTCGACAGAACCGCCGGTGGCACCCTCCGACAACGTGATTTTGTACGCCCATTATGATATCAGTAATGACTGTACGGTCGCTGGATATTTTGAACTTGGCCAAATCTGCTGTTGGAAGATGGCATATCCTGCGACATACTTATACAACCAACATTGTTCTGACACACAGCCGTGCCAATACATAATCTATTGATTGTATTTTTTTTATGAAAACACATCTATTTGTTAAACGAGTTGCCTTATTATAATAGATGTCGACTCTAAAGTAACCTAGCACAATTCTTTGACAAATAACATTTGTAATTTTTAAACATTTGATAACAAATACATTTTAAATTAACAGAAAGTCATACATATGTTAGTGACCACCTTTATATAATAACTGTCTATGGTATCATTTTAATGAAGTTCGTTGGGTGGTTGCTATAGACAGGTTTGACTGACATAAATTCCTTTTTAGAATTTGTATGTACACTATTTTCACGTGTTTACAAGTACATGTGTAATTGTGTTTGTCCAACTCATTATTGGAAATCAAATGTTATTTGTATTACTGAAATTATTTGAATTTGAAGTCTGTTAATAACATGTGATTGTGACGTTTACAATATCAATTTAATGGCACATATAAATATACTACTTGAAATGTCATACTCTGTTTTAATTTCTCTCAATGCTGTTATGGGTAAAATGGTGGGGTTTGTTGGGTCTTGGAAATGATATGTGAAATATTTGATGGCCTGCCAGTGGATGAAGAAAACGTTATTCAGAACGGAGGCGGAGGTGAGTCGTGCATGTTGGAACACTATTCAAAGCGTTAGCAATTGAATTTCGAAAACATATTGATTATAAGTTTTGTGCCGGAAATTGGACAAAACGTAACACAAACACAAACAAAAGCATTCTCCATTACTTTAATAAATCCATATTTACAGAGGTGTTACACAACATATCGGCTTACTCCACTGGAGACGCTTCATCACTGAGCTAGTACAGGGATCAGATACTGCATTGTATATTAACCCGTGCCGCTATATGTACGCATTCGTTAAGAACACTGGGCTGTGTGTGAACCAATGAGATCAATTCAAGTATCGGGCGTAACATATTTTGGATGTTGTCAATTTAAGCGCCAACAACTTGCGTGCGGACTATACCATTTAGGTGTGGGGTGGTGGTTATGAGTATGGGTGGTTCAAAAAAGGGGAGGAGCTAGCGTGCGTTGATCACTGTTGTTCTCACTTACTCAAGTACTAATCATTTACTTTTATCTCTCTTTCAGGTCAAGCATTTGCTAACAAAAATATGTTTATTGAGACAAATAATGTGTGTGATTATGTTTTCTGTGTATTTTTTACGGTGTATCCCTTCTTGGAGGATGTTTTGGCCCTGAAAAGGGCCGTTTTGTTTGGTTTGGTTTTTTTGAATGCCGTACCGAAATGGTTTGGTTTTAATTTAGTATGCCGTATCGAAATGGTTTGGTTTTAATTTAGTATGCTGCACCGAAATGTGGTTTGGTTTTAATTTACAACGCCGCAAAAAAATGGTTTATTTTTTTTTGAATGCCGTATCGAAATGGTTTGGTTTTAATTTAGTATGCCGTATCGAAATGGTTTGGTTTTAATTTAGTATGCTACACCGAAATGTGGTTTGGTTTTAATTTAGAACGCCGCAACAAAATGGTTTATTTTTTGGGGAGATTGCAGTACCGAAATGGTTTTAATTTAGTATGCCCATGGAAGGTACTAACCGTTACTACCTTCCATGGTATGCCGTACTGTGGTTTGGTTTTAATTT
Source organism: Saccoglossus kowalevskii (assembly GCF_978046115.1). Lineage (NCBI taxonomy): Eukaryota > Metazoa > Hemichordata > Enteropneusta > Harrimaniidae > Saccoglossus > Saccoglossus kowalevskii. The sequence goes on along the minus strand of NC_140650.1, from coordinate 29,317,441 downwards.
ATAGTGCCGCGTCGAAATGGTTTAGTTTTTTTTTTTTTGGATTGCCGTACCGAAATGGTTTTAATTTAGTATGCCTCACAAAAGTGTGCTTTGGTTTTAATTTAGAATGCAGTGTCGAAATGGTTTAGTTTTTTTGTTTTGATTGCCGCACCGAAATGGTTTGGTTTTAATTTAGGGGGTACTGTTCCGAAATATGGCGTAGAATGTTAGTGACTGCCTCGTTGTCAGTTCTTCCATACCGCTCCCTCCACATAAACTCATCCAAATACCCAGGCAACATGCTTTTCGATACTCCGTTCATTCTTTTCAGCTTTGCCTTGGCTCTATTCCAGTAGCTCCTGGGTATGGACTCCGGTGACTGGGTCGACGAAGTGGCGGCTATGATTAACGGCGGCATATAAGTAACGGTAGTCGTTCGCTAGTTGTTGGTAGGCTGCCCACTGGTCCGAATGAATGGTTGTCCCAGGAACAACCTTGTCTTGAATTATTGGAAGAAGGGTGGCGGCATCACGGCGTTCGACTATCTGCATATATCCAATGGATGGTTTAAAAAACCTATCCAACATACCAAACACCCATCTTTCTTCAGCTGGGGCCCTTCCACGATGATGCTTACACTTATGGCAAAATAAACTTTCGTCAATTTCAACCACAGTGCCTGGACCGCCCAACTCGATGTCTTCGCCCATCATCTTTGTACTGCACACTTCACGCAAAAAGTTGCAATAGTCTACTAGCGACTGGCGAGACACTCCAGTCTCAGTACCAATTTTCCTTGCCGGGTAGTCCATAGCCCATTTTAGAATAATTTTTAAAAGAATGTCCAAACGTAAACGTGACTCAAAAAAAAGATCCATGTCTAATTGAAAATCGGGTTCGAAATTTTGCGTAATCCTCGAGTGAGAGTTTTCTTTAATCATCTGATAATGCTGAAATGTTGACTTTTGAGAGAATATTTAGTACATGGAACAATTACTTGTAACGCAAATTGGGAAAATCTTTATAAACTCTATAGTAGTGAGCGGCGAACATTTGTTTTTTCCCCCGTTCATTATTAAAACATATTAGCAGAATCAAAATCGGAAGCGACCTGACTACGTTTTAAGTTTGTAGATTTCCCAATACCCACCTCGTCCCTAATGGCCCATTCCCCACTTGTCTCTCCAACAACCAACGCCATGCTCATTGCATTACTGTGTTGTATCGTTTCAACCAGGCAAAGTGGTTACGATACAGTGACGTGTATTGTTTTAACGTGATAATTTACATAGCAACGACATTCATCCACTCACACGTAAATTAAAACCTATTGTTTACGGTATTCTCTTTTTGGAGGATGTGGTGGCCCTGAAAAGGGCCGTTTGGTTAGGTTTGTTTGCAAGCAAGCTCGCTCACTTCTTTTTGGGAGCAGCTTTCTTTGCTGGCTTCTTTGCCTTCTTTGTTGGCGTTTTCTTGGCGGGCTTCTTTGCTACCTGTGGTTTCTTTGCTGGCGACTTTTTTGCTTTCTTTGGGGTCTTGGCCTTTGGTTTCTTTGCCTTTGGCTTCTTCGTCGCTGCCTTTGGTGTTTTGGCTTTTGGTTTCTTTGCCTTGGGTTTCTTTGGTGTCTTAGGCTTCTTTGCCTTCTTCTCAGCCGTAACTTTAGCTTTCAACTTGAAGCTACCAGACGCACCAGTACCCTTGGTTTGCACAAATTTTCCATCGGCAACACCAGACTTCAGAGCACGACGAATAAATGGAGTGATCTTGTCAAGGTCGACTTTGTAGTTAGCACCGACGTATTTCTTGATGGCGTGAAGAGAAGACCCTTGGCGTTCTTTCAAGTTGGTGATAGCAGCAACAACCATATCGATGGTTTTAGGATGGGCAGCCGGTGCCTTTGGCTTCTTTGGCTTGGTAGCCTTCTTCTGTGGAGCAGGTACTGTGTCAGACATCGCGATAGATTAGTTGTTCACTGTATAGAGTCAGGAAGTAATCTGAACTTCCCGCTTAATGACCGACCTTTATTCTCTTGTAGCGAACGTCGGAGAAGACATGGCCCATTCATTGCTACGACAAAATGGTGCGCGTCCATTCTGTTGTTTAGTTTGTGTTTCAGAGTAAAGCTAAAACAGTTCGCCTGCTCTCATCTGGCTCGATGAAAGCCCTAAATTGTGCTATTCGATTTCAACAGACTTTGGACTTGTGGTTAAACTCATTAACTATGTTAGTTGTATTTATATCTTGAGAGAAATCGATGTTCAAAGTTCAGAGTACAAAAACAAATTCTCCGTTAAACTTGTTTGTCGGATAAATTTTCTATGAAGACGACACCTACACAAGTAAATAAGTACTAAAAGTTATATTTCAGAATATCTATCAATCGAAATTAAAGGCTTTTCTTGATGTTAATGAAAATTAAGGTGAGTTTTTGAAGTTTGAAAAACATGTGGTAAGCACACTTTGGACCATTTCCGACATGGCCGAGGAGGGCGTCGAGGCCCAACATGGGCCTCAATCATATATCGTCTATTTTTCCACATATTGTGTAAATTTTTAAAAGAAAATCTTACTGAGTGCATGTGCAGTCATTACATAACATTGTTTATGTTTGATTATTAGTATTTTTTTCATACTCATAAAATTGACAAAACCTAGAATGTGTGTGCACTCACTGTGCCTGTTTTTGGACGGTTATAGATTCGAACACATTCCTTTGCCAACAGAACCACCGAATGCGTCAAACTAAAAAGCTACCAACCAATTTGATTGAAAACATGATAAGATAAATAACAATCTATATAGAATAAGAGTGATTTTTTGGTGGTTACACTGCTTTTGCTAAAGCCTACGAGTTTTCGTCACGGTACATTCGTTCTTATTTCGATTTTGAATCGAGCAACTTTTTTAGCAACAGGGGTAAAACGTGTTCAACCTTATCTGTGATTGTGACATACTCTTGAAGTAACTAAGTGTATTTATTTACTAATAAGTCGTATGTTACTATCAGCCCAACAAAGGCATTCTCCTCAATTTTATGAATATTTACAATTCAAACTGAGATGACAGGTTTCCTTTGACCGGTTGAATGACATTTGAACGTTTCTCTTGATAAACATAATTTCCGTGTCATATATTGCATAATAAAGAGCGCAAATTAAAGATTAGAATGTTAATTTTTTTTTGGAACATTAACCTCAATTATTCATGTTAGATCTTACCTTTCCCCTGTTACGTAATAGTTGTGTTAACAAAACTCAAGTTTATTATTTAAAATCATTCGTTCGCTCTCACTGAAATGTGGAATACTAGTATATCATGGTGTAACTGCTTTGTAACATCATGATTTGGAGTTCCATAGTGACATAATTCGACATTTTCTTCTGTTAAACGTTGATTGCAGGAAAGCCATGCACAGTTTGGATGACGATTCTGTCTTGACCAGGTTACAACACAGTTCATCTATGATAAACCATGGAAGTAATAAGACCTCCATGGATAGACAGACTGGGATAACATGATGGTTATTCGTTTTGTTCATGGTTACTAAAAAGTAACCGTGTTTTGTTCTTGTTGGAATGGCATGTTAAACTTATCAATAAGTCGCATGCAGCTGTCTCAACGAGGCTCGAAACTAGTGTTGTTATCTTGGGAGCCTAGCTTAGTTACCGATTTGAAAAGAAGGAAGACGCATGGTGATGTTGGAGCACACAAGCTGCACTTGATTGGTACATTGTTTTTAATTCTTCAGTTCCTTTAGTTTCTTTATCATTGCAGTAAATTTACATATACAAAAATAAAAAAAAAATATGTATTCCTGAAAACAGTTACAGTATGCGTTAGGCAGTTACAGAGGTAATTATCACAACGTGTCAATAATTGGTGATCTCAGATACTATATACATGTACTAGTATCCAAACACAATTTAGAAGAATAACCGTGATACAAACTGACATATTTTGTGCCGGACATTCTTACACATTTCAATGTGTTGGGGCCAGTGAAAAGTCACTCATAGATTTGGTAAAACCAATCGGCCCTACGATGGTAAATATAATTTTCTAAGATGTTATAAAAAGAGAAAAATTAAAAGGAAACGGTGTTCGTCTATATTAATATGGTAGACATTGCAATAATGTGACAACATTCAACTCCATTTTCCCTCTTTTATTTTCAGTGGTTGACACATTATGATATTTACACTAGGCTATTCATGAAAGCCCGTGTAATTGTGAAATTATGTAAATTGTCATGATCATAAGTCTCCTTGCGTTCGCCATTGTTTAGTTTCTTTTGTCTATTTTTGTCCGGCTTTTGTTTCCGATGTTTCATTTATTTTGTCTTTGTTGTCAGATTGCGCATGCTCAACCCAGTTATGAATTTCACTGATTTTTTACTTCTCGTTCTAACTGTTTCATCTAACCGATTTTTCGTGGTTAAAGAAAGCTTTTAATTCTGTTTTTTTTTTATTCTTGACTTTCGCACCCTGTGTTGATCACGAGTTGATTCTTTTGTATGATCAAAGATGCACAACGCCTGTGGGTTATTTACGTCCAGAATAAACTTTTCTTGATTTGTGATCGCTTGTTACTGTAGTGTGTCTTTTTACCTTTGAATTAATTGCAAGTTGAACATGAGATGTTGCGAAATTATATTTCCGGCACCCAAGTCACAAAGTCACCTAGAGTTGGTTGTCTCTGAACACAATTTCAATGTGCATGTGTGTGCACTACATTTTGGTAAAACAGAACATTCGATGGTTTACTACTAGTCATCACAAAATAAAAAACAAGAATTTGAGTCAGAATTATTAACATCTTCTAAGATTGGGCCCAAGCCAAGCTGGGAACTAATACAAACACACAAACAAAAGAACAACTCATAGTAATTTGGAGCAGACATTACAAAAAATAATATGTTATGGATAGTTTATCCATGGAATTTACTAACGTTAGTACCTTCCATGCTTTATCTAAAAGTGAATATTCTATCAAAATGCAATATATAGAGATGAAATTTCAGCAATATGAAAACGAATTTATTTTATGGTCAAAACCAGATCCCAATATGAATTGAAATGACACTCGTTCTTATCTATATCATTCTGTTAGCTAAAAGTGGCACTAAGAGAATTTCACGCAAATTGTCGAAAATTAGTGCTACAAAATCGAGTTAATAATCGTTGGCCGCCATGGACGGAAATGCACGAGATTGTGCTTCCAACTTGTTTTTCAAACTGAAAAAACTGATCTGAATTTTTATCACAGTATTGATTTTTCATTTATTTAAGTAAACAGACATTCAAAAATACATTTTGAGGCAATTTTTCGCTCGTCATGAATTCATTTACTGAGTAAACTTATCAGACAAAGTTTTTTAATGAAGTTTTTTAGTCATCATTGTGAACTTTGGTCATCGATTTATCTGAAAATATAATTACAGTTTACATTTTAATGACTTTAATTTCAGGCCCCATGTCTGTACAAATGAAATAACAAAATTCGGGGCCTTAGCTGAGTCAGATGAGAACAAACGAACTGTTTTAACTTCACTCTGAAACACAAACTAATGCAACAGAATGGACGAGCGCCATATTATTAGCCATGAATAAGTTGTGTTCTCTCCGACGTTCGCTATAATGGGATAAAGGCCACGTCATTCGGCGGGAAATTCAGATTACCTCCTGACTCTATACAGTGAACAACTAATCTACCACGATGTCTGACGCAGCACCTGCTCCACAGAAAAAGGCTACCAAGCCAAAGAAGCCAAAGGCCCCGGCTACCCATCCAAAAACCATCGATATGGTTGTTGCTGCTATCACCAACCTGAAAGATCGCAAAGGGTCTTCTCTTCAGGCCATCAAGAAATACGTCGGTGCTAACTACAAAGTCGACCTTGACAAGATCACTCCATTTATTCGTCGTGCTCTGAAGTCTGGTGTTACCGATGGAAAATTTGTGCAAACCAAGGGTACTGGTGCGTCTGGTAGTTTCAAGCTGAAAGATAAAGTTAAGGCCGAGAAGAAAGCAAAGAAGCCAAAGACACCAAAGAAACCCAAGGCTAAGACACCAAAGGCAGCGACGAAAAAGCCAAAGGCAAAGAAACCAAAAGCCAAGACACCGAAGAAAGCAAAGAAGTCGCCAGCAAAGAAATCAAAGACAGCAAAGAAACCAAAGGCAGCAAAGAAGCCCGCCAAAAAAGCGCCAGCAAAGAAGGCAAAAAAGCCAGCAAAAAAAGCTGCTCCAAAAAAAAAGTGAGCGAACATGCTTACCATACCAAACGGCCCTTTTCAGGGCCACCACATCCTCCAAAAAGAGAATACCGTAAACAATAATGTGTTTGAATTTACCCTGGACGTACATCCATGAATCTACGTATGAATGGGTACATGTATAAATTATCAGGTTGAAACAATGCACTGTAGTTCGTAACCGCCTCGTTGAAACAAGGCATGTTTACATTTTTTATTGTAACAATGTATGTTAAATAATGGCCAGTAATCCTCTCAAGTTGAAACAATGTATGTTAATGAGTACATTCTGGCAGCTATATAAACATTACAAAGATGTATCAGACTATGAGAATGCGATGTACTATGTAACTATGGATCCTTTTACGGTATATATTCTTGAAAGACAGTATCCTATGTGACTCAGCTCCGGGAGTCATCTTAACTTTAGTCTCACGAATGAGGCTGTTTTAGTCACAGTCCCTCCACTTGTGAAGGGACCGTGTTTTAGTGGTGATATTTGCATTGGGAATTGAAGGCAACCCCAATGAAAACGAACATTTACATTCACATAAATCACAGTCCCTCTAATGCACACAGAGTAATCATGTGGGCGGTTGAAAGATTTTTTGAAAACAAATCTAAAGCTAGACACAAAGAGAGAGAAAAAGAATTGCCGGGAAAAAAATGTTGACATATTCAATAAAACTAAAAATGTAGGAATGAAAAGCTCCCAAAAAGTTGCACTGGTCATACATGCTCTTCCAGCCATCCCCATATTTTAATACTTAGGTGACTTCTATTTTGTCATGATCCTATATGTAATATAGCAAACTGGTGTTCATTTATTTGCCAAGACCCTGGACATTGTATTTGGACAAGAACATGAATCTGACAATTGAAAACAAGTACAGGTAACTGGATTTAACATTCGCAGGATATGCAGAACAGATTTTAGTGGCGATACTCTTGTTTATTTCAGACCACAACTTTCCTAAGCAATGTAAATGAATATCTGAGTGCTCTTATTTAAAAATAATGCACAGTGTCGCCCAGTAAATTACCCATTCCGGTTTCACCGTGGGAATCACCACGCTTTCCTTAGCACATGAAAGTCCCATGGGCTGACACTGCCAAGTGTGACCAAGCTAGAGAATTTTCATTGTTACTTCATAGTTAAGTAACCAGCCAATAAGAAAACGTTTCACTTTTTGACTGCAAGGGCATTATCCAAACTAAGAAAACCACCTAGAACAGTCTGATGCACTCTTTTCATCACTACACTAGCATGACTCTCCTTTTGAAAATGTCTGCCATGTTAAAAATGGCTATTCTGAACATAGTAGTGATCAGGTGCACTATGCTCTCAAAATCTTTTCAAGATAGACTCAATTGCAAGAGTGACAATTAGCAGTTCTGCTTAAGTGATAGGCAAAACTTGTCATCAAGCCAATTAAGTACAATTGTGTGTAGGAACCGTATCAGCACTTTCTGTGGATAATCAAGCAAAAGAAATGCGCAATTGCCAATGTTTTTTTTTATAGAAACTATCCAAATAGAAAAGCAAAATAATCATTTTCTGTCTAAGTGACATGATTTATTGGTCTTTCCTGTTTTTGATTATTACTAGAGATGTTCAAACTCCCGCTGTGCACCTGTTCAGAATACAACAATGTTTGAGTATTCAATTCACCTGTGGCAGAGACTAATTCAGCACATTAGGTTGACGCTTGGAGAATGGCACTACAGTTCTGGTTAATAGTACGGCAGCGGAAAAAAGATGTGTGCAAGGTTTATAAAAAAAACAACAAATGTCAGTTCCTTTAAATTTTCGCCATTAACAGGTACCATTCAATTCTGTAATTCAAATTGTCTACAGGACTACACACATCAACAAATTGAGCGACTAACAATACTAGTGATTTTATGCTACAATTGCCTGCATGTAGAGATTCATCCACGACATGTTAAAATACACAAACCGGAAATGCACCACTGATTCATTCAACTTGGGCCTTTAGGCCAGACTTTGTTTATTCCTTGTTTCTCGAGTTTTTATAAGGCAATATTTTTTGAGGCCGAAAAAGTAAAATAAAAATTTTTTCCCCATTAGATTTGTGTGATTCTCAAAGAATTGTAAGTGAGATCATTGGTCGGAGAGAAGAAATAAAATAAAATTTTATTCCATGTATAACCTTGTTTCTCATCTGCGCGAGACTTCGGTACTTTGACGCTGAAATAAAATTTTATTTTTATCTAATTTTTGGCTCCTGTTCATTCGGTGAGTTCGCAAAACAAGGGATAATGAAAGTCTGGCCTTAATAGCCTACGAGTAGAAAAATATCAAAGTTACCCTCCTAATGATGATTTCCAGCATTCCTCTGTCCTAATTCAGATTTTTTGCAATCTACCTTTAAAAAATACAAGTTTAGATAACTGGGCTAAAACATAATAGGATCATGGCAGATAGTTATAGGTAGCTTTATTGTTGTTACAATTTGAACATGATGCCATGGGAGGGGGGTTTACAGGGCTTAATAAAATGCAGATTCAGAATAAAATATACAAAACTGTTTATTGTTCTCTAAAAAAAATAACAATGGTACTTTCGAATTACATTGTTACACTGAACATAAATTCCTATTCGTAATGCAGTCTCATTGTACAATTGCAACGAAATGCTTGAATATTACAACCAAAAATAATAAAAGAAAGTCCCTCCCAAACATTCCCCCGAAAACAAGAAATTGAAAGTTTGCATGATACTTAAAACAAATTATTTTCCGGTATTCTTCAGGAATGTGAATAAACCAATAAATATTGGCAGTACCAATAGAAGAGCACCCCTTCTGAATCTGTAGCTCAAGTGAAGTCATCAAACCAATTGTAACTGTGCAGGTCATTATTATGTCACTCTGTCCAAGGCCTCCAGCATAATTATACTATTCCCACGGATAACCTGTGAATTGAAACCAAACACCATATAAAAGGTAAATTCTGAGGAGTTAGCAGAAAAATATTTACATCTGAACAATAACTAAATTTCATGGGTACTAATGAGAAAATTTAATTTGAAAACTAATATGGCAGCAACACTGACGCTGTGTATCAAATGTTAGACACGGTCCCCAAAATGTGGCGTTTTGAAGTCAAGACAAATGTGCAATAACTGTTGGTTTTCTGTAAACATGGAGTTTAAACAAAGAACACCAGTGTTCTCCCCAGACTCTAAGCCAAGCATCGCGGCTAATTTACATAACAATATATCTTATTTGCATAATTTTGTTTGCATAATAATTAGCTTCCCCAACAAACATTTTAACTGAAATAAAGAACTGATACATATCTCATATATTTTTTATCATTTACATTCATTGTGTTTTATGTGTGCATCAAGTCAAATAAAGTTTGAAATAGAACAGGAAAGAAATGGAAATACTTATAGCCAGTCAGTAAATATATTGTTTATCCGTGGAGGTAATTGGTTCATCATTATTTTGTGTACAAATACAGTCAGTTTTAGTGCCAATGTTACTGTCAGTTCATACGACGGGGGGGGGGGGGGGGGGGGGGGGGGGGGGGGGGGGGGGGATTTGTTTGTTAAATTTGTAAAATCTGTATGAAGAAATTAATAAATCAATAATGACATTTTTTTTCTACAACGGCATTTCAAAACTAAAGTCAGCGATTTTTCATTGATCTATCTATTATTTGTGTAACGCTACGATCACCGTAACATTGTCAGCTGACGGCATTGCGTTGAACAGGTATTCACCGCTGCTGTTGCGATCATCGGTCCCTGACTTTTTTGTTTAAAAATACACAAACTTAGAATGTTTGCTTAATTAAAACGATTCATTGATGATTAACTAAGAAATTACATCAAAATCGCCAACGAAATGTTGTTTTTAAACATCGCGGAAAAACATGCACTCTGCGCCGCCATCTTTGTTACCTCAGTCAAAATCTCCGCTGTAACCCAGCATGCATCGGTTGTGATGTCACTACATGCGTTACGTCGCCTTAGGGTGGCGATCCTCGGTAATGACGCACTATGAATGAGGTATTTCTAGAGGTCAGGGTTCGTTTTTTCCTTGTCCGTCTCGTCTGCAGTTGAATAATTTTTACTTCGATTTATTTACAGTTTTTTTTCCCCGATGCGACTTAATTTCACTTGTTTTTTTAATTCTTGGTAATTAGTGTCACTGGCGATGAAGTAGTAAAAACGCAATTAATCGCAGTGCAGCAACTCGGGATAGACCATCCCGACGCAATGGGCAAATTATTACTACCCTAGTATTTTGGGTTTGCCTGCTCCGCACCCTTGATAGACTTGGTAACTTCTTGTAGACTTCCGTTTTTATCACTGTTTTTGTAAGGCTAACTATGTACAAAGGCGAGATTACCTTTCGATCAATACATGTTATTGTTTTAAAGATGTGCTAGACGAGGCTGACACTTGTAAACAATACAACGTGAATAAGCATCGCGGGCAGGATTTCAAGGATCGCGGGCGAAACAAAAGCGACGCGGCTGTTTGTCTAAGCGACGCGGGCCCGCAGTGCTTGAAAGGCCTGGGGAGAACACTGAACACAAAGTACCATATTTGCTTTGTTACTGGTAGTATTAGAGCACAGGGTAAATAATGTGCATGTCAATGGTCAAAATAAAGATTAGTTTCAAAGGCCCATGTAGACCCAAAAAGGACAGCGACTATGAATAATAATAAATTGCATACGTGTAAGAATTTCCGTCCATGAAATGACAAAATATACAAACAAAAAATGAACCACTAGCTAATAAACGAACAAGGATTATCAACTTGTTGAATCGACTTGGGTCTACAAGTTGTTCATCTGTACAAGTACTTCTAAGAGAGCAAATATGGTACACCCTTAATCTGAATTTCGTAATTTGAGTGTTTTAAGGCCAGCCTTGATATATGACAATGTAGGATGTTATCGCGACTCACCACCATCCCAATTTGATGTTTCTCACCACCTGATATCTCTTCAACTGATTCATCCATTACAAGATTCATGAATGGATCATACCCTCGGAGCACACCAGTCACTTGTCTCCCACCATTTAATTTTACTGTAATACACAAACAAAATAATTGTTGCAATGAAGACCAATTAAATTACAGTGACAGAGAAAAACGAGTGACAGGGAAATTTGGAATAATGGGTTGTTCTCAACTGGTTACTAAGCATGTATTGTAACCATGCCGGAAAGTTTTGAACCATCTAGTACTCCCCAATTTAATTGTATATGCCCCTCTTACATGCATCAATAGTCATGGAGAAAGGTCATATACAATAACCTATTTTCCACTTCGTGCGAGATCTTGCTGTCTTAAGTTTGCCTAGCAACTACCTGCTAGTCATGATTAAAATGGTGCTAAATCGTTGGTGTGTCAAGTGCCACGCGTTAAATTTCCTGAGTAAATTCAGCGTTTCATCGTCCAACTATAAAAAAAATATTCTTCTTGCAATCGCTAAAGCTGTGCACGATTTGGGACTTGAGGAAGACCACGATTTGTAACACCATGATTATAAAAACAATATTTCTATACGATTTTGAAATTACCTGGTTACTCAAGTGTGATTTAATTAATGTTCAAGAATTCGGCTTGTTCAACTATTCTGTGTTAGCACTCTTCATTAGCTACATTAGCATATACATGTACCATGGAGCTATATACATGTAGATCCAGGGTTCTCCCCAGGGCTTTTTAGCGCCGAGGTCCGCGGCGCTATACCTGTGAATCTCGGCGCTTCACTTGGGACCTCGGCGCTATGTGTTCTCACCTCGGCGCTTGATTTCATATTTGACATGCCAATATCAGATGTGAAAAATCTTTGTTCGCCACGTCGGTCGGCCCCGACCGTCACTCGAAATTAGTGACCACCACGGAAATGCGAGGACTATTGTCTGATTGTTAGTATAATTACGTACCGACCGACACGCATCCTGTCAGTCGTGGATTATAATTTATAAACAATAGACCTAGTCGCACGATACGTAGCGGCTAGTCAAATTTGTGGAATTAGCACCTCTTTGTTTGTAAGTAAATACTTTCTGCGATAGACACAGTCTTTAGATTGAAAGCTAAAATTATTTCAAAATCAATTCCACCTCGATATAACATGGTCAAATCGGAGTTCACGATCACTTCACGCTACTCAAGAAAAAAACAACGTGTTTATTGCGTTATTTGGTAAAATACATTTGAACTGTTATCATTGCGAATCATGTAAAAACTCTTCTTTCAAGACCTAATTTACCTTTTAAAAATTGCAAATCACCTATTTCGAAAGCTATCATGCAGTTGTCAATTGAAATCGATGCCAACACATCGTGCTACGACATTCGCTTTACTTCCGCAATGTAATCTTTATGATCACTACCATTCGGGAAAACTTCGGGTTCTACCGGCATTACCATGCGGCATTTTGATTGGTTAATGGCATTCTTGACCCATCGGGTCAAAGGACACAAACATCATGGCGGGTCTGGTTTTTTTTACCGAAGCGATCAAGTGATCAAAAATAATCGCTCCAGATAAAAATAAGTCGGATTTTACTTACATTTCATATCAAAAAAAAAAAAAGTTAAATTTGTTGAGGAATTATTGCTATAACTGGTGTATAACATGGCCAAGTAAGTTATGTCACGTCGTAACTTTGATGATCGTTTTGAAGCTTTATTTGTTCGCTCATTACTGTAATTGTAAACGTTTTAGAAGTTGATGGCACGAATAATAAATTACAACAATACGTCAATTACGTGATCGATTTTTTGAAGGAGAATGTTTTTGGAGTGAATAAAATTATGAGATTCGTGAACATAAATCTGGCTTAACGTTTTGAATGCGTTTCCTTCAACGTTTTACAAAACAATTAAATTGCAACAATAATTTATTTGTGTTTGTTTTTAGTCTGCAGCATTTGTATTTCGAGAATGTTTCAAACTCTTCTAAATTGTGAAACATAATGTGTTCATTCCATTAAAAAAAATATTTGCCCTGTGACTGAGCTCACTAATATTCATAATTGTAAATAAGTTCTGTTAATGAAGGAAAGATATGTAAATGATATGCAAATTATTATGCAAATTAGCCCCGGCGCTATGAATTTTTTCTGGGGAGAACCCTGGTAGATCCATGCATACTATACTACCGGTAATTGAATTTTGAAATGACTAATGTGATAGCCTCAATAACTATTCTATAGCACAATGATGTAAGGAAATAATACCCACTATAAAACAGAATACGGTGAATACTTATATATTGAAGTATTACAACTTGTATATGGCTAATGATAACTTAATGTGCAAATATAACATCCTAGTCGCTACACAATGGCTGATAATTGTCATGACCTAGTGCTAACAGTGTCATTTAAATGCGTCATCAATCCGACCCGAAGAAGCTTAGGGCCTACAAATCTTTCAAAGATGTCAAATTGTGTTGCAACATTGTGTGGCTGACATGCAGTACACAGTGATTTTTGAAACAAGTTCACTGACAACCTTATCTAGCTTGATTTGAATATACAGCATTCAATGCCTCATGCAGTCACTGGTATTGGGTCTGGATGCAACTCCATAGGACCTTTTCCTACCACAATTGACAAAATGCAGAGATCAAATGTACTAGTTTTTAGAGATTCAGTGTCTAACAAAATTGTCTGTTCGAAAGCTGACACTGATTGCCCCTTTCAGACTGTTTTTGGAATCATACACCATACATATATATTTGTGCTAAATGCGAGATTCATTCTTACATTTGCTATAAGCACAACATTTAACTCCAAATGTAGCTTCAAGTATCATATTTTTTCGTGATCAAGGATTTCAACACACACAACAATGTGGTTGCCACCATATTAAACTGAAAGCTTGACGTGTGTCACATGACTCAACAGGTCCCGCAGTTTTTTGTTTTTTTTTGGGGGGGGGGGGCACGGAACAAAAGTGGGGCACAAAAGAACTCTTTTCACATGGCAATATACGTTTTTGGAAAGTCATTCTATAAGGGTAATCAAAGTAAGCTTAGAAAGAACTCTTGTATGCCAATAGTATATAGACACATTCAAATTAATTTAAAATTTAAGATTAGCCTTGGCAACTAAAACTTGTGATCCACATTACTGCAGTTTATACAGGGTTCATACATTTAAAGTCAAATGAAATTCCAGAACTTTCCAGGAGTTTTTCCAGGACTATTTAGGTCATTTTGGGTCCATTTTCCAGGAGTGATGGACAATGAAATATTTTTTTTTTCAAAACACCTAAGCTTTACAGACATGTTTCTCTATTGATTATTCCTTTAATTTTTGTATTTTTTCCTCCAAATTGGACGACACACGCAATTTCATATTTTTTCTCTTTAGCAGTTCTTCTGAGACTATTTGATTTTGTTACAAATGTTATGTGTCTTGCGGTATCTGCCTTCTCAGCATACTTTTCGGAAGAATTGGTTAATTCACACATCAGCCTTGAGTCTTTTCTTTTTTTTCCAGCTTTTCAATCTCAGAAAGAATGCCTTTCCTTATCCTGCTAGCGGCTGCACTTTACTTCTGCATTTTTTGCTCCTCAAGATGGGCAATCAGTGTTCTAACTATGTTGGCATGTTGTACCAAGTCCATGATACACCCCGTTTCGACTCCGGCTTGCTTTTCCTTTTAAGTGCATGTTCTTGATCTTGTAAAATTCGACCTCTCAAAATTAGCGACCACCATGGAAATGCTTCTGACCAGGACTATTGTCCGACTGTTATTATAATTTATGTACCGACCGACACACATCCTGCCAGTCGTGGATTATAATTTGTAAACAATAGACCTAGTCGCACGATACATGGGCGCTAGTCAATTTTGTGAAATTAGCACCTCTTTGTAAGTAAATACTTTCTGCGATAGACAGTCTTTAGATTGAAAGCTAAAATTCTTTCAAAATCAATTCCATCTTGATGTAACATGGTCAAAGCGTAGTTCACGATCAGTTTACGCTACTCAAGAACGAACGTGTTTATTGCGTGATTTAGTAAAATTGATTTGAACTGTTATCAACGTGAATCATGTAAAAACTCTGCTTTCAAGACCTATTTTACCTTTTAAAAATTGCTAATCACCAGTTTCGAAAACCATCATGCCAACAATTCACGCTACGACATCGCTTTACTTTTGCAATGTAATTTTTATGATCACTACCTTTCAGACTCTACCGGCATTACCATGCGGCATTCTGATTGGTTGATGGCATTCTTGACCCATCGAGTCGAAGGACACATGGCGGGTCTGTGTATTTTATCTAAGCAATGGAGTGATCAAAAATGACCACTCTCGATTAAAACTCAGTCAATTTTACTTTTATTTCATATAAAAAAAAAGAAGTAATATTTTTTGCATGGCATCATGACTGAGTAAGAAGAATTATTGGTATAATCGATGTATAACGTCTCGAAGTAAGTTGTGTCATGTCGTACCTTTGAAAGTTTTATTTGTTTGTTCATTACTGTGAATATACAAGTTTTAGAAATTAATGGTACGAATAATAAATCACAACAATACGTCAAATAATTACGTGGTTGATTTTTTGAAAGAGAATGTTTTTTGAGTAAATAAGATCGTAAACATATTCCTGGCTGAAACGTTTCAAATGAGTTTTATTTAACTTTTTACAATAGACCGAACTCATTAATATTCATTGCTAATTAATATTCATATAGCTTACTAACATTCATGACCGACCTGCACTCACCGGCTGGCGAGATCCCTGCCTGGCGGCGCGATATTTAGCCTGGCGAGTACTATTTTACCATGGCGACCCGCCCTAACAAACCAACGTGTGGAGAACACAGGAGGGCTATCACAATACGACGTAAATTATTTTTCTGCAGAAAGGTTAATGTTGATTATTTACAAGTGCGATCGGGTTTCCAGTATTTTCAACGAGTCAATCACATTTTTAAGGACATTTCAGGACTTTCCAGGGGTCCTTTGAAATTCAAGGACTTTCAAAGACTTTCCAAGAGCCACGTACGAACCCTGTTATAATACTTACAGAAAATACATGTGACATTACAATTGTGGTTTTCAGTATTAATTCCAGAGCACCTTTGTGACATATTCAATTTAAATCTGATTTTTAAGATACCAGAAATTGGATAATAATATGGAGATAACCAATATGCATATTTTTCTATACTAATCTTATCTGTAGATTACCCTGGAGAATCTATGAACCAAATTTCATTTAAATGTGATATTACATAGTATGCTTGAATTTCAATCCAAAACTATTGCATTGTTCCCAGGCACTTGTATACCAAGCCATACTGAAATGCAATAACTTTTTTTGAAAAAATTGGGTAATTATTATGCAAAGTAAGCAATTATTATGCACAGATTTTAACTCCAAGCTAATAAGGTCTATGTATGTACTAGGTTCATTAAAAAATGATATAAATTTCATAATTTTATTATAGATGTATTAAACTCAAAACTAATTAGTTGCATTTTCACAGACCATCAATGTACCAAGTTTTATTGAAATGCGATTAGAACTTGAGATATTGACGGAAAAGTTGTTTATTTTACAGCAACCCCTGAAAAGAATAGGATGGATGTAATTTTGCTGGTATCAGGTAAGAAGTGCGTGAACAATATATTGATACATGGCCGATTCTCTAAGACAGACCGGAAACAAGACAAAAATAAAAGATTTTTCAAGTTAACGTGGGGGGAAATAAACGTTGCTAAGTATTATCATCAGGGAAAGCTATTGTTTAAGCTAGTCTGTGATTGGCTGCTGTCAATGTCTGGGGGAGTTTGACCAGTTTGTGACGTAGGCTTGTCTTAGAGAATGAAACAACCAAGTAGTAATGAAAATTAACAGTAAAATAAAGGCGATGGATGTTAATCTCTAATAATTGATCTATATGTACTGTTTTGTCTATACATAACAAAAAATAGCTATGCGTCTGTGAATGTGGAGGTGCTCATTTTCATCTGGACCTTTTCGGCACCTGTCGGGCTGCCATAAAATCACAATGTTAATACCACCCCTAAAACAGCTATATGTACACAGGGCTAAACAAAAAGCAGCACTTACAGGAGAGTTTCTTGTCCATAAATCTGTGAAAAAAATAAAATAAAAATTAGCTAAAAAACGTTGATTTTGTCAAGAATTAGAACAAGACTTCTCAACACAGCAGTTTCGATTGGAATATTCAGATCTAAAATGTCACCAATGCAACATTTACAAACAATAACATGAACAAAAACAAGCCATGTTGACATGACATGGAGGCAGCCATTTTGGCATCTATAATTTTACGTTTATTTCAAGCCAAATCACTGGAATTATGTATTATTTTTCATTTGGAAATACAGTTTGAAATGTAGAATAACTACTTACTTTTTCAATTCCGGTGGATGTGCTTTACTCATAGTGGATTCTTAGCGATACAACAGCTGATTAAACCCAAAACAAAGATGGCTGCACAACGCCAAGCGGACGACTTTACATCGAACTGGGTCAGACTATTATCTTTGTGAGGGACTAATAGAACAGCGAGTAAATGAAGTGTGGTAAAATTCATAAATGTTATTATTGATATATTTCGGATCTTAACACGCATATGTTTTGTTTAAAAATACCAAAGGTTAATATAATTTCTTTTCTATTTACAAAAATACGGATCCTGAATGTATTATTAAGAATGGTTTAGTCCGTATTCCGAATCAGTACCCGAATAAACCCGAACGTGCGAAAGGATTCTGCAGACCGACGACTGAAAAATGCGAAACGTTTGATTTTATGCTATACAAAGTAAGTAGAATTTGGCGTGTATTTTATTTTTGATAGAGTGTACCATGTACAAAGATAGTTGTTATCACATATTCAATTCTGAATTATTTGTGAAGTTGATTTTGTTAGAAATAAAACTTTTCTGCCATTGGCTGTGAGTGGACGGCTTGGCAACCAATCAGGAAGACAAAAAACAGCATCATGAAAAACCCCGCGAGTTTCCAACATGAATTGGTTTCTTCAGAGAGTAAACGACATTGTAAATCTAAATGTTCAGTTGATACTTGGCTAGAATGCGTCGTCGATTCCAATTGAGATTATTTTGAAGGCGACGCCATTTTATTTTGTCTCTCGAGTCGAATGCGAAGGCTACGACGTTGACATACTTATTATCAGTATGTACTCCAGCGCACATCTACTGATATTTATGTTGCATGTTATCACACCTTTCATTCCGAGAATTCACGCCAGCAATATTTACTTTCATCTAATTTATCCTGTAAATTAAAATTACAGGAATTGTCATTTTAAGTTCTGGGAATTTGATGAAATGTGTTTTGTATTTTATTTAGATCGAAGAGATAACTGTATCCATGGTTGTACTAAGTAGTCTAATTCTTTTTTGAAAATTAGTAGTATTTCAATCTTTTGCTACACACGAAGAAAAGATCCAAATAGGGGTTACCGGTGCCCTTGTGAAATCTGGGGGGGGGGGATTCCATATTTTGCGAATATTTACTCACGCATGCCTGACACTATTTTTTTTCACATTATACAGTCATGAGTTTTTATTTTTTATTCTCTTCAACTGTGTAAATTTTTAATTTCCCAAATGAGGAATCTCTGATCTAAACAAGAAAATGTGTATTACAAACCTTTTGATGACAAGATTTGACAATGTAGTATGTTGTAGACACAGTCACTTGGGGGCTGAAAATCAATAAATACTAATTAAATCGTTGGATATCATCAGAAAACGCGGGATTTGTGCAGTTTTGCATAAAACCAAGTTGGCGATTATGAACAATGGTTATTAACGTAACACCTGATCCCCTCTAAAAAAAATTTCCGCATTTTAAGGTAAGAAATCGAAATTTGAAACCGACAGGGTGTCGATTTACTAGGTGCCATGTTTCACAACTTGTTTGTTTATATACGTATAGCGGAGGATTTTTTTTTTTTTAAATTAGTATTTATTGATTTTCAGCCCCCAAGTGACTGTAGTTGTAGTAGTGAAATTAAACTTTAGGTCACAGTTAGATTATTTAACTGGAAACATTTCTGGCAGTAGATATTCCAGAATCTAATTGTGAGCAGTAACAGTGCTGTATATACATGTATTTTTTTCTGAATTGTTACAGCAGTACCGAGAATTATTCGGACAGACAGCAGGAAAGCTTTCAACTTTGCAAAACACTTGTCGTTGTTTTAGACTTGGCGGCACCGCTTGACAGGATGGTGTACTATGTAGGATTCACTATTTCTTCGGGTGATCAACATGATGATTTGCAAACTTAGTGTAATATTCAATAACTACTCTTCATTTCTTGTTTATCTACATTGTATGTAATTCAAGAATTATTAAAACAACAAAATAACATTTTCAATGAATGAGTGTCATTTTGAAAAACTATGCTTTACTCTCATCTGCTATAAAAATTGAATGATCTAAAATCTGTCAATACGACAACGCTGTAAAGTTTAAATTATACAAAAACAAAGTCTTTTGCAGAGTTGCAAGGCATCTTCTTAACTGACTGTCTGAAAAATTCTCAGAATGGTTGTAAATGTTGAATTATAGAAGAACACAAAATAATTATTCATTGTTGTCTGTTTTTTTTTGTTTTTTTAGCTATATATGCCATCATAATTTTGAATGCTGGAGCCCTGTTAAATATAGACAGAGCTAGACATTTAGAGTAGTCTTTTATAGCCTGGGAAAAGTAAAATTGCCATTCAAATAACTGAATAGTAACTGCCCTGATAGAAGTTGTTGATTTCGTCAAATAGATGCTGGCCTCTCTGGATTCGTGTCAGTGATAATGTGTGGAATACTTTTTCATGAAAGATGTAAATCGAAAAATATTTTTAAAAAATGGTTCCTGGTTTGCATGTATTGTATGAAAAATCAATAGAAACTACTCAAAATTTATGTTAACACAAATTTGATTTACCTACTAAAATTTAAAAATCCTGTAAAATTTATAGTGAGAAAGGAAAAAAGGGAAAACAACTACAGGATATTTTCAACTCTAGCATTTTCTTGAGTAATGAATGTCCAAAACAATTTAAAAATTGAATATTTTGTAAAAAAAAAATTCTTTGAGATGGGAGTGTCAAAACTTTATCTTTGATTGTTTGCATCATCTGTACAAATGCTGAATTAATTGTATGGTACACCCCACCCTCTGGTCAGATCACTAGTAATGTTTTTGATGAATTGTTGAAATAAGAATTTTCTTTTTTAACAGGTAGTTGTAACTGAAAACAATGGACGCTACTGGCGGTATCGATGATATGACATATACCTGTTTGTCTACTGTTTCGAATGCTGCAAGTCAGTTTGAAAGTAATTATAATAGCAGTAACCAGCAAGCCCATGTCATGTATGTTAACACACCTCAGGTAAGTAAACTCTAACGGCAAATGTTAAATATGATGATGCAGTGGCAGGCCTTTCCTTGTATATTTGGAAATAAATATTCTAAATAAGAACGATGTCATGATATTTCCAAGATGGCGATGCAAACTAAAAAAGTGCTGACATTTTTCACCTCTTTCCCCATTCCTCTAAAGATGTAAAACTGCCAATTAGTTTTTTTCTTTCACCTAGCATTGAGGTCCTTTTTTTTCTGAATAATATTGCTGTAAATTGTTAAGTTTTTCTTCAAACTTGCCCTGTAGAAGTTTTCAAAATTGTCTTTGTCATCTATTTTTATTGAATATGGTATTGTGTTGTATAGTACTAAACAACAAGCTACTTTCTGTTATTCATCCAGACATATCATACAATAGTTTTATAAAATATGCATGTTCTTATTATAGGAACCACAGGCTGGGATATCATTCCACCCAGCTCAGTTGGGTAATGGTGTGCCCACACACTCTGAAGCAATAGGTAACTTCCAGAGTTCAACCGAGATGAACTTCTTGCCGCAAAACTCTGGCGGTAACAATGAGCGAAATACACCAGTATTATATCCAAGTGCTGCTCTTTCACTGCCCACCACAACTCAGTCTCCAATCTATCCAGCTCGCAATGGTAGTGGAGGAGATGCACAACCCATAGCAACCATGGCACAGTCGTCAACCACTGGTACCATGCAAGCACAGGGACAACAACAAAATATTTACACAGGGCATGGTAACTCAAGTGATGCAGCTAACAAAGTGCAACCAAATGGAGATGTACGTCAGCAATATTATCTCCTAAACAATCCTGGTGCCATGAATGGTAATATTGACGTGGTCAAGACCAGTAGTTCACAGAGTAATTTGGGACAAGGTGATAATGTGGCAATAGATGTTGGTGGGAATCCACCTTTGAATGGAGCTGCTAACAACACTGTTATATTAGTTGGTGCCAATCAAGTTCCACTGCAGCTGGCTTCCGGTGAGTAGAATTGTGTTATTTTAACCAGTGACAAGAACATCCATACACAACTGTGACAAAGAAAAAAGGATGTACTTTACATTGTCTCAGTTTTCACCATTTTGTGTCAATTACACATGACTGTCTATTGCTAAGCAATTTGTACAATTAAATTTGATAAAACAGTGATCTTTGTGTATCCATGTGTGTAAACAAATATCCAAGTACGCTACATTCAAATCCAAAAATATTCATTCCATCAAAGAAAATAACACAATCCCCATTTTATCACAATATGCTAAATTAAATTTGAGGTTAGTGTTATCGATATGATTGACACGCATACTAAACTTGTATTGTTCACTATTCACTTTCAGGATCACAGTTATTATCCATGTCCCAAGACAACAGAGGTCATGTTGCTGTAGCCAAAGAATTGGTAATTATACAATTTAAAAATAATTTTGTGGCATGTGAGGCCAAAAAAAAAAGTTATTTCTGGTTAGTGTGCGCTAGTTATAAAGCTGACACTTTTTCGTTTGGCTTCTGCCAAAACATTGTTCAAATGAAAGAATAAAAGGGTGTTCATTGCACCATTTTTTGAACATCAAAGAACCAGAAACAAATGTTACACTTATATATGTTCATTTACCATCTTAACAAACTTTTTACAAAAATGAATTTCAAATTTTTATATTTCAATGGAATAGCATTAGACTCTTCGTCATGCAAAAAAAGGGTTTCCATTGACCAATCCCATATATATATATATATATATATATATATATATATATATATATATATATATATATGGATATTTATATTTGGTCTAGTTGCTATCTAATTTGCAGATGTGTCAATTCATTGTTTTGTATATTCAACAATGACCTTATGTTAAGTCACTCTACTGTGTTTGTGCGTTTGTGCACAACAACTTAGCAGCTATAATAAAGCTAGTTTACACCTGTTAAAAACCAGTGAATACTTATATCAAGCATATTGAACTTAGCTCAGAGAAGAGTTGGTCTTGTACTTTTGGGGTATAAACACTAAGCAACATTACCAATCCTGGGCTGATGGTACAAGGTACATTTCTCAACTTTGCAGTGAAGTCAATAGAGGCTTTATCAAGTGAGCATGGTGAAACAATAGTGACTTTATATTTACTTTACTCAGTGCTAACTTTTTTATATTCAAATTTTAGTTTTGAGTCAGACTTTTGTTTATAGTGTTATGAAAATGGTCTGAAATGAATATGAATTTCTGTGAGAATATCACCCACTATATATATCATTGTTTCCATACTCTGATGTCTTGTAGTCGATAATAGGTTTGTAAGTTTAGTATTTTCTATGAAGTGTGAACAAGGGAATTGCTGGTGGCAGATTGCAATAAATCTTATAATGTTTTGCTTTCAGCAAAGTATGGATCAATCTGAAGAGCCTTTATATGTGAATGCCAAGCAGTATCACAGAATATTGAAAAGACGAGAGGCCAGAGCAAAGTTGGAGGCTCTTGGAAGAATACCAAAACAAAGAAAGGTATGTTTTGTAAACACACAATCTACCTACACCTTTTATGGTGAAAACATGTCCCACATTTGCTCTATAAGAAACGCATAAACTAACATATATCACTTGTTAAAAATGTTAGCATAAATGGTTCAGTGTCATTTTGTCACACAACGCATTAAAATTTTGCAATTTACATGTGTATTGTATACCTATCTCATAGGTACCGCTATATCATTAAACATGACATGCATTAACATCCTACAAAACGTTTTGGCTCATGTGCACTAATAGAAGCTGAGCATATACAGTTAATTATTTTTATTGGTGCAGTGTGGTATTTTGTCGAAAAAGTAACTATTTGAATGTCACTGTAAAACTTGGTTCCAGGGTGTTTATGCTTTGACTTAAATCTGCTTTGAGATTTAATTCAGAATGTTTATTAGTTACTTCAAGCGCAGTGGTCACCGCACAGCGCGTGTTCGAATTTCATGTAAATAAACAATGTATTTTACACGCGTTGTATACGGTGCTATGAGTCCCATATCGAACAGGACGCGGGGCGACGACCACCGCGCTTTAAGGATGACAGTCTCGAATTGGCGACTGGATGCCAAATTTATTTTTAAGTGTCTTGTCCCTATCTCTGACACACTTAACCGATTCAGTTTTACTTTTTCTGAATAAATCATTGATTTGAGTGCATACTTATTAATTATGTTATAAAATATTTTTTTGGGTGGTTTTTGAAAACTTCTTTATGAAGAGAATAATTAAAATGTAATATAGGCTATG
Source organism: Saccoglossus kowalevskii (assembly GCF_978046115.1). Taxonomy (NCBI): domain Eukaryota; kingdom Metazoa; phylum Hemichordata; class Enteropneusta; family Harrimaniidae; genus Saccoglossus; species Saccoglossus kowalevskii. The sequence continues at coordinate 29,293,511 of NC_140650.1, read as the reverse complement.
AGTTTTCTAATAGAAAATGCATGTACGTGTTAATCATACATGGAGTTTGTGCGGGTGTTTTCTGATCTTTGACCCCTGAACCTACTACACTTTCAATGATTACCGATAATTTTTCATAAAACACGAATAATGCATACATTCTGTATTTACATATGAGCTCTGCAGAGTTTAATGCTGATTTGTTATCTTTCTCATCCTAGAAATATCTTCACGAGTCTCGTCATCTTCATGCAGTCAATAGGAGAAGAATGATTGGAGGAAAATTTGCAACCAAAAGTTAATTTATTGAACGATCATGTTTTCTGTTTTTATAAAAGTTGAACTGAGTGCTAAATTGCCCGATAATGCAGGGTATCTCTTTATTTGTATGTATTTTCATTGGTTAAACTATTATTTATTAATATTTGATGAAAAAATAAAGTTCACGATATCATATTATTGTCAGTATTTGAATATTTGTTGTGTAGTAAAAGTGACATAAGTAATTTGGGAGGATATTGAGGCAAAATGGAGACCAGTCAATGTTTCCAGTGTTTGGTTGGAAATAATACTGCCCTTACAGGTTGTGGCGTCTATGCTGTAGGGCTGCTGCAGCCATGCTGCACAGTTCTTGCTGCACAGACACTTTTTCGCCTGCACTGCAGCATGGATGCGGTTACTTCCCGCACAGATCATTACAATCAAATTTTCAAAACTTGCTGTAAGGATGTCGCTACCACTAAGCACTGGTCCACTTCACAACATTACCTGGTAGTACAAAACAATTTCCTCAGAAAAAAAACACACTTACTGACTGTGATAATTGTCAAACCAGTTAAGTCAATCAGGTGAAGTGCTTATTTCATCCTGATGGTGAACATATACTGAAAAAATCCACATGCAACTCGACAAATAAATTTGGGCATACAGTAGTGGTAGCTGCATCTATGCTGCATAGAAATGACCAGTGCATGAGAGGCCTTCCTGCTTTTGGTTATATGGTTACGGTAGCTGTGTCTATCCTGCACAGTATTCATCTGTGCGGTACCAGTGCAGCTTGCCACACCAAGCTGCACTGATTTATAATTATATTCCTGTACTGGTTTTCTGTGCAGTATCATCTATGCTGCATAGAAATGACCAGTGCATGAGAGGCCTTCCTGCTTTTGGTTATATGGTTATATGTATACACATTGACTCACAGTAAAGTTGGAGTGTTTCAAAAGTCATCAAAAAAATGTTCAGGCGAGTTCAAGGTGTTAAAGAGATAAGTTTACCTTTGATCTGTGGCATTTACAAGATGCTGACCACAAGTGTGGTTGTTGCCCTTGAAACTACCCAAGGCATTCTATAAACAAAAATGGAGAATTAAAAAAAAAATGGCCTGTCGCTAAACGGTTTTTGACAAAAAAAATGGCATTTGGGAGTAGGGTAGTGTATAACACTAATGTGCAGTAAAATGCACAGATTTCCACTGAAATTATATCAGGTCTGTGTATTATCACAGAGCATCATGTTTCTTGAGATATTGATGAAACAGACGTACAGACATCTATAAATACAGATACCTACACAGATGAACTGAACTGCAACAACACCCATTGTGTGCCCATGTTTTTTGAGATATTCGGGGAACAGACGTACAGACATCTATAAATACAGATACCTACACAGATGAACTAAACTGCAACAACACCCATTGTGTTCTTTGCACACAGCAATCAAATGCACATTTTGTCATATGCAAATTACTGCACTCACTACAGGCAAGAATATGTTGAACAAATAAAACTATGACCGAACTGGCCACAATAATTCAACTAATAGATTCCCTGATTTAGATTTAGTGGATTTCCACCAACAAATTATCAGATCTACTGGTACCCCGGCGGTAGTATTATTTCTAAACAGTTACATATCAAGTTGTATCAACGGCTCCTGAGACAGCAGTTAACAACAATATATACAGGCATCTTAAAACTAGGTGAGGGGAAAAAATGTCCACAGTAGTTTTATCTCTTACTAAAACGACTGACCTCCTGGTTTAAATAGCTCCACTGTCTTTGTAGATTGTCTTCCTCAAAACAAAGTTGATAATGTTCTATATGGTGATATATTAGTGATTTGTCATGGTTATTGTTACCACAATATTTTACAAACCATATTATAGTAATTGAGCTGGTATTTTTCAAGAAAAAGTTGAAAATAGCATTTTTTTATCAAAAATGACAAAAATATTTGCTAAATATAGAGGATTGAAGAATCGCAAAATGAACAAAATGTGGACATGAATCAAGTTCAGCGATTAGATATATTATTTATTAGAGACGCCAAGGGAACCAAAAATTGAAATGTAAATCACTCCAGTGATGAGAAATTTGTGATAATAGCCAAGTGATTGAGAAACTGTATTTCAAAAAAAAAATGTTAAACAGGGTAAACTACAGTGAAAGGCAGCAAGCTCTACCTTATTTTATAAAATATAATTATAACAATTTGTAAATACCGATCATAAACTTTCACATTATCTATGTCAATAATGCACTCACAAGCCTTTAAGTGGTAGCATCTGTGACTGCCCACTTATTTAAAAAAGTGCTTGCTGATTGGATGATGTTGATCTCATTAATATTAATTTCTGGATTGGTCAATTTGAAATTTAACAGTCATTTTGATTTATAAAGTATACCATAAAACATTCCCAGCTTTCTGCCTTTCACAGGCAGATACAGAGTGCTTTACATTCCATTTTAGGTCAACGCACAAATTTCCAGGTTTTTAATTGAACCAACAGTCTAATTTAGAATATAATTTCTTTTAAATGAGCTGCACCCTGAATGAGTTGAATTAGCTAAAATTAACTAAAATAACATGCTAGCTAAAGAGACATGTTACACAGTATGCGAAAATAGAATACGTTCTTATCTTCGTAAAGAAAATTTGTCATTCTCTTTTGCTATATAAACAACTATTCTGTTAATAAAAGAACCTAAATTTCAGCAGAAAATGTCAGAGAAATGGGTGATAAATAAATCAGTAGCCAACAATTTCAGGATGAATTAGCATTATTTAGTCTGAAAAAAATTGTATTTTTTTTATAAATATATATATTTTCTGATTTTTTTAAAAATGTTGTATCATGCAAAAATGGGAAACATTTCTTACATTTCACTCCATCAACTAGATCAAACCTGTCATACCAGTTCCATCTTCATCCGGGGAACACTCAATTTGTTTTCAATGATCACGTGATCACCGACCAGTTTAAACCGGATTGCTTGCTATGCGTAGTGAAAATCGGAGCTGAAATATATCTACTTGTTTCATTACAGTGTTTTGCTTTCGCCGTCATCGCTTATGGTCGACGGTTATTTACAATTTTTAACTTTCCGACATGTCTTCTATGCCGAACGGGAGTTTTCTGTGTGGAGTTGTTGAAGGTAAGATTATGAAACCTATCCTAATCATTGTACAGCCGCCATTTTGTCGACTTTGTCTGCACTCTGTAAACGTCGATGGTACCAGCGTTTCAGTAATTATATCCTCCTAAATTAAAAACAATTGTATGCTGTGCAACCATGCATGATTGGAGATTACTATTCGGTTTATTTGCATTGTTATTTAGCAGCTGACCACCTTTCTGAACTTCGACTTGTAATCGAATGATTGAAATTATATTGTCACAATGTTGTCATTCGACAGTGTGTTTTGTCAGGATTTTCGTTCATTGACCCGTATTTGTTATTGGTGTGTTTTGTTAAAATCGTGAGTGATTATTCGCTATTCGAAAAAACTATTTTTCTGTTAATTTTTCTATGATTTATTGCTACCATGAAGCTAAAAAAAGATCATGTTCCCACACATCTACTCGTGGTTGAGCTTGTCTGAATATAAGCTAACAGAAGCCATTGAATCCAATTATTAGAAGTAGGTGAGAACTTTCCCTCAAGTGACTGTTCCTTAAAATTCACCTTTCTTTGATAGGATTTTATGGTCGTCCATGGAGTACAGATCAGAGGATTAGACTGTTTCAGCTCCAGAGTAAGTTAAATTTGAAGCATTACATGTATGCTCCAAAAGATGATTCCAAACATCGTGCCTGCTGGAGGGATATGTATTCAGTTGAAGAAGCTGGTGAGTTTAGTTAAAAAAATATTCAATATTCTCAAATTTTCTTTTCTAAACATTCTCATGATAAGTTTGTGAGATTGAAATTAACAAAATACTTTTTGACGATCTCTCTGGTCTCAAGAATTTGTTCTTGTGCTTTCACGACATTAACTTTGCTAAGTATTCATTGCTTAACATTCCTTTCTGTGTGTGGCATTTATATTCTATTGTTCATGATGAAATGAATCTTATAACGTTTAACACCTTCTTCACAAATATATGTATACTGTAAACTGTTTAATTTTTACTGCTAGGAATATTAGTTATTTGATATTTAAATTGATTTTTGTGAAGAAGAAAAATGTTGAATGTTCCCTGCTGCTTTATGCTCATAAAATACATGGTAATTTTCTCATGTTAAATTAAAGCGATTTACATTTTACTGAGATAGGAAAAATTTAATGCAAGACTAACAAATCATTGTCTTTTAACAAATCAAAATTATAATATTGTTCTCCATAGACCACCTTACATCACTGATTTCCGCTGCCAAGGAAAACAATGTGCAATTCATATATGCTCTGTCACCCGGTCTGGATATCACGTTTTCCAGTGTTAAAGAAGTTACCTGCCTAAAAAGGAAATTAGAACAGGTTTGTCCTTTACTGGTTTTGCAGTTGATCTCTTACTTCAATGAGTGATCTATTGTATCATTGTGAAATGTTAAAAACTCAAATGCTATGTTTATTTCCCCAAAATTGAAAATAATCATGATGTTTTTCCACTGAAATCAATGTTGAAAATTTTAACATCAATTAATGATTTTCATGATGAGATCATGGCCAATCAGAAATTTACATTTGGATATGTTTGTTTGTAACTCACTAAACAAAAATAATCTTGGCTAAGTGCTTTTACTGTATTGCTCATATATTATAGGTTTGAATTTCATGGAAAAACAGTGACTTGATGACTAATTTTGCCAAAAGTGTTTTCGTTCTTGAGGCATCCAAGAGTTTTGGGGTTCATTTTTACCCTATTAAAACTAAAACAATGTTATTATTTACAGGTGAAAGATTTTGGATGTGAAGTTTTTGCTTTGTTGTTTGATGACATAGAGACTGATATGTGTACAGCAGACAAAGAAATCTTCCAATCATTTGCCCATGCTCAAGTTTCAGTTACAAATGAAGTGTACCAGCATCTCGGACAACCAACATTTTTATTTTGTCCCACAGGTAATACAGTTCGTTTGTTATTAAATTTCAATGGTTTTGTTAAATATTAATATACATACATTGTTTTGAAAGGTGGGATATATAATTTGTTGTATAATTTACTTAGCCTTTGAGTACAACTTGTGGTTCTACTTTCTTATTCACAATCTCTATTGGTTCAGTGTTCTGATTGTTGGCAATGATTTGTCTTTTGTAGAATACTGTGGAACCAGAGCTGTCCCTGATGTTGCAAATTCTGAATACTTAACTACCATTGGTAATAAACTTCTCTCCCAGATTCATGTACTATGGACAGGTGAGTAAGAAATATTGAAACAATTCAGATTCATTTTCTTGTACAATTAGAAAATGTTCTATGCTCGTCACATTTGAAATGTGATGTAGTGCTTCTTCATTAAGTATTTATTTCTCTGTGGACTGATGTATATTTTATATGGAGATGACAGACATCTTTTCATGTGTACTTAGTACTCCCATCTTATGATTTTCTTTGTGATAGGACCGAAGGTAGTGTCTAAGTTTATTAGTGCAGAGTCTATAGTGGAGCTGAAAAAAGTGTTGAAAAGACCACCAGTGATCTGGGATAACATTCATGCAAATGATTATGACCAAAAAAGGTTGTTTTTAGGTGAGTTATGTTTATGCGCAGGCATGTGCAAGTTGTATGATCTTGATGGTTTTTGGGGGTGGGTGTGTGGTATTGTTTAATATTTATTACTAGTCAGAATATTGAAATGTGTGCTTTCTGCCCTCTCCTGTGGGCGTGTAACATTGACATCTCTATGTGGATAATAACAAAAAACTATCATTTCAGAATAGCATTAAATAGGAATAGATGGTATGAACTGAAGTTCACCCTTAAGCAAGAAAACTGTACCTGTACCTATCAGTATCCACAATATTTTGATGTTTTATTCCGCAGAAATGTATTCCTAAAGCTGTTACTTTTTTGCAGGTCCTTACTGTGGACGTTCCACAGAACTTATACCTCACCTGAGTGGAATTCTCACAAATCCAAATTGTGAATATGAAGCAAATTTTATTCCTATCCACACTCTCGCTACATGGTGTAGTTTTGCGCACAATCAAGATGGCAGAAAAGAAGTATTCAGTATGTATCCATTTTTATTGTGCATTGGCATTCAATAAAACGTGTGTATGCTGTAACCTTCAATGAATTTATTTAAATATTACAAGCAACCAGCTATAGTGTTCTGAATCGGAGACTTTTGTGTTTGTTCAATAAGAATTAGATCAAGCAGTGTTCTCCCCAGGATGTAAACAGCGTGGCGGTCCCGCCACAGTGCTTCGATTTGCCGCCACACCGGTCTGACACCGCCACGGTGATTAGCAAGACCGCCACAGTGCTTTTTTCATTGGGGATCTCGTCGCGCTGGTCGGCCCAACCGGCACTCAAAATTAGCGACCACCACGGAAACGCTTCCGACCAGAACTATTGCCATATTGTTATTATACTTACGTACCGAACGACGCGCATCCTGCCAGTCGTGGATAATAATTTGTAAACAATAGACATAGTCCCGCGATTGAACAATACAAGTCAATTTTGTAAGATTTTCACCCCTTTGTTTGTAAGTAAATACTTTCTGACGAAAGACGCAGTCTTTAGATTGAAAGCTAAAATTCTTTCAAAATCAATTCCACTCGATGTAACATGGGCAAAGCGGAGTTCACGATCAGTTTACGCTACTCAAGAAATATACGTGTTTATTGCGTGATTGGGTAAAATACATTTGAACTGTTATCATCGTGGATCATGTAAAAACTCTTCTTTCAAGACTTCTTTTACCTTTTAAAAATTTCTAATCACCTCTTTTGAAAACCATCATGCAGTTTTCATCTGAAATTCATACCAACACATCGTGCTACGACATCGCTTTACTTCCGCAATGTAACTTCCGCCAAATAATGGTCGATTTTTTTAAGGAGAAATTTGTAGTAAATAAGATCATGAAAGTCGTGAACATAATCCTGGCTCAAACGTTTCAAATTAGTTTCATTTAACCTTTTACAATTTATTTGTTTCTTTTTAGTCTGCAGCATTTGCATTTCGAGAACGTAAAATTTTTAAATTCAAACTCTTCTAAATTGTGAAACGTAATATTTTGACTCCAAAAAAAATATATTTGCACTGTGACTGAGCTCATTAATATTACAAAAGTGCCCAAAATAAAAGTGTTTATAACACTGTGTGAAGCAAATAAATATCTGCCACTTTGTTTTTTAAATATATGTTGTTTAGTGTGTGGGTATAAATGTGCTTTGGTCAATTTCTATTATTATGTAAATGATATGCAAATTAGGCCGCCACAGTGGTTTAAATTCCTGGGGAGAACACTGAGATCAAGCATGTTTTTCATTTTTTTTTTTCAGATGAATTGTGCAATGCAACCATTAATGCAGACATAAAATTAGAAAGAGAAGGAGAATCAAGTAATTGTTTATCACCACGACATGGTAGTTATGACCCACAGCTTGCTCTGAAAATAGCTATAAAAGATTGGCTACATGAATTTACACAGTCACGTAGTTCAACTGGCAAGGCAGAATCCAAAACTTTTAGTATGGCACCTTCTCCGGAATCACAATTACCTGCCACCGGAGTGAGTACATGCATGTCTGTTACACCTACAACAGACTCCCTTAACCCTAGTCCATCTGTATCTACACAACTTATGACAGAAGCACAAAATGCTCTGAGGACTTTAGAAGTTATGAGTGTGGAAGATGCCTCTGTTGATGAGGAAGAAAAAGTTGAACCAATGGACATTACTGCTGATGGATCAACTATGAAAGGATCGGAAAATGTACATGTGCCTACAAAAATAAGCAGTGTAATGATGACCAATTGTTCTACAACAGTCAACAAAGTGTCTGATATTCCAATGCAGTTAAGTAGTAATGCTGCAGAAAAACCTAACTATGCTGAAAAAATTCAAGCTGAATTGATTAGTTCAAATGAAACTGCTGAACCCCAAAGAAATTCTATGTTCTTGGAGATACCAACATTTGAGGACATTGAATTGCTGGTGGATACATTTTTCTTGCCATATGAACATGGTCTTAGAGCTGTTTATATGTTAGAAGAGTTGCATTGGTTGAAGACGCATGCATTTTGTGTGACAGAGTCAAAGCATTCTAAACACCCACCTCCAATGGTAAGAAATCTTTATACATCTGTCTCGTCATAAGTTGATACTTTTGATAATTTTTCACTGCCTTCCAAAGTAACTGCTTCCTACCTACAAGAAAATGTAATTTTGAATAAAAAAAGCCAACAAAACAAATTTGTTTGATAAATGATGAAGTATGCCACTAATCATTGTTATGCAGACTATTTAATTTTACCTTTCTGAAGCTTATGGCATGATGGTAGGTTTTAAATCGTGACCATTAGTTTGTGACTTAATTTGTTGTTGTCAAACCTAAATTAATTCGCTATTGGTGGAAGTGCAAACTCTGTGACGTTTGTATAAAATCAGACACAAGTTTTGTAGCAATCTGAGCCATTTATATATATCGCAAGCATGTTTTCCACAGTCTGACGTGATGAGTGTTGAATTTGAATTGCTGACATAACACTCAATCCACTTATTCTGCTGCACTTCACTTGTTTGTAACTGTGGTATATAATTGTATGTTTATTTTCTGTTGCAGGCAGTGGAATGGGGTGACCGTGCATGCATGTTTGCCAACTCGTGCCAAGCAGTTAATAGGCTGTTCCAGAGATTGACCAACATACCAAATCGATCACTTCTTTATGAGCTTTATCCATATGTATGGGACATGAAAGGAGTTGTTTCTCTGCTTCACTCCTTTGTAAAGTGGCTAGGTAAAGTAATTCCAATCCTACCCAACAGTAAATGTACTCCACTGCAAGAAAAACAAAACAAAAAAAAACATTTAGTTTGGTAATGACAAAATAAAAAGCAGTTGGACTATTTCCAAATCTCAAGGGATATAATACAATGATGAGAACACAGCTATGCTTCAGTATGAAAGTAATTGATTTCAATAGTGTACTCCAGTACAAAATATTATCTATCAGTTGTATAGATGCATTCAGAGTTGATTCTGTACCTAAGACTGGCTTTGTGTTTTCATCTGCCTCATTTATCCTTGGGGCACATAATATTTGCAATTGGAGGATAGGACAATGCACGAAACTGATGAGCTACTACAAACTAAATGCGCTTGTAATATTAAATGTTGCTCATCAGTGTTACACATTGACCCTCCACTAAATATTGCATTCATTAACTGTGTTTCCCTGACCCATTTTGACAATAAACATGTGTAATCTCTGCAAGTGCTGGATTTGTTTTTCTGCAGTAGAACCAACAAAATCAGTATTTGTAGACTTGATGAGACTAACAGATTTTTTCCCTATTTTCTTTTGTAATTATACAGTGATGGGACAGGTACCACAAATATCCTGCGACTTCATGCAAGCCACCTTGACATGTACGCATATTTTGGTGTGATATTTCATACTTTTTTCATTGTTTTGTTGTGTATGAGTAGACTGGTAGGTAGTTAATATGCAGTCGATACTTCACATGGCATGCGATCACAGTACAACTACGCAATTTCAGCGCTGCATGTGTCAAAGGCGCCTAACTTGTCTGCGCTGCGCTGCGCTGCGCTGTCATTCATCCTCTCACTTAATCAGATTTCAGAAAGGGCAGCTCTAAAATAGTTTTTGCTATTTGCAGGTTGAGTTACTATGATTAACAAGCTTTTTTATTTGCGTTATGAGCTACATACTGTGACTACAGATCGCTTTGCTCTGCTCTGCGCTACGATGCTGCGCAACGACTGCATAATCCCCCAGCTCGGCGCCACGTTGCTGCGGAGCGCGTTGCGTCATGCGTGGACTCGGTTGATTGTAGATACTGACAGGCAGTACGTCATGCAGATTAATAAAGTTTGCCTTGTTTTCAGTGTAAAGATGACACTTTGTAATGTAGCTTGTTGCAAGGCAATTGTTTTGCTAGCCGAAAGACATTTGTCATTAGTTTAACCTGCTCACTTGCTTGATGTGTTGAAAAAACAATCCTTGCCAAGTTACCTTCACACATACTCACTTTTTTCTTTTCTAACCTATTCAATATCCAGGGTGTACCAAGGGCTACAAAGAAATATTCATGAGTGGTGATCTTGAACCATGGGTTTTCCGTGGTGGTCTCACAGCTGAGCTTCAAGTATGTGTGAGCTGAATGTCAGCTCTTTCAAGATTATATTTCCAGAAAGCTCAACTGAAGCCTGTGTGAATGCTGCGTTGCGCGTGTACATGTACTTTGAAAAATGTTGCGCATAATTCTTGTGTGAAATTGCTTGCATGCAAGATTGAATAACATTTCATCAATATGCTGGTGATGAATAGCGACAATGTGCTGAAGGTTGCATAAAATGTGCGAGAGATTTCATAATATTGTGTCATTGTGCCGGAGATGGCACCTAATTGCGTCAATGCGCGAGAGATTGCATAGAATTGCGTCATTATGAGAGAGATTGCGTCAATGTGTGAGAGATTGCGCGTATTTGCATCAATGAGCAGGAGATTGCATAATCTGCTTTCACCGCTAACAGTTGTGCTGATATTCAAGTTTCAGTGGCAAAGAGTCTTGAGCTTGCACTGCATACTTGTTCATGCTCGGTTACAGTATAAGTGGATTAATACCATGCTGCTTCTCAATAAGTTAATAAAACTGCTGTGACTGGAGCCATATAATCAAAAAATTTCAAACCTGAATTTGTATTCTGTCTCACCAGTCATGGTTGCCTTTTATTCTTTCCGAGTATTTCAGCAGTAGGTATTACTGCGTTGCAGTGCTGGCTTATGCATCATCAGGCTTCAGATAGCTTTTGGTCATTTTGTGTGTAGTAATGGAACTAGTTATCAAGTAGTATACCTGTTCAGTGAGCATATAACATTGCCGTGAACTATTGGCAATGTTATTATTTTACTGGCATTAACTCTGAACATGTATATTATATTAACTGGTTAACACATTGCTGGTCAAAATCCTAACACATGCAAGCATAAAGTGATTTTAACATTTGGGCTACGAGCGTGTTTGAAACTTGGATACAATTTACCTCGCCAGTCCCAGTTGCTTTGTATTGGTTATCTGGAATATTGCTCTAGATCAAATCAAATTAAAATCTAAAATAATGTTAAATGTTATATTTGTTATTACAGCGCATGCTCCCAATAGATGGAGCTGCCGATCTTTTTGTTCAGAAACCTCCAGAAAAATTGAGCAGCAAAGTCTATACAATCAGACCATATTTGCCCAAGGATGAGGTGAGTGGTTGTGTTTTTTTTTGCTTGCTTACGATTTCATTTCTGTGTTGCCCAATGGTATTGAAATTTGCAGTGTGCAACTAAAAAACACATTTCCCAGAAAGACATGTAGACTTACCAACTCTTTTTCAGTCCAAAGGACAATTGACATAGTAAAGTATGTGATTTGAATTTAAAAAAAAAATCGTCTTATTTCATGATAATTTAATACCACAAGACGATAGTATATAATACTTTCAAGGTTGCATACATGCATTAAAAGTTGTTTTGGATGACAATACATCATCTGAAACAGAAAACCAAGATTTCCCTCATTCTGCTGTTGTGGTGTCTGTACATTTTCTGAAAAAAAAAAGGTTTGAGATGTTTGATGTGTGGGATAACGAAAAGAATGCCATTATCGAGAAAGTTGTAAGTTTCTTGAAATATTAGACTTGAGAAACCAATGTGAATGCTGTATTTTAACCTTAAATGTTCTCCTGTATCAGGTTGAAGTGTACAAAGTTTGTAGACTTACTTGTGATGATGGCTCAGATGGAACGGATATCTTTCCTGATCATCCAAACCTTATTGGTGACAAGTAAGTCCATCTTTAATGGGGGTTTACTCCAAAAAACACTTTGAATGCGACTAAAAAACTTGTTCAAGAGTATCTCTGATCAGATAGTATTGTGAGTGAAACAAATTCAAGGAAACAACTCCATTTGTGTCTTTAAGTAACACAGTAAAAGAGCGAGTACAACATTTTATTGTGTTGAGGTGTTGCTTCTTCTACTTCAGATTAATCCTTTTACTTGCTGTGAGAATTCCATTATTCAGCGAAGTACATGTTTTTAGTCTCCGTTTTAGACAAAGCCCAAAATCTTGGACTATTAATTCGGGTTCGGTCCAGTTTCACGAGCATGCCTTGAGCAAACACATTCAAACTTAACACAAAGACCATGTACAATGAATTTCATTTGTACATCAATTTTTGTTACCATTTGATCAGATATGGCTGACTGTAGACCATTTTGGTCCTTAAATTTGCTAAATTCTAATACTTGAGTGTCCAAAAATGTTTCTTGGGCATGAACACGTTCATTTCTCAGAAATAAACAGGGTGATGTTCAAACTTTGTACAAGGGTCATACTAAAACATCAGTAAATCAGTTTTCGCCATTCAGTAAGGTTGCTGAACCCTCATTAATATATTTAAATGAAGTCTAGTAATTTGAACTTGTTGTCTTCATCCATCATTCTGATTGGTTGATAGACTTGACCTATCAGGTAAAAGAACAGTTTCAGGTCAACTTGTGTATATCAAAAACATTTTGGATATATCGCACCTCAAAAACACAGTATAACCAAATTGTGCTATTGTGATCTAAGCAATGGCAATACATTCATGTTTACTTTATTTGAAACTACTTTTAAATTGCATGTACATGTCTACTTTTTGTTACCAACAAAATTAAAACTTCCAGTGATAATGATTCATGGTCAATGCTTGTTTTACAGGTTAGTTGGTGGACTTATCACTCTCAGTCCAGAGTATTGTTTTGTATTGGAGGATGAAAATGGTATCTGTGGCTATGTTCTTGGAGCTTTGAATGCTAAAAAGTACTACGACCTGTATGATATGGCTTGGATGTTGGAAATGTGTTCCAAATACCCCAAACCAAAATCTAAAAATCTCACCCCAGCAGAGGTAAAATGTTATAGATTTTTTTTAATTTTCCATTCACATCTGAGAACTTTTTAGTATTCCAAATCGCAGCTTATCATTTGAATGATGGATAACAAAATTATGGCCCCTAATGAAACAAAATTACTTCTCAAGTAGAGTAGTCATGTACATCTTATATTTAATGGGAAGTTTCTTCTGAGCTTTTCAAGTATTTTAATACCATGTTTCTTCATTTCAGGAGGTTTTTCTAAGTTTTCATGAATACAAAATTTATCTTCCTAATAATCTACATCAAAAATATCCCTCGCTGCTAAAAATGGATATTCTACCGAGTGTTGAAGATACAAGTGTTGTAAAGAATATGTTGGCTTGTATTCTATCTGCACTTAAAGCTAATGGTAAGAGTTTGACTGATTAATCACATATATGAATTTTGTTAATTTCCCAAACTTGCTGATGTAAAATACCCTGTCAAGCAAACTTCAGTGAATGAGGTCAATTTGATGAAAACCTGATGTTAGGTAGAGGCTGTAGTGCTATTGTCCAGTTTTTTAACCCCTATGTGCAAAGTATGCAGTGTACTGCTATCTCGAGTACTAATCATCACATTACAATGAAACTTGGCACATAGATGTAATAGAAGTGGATTAATATTTATGTATATTAAATACCTAATTTGTATACTGTAAAGGGGTTAATTATTCACTGGGGTTTAATTTTGCTTATTTCGCTGACTGGAAAATGCGCTAAATTAAAACCTAGTGAATATTTAAAATTTAGCATAGAACACATTATCTAAATGATAAAACCGTGAATTTAAAACCCACTGAATATGCCTGAAATGGTAAATCAGCGAAATTTAAACCCAGTGAAAATTAGTCATTTTACAGTAATTAGTAAATTTTCAGCTAATCTTTACATTTCAACTTGCTACATAGATGCTCATGACTATTCACAGACCTGATTAGTTTTGGGTTAAAAATCATTGCATATTAATAGCCTAGTTTGCATATTGCATCGATTTCGGTTGAAAACTGCATGATGGTTTTCGAAAGAGGTGATTAGCAATTTTTAAAAGGTAAACAGGGTCTTGAAAGAAGAGCTTTTACATGATTTTACCAAATCACGCAACAAACATGTTTTTTTTCTTGAATAGCGTAAACTGATCGTGAGCTTCACTTTGACCATGTTATATTGAGGTGGAATTGATTTTGAAAGAATTTTAGCTTGCAATCTAAAGACTGTCTATTGCAGAAAGTATTTTCCGTGGTGGTCACTAATTTTGAGTGCTAATCAGGGCTGAATAAACCTTTTGCACATCTGATATTGGCATGTCAAATATGAAATTAAGCACCAAGGTGCATGCCTAACTTTGAAAAAAGGCTGTGTCATTCTGGACAGCGTCTTGTGTAATGCTATGTGAACCAACCATGTGTTTATTTACAGGATCCTATGGTGCATTTGTAGAGGTTGGTGTTGGCAACAAAACAATGTTGGACTTTTACACTAAGCTGGGATTTTTAGAAGTGCCAATGTTGGATGAAATCTCAGATGAAGTAATCATACTTGGAAGAGCAATGTAACAGACCAGTTGTAACCAACAACAGAGCAATGGAAGAACAAGCAATACATCTGCTGTCTGCTGCATCTTGAAAGCTTGTGTCTACCGTTGTAGTATTTACGATTTTCCTGAATTATCCAGTCTCTTGCATGGACAGTCAATTGGTGTTTCAGGATGTACTTCCCTTATGTGAACCACTTTCAAATTTGTAAACGTTTCATATTTCTTAACGTTATTCTTATATTTGTAATTCAGTTTTAATGATGCATGCTCAACTTTACTGAGAAAGACAAATCCAATCATGAAGAAAAAAGTTGTGCTGTTTTGATAAATGGATTTCAGTTCGAATACGTTTAAACCTATAGATAAGTAAAAAAAATATAACGTCCGTATCTGCAACATTGCAAATCATGAACCACAACTTTTGAAACCAAATCTGTCAAATGCAGTCGATATAACTTATAAAAAGAATAGTTTATTGTCCAACTTGTATTACATTGTTTATAAAAGATGTTATATCTATAAATTGTCTCAGTGTGTTTCATTTGAGTGCCTAATATTGATCATATTGCACACTCGTATTACCCATAATTCTCCAGTCAGCCAGCTCCTTGGCGCGCCCAATCAAATGACTCAATTTAACTGCAGTGAAATACACCTTTTCGTAACACGATCATGCAAGGTTAGCGAAACCGTTTGATTCATGCGATGATAAATGTGCGTCTTCGACAGTTTTGCCTTCATTTCATTACTAAATCATCTGACCATGTCATACTAGTAAGAATCAGCACATGTTCTCCTAAATTGCCACTGTGGGCGTGATTAAGGTTCATGCAGAGTGCTAAGGCAGCAAATATCTGCACGCTCGGAGTTTCGATCCAGACTATTAGGACAATTTTTTTTGGCACAGTTTGCACATGCAGGGATCAGTAATGTTCATGCCACTAATGTTTTTAGAAGGATGGCAGAATGTAAAGTAACTCGCCGTGGTCGTAAAAACTACATATGGCTAGGCATCTCTTTATATTGTATGAACTGACAAGAATATCACACATTTTCTAACATAACATTAGGCCAAGACGCATCTCGCGAGTCAGTTTGAATGAAAATTGGAATTTGTAATACGTTGTCTGTTAGTCATATTTCAGAACCCCCTGGACTGAATCTGTTCGTTCTTTGCATGTGCTTAGTACGACATGCATTTGTTTAGTGATTTGAATCAAGGATGGCCAACTGTTTTTAGAAAATGTTAACCTTGAACATACTTGGCTAGTTACTCAATTTCGTACATTCATTACAAATGTATGTTTATTTGTGTGAATATCTTCCAAATGTTCATAGTCAAAAAATTTAAATGTATATAGGACATTTACGATAATAGGAGTATGGTTGCAAATAAATTCATGAATGGCGAGATTTCCTTCCCAGACTCAATTTGTGATCGTATTACTTTATCTTGGACATGAACAACATTTCCCCTAAGTGCAACAGAGATTGCATAATTAATAACTTGTGCATAATTCTAATGCTGTATCTATAGAACTATCTCTATATTTGCATGAGCAACTAATGCTGTTATGAAGGCCTTGATTGGACAAAATGCATCGGATGACCATATTTGGTCATCTTGCCTCATTAATATGCGCAATTCGTATTTTAAACACAGTTACTGATGGGGACATGCAACTAGTGCTATATTGAAGGCAACAGATGTAACATATCAATAAATGCAAAACTATTTTTTACCTTGTCCGCATCGTCGTAGATGTCAATGTATAACGGGGAAAATGTTTGTTCGTTGTCAACGTCTTAAATTTGTATCTTTTTCAAACTTGGATATTATTTTAACCAGTTTGTGCTCTTTGGCCAAGTTTGATTTTGGTATGTGTCCTTTGCATATTTTTCAAGATAATTGTTAAATTTCACTTAAAATTGTGATACCAATTTTTATCTAATGATCTTTAATTTGGGAATCGTATCAATCGCTATGAAATGTCAACAAAGTTCAATTGGTGTAACTAGCATGTGCAATTTTCAAGAAATGGGTTAAAATTTGACTGAAATAAAACATTGTTTAGATGTAGAAATAAGTGCATAAAATGAAGACATTCTCCTGCTGATAATTAGAACCAGGTTTAGTAATATGACCTCCAAGACTTATTACCAAATTTTGCTTAGACATGTTAATGTGCTATTGTTTTTAGGAACTTTTATACAGTTCATGTTATATTTTATGAGACGTTGAGATTAATACAGTACTATTATTAATTACTATATTTATTTTTCATGCGATGACGACTTCATTGTACTTGTTCATTTTTGGTAAGAATTGTTCTTACCTAAACTTTAACCAGTATTTTCCGTGCAAAATGTTTAGACATATTGTTGCATTGTTTCAGGACGTTTATACTTTTTTTTGCCATGCAAAAACATTAAGCCATCCGGAACACTAAGATTGTTAAGTTAGGCTATGAATATTCATTATGCAGATCTTGGGTATAAAGGCCCACCTGCCACAATTTCAGTAAGCAAATTACAGAAGAACGACACCAATTTTAAAAGGTCTATATATTCTTCTAGCCCTGACATTTTATTTCTGAGCAAAAAAGTAAGGTATATCTGACCTGACTTTCAAAATAGCCCCATAGTTTTAGCAGAACTATGAATGTTCCCCTAATGCACAGAAGGAACTCATCTAATAGCAGTCCATTCAAGGTACACATATATCATGTATCAAAGCAATTGGAGTAGCAGTTTTCAAGAAGTATAACATTTTTGATCAAAAATATTTGCTAAAAATAGAGAATTTGAAAATATCACGAAATGAACAAATCTGACAAAAGTACACACACAGTACCAAGTATCAAAGTAATTGAGCTGGTAGTTTTCAAGAAGAAGTCTAAAATAGCATTTTTTACCTAAAATATTCGCCAAAAATACAGAATTGAAGATATCGTTACAAAATAAACAAATCTGAAGGTTCCACCCAAGGTACCAAGTACCAAAAACACCAAGTATTAAAGCAATTGAGCTGGTAGTTTTCAAGAAGATGGAAATGTAATTGTTGATGGACGGACAATCACCTATCCTCGGGGGCGGACATCCGGGCATTTTCACCGCCTGGCAACCCGCGGCGGTGAAAACAAAGGCCCAAAACTCGCAGAAAACGGTACTTTGGGGTGATTGTGGAGACTCCTCTGAACAGTGCAACAAGATTAGCCCTACGTGTGTAACATATAAATTTGATTGTTCGGGATTACTTCAAAGTTGAGTTTGTGTTTTCTCGAATTTTCACTGGCTCGACCGGCGTTCCAAAGCAGCGCGCACAGAGCCCATAGAAATGCATGGTACAGTGGTGCGCGTCTTAGCAACGTGGAACGTCTGTGACGTAGCTCCGCCCCCGAGGATATGAATAGCTCTGCTCTGTCATCTACGATGACAGCAGTGCTAAAAAGTTCTCAATTGAGGGTTTTATTCTGTACTACAAGGAAAGCTGTCTTGAATCTAGTGTTTTTATGTGGACTAGTAATGGACCTCTGACTTGATCAAGGTGCAAGTTTTTGAAATGGAACTGGTAAACTTCTAAAATGTATGTAAATAAACAATGTATTTTACACACGTTGTATACGTTGCTATGAGTACCATATCGCACAGGACGCAGCGCAACGACCACCGTCCTTCAATTTATCCAGACTTGGCATTCAATAAAGATTAGCGAAGACAAAATTTGAAAATGACTCTTTCACCTTTATTGTGCATTAAACGAATGTATGATGCAAAACTAACAATAAAAAAATCCCTGATTCATGCAAAAATATACTTTAAGTTGACCACCTGTATTCAAAAGTAACCTAGCAAAAAGAATGAACATCCATCTCTCTCATTTCTAGCCAAATTCTATAAAAGAGCTTCTACTTTGAAGTGAATAAATGCAGTCATCCCAAGCTAGAATCTGGAATTGTAATTTTGAACTGATCAAAATCTGGAAATAAACAGAAATAATGCATTCACCTAAATACACTCATGATATGCCCTGTGAATAAAGAATTGCTGCAATATGCAAAAAGGATTCGGAGTAAAACTCCACAGCAATAACTGACAGTGAATGTTATATGAAAAGCATGTCTTCGGCAAAAAATATGTACTGGTAATGTTAAGGATCAACACTGAGCAGAAATGTGTGCTTATCTTAAATTCACATTACATGGTTACTCCCTGAACTGTAGAGGGCGCTATTTGACAATAATGTCATTTCTAATACAATAAGCATCAGCAATAACCACATCATTGGGACTTGAGGATGTGCTTTTAAACAAATTTCACTGAACATCAAAAAAAAAAATCTTGCAAGATTATCATTAAAGACAAAGGCACATTTTTCTCAAAAAAAGTAACAGGACAACAAATTGGAAGACGTTGTATTGTTAGTTAAATGTAAATATGTATACACCCTGTGCTCATAAATGCAGGCACTGTAGGTCAAAGGTCAAGTACCTCTGCATAGATACAACGATCAAGGTACATCCATACAAGGATGGCTATTTACACAAAAATTACAGACCTTAGAAAGTGTCTCAGGATTCGGCAATTGGCTACGGCAGTTAGGTGTAGGTACTGGTAATTCAGTACTAAGTTTTAAAAGCAGCTAAATAGCTTTGTCTATATGAGTATGTTCAGGAAATATTCTTTACAAGCTGTCAATATATCTTGTTTTGAAGGAAAAACTTGGGTTTAGGACTTCAAATAAACAGATAATTTCCACTTATGAACATACTCAGGTCAAGGTTCTTTAAATACAGTACTAACCTATTATATTAATGGTGAAAAAAACTATACTAGCACCAAATGAGTAGACACAGACAGAAAGTTCCCTTACATAAAATTATGTGATACAGGATAATATGGCTGGGGTTTGGTATTATCCAGTATGTTATGAAGCAATTTATTTGTATACAGATGATATTTCGCCTTAACATAATTTCCAATTTCCTTATAGATCATAATTTTAAAAAAAAAATTGAAAATTGTTTTTTTATTTTGTTGAAGTTGATAAAAGTTTACACTGGTTTATTGTTGGCAAGGAATTATTGAAATGAGTTTCAAGTTACCTCCAGAGGGTGACATGACATAATTTTATATATGAGGACTTTTCTGTTTGTATCAATACTCAAAGTATACATTTGTAATATACCAATTATTCACCTCAACTCTAGATATTTTAAAATATAACTACTATATATACCCCTTATGAATTCTCCCTGTAAATAGCTCGATCTCCTGACACAAGTTACCGTATTTGCTCTATTAAAAGCACATCTCAAATAGAAACGCACATAAACAAAACTTGCATTTATTTTAAGATGAATCATAAAAATACAACTTATTTTGACCAGAGACACCTGTGTCATTTAATATAAGCCAATGCATTACTGATAGAGCAAATATGGTATTGGCAGTGGAGATCATAGGAAAAAGGCCAACATCGGCGGTAAATAAACACAAGACAAACAAGTATATACACAACAATATAAATGACTGGAATTGAACGTCACATGGAGGGCTGATGAAGCCTGTAAGTGAAGGTGTCATCCAAACACACCGACTGTAACACAGAGTGTTTGTAAACATCTAATATTGTCACAAATGTCTAACAAGAAATAAATATACAGTTTTTGACAATTAAAAAAACACCAATGAATGTTTAATGGCCTTTGAATCCGTTCTCATATGGGTGTCATTAGTACACAAGTTTAAGTTGTCAGAGTCTAGCAATTATAAGGCTTTAAATGCTTTCACTGTGAACTTTTATGCATACTAAAATTACCATAGTCAGCTGTGTACAAATGTTACTGTCACCGCCATATTGGTTTGTATACAAATACTGATTGTTTTTTTGTGTGCATCTCAAGATTGTTACATGACTGGAGCTGGTTAGAGCAAACTATAAAAGGGTGCGTTGTTTGGGTAAATGCAGGAATTGTAACACAAACTTGAAACAGGTATCTTTTCAAGCTAACATTTTGAAAAAAACAAAAAAGATCACATAACACTTTAGACAAACATCGGAAACAGAAAAGATGGAACGAAAGAGAATGACCACATCAACAACACAAGTTAATAAATACATTTTGGTTAATATTTTTAGTAACTTTGCCATATTCCACACAGAAAATCAGACGATTAGATGAAATAAATTGAAAAGGAATTGATATTGTAGGCGATCTTCAATACTAGTTTGACTTCTCCTTTTGACGTTGGTTTGTCCCAACCTAAATCCAATCAGTCAACAATCATGACACACATGAACAGTCAGAAATCTGCAATATCATGGTGGCGATAGTAACATACAAACCAAATTCACTGATAGATAATATATAGGAGAAAACCTTTTGTAAGACCATCATTAATTGGCTCCCTGACATGCATGCTGATTACTGATTAGTGTTCTTAATATAGAAAACTATGAGGCATTTGTATGCACAGGACAAGAAACTATCAGTAAATTCATTGCACTTATTAAATTAACACCTGTACCCAACATGACACTTAACAATACATCAATAAATGTTCATTACCCCTATTCATGCTAATTATCTTAAGTTTACTAATTGGTAATCAAAATTATTTTTAAAAAAAATGTGTATAAAATGCATGTTAATGACAGAAACATTGCAATTAAGTGTTGTAACTGATCATTTGATTTATAGTAGTGTTCAGAAAGTTTAATTTATGCGGCCATATTGAGCTCTCAACGAGAAGACAAAAAGAACAGCTTTACCGAAAGAGGTCATTTCCAACCAGTCATACTTTTTTTGGGGAAATATGTAAGTTGCTCTACTATATGACCCTTGCAGATTCGGAGCATGACTAATATATAAGTAAACAAATATAGTGTAATTTATGTCATTTTTTGCTATTCAGGTCTTATTCGCACTCAGCCTTTTTATTTTTTGTTTAAAAAACAACAAAAAAAACAAATAACATTATAAAACCATCATATAAACCCAGTGCATAGTTCATGGTGATGTAAATCTAATACATCACAGCTTATGGGTGCATATTCCCAAAATACTACATACTGGAAACAGTATAACAAATACCATATACAAAATATACAAAACACGTAACTGTCACATATTTGTAAAAATCAGACTGCTGGTTGCATCTTTTGGAAGACACTTTGTCCACAGCTTAGTTCAGCCGGCCTCAGATTGAGTTACACTATAATCCTAATCTCAGTCCACGATGGTCAGCTAACTGTCCATGATGCACTGCTTCATCAAGAGTGTAAACTTCTGGTTGAGGATCTGGTGGCTCTTGTGGAATGGTGAGAAGAGGAGGAGCTTTTGGAACCAGTCAGCTGAAAAATCAAGATGTCAAAATGGAGATCTTGAGAGAAGTAAAAATATAATCATATGTCTTAAATTCAAGAAGGCAGTGAACCATCAAAAAATTCTTGGATGTGCACCTCGAATATCGTTTTTCAGGAGTGTGAAGACAAATCACAAATCACTGCCCACCTCTTGGTGTCTTTTAGCATACTGTTTAACACTACCCTCTGCTGCATAATGCCCATAATTATATCTCTTCATTGTAATATTACTCTCATTGTCTTGTTGGTTCTTATTGGAATCTGATTGGTCAAGTTCCTTGTTGAGGTCACGTCGTCTACGTCGACGTGTGTTGGTTCGAGATTCCTCGCTTGGTGCCACATCCTGATCTTTCTCCGCTGGTTGACTTTGCTGTTCTTCTATGACCCGGTTATCAACTTCATTAGGAACTGTGGGTGCAAAGTAAAACATAAATAAATCAGTAAATGCAGGCATTTCTTTCTTTTTCAACATATGTAACAATTCAGCATGTCATTTGGTTTTAGTCAGCACAAAAAGATCCAATCAATCAGTTATTTGGTCCAGACTATGGAATGCCACTTCATCATGTCAATTTAAATTTTCAAATAAGGGTGAAAATATAGTCTTTACTTACGCGATAGTTCATCTTTCTGAAAGTTCTCATCTTCATGACCCTTCTCAGGGGAATTTGTATAGACTCGTATTTGGTCAAGTATTGTAGTCTGGCCCTGTAAATAAAATTAGAAACAATACAATCCAACCTGGTAATGCAATGACAATGCTATACATAGGCAATACAATCCAACCTGGTAATGCAATGACAATGCTATACATAGACAATACAATCCAACCTGGTAATGCAATGACAATGTTATACATAGACAATACAATCCAACCTGGTAATGCAATGACAATGTTATACATAGACAATACAATCCAACCTGGTAATGCAATGACAATGCTATACATAGACAATACAATCCAACCTAGTAATGCAATGACAATGCTATACATCGACAATACAATCCAACCTGGTAATGCAATGACAATGCTATACATAGACAATACAATCCAACCTGGTAATGCAATGACAATGTTATACATAGACAATACAATCCAACCTGGTAATGCAATGACAATGTTATACATAGACAATACAATCCAACCTGGTAATGCAATGACAATGCTATACATAGGCAATACAATCCAACCTGGTAATGCAATGACAATGCTATACATAGACAATACAATCCAACCTGGTAATGCAATGACAATGCTATACATAGACAATACAATCCAACCTAGTAATGCAATGACAATGCTATACATAGACAATACAATCCAACCTGGTAATGCAATGACAATGCTATACATAGACAATACAATCCAACCTGGTAATGCAATGACAATGCTATACATAGACAATACAATCCAACCTGGTAATGCAATGACAATGCTATACATAGGCAATACAATCCAACCTGGTAATGCAATGACAATGCTATACATAGACAATACAATCCAACCTGGTAATGCAATGACAATGCTATACATAGACAATACAATCCAACCTGGTAATGCAATGACAATGCTATACATAGACAATACAATCCAACCTGGTAATGCAATGACAATGCTATACATAGACAATACAATCCAACCTAGTAATGCAATGACAATGCTATACATAGACAATACAATCCAACCTGGTAATGCAATGACAATGCTATACATAGACAATACAATCCAACCTGGTAATGCAATGACAATGTTATACATAGACAATACAATCCAACCTGGTAATGCAATGACAATGTTATACATAGACAATACAATCCAACCTGGTAATGCAATGACAATGCTATACATAGACAATACAATCCAACCTAGTAATGCAATGACAATGCTATACATAGACAATACAATCCAACCTGGTAATGCAATGACAATGCTATACATAGACAATACAATCCAACCTAGTAATGCAATGACAATGCTATACATAGACAATACAATCCAACCTGGTAATGCAATGACAATGCTATACATAGACAATACAATCCAACCTGGTAATGCAATGACAATGCTATACATAGACAATACAATCCAACCTAGTAATGCAATGACAATGTTATACATAGACAATACAATCCAACCTGGTAATGCAATGACAATGCTATACATAGACAATACAATCCAACCTAGTAATGCAATGACAATGTTATACATAGACAATACAATCCAACCTGGTAATGCAATGACAATGTTATACATAGACAATACAATCCAACCTGGTAATGCAATGACAATGTTATACGTAGACAATACAATCCAACCTGGTAATGCAATGACAATGCTATACATAGACAATACAATCCAACCTAGTAATGCAATGACAATGCTATACATCGACAATACAATCCAACCTGGTAATGCAATGACAATGCTATACATAGACAATACAATCCAACCTGGTAATGCAATGACAATGTTATACATAGACAATACAATCCAACCTGGTAATGCAATGACAATGTTATACATAGACAATACAATCCAACCTGGTAATGCAATGACAATGCTATACATAGGCAATACAATCCAACCTGGTAATGCAATGACAATGCTATACATAGACAATACAATCCAACCTGGTAATGCAATGACAATGCTATACATAGACAATACAATCCAACCTAGTAATGCAATGACAATGCTATACATAGACAATACAATCCAACCTGGTAATGCAATGACAATGCTATACATAGACAATACAATCCAACCTGGTAATGCAATGACAATGCTATACATAGACAATACAATCCAACCTGGTAATGCAATGACAATGCTATACATAGACAATACAATCCAACCTGGTAATGCAATGACAATGCTATACATAGACAATACAATCCAACCTGGTAATGCAATGACAATGCTATACATGGACAATACAATCCAACCTGGTAATGCAATGACAATGCTATACATAGACAATACAATCCAACCTAGTAATGCAATGACAATGCTATACATAGACAATACAATCCAACCTGGTAATGCAATGACAATGCTATACATAGACAATACAATCCAACCTGGTAATGCAATGACAATGTTATACATAGACAATACAATCCAACCTGGTAATGCAATGACAATGTTATACATAGACAATACAATCCAACCTGGTAATGCAATGACAATGCTATACATAGACAATACAATCCAACCTGGTAATGCAATGACAATGTTATACATAGACAATACAATCCAACCTGGTAATGCAATGACAATGCTATACATAGGCAATACAATCCAACCTGGTAATGCAATGACAATGTTATACATAGACAATACAATCCAACCTAGTAATGCAATGACAATGCTATACATAGACAATACAATCCAACCTGGTAATGCAATGACAATGTTATACACAGACAATACAATCCAACCTGGTAATGCAATGACAATGCTATACACAGACAATACAATCCAACCTGGTAATGCAATGACAATGCTATACATAGACAATACAATCCAACCTGGTAATGCAATGACAATGCTATACATAGACAATACAATCCAACCTGGTAATGCAATGACAATGCTATACATAGGCAATACAATCCAACCTGGTAATGCAATGACAATGTTATACATAGACAATACAATCCAACCTGGTAATGCAATAACAATGCTATACATAGGCAATACAGTCCAACCTGGTAATGCAATGACAATGTTATACATAGACAATACAATCCAACCTGGTAATGCAATGACAATGCTATACATAGACAATACAATCCAACCTGGTAATGCAATGACAATGCTATACATAGGCAATACAATCCAACCTGGTAATGCAATGACAATGCTATACATAGGCAATACAATCCAACCTGGTAATGCAATGACAATGTTATACATAGACAATACAATCCAACCTGGTAATGCAATGACAGTGTTATACATAGACAATACAATCCAACCTGGTAATGCAATGACAATGTTATACATAGACAATACAATCCAACCTGGTAATGCAATGACAATGCTATACATAGACAATATAATCCAACCTAGTAATGCAATGACAATGCTATACATAGACAATACAATCCAACCTGGTAATGCAATGACAATGCTATACATAGACAATATAATCCAACCTAGTAATGCAATGACAATGTTACACATAGACAATACAATCCAACCTGGTAATGCAATGACAATGCTATACATAGACAATACAATCCAACCTGGTAATGCAATGACAATGCTATACATAGACAATACAATCCAACCTGGTAATGCAATGACAGTGTTATACATAGACAATACAATCCAACCTGGTAATGCAATGACAATGCTATACATAGACAATACAATCCAACCTGTAACGACAATGTTATACACAGACAATACAATCCAACCTGGTAATGCAATGACAATGCTATACATAGACAATACAATCCAACCTGGTAATGCAATGACAATGCTATACATAGACAATACAATCCAACCTGGTAATGCAATGACAATGCTATACATAGACAATACAATCCAACCTGGTAATGCAATGACAATGCTATACATAGACAATACAATCCAACCTGTAACGACAATGTTATACACAGACAATACAATCCAACCTGGTAATGCAATGACAATGCTATACATAGACAATACAATCCAACCTGGTAATGCAATGACAATGCTATACATAGGCAATACAATCCAACCTGGTAATGCAATGACAATGTTATACATAGACAATACAATCCAACCTGGTAATGCAATGACAGTGTTATACATAGACAATACAATCCAACCTGGTAATGCAATGACAATGCTATACATAGACAATACAATCCAACCTGGTAATGCAATGACAATGTTATACATAGACAATACAATCCAACCTGGTAATGCAATGACAATGCTATACATAGGCAATACAATCCAACCTGGTAATGCAATGACAATGTTATACATAGACAATACAATCCAACCTAGTAATGCAATGACAATGCTATACATAGACAATACAATCCAACCTGGTAATGCAATGACAATGTTATACACAGACAATACAATCCAACCTGGTAATGCAATGACAATGCTATACATAGACAATACAATCCAACCTGGTAATGCAATGACAATGCTATACATAGACAATACAATCCAACCTAGTAATGCAATGACAATGCTATACATAGACAATACAATTCAACCTGGTAATGCAATGACAATGCTATACATAGACAATACAATCCAACCTGGTAATGCAATGACAATGCTATACATAGGCAATACAATCCAACCTGGTAATGCAATGACAATGCTATACATAGACAATACAATCCAACCTGGTAATGCAATGACAATGTTATACATAGACAATACAATCCAACCTGGTAATGCAATGACAATGCTATACATAGACAATACAATCCAACCTGGTAATGCAATGACACTGTTATACATAGACAATATAATCCAACCTAGTAATGCAATGACAATGTTATACATAGACAATACAATCCAACCTGGTAATGCAATGACAATGTTATACATAGACAATACAATCCAACCTGGTAATGCAATGACAATGTTATACATAGACAATACAATCCAACCTAGTAATGCAATGATAATGCTATACATAGACAATACAATCCAACCTGGTAATGCAATGACAATGTTATACATAGACAATACAATCCAACCTGGTAATGCAATGACAATGCTATACATAGACAATATAATCCAACCTAGTAATGCAATGACAATGCTATACATAGACAATACAATCCAACCTGGTAATGCAATGACAATGCTATACATAGACAATACAATCCAACCTGGTAATGCAATGACAATGCTATACATAGACAATACAATCCAACCTGGTAATGCAATGACAATGCTATACATAGACAATACAATCCAACCTGGTAATGCAATGACAGTGTTATACATAGACAATACAATCCAACCTGGTAATGCAATGACAATGCTATACATAGACAATACAATCCAACCTGTAACGACAATGTTATACACAGACAATACAATCCAACCTGGTAATGCAATGACAATGCTATACATAGACAATACAATCCAACCTGGTAATGCAATGACAATGCTATACATAGACAATACAATCCAACCTGGTAATGCAATGACAATGCTATACATAGACAATACAATCCAACCTGGTAATGCAATGACAATGCTATACATAGACAATACAATCCAACCTGTAACGACAATGTTATACATAGACAATACAATCCAACCTGGTAATGCAATGACAATGCTATACATAGGCAATACAATCCAACCTGGTAATGCAATGACAATGCTATACATAGACAATACAATCCAACCTGGTAATGCAATGACAATGTTATACATAGACAATACAATCCAACCTGGTAATGCAATGACAATGCTATACATAGACAATACAATCCAACCTGGTAATGCAATGACAATGTTATACACAGACAATACAATCCAACCTAGTAATGCAATGACAATGCTATACATAGACAATACAATCCAACCGGGTAATGCAATGACAATGTTATACATAGACAATACAATCCAACCTGGTAATGCAATGACAATGCTATACATAGACAATACAATCCAACCTAGTAATGCAATAACAATGCTATAC
This sequence comes from Saccoglossus kowalevskii, assembly GCF_978046115.1. Lineage (NCBI taxonomy): Eukaryota > Metazoa > Hemichordata > Enteropneusta > Harrimaniidae > Saccoglossus > Saccoglossus kowalevskii. The sequence goes on along the minus strand of NC_140650.1, from coordinate 29,264,568 downwards.
ATAGACAATACAATCCAACCTGGTAATGCAATGACAATGCTATACATAGACAATACAATCCAACCTGGTAATGCAATGACAATGCTATACATAGACAATACAATCCAACCTGGTAATGCAATGACAATGCTATACATAGACAATACAATCCAACCTGGTAATGCAATGACAATGCTATACATAGACAATACAATCCAACCTGGTAATGCAATGACAATGCTATACATAGACAATACAATCCAACCTGTAACGACAATGTTATACACAGACAATACAATCCAACCTGGTAATGCAATGACAATGCTATACATAGACAATACAATCCAACCTGGTAATGCAATGACAATGCTATACATAGACAATACAATCCAACCTGGTAATGCAATGACAATGTTATACATAGACAATACAATCCAACCTGGTAATGCTATGACAATGTTATACATAGACAATACAATCCAACCTGGTAATGCAATGACAATGCTATACATAGACAATACAATCCAATCTAGTAATGCAATGACAATGCTATACATAGACAATACAATCCAACCTGGTAATGCAATGACAATGCTACACAGACAATACAATCCAACCTGGTAATGCAATGACAATGTTATACATAGACAATACAATCCAACCTGGTAATGCAATGACAATGTTATACACAGACAATACAATCCAACCTGGTAATGCAATGACAATGTTATACATAGACAATACAATCCAACCTGGTAATGCAATGACAATGCTATACATAGGCAATACAATCCAACCTGGTAATGCAATGACAATGTTATACATAGACAATACAATCCAACCTGGTAATGCAATGACAATGCTATACATAGACAATACAATCCAACCTGGTAATGCAATGACAATGCTATACATAGACAATACAATCCAACCTGGTAATCAATGACAGTGTTATACATAGACAATACAATCCAACCTGGTAATGCAATGACAATGCTATACATAGACAATACAATCCAACCTGGTAATGCAATGACAATGCTATACATAGACAATACAATCCAACCTGTAACGACAATGTTATACACAGACAATACAATCCAACCTGGTAATGCAATGACAATGCTATACATAGACAATACAATCCAACCTGGTAATGCAATGACAATGTTATACATAGACAATACAATCCAACCTGGTAATGCAATGACAGTGCTATACATAGACAATACAATCCAATCTAGTAATGCAATGACAATGCTATACATAGACAATATAATCCAACCTGGTAATGCAATGACAATGCTACACAGACAATACAATCCAACCTGGTAATGCAATGACAATGTTATACATAGACAATACAATCCAACCTGGTAATGCAATGACAATGCTATACATAGACACATCACCAATCCATGAAAAGCATGATAATCATGGCTAGCACCTGATGGTTACAGCAAAAATGCTGTAATGTGATGTGCTTTTATTCAAATATGTTAGCATTCAACACCAATTAACATGCCTCTCCTATGCTTTAATGAAACCATTCAAACAGCTTGCATGGCTTAAAAAACAATTCAAATAATAACCTACAAATACAGGACTTGTAGTACTGTAAAATCTGTATTAGAAACCGTGGCTTCTATTGCAATGGTACAATGCAACAGAGGGGATGTGGCTTCTATTAAAGCATATACACATACGAGAAATGATGAACTTTTGGTTCTCAATTATTCAAAAAGAATGGGTGCAACTTCAATTAAAGATGTGGCTTCTAATACAGATTTTACAGTAATATATTTTTAAGTGTTGCAGAAAAAAATACTATGACAAGAATGACATACGGATACCCAAACAATGTTATACTGAATGGGGACAACCTGGTGTAATGATTCATGTACAATAAAACAGTGTTCTATTTGTGGCTACACACAACCTGTTCTGCTCATGAGCGGAAGATACAATGACTCGTTGAGAGTAGTAGTAACCATGGACAGATGTGCTCACCTTGATAGCGGAGGTCATAAATGCATTGGCGGCTATTGTGAGACCGTTTTTACTGACTCGTTTAAGGGTTTCATATCCTTTGTCACTGGCGGTAGCAATATATTCATCAATTTCCTGTCAATAATAATAAAAAAACACATTTATAACCAATTTACACAGAAAACACTGTTGTTAGTCATCTTCCTAAATCACATTATGCCAAGTAAAGGTAGAAGTAAAACATTTTTGAAAAAAGACATATCTGTTTTCTCACCTTTTCCCTTTTACTCAGAGTGGGATGGATGAACTTTCTGTAAAGATAGCTGGCGCCTTTCGTCCATGGTGACAAGAGCCAGAATATGAACAAAATCTTTGCTTCGTAATAACATGGAATCCTAGAAAATAATGGTCATTATGCTTTAAAAAAAATATATAACTAACTTGTGAAAAACAGGTACCGATAATTTTCTTACATAGTCCTGTGAGTTATCAAGTTTAAGCACCAAGGTCTCATAATGTTCAATCTACATATCAAGAACAAAATCTGTTCACGTATGACTGTGATACAGATCTGAAATTGCATTAATTTTGATGAATTTTTAACATAAAAATGGCCACCATTCAGCCATCTTGAATCAGGTTACCAAACAAATGTATGTGCATATGTATGACGCATATACAGTCAAACCTGTGTTAACGACCACCTGTGCAGAGCGGCCACCTGCTCATAGCGACCACCTTAGTACAGTCCCTTCGCAATTTACACGTTAAAGACACTGGATATAGCGACCACCTGTCCAACGCGACCAGCGACCACCCTATTGTAGACCTATTCACACTTTAACCTTTGTATAACGACCACCAACATTTCCATCAGACTGTCTCAGCAAAAAGACAATAGCTACTTGCGAATCGCTAACAGGAAAGTGGCCATATGTTACGTTCAGATTACCGAGTACGCAATCTTTAGGGCTAATAGACAGGGGTACCATCGCAACTTGGTTTGTGAAGTTGCGAAAAAGTAAAAAAAAAAGTTGAATATCATCTAGAGACTGGAAAGATTTTAAAAACAAATTAAAACAGTTTCATTCAAAGTTTGAAATGAAAAACTAGCTTGTTTCCGATCGGTACTACCCCCGGTATACTATCGATCCCCAGCCGGCCAGCGGCACTTCTGTGGACTGTCTCGCACATGAAGAGCAAATTCCCCCCGTCTCGAAAACAAAAAACATGAACCAGTTTTATTAAATGAGAGATGTTTTATTTACCTTGTCGACATGAAATATCCAAACAAAATAATAAAACATTTGTTTATTTCGTTTTCATCTCGGGATTGCAAAATCCGACCTATTTTGGCCGCCATGTTGTTTGTTGTTGATCGTTATAAATTATGCTAATGAAGCTAGCGCATGGGCAAAACGTATTGTTACTGAGGGGTCATCTCGGGGTTATTCTCAACGAAAGATGTTTTCTATTTTGATCCTCTTTTTTTATAAACGGTAATATCAATATTTCGCAATCGAGAAAATTCGTTTGGGCAGTTTTGACACGTCGATGCTTGCAACAAATAACTGTAAAATTGCGTGTACAATCACTGTGTTTCATTTCCGGTTCGTTTGACTTTCTGATTCAACACCGAAAGTTGGAGCAATCGTTATGAGTTTGGTCAATTTTGTTTATTACCAATGCTTCTTTATTTTTAATGCTTGTTTGTTTTTTCAATCACGGCAACTTTGCCTGTGCATTTTGTCACAGTGTACAATCGACAATACTAACGATGGGACTGATTACCACCTGTGATGGAATATGTGTAAGAGACTGGGGAATAAGACTGCTTGGCGAGAGTGTGAAAGTCCGAGCTGAAATGCCAATGCGGCCGATCGTTGACAATCGTTCTTATGCATTAAATACACCAATGAATCCATGGGCAGAATCACTTGGTTCCAGTGAATTTACATGATATAATTTGTAGTAAAAAAGTAAAGCTGTAATTATGCAGATGAAAATGAGTGACTTTTATTAAAAAAGACATATTCATTGTAGGTTTGTTTTTATGTATTGCTTATGATCTCCCTTAAAATTCCGGTCCTAATTAATATTCATGATTAAATGAATAAATTAGGCCACCTCCATATAAAGACCACCTGTCTATAAAGGACAGTTTGGCTCAGTCCACTGACTGTCCTTTATAGACAGGTTTGACTGTATAAAGTTTTTACATGATCAATCAGAAAACATCTGAGATGTAGTTTTCAGAACAGCATTCGTTAAAACAAAGTGGCTGCCAGGTGGCTGATCTGATCTGGAAGATAAAGTTAAATGCAACAGAGTCACATAATGTCTGTGATGATTTGAGGCTGTACAAATTTGACATTGATAGAAGACTTAGGCTTAATTCCAGGACTAGCAGTTGAGAAATATACATTCTCAGTCCATTATTTTCCTCCTGGATTTGGTGACCAATACTCACTTAGCTTACACTTCTCTGAGAAATAAGCTCTCAGTTTATAGTCTGTTGGTTATACCAAGTTACGAAACAAATGGACGTGCATATTCATTTTGATTTCCATTCACCACAACATTCTTAAATAGTTAAATGTTTTCCATTGGCTACAGACCTTAACCCAAATTAAAAGAAAATAAATTAGAAAGTAGTGTAATATAATTTTCAGTCCTAGAAAATTATTTTATTTCTGGATTTTATGACATTTTTCACTGACTCTCAGAAAATCAAAACTGTTTATAGTATGCAGGTCTATTTTGTGTATAGTGACAAAAGTTGACTTGGTATCAAATGACAAGAGATTGGAAGGAGACAGATGAAGACAGACGAAGTAGCAGCGGGATTTACAAGAGACTTAGCATACACAATATGATTAATGTACAGTTGATAAGAAATGTACCATTGGGATGATACTCATGAATATTTCATGAATCGATACAAATAAATCATTTTCGTGCATGGAATTGATTTTTATCACTTTGTTTTGCAAGTCCTGGTTGACTACTCAAACTTTGGATCATCAAAATAAACTATAAACGTTCAACTGGTACACAGAATTAACAGTATCTCATGATAGTTGATGTCGCATCACCAAATCAATGTGTACTAGTATTTAATTTAGTTGGATATTTTCACATATACTAATGAATTCTCAAGTTGCTGTCGGCTATAGTCTAGATTGCAAAATATAACGTCAATTTGCAATCAATTCAATCAATCAATATGCCTATAATACAGCTGTTGTTAAAAAAACAAAATGGCTACCGATTGACCATTTTTGATTGGATTACAAAACAAATAAAACTGCAAGGTTGTCATGTACTTACAAAGACGCAAAGATGTCCGACACCGTTTCAATACATGTAAATAATGCGAACACTATCCAGTACATCATCCATTTGACCTATAGAAAAGCAAAAAAAGAACTGAATACACAAGTTGATAAGATGTACACATGTAAACATCACATACAGTGTATACAGCCACAAGATTAATATATAGTTTGAACAGATATTCATTTTTAGTTAGATGCATGCTTCAGTACATGCCATGTGTGATTTATCTTCCGTGTTTACTCATTCATTATTACACAGGCCAAACTGGCACAGACTAAAATGTAACTCATGGCTCCGAGAACACATCCCTGTATCCAGTAATTTGTTAGCCGTGAAAGAAGCTGATTATTCATCAAAGGTAGACATATGGTTTGACAGCAACTTTTTCAATAGAAGCCCTCATGAATGTAACATGGTTATCTTCCATCACATTCAGTCAAAGGTTTTATTAGAAATTTTGGCCTTAAAATTGGGTATCCTAAAAATACCAAAGCCCACACTTGTTTGAATATTGCAGTTATACGTGCTTGTGAATGCATTGTTCATTTACGTAAAAATTATCGTTAATCAATGAGTAACTATGGAAACCATCAAGATAGTAGTAAAATTTAATAGCTCCACTACAGTATATTACATAACTTGGCATTTATGGGTGCTAGATCTTAGAATCACTAGTAACAGGTGTCAAGGCTGCTTGTAGAATATAAAGAGAATGTCCACAGTGACCACGACAAATATATGGAAGAGCGCCCTCACACAGTAGGTTTCAGAGAAGGTCAAGGAGTCCTTGATCATTCAAGGCAATCATATGATGAAGGCTGAAATTGAAATACACAAGATGTAGTGTTTTCTGGAACGTGCTTGGACCTCGGATAACCTTGATGGAAATAACAGGACCTTTATCTCTTTATTTCACAGAATTCAACTCATGATCTTATCATGGTCTATCCCGACAATGAGATGGTATCATTGCAATATTCTGCTGGGTTAACTTTTATCACTATTCAAACTGTCAGCAACTATAATTGTGTTGTAACAGCTGTCATTGATGAGAGAACTGATACCATTTCTATGAATATCAAAACAAAGAGCTTCTGTTCACAACTCAGAAAGGTGGGTGACCTGATAAATGTTATCACCTCAACACACAAACCACTTTAATTTTGTAAATTTGAAAAACAGAAAATACATAAATAAAATAACACTGCTCCACCCCCAAGTTAGCGGACAGACTCTTGGTCTGTCCAGTTTACAACACGCAAATAAAACATGGCAGTGAGGAAGGGAAACAGTGAATATTTCACATTGACTTCCATATCATCATGAACACTGATAAAAAACACTAATTAAACATTTATTTATAAATTAAGTGTAGTCGTCTGTTTACAAATTTATTTCTGAATAAAACTAAATAATCTACTAAATATTGTTGCAATGAGAAATGCATTTAAAACCAAAAAATCAACTACTGTGGTCATTTTGTTGTTTCTTCTGGGAAATGTTTTTTTCTCGAAAAGAAAACCGTGCAAAAAATCCACTCTAAACTGCAAATGTGAAAACAAGCACTATATTTGATATTGCAAACCACAAGTATTTCATAATAATTAATTTCCTGAAAGATTTATATAATGCAAACCACTGGTGAGATAGGAAGCCATAATATCCAAGGATTAGTCATACAAGCCCCCCTAAGTTACCAATTATATGTTACATATGTACTTTTTGATATTTATGAGGTTAGTGATGGTTTCACACCTGTAATTTGAAAGGAACACTCCCTGTACAACAGGACACATTGAAGGCAGTATCATTTTAGGCCCAAGAAAAAAACAGTTGGGGGATATTCAAGTTGAAAATTTGTTTTTATTGCAACAACATTGGAATACATAGCCGATAAAGCAAAATATGACAGACAGACAAGATTTTAACTTCAACAAGTGAAATTTGTCCGGTTTTGATTTTACCAGGTATGACTTTTTAGCCAAACCGACCTAGTACGCCAATGCTGCATTTCTACCTTGCAAGATGATACCCATAGGAACAGATAAAACAAAAATACATAGCAGTAAAGACAGCCAGTACCCTGGGAGGAAACAACTCAAATTCACACCTCTGACATTTAATGGATTGAGTAAATGAGATTCAAGAGAGCATAGCATACCATAAACAGTCTACTCCAGGTGACAGGCTTACATAAATTTTACACATTTAGAATAAATGAGAGACAACACAAAGAATATTTTAATTTAATGAAAAATAAATTCTGTTCTGAATTTCTGATTTTTGTCAATAAAAATGGGAGCAAAAATACAAGGTCAAACGCTTATATATTTTATGATACAACTGAAATCTAAAATGTAATAAGATAAAGTAAAGGAATTCAGAATAGTAATATAATCCTTTGTCACTATTTTTAAAAGTAAAATTAGAGCGGACAAGGTTGTGATAACAGCAGACTTTATAGCAATGAGTAGCTGTGAAGATTGTCTCCATGGAAACCTGACAGAATATATATATTAGCTAAATCTCCCTTGGGAGACCATTTTGAATTGCAAGCCTCTACTACAAAGGGAGCTTCCAGCGTGAGGTATTCATATCACGCAAAATAGAGCTTGGATGCTTTAGCAATTGTTGCTTGCTTCCATCATTTAGCTAAAAAGAGGTATTTCTTTTTAGCTCCATGCTTCTATTGACCTCAGAGTGAACTGCAATGTTTTAATAGATAGGATAGGCAGCAGCTTTAAAAGACTGTTATTAATCTAAAATAAAAGATTAAGTTTTAGATTTTAATCTGATTGATACAACGAGGAAGCGATTGTCAATTACTACCACCATAGATGCCTCGTAAATCTAGCGCTGACTGCCGTTTTTCAACATTTATAGCCGTGAGATATCTACATGGTTATCAATAGCAACAAGTACTTACTATACTCTATATGATTCACAATAAAGCATGCCCAATACAAGGCCTAAACTATGCTATTATTTGAAAGTAATTACATTCACCATAATTTCTCTATTAGAAGCGCATATCAAATAAGAAGTGTATATAAATCATAAATAATATAAATTGCTGTATACTGAATCCTGAAAGTATGACTTATTTTGATCACAGAAGAAAAATCTCTGTAATCTACATAAGCGCATATGCTATTAATATATGAAATATGACAGGGCTCAACATTCATCAAGGACATAGAGGCCACGGAGGCGATTGCTGCAATACCCCACCTAACTGCCTTGATTCCTTTCAGTAAAATTTCAATCATTTTTTTGGCCTTGAATTTGGATGACTTCAGAATACCAAAGTTCAAGTCCTAAAATACAGTATAACATGATAAGTTGTACAATGGTCTCTGTGAAACCTGAGCCAAAATTATTAATTATTCAAATTTGTGATGGCAACACTTGCATACATGATCTATTCACATACATCTGTTGTAGAATAGGACAAAAGTGTTTTATTCCGAGGCCACATGGTATCTCAGGATTACCTAGAAACCAGTCATAACTCTCACTCCTATAGACTGACCATTCACTTAAGACTGGCATGTTATTTGAAATGCTTAATTATAAGCTCAGTATAACCATGGCAACACATGCTATCTTTGCATATCTTTGATGTTTCCTCTTTTGGGAGTTGGACATTCTTCAATGATTCTCCATATCAAATGAAGTAATCAAATATTGATGAAGATTTAAACCATCCCTGGCTATCAAAATGAACATTGGTTGCATAGATGTGAACAAATCCTAAACACTGGCAGCACTGAACATTGGTTGCATATCAAATGAAGTAATCAAATATTGATAAAGATTTAAAGCATCCCTGGCTATCAAAATGAACATTGGTTGCATAGTTGTGAACGAATCCTAAACACTGCCAGCACTGAACATTGGTTGCCAATCAAATGAAGTAATCAAATATTGATGAAGATTTAAACCATCCCTGGCTATAAACATGTTTCTTGTGTCATCATAAGTTCACGGTTGGAGACAAATAAAGATCTGTGCACAGTAAAAACTAAATCTCAATGTAATACCTCTCTTGCATGATCAATAAATATTTATGTCAAGACAATTAATCCACAACATATGACTACATGTATGACACAAATTCTTAATTAATACTGTCAGCACCAATCTTTGGTTGCATGCTTGTGAATGAATGAATCCTAAACACTGCCAGCAATGAACATTGATTGCATAAGTTGTGAATGATAAACTGCATCACTAACATTGAATGTGTGCCAGACTATTTATGTTACATTTAACACTTTCATTTGATTTGGGATAAACTGCATCACTAACATTGAATGTGTGCCAGATTATTTATGTTACATTTAACACTTTCATTTGATTTGGGATAAACTGCATAAATAACATTGAATGTGTGCCAGACTATTTATGAACAATGAACATTGATTGCATAAGTTGTGAATGATAAACTGCATCACTAACATTGAATGTGTGCCAGACTATTTATGTTACATTTAACACTTTCATTTGATTTGGAATAAACTGCATCACTAGCATTGAATGTGTGCCAGATTATTTATGTTACATTTAACACTTTCATTTGATTTGGAATAAACTGCATCACTAACATTGAATGTGTGCCAGACTATTTATGTTACATTTAAGACTTTCATTTGATTTGGAATAAACTGCATCACTAACATTGAATGTGTGCCAGACTATTTATGTTACCTTTAACACTTTCATTTGAGTTGGAATAAACTGCATCACTAACATTGAATGTGTGCCAGACTATTTATGTTACATTTAAGACTTTCATTTGATTTGGAATAAACTGCATCACTAACATTGAATGTGTGCCAGACTATTTATGTTACATTTAACACTTTCATTTGATTTGGGATAAATTGCATCACTAGCATTGAATGTGTGTTAGATTATTTATGTTACATTTAACACTTTCATTTGATTTGGGATAAATTGCATCACTAGCATTGAATGTGTGTCAGATTATTTATGTTACATTTAACACTTTCATTTGATTTGGAATAAACTGCATCACTAACATTGAATGTGTACCAGACTATTTATGTTGCATTTAACACTTTCATTTGATTTGGAATAAACTACATCACTAACATTGAATGTGTGCCAGATTATTTATGTTACATTTAACACTTTCATTTGATTTGGGATAAACTGCATCACTAACATTGAATGTGTGTCAGATTATTTATGTTACATTTGAACACTTTCATTTGTTCACATTGGATACAGCATACAGTGCAACAGAAATGGAATCTCGTTACTGAACACACAAGATTGCGCCAACACTATTCCACAATAAATCAGCACGCACTGAACTAAACTAATCAGGAAAACCTCTATCTCACTATCAGACCCCCTTGCAGATACTTGCAATATTTCTAGGAACACTGCTAGAGTTTTATGACCTTTGACCACTGGAAAGTAAGAACACTCATTTATAAGAAAGTCTCACTGTATGCAATCAAATAATAATTCACTGCGTTAAAATGTAGATAGCTTGTAGGCTGTTATGATTTACATATTTCACACAGTTTTTTCATTCATAATAATAAATCTGACTTCAAATTTGAAAGTGGTTTTATCCATTCATTGTGCTTTAATTTGAGTAGTTATCACTGCACTCTAGTTACGCATATTGATGAAAAAATGGCTGTGTCTAGCTAGCAGCATCTGCTTGTTGGGATTTAAAGTGCTTAAGTCGAAACAAACACCGCTGGCAATGTTCCTTGAAATATTGCAACGGCAATCGATTGTGAGATGGACTACAAACATAGACGTAATCATCATACTGTATTTGTGGTATTCTTGTGATGACCTTATAGTGTGGATCACATAACTGTTGTTAATATGTGATGACTTGCCAGCTTGAGAAATTAAAATCAAATCCAACAATGACATCAAAACATCTGAGAGTTAATAACTGTATGTAAATAGTAAGCAAACAAGGAGACTTAACCACCTAGTTATGCCTGTTTTTTTTAACAACAGTTAGAGTCCCAATAATTCACAACCTGTGGTGTTAAAAGCTTTTTACCTGTCTAGTAAAGAGAAAAAAATACCATGGTAACAAGATTACTACTAATAATATTCAATCATAAATTTGAATAATATAAAACAGTATCAAATACAGAGTGGAAGTTAAAGCCAGCTCTCATTAAAGTAAAGTAAATTATGCTACTAATTGCCACTTGAATACCAAAATCCTGAAATATACAGTATTTAAAATAATTGGACAAAAATTTGTTTTGAGGTCAAATATATATCAACTTGAAAGGTTAATCACTGTTTTTGGATTTGCCGACACATGCTTTTATCAATCTTGAAAAGGAGTGTTTGATGTTTGCTGTAGTGAAAAGGGGATGATGTTAGTTGAAGTATTAAAACATGTGTGCAGAATATGCACCAAACTAATATTAGTCCTGGATTTGGTCCACTGAAAACAAATAGTATAATCTCTTATTACATAAATTACTTCTGCTTGAAAGATTCATTTAGTTACGAAGGAAAAAAAAGACAGTGAAAGAATAACCATAGACAATGTCTATCAAATAAGAAAAAAAACATGACAGGGAGTCATTTATTACATCTAATGTCAAAACAACAAGATCTATCTTGTACCATACATTGTATCATCATTACTGTGTTGACAATCATATCACCATAACAACCATTAATTAAGTGTTATTAATTTTCTCACTCTTAAAATGTATAGAAGGCTGTGACAGTTTTAAATATAATGTTGTGTTTCCGGCTTTGTGGAAAAAAAAAATCACAAAACAGTCATTGTTGATTGACTGCTTTATGATCGAATAAAAAGAGCGAAATCATTTTGATGATGAACTTGGCTGCCAGCATTAGCAGACAGGCACAGAGTCAGGAATCAACAAAATTCAAATGACAAAATGTGAATGAAAATAAACGTCCAGTATTCAATTTTCTGTTCAATATTTAACAATGTGTGCGACTTTCACTATTTTAGCTGAAAACAGAATATGGTGACTGATTTGCAATTCAAATAAATGGGAAAGAAGTATTCTCACTGGATTTACCACTTAGCGTTAACAAATTTGAAGCAAGATTAAGGTATCCTACGCTAACTGACCTATATTTTGGAAATAAACAATCGAAAAAAGCAACCCTTGAGTATTAAATGAAGAAGAAATGGTAAGAAGTATCATTTCCCTAACTGCAAACTAACTGTGGGACTGAACTAAACAGAGCCCCATGTAGTGAGTGTGTCCCACTAGATATTACGAAACTACTCTCTTGCTAGACTGATTATTAATCATTCTTGACAGTTTCTATGGTAACGGAAGAAATGGAAACTGTGCAGCGAACCTCTGACTGTCAATCATGATTCCATGCCAGTGAAGTAGGATTGGGGCCATTTAAGGGCACTGTTGCTGAATAGAAAAAAAATAATTCTATCTTCCACAGACCTGTACGCAGATATATTTACAAATAATGAGATCATGTACACGTAGCAGTACAACAATTATACCAATTCAATTTGAGTAAGGGCTACTAATAATTTTAAACTCAAAGAAAAAAAAATCTTATTTTTTAAAGGGTGAAGTAAATATGTCAAGGTGATTTTCCATGGAGACTTCATAGGAGACATCATTATTAGGAGTACCGGTAATGATTTGACGATAATTTGACCTTTGACCTAAACAGGCATCATGTCTGTTCACATTTACTAATATAAAAAAAATCTTCCGCCGCTCAACATTTGACTTCTTGTATTCCATTTTATTAGGAAATTTAAAGACAATCCTCAAGTAGTAATAATGTTAATTAATTAATCTTTGTGATACAATTTTCAGGTAGACCAAAAAATAACTTGGATTTTGTGAAATAGCTTTTTTGATTGTTTTGTTCTGTTTTGGGCTAAGTACAATAAATATTTTATTTTGATTCTAGAATAATGTGAAACCCACAATCATGCTCGCCAAAGAAACAGTTGAAATTTTACGCAGTTTTACAAAGATAAATGGCCACCAGCTGGTTAAGTTTCAAACTAATGTGAATATGAACACTTTATTGTCTTGTCATTAAAGCAAATTTAAAAAGAATCAGTCAAAGAGTGCATGAGAATAGTATAAATAGCTAAAAGTAACAGTGCCAACTTGGTAAACTAACAGATAACGCATCAAATAAAACTAAAACATTTATTAATATTAAAGTGCAGTAATCAGCGCGCTGCGCATGTGCGAAATATTTGGTCTCATATAAACAAAGATGGCGACTTTTGCGCAGATCAACGAGTACAAACTGAGACGTTTCCAAACTTAAATTAGGCAATTTTCATGTGATTGAAAGGTATCAAAGGAGTCACCGTCGGTAATCAGTGCAAGTCAAACCTCATACTTGTGATTTCCGATTGAAGAACGCATTGGATTGTGGGAAAATCATGCGACGACTACCGCGCTTTAATGTCATTCATCTATCCATACATAGTTACATACGTACGTTCAACAGAGATAATACTTACATATTCTTTGACATTGCGTGTCTTGACGGCTTTATATGATGCATAGGCAGGATACAGTGTGCCAAACACTAAACTACAAAAACAAAGAAGAGTAGACTCCAATTAGTATTATGTATGCATGTATAATCTACTGTCATTCGTAATAGCAGCTGAAGACAGTCCCAATGATGTAATCAGATCACACATCATGTAAAGGTATAGGCATAAGGCTTTTGAATGCTATAATTTTTTCTCACCACAAATTTAGGTGTAACATTTTTAGTTAATTTTTTAGTTACGTTTAGACAAAATAGACACAATTTATCTACCTACAGGTCCTGATATAAATTTAAAAAAAAAAAAAAAATTTAAACAAAAAGAAATTTTGATGTTACCGTACTCGACTGCATTAGCGCCCATGCCCGGGCAAGCGTCCACCCCCCACTTTTGCGCAATTTTTATATTTGGGGTCACATTCGGCAAAGCGCCCACCCCTTCAAAATGCAACTAATTTAAAACTTGGTCTTGCGTAACGAATCTTGGTAATCGTTTTTTATATGATACAGCATGGATATCGACCGCTGTGAACATGTTGTGAATGCGTAGAACACGGTAACCGTGCGTAAACTACGCTTCGACAATGACCTGTTAATACAAGTAAAATGTGGTAAATATTTCATGCCATATACAGTTTACCTCTCAAAAATGGCTAGTTACTAGTTTTTTGGAAAAAACTTTGTCGTTTATTCGCTGAAATCAATTCCAACAGATCATACTTCGACATCGATAATTCACTTCCGCATTGCGTTACCGGAACGTCTTCGGGAATTTCCGAAGAATTGCGTCAGTACAACACAGCATTGTGATTGGTTAATAACCAACTTGACCCATTAGGTCAAAGGACGCCGCTGCAGGTGCAATCTGCAAATGCATCATGGCGGAAAGTGATTTTCATCGAGAGTTTGCGTACGATCCAACACCTTCGTGAGTGGAGATAATATGACAATTTTGACTTCGACTGTGTTCCAACAGACTCAAATGTTTTTAATTTCGTAAATTCTGGTGGTACGTAATTAATATTTTAATAAAATGTGCATATTTGTTGTGATCATTTCTGTTTCTTCATTGTGAAAATCAATGACGACTCAACTAATTTCGTAATTTGATTTCCTTCAAAGACGTAATCTGTCACTTGATGAATCAAATTTTTCATTTGCACTCTTTTTCGAGGGGGGTGCTCGGGTAAGCGCCCACCCCTAAAAAATCGTGATTTTCTGAGTTGAGGCCCCTGGGCGCTAACGCGGTCGAGTACGGTAAATATAGAGTAGGTAGTGAATCTTGAACTGAAAACAGACACATATAAATAAAAATAACTATCCTCAGTCGTAATAAATAGTATTCTAAAATGAATACCAGTATTTATTAATGTTAAATTTGAAGGACAAAATTTGACATTAAAGTTCGAAAGTTTAAACCACCCAGAATTATGAAATGCTATAAATAAAGACCCCAACAGATTGAAATAAATTGTATGCCATGAACTTTTGACCTGTGCTTTCTAACATTAATAGACTGTGTCATTATTTACAATATGGTCAGAGACTCTGTAATGGAATGCTTCAATAGAATCACCAAAACACACTCTCTGGGTGAAATGTTTATTATTAGTTTGATGATGACATGTGGAGTGAGGTCAGAGGTCACACAGGCACCTGCTGATCTTATCTGATCTGTTCTATTTCATCTTTGAAAATGTAAATCTTTGAAGGTAACAGAGTGAAACCTAGCATTTAAAGGCTCAGCTGTTGAACCCTGGGATGACTGTAAACCATTAAATATTTCACAATTATGATGGGACAATGAGACTTAATGTTTTAAGTTGCAATCCGTATAATTCCTAATTATACCTATTATTCCTTCATGGTGAGATGGTCCAATACCAGCTGACAACCTGAATTTGAAGATAATTCTTTCCTTAATATCTCCAATGCCCCCTGCCATTTGGTAACCTTGTACATAATGCTAAAAGTAGACAACCAACCACATAATGACAGACCAATTAGTGTCAAAGTGAGTGTCAAAGGTCACTCAATAATAACAATGAGACCCCCCCCCCCAGTCCCCAGTTACATATGGTGGAAGGAATAATTTTGTCTAATCCAACAAGAATATCGTACTTAAAAGTACATATTCTATGGTCAAAATAATCAATATTTTAAAGACCCATTATACAATAAATGTAATTTTTTGTCTATATGTGCTTCTAACAAAAAAAAAATACATTGCATTTGGTGTAATAAATGGAATATTACTTATTTTGACCTTAGAAACACCTCCCTTATTTATGTCAGTGTATGCACTAATAATAGAACAAATTGATAATTCCATTATCTATATTCCACAGGTTAAAACAGCATAGAATGAATAGGTTCTTGAACAAATACAAAACCAGAGGCAACATATTACTCAAGAATTAAAAATTATTTTGTAGCAGCTGTTAAGGTCAATTTTGATGATCAAATTGAAAGATATTTTTTTTTTTCATTAAATAGTCATACTGACTTGATACATGTTTAGGTGAGCAGCCGACAAAGCGGTGTTCATAAGCAAAGGTTTGTCAGATTTTGTCTGTGACCAGGGCAGGAAAAGATGGAAAAGAAGAAGTAATGAGATGGTAATCCAGTGGAAAAGAACCAGATTATGGATTACAGATTCAATGAGGATTTCTGTCGCTGGTACACTGAAAATGCCACAAACAATATTATTTTACGAGAGTCAAGAATTTTCTTTGAAGTGGTGAAGATTTCACTGTCAAATTACAATAACTTAGAGCAGTAAATTACATAATGGAGTTATTAACTTCAGATGCGTATATATGGGATCCTGTAAAATACCTTATTTTAGCTGGAATTAATTTTCACTAAATTGACATTTGGGCTGTCTATTTTTACTAATTTTTCATGAGTTACATGTAAAATATAGGAGTACTTCACTGGATTTTTTTTCCACTACTTCATCCCAATAGCGAACACAGTATTGAACTAATGACACCATATTACTGAACAGTAGAACAATACACACAGGTAAACAAAGAGTGAAGCACCATGGCCTATTTTCTAGTGACATGAATATTAATGATTGGCCTTGACATAGCTACACAGGGGGAATACAAGCCTGTAATCCAACTAACTGACAACCATACAGCTGTTGTCAATTCCAGAGCCAACATTTATAATTTTATCCACATAACTGATCTTTCTAGATATAAACACTTTCACTTTTGACCTCAATTTTGTTTCAGAGTTATTGCAATATGGCTTGTTTACTTTTAATTAATAATATATTTTTGCTGAAAAATAATCCAGTAAAAATAATTGTTCATTACTGAAAAATAAAATACTTTATTTCAAGAGGATAAAATTAAAAATTATCTCACACATGGGACTGAAGCTGTATCAAAAGCTATGTTTTTTAGAAAAAATAAATTGCATCTAAACTCAAGTAATTTACTGTGATTTCACCCAAGGCGGATAAAATGAAAGGCAAGCTACGCAAAGACAAAATGGATATGTTGTGATGAATGCATTAAATAAATCCTCACCAATACTGCAATAACAAGTAATTGCATTACATAGTCCCTGTGAGCTAGCAAGTTTAGAAAAATATACAAGGTTTGAACATGAACAGTCAGAGGTCAAAATGTAAGCCCCCTCCCCAACATAGAAACCAATGCAAAAATAAATAGTTTCTAGGATTTTATCTTCTGAGCATGAACTGTTCTAAAGCACCAATAAAAATGTCATAATGGTATCACCTTTCGAAACTGAATTCCATCAAGATTCTTTTTATAAAAAACTGAGCTTGTTAAAAAGATCAATGTTTACCACATAGCATTGCAGGGAGAAAAGTTTTAAAGAGAAACATGAATGTAAACCACAGGGAGTTCATGACCTTGGCATGTATCCTATGTCTGTAATAATTGCCAATCATATGCACACTGCACAAGCTATAATCAGATACACAGACAAGATTACCTGCCAGGGATGGAAAACAGCCAGTAAATTACTATTCTGTACATAAATTCACTGACTAAAAGCAGTAATTAGATCCAAATGCAACTTGAATTACTACCTTCATAGAATTTACAGTTTTGCTCAACGCTTGCAATTGCAAGTCTATCATATCACTGTAAAGCCAACCACAAACAAACAGTGCCCTCTGGTGATCATTTTGTGTAAAGGCAATACTGGTGTCAAAATATTATTAAAATTGTAATTCTTTAGGATTGGCAAAAAAATGTCTTGACGCAGCAGATACCAAACACCCAGAGTTTACTGCAATGTCTTTGTATTAAACAGTCAATTCAAATGCAATCAAACAGACTCCTAAACGATTCACCATTAGCTGGATGGCTAACACTGTTAAGCAACTGACCATTAGCTGGATGGCTAACACAGTTTACGACAATGTCTTTGTATTTAACAGTCAATCCAAATGCAATCAAATAGACTTCTAAACCATTCACCATTAGCTGGATGGCTAACACTATCAAACAATTCATCATTAGCTGGATGGCTAACACTATCAAATGATTCACCATCAGCTAGATGGCTAACACTTAAATGATTCACCATTAGCTGGATGGCTAACACTATCAAACAATTCATCATTAGCTAGATGGCTAATACTATCAAACGATTCACCATTAGCGAGATGGCTAACACTATCAAACGATTCACCATTAGCTGGATGGCTAACACTATCAAACGATTCATCATTAGCTAGATGGCTAACACTATCAAACGATTCACCATTAGCGAAATGGCTAACACTATTAAACGATTCACCATTAGCTGGATGGCTATTTAACACTATCAAACAATTCACCATTAGCTGGATGGCTAACACTATCAAACGATTCATCATTAGCTAGATGGCTAACACTATCAAACGATTCACCATTAGCGAGATGGCTAACACTTAAATGATTCACCATTAGCTGGATGGCTAACACTATCAAACAATTCATCATTAGCTAGATGGCTAATACTATCAAATGATTCACCATTAGCGAGATGGCTAACACTATCAAATGATTCACCATTAGCTGGATGGCTAACACTATCAAACGATTCATCATTAGCTAGATGGCTAACACTATCAAATGATTCACCATTAGCGAGATGGCTGACACTATTAAACGATTCACCATTAGCTGGATGGCTAACACTATCAAACGATTCACCATTAGCTGGATGGCTAACACTATCAAACGATTCATCATTAGCTAGATGGCTAACACTATCAAATGATTCACCATTAGCGAGATGGCTAACACTATTAAACAATTCACCATTAGCTAGATGGCTAACACTATCAAACGATTCACCATTAGCTGGATGGCTAACACTATTAAACGATTCACCATTAGCTGGATGGCTAACACTATCAAACGATTCACCATTAGCTGGATGGCTAACACTATCAAACGATTCACCATTAGCGAGATGGCTAACACTATCAAACGATTCACCATTAGCTGGATGGCTAACACTGTTAAATGATTCACCATTAGCTAGATGGCTAACACTATCAAACCATTCATCGTTAACGAGATGGCTAACACTATCAAACAACTGACCATTAATTGGGTGGCTAACACTGTTTACTACAATGTCTTTGTATTTAACAGTCAATCCAAATGCAATCAAATAGACTCCTAAACGATTCACCATTAGCTAGATGGCTAATACTATCAAATGATTCATCAGTAGCTAGATGGCTAACACTATCAAATGATTCACCATTAGCTAGATGGCTAACACTGTTAAATGATTCACCATTAGCTAGATGGCTAACACTATCAAACCATTCATCGTTAGCGAGATGGCTAACACTATCAAACCATTCACCATTAGCTAGATGGCTAACACTATCAAACGATTCACCATTAGCTGGATGGCTAACACTATCAAACCATTCACCATTAGCGAGATGGCTAAAACTGTTAAATGATTCACCATTAGCTAGATGGCTAACACTGTTAAATGATTCACCATTAGCTAGATGACTAACACTATCAAATGATTCACCATTAGCTAGATGGCTAACACTATCAAACTATTCACCATTAGCTAGATGGCTAACACTATCAAACGGTTCACCATTAGCTGGATGGCTAACACTATCAAACGATTCACCATTAGCGAGATGGCTAAAACTGTTAAACAACTCACCATTAATTGGGTGGCTAACACTGTTTACTACAATGTCTTTGTATTTAACAGTCAATCCAAATGCAATCAAATAGACTCCTAAACGATTCACCATGAGCTGGATGGCTAACACTATCAAATGATTCACCATTAGCTGGATGGCTAACACTATCAAACAACTGACCATTAATTGGATGGCTAACACAGTTTACTACAATGTCTTTGTATTAAACAGTCAATGCAAATGCAATAAGACTATTGGAAAGTGTGTACATATATGAACAGATTATTCGTAGCACCATCATCATGGGATCAAGTCATCATGATAAATTTTTCATATCAGCAGACTTATTTTTTCGATGCTTTAACTATTTGTCCTCAAGGGAAGTCCCACAAAATACAAAGCAAGAAATGACAATAAAAAATGAAATTGCTTACATGTATGTATATTTATCATTGTCCCTGATGTGACTTTTTTAATTTTGATATAAAAACGACTTAAACATTTGTATTATAGTGCGCCAGTTTATCAACGACACAGCACTTCTTCACTTTCATATCCTGTTTAACCTTTCCACCACCAGACTTTCTTGCCCAAATTTTTTTGCACTTTTTTATATTCTTTAATATTTCTGGAAATGAACCCTAATTTTTGAACCAACAGACAAAATTTGAGTAAATTTTCATATTTTACTCAAAATATTTGGCTATTTTTGTCCCAATTTTTTGATGGAAAGTGCAGACTATAAACAGGACTATCTTGTGAATTTGGGATTAAAAGAAGGAACTGGTGGTGAAAAGGTTAAAGAACCACAATCAGGCTGTATTGAACAATAGTGTAAAGCATTAAACAAGTCTCTGCTCAAAATTTCACCATCTGTAATATAATTGAATTTCTCCCCCGCAGGCAAAATAACACAACATCAAAAATAAATAGAAATTGGTCGAATAAAAAAAATCATTTAATTAGCTTAATGATTTGTTAACAAGTTCTGGGTTTACATGTAATGAATGATGTTTACAGAAACGTCTTCCCAATTTAGTCAAAATTTCTGATAATACAAGTCCCATTTAAATCTTGTGTGACTTGACATGATTTTTTCATGTTTTGCATTTTGCATTTGCAATACATTTTGGGAAGAGTAAAACCAAACATATTTTGTTTTTTTGGCTTCATCATTCTCATATTCCTACCTAAAATTAGAACTCTGCCCTACAAGCCTATATAGTCTAATACAATAACCTTTGCCAGTTTGTTACTCAAAAATACAAGACAAGAGGTCTTTCACCTGCATTTGTTTAAACGTTGAACAGCTGCCATTATGGAGGCTAAGCTTCCGATACCCTCTAGCAGTCAAGAGGTACAGAAAGTTGCAATTAAATGAAATATGACAGAACGATTGTGCTGAGACATAGTGTGGACCGTTCACTACTAGAAAAGCTCAAGATTTCATTTTTAACGCTGCATGTTTGCAGCAATAAAATTGTGTGACTCCACAATAAAATTTTACTGATACAGAATTTTTACGATTTTCCCTGACACCCAAATTTAGTTATTACTAACTGCAGGCGAGACTTTGTCGCAAATTCTGATCCCTTGATTCCTGACCTTCTTTTGAAATTGAAACTTTTATAATATACCTATATTTGTAGAGTCATAATTAACATAATTGTTGATTAAATCATCTCAACACTGTTAAACGATTCACCATTAGCTAGATGGCTAACACTGTTAAGTAATTCATCGTTAGTGAGATGGCTAACACTGTTAAATGATTCACCATTAGCTGGATGGCTAACACTGTTAAATGATTCACCATTAGCTGGATGGCTAACACTGTTAAATGATTCACCATTAGCTAGATGGCTAACACTGTAAGTAATTCATCGTTAGTGAGATGGCTAACACTGTTAAATGATTCACCATTAGCTGGATGGCTAACACTGTTAAATGATTCACCATTAGCTAGATGGCTAACACTGTAATTCATCGTTAGTGAGATGGCTAACACTGTTAAATGATTCACCATTAGCTGGATGGCTAACACTGTTGAATGATTCACCATTAGCGGGATGGCTAACATTGTTAAACGATTCACCATTAGCTAGATGGCTAACACTGTTAAGTAATTCATCGTTAGCGAGATGGCTAACACTGTTAAATGATTCACCATTAGCTGGTTGGCTAACACTGTTAAATGATTCACCATTAGCTAAATGGCTAACACTGTTAAGTAATTCATCGTTAGTGAGATGGCTAACACTGTTAAATGATTCACCATTAGCTGGATGGCTAACACTGTTGAATGATTCTCCATTAGCGGGATGGCTAACACTGTTAAACGATTCACCATTAGCTAGATGGCTAACACTGTAAGTAATTCATCGTTAGTGAGATGGCTAACACTGTTAAACGATTCACCATTAGCTGGATGGCTAACACTGTTAAATGATTCACCATTAGCTAAATGGCTAACACTGTTAAGTAATTCATCATTAGTGAGATGGCTAACACTGTTAAATGATTCACCATTAGCTGGATGGCTAACACTGTTGAATGATTCACCATTAGCGGGATGGCTAACACTGTTAAACGATTCACCATTAGCTAGATGGCTAACACTGTTAAACGATTCACCATTAGCTAGATGGCTAACACTGTTAAATGATTCACCATTAGCTAGATGGCTAACACTGTTAAATGATTCACCATTAGCTAGATGGCTAACACTGTTAAATGATTCACCATTAGTGGGATGGCTAACACTGTTAAACGATTCACCAATAGCTGGATGGCTAACACTGTTAAATGATTCACCATTAGCTAAATGGCTAACACTGTTAAGTAATTCATCATTAGTGAGATGGCTAACACTGTTAAATGATTCACCATTAGCTGGATGGCTAACACTGTTGAATGATTCACCATTAGCGGGATGGCTAACACTGTTAAACGATTCACCATTAGCTAGATGGCTAACACTGTTAAATGATTCACCATTAGCTAGATGGCTAACACTGTTAAATGATTCACCATTAGTGGGATGGCTAACACTGTTAAACGATTCACCATTAGCTGGATGGCTAACACTGTTAAATGATTCACCATTAGCTAAATGGCTAACACTGTTAAGTAATTCATCGTTAGTGAGATGGCTAACACTGTTAAATGATTCACCATTAGCTGGATGGCTAACACTGTTGAATGATTCACCATTAGCAGGATGGCTAACACTGTTAAACGATTCACCATTAGCTAGATGGCTAACACTGTTAAGTAATTCATCGTTAGTGAGATGGCTAACACTGTTAAACGATTCACCATTAGCTAGATGGCTAACACTGTTAAGTAATTCATCGTTAGCGAGATGGCTAACACTGTTAAATGATTCACCATTAGCTGGATGGCTAACACTGTTAAACGATTCACCACTAGCTAGATGGCTAACACTGTTAAATGATTCACCATTAGCGGAATGGCTAACACTGTTAAACGATTCACCACTAGCTAGATGGCTAACACTGTTAAACGATTCACCATTAGCTGGATGGCTAACACTGTTAAATGATTCACCATTAGCTAGATGGCTAACACTGTTAAGTAATTCGTTAGCTAGATGGCTAACACTGTTAAACGATTCACCATTAGCTAGATGGCTAACACTGTTAAGTAATTCATCGTTAGCGAGATGGCTAACACTGTTAAAGGATTCACCATTAGCTAGATGGCTAACACTGTTAAATGATTCACCATTAGCTAGATGGCTAACACTGTTAAACGATTCACCATTAGCTAGATGGTTAACACTGTTAAATGATTCACCATTAGCTAAATGGCTAACACTGTTAAGTAATTCATCGTTAGCTAGATGGCTAACACTGTTAAACGATTCACCATTAGCTAGATGGCTAACACTGTTAAATGATTCACCATTAGCTGGATGGCTAACACTGTTAAACGATTCACCATTAGCTAGATGGCTAACACTGTTAAATGATTCACCATTAGCTGGATGGCTAACACTGTTAAATGATTCACCATTAGCTAGATGGCTAACACTGTTAAACGATTCACCATTAGCTAGATGGCTAACACTGTTAAATGATTCACCATTAGTGGGATGGCTAACACTGTTAAACGATTCACCATTAGCTAGATGGCTAACACTGTTAAATGATTCACCATTAGTGGGATGGCTAACACTGTTAAACGATTCACCATTAGCTGGATGGCTAACACTGTTAAATGATTCACCATTAGCTAGATGGCTAACACTGTTAAACGATTCACCATTAGCTAGATGGCTAACACTGTTAAATGATTCACCATTAGCTAGATGGCTAACACTGTTAAATGATTCACCATTAGTGGGATGGCTAACACTGTTAAATGATTCACCATTAGCTAAATGGCTAACACTGTTAAATGATTCACCATTAGCGAGATGGCTAACACTGTTAAATGATTCACCATTAGCGGGATGGCTAATACTGTTAAACGATTCACCATTAGCTAGATGGCTAACACTGTAAGTAATTCATCGTTAGCTAGATGGCTAACACTGTTAAATGATTCACCATTAGCTAGATGGCTAACACTGTTAAACGATTCACCATTAGCTAGATGGCTAACACTGTTAAATGATTCACCATTAGTGGGATGGCTAACACTGTTAAATGATTCACCATTAGCTAGATGGCTAACACTGTTAAACGATTCACCATTAGCTAGATGGCTAATACTGTTAAACGATTCACCATTAGCGGGATGGCTAACACTGTTAAATGATTCACCATTAGTGAGATGGCTAATACTGTTAAATGATTCACCATTAGTGGGATGGCTAACACTGTTAAATGATTCACCATTAGTGAGATGGCTAATACTGTTAAATGATTCACCATTAGCGGGATGGCTAACACTGTTAAATGATTCACCATTAGCTGGATGGCTAACACTGTTAAACGATTCACCATTAGCTAGATGGCTAACACTGTTAAATGATTCACCATTAGCGGGATGGCTATGTGAGAGAGGTCCACATGTAGTACCTATATATGTAATATGAAAGCAATTGAAAATATCACTTTTTACCAAAAATGACAAAAATATTCACCAAAATTAGAGAATTGAGGATATGATCATGAAATGAACAAATCTGAGAGAGGTCTACCCAAGGTACATATACATTAAGTATCAAAGCATTCAGGCTTGTAGTTTTCAAGAAGAAGTCGAAAAAGTAAAACATTGACACGGACGACGACGGACAATCACTCATATGATAAGCTCCGCTCGACAAAGTCGACAGCGGAGCTAAAAACACAAACGACAGAACAAAAAAAAAACTGGGAATAGAGAAGAAGCCTTACTGGCTGCCCTTACAGTACAAATATTGCCTTCATTTTTTTTTAATAAATCACATACTGTTCAGGTCACTTCATGTAGCTGGGTCACCACAACATGTACACACACCAGGTCTCGTTCAAATTGTGTTTTTTAATTAGGTTACAGGGGGTGGTGGTGTCCATAGTAACAGTACTGTAGAGAATAGAAATGCATGTCCTTGACAGAGGCAAGATTCAAGATGAATGTCACAAAGTTCAACTGAGTTGAGATATTCCATGGCGTGATCTCTCTAGCATTACATACTATAATGCTTTCATTAAAAAATGTACCTCTCTCACATGAGTGCATGTAAAACTAAAAATGTTGTTTTCATGAGTTGCTAATAAGGGGCTATATGCCCATCAACAGAGGTCTTTTCACATTGCTTCACTTCCAAAGCTTGGCCTTCACAATGGTAGGTATACCTAAACAATGATGTTTGAAATGGAGTCAGTTGAAACGAACAGCCACCGTATTTCTTCTAATAGCAACATGTGCTTAAATAAATGAGAGGTCATTTTTAAATGATCCGGAATACAATAAATGTAAATTTTGGGACTTCAACAGGAGGAATGCGATACTTGTGTTTGATAGAATTCTACATGACACAAAAGGAACAGATACCACATATCCCTGCCAGAACAAACCCTTGTCAAGGCACCTCATAACAGATGAGTACAGAGCATCACTCTTTAACTAATCCCCTAGTTGGAATGTCAGCTATACGATATGCCACACAGTCAGTGATTGGACGAAACTAACCATCTGATCTTCAGAAAACAGCTCATGGCTTTTCTTATAACCGCAAAGAAGAAACAACAATTTGGATTTGGGCAAGAATACAACATTTGTTGAAATTAATCTTTATAATACTGTTCAGAATGTAAAGTGTTATCCACACAACATTTGTTGCATAAATTTGCTTTATTCAAAGCGCACACCAGAAATGAATCAATGGTAAAAAATAAGTCACATTTTAATGATCTATTACACAACAAATAATTTTGGTATGATACAATAATTATCAATCTTATCCCCAGCAGCTCCAGAAGATTTTGATTGATTGGAGCGATTCCTGCATCGATCCAGAGCATCTATACATGCTTTCTCGATCAATACAGCTATATTGTTATAACTGTGTCTGTATACCACAAGTATAGATGTACAATTTGTGTCAGAATTGTGAACAAACCTATGTCATTAACAACTACACAATAATTGAATTTCATTTTGCATTATACAATCAAACAAAGCATCTTTGTTATATCATTCAACAATTTCACAATGTAGATGCTTGCTACATGTAAGCAGTTTTTTCATACAAATCCAGGGCTACCTTATATAGTAATTTTACAATCCAATTTTCATCTGACTGTAATAAGGTCACAACTAAGTATGCAATTTATCCAAAAAACTAACACTATTCTGTGTAACGTTTCTGATAAAAAAAAGAAACATTTGTCACAACAAACAAAATATTCGTTTCTGGTGTGGTCATGTAATGGTTTGAAATGCATTTTTATGCCCCCCCCCCAATCCAAGGCGTCAGAACTTGAATTTTGAATAAATATGTAATAATAATAATGATAGGAAGTGTAATGAACAAAACAGAAATACAACCCAAAATGTGCTCATGTGTACACAATTACAAGAATTGTAAAATTCTTAAAAGAATATTTTGGCAGTGTTTCTTTAATAAATAAAGTTTTACAGACGTTGAGTCGCCCCAAGGGAGTAATTATAGTGAGGAGAATTGGTAGAGGGGGTTAAACCACAAAGCTGGCACATTCAAAAGAACGCAGATTACACACCAACAAAACGATACAAAGTGTAAATCCATTAATTGTAGCATCAAATGAAATACCAACTAAAACATCATATTCTATCATTGTTCTGTTCAGTACTATGGATCTATTGAAACAGAATTTGTTTCAAACATGGAGAACTGTATGCAGAGAAAATGTACACAAACAAATATCTGCACTTAAGGATCGACCTGAACTAACACAATGGGGAATTTACTTTTCAACAAAAATACAGTTGAAGCTACAGTGAATAAGAAAGAAACCAATAAACAGCAGAAAGGACAGATCCAGAACGAGGTGCCTGATCAACAATACTCCTTTCCACTATGTTCTATTTTTAAGAACACACAATGGATCATGATCCTGTCATAGTCAGTGAACTTGGATAAAAGAATCTTTTGACAACAGCCAGGTTGAAGTTTTGACAGAACAACACAAAAGGGTGCAGCGTATAATTCTAAAGGTTGACCTGAATCAAAATGAGATGATAAATAAAAACCCTTAGAAGGTGTCATTGTAAATGCTGAATTTCAAATAAATAATTACGAATCAGTATAGAATAGTCAC
This sequence comes from Saccoglossus kowalevskii, assembly GCF_978046115.1. Lineage (NCBI taxonomy): Eukaryota > Metazoa > Hemichordata > Enteropneusta > Harrimaniidae > Saccoglossus > Saccoglossus kowalevskii. Next base: position 29,236,788 of record NC_140650.1, on the reverse strand, counting down.
AAAAGTGTGCGGGGGCTCTTAATAAGCACATTGCAGCTAAGAGCCATGTTTCAGGATCACTGGTTGCTAGGTTACCATGCTCAAATAGTATGGGCATCATGAACAAACAATTTTTATATGTATCCTCAGATTTTATTATTTTGTGTAGTGGTTTGATTCACAACACACTAATAAAAATAATTAAATAACATCATTAACAACAATACGATAACAAACATCCCTTGCTAAAAATGTGTCTACCATGCAGTGTATCAGTAAAATTTATCAATCATATGCTATGTTGTCCAATGAGAACTCACACAGTGGTGAAGATTATAAATAAAAAATTCCCATGGCAGATATAAAATATAAAAAGATGGAAAATATTGAAAACATGCATTCTAATGTCAAAACAAGTAATTGAGAATGTCACAGGCCCCTCTGTTCTTGTGCTTTAATATATGAAATGTCAGCATTTATATGGTCCTTTTTGATCAAATGCATTAATCAAGTATGAACCAAATTGGTCAAAGCATGTCTGTGAAATTACTTCAAAATGGCCGCCAGTCAATCATTTTGCGTCAAAATGCAAAAACAAACAGGACATACATCAGGCTCCTAATATAAAACCTCCGCCTAAGCATGTGCATTTTTAAAAAAAAATGGCTGCCAGCCTTTTATTGAACGGTTTGGATATAATTGGTATAAGCCAAAATCTGCAAAAAAGAACAAAATTTGCAGTTTTTTGGCCACTCGTCAACCATCCTGAATCTTGACAAAAATCAACTTGCATCTTCGTGAAATAATATACTTCCTCTATATCAAATCAGAATAAACTTGATAATTGTATTGTCAAAATAATAGGCAAAAATGAACAAAAATAAGTATTTTTGATGAACAAATTGGCCGCCAGTTGGCTAATTTTGAGAAACATCTGAAAAATATTCTTGACAAGACAAATCCATTCCCTCCTTTTATTCTAAATATTTATAGATTTCAATGGTAGTTGAATTAAACCAGCCAATCACCTAGCAGAGCATATTGACGTCATTGAAGACTGTTCCAATGTCACTCTATTGACAATAGAATTCATTCCATTTTGAATTGCAAAATTTATAAAAATGAAAGAATTTTGTTTTGTTTGTTTAATCAATGATATAATATTAATTAGTCTATGGGTTTTAACACCCCAAGCAACATAAAATCAGTGAGGCAGTGATCTGATCACAACTGTAGTTTTGCATGTTACACTCACTTGAGTAGTCACTGAGAACACCTAACTCATAGAATGCGGTGTGACTTCAGTAATTTGGTACACATTGCAGCATTCTAGATGTCACTGGCAAGTAAATATTTTGTAATCGACAGTCCCAACAATCGGCATGTGATCCTGAGGGCATGACTTTGGAACACCAATGTAGCAGCTACTTTTTAATAGGGAAAAACATATCATAAACACTCATGATTACTGCTTCAACTTTTGTATTTTATTTCACAGGATGTTTATAGTTGTAATGCGATGTGAACGAAAACCAATATTCTGACACAAATTGTTATCAAACTAGTGAGTTTATTCATACCGAACATTTCTCCTTACTGGCCTGATGAGAACTACCACAAATTCGAATTTATGCTAAAAGCTAACAAGATTTCACCCAAGGCTTTACGAGCCTACCATCCAATACCAAAAACATTTCAAAATTTGTAGGGGTTTGGAACTAAGTTTTGAAATTTTAGCATGAGTCTAAATAATGTCAATTTTGCGAATCAAAATGGCTGCCAAAGCGAGATATCCCATTATGAGAATTCAATAAAAAAAAATGTTCATCCACTTTTTAGAATCCATATCATAGAAATCATCAATTTATTTTTTATTCTTAAAATATACTGGCATCTCATGTTTCTCATCACTTTGCATTCTACAGGCTTTTTTTGCTGGGCTGCTAGGAATGCTTTTGATTAGTTACATTATTACACCAAGGACCGCTAGACCGCTGTGATCAATGTTTTTCCCACACATGTGCTGTAATAACATTCTCAAAATTTAATTAAAATACTAAAAAAACTACAAAATTGTACACGTAACCACTGGTATACATTTATTACGCTTGCTCTACAATTAACAATGGGGCTAGTCAAGCAACAGATGGGATGCAACGCATAACTGATTACTGAATATGATGCCAACAACATATTTAGTAGGTCATCTACGAGCATTAAAATGAGATGGAAAACCTTATTCATTGTCATCAGAATTAAATTATTTGTATGGCCATGTTTTTGACATTTTTGCCATTTTTTTTTCAGTATACATAATATTGAGCTTTTTGGTACCAAATAAATACACATAGGGGGAAATGTTCAAAGTTCGAAGGTAATATGTAAACCAAAATAGCCAGCATTTCCACCTATTTGCATACCATGCAAGTTAATGGTTACCCGAATAACACAGCCTGTATCTGTGGATAAGCCATTATTTGGCCTCAAACCTTTAAACAGGAAACATCTCAACTTGTAAAACACTGTTATCTACTATTAAATTGAGACATTTATCTATTTCCAGGAAAATTCTCTATGACTGATAGAAGTTGATGCATTTACGGTTGATATGCTTTATCAAGTCAACAACAACGACAAAAACAATGTTGAAACATAGTCCCCCTGCATTTGTAAGTTCATACAGTAGTGTATGTGTACATATTTCTCATAATGCATACTGAGTAACAAAAGGTGATTGCAAACATTCAAAACATGTGGCAGATTAAAGGCTCTCTCAAATCTTGAAAGCTTAATTGAATCTAGTCCTACAAAAGATACAGGTCAGAACTTTAAACGAATACATGTCAATTAATATATGTACTAACAACTGCAAATTGGCCATTTTGAATTCAATTTGTAAAAGAAAATGTGCATCAATGTCACATGACCACGTTTACATTAACACTATCCACACACGACCGTGATGAGGTTCAGGAATAGCTGAAATGCTTGAGTTGATTCGTATTTAAACTATTTTGAATTGAACCGTGAAACAAATACATGAGCAAGTGCGACATGGATTTTCAAGAAGAATTTTTCTCCTGCATACTGTTCACCACTTTAGGGTCAGCACTCACAGGGTTACATGTACTTCTCCACTGCTCTCCTGAATACTTATCTAACAATTTCATACTCGAAAATGCCTCAGTTTACCACAGGTTTAAAAAAGAAACACTTTCTGAGTAGTTGTCATAAGCGTAATCAATGTACACAGCACAAAAATGTCTTGAATTGACTGGGATTGGGATGTAAATCAACAATTTGCTCTGTTCTGGTTAAAACACCCTTTCTGTAACTCTTATTTCTGTGATGACTTTTGATTAAAAAAAATGACAGGCATTCCAGTATCTCAGAATGGAAAACTACCAGCCTTACATCCTTACATTTTCACAGAAAATAAATTCTCCATGTTCTTGATGCAAGATGAACTAAACTAGAAGCCACATCAATACTGACATTACTGAAGCACCAGATGCAGCAAACTTTATTTTTCTAAAGGAGACTTGAATGTTTATAAAAATATTTTTACAAGGGTATGGTGTTATTTTCTTGAGACCGATGAGTGAGCCACACAACACATGTCATCTTAGAGACGAGATCATGTCACACTTACTGAAACTTCATACAGGGAACCAGAAAACATGTGATTTAGAAGGTACATGTAGCACTCTGACAACTATGTTGTTATTTAAAAACACAAGGATTGGAATGATTTCAATCTCCTTGAGCCAAAAATAATGAATTTACTTCCACAGACCTAGGGTTGAGACAGATGTGACCACAAGGGGTCTGAAAGTAACAATTCTATAGAGCTGAAATTTAGGGGTAATACAATCCATGGTTAGATATTGACATACAAGAATTGAGCAGACATTTACAGCATATTATTTGTATTACTCCAATCACAATTCAAGAGTATCACAAACAATTTTAGGTATTGGATAGACACCTCAAGGAAAATAAATATTTCAGCAGAATTTTTGAAGATGAAGCTTGACTAACAAATTATTGATGATTATGTCATGGTCAGACGACCAGCCTATAGCCCACCATTGTTGATTCATTATCCTTCAAATTTATTGCAAAACAAAAGGCATGATGGGTAATATTAAATAAATACATCGTCCAATTCATTGGGAATAATTATAGCCAACAATGTGGTAGGAGAAACACATTAAATGAATTATTATGAATACAAAAAATATTAAAATGTTCCTGTTATTTAACATTCTGTAACTAAAAGTGTGTTGGCACTCAAGTTTTTTTGAGTAGTTGAATAATTATTTTAATCAGTATGTATATATTAAGTTTAAATAACTGAGTTGCCTGAAATAACAAATTTAAAAAAAAGATACGCCAAAAATGGACGATCACTATTAAAAGGGAGTTGATTCATCACGTACTTTTTCGAAAACAACGCATATTTTCAACATTCAAAATAGAAAATTCACCGAAATGTCTGGGGTTGAACACTTGATTCTATTAAAAAATAAACGATACTGGGTATCAGGAAGTCATCACAGCTAAGAACGGAAAGAATGACAGACAACAGTGACGGTCAACAAGTACAAACAGGATGGATGACTTCAATCGTCATTTTCAAACTCATGGGGCCCTCGTCAAAAACACAACAGCGGGTTAAGCTTAGAGGAGGATCAGGGCGAAAATAAAAATCATACTTACATAACGAGGCGAGAAATAATAAACGAAACCATGCTGGTTACAGGAAACGGCCAGTAAGGTTACATGAAAAGCGACAAAACTGAAGAAAAAACGAAGATCTGGAAACACATCCTTGCAACTGTTCAGTTAATGATCCGCCATCTTGTTGTTTGAATTCATTGGGCCTTGTCGGGATCACGTGACGTAAACAAATGGTCTCAGCCAACTACCCTCCCATCTATATACCCCATCAAGTTTTTCCTACATGTAAGATGGCATTCAATATCTACGCGAAATAATCGCATTGCACAGAACATTACTCAAAAATAGTTCTAAGATTTTAATGACAGCGTCTATGTTGAAAGAAATAAAATTGATAGCGCAAGAGTCATCCACTAATATTTAATTGATTTATTTTATCGTTCAGATAAGCATTGTATTTCCTCCTAAAAGTATACGTATTTTTAAAAACAATTTTGATGTTCTAGTCGACAGCATTGTGCTTTAACGGTATAGTTTAGGGACTACTTTGCTTGCCAACGCTCTAGTAAGCGGAAGTAGATAAATGTTATCGATGACCCTTTCTCTGACCTCGACACATCACACGTAGTAATTTATATTCATACACTGGGATCCTAGTTCAGCGCGAGTCGTTGTATTGAACTTCAAGATAAATTTCAGCAGAATTTCACCCAAAAACTCGTGGCGGTTCATGGAAAATGTTATCATAGACTGCCAAAATGGGTATTGAATACCGTGCGGAACTTGTCGGAAAGCGATTTCTGTGTGTCAGTAGCTTGTCGAAGCTGAAACTCAACAAGATCTGTGAGTGGGATTGGCGAGCTGGAGTGATTCGAGCAGTGGATAACTGGACCATTGGACAAGACAATCAGGATCTAGCGGTAGGTTACTCAGGATTTCCCCCTCGTTGGTTGGCGACAACCCTCTCACGTAGGAGAAGATCTCTGTTACTGACAAATAAACCGTTGGAATGCAGGTTTTCTTTGACTCGTTTGATCGAGCGAGATTACGCGTCCCAACGAAATATTAGTCGCCTGTGCCAGTAATCGTGCCGGCGAAATATCGCTAATTTTCTTTTCAGTTTTCACACGTTTTACCATTCCTGTGTTGAATGATCATTAGAGAAACATAGTTGTTGTGTTAATTTGATTGTCAGAGGCTGCCCTTGTTGTAAACAAAGGCGTATTTGTAGAAGAAATGGGCAAATAAATTTAAGTGTTTATTGAAATCAAAAATTATGACTGATGCAAGTGGCTGGTCAGAAAAGATTGTCAAGAATAAAACAAAATAAAACTTATAGTTTATTGATAGTTAAAGAATATTGATAGTTACCACAAATAATATGATATTTCATAATAACCACTAAATCACAGCCATGCAAAATTCATACGCAGACTGGGAAAATGTGTTCCCGTTTCTTGGTAATATCTAAAGGATTTAAAATGTAAACGTCAAAAACATTAAGTTACTTATACTATTACACGTTTGTGGTCACCGCTTCGATTTTTTTTTATAGTATCTGATTTTGTTAGCGGCCAGGAAGTCTCCCATTTTGAAGGTCGGAAGGAACTAAAGGGTGAAAGCTGGGAATGACCTCGGCGCTGAATCATCGCCCAGAAGCAATTATCAGTAGTTTACCCACTAGTGAAGGATTGGAATGTTAATTTTAAAATCCCTCCGAGTCTAAAAATAAACGTAGTTTACGTTTAGAATATTATTAGATTTTTATCTTATTTATTGGATAGGATATGCTCAATTTTAGTGATTTCTATGCCTGGAATGCGTTGATAGTATGGAAAAAAAGTTCTTTGATAAATTAAATAATCAAACTGTGTCAGCTGTCTAGTGTACTGCTTTAAAAAAACATATTTAGACTTAGGGCACACTAGACTCCATGTCCTGGTACTAAAAATTGATTTCTTAGCCAGTTTGAAAGTAAAAACATCTGGAAAAATAGGGTGAATTAGAGGAACGCAATCAGTTTACACTTGCTGACATTTGACCAGATCAGTGGGAAATCACTATACTTTGGTATGTGTGCTGGAAAAATGGCACACTGCTTGGGAGAAGGAAACTTGATCAGTGGCCTGTGGGCGATATCTGTTAATCTAAACACAACAAACATTCCGCTGTTTGAGTGAAGTAAAGCTTCAGTTCAGAGTCCTGAAATGACTCCTCTTAGTAACCATGGCAAAAGCAAGGTTTACAACACTGTTATCAATGGTTTCCCCATGCTAGTTTTTTTCTTATATCTAAGTTTCGTGGTAAAGATTCTTTGTGAGCAATTCCAATCATCTTTTAATATCAGTGTGAAAACATTTTTATTTTAGAATAGAAGTAGACAGTTTTCGAAAGATATTCTGAACCATTGAAACGTCTTGTGTTCAATGTTGTTTAAATGTATGGTTGTCAACTTAGTACCAATGTAAGACTGCTCGACAGAGTTGACTGTTCTAAGTTTGTACATGTTTTGAGATTATGTTCAGTTCATCTTCTTTTGCAGAGCTCCTTTTCATTGTGACTTGCAAATGAATTTCTTGATTTATTCATGATAGTCAGAATTGGTTTTTACGTTAGGTATTGTCCCTTTGCGAGTGCAAGTCTGTCATAGTGTGTTTTTTATATCTGGCTGAATGGGTCTCCTTCAATAGCCATTTTTAATGGCCTTGTTAAATTTGAATGGCTGGACTTAGTTTTAACAATGATTGGCCTTGGTAACACAAGATTTAATACCTGTCTATTGTTTTAGATGGATAATCGTTAAAGGACAAACATTTTACATGTAATAGATGTTAATAGAGTGACATAATGTGTAGACTGATGACCAAACACAACATTATAAATCAGAGGTAGTTCAATTGCTTATACTAATGAAAGTTTTAGAAAAGTGCAATGTTACTATATGTTATTTTATGTGACTAGTCAAGGTCAACACAAATGCAGCTGCCTTTATTGCAGCACATAGTTTATTAATAAAAGTAAAGAAAAAATAAATAAACTGTAGAATTTATTTCTACTCTTTTTTGTGTATTTGTCCACTACCTGTACAAGTTACATTATATATTTTTGTCCACAATATCTATTGTGGGAGTAGGCTCTGAAATGAAATGAAATCCCACTGACCTGAGAATTCATTCTGTTACTTCAACATTCTGATACTATATTCTTTGCATACAAATGAAGCCTGTCATCCCCAAACTAATTTGTTTCATTGAATCGCAATCCAATGAGATTTTCTAATCCTCTAATTTCCATTCTCCACCTAAGGTCAAACTCACAATGTACCTGTCTCTTCGGTTACTTTTGAATATTTCATTTGAGGAAGGCCATCCGATTTACTCACTAGGTAATGGGTTAAAAGCACTTTTAGATGCAAGAATTAGTTGCATTTGAAATCAATAAATTTGCTGGCAATGTACAATGTAAAAGTGTGAAATAGAATGTCTGATTTTTAGTTGGCTTTGAGTAAATGCATATTCTGGTCCTCTTGCTTCTTGATGTACAGGACTTAAAATTGTGATTTGCCTTTACAATTGTTTTGTTAATTTTGACGGCAGTGTCACTCTGCACCATGCCGTATTGAGGCCTGTCATTTGGCCCCTGTGGTTGCCTCATCAGATTTGAATCACTCTCGTAAATGAGAAATTGCATTTTGGAAGTTAACCTTTCATGCTGAATAGACAGTCATGAATAATTTAATACTCAGATTTTGAAAATAAATCTGAGTGACTGACATTTCAGTACATTGTGACAAGTAATATTTAGATTTTAAATGAAGTAACTATCATCTATACCTGATTTATTACTACCTAATATTGGGTCTTCTAATATAATTCTGGTAGGTTTCTTGAATTTTCAATACAAGCTCACTCTCAAAATTGCTAGCATGGCCCTGTCTTTTGTATTACCAGGGTTGCTGTAAAATGGTCCTTAAAATAAACATTCTTTTTCATTGTGCTGCATTGAAAAGTTTTGTACTGAAAAGCTAGGCGTTATTGCTAGAATATTGATGTTAGGTTTATGCATAGACTGCAAAGAATGGTTATTCTGATTATTTAGTAGGGCTGATTGATAAGGTAGTCAATCAATGTCGTGTCATTCCTTTACAAGATTGATGCCAGATTCCTGCCCCAAAGTGAAAAAAAAATGGGCTGTTTCATTAGGCCATAGGTGTGGTTGTGTAGTTCAATCATCCTACCTTATAAAGAATAATTTGCCACCTGTAGCAAACATTTTTTTCCATCTGATTAACATCTTAATAATTTGGGATTTGTATTATGCCAGAAGTGTCTAATTTTCCTGGCATGTTAAAAAGGAATGCTTGTATTAGCACATGGCATGGTTCCTGTTTTTTTTACTATGCAATATCATTTGATTGTAAATATTTGCTGTAGTGTAGCAGCATACAATGTTAAAGGCACATTATACTCTGTACAGCTAAAATTAATTAAATCCATCTTGTCAGTCATTCCATGTGTGGGTTTCTGTGCCAAGTGATACATTTGTCTTGCATATGACATCAAATCGTGGACATATTTTAGTGCACTCCAAATATAGGCACATGTTAGCCAAAAATTGCATTAATTATGTGCAGAGTCATTAAAATGCGAGCATGGACACAGCTCTATTATTTGTAAGCTTATAAACTACTAATAGAGCAAATACAGTATCCATCATATTTTGCAACCGAGTAAATTTATGGTATGTACATGTCAGTCACCGAACACATGTTGAAGTGAACCAAATTCAAGCGAGAGTCTGCAAGTTCCTGATGCGGACATTGTACAGAGTATTGATGTGCCTGCAGGGATTGCACTGCAGTGAGTCATAATAAGAAAATGCAGAAGAATTTAAACTTCATTCTGTGTAACAAATAGGTTTCTGTAATATTAGGGACTACGGAAGCAGAATTCGAGATAACCTAATCCTTGGTGGGCACCTGGAGCTTTTTTGTCTATTAATGTATCATTTGTTTCTGTTTTTACCAAATTTGTTTAAATACAAATGAATCTCAAAACCTCTTCAGTTTTGCTCGGTATAAATTTTTCCTGGCAGCTGATTGTGCGTGTAATCAAGGAACAACTGATGGTCTCCCATGCGCTTGGTTTGTTTTAGGCAAAGTCTTTGTCACCTGAATGTAATCAAAACAAGACTACTTGTATAACATTTTTGGCTGCATTTTGTATTTTGTACACAATTGCATTTTAATAATACAGATCAGAATTCAGTTGTATCTGTATTGAGTTTGTTTGACCTCATACTGCAATCAACCCTGCTGTGACTGGCTGTCTGACATTTGTTGTGCTATGTGTGCCTGATATCTCCCAAATGGTTCCATGTGTATCATCAGTCTGTTATCAGTGTGTCCTTGGAACAACACATGTAAACATCCTGCAGTCTGTGGCATTGGCAGGGTATCTCAATCCCCCACCTGGTTAGGAGTCAAGCTTCACCAGATTTATGTACTCGCTTATATTTTCCATAGAAGCAGCTTGAACATTAACAGATTGTAGGCCCTCATGTCAGACAAAAATTATTGCCTTGTTAGCTGCATCTTTGAAAATGTTGCTAAGTTATCCGCGGATTCCTGTGTCAAATGGTTTAGTTGAGTGCTCTCCAGATCAGTTTCTATATGGGTAGCAGATGCATACAGAACATCACATTTGATTTTAGAATAGTTTGATTTGCTATCTGTTTTTTAGCTAATTTAAATTGCAACAAATTCAGCTTTATTTGCATTCAGTCTCATTTGCTAAAAAGGTATGTAGCTATTTAGTGTATTGTATCTCAAGGCTTCTGCATGATTTCAAAAGGATCTTTCACTGACTTGCCATGGCATAATACACAGCATGCACATATTTATATATTCTGTATAAAACTCTACAATGCAGGCCACAATCTTGTATACTATTCTGTTGCACATTTATCAATCTGAAAGGAGAGGCAAGACAAGTTTTTTCTGAATCAAAGAGTAAATTGCTCAGTCATATTTTCGACATGTGTTCCTACAAACTGATCAACTTTGGACTATGCAAGGTTAAGGGGAGCTTGCTTTATTTATTTTCAATGTGTATGTTTACATTTTGTTGTGAAATTATCCCTGACCTGAATCCCTGTGCATTTGCTTTGTGGACAGATACTGAGTTGTGTGGCCTTGTGGTACACCCTTGGCTATCTGCTAAGCAACTACTTATTTTTGACCAGCTGCTAGGGCTACTGTACTTTCCATCAGCATAACATGTTCCACTCATGACGGATTTATTGTTGCTATTTAGGATACTCAAAATCTTTTATGCATTTGTTTACTGACTCAAAAAACTTCAACCTTTCCTAATTTCACTGTGGACAAATTCATGCGACAGACCTCCTAATTGCAAACCCATTGAATGTTTTGAGATAAAAATCCCTTTATATCATTCACATTTTGACCTATTTGTTATGTAAAAAGCGATTTCTTTGAGAACATCGATAGAAGTGTCTGTAAGACTGCAGTCTGAGTAGGTTACTTGAAAAGATATATTGAAAAGAATGATCAGAATGGTGCTTAAGTTTGATTGGTATGTGGCAGTCTGGCTAGTTTGCATGGTTTTGAAGGTCAGGAGTGGATAAAAACATTATGAATAATCTTGGCAACAGCTAACTTCAGCAGTCCGATATGATATCAGCACTGCTCCCACATCACTGATTTTAGTCTAATTTTCCAGCAATATTTAGAATTGGGTAATTAAGTTCTCAAAATTGTAAGTAACTGTACAGCACTTCTTGCATACTTCTTGCATACATAGATTCTCACACCCTTCGATGTTTTGTGTACCCTCATGCAGGCTGTCGATTGTCTTTCAAAGGCATCACTACTTCCATTGATTGTCCTTTTAGAGAAGGATCAAACTATATTTCATCTTGCATAACAAACAAAACCCTTTTCACATCACCTGCTGAGTACCAAAAGTTTTTTTTGTCTGAATATGGACATGCCGGATGAATAGTTCACATGCCACGGAAACGTATCTGTGTTATGATTAGACAGCTCAGATGTGTTGCTATAGTGATGTTACATCTTCTGTAAAACATTTATTGATGCTATAACCTTGCTTTCCACAACATTATAATAGCCAGTCAGTACTGATTCCTTTTGATAAATCTTGTGCTATGAGAAGATTATATGACGCCTATAATTAGGCTGCATGTAGATTTTACTGACTTGTTTCTTTTTGCCACCCTCATCTGCTTTTTATCTGTTTCCACAATATCTCATCCAGAAAATTCTGTCTAGACTGGTTTGACCTCTGACTATTATGTACAAGCCTATTTTTCATTACAATGATGTAATTTGCGTAATTGGTGCTTGCCTTTGTAATATACAGTAGAAACGGTAGGCGTATCCTTTCAGAACTGCGCTTTTTTGTTTGTTTTTTAGCAGACTGAGTGGAAAAAAAGAAAGTGCTTGCAATAATTTTTTGATGTACATGGCTGTATGCCAGGAATAATTATCTTGTTACTTCCTCCACATATAATAATGCTGGTCATTTATTTTGGGTTTGTGTATTTTTGGTACAAACACGTTTATTTAATGAATTCCATGGCACAATTTAAGGTAGCGAGAAGGGTTTTGTGACGTTTTTAAATAAAACATTCTCTGTCTGTTGTCTCGTTCAGAACAGTAATTTAGGTTATATATATCAAAAGACTAAGTATAGAGGTACAAGTTCGCACAAACTGGACAGTCATTGTTTACATAATTATCACGTGACATCAAAAATGGCGAACCTTGTAAAATGACTAAGTACGCGATTGCGAGAGCACACTGCGGAATTTCCTGGTGAAATTTACGTCATGCATTGTCCGTAATCAAGCCCATTGAAATGCGTCTCCGATAATCAAAAGAGCTATTATTCCGATTTCTATTCAGGTTTGTTTTTTTGTCCTTAAATTATTTCATACTTGGCACCTTTAACAGACTATTATTCTGTGACAAAGCATTTTCTTTAAAAACCCAGACATATTTCGCACCATCATTATCTTTTGAACGATAACTGCGAGTTTGAATGTCCTAGTCCGAACGCACTTGATTTGACGGCGGTCCCAATGAGTCGTTCTCGATCAAAACTTCAACTCGAGAAAAACTCGAAAAACAGTTTTGGTTAATAAAACACTGTAGATTTTCTGCATTATTATAAATATACACTAAAAATGGCCAAACATATTAACCACTGATATCATAGAACTCATAAAGAGTGTCAGATAATGAATAATTTCAAGCTCGAGCGTGAAAAATGAAGAAAACTGCTGGCATTTGAGTCCGTACTCAGGAACGTTCGGGTTTTCCATTGTTATGCAAACGAACAACGAAGGATAATCCTCTGACAAACATTACTGTCCCACTGTACATGCTGACAGTTTACAAACAAGCTAATCCTTCAAGTGTCTCTGATAAGACATCTAATAAAACGGTTTTCATGGTGAAACAAAATGGCCGATGTTTGAAAAAAATTGCTGTGTCAGAGCGCGACACTGAGTGGCAGATTTTTCTTTGCCTCGTCTGTCAACGCTTTCTTTCTTTTCTTCGCCATTGCGTTAGAAAAAAAATGTATTAGTAAAATAGAATATTGACTTGGAAAATAAAACGATTTAAAAGAAAGTTGTGCAAAGTTACAGTACTCCTTTCGCACAACCTCCCGCCCGCTTCCGCTTTCCAATCACCTTTTTCTCTCGCTTTTGCGACCGCTTGTTGAATTCGACCAGACAATTTCCGCTTCATTTTCGACCGCGCAAACCCTGAAATATCACCGCCCACCTGCTCGCTCGCGCGCATTTAAAATTCGGACTAACAGAATAATTTCCGAGGTTCACATTGTCTTATAATTGTCTTTCTGTTTTTTATAGATGTTGAACAGCTGACAAAAGTTCAAATACTTTTTGTTTTAACTATCTATAATTATATGCACGCAACCTGACCCTTTGACCTCGATTTGGCCTGGACTGAATATTTTATTTTAAACAATATTCTGACGTGAAATACAAAATGTATTTCAACACAAGTACGACATGGTTGTCTGAGGTTTCTTTCCTGATTGTTGAGTCTTCGCAATGTGTTTTGTATAACTATTGTTGTTCCCCCCCCCCCCCCCGATGCTAAAGGACCGTAAATCTAAATGGCAGTTACATTCATGGGCTGAGTGAAAGAAAATATTTCTAAGCCTAAAATAAAACCTAATATTACACCTCTTTGTGTATTTGTTAATTTTACATATGTTTGTCATGACAGTATGTTTGTAAATATCTAGAAAAATCTCGTCTTTCGTTGATAATTTCGATTGTTTGTTTGGAATGTCGATCCCCGTTGGTTTCTCCATACTCAGGCTGAGTTTAGGAAGAGCGTCGATCAACACCGTGACAATCAGCCGAGAGAATACAAACATTGACCGTAATTCATGGGGATCATGTCCGTAATTTGTGGGCTGAAACCCCAAATAATTAAACAAGTATTATTATTTTAATATATATTTTATTTTACATCGCAAAACTAAACCATGCAAAAACAGAGCTAGAGTTGTTCGCGGTGAAACAACCGCATTGAAGGCAATGCAACTTCAACTAGCCATTTCTTACCTTGAAATAAAAAAAATAAAAATTCGAAGAGCATCGGGGAAAATATTAATAATCATCCTTATCAATCGCTTGCTTTATTTTATTCGAATCTATGAAATTCACGATTTTTTTTTTACATTTGTTGGCAACTTCCGCGCTAAAAAAGTTATGGCTATAACTAAATTTGACACGTTTTTCTTTTAAGCCCAATAAATTATTCATACATGTCAAGCTCTGTTCGATTCTTTCAGGGCATATGGCCGTTTTAGTCGAAAATATTTGTTGTGGGAACACTTTTATGGTACGTATACGGTATAGACCGAACTCGTTCAATGATCGTGACTTAATTTTAAAAATTCAATGTCAAATTTTACCAGACGTGGATCGATGTGGATTCGGTATCGTTATTTTTGGAATTAATCACTAACATTTCCTCGTTTCTCTGCTCTCTCAAAAGGAGTTACCTAGGCTTTTTTCACGTAACTGTCTCATTAAAAAAAATATTACATCTAGAACAAGCACCCAAAACACGTAACAAGAGGTCCCAGTTCAGTTGCTTTCACGATACAAGTGTAATACAACTATTAGATTTGAAGTGTCGTTCAGAATGTAATAATAGTTAATACTAGTTGTATGTTCACACTTTACTATCAAAACCACCAGTTCGACCACCCATGTGCCAGTGATCAGTATTTGGGCGAGCGGTCAATGTTTTCAATGAGCGAGCGAGCGAGCGAAAACAAAACGTGATTAAAATGCGGTCGGTTTCCGGTCGGACAAGACCGCGTGGTCGGAAAATAAGCGATAAGCGGTCGATGTAAAAGCGGAAGGTTGGGCGAAATGAGTACTGTATGACCATGTTTCTCGGTCGAAGTCTCGACTGACAATAATGCTGACAATGGACGTTAGATAAATACGCATTGTTTGCAACTGGAAGCTTATCACCCGTTATATCAGAATCGTCAACAACTGAGTATACAGATAAGATGTTATCATTTAAACCCTTTCAAAGATAAACATTATGCAAATATCCACGAAACGCCAGTTGTAGTCTTTTCTGCTAGTGTTTTAAAACACTAATTTGAGCAACGTTATTTCGCAATTTCGATCTTTTGTAAACCCGGGGTGATGTATCAAGGTCTAAAGTAACCGTTTTATCAATTTGTGAAAAATCAAGAAAAAAGTGAAAATTTCCCTTCTCGCTACCTTAATCTGTTTCCGGATTCATAATTGAACATCAAGTTAGTTTTGGACTTGATGATTTATTATGCGCAGATCAATGACTACCTTTATAAAATTGTACACATTCAATCCATAATTTATGATTGTCTGTGTGATCTGTATTCGTCAATTTTGTTCTTCAGTTGGCAAGTCTGCCAGGTCTGTATAAAAATATTCTCTCGTGTTTGAATTACAAAGGTGAGATGTCATCTGTGGTTGTGTCTGCTTGCTTGCCAGTCTTTGCAATCTCATTCCACTTTTGCCCATTGGGTATTATTTTATACAAAGGGTACTTCTGGTAATAGATGTTATTATATTTTCTAAACCGTTGATGTATTATAGAAAAAGGAATGATTTGAAGAGTGTCTCTGCATGACAAAAAGAGCCTCGGGTCATGACTGAAACAATGTTATTACAATGTAATATTGCTTATTATGGATTTATGATTTTCCATTATAATTTTTTTTTTTTGTAAAATTAAAATGATATTCAAATATTAATTTATCTCAATATAACATGGTTGGAACATTTATGATGAATCTGATTGACCCAAAATGTTGAATTTGTAGTGCATTATTATGTGTTAAATATTTTGAGGTCAGCTTGTCATTATATGGAGGTAGAGTAATCGGCAGCTGCCAGCTACATCCCCATATGCTTGCTCTAATGGAAAATCTAAATGGGGCTTAATCATTTCCCGCAATAATTGAGGTACGTAGGGAAATTGCATCCAGACAAGTCATGAATCTGACGCCAGCCTAGTTTCTCTCACTTAGTTTCAGGGCAAATGGAGATTTCTTCATCTTGGGTTATTGAATTACAATTGCTGTCTAGCTGTTGGTCAGGTCCAATCGATTGGAACCAATGTCAGCACCAGGGTTTAGGCTATACAGAAGCAGGTGGGATTGAAGGGGTAGCTCTCTGTTGTTGATACGAGGAATGACTGGACTCTTTGTTTTATTATACTGCAACGAGGGGAGCTCTGGACTTGACAAAACATTTAAGAATACAATAAATCCAACAATACTTACCCATTGTTCTGATGTTTGTGCATGGCCAGCCGAGCTGAAATTATATGCTTGTTTCTCATAAATAACAAAAGACTGTCCTGATATCGAAGACTGCCTTTCCCAGTAACACTTGAAACCCCGTCTTTTATTAGCCAGCTTCCTATTTCACTCTACTGTTTTTAGCTTTATGAAAAACAAATATCTTTTAACTTTCACACCAGGGCCAGACTGCTTTTACACTGTATCCCTTTCATGTACTTTATCAGTATTTTTTTTCGGGTACTGATGCATGTCAAAATCATAATCCCCAAAAAAGATTTGATTCTGTAAATACGCTGAGGTGGACAAAAGTTCTGTAGGCCTTGGGGGGTATGTTTTAGGTTATCCCATCTGAAATAAATATATTGTTGTAGTCGGATTCCTCAGGGAAATAAATTTAAACTTTAAGCCCATCAAGGAATTGGTCCCAGTTGACCTTGATCCCCTCTTGTTGTTGGATCCATTTATAGTTTCTTTTCTAATTCCAACCATTCTTTGTACTATGCTCTACTTTCCACATACCATATTTGTTCCAGTAGAGATACATGTACTGTGTATGCTCTGTTAAAATAGCAGTGAGGACACATGTGCTATATTTTCTTGAATGGCATCTTCAACCTAGTGCAGCAACCTAAAGCTGCCGCACACCACACTCTACAATACAATGGGACCAGACTGTCTTATTTGTAGCAAAGTCATGCGACTGCCTCATTGAGCAGTGCAGATTGATAGAGCCATGGATGACCAAATTCTCTTCTTTGATCCCCCCCCCCCACCCTCTACATAATGCGACAGTTTTGTCACATTGCATCTTAGAAAGTTGTTTGCGATATGCTTAAATATAAGTTAAATATAAGTTAAAGACTTCATGGAAAAAACTTAGGGTACCGATACCCTTAACTAGATTTTAAAGATTGACCAATTTTCAATCAAATGGCCACCAGAGTCAGACCAAAAGCTATCTGCTACGAAATCATGAAGTCATGTTTCCATGGAAACAAGGTCGGATATCCTGCATTTTACTTGCGAGCCATGTCCCTCCTTAACTGCTTTGACATAATGACAAAGCACATAATGCACATATGCTTCAGTCTTCTAATGGTAGATGTAAAATATATTCTAGCCTGTTCTTTCATCAGTTGTTATTGTACAGCTCCATCAGACTTCTAATTTAAACACATTTCGTTATTATTGTTTAATATAGCACTAGAATTCCATTGAGGTCAGCCATGCGACCTGGTAAAACATGGTTGTGGGTTGACAGAAATATATCTCCTGTAAGCATCAAGAGCATATGTAGTATGGTAAAGTGTGTATAGCTTGTCATCTCGTGCCCATATTTGGAAATGCTGGATTAATGACATGTCTATCATCGGTCAAACAATTGAGCTGTATAGTAATTATTAATTTTTACCTTGCCCTAAAGGATAATGTAAACAGTTGATACTAGTCCATAAAGACAAATCCAATATATATATAATACATTGTAGAGATTATATTCAGATTATAAAATGATCATTTTATTCTGTGCTGGAAAGTGTCTTTGGCTGTGTACAATAATCGGAGCCAGGGGGGATACCGTATATAAAAAGTACAATTTTGATATTCTGTTAAAACGTGCTTTTGAATGGAAACCATAGTAATAGTGACCTTGCCTGTGTTAGAGGTCAATATTGAATATCCTTGAATTATGTACAGCTTCATTTTACTGGCCTTCACAACTCAATAAATCTAATTTCAGTTCTATTTATGTATGTATGCAATGCAATGTGCCAAAGTGCAATTTATTTAGTTTTGTGTCTGTCAGCTTGTTGTTTTGTACCTAGTGAGTCCAAGGCTTGTGAATAAGCACCATACTTATACACATGCCTCCCTCGCCAGAATGTCATGGCCAACCCTGTGAGTGTGTGCTGCTGATAACCATTCTGTAAATTACTAACATATGTTAAATCAGTTGACCCAGGGATTATTTAGAATTTTAAAGTAATTCATAAATATGTAATGTACTGGTACTAACAAATACATTATTAGTTTCATGTGAATCCAAGTTAAAATATAAACTACTAAAATATATGATGATTTTTATCTCACTGAGTCTTTCATCAGACAGGAGATAAATTCATGGCAGGTGGTAGTAATATAATTTAGTCTGTAATATGCTGCCTTTGTATTTTATAGTTATATCCACAATGTATGAAAACATTGTCTTCATGAGTTAACATCTGGATGTTTATGAAAAGCTCATCTTTTCAAAAATGTTTTGTTTTTAACAATCAGGTAAACAACCACAGTCGTTTGTGATGTAACCTGCCTAAAATGCGCAAAATTTAAGGTTTGTGGCACTTTAAATTTAGAAAATGGTGCCTATGTTTGTCATTCATTATACTACTTCTATTTATTCTGTTTTCTCTGGTCACGTATTTGTGTTACAATAGATTATGTTGTAAAAATGAAAAGAGACACTGGATTAGTGCGAACTCAGGAATTCTGAATGTTTGGTTGATTGGATCATTGTTGTGGCATGGAACTGCCATCATTATTGATACAGTAGAATATCCATTCTGATATCAAAACAGAAATATAATCTTGCAATGTAACCCTCAATTAGAAATTTCCAGATTAGTAATCAAAACTGTTTTGACTCATTCTTGTTCATTTCATTTTCCTTGTTAATTAAACTGAATCAGATAGTTACCGGAATCAAGTTTCACTCTAAATTTTTGCATTGCATGTAGGTAGAATTGTCCTGATTGTTGTATTGTACTTTACTAATTGATTGAAATTATAGATTTCTTTGAGGTCAGACTTTATGGGGCTGATACTTTCTTATATCCGTATATTGACTGATCTGATCTGAGCAGCTGAATGATGGGAATTCCAATGCTGTGTTGCAGGCAGGCCACATTGCATTATTTGAAAAAAGAAATCGCCTAATCATTTTAATATGACCTTGCATGGTTTAGTTATTTGATTAGATTTCTTGGTTTTGAGGCTATCCATGTATTATATACCCTGCTAATTCTGTGCATGGTTTAATTGGTTTGTAGTTACTTGGTTATAGTATCAAGTAGCAATAGGGTTTCACTTCATTCATCATAAATTCATTTATCCCTCAAATGCTACTGTTGATATCATAATGCAGTTTGTAAAATTTAAAAATTTAACTGTCATGTAAACTGACCCTTTTCCACTTGAATTGAACTTGAACGCTGAATTGAAATGTAGTGTACTGCATTACATGTCATGTGACTTGTATTGCAGGGGTGTGATTTTATGGGTGGGGCAAGATAACTACCTTTACTGATTACTACTTAGAGGTAATCATTTAATAGCAACACATGTTGATCTATGATATATAATTACTGATCTACCATTGGCTGTGTCTTCCTTCATCATGTAATAAATCTAGTTACACTTGATGTTTATTTTGCTCAATAAATTACTCAAACTGCTCAAACATTGAAATGTAGACACACCTACAACCTTCCCATCTATGTAGCCATCTTACTGGAGATGATGATCTGGTAATATTCCATTGTTAATTAATTGTCTGTTCTCGACATGGCATTGTCTGAAAAGACAGTTCTCAGCTGACCATAGTTCATTGGCAGATACCACTAATCTATAAAACATGATGGAATGCTTTACTAATATTGGCATATGCTTCCATGTGTCAAACTTGATTACTGTACTAATTTATTAGTCTTATGTTTTCTCTGCAATAAGCTAATCTGTTGTAATAGGTTGATACATCAAACTAACGGTCATCATTGTTTGTGTTTTGTTCCTCTAAAAATACAAAAACAGTAGTCCAATCCGAGGGATATATTACATATGATTCTTTTAGACGTGACCATGAACTACTCAGTTGTCCACAGTGACCCTAGTTTCAGCAATGAAAGCACATCAGATTCTATAACACTCTGAAAATATCAAAAAAATGTGTTGGTTCCTATGGCAAATGAACTATATGCATCAAACACAAAACACTGGTTTTAAAACTCTGATAATATCATGCGGCTTAAAAAAATGTCTCATTTATTCCAGGTCAACGGTTTTATATAGTTTACTTTACAAACTAGCGATATTATTCTGATTGCTGTTGTACTAGTAGTTGTACGTGTTCAGATGTGAGGATTATAATACACATCATTGGCTCAAATTTATTGAGTATCGAACAGAAGAAAGTTAAAACCATTGTGATATGTGAATGGTTGTCTGATTCAGTTCATTCACGATTAATAATATTCGTTTTGTGTTACTTTACTTTACCAATGTAAATGTATAAAGTAAGCCAAACCCAAAGATCAAATCATCCATTAACTTTTCATTAGAGCAGACTTGAGGCACCACTTTTGGAAGAACAGGGAATCAGTTATTGAAACGCTTTATGTAATAAACTCTGTCTTAAACTCTTTAAAGGAAGTGAATTAAGGCAGTTGTGTCATCATCACCTTTTACCTGTCACCTCCACAGCAACAGGTGAAGTGGTCCTGTTCATTGGGGAAACAGTAAAGTACAGTTGTCTGGAAATTTGAAACTTCCACCAGGATTGTTTGTCAGCTGTAGAATGTTCTAGTCATCACTTTTTTCTCCTGTGTTTAAATTTATAAAAGGTTATTGTCAAATAGTTTGTGGATTCCTTCAGTTTGAGACTTGTTTCATATTTGAATCCCATTTCTAAATTTTTAGTCAAGAATTTTGTATATATTGCTTGACTGTCAGATTAGATCTGTAAATTTTGTAATCGAGAGGTTTTACACTGAACTGTGTCTCATTGCCCTTTTTGGAATGCTGCCTTCGTGCATTCACTGTTGTGAATAGAAGCAGTCTTGTGTTTATAGGGAGGGCAAAAGGTCCCAGGGTTTTCTGTTACCCCTGAATAGTTTTGCTCCAATCATTGTGTGCTCAAGTTTGTTATTGGTTTGGCCAGTAGCTAGCCCATTTGATTATCATCACAACATATAATGAATTAACATTAGAATACAAACATGGGAGCTGTTCAGAGGTGCTGGCCTTGGATTAACAAAAGGCAACTGATGTTCTGTTTCATTTGTTTTGCCATTCCGATGCTCTATGGAATAAGGGTCATTTTGTTGTGAAAACAATCCTTGGTAGGAGATGCATTTAAAGAACAAAAACCTACAATATGTCATTGTGGTAAAACTGATACAACATTTGTAATGTTTATCATTGAAACACTACAGCCATTAAACTAAGTGCTGCTGGTAATGGTAATGTGAAAAAAGCTTCAGGCTACCTTCCAGGCTTCAAACTCACTTGTTGGGGCTCTCTTCCTTTTCCAATCCAGTTTATAATTGAATTGCAATTTTCTGATTTCTATCTTGGGTTACCGCCACTGAATAACAACCTTGCTTTTTTTCAAGTATCCAACTAATGAGTTTTTGTATTAACCCCATCACCCCTATAAATCCTCAAGTGGTATGACCCAGTCTTGGAACTACCTAATGGGGTTGCTTGACAGAATGTGTAGAGAATATCAGGGTGACAGGGGTCACTGCGTAATGAGCCGAGTTCAGAAATGCACTGCTGAAAATCCACATTGTTGTAATTAGGTTGGCTATGTAGATGCTAGAAAAATAGAATTTTAAATAAGATTACTGAAATGTGACACTCCAAGGAGGTAAAATGCTTCACTTTGTTGATTACCATGGTCAAGTGCAGCCATATTGTGGCAAGGGTTTCTTTTCTGTTCATTGTTTACCAGTGTCATTGCAGAAGACATATTGCTTGTAATAAGAGCTGCCGGCAAGGCTTAGTCTATCCAGGCATTTGAAATGGGAGTGGTATATGGTGCATGTATTTTTAAGTGTCTATAAATAATATACTGTAACAACAACAGAACCCTTTGCATGATAAATTATCGCTGGCTGCCATGGCAGTGGTTTTAGTGTGTCTGATTGTTTTGATGTGACCTTTGAACCTCGAAATAACCTTTTATAGATGGTAAATAGAGGTTCATTTCCATCACAATGGAACAGCCTGTACTTTGTGTTGCTGAGAACTGTCAACAAACTGACAACAGCTTTCAGTTCTAAACTATGGTCTGCATTCCTGCAGAGGCCATGTTGTTTGAAAGAAAGGGTGTTAACAAAGGGGACACCAAACTGCTTTCCCATTTCAACGCATACAATACACTCTCCCTCTGCAAGGTACAACATGTAATAGGGTTGAGTTAATTTAATTTTTTATTATTTACCTCTGCTGGTTTTAACAACTGAGCGATACAGCCAATTCCACCACAAGGTGATTGGTAATTGGTTTCTGATGGAATGCTTATAACTGGACTCTGTGTTTGCTTTTTAATTAAACCTATTGTCATTTAAATTCACTTCACTATTAATCACAAGCCCACACAGTACAATAGCAGCTGTAATTCTACTGCTGCCTTTATCATTTTACAATTCAACGATATTATGACCCGTTTCTGCCAACACTAGTGTTTGAGACATTTACAGTTGAAAATGCTGTGCCAATATGGGGTTAATGTATCACCTAAACAGTATGAACTTTGTCAGATATACAGACTGGTAAATCTGCTTCAAATTACATTGTATATTCTAATTAAAGTACAGCTTAGTATAAAGAGATATTATCACATGCCTTGCATCATTCACTTCCAAGATATTTCGCTTGTCTACAATCTTTTCACCGAGCTTTAAAGATTTTGCATTCAAATGCTATTTACTCTGTTACCAATCAGTATTTTAGTCATGTTCTGCATTCTGTGTAACTACAAAGAGAAAAAAAGAGGAAAAAGTATCTGTTTTACTTAATTCAGCATTCAGAATGAAAATGTAGATGCTTTCTATTTGCTTGCAGTAATTATAATTCTAGTCAGCAACATCGCTGTCTCTGAAAATGTTTATTTTGGAATTGCCGTACAGCTTTTGAATTGCTTACAATACCTCACAATAATGGGACTGAGTTTCTAAGCTGTACTTCACAATTGTAGCTATTGTGCCCTGAATGCATTTATTTTACACCTCGCTGTATTTTAGCACCTATTGAAAATTGTACAGAATGTGAAAAGAACCCATCAAATATTCAGTATTTCTTAACAGAAAGTATGATGCAAATAACAATTACATGTGACATTGGTTTAATGTAACTGGAATCTTCCTCTGTACCTTCTAGTATTAGTTTCAGATGTATTTTGGGGCATCAAAGTCATTGAGCTCGGCCATTGTTAACAATCTGGAGTTTTGCTTTCTTTACACTTGATATGATTACTCACGAATCTTTTGTCACTCAATTATATCAGGCATTGACTGTTTTTTTCAAATTATGAATACTAATGCGTTTGTATTTGATACTTTAGGCTTCAGTCTGTTAATTAACTTGAATAATTAACATGCATTTTGGAATGAATCGTGAAAAGCCAGGTTTGATGCTTGCCAATCAGTCTTGAGACTTGTCAAAATAATGGAACTAGCAATTCGTTGTGTGGTTTTTTTTTTCTTTCCTCCACCAAAATACCTTCATGTGATATCCTTTGTTTAGTATCTCCCATAAATTGTTTTTGTGTGTGGACATGCATACATAAAAATAAGCCTGGTATAATTCAGCACAAATCGCTGTTCCACCACCATATGGTTTGTAATCAGCCATGCAGCAGTCCACTTTTATGTGAAGCTTCTTTTCTGAATAGTAAATCCATGCAAATTCAATAAATCATCTCAATATTGAACTGATCTAAATTTAGATCTACATGCAGAATATGGACTCCACTGATACATCCACACATTTATGAATTAGTGTTGCTATTCCCTACTACTGAGGCATTTTAGTTTGATTGATTGAGTAGTTATAAATTTGTTCTATCAAGTTTATTCCTTTCGCTCTTTGTGTCCTTGACAGCATATATATTATATTATGTCTAGCTTAAAATAGAAAATTACTTTAATTAAGGTACTGCATTACTAGCCTGACATCCAAACAAAAAAATGGAGGAATAATAGAAAGAAAAATAATTGGAATAAAAGTGATGTTCCTGCACATTTATTTACACACTGACTGTTATAAATGAGGTTAGAGAAAATAATGTGAGAGTTCCTCCAAGAATATCCCCAGAGGGCAAAAAATGTTGCAAATTAAAAGTATAAAGGGGCAGGAGTTGACCCTTTCTTTTCTGCAAAATATGTGTGAATTGAAAGTAGTCTGTATTTGCAGCGCTATCCATTACACTAAAGAATGATTGGCAGATGATGCCATAGCATCAGAAGCAGTTTGACCTCCACAGTGTGCAGAATGCACAACAAAAACATTCAAGTTGTGTTGACATAAAAATATATATGCATATTTGTTTATCCACATTGAATTTAAATTTTATAATCAAGTATTAGAAAAAAAACTAACTAAAAATCAGAAGTCGTTTTAATAATATTATTATAAATATTAAAGAAAAATGCATCATAGCAGTCTGTCTGTCTGTCTGTCTGTCCGTCTATGTGTGTTCAGATGTGTCCCATCATATTTTCCAAGTAATGTGCCCCAGTAAATTGGGTGACCAAAAGGCTAAAATAGTTTTAGTTATTTGCTTTTAATTATGAACATCAATTTTAATGTTTATAAATATACAAAAGAGTAGAATACTGTAAAATGACTAATTTTCACTGGGTTTAAATTTCACTGATTTGCCATTTCAGTCATATTCAGTGGGTTTTAAATTCACGGTTTTGTCATTTAGATAATGTACATTGTATTCTATGCTAAATTTTACATATTCACTGGGTTTTAATTTAGCGCATTTTCCAGTCAGCGAAATAAGCTAAATTAAAACCAAGTAAATAATTACCCCCTTTACAGTAGATACTGTGAACCATTCAATGTTTGTCGCAAGACATTTTTTTGATATGATCATTGGACAGTGTTTGTTTGTTTGCTATAATTTTCCAGAAAGTCACTGTGACTCCCTGTCTAAAGAATCCCAGAGGAATTTTCTCTGATTCATAATGCTTTGAAGCTGTTTATGGTAATTTATGACATGATGAATATTTAAGTAGCGTAATGAAATGCAATTAGAATGAAATACAAAATGGAATTCAAATTAGTTTTAGCAGTAGCTTTAACTATTGTGTTAATAATTAGTTTCCGGTTTGGTTTTGTCTGATCAAATAACTTGTTAAACCTAAAAAGACACGTTTCTTCTCTATTAAGTGATCAATTGTTGTAACACAGTTAAATCCAGATAACTTATTCTTGTTCATCATCATTGTTAACATTTTTTGAAGTTGTATGATTTTAATAGTTATTGAAATCGGGCTATTGTTGTGACAAGCTAAGGGCATGTCATGTTAGCACTGTTATTGTATTAAAGGCACTCTGTAGACTAATTAAAGCACTTTCCTGTGTGACACTGAATGAGGTCATTCGCAGCAGACATTTCTGTCATTTTGACATTATAAGTCTGTAAATGTAGTAGCAGTCATGTTTGCTTAACATGTGTATATGTCATGTGATAGACCATTGTAAACCTAACAAATCGTCACCTTGACTCGTCGCCTTGACACACTTAAATGTATCTTTTAATATTAGACTTATTATTGTATAAACTACATCAATTATTAATCAATGCAGAAGCACATAAAAGAATCAAAGCTAAATTACTATTATTCATTGATGGACTACTAAATATAACTTACTGTATTGGATGTTTGAGGCTTTAGAGGCCTGTCATGGGTTTCTTTAACTTAATATTACTGAATTATATAAGGTGTACATCCATGTAATTTAAAAAGACTGAAGGGGCTGTTTTTTGTAAGTATTCATTGTAAAACTGGAAGAATTATACACCACTCATTTTGTTGTTATCTCTCCCGGCCAAATGAAATGAATGAATTAGAATATTAATGAGACCTGGAGTCTTGTTGGAGATAATTTTTGATAATAACACAACTTGACTATAATTTTTTATTGTATACTTTCTACTACATGTATTAGATTTATTGGTTCACACCTATAAATAATAAGTAAATCGTTGATTTTTTCTGACTAGAAATTTGATGATGATTTAATTTTTTTCTGACTAAATATTGTCTGGTGGAATGAAAGTGATAGTTAGCATACTCTAATCTAAGATTGTTGTAATTTCTAATCACTGTGTACATTTTGTGAACTAAAATGGGTGTTCATTTTGGGGTTGTCAAAATGTAGTTTTTTGTGATGCAGTATAATAACTAGTTTGTGGTTTTTTCGAAAATAGTAATAATCTGTCTCCCACTCCATTTATTTTGAAATGTGAAATTGAAAAGTGAAGAGCTTTATTGCATTTTGTTGAAATACGCCCAGTTGCATTATCTCTTTGTGGTAGTAGGAATGTAATTACTTTTCAAATTGAATAACTCATTGTATATTGTATAATATTGTAACGGTGAAATGAAAACATTAGACACCGCCTAACGTGGCCAGCCAGCCAGGCTGATTGTATTTCAACAGATGGAGAAATCCATTCAAATTGAAAATCAAAGTAATCAGTTATTTTCAATCTGAAATATGGACCCAGTCACGGGATATTGAACATTTTTTGTTTCCACAGCATATGCTTCTTGGAAATATAATCATTTCTGTAACTCGCCAGGTCACAAGTGTGGCATTCACAGTGGTTTATTTCATAATATTCATAATATTGCACATAACTGATGGGGGTTATGAGTGATGTTATACTGTATGCAAATATCCCTTTACTTTAAAGTCTGTATATCATAGGCAATATTGTGCACACTGCTAATGATGGTAATAAAAAAAGGCATATTATTTCAGCAAATTTTTGTAAAGCTAGTAATGTTGCTATTGTTATGGTCACCACAGTGTTTATATGCAAATTACTTCTGCCATTTAACTACTGTAATGTGAAATGAATTAAAAATAGTTCAAAGACCCCCAATTTTATTACAATCGAGATATTTTGCCACACTGGTTTCAAGAAATAAAAAAAAAGGCAAATGTTTTATCAGCTCATTGTACCTACTGTAGTGAGTGAGTGCATGTCCTTTATGTGTACTTCCCCCATGTTTTAATACCTGCAGTTATGGATAGAATATTCTATTGTACAGAGGGGTGGAAGGTGTTGGCATTGTAGATGCATGTTTTGAAATCACTCTTATTGAACAATATTTTTTGTCAAACCATTTTACATTTGATGATTTTCATGTCATTTTATTGTTAAAAAATTTGCTGAATATATATATCGTTAACTTGTATGTAACTTTTCTCTTTGAGAAATAATGATGAATATCAGAATTACAAAACTCATTATAAATGCATCATTTTCAAATTGAAATTGGTAAAGGACTTCTATCTTTATTAATTCAAACAATTGTTCCAACAAAATTTATTCAATGTTGTTTCTTTAAAATTATCATACAACAGATTAACATCTAATCAGCCTTCCTGTTTCCTTTGAGAAAGAAGATGTGACCTCAGAAATTTGTTTAATAAATCTTGGGAAATCCTCTGGAGGCCTCCTGTCATAGGGATTCAGGAAAATGCATGTAGTATTCATTCTTGGAGAAGAGACTCTATGTCCTGTAGTCAGGTCTCATGGGAAATGGTTATACAAAGGAGAGTTTTACTCTTGACTGCTGTCAGCAAAGACACCTGCATTACATGACCCCTGTATACACTTATTATTGTTCTATATTTTGTTCCATTCTGCTGATGTTAAATATTAATTTAGGCATGCTATGATGATTTTGATTAAAAGAAGTATGTTACTTTTGTTGTCACTTCTCAAATATTGATAACGTCAAAAAAGAGGTTTATTGCGTTTCTGCTTTAGTTCTCTCACCCATAAATTGTCAGAACTGATACTATTAAATTCCAAGGACGTCTTGACATACTAAAATAGAAAATGATGACATTCTGTGACCAGCTTGATATCTCCCTGGGATACTCAACAAAATGAATCAAGATATTTTTTGATGTGTTGCAGTTGTGATATAAAATGCTAAATGCTAAAGCCGTGATATTTGTTGTCAACATGTGTATATCAAATTGGCTTCATTTGTATGTATTATCTCACCACAATATTCACCTACGACTACGTGTAGTATATCCAAGTCTCTATATCTAATGCCTTTTACATATGTTTTGGATAGAATTGCTGTAGAATCATGATCCACAATTTAGTCTTGCAATTATTACAGTATTCTTCTGACAAGTTAGTCATTCTGGCCCAAAGCATTGGCGCTTTGTCTTGGACATTTTGTTCTGTACTTATCTGTGGGTTGTGTGTTGTTTTATGCTGTTCAATCTTTGGCCCTTTAGCCAAACAACAAGACAGTCGTACTGAAAATCCAAACCATTGGAAGGTGTCATTGAAACTGGAAGCTGTTGTGCTCTCGTGCAAACAAAATATTCTGATTTCACTCGAAAAATTTAAAAAAAAAGGCATAGAGGGAGCACTGTTGTCATCTGCGTATGATATGCAATTATTTTTTTTTTTGATAGCTTCATCAATGAAATCTTGGTTCTTGGTTAGCTTTTTCTGTACCTGCATCCGACAACCATAAAATCATGAATAAATGTTTGAGGCAGAATACTGCACTGCTAACTGACACTGAAGTGTACTCAGTTCATCTGTCAAAGATGGTTCAGTAGGGAGAGAACTTCATAAAAATTCATACTGGATCTTGAGAGGTTTTTCAACATCACACACAACTTTAAATTAGTCTGTAGACGCAGAGAGAAAATTAAAGGGAAAGAAGACAATTTTATTAGCTACGAATAAAAACAAGTCGTCTTATAGTCTGACTGTTAATCTGTATGTGAATGTCAGTTATGTGTTTGTTGCACTGATTCGTTAACTTCTCTTTTAAAAATAATCTCTGTGTATAGTTCATTAGTTCATCGTGTAGTAGCTTTGCTATTCCCAGCACACCAAGTACTCTGACCATATTGCAGCTTACTAATGGTTTACCCCAGGGAGTCGCATCCTGTTTTTACATCTCATCCTTGTTTTTACCCTTATGAATAATAAAATTACATTGACCTTTTTATTTTACATACTTTAGTATGGTACCACTGTTACCTCCCTCTTTGTACAATCCTGCTGGGACAAAACTTGCATAGACTAATGTGTTAATAATGTGTGCTTGACTGGGGTAATATTTTGTATGGCTCGGGTCTGACAAGTATTAGGCAGCTGCCTCTATAGTATTATATTTCCAAAATAACCATGTTGATATAGCTCTGCAATGGAAACCAAGCTTAAGTATGGGGAATAGTAGTTTGTGTTGTTTCTTAAAAACAGGGAGTCAGGATAGAAGTAAGAGGATATCACTGTGGTGATAATGAAAGTATGCCGTAGACTGGCAAAGCTGCCAGTAATCAGGTCTATATACCGACACCTTTCTGAGGGATTTTCAGGTCCTTGTCAAAATATACTTATAGTGCTTTAGTAATAGTTTCCAGCGCCAATGATAAAATCTCCTGTCTGCAGCTGTCAAGTGATTTTACAGTGTCTAGTTCCTATTTTTGAAATTTTGCCAAGTTGTGAAAACCTGATCAGGCCGACGTCTGCATGCACAAATTGTGGTTGAAATACATCAGGGGGCCACATCAACAACTACCATCTAATCTAAGCAGCATGCTCTGCAGTGTTTGACCGGGTAAGGTTTGTGGGTGATTGGGTGCAACAAATATTAGTGTATGTGTAGTGAAATGTCTAGATGTTGTCTATTTTGTATGTGTATATTTATATGTAGTGCGTATTAATTAGTCACAGCACATTCAACACCTGTAGCATTCTTCTTTCTGCTAATCTTAAGCATACAAGCTTAAAACGCGGTGGTCGCCGCGCCGCACAGTGCGGTGGTTGTCGCGCAGTGCCTGTTCGAATTTCATGTAAATAAACAATGTATTTTACATGCGTTGTATATGTTGCTATGAGTGCCATATCGAACAGGACGCGGCACGACGACTGTCACCCTTTAAGGTTTCTCATTCCTTGTTGTGATCTGACAGTTGGTAATCATGTACTGTACTGTACTGTGTTGTTGCTGGTAAAATTTGTGATTATGGTAAGGCCTGAAGTGGATATTCAGTGGGGCATGACTATTGTTACCAGCATTCTGTTGATTGATAAAAATAATCAAGTGTTACTATTTCCAGAACAGTTAACATACAACAAAGTGACTCGATATTCCATTGAAACCCTATTTTTAAAAATGATTTTAATGTCAAATAATTCAACATGCTTGGTATGTAATTTGATAAGCCTATGAATGTAGATCACCAGCAGAAATTTGAGAAGTGGAAAAATGTTTGCCATTATAGAAACCTGTGAAATTGTCTGATTCTTGTGTTTTGCAATCATGGTGTTGGTCATTCTTAGTGCTAACTTTTCTTTCTTTTACATTGATATCATATTGCTGCAAGACAACCGATGCATTTTGAATGAACTAGTTATTTTTAGCTCCGCTGTCGACTTTGTCGAGCGGAGCTTATCATATGAGTGATTGTCCGTCGTCGTCGTCCGTGTCAATGTTTTACTTTTTCGACTTCTTCTTGAAAACTACAAGCCTGAATGCTTTGATACTTGGTGTATATGTACCTTGGGTAGACCTCTCTTAGGTTTGTTCATTTCATGTTGATATCTTCAATTCTCTAATTTTGGTGAATATTTTTGTCATTTTTGGTAAAAAGTGATATTTTCGACTTCTTGTTAAAAACCGCAAGTGCAATTGCTTTGATATTACATATATAGGTACTACATGTGGACCTCTCTCAGATTTGTTCATTTTGTAATGATATCTTTAATTCTCTAATTTTGGTGAATATTTTAGTCATTTTTGGTAGAAAGTGATATTTTCGACTTCTTGTTAAAAACTGTAAGTCCAATTGCTTTGATACTATACATATTGTTCATTTTCTGATGATGTCTTCAGTTCTTTAATTGAAATGTGCATTTCTAACAGTGGAGCTATCTCAGCCAATAGGCTGCTTGTTATTCTTGAGTAGACTTCTATCTTAAAAGCCTTCTGGCTCTGCATATATACATGTACATGTCATAGCCATCATAAAGTACAACATTTCTCTTATGGAATAGGAAATTCAATTCACACTATGTGATTCTTGATATCCCATAGAGAATTGCAAAATCTCTACTGTCTCTCTTCATGACAGGTAGTGTTTTATTTTAAACATAATTGCTGCAATAAAATTTACTTCCTCTGTTACTTTGGATTTCTGAGTTATTAGCTTCTCCAGATGTTGAAAGTTTTTAATTTTTCCAGTCTCTGCTGTTTAATCGTTGTCATAAATCTTCTATGGGATATAATAATGAATGTTTTGATTTATTGAAGTGTCTTTGGAGTGAAAGTTCATATAAGCTGCCTGACATGTTTTTCTTTGCCCTGGATTTATACAGTAGGCTAGAATATGATGTAGTCTTGTAGCCCTCTCATGGGCTTCACTGTAATGATATGGAAATAATTTCTGGGTTTTCCGGCTTGTACTATTCATTGTTTAGTCCCATTTGGGAATGCCTATGTTGTCTCGTAAAACAGCCTCAATTCACTGTGTATAATATCCCGCATCATGGATCAGTGCTTTGTATTGTTTGGTTACATCATAGTTATAGACAGTGCATCTCTGTGGACTGCTTCGCTGGAAACAACCAACCAGAGCAAGTGGTAGATGAAATAAGCTGTCAAATTTTACGTTTACTGTTTTTTTTCAAGGACAGTATGGAAATGTCTATTTGTTACCAAGGACAAAATGATTTATTACATGAACAAGACTAGCTTTGCAGAGGAATGGAGATTTCATTTGGAATAAATGTATCATCATTCAATAGCTACTGGTGATGTGGTGTAATTGCTGCTGGTAGTGAGCAATCACCTTTCTGTGCATGTATAATTTATTACCTTGTCATGCTGAATAATGACAGTTTATTAACTTGTTAATTATTTAATTAATTACATCAACATTGTTAAACACATGTATAATATCAATTCTAGATCTCTGTGAACTCTTGAGTAGTGTAACAAATTGCAATTTTCTCCCAAATGATGATACCACTGTCTAGAACAGAAAAGCTACAGTCTACAGTATTCTTTTGAATGTCTCTGCTCCAGGTTGTGATGTTTTCTCCAACTATTTTCTTCTTGATGAGTGCAGTATGTGTACCCTAGAATTTATCCTGAAAAAACAAAACACATTCAGGGCATACCTCTTGTTTCAATTGAACATATTACAGACACAGACACTTAGTGAATTTCTAAACTGTATACATTTTTTTCAGTGTTAGCTATTTTCATAATACTTGGCTGAGTTCCACATTGTTCTGATGGGTCCTCCTGATCTAATTGCAATAATGCCATTTATTGACGACTTGTGTATCCTGTCTGGTTCTGATCAGCACAGTCAGCAATAACAGTAAAGAAAGGTTGGTCAGCATTGTCCCCTGTGATTTGTCCCATAGACTGCGTTTCCTGTATGGTAGCGTGCCTCCTACAGTGACAAGTTTCAGACGAACATGATATTTTTCTTCCTGCATTCAAGTGTTATAGTGATTTGATGCATGAATTTGCATTGACGCATGTTTGTTTAATACGTCAGGCGGTGTTTGATAATTTACCATTTGTTATTAATTCTGAGGTCAGTGTTAGGGAAAAAAAAGGTTCTGTATGGGTACCTACCGATATATAGGTCTAGATTATGACAAAAGGTAGTGTGAATAGCAGTTGTTGTTTTTTTTAACGTTTTGGCTCACTTGATATTATTTCATGCATATCTTTTTTTTAAAGCAATATGCGTATTTCTTATAATGGACAGAAAAATCCATCAAATACTGAAAATACCCTAGCAGTTTGTTTCAACTTCCCTGGAATTGCTGGTTACTTACCATCCAATCCCCTCTGCCAAGCATATCACCATAGTAAACAGTTTGATAAAAAGGATACATAATATTCCTGGGAAAGAAGATATGTGGACCAAGTGTAATAACTCCAACATGGTTGACTGATATCTGTGCTATAGTGATAGATGGGTAATTGTAACAGCTGCTATAGATAGTCACATACCATAACTTTATCAAAATCTTTTGGTTCAATTTATATTGTGACCCTGTTTTACTAAGTAGCATTTTTTAGTTAAACCTTGCTTAGGGTGTATGTAATTGTTGTAAGGTTTTCCTGTTCATGAGAATGCACCTGATTTAGTCAAACAAGGGAGGATTCCCTCTATAGTGTACAGCTTGAGTGCACCTCACATATTGGTTCCACGCAAGGAAGAATTCCCCTCATGGTGTACATGGGAGGGATGTGTTGTAGCTATTACTATACTCATGTTAATATTGTATATTTAGACTTATGTTCTGTTATTTTATGCAAAATGTCATTACATTTGTGTCCACCCATCTGTGACTAATATTATAAATATTACATTGAAGCTGAGAAAAAAAGCAATTACCAGTGGATAGATGAAAGTCTAGCCTATCATGACAGCTCTAGGGGTGATGTAGTAAGTGAGTTTGATGTGATAAATGATTCTAAAAATAACTTCTTACTTTTCATGCACAGAGATGCAGTTACAGGTTACAGCCTAGTTAGAACTTGGACTTGTGCCAGTAATTTTTTTTTTTTTTTTCAATGTTGATAAGTTTGTATTGTCAAATATTTGTTTGAAAGTTGTCGGAACATCTGTGCAGGTCATGAACCTTTGAGTTGGCATGTGTGTCTTATTTTTACATATCTGTCCGTTATTCATTACATTGGTTGAATTGTTTGTAATTTATACTATTTTTAGTTACTTTTAATTAAAATTCCAACACACACTGATTTAAGTGCATTTTTTTTTATGATATTGAACGTTAGAGCTGAAGTAGATTTTATTTGGTCAGATGATGTGTTATTGAAATAGAATACTTTTAAAATTAGTGTACCATATTTGCTCTATTAGTAGCACATCTGCTTACATATATTACAGTGGTGTTTCCATGTTCAAAATGTCATATTTTAATGATTTGGTATACAATATATGTGCTTCGCTTGGAGATAAACTTCTAATAGAGCAAATATTTGAATTGTTTGCGTAATACGCCATGTCATGCACGTATTTACTGTACATCCATATTATCATGTAGTATATTTATAAGGCTGGCTTAAGTTGGTTTGTCTGTTTGATTACATTTTTTAAACATGTCTTGACTGATTTCATTCCTAGCTGGCACTAATAAAATTATAGAGATGTAATTTGCTATTGTGATTCGATCCATTATGGGTG
This sequence comes from Saccoglossus kowalevskii, assembly GCF_978046115.1. Classification (NCBI taxonomy): domain Eukaryota; kingdom Metazoa; phylum Hemichordata; class Enteropneusta; family Harrimaniidae; genus Saccoglossus; species Saccoglossus kowalevskii. The sequence goes on along the minus strand of NC_140650.1, from coordinate 29,201,980 downwards.
AATGGCCACAATTTTTGTCTTATAAATGCATTACTGGAATTCATTTGTCTGTGACCACTTTTGTGACTTGTCTCAGCCAATTTAATTCCAATTTACACATAAAGGCTTCATGTGTTCATTTACTTAATATGCACATCACAGTTCAATTCAAAATGGCCACTCAACTGCCATCTCGATTATACCTGCATAGTTGTTTTCAATTCTCAAAAATGTCTTGTTGTATTTGGATCAGATCTAACAAGATTGACGTATTTTATACATATATTTTACTATGTTTGGCCATACTTTCGTTAGACCCATTCGTTTGATAGATACCAAATAAAACTAATTGGGCTTTTAACGTCCAAAGCTCCCATTTTTTTTTTTGCTATTTTGTGTGCTTTGTAATTATTTCATTTTAGTGTTAACTGCATTTTGTTTTGTTTTTAGTAGCACATAACCAACCCAAGCTTTTAATTACCTGACTCTTCATAACATTTCATGTGTGCATTAATATAAATATATAAAGTACCAGTAATCTCCACTTTGCGCTAAGAATATATGGGTATTTATGGATTAAGTTATGATAATGTGCATAGCTAGGCACCTAGATGATAGGTTGGGTCCAATAAAACCTAAAAAAATATATTATTTAATTTTTTTTTACATCTATATTGGAATTGCCCTTAAATGTAATTAAGAATGATCAGTACTGGTTCATGAAAGTCTTTGAAAATTGCTGATACTTTGTGAATAGATTGCTTATCATGTCCAAGATCATGCTAGAAACAAAATTGTGGTCACAGTCCATTTGATATTACCACCTCCAACCATAGCTAGTACTGTTTACCATCAAGAGGAATGTGAGTGGCATTTCTATTGATATTGATCCATATTGATTAGTTCCAAAGGTCAGGGCCATATCCTTCTCAATAGAGCTACAAAATAATTGCAATCAGTCTGCTTATAATGGCTGTACACCTTACTGAATGTTCCTTGGCTGTCACAGAGTACTGATAGTAATGACTTGCTATCAAGGTTCCTGGACATTGCCATTCGCTTCATGCCATACTCACAAAAACAAGTGACTTTACTGAATAAGGTATTTTATGCTACACAAATTTTCAGATGATTCCTATTCTCTATCTCTTCCCTTCCTTCATGTGTTATTATTTTATATTGGTTGATCAGTACAAAAAAAAAAGGACAATCGATTTACACATACCTTGCAGTATTATGTCAACTGTGCCCTGCTTTTACACCTCTGACAGTCATAAATTTAGAAATGGCCATGCTGTAATGAGAACAGGCTATGTTGACGTAGTAGCATATTTGTTATTCAAAGCTGCACCTTGCAATCAATACCAATTTCTGTAGGCATTTGTTCAAGGGTAGTGCATAGTATTTGCTGATCTTGAAGTAAAATACCTCTCTAGGTGACAGTTACTGAAATAGAACGCCAACAAATCAAAATGCTTTCAGTGACCCTGCTGTTATTTGAAACACTTGGGCTATGCTGATTAAATTGAAAGCAGTGATGGTTGGTTATATAATGTGGTGCACCATGTGGAAAGAAATTGTGCAAGCCATTTCTGAATACTGGCATCGTTCCAATGACCCTCAGAAGTCGGCAAACGTACCATAGTCTGGTTTTGTCAATATTGCAGACAATGTGCTGATTGTTATTTGTCTTGGGTGTGTCATCATACGTGTGTTTGGAGTAAATGGTGATACCCTGGAAGACTGTATTGAAAATACCCTTACTACATTAACTCAAAATTGAACAAATGAGGTAACACTTGTTTAGTTGACATTCCAATAAATGTGAATGATGTTTGTCAGTGTTTAAAATTGAAAGTGGTATCTACGTAGGAAATATTTTCTTTTTATTTTCATTGTGCTTGCTAACAATGAATAGTGCCTTGCCTCTAATGAAATATGATCAACTCATTGCCCTAGGACTGAACCACTGTACTGACAGGCGTGGAGGCATCAATCTTGTCATCTGATATGCAGTAATAGACCAGTCAGAACAGTACTGGTTTGATATGTATTGAGGGCATAGGTCAAATTAAAAGATAAAATAAAATGTGTCTATTCATTGGTTTGGAGAGTTTCTGTAACCCACCTTGGTAAAGTCTACCTGCTAGTCATTCTTATTAAATAAATTTTGTATTTAGAGTGGACATCAATATATTTATAATGATTCAGTATAGTATTGCATTTTTCTGTTGTAATATATGCTTTTAATAGAGCAAATGCTGTAGTAATGAAACACTTCACTTTAATTAGTATTATATAATATTGTATCACCAATATTCTCATGATGATATATTATTATTTTACAAAACTACTTAAAGGTAATTTGTTTGAAGAGCACTATATTGTAATGTATCTTCGCATATCGGGGTAGGTGCCTTTGGTGCCATCTCCTTTTCACTGAGTTATTTTTAAGGGATTGTAGATATTAATATTATGTGTTTTTCTAAAAATAATTGTTGAGCTTCCTAACAAGAATTACTCTTAAGTAGCTCAGCTGTATCTTGCAAAAATTGAATTTTTTTATAAATAAAATATTGCTTTTCTCCAGTGAGCTAGTGATGATAATTTTATTAACTCTGATGGTGATATACTTGACTGGACAATACAATTCACTGCTGCTGACTGATCTGTAGTCCTTGATTCTTTACTAGACATGGTGTCTCTGATTCACTCATCACTTCATTTTCTCAGGCATAGTATTTATGACTTCGCTGGCTGTCTTACAACAATCCACATTTTGATATTAAAGTCATGCAAGCATGAACAGAACTGTTGAGATCTACGGTCAGTGAATATCAATTTTGTTTGGGTATTTTCTCAATCTGGATTGAGTATGTGTTGTTACGCAATGAATTTAGTACAATCCCTATATCAGCATGTACATGATGTCAGTTTTATTTTGACTCACTGCTAAAGGAAACGTTCTCAAACATATTTCTTCATGTTTCTTCCTGATGGCTGAAGTTACTCTCCAAATGAGGTAGATTTATCAGTGTCTTAGTAGTTTGTATATGACACACCACGTGCATCTGTTTGGTCACAATTTTTCCCAAATTAATTAATGATTCAAGAGTGATAACCTGGGCAGTGTTGATAAAATTACATGTACGTTACAATTACAAATGATCTGAACTCCCACTAAGCGGACACGATCATCAACCGATTCAGACGTCACATGAGTTGATAATTAATTATTTACATACTAGTATAAACATAGTACCGTAAAATCTGTACTAGAAGTCGCACCCATTTTTTGTAATGAAAAAATCACATTTTTTCACTTGTGTAGATGTTCTATAGAAACCGCATCCCCTCTGTTGCATTGTACCATTTTAATCGAAAACGCAGCTTCTAATAAAGATTTTACAGTAATAATCCTCAAATTTAAATTTAACATGATCATGATAAAATAAAAATTATTTTTGTACTAGAGAAAAACCTTAGGTTGTTTCTAGTTATGATTAATAATGACAGTGGTGTAAATTATTTTATTGATTGTAAATTTGGCCGAGTATTCATTATATGGCTAAATAATTGTTTGTATGCTAACAGTTTTATCACCGTGGATGAATAAAGCTTTGCCAGACCACTTCCGTTCAGTGAATAGAAACAGCAGGCACGGAGATAAGTTACTTGTGATAGATTTTATTATAACATTCGTTATCTGGATGGTGGTACGGTCTGATCCATTCATTCAGCCTATTGTCAAGCTGCTTTGCATTTCAATAGACTTTCACCCCATGGGATACTGGAGGAAAATGATGTGCAAATTGGAGTATGAGAAACAGGCACTTTAAAATCACAATTGTTGAATTTAATGACAACTACAGAAATAAAAATAACTGTTTTTGAGAATTATATTTTAATCTGCCACTAATTTCTAATCTGACAGTTATATTTTTATTGAAACTTTGAATTGAAATTATTTTTCTATTTCTTTTTAAATCAGCTTCATTGTGCATTTTGGTGTTTTAGTAGTATTTATCTCTTCATTATGAGCAAGCTGTTTGGATTATTTTGCTTCCCTTGAATGCTACAGGCAGCATTGTCAAGTTGTTTGAATTGGTGAGGTCATTGACATAATGCAAACATGATTACTGAAAGTAGTTCCGGGCATGCCCTAGTGTCAGTCAGGTCTACATTCCCAGCATGCAAAGTAGTGGGTGTATACACTTTGTGTGTGGATGTCATGACAAAATAAAAAAACAGGAATGTCATTAATGCCACTGTGTGCTTTGTCTGCCTTTGATCACTTCATTTCATCTTTACATTTTAGTACAGCAAGTTACCATGGCTGTTTGACTGATTGTGTTTGATTGTTGTCCTCTCATTTATCAACAACACAGGTCTTGACATCCCCCCATCTGACCTGCCTTTTATATGTAAATACTTGGTGGCCCCATAGCTCTTGAATTGTTGTCCTTGTATGTTAGAGAAACAAACACAGTCTGCATTGTGTGTATCAGAACAAAAATACCTCCATTTTAGGGAGGTAAGTGCGCACTTGGTAATTAAAGAGTACAAGTAAAATGTGATACCATTTAGAGTTAATGTTGTTTGACATCAGTTTACCATTATTGGATTCAATATCCATGTGTGGTAGGATCATATTACGGGACATAAGAGAGTTTATTTCATTAAAAACATCTCTTTAGAAAGAACTTGAAATGCCAAGTTTGGTGGATTCTATTTGAATATGGTGGTTCCACGTTCTCTGCCTTGGTCAGCAGTCATCGTTATAGTTGGGTTATCAAAATGTATAAATAAGCACTGCATTAAATTTGAGCTGGAAAGGGTAATGATTTGTAGTATCTTGTATTGCTGTTGTCAAGGTACCTGTAAGATTATATGTATATTTTCACTTTACAAATTTGGTGATCTACCTGACAAGTATTGCTATTTATTGTGGCAAAATTTTAATTTCAGTATACTGATAATAATTTGCCTCAGTTTAGCTGAAATGAGTTGTAGTTTAACTGCGATATAGAAGAAAACCACTTTAAAAAAAAAACTATTTAGTTTACACTCACTTTTCATTTTGCTTGGAGACCTAAAAATACCAATATGTGATGGACAGCTGTTGCTAAGACGCTAACAATATGAGTCAGCCAACCACAAACATTTATTAGCAAGGGTTGCCAGGCATTGTGCTATGATAATTGCATTAGTTGTACAGCAGAAAACTATAGTAATTGTCACTGTGCTCAATTCAAGGCCATTCAGCTATAGAATGTATGCAGACGTGTGCATGTCTCAGGTAGCATGGTTCACTGCATCTATTATGTCATCTCCTATGGGACCTAGCCTGTTTAACAATCAACATTGCATATAAATGTAATCTCCTGTGCTGGAATATTATAAATTTATTATCGAGACATTTTCGATTTAATGGTAATACTAAATATTAATCACGTGAGTTCATTTATTATGTTTTCTGTGACCTCAATAGCAGCTGTGAGTGATATTTTGTTTCTTGGCATTCTAGTGTGATGTATCACAATCTGCAAATAGAATGTACGCCCCTCACAGCTAGACAGGTTATTTATAAAAAAAAAAAAAAAAATTTTGCAACCTCTGCATTTTTGTGTGTACTATTTTATTCAAACAAAACTCAATTTTCTAGCTATCTGGGCACAGCCTGTACCATAATTTTCATTTTGACATGGTATCACAAAAATCAGAGAATAAAATGGCAGAAAAAGAGGTTTGCAGCCAAATAAAATTAAGTCAGTCTTACTCACACTCTGTTTGTGACTGTATGATGTGTTAATTTCAGTCTTGTATAGTCAACCTTTCCAGTTCAGTATACAAATTTGACATTAGGTGGAACATTATTATATTTATGGTATATTTATTAATGTGTTGTCATTGTTTTAGGTTTCAGGTGTTGTCACATTATAATCAAAATTGTTTCAAATATCATTGCAGGTGTTATATAGTATATGCTATATTATAAACATTTCACAAAATTAACGAAATATTGATGTGGCTCACTATTTCTGGCTGGTGTCAGAATTGCTACCTATTTCCAGGCAAGATTCTTGTATCGTGGTCAGAGCAAAGACATACACATTACAAATACAACTAGGTCACGCGTCTAAACCACTCAGACTAACTCAAGGTTGAACTAGTGAGAATTTAAATATTTTCTAATTATCTGAAATGTCAAAGAAAACGCCCCCTGTTTTTTAGCCGGAGAAGCAAATCAATCGATTGAAATTGAAAAAGAATGAGAAAAACATAGCTGCAGGCAGAAAAATGTCTATTCCTTCCACAAATAAAATAGGGCTTTGATTTGTGGCGAAAAACTGGAAAGGGGGTGTTATTTCCTCCTCCTGGTAATTATTGTAACAGTGTGTCCTTCACTCTACTATATACTGTGTATTACTACATGAATGGCATGAATACTTAATAGTCTTTCAAGGACACATTATTTGGCTGGTACATTTACAAATGATTTACAGTTGTGTAGACTATATACAAGTTTTACAACCAACCAGGTTCATATAAATGTGAGTGCTTTCTTACACTAACCCTATTTTACCCAAGGTTGATATTTTCTATAGAAATGTATACTGTATTTTTTCTATTAGAAACGCATCTCCAATAAAAGCAAACATAAGACAAAATTTGTAGTTATTGTATGCTAGATTAAAATATTACTTATTGACCTTCACTTCTGTTATAATATGTAAACATATGCGCTTTTAATAGAGCATTTTATATTTACCTCCTAATATGGTCTCTTTTTTTTTTTTGTATGGTAATTAGCGTTCAGTTTTAATTTTCTTGCAAATTGCATTGACATTATTTCTATCAAATGAGGGCGCTGTGTAAAATCTAATCCTTACATTTTGTTATTGGTTCATTCGCCAGTGCGACTAAACTCAGTTGAACGCTGTAAATACTGAATGGCTCACGATTGATGAATCACCTCGCATCATGAATTTCCACCTCGCTTCCAACATGAGCAATTATGTTGGAAATTAATTGAAAAATTTGTAAAAATCAGAAACAAGGTGGGATAACAGCGGTGTGCAAATGCAATTTTACTTTGAGTAGATAGCATCAATCAGTATTGGGGAGTGGCACTGACATGTTGTGAAATATCCATAATTCCAAGGACATTGCCATGGTAACCCAACTGAACTATTAGTTGAATGAGGAGACATGCACCTGGAAGATGTAGATTAGTCAGTTGTATAGTATCATGATGATTACAGTGTCTAGTGTCAGTTGCAATTATTCATGTATACACTAATTTACTTGTGCTCATCAAAGTTTCTACAAAATAATTATCAAATTAGTAATATGAATACAATCTACTCATTGACAGAAATTTAATGTCATTGTACTTGAATGAATGAAATGACTTTTGATAGTTCATCCTCTATGTTCCTATTCAGATTTTAGCTTTCTACTCAGTGTGAATTTGAGAAATCAGGACGCTGTTCTTTGATGACAAACTAATATTCAATTAATCTAGCCTTGTAAAAAAATGCTTTGTGGTTAACGTGTATTTATAATTTCCCCTCCAAAGAGCCAGTTGAACCATTGACGTCCCAAAAATTAACAATAGAATGCACGTTTTCAACCTGTTCTTCAATACAACCAAACAACAGGAAGTCTCAGTTGTTAAAGATTGGGTGCGGAATATTTGAAGAGTGTCTATCACAATGTTTTGCAGTTGTTGGTTGTTCCACCCCATTTCTATGTTTGTCTGGCCTTGGTTATTTTGGACTGCTTCCAGTATGACATTATTGTGTGAACAACAACAACAGAACCTGCCAGTGAATATAACAGATCATTTGCTATACCAAATATGGAATACATAAAGGGTGCATATAAATTCATGACAGTTGTTATCAGTTGTGAAATAGGTCAGTCTGTTGGTTGTTTATTCCTGCAGCTATGCCGCTTTCATATAACTTTGTGCTATTACAACCACATATTGGGTCACAAAAAATCCAGTGTGCATTTGGTGAATTTCAAGTCAAACCAAAACATGTTGTGTATCTATTTTAATAGTGCCAATATGATACAGTTGTACAGTCGTAACAAAACAAAAGAATTAAAAAAAATAATGTTATATAGATAACAAATTATAGCATTTTATAGAATGTGAGGTACTTTAAGGATAAATTTGAATACATCTAGTGGAAAGATGGTTGGACATCTAATGGAAGAAATACTGTATTTATGAGCCTGCTTTGTTAGAACACTGGCAAGAACTTTGTATAGGGTGAAATATCAATTTAGAAATGACAGCAAAGTACTCAGGTTTAGATAGCAGCTGGCATGCAATTTTGAGTTGAAAAAACAATGTCATATAAAACAAAGCCAAGTGGATTGGTTCAGGTTAATGAATCTTACATGTACGTTTTAATTTCCTACTGTTGATGGGTGTTATAATTGTTTCTGCTAAAAATAAACTTTCAAAGGTGAGCGCACTTCTCAATGCATGCACATACTACCTTTTGTTCATAAATACAACAATGAGCCCTTATCCTTTTTTTTTTTATTGCTGGTACTGTTTGTTTTACCACGGAAGCGGAAGACAATCACATACTGTGGAATACTTTATTTTCGCTGGAATTAATTTTTGCTGAACAGGCTTTTTGTATGGAATTTATTTTCACTGATTTTTGATGAGTTTAATGTGAAATATAGGAAAGAAAGTATATTCGCTGGATTTTATTTTCACGGAATCATTCCTTCAGCGAAAATAAATTCCAAGCGAAAGTATTCTACAGTAGTACAGCTTACACTTCCTCTGGTGTCCATGAGTCTAAAAAAAGCCAAAGTTTATCATTTATTGCATGTTTTCAGGAACTGTGATCTTATACATGTATTTATAAATTCAGCATATATAAAACAAAGTTTGGAGTTGAGATTTAGACTATCAACCCCACCTCCCTCCCAACAACACACACCTGTAATTTTATATAGAAAGCAAATAATGCATAGTTGTATTACACTAACATCTAAGTGTATTACTAAGGTCTTACTAGGTGATGGTACTTAAGAACGCATTTAAATATCAATAGTTTGAAATTCCTATTATCTCCCTTTAATAATTGATAGTTGATAATTGTTGGCAATTATTTTAATTGAATGATTGGTTCATTTACTCTTCACTCAATTAATTGAGTGTGTGGTGTTTAGGAACTGTACAATGCAGTGGCTTTGACCTTGTCCTTAATTATCAGCCACACTAATTCAAACAATAATAATAAAGATAATTTATTGCATCCTTAGAAATACAGTGTTTCCATCAGTTTATAGCAACAAAAGTAAGATATTAAAAAACAAAATAACAAAATAACTATAGCAAATAATAAATGATAGATTTTAGTGTTTTTGTTAAGTATCTTTCTCGTTTCTCATTAAGAACGAGCTGTGTATAAATTCTCCAACAAGTTTGATTACATTTGTGTTAGAATTTTTCATTAAGTATGTAAATTTCTGTTGGTCAGTTTTTGTTTCATCAGGAAACTGTATATTTGAGAATATATCCATTCGCAGTGTGTGATATTTTGGGCATTTGATGAGGAGATGCATTTCATCTTCTATGTCTGCTAAAGTACATTGTTTACAAATCCTGTTTTCCAAAGAAATTTTAGGTTGGGTATGTCTACCCTTTTCTATTGCTAGGCTGTGATTACTTGTTCGGAATCTAGAGACAGAAATTCTATGTTTTAGATTCAGTATAATTAAGTAACTTTCAAAGTTGTAGTTTGTTTTGAATTGAGTATATGTTCTCAACTTAGGTTTATCCATAATTGTCTCCTTCCAGAATTCAATATATTTTTGTTTAATATTGTTTCCTATTCTCTTTATATTTTGTTTTGTTGCATTCAATTTGTCATTGATATTCTTTATATCTAATGTGTTATCTTCCTTATTTAACTCTTTGTAAATTGACATAATCCATGGGAGTTTGCAGTTTATCTGTTCATGGTATGCCTGTTTTGATTTTAAAATTGATTTTAAAATTGATTTTAAAAGCTGTGACACGTTGATTGTTGTTAGTATTGTTGTTAGTATTACTGGTAGTTGTGCCAGATACATGTATGTAGCACATATAAGCAGACTACTTAATGTTTTATATTTTTACTCTTAAAATATAGGCCCTAGCTATATTACTGTGCAACATATTTAAAATGCATTATGGGAGAAATGTATTTATGGTTTAGATCTTTACATGTAATTATGACAAATATGGAAAATAAAACATTTAATATGTCAATTTGGTTCAATCTATTTTAACATGCAAATCTAATGTACTGTATTGTAATCTTTCAGGTTTATGTGGAGTTTGATGGGCAGGACTGGGAAAGAAGAGAGTGGTTACGACCTCATGATAGTGCCTACCAAGTGTTTGTGGTAGAAAAAGCTCTAGTATGGGGCCAAAGATGTGATCCATTCAATTCTAGACCTGGTAATACAATCCTGTGGCCAGCTTTGGTGAGTAGTTCTGTATTGATCTACAGATTGAGCTGAGTGAGTGAAGGTGTAACTAGGTCACTGCAAGGGAGTTCAACAACTCAGTCAGATGCCCTAAATACATAAATTATTAATACAGTCTGGTGTGTACCATCAATATTTCTAGTCATTTACTTCCTCTTTGTTTTTACACCAATTTGCATCTAAAATTAAAAAGAAAATGATTTTTTTGCCATACTAATTAGCGTTTACAAAGTCATTTATTATTCAATATAAATGTCTTGCGATTTAAATATTGAATGACTCGAATAATTAAAGGCCAATAGGGCTACTGAGACAACATCATCTCTTCTGAAGTAAGTCCTGTAAAAAATATGTCTCATCTACATTTCAAATACAGAATGTTATTGAATTGTTGTTTTGCAAGTTTTTAATTCAGTGATGTTAAATGAAACGTGACGTACAAATTACTTTTTGTGCATGCATATGAGTATGGGCAAATATTAAGGAATATAGTGACATGTGAATATGCAGCCAGGTATGGTGACATGTGAATATGCAGGTATGGTGACATGTGAATATTCAGATATGGTGGCATGTGAATATGCAGCCAGGCATGGTGACATGTGAATATGCAGGTATGGTGACATGGGAATATTCAGATATGGTGGCATGTGAATATGCAGCCAGGCATGGTGACATGTGAATATGCAGGCATGGTGACATGTGAATATACAGGTATGGTGACATGGGAATATTCAGATATGGTGGCATGTGAATATGCAGCCAGGCATGGTGACATGTGAATATGCAGGTATGGTGACATGGGAATATTCAGATATGGTGGCATGTGAATATGCAGCCAGGCATGGTGACACATCAATACCCCGCCAGGCATGGTGACATGGGAATATCCAGGTATGGTGACATGGGAATATGCAGGTATGGTGACATGGGAATATCCAGGTATGGTGACATGTGAATATGCAGCCAGGCATGATGACATGTGAATATTCAGGTATGGTGACATGGGAATATCCAGGTATGGTGACATGGGAATATGCAGGTATGGTGACATGGGAATATGCAGGTATGGTGACATGGGAATATGCAGGTATGGTGACATGGGAATATCCAGGTATGGTGACATGGGAATATCCAGGTATGGTGACATGTGAATATGCAGCCAGGCATGGTGACATGGGAATATCCAGGTATGGTGACATGGGAATATCCAGGTATGGTGACATGGGAATATCCAGGTATGGTGACATGGGAATATCCAGATATTGTGACATGTGAATATGCAGCGAGGCATGGTGGCATGTGAATATGCAGCGAGGTATGGTGACATGTGAATATCCAGGTATGGTGACATGTGAATATCCAGGTATGGTGACATGTGAATATCCAGGTATGGTGACATGTGAATATGCAGGTATGGTGACATGGGAATATCCAGGTATGGTTACATGTGAATATGCAGCCAGGCATGGTGACATGTGAACATTCAGGTATGGTGACATGGGAATATCCAGGTATGGTGACATGGGAATATCCAGGTATGGTGACATGTGAATATGCAGCCAGGCATGGTGACATGTGAATATTCAGGTATGGTGACATGGGAATATCCAGGTATGGTGACATGGGAATATCCAGGTATGGTGACATGTGAATATTCAGATATTGTGACATGTGAATATGCAGCGAGGCATGGTGGCATGTGAATATGCAGCGAGGCATGGTGACACATCAATACCCCGCCAGGCATGGTGACATGGGAATATCCAGGTATGGTGACATGTGAATATTCAGATATGGTGACATGTGAATATGCAGGCATGGTGGCATGTGAATATGCAGCGAGGCATGGTGACATGTGAATATCCAGGTATGGTGACATGTGAATATGCAGGCATGGTGACATATGAATATCCGGATATCCAGGCATGGTGACATGTGAATATCTGGGCAGACACGGTGACATGTGAATATCCAGGCAGGCATGGTGACATGTGAATATCTGGGCAGGGATGGTGACATGTGAATATCCAGGCAGGCATGGTGACATGTGAATATCCAGGCACGGTGACATGTGAATATTCAGGCATGGTGACATGTGAATATCCAGGCACGGTGACATATGAATATCTGGGCAGGGATGGTGACATGTGAATATCCAGGCACGGTGACATATGAATATCTGGGCAGGGATGGTTACATGTGAATATCCAGGCACGATGACATGTGAATATCCAGGCAGGGATGGTGACATGTTAATATCCAGGCACGGTGACATGTGAATATACGGGCATGGTGACATGTTAATATCCAGGCACGGTGACATGTGAATATCCAGGCACGGTGACATGTGAATATCCGGGCATGGTGACATGTGAATATCCGGGCACGGTGACATGTGAATATCCAGGCATGGTGACATGTGAATATCCAGGCATGGTGACATATGAAGATCCGTAAAACCTCCTGCACTCTTAGGTCATAAAAATGTTTTGTTTTTTTTGCCATAACTTTGACATTGTAAAGAGCTGGAAAATATCTAGAGACAAAAAACAACATTATAGCCTGATGCTGGTTGCCTTTACTACACAGGAAGCCATCTATTCTTGTATTACAATGATCCTAAAATAAATTATTCAGACATGACTTATATGGTCATAATTTATCATATAAGTTGACTCCTACAATCTCCTGAGTATACTGTACATTTAATAAGATTTCGATGTCCAAGCATAAATCAATGAAGGAATTAAATAATATATTGGATGTCATGCCAACTGGTTTAATAGATATAGTAAATTGAATGAATACTTCATGCTGCCTATGGTTTAATGGCACACATAAATATCACGTTTTATGTTTAAATTATAACATGTGTAAGAGACCAAATTGTGAGAAAGCAGTAGCAGCCAGGCTGTGCAACCTTTTAGACTGCTTAAGTTTTTTTACAGTCTGAATTTTGTGTTTAAATAAAAAGTTAAAATATTTTTGTATCAACTAGCTGTGATATTTTATTTTCTTCTACTTTTTCCATTAAAGGCATATATAATAAATTAATGCTGAATCATTGGCCTTAAAAAAAAGCTAAGATGTAAAAAAGCACAATTTAGTGATCAATTTTTAGAAGGTAGAAACCTAAACCGCCAAATAATTACGTGGCAGTTTTTTTGCTATTTGCCACGTGATATTTTTGTTTCATGTTTGCACCTAATCATTTCAGTTGTACTGGCAGGTATGTACTAGTATCTGCTTTATCTAACACTAGAACATGTACCTCGTGTATCTCATTAATCATGTGTGTTGCTGTGAGACCCGGGATGCCTGCTGATATGAGCATTCCACCTGGGTGACCCTGTTGTAGTGGATATTATGTTATAAAACCATGTTTAATTTTATGTATGATATTCACATGTGAACAAATTGGATAGTAGTACAAAATAATGTACTGTAAAATACTTTATTTTAGCTGGAATTAATTTTTGCTGAAAAGACTTTTTGAGTGTTTCGTACGGAATTTATTTTCACTGATTTTTGACGAGTTGAATGTAAAATATAGGAAAAAAGGTATATTCGCTGGATTTTATTTTCACTGAATCATTCCTTCAGCGAAAATAGCAAAAATAAAGTATTCTACATTATTAAATGACTAAAAAAATAGTCTTGTTTATGCAAAATGTTTTATGTGCTTAGTTATGTCTATGGCTTGGTTTAAGTTGAACCTTTTAAGTATGATTTAAGTGATTTTACTTTGACTGCAGAAAACACTAGTGGATATTCGGATATTTTTAAAGCTTATCTTTGGGAAAAATGTTATGTTTAATATAACTTAATTCTAAATATAATTGCTTAGTGCCTCCTGACACAAGTCTGTTTGTTTTTGTCTGACTGTCTACTGCCCTCATTCACAGAATGAAACATGCATGACATCATATTGTTAATATGCTAATGTTCTTCATGTTGTTGCATTTTCCCAATTATCTCATCTAAACTGGCATTACAACTTGTAACAAATCAGTACAGGCAGTGGAATATATTTGCAATTTACCAACACTAGTCTGGTTGCACAGACAAAGTAGGGCACCCTATGTCGTCACACAATGTGTGAGTGGTAATATACAAATTGACCCATACTCATATTGTTTGAACTTTGTGTATGATTTATGATGCTCTATGGGAAATGTATTTTACTGCTCAGGTGCTGCTAGATTAGTATTATGTTATCATGCATGTGGAGGAATCATGGCTAATACAACTGGGACAAGGACAAAACCCTACCTGTCTTAAAGCAGTGCAATATTTTACCTTGACATCGTAGACTCTATGAGTCCGTCTGATTAGATTTGTGTCAGGGGGAGAATACAGTGACCCCCTTTTGCAGAAAGCAATTAAGGTCATGTGTCTGTGCATGGATTATTGGAGGAAGTTTGTGCCTAGCAGGGATAGTGACTGTTATCTTTGATTCTTATCATTCATTCTGATATTTATTTTTAAATTGCTCTTTCGATTAAAAAATCTAAATGGATTAAAGTTTTATCAACTCTGAACTTAAAATCAGTCAAGGCTACCCTCTGAGACTCCTAGACATGTTTTGAATAATTTAAGGTTTGGCTGAGACTCAACTGAAGCATGAATAGTTAATTGTGTCTGCTTTGCTTGCATATAAATGCAGGTGCAATTATTTTTTGTGCATGATTTGATCTGATATGGATGAATATTGCATTTAGATTGAATTCCGTTGAGTTGGTTTATTTAGCATGAAATGATCATTTCAGTTCTAAGTTGGTACTAAGAAAAAAAAGAAGCATTTGTAAAATTGTTAATTCCTTGTATATGTACATAGTTTACAGCAATTCTGGGAATTGGGCAGACCTCGTAGTAACACATGGTGATGGTGGGGAGTACTGATGTTTCTTGTATAATGAACCTTGCTTTCCAAGGCAAGTGATCACTCTGAGTCAAAACCAAGAAGAGCTAATTATCACTCTCTAAATTCATATTATCAAAAATTTCCAATAGCACAGTTCTCCCATTCACTTGTGTTACTGTGTTGAAGAGAGTTATTTTTAGCTCCCAGGTCATTTTAAAAATGCAATGTCTGTATTACATATAGTGTAATAATGTTATCACCTCAGTGCCCAGCTTGCTTCAGACAAATGGTATGTATAGTTGTATGAGGGCGCTATTATGATGGCTTTCGAATGGGGGCAGTATGAAATATAACAGCTTCTTTGACATGTGAAAGACTGACTTGTTTTTAAATAATCTGTTCATTTGTCATTATTTGTAGAAAAGTACAATTGTGTACAATAAGTGTAATATTGGTTTGGTAGATTAATTCATCGGTTATATGGGGGGGGGGGCTGCTAACTAGATTACAAATATGGCAGCAGTCTTGCCTTAGTTGCTACTATCTATACCATTTTTCGTAAAATAGATTTATTTTTTTGGTGTATACAAAGAAGGACAGCCACCAGCCAGTCAATTGGAATAGTGACGTTCACGTCCGAAATCATGCCCTCGGAGATGAATTTAAGAGAACATATACAGATTCATACTTGTATGACATGACAATGGAGGGAAGTGCATATTTATGTACTGCTGCAGTAAATGCTACATCGACATGAAAAAATAATTGTTTTCCGAATCTTCTATGCCGTTCATGTGCACGATGACTAATAATAGAAATACCATAACAGCAAATGAATATATTTTCAATATAGTTATTATTATTATCATAATTGTATCATATTGTTTTCTATGTTTGCGTCAAATAATGGATTGATGAATGAGGACGTAATTTTGGCACAAGCCGAGTGGGTCCCAACTAATGTGAATGTAACTGCTGTAATGCCTCTGCAAACACAAAAGATTAAAAATTTTGTGCCGAGATGCCATAAGATGAACTTAGCAAATGATACAGTTTTACTGTCATAGTTTGCACTGTGGCATCTTAACTCTAATGTTGAAACATCATTAATAGGCATGCCATGTTGAAACAGAAGTCTGTATGTAAGCATTTCTGTCAACAGTTGACACAGTAGTTGCTCAAAGCATTGATATCGCTTTGATCTGCAGTCACCCATCATTGAAAACAATGATTTTGACAGATTTGACTGTACATTGGAGATGTCAAACAACTACGTAAACAAGCACAGTTGTGAACAACATTTCTATAACTCACAGAAGGCCAGATTGAAAGGAAAGGTGTATTGTAAGCTAAAATGTTTGTTTTGGTTGGATTTTTTTCGCTTCTCCAATACTGAATCAGATCTATTAAATAATTCAAATAAGCTGATGACAAATATAGTATCTTGATGACAAATGGACTGACATTTATCTGAACTGTTGTGGGCTGGTTATGTACACATAGTATACACAGGGAGTGATTTATGTCAAGGGTGTCATATTTATTGAGACTTGACTGATTTATACCTTTTTGTTTGAAAAATGTATTGACCACAGATTGTCTACTGAGGCATGTATCTGTCATGCTGCTAGCTATTCCATGGCTTATTGTGTATACACACTGGCCGGAAAGCATTTGCTTGCTGAAGGTCACCCACAGGTCAGCTTAT
The DNA here is from genome assembly GCF_978046115.1 of Saccoglossus kowalevskii. Taxonomy (NCBI): domain Eukaryota; kingdom Metazoa; phylum Hemichordata; class Enteropneusta; family Harrimaniidae; genus Saccoglossus; species Saccoglossus kowalevskii. The sequence goes on along the minus strand of NC_140650.1, from coordinate 29,184,914 downwards.
GATTGATGGGTGTAGCCAGCTGAACAGAATTAATCTACCAGTTAAAAAAAAAAAAATTATGATTTTATTATGGAAAATGTTGAAATTTGAATTTCAAATCTTATCTAGAAATCATCAATAATCAGTGTTGATTTCCTCATTATTTCTTTTTCGTCCGATTTCTATTTCGAAAATCAAAAATGAAATTGAATTCCTTCTCTCTTTTGAAATAAAATCAACAATGTGCTAGCAAACATTGCATATGAACTAAATTTGTTTTTCCCCAAAGTTTGTGTATATTGCCCCTTGTGTGTAAATATTGTAGAAAATGCTGAACATTTAGGAATCGTATCATTGTACATCGTGAAAGAGGTGATGTATTTGCTTCTTTTTAATGCATGATTATGCTCGAGTATGACGTCAAAACAAGTGACGTGTGTTCCTGGGTACTTCCAACGACTATATATCCATGCTTGTCTTGACAACCCTCTGTTTGACATTTTACATTAATCAATTAGAGGCAACGTTGCTTGAATATAAATTTCTGGAATCTAATCAATGGAACATGGAATCGGATTTCAAGGCCGACTTGCATAAGATGTGTTTTGCATACGAAGCACGTCGGCAGTTTGAATTCAATGCAGACATCACAATTAAGGAATATTGTATTAGCATGATATCGGTAAAATGTCAGGGGGCATTCAGCCTCACTGCGCTGTTTATACACAGACTCTTTTGTCGAACGGGTCTTTTTTAATATAACAAACATTCTATGTGGTACATCATGTTGGGAGGAGATGAAATGATATTATTATGATGCAGTTCAATTCAAAGTACAGTGTTTTGAATGACTATCAGCTGCCAAATAATGGGAGTAAATCTGGTTTCTAGAATCTGCATGCATGCTCTGACAACGTGATATTAATATATGAACAGTGAGGTCACAGCGTAGTAGCTCTCTGATAAGCCAGTTTGTAGTAGTAATTATCAGGTACTTAACGATGCATCACATGCGTGGCAAAGATTATTTGGTCACTGACCCGAATCTTGCACATCAATGACTCTGGTATATATGTCATCAAAATGTAAAAAAATTACATCTTACCTTGATTAAAAGGTGTTTTTATTATTCTCCGTCTCTGTATTTATGATGTTTTCTATTTTGTGTAGAGGAGGGGTAGGGTAGTTTGATGACGTTTTTATGTCTTCTTACTTATCATATGTTTGTCCCCCTTTATGTCTGTTTTTATCTTGATTGTGCATTTTGTTACTTGTGCATTTTGTTACTTGTGCATTTTGTTACTTCCCCTAATGTACTCAATTGTTCGGATCTATTTGTAGTTTGTCTAAACATCAATAATGACCATTCCTATAGTCACCCCTACTGCAGGTAAGCTGACACCCCCTGCTGCTGGAAGATCCCATTTCCCTTGATTGGTGTTCTTGATATTCTGTGCTAGACAACAGCAATGAATCGTCAGTAGAACTACCTCTTAAGCTTGTTTTTTTTTTAAAGTGGATATCATCTAATTCCTGTTTGTGATCCATTCACAATCTTTGCCGATATTGATTCTGTCTGAACAAGGTAAGAAGAATTCGGCAGAGAGAGTCTCGTCGGAATGTGTGTCGACTGTGGTTCATAAATGATCTTTGAAAGCTCATCAGTATAGGTTTGCTTGCATCACATGATTACACAGTGTATGTTCTTGTCACTATGAAGGATGATCTCCTCTGGGGGGAAATTGAATTGATTGGAGTGTCATCAAAACAACATCTGTCTTACTCGGTCTCTTCTATACATTTTTCTGCATTTGAATTGCAAATACTGTAATACTTGAAAATTTAAATCAGCATTTAATTTAACACTGGTGTTGTGATTTCTTGCCTGTCAATTTTACTGTGTTATTTTAGGCATCTCATAAAACGTTATCACTGTGTGATCAACTGATAATATGCTTTCAGTTGACAGTGATTGATGTGACATTTTGACTCATTGGCCTACCTGCTATTATCAGATAGAAGGGAAGACAAGTTCAATGTTTCTGTTCATATAAATTATGCACAGTGTTCTTGAAATGAAATGTGTTGTAATCAGCAATCACCTTGACCTGCTTAATCATTAACAAGGCAGTAGTTGCTTTTGGCATATTGCTTCTTTGTGCATAATAATTGGATATCCAACAGGGTTCAATCTAATAGATGTGTCTCTATGTATGTTATAATATGTTTCAATATCACTCAAGTGTTTATCTAACAGAGACATGGTTGCCTTTTGACATTCATTTGTGGGGTTAAGCTCATTCCTTATAACAGCGTTTTTTTTCTGTTCAAGCGTTTTTCTATTCAATTATTCATGAGGTATGTGATATTAAAACCGTTTCATTCCTTGATGTATCATCAGACATTTCCCGTGTGTTTATATTAATATTAACATGCTCGGTTTTGTGAGCTGTGTGGGTGGTTCGATTGACAATTATGAAAAAAAATATATGCTAATCTGTTTGAATGGAAATCAACGTCTGTTAGTTTCAATTCATGCTTTGTATGTGGTTGTACAAATGTATTTGCCAAGCTGGACATAATTTGTACATTTCAATGTATTTTTTTATTCACTTGTGCATTTGTGACAGATGGGCTTGATATTTTATTACCGGTACTCTCCGCACAGTGTTGTCATTTTGTAGTTTAAAATGGTCATGGTTTTCTAGAGGACAAAACTTGCAGGGAGGTTACTATGATTCCCCTCCCATTACTCCTTTTGTCTGCTCTGATATTCCCCACAAAAATTGTGCCTATTTTAATGTATTTTTTTAATTTTGTTGATGATTTTAGGCCAACATAGACATAAATTCCTTTTTTAAATTTTCTTTGAAGATGAACAACCAATGACTTTGCCACTCATAGGGTTGATCATTCCAACCATAATATTTTGCAATTTTCAATGACTGGTGGAATTAATGATAATTTATCTCACAAAATTAATTTAAAAGTTGATTACAATAAATATTTAGCTTTTAAATATTTTAAAATTTGCTGGTTTCTGAGGGAGATTCTTTGGATGAAATAAAATCTCTTCCACAAAGTATTACTTGACAAGTGTCAGCTTTTATAACAGCACAAAAGATGTTACACTACCAGTAATACTTTGTATTAGACTATATACATTGCTCACTGTGCGCTTTACAACCAGGTTCCCTAATACGTGGCTGTCAATCACCATTGAAGGCAGGAAGAAATAGTTTATTGGTTTACGTGTAATGGTTGCTAATGGCGTAGGTTTCAAGTGTCAGTCAATCATGTGTAGTAGACATTTATTTCCTAAATATCTCCATTATCTGCATTATTGTTGATGAAATCAGGGTTTAATTGCATTGAAGTTATAATTTTTTGATAATATTGGTTTTGTGCCTCTAATATGCTTCATGTGTGATACCTAAAGTCGCACACATCCTGTGTCTTTCTTGGGTTGTTGGCATTAAATATATACATTGTATCACCGAAAACAATAGAATTTACTATTATACATCTTTTGTGAATGTGGTGATAACCTCACAATATTACACCTTAAATTTTGTTTAAGGTTTAAAGTTTCACTGCATGTTATCTGACAAATTAATAATCAGTTCTCTTTTGGAGTAATCCCCCCCCCCTCGTTCTTTGTGAATACTCTCTATGGGTTTTTGCAATGCAGCGTATCACTAGTGCTGAAGAAAATCAATGTGTGACACCCCCACAACTTAATGATCCGTGCCAGAAAGCTTTCACTATGTCTATGTGTGTTACTGTTCACACATGAATGATATTACATATAGGTTTAATATCCTGTCTCTGACTGTATGTATGACATGCAACCATATAAATCATTTCTTGTAATCACATCCTGCTTTTACTTTTCAGACAAGCTGCTAGCTATTCCAGCTAAAACTCTTCTTGTATTGTCAATTTTACTTCCAGTCTTTACTGATGATGTAGTTGTGCACACACTGGGTGGGTGATGAGACCTCATTCCGCTGATAACAGTGCATTTATACATACTATAGTATTTGTATTCTACTATTTTTACATTGCTATACCCAGAGATCTGAAAAATGATTATCTATTTTGAGAAAACGGCCTCGCCCACTATAGAAATATTTTGAGTTGTTGCCTCCAGGCAGGACTGACCTCTTCCTTTTTAATTTTTTTTTTTGTGTCACTGTTGTCTCTCCCAACTTTTTTTTTTATGTGCAAATTGCAAGTGCTAGTGACGACACATAGTGTGTGCCACAAAAGTCATATTCATGTTTGGGACTACATGACCTCTTCCTTACCAGTAAACAAATTGGGTCCATTTGATCTGATATTTTTCTTCACTGACTTTGTTAACTCAGACAAAGATGTTTCACCTGCAAGAGCATTAAAGTACATTTGTATCCTATCTAAATAAGTACTCAAACCATGTTTTCTACATTTGTTTTCCTGTTCTTTGTTCATCCCTATGCAGCAAACCTATACAGATGTTACCTGATAGCCACGAGTGGCAAGACCTCCCTTTCCTATTTTCAAATACTTTATTTTGTGTTTTTTCTTTGAAATCTATCTAAGGCATCCTTACCAGTTGTACATAACAATTAGTTACAACATCATTTTTTAATCATGTTATATTTTAATTTAACCTCAATGACTTTTTTTTTCTAATTCTTAACGACATTTCATCAGTCTTATAATCTGTTGTAAAATAGGGCAGCTCAGCTATTTATCATACGGTACATCCCGTCTGCGTAACACTATGCACCCTTGCATCAAGGCAATAATTTCCCGTATCATGCCTGGCCCAGTGTACCGGGCTTTCATCATTCAAAACAAAACGCCTCATATGATAAAACTTTTATGAACTGGTTTTGGCTTTTGCTGCCCTTGGTCATATGACTTACGTGCCCTTGCAAGCTGACCTCAGACTGCAAAAGCCGTATCCAGTTCATAAAGAATAAAATCAGCCTGTGAACTGGAATGGCATGTATGCCTATATACTAGAGTTTGTTAAACTTGGAAAAATGACACATATATTTAGAAGTGTCTGAAATGGTTCATTCTCTTTGTTTTGTGTACTAATTCATATCTGTCATCATAGACTGCATAGAAAATATAAAAATAAACTAAAATGGGGTCAGAACTGTCAGTTTGATTTTTACCTGTACCGCTCATATTCACTTCTTGGGATATATATGCATACATTTGTTTTTAAGGTTGGATTAAAAATGGCTGACTGGTCGTCATTTAATGCTTGCTTTAATAATTACTATTCCATAGTCACACTTCTGACATAAGTGGTGTTCTCACTTATGTATGTAAATGTGTCGAAATGGGCGTAGTGCGAGTGGTTAGTGCTAGTAGCACTAATCCGAAAAAGTACTAGATCCTAAGGGCTCCTAAAAAATATTATTGCAGAGAAAGTGTCTAGACATATATAATATGGTCGCGTTAAAAAATCAAAAAAATCGGCGAGGTTACATCATATTCCGTTAGTTCCTCCATGATATAATGTAACAACAGGATTGCGTGAATGTGTATATGCTTCTTCACAGGATGCAGTACACACAAAATCCATTCTCAATTTTCCCACTGTAGCACATTTCCAATGAATGAAAGATACAACAATTTTACGTAAATATTAATTTATTTTCAGAGAATTACGGGATATCTTGACGTCGTTGACAACGCGATATCAACGCCACTCGCACTATGTGCATTTCAGCACTAGATCTAGTGCCGTTTTAGCACTAGATCTAGTGCCATTTTAGCACTAGATCTAGTAGTTTTTTGGATTAGTGCTACTAGCACTAACCACTCGCACTATGTCCATTTCGACACGTTTACATACCTCTCTCACTATACGATAGAAGCCGTTGTCACAACGCTTTTTATTTGAGAACGTTGTTAAAAGGTGTGTGTGAACATAATGCGCTGTTGTGGCGCCGGTGTTTTTGACACCGTCCTAAAAGGGGTGGACCAGATCCTAAACGCCGTTGTCAAACCGGCTCTTGCACAATTGAATGTGTAGTGTGAACACAATACGACGGCCAAGCGCCCTCTATTGCCGACTTTTTTTGACATTACTTGCTTGACATTACACAAGATGGCATCAGAGGTCACAAGTCGAATGTGATGAAGAAACTAGATTACTGATATCTGTTTGGAGAGAATCCTATTTCTTCTCACCAGTTATTTCTGCGTTTTCGAGTCCAAATCGCTCGGGTTGCTGGGTCTATTGTTGCGTTATTCATACACGCGAATAGCATGAACATGAACCGATCATTTTTCGGTCTTGTTTTTTAGACGTGTGAGAACGTAGCTATACCTTGACTGAGCCCGTTCAAACATTTTAAACTTACATATGCTTTATTTGATGATCCTGTTCCAAGAGGCGGCCATTTTAAATGCATCAAAATTTCTGCCATTTTGGAATTGAATCTTCGTTGCGAATGAACAGATTTCATTCAAACTTCGTACATAAATTGAACATAATTTGGGACCCATTTTGCTTTTTAAATCATATTAAAAAATAATCGACAGGCAGACATTTTTATTATTGAATGTTGTTCCAAAGCTATATCTTTGACATGCCTTGACTGATTGCAATCATACTTTATATATCACACATGTTCATTAATTTTGTCTACTATATCGTACAATAGGATAATGCAGAAATAATAAAATATAGTTTGAATATGGCTTAAAATTGCCATATACAATACATAATACTAAAATATGTGCCATTGTGATGGGCTCAATCCTCATTACTGTTGGAGTGTGGGTGTGTGGTCAATGTATGTATTCGGTCTCCTTTACTTAAATGGAACGCATAAAAACCCATACTCATGCAAATGTTATCATCTTATTTTCAGAGTTTTGAAGTCCTTGGAGACAAAGTTGCTATTGGTGATTCCAAGACTGTTCCTTTAGAGTTTTGTGTTGATAAGCAGCTAAACTTTGTGAAAGAAGGAGAGATACGACCATATGAGGTAAGTCATCAAGACTATAGTTGCGTTCACGCACAGCTCCTTAGCACAAGCTAAGAGGTCAAATTCCTTAGCCCGTGCTAAGAAAACATGCGTGAACGCTTAGCACGGGCTAAGGAATGCTAAGTACGGGTTAAATCTGATCCGAATTTAAGACACGGTCTAGACCCTTAGCACGGGCTAACGAAGTATGCATGAACGCTTAGCCCAGGGCTAAGCGCCCTCTGCGGCGACCTTTGGGTGTGAAAATTGTCCCATGTTCGGAAAACTACTCTATTCCACCAGTCATTACTCACGCTCGCTTCAACACTGATCGGGTCGCTGTAGTAGAGCGTACAGCAGCTCCAATTGTAGACAAAATAAATTTGGTTCGCTGTCTACGACATGCATTAATAAAACTCTGTATTCTGTTATGCCCGTTGCATACTGTTTCTGTGCATCCAAATAAGTTGGGTCTGTCTTCTCTCACGTTCCTGTGCACGACGCTTCAAAATTAGAACGAAACATGCCAGCAGCAGAAATAGAACCTCGCGCGTGTCATCTATTTTTCCTTTGTAAATAGTGGCTTACCAAAGGTCACTGACTAATGGCACCCCTTAGCCCGTGCTAACAACTGGCCCTCCCCGTGTGTGGACGCATATGGGTCTAGCCGAAATGCAAATATGCTAGATAAGCCTAAATCAGCTTAAATCTTAGCCCGTACTTCGTGTAACGTGAACACAGCTTATAGTGGCGTTCACATTAGAGATCTTGGCACATGCCTGGACTTGGGAGCAAGTCGGCATGTGCCTCAACATGTGTGAGAATGGTTGGGACTGAAACTAAGCATGTGCAGAAATTTGCTACCTGAACATTCAACATAAACTGAAATCGTGACCTCGGTGGTGAGTTTAAGAGAACATATACTGATTCATACTCGTATGATGGAGGGAAGTGAAGCTGGATATGGTTGGATGCTGTAGGAATAAATGAAATGAATGTAAACGGTCGTCAATGACGCATATTTATGTCATTCTGCAACTGTTTTTTTGTCATGAAAAAATAATTGTTTTTTGAATCTTCTTTGTCGTTCATGTACATGACTCGTAATAAATAACATAACAGCAAAAGTGGATATAATTTCAATATAGTAATTATTATTGTCATCATGAACGTATTGTCTACCATGTTTTGGTCACTAACAGATCATCGAATGAGGGCGTGATTTTAGCACAAGTAGAGTGGGTCACGATATGGGTCCCGACTAACATGAACGTGAATGCTTTAATTCAGTGTGTGCCAATATCCCAAAATATTTCTTTTAGAGTTTTGTGTACAACCATAAAGCCAAGTCAAAACTCCACATACAGTGTTTACATGTGTAATAAAACTATGGATTTGACTCAGTTAATTTTAACCCATGTATGAACAGATTAACCTGGGCCCTGGGCTAGTTTAGCTCAGAGTCAGAGGACTGGTCTCGTACCTGAGATGAGGCATGTGTAAACAAGATATTTAGGTTAAAACAACACCCTCTTACAGTGTCTCAATGGTAGATGAAATTGGTATGAACGCCTAGCCTAATATAAACCACAGTGCCTATGGATATAACACAGGTTCATCCTACTGATAAGTCCTACCGATAAGGAATATTTACAGAGCCATCTAGCCCTCTGTTTGTCAGTTCGTGTGAACAAGGCTACAGTGAACTTTAACTATGCATCTGGTATTTGCACTTATGACTCTTGGCTTGTCATGCACACCCACATTTGATCAGCAGATATTTGTTTACCTTGTGGTAGCTAATTCTGAAGTGTTATCAGATGGCATTATGTTCTTATCACCTATTAAAACCTACAGTACATTCAAAGGGGAACTCAGCTTGTGCCGAAAAAGGGGTCAATCTTTAAGCTGGCAAAAAAATGAGATGAGACCGTAACTGGACCCACTTTGTTTGAGCCACAATTACATCCTCAGTTAACATCCTTTTCATAATTATCTCAATATTTTGTGTCACAAACTGCTAGTTTTTTCAATTTGTTGAAACATGTGTTAGTCTTCAATTTTAGTGAATAAAGGTACATGTACAACAATGTTGAGATTTGAAGAAATAATACCCCCTGTTTACTAGACCATAACTAATACTAGCAAATCACAAAATATAGGATGTTCTCAGATAACTCGCCATAAAGAATTGCTAAATTGAAAACTAGGTACATGGAGTAGCATATTGCAAGAAAAATGTGTATTCAAAAATATTTTGTTTGTTACCGCAGCCTGTAGTTAAATGCATAAGCAAGCACAGCACTATGTGATGGTAATCGATCAAACATCATGAATACACTACAGCTAAGATTTACCGTATATGCTATTTGCCTATATTTCTAACTGATCTGAGCTGCGGACATAGAAACAGACCCAAACAAGTCAATTCTTGGCTTGTGCCAGAGCGTTCAGACGAACTTTTCAGTACGTGCTAAGTACATTTGTCTGAATGCAATATATACCAAGCTATGGTCCAATGCATGTAAGCATTCTGCCGACATCTGTTACAATACATGTTATTCCTGACCTCATTTGCTGTCGCCATCGACTATTATGTTCATGTCAACAAAAAAATGTTGAAATATAAAGGCAATTGGGCTTGTCATTTGAGAGTTTACTATTTCTGAGTTTGGATCTGATGAGAAAATTTGAAAAACAGTACAGGTCAGGAAACTGGTGATTTTAAACATTTAGGCTTTGAACAAATTTGTTGCGTTAACTAAAGCATAGTTTAATCAGCATGAAACATGTAAATATTGAAGGGTAATATCAGGGAAATTCTTTGCTTACATTCCATTATTGTATTACAATGTAATTACATAATACCCTAGGTACAGGATGTAATGTAATCTTTCCCCTTTCTAAATGGTCTCTTTTTTTAATGGGTCCTGTTTATCTTTTTATTTTATTAATAAATGTCATTATGGTACTTCCTGTTTGGATTCATGCAACTTGTACCGGTAACAAACTTGGTTGTTCAGTCAAAATGTCAATTTTAGTTTGCCATGTGCCAATTGGGGGGGGGGGGGGTATAACATCTCTAGGAAAAAAAATAAAACATTTTTACAATTAACAAATACAAATATATATTCACACACAAAAAAATGCACATTTTATTGCAATATTATTCACCTAGCATCAGAATTTACTATGTCTATTGGAAAACAGTCAGATGTTCATCAGTAGCTTGGTAGTTGAATGCTTTCAATTGTATCCAAACTCTCAATGAAAGGCAATTTCCACCATGATGTGATCTACAGCAATGTCCTCGTACCTGACAAGTCAAGTTAGTTATTAACACAATAATTACTGATGTTGAAATGGGATTTGCATGTGCTATATAAAAAGTACATCTTCAAATAGAAGTGCAGATAAAACAAAACAAAAACGCATTTATTGTATAGTGAATTATGAAATTCAAAATATTACTTATATAGTTAATATAGACATACCTGTCTTTTGATGTAAGATGATGTTCTAATATTATATCAAATACTGTATTTACTGTCCTGTACTATCCATGGTTAGACTTAGGCTGATTACATGATCAGTTGGGTAAGTGTTTGCATATCACATACCAGTGAAAGAGAGTAGATATTCTAATCTGCAGGAGAAAATTGATCAGCTCTATTCTGTAGATTAGGGGGGTTGCCTTGAATGTCATACAGCTGGAATCATTCTAACAGATGATTCTGATCATTGATTGATAGATTGTTCTAACCTCACTGATAGATTGGCTGAGTTCATTGTAATGGGCAATGTATCACAAACACCCCATGCATTGTGAGATGGTTCACATGATGTAGTACTTATTATTCATTGATATGTCAAGGTCACTGTGCACTCCACAAGATGTCGGATAGTCAGCCTAAGTATTCCAAAAAGTTCCGCAAGACATTTGCCTTTAATTAAAAAAAAGATTCCCTAATTCGATGTATATATATATATATATATTAGAAGCCACCTATTATTTTCAGCATGAGGTACAGTTATAAACAGTGATCTACTCTTCAGTGTTAGTGATCTACTCTTCAGTGTTCAGGCCCTGGCTGATTAATATAGTTGAGTCATTTAATAATTGATGACAGCAGTTTAATAATAGGTCAATATCTTACAATTGATATGTTTTGCCTGAGACAATTCTTAGTCTGCTAAATTAATAATAAATATTTATAATAATAATGATGGTATCTTTATTGCATCTCTAGAAAGACTTTTGTGTCAACGGTTTTTGAAAAACAAAAAAACAAAATGTTCATTCAATTTTTTCCTTTGCCACATGACAACAATGCAATTGTTATTTTTTTTTAACTGAGATGCAATTTGCAATCAACAAAATAAATACATGTAGATTAACTTCTTTATCTGTTGGCTGGTTTGAAATTCTGTTTACAAATACAATGCACTCAGTGTAGATAGAGTTCACTGTGTCATTCACCTGCCTCTTATAGCTGGCTAATAGTCTAAAGATTTTATTAGCATATGAATAGAGCTTTCATATGACCTTCCTGACGTTAAGTAGCTCTTTCAATATACTGCTGCCCGCCCACATCACACTCAGTGTCCAACTCGCTCCATTTGCCACTGATGGGAAGGAGAGTATTTTTGTGGTTTTGTAACCTTCTGTGCCTTGGTTTTCAGCCCATCAAGAGTGTTCCATTTATAACTGGTAGGTTGATTCTCTTTTGAGATTTGTTTTGCTTTTTAGAAGACATTCCCTTGGGTGTATGCAGTTGTTTGGGTGTGTGATCAATATGCATGCAGCAGCCATGTGCTTACAATGGCGTTTCGATTGTAATGTAGGCACATGGAGGGACAAGGTCTGCGATGGCTATCTGTGTTAAATTGTTCTGTTATCATCTTTAAGATATATAGGGTCTCTTTCTGAAATAAATTATCACATCTGTCATAACTTTCTGTAGTTCTGCTGGCTTTAGATGAGTATCCATGTCAAATTTTATAAGTTTATTCTTTAACGTTAATTTAAATATAGGATAAAAAAGACATTAGCTGTGTCATGGATTATGAATTACGCATGTCTGTTTGCGTTGTGTGAACAGTGTAATATTCTGTGTTCAAAATAACTGATTACAGATTATAATGTATGCATGACATTTGGTGTTTCTAAAATTAGCCGGAAGTCGTGACTGAACTCTATTCAGGCTGTGAACAAAGGGCCACGCCAACAGGATATGCAGTGTAAGGAAATTCAACATTGGAGTGTCTATTCATATTCTAATGTGATCACCCAATGAAAAAGGAAAACTTATTACAAGCACACAAAGCATGGTTGTGGTAATGGACAACATTGTATAGACATGCTTTGGTTATGAACTGTTTTTCTCTCTGAATTGTGATTATCAACATTTTGAATTTATGAATTTTCAACTGATTTCCTGCAATTGATTGGGTAAGTTGTGTGCTAAACTAAGATGATGAGTATTGCTGGATCAAATTAGGCTTATAACTTATTTGCTGGTGGGGCTGATTAAGTGACAACTGAGTGCGATAACTAATGCCATTGTGCATGACCTGCTTTTCTTTGTTTTATTCATTCAGCCAATGTTAGTGACATGTGACTCAATTGTTTTGTTGATTTCTGATTGGACGCCTTCATATGTGGCAATGACTCATGTGTATGTGTGACCCTGTTTTCTGCTCAGTGGCTATCAATTACAAAGCATACCCTGCCATTCCATTGTGGAAATATTATTGTCTCCATAGTGCACATACCAACTTGTCATGTCACATCAATTGTAAAAGAGTATATCTTGTGTTTATTGGCCATCTTTGGATTGGACTTTGTCCATGGCAGCTGCCACCCTATTTACATGTGTTGGCAGAAGCCCCAGGTTCACTGTAGGTCATCTGCTATGATATTGTTTGCTATGTTCTCTCTCTGCCATGTGTATGCTTAAGGCATCACTTATTGATTGAACCACATTTCATTATCTATTAATAGGATTTTTTTTATTTTTGGATCCAATATCAAATGTTTACCACCCAACTATTGTGTGGCATGCACAGCTTTTGGTTGTTTTTTTCAAATGTTGACAAGCTTACCGCCTGTGTGTCATCCATCAAAACTGTTGGAGTTCACCTGAAATATAATATGGTGCCAGCTGCTAATGGAGCATCATGGCGGTAATTGTGCAGGTATAGAAAACCTGCTTGTAGAATGATTGATGTATGAACTGATGATTACCACTGCACACATGATTATTTCTACCCACAATGCAGTTCTATCCCTGTTATCAATCATATCCTAGTAGATATTCAAGATATTCCACATACTGTAAACTGATTAATTTTCATTGGGTTTAAATTTCACTGATTTAGCATTTCACTTTTTAGGCATATTTAGTGGGTTTTAAATTCAGGTTTTATCATTTAGATAATGTGTTCTATGCTAAGTTTTACATATTCACTTGGTTTTATTTTACCATTTCCAGTCAGTGAAATAAGCAAAATTAAAACCCAGTAAATAATTAACCCTTTTACAGTACCGGTAACATGCTATGTAAGGTCAAAATGCAGAACATTGTATTTTTAAGATTTTGAAAATTACCTTGAAAAATCCTGAATTCAATCGAGGTTTGGGATGGTCTGTGATTTCATTGGTGATCCCATAATGGAAAGTAAATAATTACGATATAATAATTTGTTATTCAAATTATAAAGAAGAAAATGTGATAATAAATCGACAGGGTGTTTGTCTGTTGTAGAATAACTAGGAAAGTTTTCTATTGATGACTGTGTCAGTAAATAGTGTAGTATGGATTGGTTGCTATATATGGCTTCTCTTTGAAATAGTTTTATATGTTCATTAATGCTCTTGACATAACAAATGCTGAATTCTTTGGCTGAACATGCCAGACATGAGCTAAAAATGTTTCAATTCATTGAAAAAATTAGGGCTGTAAAAATGAGTGGATATACAGTCTGTGGTATTGAGATAATTATGAAAAGGTGATCAACTGAGAATGTGACTTTTGACTTGTGTCCAGTCATGGTCTCGCCTGTTTGGCCTACCACCATGCTTTAATTATCCAGGATAATAATGAATGTTATTGCGAGCGTTGACTGAAAATTGTTCTCCTTGGTCGTTGTTTGTAAATGCCACAAGTTGATAATGTTGAAGCCATTTGCGAGGAACCAGGGGCAGGAGTACCAGTAATCTGCGTTTTCTGTTGAAAATCCTAAATGTTTACTCCGTATGGAATCTGTGAGCTTTGTAGACAGACCCATGCATATGTGACTGATGTGTTCAACAGTCTTTCACTTGTGACCTGGTATCCATGGCATCTATGTAGCATATTGTATAGACCTGCTGTTGTGGTTATCCATGGTATGTCACTTCATGCCAGTAGAGGTACCGGTAGATTATTTATGATCACCACCAGAGCACATCCACCCCACAATGACTGGTTTATGCACATACCATACGCATAGCATCACCACTCATTCTAAAAGCATTGACAGGTTCTAGCATATAAATCAACACATTACCGTACTTGCTCTATTAGTCAACAAGTTTTGAGGAGAATTGTTGTACATGTATTTTCACTGCTTTTAGACACTGTGTTGTCTGTAATCTTGGTTGGCACAACTTTTTGCACATTTAGTCCATAGTTCCATAGAACTTGTTTTCTAATGTCTATGATAGTACCATAAATATCAGGATGTATGATCTTTTGAAGAATTATATTTAAGGGTCTTTTGTGTCTACAATTTTACAATTTTTCATCAAGTAATCAAATAAATTACATAGAACTAATTAACCAACAGTAAAAGGTGTGTATTGGCAGGAAGGAAATTATTCATGGTAAACAACACAAATTTAAACTTTTGTCATGAGTTTGAAATCATTGCATATGTTTATGTCTATTGGCCAGCTTATGAGCCAGCTTATGAGCCAGCTTATGAGCCAGCTGATGTAGAGTTCATTTGTATGCATGATCAGCTTGTTATTTTATCATATGACTGTGTATTGAATCAGGCATTCCAAGCACGAACACAGGCTTTTTAATGCGGTTTGTCTCCACCCACTTGAACATTATCCAAGGTCTTTTTTTTCGTATCTTATTTTTTTCTGTCTGGCTTTTAATATATTCACATAATATTAATTAATGTGACACATGCGAGTCAGTCTTTGTATTGGCTCCCTGGTGACATCATCAAAATGCTTACTTTTATTTTCCTTTGTTTTTCTGTTGCTGGGTTGCCTGTGGTGTGTGCTTGATCACTGAATGTGGCCAGTGACCTGTTTTACCACTCTGTTTGTCACAGATATCTCTGATTGGTTGATGACTCACCTACAGCTTTCTTGGCATTTATTTTGTTTTTTTGTATACTGGTAACAAAGTGGAAGTTGTATTATAAAGTGATAGTCCATAGCTGCTTCGTTCGCTTCATTACAAATGGCTTCTTTTCACCAGTTTCATCATTGTTGATGTAAAATGCTGTATTTAATACTGATTAGGTAAACCTATTTATTGTCTACCAGTTTTGGAGCTGTGGCTTTTTAATGAATTTCATTCTAAGGGTGTTTGAAGATGAAAGATGTGATTGAAGATATGTGGTTTAAAAATGCAGCCAGCCAAGGACAACAATACTGTTAAGAATAAGAATGCATGCTATTGTAATAATTTCATCTCTCAGTCATGGGCTCTTCCTAAGGTGCGCCTCCATCGCAATAATTGTCATGTACCTGTATAGTGTGTGCATGGCTGTAGTATTTTATTGTAAGGTTGATTGCATTTCACATCAGGTTTCGTAACATGTTCTTGTAACAGCTTGTCCATCCGGCATTGCTTTCAAGCTTTTCGTTTTACAATTTATTGAGAATTATGGCTCGTGAATGTGTAGCTAATCCAGCAGTCACGAATTGGTCTGTATGTTTTTGTAAATTCTTTAGGTTTCTGTGTTTTAGGATATATACAATGTAAGTAGTGCTAGTCAGCTATTTATTTTAAATCCAGGTTGATGAATAGTTTTATGCTATTTAAGGAAATAATAGGAAACCACTGTTATAGGATCCCATATGGTAAACTCTATGCCATATTTGCTGCATTATAAGAGTTTCTCCAATAGAAGTGCTTATAAAATGAACAATCATGATTGTTGTATACTGAATCATTAAAACATGAAAATATTTTGATTATAGAAACACCTCTGGAATTTACCTCGGCACATGTGTTACTGTAAAATCTGTATTAGAAACCGCGGCTTCTATTAAAATGGTACAATGCAATAGAGGGGATGAGGCTTCTATTAGAGCATCTACACATATGAGAAATGACGAATTTTTGGTTCTCAATTATTCAAAAAGAATGGGTGCGACTTCTATTAGGGATGCGGCTTCTAATACAGATTTTACGGTAATAATAGAACAAATATAGTTCATGTGGTATTGTTGTCTAGATTCTCTTGTTTAGTCGGTTGTTTCACTATGTTCACTATACTATATTTCTCTATTCCTGGGGTTCTATTTGAAAAACCCAGAACTGAATGTACTAGAATTTTGTTACTGAAACAACTTAAATTTGGTGATTTCTTCAAAATTTTAGTATCTTCGAAATTTTAGGTTTCTGATAAAATTAGTGAAAATTAAAAATGAATATTGTAAATTTCATTCTCTTGTGTTAAACTGATCATCTTTAATGTTTTCGTCTGACAAATGAAATGAACCATAAAGTGGTGATACTATGGATGTATGCAGAAATGCATATGAGAAAAGGTTGGTGGTAATATTGATGTACTCCATTGATTGCATTGATGATGTAGTGGATGTATCATTGAAACTGTCTGATTATACACCTAGTAGAGATATAGTCAATATTGCCATGGAAACTGTCTGTCGTTTTCAATTGTCGTCAGAAATGTGATTTGAAAATAGAATCGCTAAGAAAATCCATTATAAATCGTTTGTCGACATGTACTGACTTGATTCATTAACAGTCGGAGTTTCTCATAAAACCTGATTTCTTTTCATGCAACGTTTTCACTGTTGCTGACTTTATTAATGAATGTTGGAATAACTGTTGCCATGGAAATCTGCTTGAGATGTAAAATGATTGCCTTCTTTAATATCAGTTGTGAGGATTATTATCATTTCCATACCACTAGACTATTTGCCTGAATTTCCTCCATGTTGATTTGTTTTTACTGATCTCTTTTTTACGCTTTTCAGACTTTTCATTTTTTTTTTATTGCCTACTTATTTTTTATGGTAAATTGAACACACATTTCTGTGCTACGAGTAGTCACACTCTACATTTGGATTGTATTTTTTGTTTTCAAAAGCTGTACTGAATATTTCAAACACTTTAAATTCAATCTGAATTTGTGACAATAAATAAGTAGAGCAATATCTATAAAGCTTTTAGCAATTTGTCTAGTTTTTATTCAAAATGGATATAGTTTTAACAATATTTCCAGTACAGATGGCAATGCTGACTGAGCTAAAATGTGCCTCAACATATTTTATTATATTAGTCATTGCAGTAAATTATATTGTAGTAATAATGAAATCCCATGGTGCTGTATTAGACGGGTGAATTCAATGTGAGATTGTTTGCACAGCGAGCTGGTGTGTGAGAAATGCAATCACCTCTGAATCTGATATGGCACTGTAGGGGGGGGGGGGTATTGTTATTATAATGTACTATTTATATGTGTTTGGTGTTTTATGCCCCAAACCAAAATAATGACATTTGCCTAGCAGCCCACTCAGTTATCATAACAAAATGTTTCTAGTTATATATTTTTCATGCAAGTACTTATTTTAATATATATATATATATATATTATGCAACTCGTACAACACGACACATTTTTCGTGTTAATAAATTTAAAGTCAGCTACACAATTGCCTAATATTGGCAAAACTGCACTTGACTCTAACCATTAGCAATCAGTGTTTTATGGTTTTTTATTTACATTTTTAAAAATTTAATTGTTACTCTTTCATTGCAGGATGACGATGATGGTCTCCAGCAAGCTCTACGATATGAGGAAGTGAAGCAGGAGGTGAACAGTTGGTTGCACAGCCAGAAAGTTCAACAGATTTTGATGAAAGCACCTTATTCCTTGACGGGATATCGTGTTAAAGTCTATAGATTAGATTCCAAAACTCAGTGGTTTTCAGCCGTCATTACAGGACATGATCTTTTAACAAGGGTAGGTTTTTATTTTGTTTACAACTACTGATTATAGCATTTATACTTGTGCTCACTTCTTTCATTGCTCTTATTTTGTATGATTACTATTAAACGTAAAATTTTTGATTTGGTACTGTAATGTTAGAGCAAGCGGGGATAGCTAAATATCAAAGTTCACTTTACTTCCTGTTTGATGAACAACAATGAAATGAAATGTGCTATAATATTTTGAGTTTTTTGCATATAACAGAAATAGAAACTTGGGAAATGTGGCAATTCTATTTCTAAGAACTTTATTATTATTTTTTAATTCTTTATTAGTTGATAACAACTTTTTTGATTTGTTTTTTAAAGGCTAATTTGCATGATCCGATTTATCTGACCAAACTGCATCTGATTTATCTGATGGCAATATCGTGGGATACATGATCTAATTTATCTGATGAAATTGAACATATCCGATTTTTGAATGAATCTTATCAGACATCAAATTCTGTGGTTTCCACAATCAGATTGTGTCTGATAAGATTAGTCTGATGCCAGACTTAAAGTACATCAAACTTTTTTAAAAAATATCTGATTAGACACCAGATTTTGCAATGTCTATGGTCAGTTTACTTTGATCAGATAAATTTAATTGTGTAGACTGGCATTTACAAAATGGCATTTTTTTCAAACTATATATTGTTCACAATTAAGGTACCGAAACAATATTGTTATTCACCACACACCACCAGACTTCATTTAAAGTAATTAGTTTTCAAATTATCACCAGCTTAAGGGGTACACTGCCAGTGGAGGTCATGTGAAGGTGGTGCCAATGCAAAGATAATGTTTTACCCTGTTTGTGGGTCATGTAATTTAACCTTTGAGTCTGAGTAGTTGCCCTCTGCCCTTTGTTTAATAATAATCATTCTGGCAAATCAACTGAGGTTTCAGAGCTGCCGCCTTCGCAGGGAAATAATTGACTGTCTGGTTGTGTTTATTTAACGTACTTGGTTAAATATAAAACGAGATGTATTTGAATATTTGCAACAGCTTGTATTACTATATCTATCAACAGCATGGAAGGTTCATCACGTAGATTACAGTTGATAAAAAGCATACTGTGCACCCATAATATTAATTTTATATTTACCGTACTGTATGTATGTATGTACAAAATGTTTGTTTTCTTATAGTTATTGCTTTTGATTGCTGTAAGTTATTTTTAAACTTAGCTATATTTTAATTGGTTCGGAATCTGAGTTTGATTTTGGTGTCTATGCAGCTTAAAATTGTCTTCTTCTTGTGTTATTGTAGGACCTTCAGGTTATGGATGACACAGTACTAGAAAGCCATTCTGAAAATCCAGCTCATGTACAGATGATGTTCTTAGATGACGGTAAGTCTTTGGGTAAAATATTGCAGTCATCGTCTTGCTTCTTTTGATATTAGATTGTAATGCATCCTTTACTGTAAGCCTTGCTTTGATGTTTGGATTACATCTAATATAAATTATTCTGCTTCAAAGCTTAGTAGTATTATGAAAAGTCCCTGAGAAAATTTATTCATAAATGTACATGCTCTCATATAAAATGATATAATATATACCAGTTGTGGACATCGGCTCTTGTGTAACTAGACAAGAAGGATAAGCTAAAATTTTTATAGTGAAGTTTTTTATGCGATGTTCAATTAATCTGCCATATGCTTGCTAGTAAAATACCAATGTTGGGTGACCTTTTTTTGATACTGGTCAATAAAATCATTGAAGACCTTTTAAATTGCTATGTCTGCTGTGTGCATGTAATCAGAATTACGTTATTGTTGGCAACATGTTTTTGCTAGTAAATCTACTACGCGGTTATGTCATCTCCTGAAATAGCTGTTTGGCAAGATTACAGATTTGAATTGAATCAGTAGTGAAAATAAATTTGTTGCTGCGTCATCTTATTTTAAATCTGAGAAGGTGCTCTATTCACTGATACTGGGTTTAAATTTAGTAGATTTGATGTTTTAAATCTACTGTGGAGAAAGCAGTACTATTGCATTTTCAACTTTGCATATTCTCTAGGTTTTAAGTTATGTGCGTTTTGTTAGTTAAGTGGAAATAAATCCCAGCAAAACAATAAGCTTTTGACAGTACCATAAAGTATAGTACATAGAACTGGAAGTGATATAGACGTCATCATTCCTGAAAGGACATTGACATGCAACTAGTTCTGAAACCAGAGCAGTAGTTTGATAGGCTGTCTATCATGTTATGACGTTAACTGCATCCTCATTGACATTTGTGGTATTCTTTCAGTGGTTGGTGCCCTTTTAAAAGGCGAGAATGTTGGTATTACTTCCAGAAGAAGAGCATGTGTAACATCTACGTCCAGCTCTCAGCTGTCTTCTTCAGTAAGTATGACAATTAAATAAATGGTGGTTCTTTTATTCAAGAGAAAAGTCGTTACAATGGCTTTTTGACATTTTGCATCTTTGTTTTGTGCCTTTGATTAATTAATTCTGTGTCCCTTGTAACAAGAATAACTGTAACTAAGTTAATCATTCAGGATTACTATGTTTGTTTGCTTGTGGTAGTGCAAATATAAAAAATGAAAAAATGACCAGCTGTTGAATTTAAAATTCAGTTGAAATATCTCGTGCAGTTGTTATTTTAAAAAAATTGTTTGGTGTCTAATATCTGATAATTTATGAATATTAATTGTTGCCTTCAGGGAACTTACAGTCGAAATTCCAGCCGTATCCAAAACCAGTTGCAGAATCAAAACCAGTCGCTAAGTCATGCAACTCCTGTGACTAGTAGGAGCAAAAAGAAAAGTAGAGCATCTGAAGCGAGAACGTCTCTGTACTCTGAAGTTGAAAGGGAAAAAACAGGTATACTATAATAAAAATGTTGCAATAACCTTTTTTTCATTTTCGTATAGTGCATTGGTGAATTAATGTTAACTTAGTGTGTTTACTCACTAATTTTATAATTTTTTCTTGCAGCAAAACCAGAAAAGGAATATTCTCATTCACGGAGTCGATCAAAGAAAGAAAGGAAGAGGAAAACCAGCAATGAAAGTGTACATGTGTCGGAAAAGAATTCTTCGCCTGTGAAAAAACACAAATATGATCAGGTGGATATGTCTTCAGAAAAAACAGAACAGTCGCAGCCGCCAGTTCCAGTACTGTCTGCAAAATCAACAGACTTTGTTACTAATCAGGATATGAAAACTGACAGTCTAGAATCTGTGAGACAGAAATCTCCCGAAAAGACGATCAAACATAAAAAGTTTCGAAATAAGAATCTTGAAACTAAAATACATCTTAATGACTCTGTTGGTTCCACGATAGCTGCTGTTGCCATCGTGCCGCCTATTGTAGATGTGTCTATGAAAACAATGGACAAAGTTGGGGATCAGGTACCTTTAGTTGAGAAAAAACGTAAACACAGGCACAAAACAAAGTTTAAACTCCTTGAGAGTACTGCCTGTGAGCAGGAACACAATACGGCTATACTTTCTACTGTAGACTCAGAGAAGAAAAGCAGGAAAAGCAACTCGTGTAGTAGTAGAAGGACTAAGAAAGCCAGAGATAAGAAAGAAAGTAAAAAATGTGAAATCAGTACTTCTAACTCAGAAACATTAAAACGAGAAATTGACCGTCCATTTCCTACTCCTGTTGTGAACAACCAGCACCCTGAACCACTATCAGCTGCACCACCGGTATCACAACAGGTGGGGTTGAAAGACTCTTTACAGGGTGGAAATGAAAAAGACTTGAATAGAGACAATACAAATGTTACTGGTGATAGTACTTGTGTAGGCTGTCATTCTATAACAGCAACAACATTGACAACGACAGCAGCAGTAGCAACAGCAAGCGTGACAACTGTCTCACCTAGTCATTCTGTATCGAAAAGTAGTGAAACCTTTCAGCGAAAACAAAAACATAGTCATTTGAAGGAAGAACTCAGTAGAACAGAGGAGTCAACAGCACTGCTGCTTCTACAACAGCAGCATCTACTGCAACAAAAACAGCAGATGCCGCATCATAAACAGTTCATGCAACAACAACAGCAGCAGCAGCAACAACAACAACAGCAGCAACAGCAAGAAGAACAAGAAACACAGGAACAGCTATGCCAATCTCAACGTTATGAACAATTGCATCATGTGCAACAAGAACAAATGCTGCTGCAGCAGCACCAAGAAGAAGAGCAGGCACATTTACAACTGCCCCATAGCCAGCCTCAGCTAAATGAAAGATCACCATCAAGTGAAAGTTCAAAATCAGAAAGCACCAAATCTCAGAATTCATTAATAGTGGATACAACTGAACCTATCACTGTGTATAGGGACCCAAATTTGTCTGATAGTGAAGTCACCAAAGTAACATCTGTGCAGCACCAGAATGTTCATGGTGCTGCTCAGCCCCATCTTCAACAACAAGCACGAGCACAGGCTCGAGCACGAGCACGAGCACAGGCACAAGCAGAGGCACAAGCACAGGTACAGGTACAGGCACAGGCACAACAACAGGTACAACCTCAACCACAACCACCTAAGCCACAGCCACAGCATACGCCATCACCTACAATTACACCATCAACTGCACCACTTAGACCAACATCTGCTTGTGGTTCTATTGGAACATCGTCCAGCAACAGTGCTTTTGGACCATCCCCCATCAGACCTTTAACTCCCCACCAAACTATGTCTCATCCTGCAGCTGCTGGCAATGTAATGCCACAACACTTAATGTTTAATTATCACAGTGCTGGCTTAGGGCCTGCATATGCCCAACACCCACTCTCAAACGTTGATCATCAACATGCTATGAACATGCGTGCCACGTTACACCAGGCGGAATTATTACACCATCACCGATACCAGTTACCTCACTCTATGCTCATTCAAGGAATGTCAATGGCCGAAATACAGATGCTCTGGAAAAGACAGTATCCACAGCGACCGTTCCCGCCACAGTCATTCATTCCTCCTCCCCAAGATGAACTTGAGCGTGAGAGACTGAGGCGTGAAGTTGGTCTGCATCATGGGCATGATGCCCAAGCGGCCGTGAGCAGACATTTCCAGGAATCCCTCAGGAATTATCCAAATTCTAGCCTTGCTTTAGGTGGACTTGCACTTGCAGCAGGAGGTACAATTACAATGCCAGGAACATCCAAAACAGATTTACAGCAGAAAGAACTTGCCGACAAGGTAGGAGTGTGTGTGTATATGTTGTAGTTGATATTAAGTATTCCTCAGGAAATGTACATCTATTTAAAATATCCTGAAGTTATTTTTTCTAATTGTGCTCTTTTTTTGTTATAATTTTTGTTATGTTGAAAATTGAAAGCATTGAGAATGGGTTGCATGCTAGAAAAAGCAAAATAAAAAAATGGTTATCAGTCTTGGTTGGGGGTGGGGTTACAAAATAAAAAAAAGGGTCACCAACCTATTTTAAATTATATTTTGCCCTGTATATGCATTTCTTTGTGATGTAGAATCTATTAATCATCCTTAATTCAATCTGATAGTCATTTGTTTCCTTGGCAATGTAATGCCCACAAGCTTTCATATTACTTTGGTTCTGTAAATTTTTTTATTTAGATTATCTTTCATCCCTACTATCAACGAGTAGTAGTTAGTATCTATTTATATCCTTCAAAATTTTTATTCACATTTTTTTAAATTTATAACAGGGAATATATCTATTGGAAACAAAGTGAAAAGCAATCTAGTGGCGATTGAATTCAGTGTTATTCATGTGGCTCTCTATGTTATGTATCCTTCATCTAAGAATGATAGGTTTGATTGAAATATCCAGAAGAAAGAAAGGCTTTCAAAATGAAGTAATTTTATTTGGTGACCTTCAGTGCATGCTAGCTTTATTGCTCGCCAGTATTTCAGGATTTGTTGCCGTACCAACTGATTTTATCATTGCTCATGGTGATCACAATAATCAGTGGGAGGTATTCAGCATATAACACAAAGTGGGAATGAGTTTATGTTCTCATAACATTCATCAGCTTTGTTGGTTTACCTGGAAACTCAGAAAGCTACAGGAAATTTATTGAAGATGACTCTAAGACTTCTCTGAAACTTTTGTACTGCTGAATCATTTGCTGCCGTGCATACACAAAGGACAGTCATTATTTATGCACATTGCTTTCACGTTTATTGGAAATGCTGCTTCTTGGTTTTACAGGAGAAAGAGCAGATGGAAAGGGAGCGCAGGGAAGCTGAGGAAAAGGCCCTGAGAGAGCGAGAAGAGAAAGAACGGGAGTGGCAAAGGATACAAGAAGAGAAAAGGGAAAGAGAAAGAGAATTCCTAAGACAAAACCAGCATCCCAGAACCACAGCTCAGGTATAGTCGGCCTAATTATCAACTTGATATCATTTTTACTTTGTGTTGCTTCTGCTATTTACGAGTTTTGAATATGTCCATCCATAATATAACAGTAATCAACTCTACACACAAACCAGCTTCTGTGCATGGCATATAGAGGGCGCTGTTTGACTTTTAGACCTATCACTATGCCAGCCATTGTTGACCCAAGACTGAACCTATTTGGCATTTCATGTCAAATTAGAATATGAAGAGCTCTAACTCATTAGTTTTTTGCATAATTTGATTGGGAAAAGATCCGGTATTTTCTTAATTATAAGAATGTTACTCTTGGACTTTAAGTTAAAAGTACCAAAAAAGTTTGGGGTATATTTAGCATATAGGCTGTCTAGCTAATACTTGTTTTCTTTTTTACCTAGGAGACCACCGGTATTCATCCTTTAGATGTCCTACAAGTCAGCCATCAAGAACTCATATACAAGCAACAACTGGAACAACGTGAATTGAAAAGGCAACAAGAAGAAATACTGAGACAGAAAGATCTGGAAGCTCAGGAGAGGATACGCCGACTTGAACGTGAGAAGCTGATTATACAGGAACAGAAGATGAGAGCAGAACATGCTGTGATGAATCCTGAACAGGAACAAGTGGTGAGAAAACCTGAAGCGAGATCAGCGTATCCAGCACATCAGCGATCACCTGGACACTATAGACCAGAACCCATGACAAAATATGGTGGGATACAGATTAAGCAGGAACCAGGACATGGAATGACAAATTGTGCTTCAAGGAATAGCAGCCATAGTCCGGGAGCTAGTGGTGGACGTGCGATAAAAGCAGAACATATATCAGGTTATCAACCATTTCGACACACGATAGTGAGTCCCACTGATAAATCAGTTGGGAAAACACACACAGGGCTTGAGAGAAAGACAAATGATAGGTCTGATACCTCCCTCTCACCTGGACATTCCCCAAGAGGTCATTCAACGACACCACCAGCTTTTGCCAAGCCGCCAAAGCGACAAGTCATGTCCACGCCACCACCATTAATAAAACATAGTGCGGGACAAGGTCAGGAAGGATTTATGGAAAAAGGTAAACCGCAGTCAAGTATTATGCAGACAAAGGAAAGGACTATTGAACCTAAGTCCACTGAGCCATTGCCCCAAGCAATGGACTTATCACCACAACATTCGGCAGCAGCAACTACAACGGGGTATTATTCAGTGTCACCTCGTCAACAGAAATACTACAGTCCCCCTGAGAAAACAAATGATCATCAACAACCGAAACCGTTGATTGATAGTAAGCAGGGAGTACCAGTTATTGTGCACACATCGATTGGGCAACCTCCACCGTTACAAAGTAATGCTGTATCACCAACTGCTTTCAAACCTATCGAACAGTCTGGTAAAACTGCCAGAAGGACTCAGTCACCTCTCCATGTTGCTTCACCACATCAATTATCACAGGCTATACTACAGCCTCTGGAGCTGCGAAAGAGTGCAGAGAAGAACGAGGAAGGAGGGAAGAAAGGTCGGAGCACGCCTGGATCAGCCGGGATAAACTCAAGCCACATTTTAACTGTGTCTACATCAAGTAGTGCACTAGGATACACTACTCACCCAGTGACTGCTATACAGAGTATGGTGTACAAAACAACTCAACAAGGACATACACAGACGGCATCATCAGCACCACATAGTTTGTTAATGTCTGCTCTCAGATCTCCAACTCATAGTGAGCCACTAACTGTTGATACCTGTCACAATAATGTCTCAACTTCTTTGAAAAGAAAATCTGGAGAAGGTGCACATGGAAATAAGAAGTTGAGGATGCCTGATAGTCGGACATCACCAGCTTTATCTGATAAATCACCAAGTGAGAAGAAAAGTCCAGGTTCAGGTTCTAGTTATATTGAGAGTTTTCGTGCGTTTGTATCTGACCACAGGAACAGTCAAATCACAGGGGGACCAAGAGGTGAATTTCTCGCCACAGATCTCAGTAAGTCTGGAACTAGTCCTGGTTCAAGTAAGAAGTCTAAGCTTCATGTCAGGGACCAAAAACCTTTAAACTTGCATCATTCGGCCCCAGCATCTGTTCTGGGGCATCCTTTGAAAGCTGAGCCGATTCAGCATAAAATTGCCAATGGCTCGCTTTCGGATAGCAGTGACTGTAGTATTAGATCTGGGTCTAGTGACAGTCGGCCAGCTGCTGCTAAGTTCCGTGATACCTCCATATCTCCAAGTAAACCAGCACCTCATGTTAATCTTAAAAAGGCGTGGTTACAGCGACATGCCGAAAATGATTCCAAAGTATGCAGTTCACCATCAAACAATAACTTTACCTCAGATAGCAAATATTGCATGGATGGCAGTACTAGTCCTGGAAGATCAAATGGTGAAAGGAATGCTAAGAGTCCAGGTAAATTAAAAAGGTGTTATGTTGATTGCTCCAAAGACTCTAGAATCGCCACACCGACAAAGCCAGGAAAGCACAAAACAACACTGCCAAATGGCGACTTGGCCAAGTCTGAGAATATAAACAATGCAAACATTGCCAGCGAAATTGAAGCTGGAAAAAACATTTCTAACGTTTCAAATGCAGAGTTGCCTTCCGCATGCTCTGACATGTCGATTCCCAGCTTTACAGAAAAACATCGGAAATTGAAAGACAAACTGAACCATGTGGATGACACTTGTGAGGACAAGTCTTTGAAAACTAACCGTGGACTTTCAAAAAAGTTGAAAAAATTTGAGGAAATGAGGGAGAGTTTCCCTGAAGGCACAGCATTAAATGCAGATGAGAGTCCGCAGGTGAGATTCACACTATCCAAACAGGATATATTACCAGTATATTGATTAACCTGTGTCCTGTTGTAATCTACCCTTCTTTGTTACTTAACTTAGACATGAGTTGTTGCTGTTTTTATCCTTGCGTTACAATGTTATATTCTATGATTTAGGAATATGCATGTTCAACTTGCGTCTTCATCTGCTTGTACTTATAATAATTACTTATTAAATTACAGACTCTAACAGTTCCAAAGAAGAGAGTACAGAACAAAATAAAATTAGAGAATAAAGGACTGAATACAACAAAAGCGTTTTCCAAACCATCTGTTGCCAAATTAAAGAGGTCCGGAGAATCTTTTTTACAGAATGGTCCATGTGTAGAAGTGTCACCTAATCTTGTTAAGTGTAGAGAGTGTCGTATTCGACCCACTGCCAGGACGGCCAGACTCAATATTTTCTGCAGGTTCTATGCATTCAGAAGGTAAGGGTCGTGTATCATTGATTGGCTTTTGTTCTTGCAATCAATAATTCTGGCAGAGTTCATTGATGTTGAAATCACTACATAAATACAAAATCAACATGGTTATGCCGGTATAATCATACCTCACTACAATACAGATAATATTGTTAGATGTGTGTTGGGTTTGCCATGTACGTGTGTGACATGGTTGTTGTCTACCTCGTTAACTTTAAAAATAGCACCCACATGTCCTCGGGGTAAAATATCCCCCGTAGTTTATTCTACAGTGAGGCATTCATCACGTTAGTATCTAGGGTTCATTACTGAAAATTGTATTTTGATTGAACAGTTGATGCACTATTCGTTCCCATAAGCACTGTTCAATTATAATTGCTTTCCTTATCCCTCTCGGTACTCTCTTTCCTACTTGCAGTAATAATTGAATGAGAGATAATAGCCCAGCTGGCAGTGTGCTTGAATTTGACTTAGGAATCCTTCAACCTATCAATGTAGTGTACCCCATGTGGGGAAAATTTGAGCGCTGATAAGACTATTTATGTAACGGCAAATTCTATTGTTTTTGGTGCTGGATTTACAATAATAAATTCTGCATTGTTTAAATCTGTCAAGTATTAGCATGTTTTCACTAAAAAAATCACTTTGTCAAAAGTTGTACCCAGTAATTAAAAATTTTCATTATTTAGCATAAATAAAACTGCCACTTGATAATTGTTAATTTTGGTGACATAATTGTCTTTTTTTTTTGTATTTTTTTGTATTTTTTCAATTTAACAATAATAGCTAACAATTCTGGGCTATGTAAAATATTAATAATAATATACATACATATAAACTGGGTGAAACCATTTGACATATGTCACATTTAATTATGTATTCAGGTCAATATAATAACCATAACTGCCTTAAAATTTGAGCCTACCTATTTTGCAATAAGGTAACAAATATTTTTGACAGGTACACAAATTTTGTTTAGGATACCAATATACATGTACTTAAAAAAATAACCTTCATTATAGCTTGGTCTATCTGTTACGCCGATGCAATATGTTAAACAGCTGTATTTAAGCTGGTGTAAGTATTCGCTGGTGCCTGTTGTAGGATGACTTGTACTGTCATGTGTCATAGCTTCTTTACACTGGTATAACCTGCTAACATCTTATGTAAATTACATTGGCGTGGTGGAACACAAGAAACATATGTAAACACGATATAAATGAGTTCTGGTTGATACTACTCAAACAGATAATATCAAACCCATTAAAACTTTTTTAAACAGATTCGAGTGAAGATCTAATAGTATCTTCTGTGATTTCCCCAATTCAATGTTGTGCCTTTAATGCAATGTCCCATCACAAGCTTGAGGGCGCTGTTTAGAGAAACTTAAACCAACAATAGATGGCGCTATTCGTGTAGTGAGAAGTTTTCAAATTTTCTTTTTCAAGGAAATTTTTGTGCGCATCCAATTATGATCTATAACTGGAACCACATGTTTTCTTGAATCTGATTTGTTATTGATGAAAAAAACAATTAAGTAAAACTGTAACTACTACAAGTATTCCATATTGTTTTTATACTGATGTATGTTTATACACGTTTCAGACTGAAGTACAGCAAGAATGGTATATTGATGGTTGCTGGGTTTTCTCATCCCGAAGACTGTGATCGTGAAGATCTTAAACCGTGGCTGCCACAGAAAAACAATGATAATCCACTCAACTTTGAAATCTCCAAGTACATTCTGTCCAAAGTCGGTGACGAGTTCTGTGAACTGGTTCAACAAGAAAAGGAAGCACGTTCCTGGGCGACCGACCCGTCTAAAATTGCGTGGAAACGAGCAGTAGCCGGTGTTCGGGAGATGTGTGATGCGTGTGATACAACCTTGTTTAATATCCATTGGGTGTGTGAGAAGTGTGGTTTTGTGGTTTGCCTCGATTGTTATAAATGGAAAAAGAATGAACCCAAGATAGGTTGGTATTTTGTTTAAATCTTTGTACTCTGTGAAAGTGGGGGACTGAATATAGTGATTCGCTGCACATAATATATGTATGTTTTGGCCGTGTAATTCAAATCAGGGAATGTGCTGAGAAAATGTCCAGGAATTGACAATATTTTTTGTATTTATTTGTGAGAACAAGAGCCTTTTTTTGTAGCAAGATGAGGTTCCCTCTTTTAATATTTGAGGTCCAGGAAGCAAAATTTACATGGTTAACCCAATTACCATGAATTGGCTGTCCACACTGTATAGCCGTGGGAGATATTTACTAAATACCTAATTTTACAGTGATTGTGAATTGACACTTTAAATGCCACGTTCAATATTTATTACCTTTCACATAATAATTTTGCATACCAACACTTTTTTCTATTTTCTTAAATAATGTTAACTAGCAGTGCAGCCAATGGGGAATACCGATAATGTTGATTGATATCTGAAAATAACAAAGAAATCTTTGAAAATATGCAAAAATGTGCTATATTTGGCGTGGTAAATAATAGCGATCAAAATTTGACTCTAAATATCAGATTCTGGTTCAATGTTTTTTATGGAATCTGGGTTTGAAATATATTGTATATTTTTTATTATTCTATTTGTTGGCTGGTGTGACCATCAGTATTTTCATCATGGTTTGTGTGCTTTCATAGCTGTTGAAAATCACTACAGAATGAAAGAAATCATATTATAACAATGATGATTATTCTATTTGACAGAGCTGATCACAGAAGAGGAGACACAGGAACCATCCTCCTTAACGTGTAGACGACGCAATAAATCACAATGGGTTATGTGTAATAGTAAAAATCCTCATTTACCAGAAAATTTGATGTTAACGCAGATTATACCTGGCTCCGGTAAGTCAACTTGCTTTTACCAATCTTACCTTCTTTTGTTTTATTTCTGGGTTTCCATGCACCTATAATTGGTTATTGATTTGTTCAAATGATCTTTTGAATGACATGAATAAGTGTTAATTTAAAGTATTCTGGGTTCCATTAGTAAGGCACTTCTATTGTAGGAAATTCAGTGTTTATCCTAAACTACTATGTACTATATATCTATATGAATAAAAATTTCCTTCCTAATTTCAAATTAGGGACAGAAGCTGGAACGCAAGAAAATTATGGAAACCATTGTGCATAGCTGTGCTTTGTACTCACTGAAACTAATTGTACATATTGTCTACTTATTGCTTAGCACTGTGGGAGGTCGGTAACATGGTACATAAAGTACGTGGTAGATGGGGTATTCCAGCAGGATGTCCATGTGCTTTCAGTGATACCAACAACACAGTGACCAAGAACGAAACAAATAACCCTGCCAATGGTACCAAGCCAACAGTTACTGCACTTAATGGTATATCACAGGTAGGTATTCATTGCTCTCTACAGTCAGTCCTATTTATTTACAAGCTGGTCTGTGTTCTCGGCTTTGGAACATCAAGTATCATACAGGGACTATACAGTGTATTGTATGATATACCTGCTGATATCACAGTAAAGAAATGTGTTTGTTAACATTAAGACTTGAATGACACAACGTTACTGCAGAGTAATGTCAATTAGCCGCTTTTGTAAATTCACCATGCCTTTTGTTAAAATAATAGCATGTGAACACCCTGTACTGATATCTTATAACTGGAAAAACTGCTATAGATTCAGAAACTCAGGAAATTTTGTAATTTTCAGTGGTGAATCACACTGACTTTAGTCACATAGATCATTTCATTGGAATCTTTAAGTCAGTGAGTCATAGTGAATTTTCATGCCAAATTGTGAGATAAAATGGTTCACTCGTTTCAGGAAACTTGCTGTATTTATGGTATAATTATACTAACAACAATTATGTATTATCTTATTTTCAGATCATTCTTACTGCAGGTATGAATGGACCATCCCAGAGTTCTAGTGTTCCAATTACTGCCAGACCACCTATGGAAAATTTTATAACATCCAATTATCAAGCCATGTCTCCATCGCCACTTGACTTTCTAGCAGATATTGCTAC
Organism: Saccoglossus kowalevskii; assembly: GCF_978046115.1. Classification (NCBI taxonomy): domain Eukaryota; kingdom Metazoa; phylum Hemichordata; class Enteropneusta; family Harrimaniidae; genus Saccoglossus; species Saccoglossus kowalevskii. Next base: position 29,153,142 of record NC_140650.1, on the reverse strand, counting down.
TTCCACCACTGCCCAAACAGATAAACACAGACTGACCAAATTTGAAAAGAAATTGGATGGTGGTAGCACTGATGAAAAGAAGAACAAAATGGGATTGTCTGAACTGTTTCAATACTCCTGCCAGGATGCTAAAACAATTGCAAGAGCAACTGGTAAGGTTGCTACCATAGAAACCAATGATGGAGACAAACATGAATGTGTGACTTTGAGAGAACTGTTGACTAAGACTGCAGGGCGTCTTGGTAAACCAACACTTGCAGGTGTAGGTGAAAATGCAATTGCACCTGTGTCGTCAGTCATTGGACAAAAGCATGGTGCCTGTCGAACTGTGACTGGTACATTTGAGGACATCATCGCCACTGTGGTGGAACAGAACATAGCTCTGCCGAGGCAGCACCCTGCAAAGGAAAAACACCGTGAAAAACTTAAACATAAACTACCATTATTGATAGACTGTGATGATCCGTCCAAATCACCGATTAGGCATACATTGACTGATTCAAGCGTGATGTACCCTGGTGTTCCACATTCGTGGCTGTGTGAAGGCAGGCTTCTAAGACTACACGACCATACATACCCTGGAAACTTAAAAATCTTCCAAGAGGAATGGAGAAGGGGAGTGGTAAGTTGCTAGCAATTATGAAACTTTATTTTGATGACCATAGTCACGAAAATCTGATTAGTTTTAATCGCAGCCATCTGTATACATTTTGCTTTTATATCTCCATGTATAATTCTCCTAAAGCAAACGTCTATTTGGTATCACCTTCCAGTCACTCATTACTTGTAGTAGTTCAGTCACCTGTGTACAACCACTCACTCACCTTACCCACACTACTCATTCTTATAAATTCTAATCTGTATGTTATGTTGTCTCTTTGCAGCCTGTTCTGGTGAGTAATGTACACAAAAACCTTGACTCATCACTCTGGACACCCGAGTCTTTCACAAAGCAGTTTGGACATCTAGAAAACGATCTTGTCAACTGTAGGAATGACGTAGTCATCCAAGGTGCTCCAATGAGGGACTTCTGGGAGGGTTTTGAAGACATGGACAGTAAGTCTTATTCTCATTATTCAAGAATTTATATAATAAAAAGCTGAAATTATTGCCTGATGTGTTAATAGCAGTATACCATTTCTATTGTCAATTTTGCATACTGTAAAATACTTTATATTAGCTAGAATTAATTTTAGGTGTTTTGTATGGAGTTTATTTTCGCTGATTTTTGGTGAGTTGAATGTAAAATACAGGAAAAGGTACATGTATATTCGGTAGATTTTTTTACTGAATCATCCCTTCAGTAAAAATAGTGTAAATAAATTCCAAGTGAAAATAAAGTAAATTACATTATTAAAAAAAGAATTAGAAATTCAATCCTAAAACATAGTTGTATTATTCAATGAACTACTGAAAAAATGTGCATGCTCTGTACACAGGTAATTAAAAAGACATCAAACTAATGCTGCTATATTTGCAGTCAAAACATTATTTCAAACTAAGACAACTCATGCAATATACATTGCCACTATAATAAGCTTTGCCCATAATATCAGCCCTACAAATTATGTATTGTGTTCAGTGTCAGTAGTTCATGTAAAACCTGGATATCTTTGTCGCCATGGCATATTAACATGCATATCTTTTTTTGACAGAACGTCTTGTGACAAAGCTCGGTGATGACATTGTACTCAAGTTGAAAGACTGGCCGCCAGCAGAAGACTTCAGTGAATTGATACCTGATAGATACGAGAACCTTATGAAATGTCTACCATTACCGAGTTACACTCTACGAGATGGTAAACTGAATCTGGCGTCTCGGTTACCAGACTTTTTTGTCAGACCTGATTTAGGACCGAAGATGTACAATGCATATGGTAGGTGACTGCAGTCAGTGCTTTTTATTTGTAACCACTGCAATATGCAGGTAGAATCTATTTTTGCTGCATATGGCAAGGTGTAATCGTTAAAGTACATATAGGAATGGAAATTATGTAGAATTCTATTCATGGTAACAACTACACAATTGCGTTTGCTGAATGTGTCCATGTGACACTAATCCATGTGTAGCAGTCGGTTTACTGTGTAAATTCTCATCAATGTTTTTCTGTTTTTTGTTGTATTTTCCACTGTTGTTGAGATTAAGAATATTTTGTAATGTTTGATTTCTATTAACAGGGTCACCTCAATATCCCAAGAATGGTACAACTAATTTACATCTTGATGTATCAGATGCAGTCAATGTTATGGTTTACGTGGGTGTGGCCTTTGGAAGTGCCCTCTCAAAATCAGAATCAGAAATTGGTGAGTGTATGCATTATCTTGCAAAGTTATTGTGAATGACCATATTTGCACTGTTTAACATATTTACATCACTAGAGGCTTTTACTTATTCAAAAGGTATATTTGATTAAGATTTTCAGAAACTAGTTTTACATATCCAAGTTGATAAAATAAATAAATAAATAAATAAATATGAAATTTAAATTATTACAGCTGTATTCCGAGCCATAGAAGAGTCAGACTGTGATGACTTACAGAAACGGCGAGCTAGAGAGGAAAAACCTGGAGCACTGTGGCATATCTTTGCTTCCAAAGACACAGACAAAATTCGTCAGTTTTTCAAGAAAATTGCCAAAGAGAGAAATGAAGAATATCCAGATGACCATGACCCAATTCATGATCAGAGTATATATCTTGATAAAGAACTGAGAGAAAGGTTGCACAAGGAGTATGGCGTGAGGGGATGGGCAATTACACAATTTATGGGTGATGCTGTATTCATACCAGCTGGAGCTCCACATCAGGTATGACAGACAATACTTACACTTGTAGATTTGATTGAAATCTCTGGTGAAGGATGTATCTTAGAATCATTGTTATGAGTTGTGAGATAACTACTCAATTGATGATGAAATAACACTTGTTTTTATCTAACATAATATATTCTTTAATTCCTTCCCAGGTTCGTAATCTAAACTCGTGTGTGAAAGTTGCTGAGGACTTTGTATCACCTGAACACATAGAACAGTGTTTCACATTGACACATGAATTCCGGCGTCTCAGCGTCACCCATTGCAATCATGAAGACAAGTTACAAGTAAAGAATATCATATTCCATGCAGTGAAGGACTCTGTGGGGGTTCTACTTGATGAAACTGAGAGGAGTTAGAGTAACAGAATCAACATCAACAAACTTGCTGTTGTAATGTAATGAACAACTACAAGTAATATATTTTAGTAGCATCGATGAGTACAATCTGATTTCATGCGATATACCAAGAGTAATCAGGAAGTTGAATGGACAAGACTTACTGTTACAGTTTCTCACTGACTAGAAATGCTGAAGTTATTGTTGTACATTTGTTGCTGCCACACATTCTACACCATGCTTGGACTTAATGTGTTAATAATAACTGTTAACTTCAGCTGATCAATAATATCACACAGACTATTTGAGAAATGAACAAATGTTGTGGGTGTTTTTGTTTTGTTTTTGGTTTATTTTTTTTTTTTAGTTTTTGAAAAGTTAGAGTATTCCTTCCGCTAAGCTAACTCGTTTAGAGAAAACTTATTTGAAGAGATTGTTTATGAAACTGACCACCAAATTTTATTATTATTAGTTTTTTCATTGGTCAATACTGCAGTGAACATTCCAATGATTTCTTTATTAAAAGATGAAACAAAAAAGAACATAGTGTAAATAAGATTTTTTTTAACTATCATCAGTTGAGTACTTTTGTTGACAACTGTGGTTTGATAATTGTTATCTCTGTGTACATAAGTTTTTGGATGATTAATAATTGTGAATACCATGCACATTGTATTTGTATATGTTCCTTTATTTTTTTCCCACTCTCCCCTTCTCTTCCCCTTTGTTAAGTTTGCTAGGTGCTATCGTGGAGTAACTCAGTACCGTTTGTTAATTGCGGGTTTTCTTGACAAATAAAAGCAGGTGTGTTATCATTTCAAAGATATCTATCTATTAACCTCTTGCTGTTATTTAAACAAAATTTTCTGTAATTTAAGGCATTGTTTGCCAAGTTTTAAAATCCTTGTAAATAATACCCACCCAATAATGGACTCTTTTAAAAAACACTCTGTCTGCCTCATTTGCTCTGAACATTTCCAAATCTTTAATTTCTTCAGGATTTGGCGTTTTCATCAGTAGCGTGAAGACGCATTTAATGGGAAATGCAGTTACCATCATTACTACAGATACATTGGTAATGCTTTGGTGGTGTTATGTGTCCAAAAAATGAAGTTAGTTTGTATTCTTGAAATTACGTGAATTAATTATTCGTGAATCAAAAGTTTTAAACTTTTTATGTGTGGTGTTTCAATACAAAATCATCTGTTTTACCTATTAACCTCTTCCCCAAATTCAAGGTGAACAAAATAATCTTTGACTGCCAACGTGAAGTCTAGGCATAGATTTATGTAATTGATTAAATCAATCAAAATATCACAATGCACTAAACTTGTGCAACTAACGGACACTTTTATTTTTGTATTTAAAAAAATATATTTAGGTTTTTGATGAGTATGTGTGCCGTAGTATGGTGTTCATACTTGCCATACCCATGTTTGTCTTCACTCGTCATAACAAATGGCAGTAGACACACTAACAATTGCAGTTTTCTTTCAACTGGACATTTGTGTCAATTACAAAGACACAAGAAAACTTTATATTAGTCATGTGACTATCTTATCTCTAATTGTGACCGTTCGTATTACTGTTGCGTGCTTTGCTCCGACAGCACCCAATTGGTGTAACATATCACAGAATAAGCTTAATAATAAATTGTATGGTTATGTTTTCCCTTGTAATTTAAAGTGAAATTTGATACTATTGTTCGTTTTCCAATAATCCAGATTGTAAGTTTATTTGTCCCCCTTGCCCCCACATAACTTTTATGTATATACATATACAGATAAAAGCCATAGGACTATTTTTATATGGATGCTTATTACACCGTGTATTGTCGGAAGAAAAGTTCTATATAGCATACATTTTATTGAAGAAGTCTATACTTGTGGCTTGGTTAGCTTCTATAGAATCCAACCATTCTTATTAAAAACATGTTGAGTATTTATTTATATGGTCTAGCTTCCTTTATTTAAACAGGCCACCCATTGTCCAATCAGTCAGCATTCCATAAAACTTGCACATATTTGTATATTTTGGAAGTTTTCTATAACAGCTATAAAGTTCCAATATGTTGAACTGTTTTTAAACGCCAATTGCAAATGTCATTTTCTTGATTATAACTTCTCCTATCTCGTTTCAATGCCAGCTCAACTATAAAGCTGGTCTCCAAACAGGCTTTTGGGCACAGAATTAGGCCAATGATGAAAATCACACTTGCTGTATCAGTCTAATAAACTGATCTTAGGCCATCAGCTGAAAATGTATGTAAAGCCATACAGGTCTCTAAATCCTGTGAGCTTATATCTGTGCCAAGGCGGATGGATTAGAAAATATGTAAAGCCATACTGGTCTCTAAATCCTGTGAGCTTATATCTGTGCCAAGGCAGATGGATTAGAAAATATGTAAAGCCATACTGGTCTCTAAATCCTGTGAGTTTAGATCTGTGCCAATATGGATGGCTGATAGGGATGGATTAGAAAATATGTAAAGCCATACAGGTCTCTAAATCCTGTGAGCTTAGATCTGTGCAATGGTGGATGGATTAGAAAATATGTAAAGCCATACAGGTCTCTAAATCCTGTGAGCTTATATCTGTGCCAAGGGGGATGGATTAGAAAATATGTAAAGCCATGTTGGTCTCTAAATCCTGTGAGCTTAGATCTATGCCAAGGGGGGTGGATTAGAAAATATGTAAAGCCATACTGGTCTCTAAATCCTGTAAGCTTAGATCTGTGCCAAGGGGGATGGATTAGAAAATATGTAAAGCCATACTGGTCTCTAAATCCTGTGAGCTTAGATCTGTGCCAAGGGGGATGGATTAGAAAATATGTAAAGCCATACTGGTCTCTAAATCCTGTAAGCTTAGATCAGTGCCAAGGTGGATGGCTGATATGGATGGATTAGAAAATATGTAAAGCCATACTGGTCTCTAATCCTGTGAGCTTAGATCAGTGCCAAGATGGATGGCTGATAGGGATGGATTAGAAAATATGTAAAGCCATACTGGTCTCTAAATCCTGTGAGCTTAGATCAGTGCCAAGATGGATGGCTGATAGGGATGGATTAGAAAATATGTAAAGCCATACTGGTCTCTAAATCCTGTGAGCTTAGATCTGTGCCAAGGGAGGTGGATTAGAAAATATGTAAAGCCATACTGGTCTCTAAATCCTGTAAGCTTAGATCAGTGCCAAGGTGGATGGATTAGAAAATATATAAAGCCATACAGGTCTCTAAATCCTGTGAGCTTAGATCTGTGCCAAGGTGGGTGGCTGATAGGGATGGATTAGAAAATATGTAAAGCCATACTGGTCTCTAAATCCTGTGAGCTTAGATCTGTGCAAAGGTGGGTGGCTGATAGGGATGGATTAGAAAATATGTAAAGCCATACTGGTCTCTAAATCCTGTGAGCTTATATCTGTGCCAAGGGGGATGGATTAGAAAATATGTAAAGCCATACTGGTCTCTAAATCCTGTGAGCTTAGATCTGTGCAAAGGTGGATGGATTAGAAAATATATAAAGCCATACAGGTCTCTAAATCCTGTGAGCTTAGATCTGTGCCAAGGTGGGTGGCTGATAGGGATGGATTAGAAAATATGTAAAGCCATACTGGTCTCTAAATCCTGTGAGCTTATATCTGCCAAGGGGGATGGATTAGAAAATATGTAAAGCCATACTGGTCTCTAAATCCTGTGAGCTTAGATCTGTGCAAAGGTGGATGGATTAGAAAATATATAAAGCCATACAGGTCTCTAAATCCTGTGAGCTTAGATCTGTGCCAAGGTGGGTGGCTGATAGGGATGGATTAGAAAATATGTAAAGCCATACTGGTCTCTAAATCCTGTGAGCTTAGATCTGTGCAAAGGTGGGTGGCTGATAGGGATGGATTAGAAAATATGTAAAGCCATACTGGTCTCTAAATCCTGTGAGCTTATATCTGTGCCAAGGGGGATGGATTAGAAAATATGTAAAGCCATACTGGTCTCTAAATCCTGTGAGCTTAGATCAGTGCCAAGATGGATGGCTGATAGGGATGGATTAGAGAATATGTAAAGCCATACTGGTCTCTAATCCTGTGAGCTTATATCTGTGCCAAGGTGGATGGCTGATAGGGATGGATTAGAAAATATGTAAAGCCATACTAGTCTCTAAATCCTGTGAGCTTAGATCTGTGCCAAGGTGGATGGCTAATAGGGATGGAATAGAAAATATGTAAAGCCATACTGGTCTCTAAATCCTGTGAGCTTAGATCTGTACCAAGGGGGATGGATTAGAAAATATGTAAAGCCATACTGGTCTCTAAATCCTGTGAGCTTAGATCTGTGCCAAGGGAGGTGGATTAGAAAATATGTAAAGCCATACTGGTCTCTAAATCCTGTGAGCTTATATCTGTGCCAAGGGGGATGGATTAGAAAATATGTAAAGCCATACTGGTCTCTAAATCCTGTGAGCTTAGATCTGTGCCAAGGGAGGTGGATTAGAAAATATGTAAAGCCATACTGGTCTCTAAATCCTGTAAGCTTATATCTGTGCCAAGGGGGTTGGATTAGAAAATATGTAAAGCCATACTGGTCTCTAAATCCTGTAAGCTTAGATCAGTGCCAAGGTGGATGGCTGATAGGGATGGATTAGAAAAAATGTAAAGCCATACTAGTCTCTAAATCCTGTGAGCTTAGATCTGTGTAAAGGTGGGTGGCTGATAGGGATGGATTAGAAAATATGTAAAGCCATACTGGTCTCTAATCCTGTGAGCTTAGATCAGTGCCAAGGTGGATGGCTGACAGGGATGGATTAGAAAATATGTAAAGCCATACTGGTCTCTAAATCCTGTAAGCTTAGATCTGTGCCAAGGGGGATGGATTAGCAAATATGTAAAGCCATACTGGTCTCTAAATCCTGTGAGCTTATATATGTGCCAAGGGGGTTGGATTAGAAAATATGTAAAGCCATACTGGTCTCTAAATCCTGTAAGCTTAGATCAGTGCCAAGGGGGATGGATTAGAAAATATGTAAAGCCATACCGGTCTCCAAATCCTGTGAGCTTAGATCTGTGCCAAGGGGGATGGATTAGAAAATATGTAAAGCCATACTGGTCTCTAAATCCTGTGAGCTTAGATCAGTGCCAAGGTGGATGGCTGATATGGATGGATTAGAAAATATGTAAAGCCATACTGGTCTCTAAATCCTGTGAGCTTAGATCTGTGCCAAGGGGGATGGATTAGAAAATATGTAAAGCCATACTGGTCTCTAAATCCTGTGAGCTTATATCTGTGCCAAGGGGGATGGATTAGAAAATATGTAAAGCCATACTGGTCTCTAAATCCTGTGAGCTTATATCTGTGCCAAGGGGGATGGATTAGAAAATATGTAAAGCCATACTGGTCTCTAAATCCTGTGAGCTTAGATCAGTGCCAAGATGGATGGCTGATAGGGATGGATTAGAAAATATGTAAAGCCATACTGGTCTCTTATCCTGTAAGCTTAGATCAGTGCCAAGATGGATGGCTGATATTGATGGATTAGAAAATATGTAAAGCCATACAGGTCTCTAAATCCTGTGAGCTTAGATCTGTGGAAAGGTGGATGGATTAGAAAATATGTAAAGCCATACAGGTCTCTAAATCCTGTGAGCTTATATCTGTGCCAAGGCGGATGGATTAGAAAATATGTAAAGCCATACTGGTCTCTAAATCCTGTGAGCTTATATCTGTGCCAAGGCAGATGGATTAGAAAATATGTAAAGCCATACTGGTCTCTAAATCCTGTGAGCTTAGATCTGTGCCAATATGGATGGCTGATAGGGATGGATTAGAAAATATGTAAAGCCATACAGGTCTCTAAATCCTGTGAGCTTAGATCTGTGCAATGGTGGATGGATTAGAAAATATGTAAAGCCATACAGGTCTCTAAATCCTGTGAGCTTATATCTGTGCCAAGGGGGATGGATTAGAAAATATGTAAAGCCATGTTGGTCTCTAAATCCTGTGAGCTTAGATCTATGCCAAGGGGGGTGGATTAGAAAATATGTAAAGCCATACTGGTCTCTAAATCCTGTAAGCTTAGATCTGTGCCAAGGGGGATGGATTAGAAAATATGTAAAGCCATACTGGTCTCTAAATCCTGTGAGCTTAGATCTGTGCCAAGTGGGATGGATTAGAAAATATGTAAAGCCATACTGGTCTCTAAATCCTGTAAGCTTAGATCAGTGCCAAGGTGGATGGCTGATATGGATGGATTAGAAAATATGTAAAGCCATACTGGTCTCTAATCCTGTGAGCTTAGATCAGTGCCAAGATGGATGGCTGATAGGGATGGATTAGAAAATATGTAAAGCCATACTGGTCTCTAAATCCTGTGAGCTTAGATCAGTGCCAAGATGGATGGCTGATAGGGATGGATTAGAAAATATGTAAAGCCATACTGGTCTCTAAATCCTGTGAGCTTAGATCTGTGCCAAGGGAGGTGGATTAGAAAATATGTAAAGCCATACTGGTCTCTAAATCCTGTAAGCTTAGATCAGTGCCAAGGTGGATGGATTAGAAAATATATAAAGCCATACAGGTCTCTAAATCCTGTGAGCTTAGATCTGTGCCAAGGTGGGTGGCTGATAGGGATGGATTAGAAAATATGTAAAGCCATACTGGTCTCTAAATCCTGTGAGCTTAGATCTGTGCAAAGGTGGGTGGCTGATAGGGATGGATTAGAAAATATGTAAAGCCATACTGGTCTCTAAATCCTGTGAGCTTATATCTGTGCCAAGGGGGATGGATTAGAAAATATGTAAAGCCATACTGGTCTCTAAATCCTGTGAGCTTAGATCTGTGCAAAGGTGGATGGATTAGAAAATATATAAAGCCATACAGGTCTCTAAATCCTGTGAGCTTAGATCTGTGCCAAGGTGGGTGGCTGATAGGGATGGATTAGAAAATATGTAAAGCCATACTGGTCTCTAAATCCTGTGAGCTTATATCTGTGCCAAGGGGGATGGATTAGAAAATATGTAAAGCCATACTGGTCTCTAAATCCTGTGAGCTTAGATCTGTGCAAAGGTGGATGGATTAGAAAATATATAAAGCCATACAGGTCTCTAAATCCTGTGAGCTTAGATCTGTGCCAAGGTGGGTGGCTGATAGGGATGGATTAGAAAATATGTAAAGCCATACTGGTCTCTAAATCCTGTGAGCTTAGATCTGTGCAAAGGTGGGTGGCTGATAGGGAAGGATTAGAAAATATGTAAAGCCATACTGGTCTCTAAATCCTGTGAGCTTATATCTGTGCCAAGGGGGATGGATTAGAAAATATGTAAAGCCATACTGGTCTCTAAATCCTGTGAGCTTAGATCAGTGCCAAGATGGATGGCTGATAGGGATGGATTAGAGAATATGTAAAGCCATACTGGTCTCTAATCCTGTGAGCTTATATCTGTGCCAAGGTGGATGGCTGATAGGGATGGATTAGAAAATATGTAAAGCCATACTAGTCTCTAAATCCTGTGAGCTTAGATCTGTGCCAAGGTGGATGGCTAATAGGGATGGAATAGAAAATATGTAAAGCCATACTGGTCTCTAAATCCTGTGAGCTTAGATCTGTACCAAGGGGGATGGATTAGAAAATATGTAAAGCCATACTGGTCTCTAAATCCTGTGAGCTTAGATCTGTGCCAAGGGAGGTGGATTAGAAAATATGTAAAGCCATACTGGTCTCTAAATCCTGTGAGCTTATATCTGTGCCAAGGGGGATGGATTAGAAAATATGTAAAGCCATACTGGTCTCTAAATCCTGTGAGCTTAGATCTGTGCCAAGGGAGGTGGATTAGAAAATATGTAAAGTCATACTGGTCTCTAAATCCTGTGAGCTTATATCTGTGCCAAGGGGGTTGGATTAGAAAATATGTAAAGCCATACTGGTCTCTAAATCCTGTAAGCTTAGATCAGTGCCAAGGTGGATGGCTGATAGGGATGGATTAGAAAAAATGTAAAGCCATACTAGTCTCTAAATCCCGTGAGCTTAGATCTGTGTAAAGGTGGGTGGCTGATAGGGATGGATTAGAAAATATGTAAAGCCATACTGGTCTCTAATCCTGTGAGATTAGATCAGTGCCAAGGTGGATGGCTGACAGGGATGGATTAGAAAATATGTAAAGCCATACTGGTCTCTAAATCCTGTAAGCTTAGATCTGTGCCAAGGGGGATGGATTAGCAAATATGTAAAGCCATACTGGTCTCTAAATCCTGTGAGCTTAGATCTGTGCCAAGGGAGGTGGATTAGAAAATATGTAAAGCCATACTGGTCTCTAAATCCTGTGAGCTTATATATGTGCCAAGGGGGTTGGATTAGAAAATATGTAAAGCCATACTGGTCTCTAAATCCTGTAAGCTTAGATCAGTGCCAAGGGGGATGGATTAGAAAATATGTAAAGCCATACCGGTCTCCAAATCCTGTGAGCTTAGATCTGTGCCAAGGGGGATGGATTAGAAAATATGTAAAGCCATACTGGTCTCTAAATCCTGTGAGCTTAGATCAGTGCCAAGGTGGATGGATTAGAAAATATGTAAAGCCATACTGGTCTCTAAATCCTGTGAGCTTAGATCTGTACCAAGGGGGATGGATTAGAAAATATGTAAAGCCATACTGGTCTCTAAATCCTGTGAGCTTAGATCAGTGCCAAGGGAGGTGGATTAGAAAATATGTAAAGCCATACTGGTCTCTAAATCCTGTAAGCTTAGATCAGTGCCAAGGTGGATGGCTGATAGGGATGGATTAGAAAATATGAATGGATTAGAAAATATGTAAAGCCATACTGGTCTCTAAATCCTGTGAGTTTAGATCTGTGCAAAGGTGGATGGATTAGAAAATATGTAAAGCCATACAGGTCTCTAAATCCTGTGAGCTTATATCTGTGCCAAGGGGGATGGATTAGAAAATATGTAAAGCCATACTGGTCTCTAAATCCTGTGAGCTTAGATCAGTGCCAAGGTGGATGGCTGATATGGATGGATTAGAAAATATGTAAAGCCATACTGGTCTCCAAATCCTGTGAGCTTAGATCTGTGCCAAGGGGGATGGATTAGAAAATATGTAAAGCCATACTGGTCTCTAAATCCTGTGAGCTTATATCTGTGCCAAGGGGGATGGATTAGAAAATATGTAAAGCCATACTGGTCTCTAAATCCTGTGAGCTTATATCTGTGCCAAGGGGGATGGATTAGAAAATATGTAAAGCCATACTGGTCTCTAAATGCTGTGAGCTTAGATCAGTGCCAAGATGGATGGCTGATAGGGATGGATTAGAAAATATGTAAAGCCATACTGGTCTCTAATCCTGTGAGCTTATATCTGTGCCAAGGTGGATGGCTGATAGGGATGGATTAGAAAATATGTAAAGCCATACTAGTCTCTAAATCCTGTGAGCTTAGATCTGTGCCAAGGTGGATGGCTAATAGGGATGGATTAGAAAATATGTAAAGCCATACTGGTCTCTAAATCCTGTGAGCTTAGATCTGTGCCAAGGGGGATGGAATAGAAAATATGTAAAGCCATACTGGTCTCTAAATCCTGTGAGCTTAGATCTGTGCCAAGGGAGGTGGATTAGAAAATATGTAAAGCCATACTGGTCTCTAAATCCTGTAAGCTTAGATCAGTGCCAAGGTGGATGGCTGATAGGGATGGATTAGAAAATATGTAAAGCCATACTAGTCTCTAAATCCTGTGAGCTTAGATCTGTGCAAAGGTGGGTGGCTGATGGGGATGGATTAGAAAATATGTAAAGCCATACTGGTCTCTAATCCTGTGAGCTTAGATCAGTGCCAAGGTGGATGGCTGACAGGGATGGATTAGAAAATATGTAAAGCCATACTGGTCTCTAAATCCTGTAAGCTTAGATCTGTGCCAAGGGGGATGGATTAGAAAATATGTAAAGCCATACCGGTCCCTAAATCCTGTGAGCTTAGATCTGTGCCAAGGGGGATGGATTAGAAAATATGTAAAGCCATACTGGTCTCTAAATCCTGTGAGCTTAGATCAGTGCCAAGGTGGATGGCTGATATGGATGGATTAGAAAATATGTAAAGCCATACTGGTCTCTAAATCCTGTGAGCTTAGATCTGTGCCAAGGGGGATGGATTAGAAAATATGTAAAGCCATACTGGTCTCTAAATCCTGTGAGCTTATATCTGTGCCAAGGGGGATGGATTAGAATATATGTAAAGCCATACTGGTCTCTAAATCCTGTGAGCTTAGATCAGTGCCAAGGTGGATGGCTGATATGGATGGATTAGAAAATATGTAAAGCCATACTGGTCTCTAAATCCTGTGAGCTTAGATCTGTGCCAAGGGGGATGGATTAGAAAATATGTAAAGCCATACTGGTCTCTAAATCCTGTGAGCTTATATCTGTGCCAAGGGGGATGGATTAGAAAATATGTAAAGCCATACTGGTCTCTAAATCCTGTGAGCTTATATCTGTGCCAAGGGGGATGGATTAGAAAATATGTAAAGCCATACTGGTCTCTAAATCCTGTGAGCTTAGATCAGTGCCAAGATGGATGGCTGATAGGGATGGATTAGAAAATATGTAAAGCCATACTGGTCTCTTATCCTGTAAGCTTAGATCAGTGCCAAGATGGATGGCTGATATTGATGGATTAGAAAATATGTAAAGCCATACAGGTCTCTAAATCCTGTGAGCTTAGATCTGTGGAAAGGTGGATGGATTAGAAAATATGTAAAGCCATACAGGTCTCTAAATCCTGTGAGCTTATATCTGTGCCAAGGGGGATGGATTAGAAAATATGTAAAGCCATACTAGTCTCTAAATCCTGTGAGCTTAGATCTGTGCCAAGGTGGATGGCTAATATGGATGGATTAGAAAATATGTAAAGCCATACTGGTCTTTAAATCCTGTGAGCTTAGATCTGTACCAAGGGGGATGGATTAGAAAATATGTAAAGCCATTCTGGTCTCTAAATCCTGTGAGCTTAGATCTGTGCCAAGGGAGGTGGATTAGAAAATATGTAAAGCCATACTGGTCTCTAAATCCTGTAAGCTTAGATCAGTGCCAAGGTGGATGGCTGATAGGGATGGATTAGAAAATATGAATGGATTAGAAAATATGTAAAGCCATACTGGTCTCTAAATCCTGTGAGTTTAGATCTGTGCAAAGGTGGATGGATTAGAAAATATGTAAAGCCATACAGGTCTCTAAATCCTGTGAGCTTATATCTGTGCCAAGGGGGATGGATTAGAAAATATGTAAAGCCATACTGGTCTCTAAATCCTGTGAGCTTAGATCAGTGCCAAGGTGGATGGCTGATATGGATGGATTAGAAAATATGTAAAGCCATACTGGTCTCTAAATCCTGTGAGCTTAGATCTGTGCCAAGGGGGATGGATTAGAAAATATGTAAAGCCATACTGGTCTCTAAATCCTGTGAGCTTAGATCTGTGCCAAGGGGGATGGATTAGAAAATATGTAAAGCCATACTGGTCTCTAAATCCTGTGAGCTTAGATCTGTGCCAAGGGGGATGGATTAGAAAATATGTAAAGCCATACTGGTCTCTAAATCCTGTGAGCTTATATCTGTGCCAAGGGGGATGGATTAGAAAATATGTAAAGCCATACTGGTCTCTAAATCCTGTGAGCTTAGATCAGTGCCAAGATGGATGGCTGATAGGGATGGATTAGAAAATATGTAAAGCCATACTGGTCTCTAATCCTGTGAGCTTATATCTGTGCCAAGGTGGATGGCTGATAGGGATGGATTAGAAAATATGTAAAGCCATACTAGTCTCTAAATCCTGTGAGCTTAGATCTGTGCCAAGGTGGATGGCTAATAGGGATGGATTAGAAAATATGTAAAGCCATACTGGTCTCTAAATCCTGTGAGCTTAGATCTGTGCCGAGGGGGATGGATTAGAAAATATGTAAAGCCATACTGGTCTCTAAATCCTGTGAGCTTAGATCTGTGCCAAGGGAGGTGGATTAGAAAATATGTAAAGCCATACTGGTCTCTAAATCCTGTAAGCTTAGATCAGTGCTAAGGTGGATGGCTGATAGGGATGGATTAGAAAATATGTAAAGCCATACTAGTCTCTAAATCCTGTGAGCTTAGATCTGTGCAAAGGTGGGTGTCTGATGGGGATGGATTAGAAAATATGTAAAGCCATACTGGTCTCTAATCCTGTGAGCTTAGATCAGTGCCAAGGTGGATGGCTGACAGGGATGGATTAGAAAATATGTAAAGCCATACTGGTCTCTAAATCCTGTAAGCTTAGATCTGTGCCAAGGGGGATGGATTAGAAAATATGTAAAGCCATACCGGTCTCCAAATCCTGTGAGCTTAGATCTGTGCCAAGGGGGATGGATTAGAAAATATGTAAAGCCATACTGGTCTCTAAATCCTGTGAGCTTAGATCAGTGCCAAGGTGGATGGCTGATATGGATGGATTAGAAAATATGTAAAGCCATACTGGTCTCTAAATCCTGTGAGCTTAGATCTGTGCCAAGGGGAATGGATTAGAAAATATGTAAAGCCATACTGGTCTCTAAATCCTGTGAGCTTATATCTGTGCCAAGGGGGATGGATTAGAAAATATGTAAAGCCATACTGGTCTCTAAATCCTGTGAGCTTATATCTGTGCCAAGGGGGATGGATTAGAAAATATGTAAAGCCATACTGGTCTCTAAATCCTGTGAGCTTAGATCAGTGCCAAGATGGATGGCTGATAGGGATGAATTAGAAAATATGTAAAGCCATACTGGTCTCTAATCCTGTAAGCTTAGATCAGTGCCAAGATGGATGGCTGATATTGATGGATTAGAAAATATGTAAAGCCATACAGGTATCTAAATCCTGTGAGCTTAGATCTGTGCAAAGGTGGATGGATTAGAAAATATGTAAAGCCATACAGGTCTCTAAATCCTGTGAGCTTATATCTGTGCCAAGGGGGATGGATTAGAAAATATGTAAAGCCATACTAGTCTCTAAATCCTGTGAGCTTAGATCTGTGCCAAGGTGGATGGCTAATAGGGATGGATTAGAAAATATGTAAAGCCATACTGGTCTTTAAATCCTGTGAGCTTAGATCTGTGCCAAGGGGGATGGATTAGAAAATATGTAAAGCCATACTGGTCTCTAAATCCTGTGGGCTTAGATCTGTGCCAAGGGAGGTGGATTAGAAAATATGTAAAGCCATACTGGTCTCTAAATCCTGTAAGCTTAGATCAGTGCCAAGGTGGATGGCTGATAGGGATGGATTAGAAAATATGAATGGATTAGAAAATATGTAAAGCCATACTGGTCTCTAAATCCTGTGAGTTTAGATCTGTGCAAAGGTGGATGGATTAGAAAATATGTAAAGCCATACAGGTCTCTAAATCCTGTGAGCTTATATCTGGGCCAAGGGGGATGGATTAGAAAATATGTAAAGCCATACTGGTCTCTAACTCCTGTGAGCTTAGATCAGTGCCAAGGTGGATGGCTGATATGGATGGATTAGAAAATATGTAAAGCCATACTGGTCTCTAAATCCTGTGAGCTTAGATCTGTGCCAAGGGGGATGGTTTAGAAAATATGTAAAGCCATACTGGTCTCTAAATCCTGTGAGCTTATATCTGTGCCAAGGGGGATGGATTAGAAAATATGTAAAGCCATACTGGTCTCTAAATCCTGTGAGCTTATATCTGTGCCAAGGGGGATGGATTAGAACATATGTAAAGCCATACTGGTCTCTAAATACTGTGAGCTTAGATCAGTGCCAAGATGGATGGCTGATAGGGATGGATTAGAAAATATGTAAAGCCATACTGGTCTCTAATCCTGTGAGCTTATATCTGTGCCAAGGTGGATGGCTGATAGGGATGGATTAGAAAATATGTAAAGCCATACTAGTCTCTAAATCCTGTGAGCTTAGATCTGTGCCAAGGTGGATGGCTAATAGGGATGGATTAGAAAATATGTAAAGCCATACTGGTCTCTAAATCCTGTGAGCTTAGATCTGTGCCAAGGGGGATGGATTAGAAAATATGTAAAGCCATACTGGTCTCTAAATCCTGTGAGCTTAGATCTGTGCCAAGGGATGTGGATTAGAAAATATGTAAAGCCATACTGGTCTCTAAATCCTGTAAGCTTAGATCAGTGCCAAGGTGGATGGCTGATAGGGATGGATTAGAAAATATGTAAAGCCATACTAGTCTCTAAATCCTGTGAGCTTAGATCTGTGCAAAGGTGGGTGGCTGATGGGGATGGATTAGAAAATATGTAAAGCCATACTGGTCTCTAATCCTGTGAGCTTAGATCAGTGCCAAGGTGGATGGCTGACAGGGATGGATTAGAAAATATGTAAAGCCATACTGGTCTCTAAATCCTGTAAGCTTAGATCTGTGCCAAGGGGGATGGATTAGAAAATATGTAAAGCCATACCGGTCTCTAAATCCTGTGAGCTTAGATCTGTGCCAAGGGGGATGGATTAGAAAATATGTAAAGCCATACTGGTCTCTAAATCCTGTGAGCTTAGATCAGTGCCAAGGTGGATGGCTGATATGGATGGATTAGAAAATATGTAAAGCCATACTGGTCTCTAAATCCTGTGAGCTTAGATCTGTGCCAAGGGGGATGGATTAGAAAATATGTAAAGCCATACTGGTCTCTAAATCCTGTGAGCTTATATCTGTGCCAAGGGGGATGGATTAGAAAATATGTAAAGCCATACTGGTCTCTAAATCCTGTGAGCTTATATCTGTGCCAAGGGGGATGGATTAGAAAATATGTAAAGCCATACTGGTCTCTAAATCCTGTGAGCTTATATCTGTGCCAAGGGGGATGGATTAGAAAATATGTAAAGCCATACTGGTCTCTAAATCCTGTAAGCTTAGATCAGTGCCAAGATGGATGGCTGATAGGGATGGATTAGAAAATATGTAAAGCCATACTGGTCTCTAATCCTGTAAGCTTAGATCAGTGCCAAGATGGATGGCTGATATTGATGAATTAGAAAATATGTAAAGCCATACAGGTCTCCAAATCCTGTGAGCTTAGATCTGTGGAAAGGTGGATGGATTAGAAAATATGTAAAGCCATACAGGTCTCTAAATCCTGTGAGCTTATATCTGTGCCAAGGGGGATGGATTAGAAAATATGTAAAGCCATACTCGTCTCTAAATCCTGTGAGCTTAGATCTGTGCCAAGGTGGATGGCTAATAGGGATGGATTAGAAAATATGTAAAGCCATACTGGTCTTTAAATCCTGTGAGCTTAGATCTGTGCCAAGGGGGATGGATTAGAAAATATGTAAAGGCATACTGTTCTCTAAATCCTGTGAGCTTAGATCTGTGCCAAGGGAGGTGGATTAGAAAATATGTAAAGCCATACTGGTCTCTAAATCCTGTAAGCTTAGATCAGAGCCAAGGTGGATGGCTGATAGGGATGGATTAGAAAATATGTAAAGCCATACTAGTCTCTAAATCCTGTGAGCTTAGATCTGTGCAAAGGTGGGTGGCTGATAGGGATGGATTAGAAAATATGTAAAGCCATACTGGTCTCTAATCCTGTGAGCTTAGATCAGTGCCAAGATGGATGGCTGACAGGGATGGATTAGAAAATATGTAAAGCCATACTGGTCTCTAAATCCTGTAAGCTTAGATCTGTGCCAAGGGGGATGGATTAGAAAATATGTAAAGCCATACCGGTCTCTAAATCCTGTGAGCTTAGATCTGTGCCAAGGGAGTTGGATTAGAAAATATGTAAAGCCATACTGGTCTCTAAATCCTGTGAGCTTAGATCAGTGCCAAGGGAGGTGGATTAGAAAATATGTAAAGCCATACTGGTCTCTAAATCCTGTGAGCTTATATCTGTGCCAAGGGGGATGGATTAGAAAATATGTAAAGCCATACTGGTCTCTAAATCCTGTAAGCTTAGATCAGTGCCAAGGTGGATTGCTGATATGAATGGATTAGAAAATATGTAAAGCCATACTGGTCTCTAAATCCTGTGAGCTTAGATCTGTGCAAAGGTGGATGGATTAGAAAATATGTAAAGCCATACTGGTCTCTAAATCCTGTGAGCTTAGATCTGTGCCAAGGGATGTGGATTAGAAAATATGTAAAGCCATACTGGTCTCTAAATCCTGTAAGCTTAGATCAGTGCCAAGGTGGATGGCTGATAGGGATGGATTAGAAAATATGTAAAGCCATACTAGTCTCTAAATCCTGTGAGCTTAGATCTGTGCAAAGGTGGGTGGCTGATGGGGATGGATTAGAAAATATGTAAAGCCATACTGGTCTCTAATACTGTGAGCTTAGATCAGTGCCAAGGTGGATGGCTGACAGGGATGGATTAGAAAATATGTAAAGCCATACTGGTCTCTAAATCCTGTAAGCTTAGATCTGTGCCAAGGGGGATGGATTAGAAAATATGTAAAGCCATACCGGTCTCTAAATCCTGTGAGCTTAGATCTGTGCCAAGGGGGATGGATTAGAAAATATGTAAAGCCATACTGGTCTCTAAATCCTGTGAGCTTAGATCAGTGCCAAGGTGGATGGCTGATATGGATGGATTAGAAAATATGTAAAGCCATACTGGTCTCTAAATCCTGTGAGCTTAGATCTGTGCCAATGGGGATGGATTAGAAAATATGTAAAGCCATACTGGTCTCTAAATCCTGTGAGCTTATATCAGTGCCAAGGGGGATGGATTAGAAAATATGTAAAGCCATACTGGTCTCTAAATCCTGTGAGCTTATATCTGTGCCAAGGGGGATGGATTAGAAAATATGTAAAGCCATACTGGTCTCTAAATCCTGTGAGCTTATATCTGTGCCAAGGGGGATGGATTAGAAAATATGTAAAGCCATACTGGTCTCTAAATCCTGTGAGCTTAGATCAGTGCCAAGATGGATGGCTGATAGGGATGGATTAGAAAATATGTAAAGCCATACTGGTCTCTAATCCTGTAAGCTTAGATCAGTGCCAAGATGGATGGCTGATATTGATGGATTAGAAAATATGTAAAGCCATACAGGTCTCCAAATCCTGTGAGCTTAGATCTGTGGAAAGGTGGATGGATTAGAAAATATGTAAAGCCATACAGGTCTCTAAATCCTGTGAGCTTATATCTGTGCCAAGGGGGATGGATTAGAAAATATGTAAAGCCATACTCGTCTCTAAATCCTGTGAGCTTAGATCTGTGCCAAGGTGGATGGCTAATAGGGATGGATTAGAAAATATGTAAAGCCATACTGGTCTTTAAATCCTGTGAGCTTAGATCTGTGCCAAGGGGGATGGATTAGAAAATATGTAAAGCCATACTGGTCTCTAAATCCTGTGAGCTTAGATCTGTGCCAAGGGAGGTGGATTAGAAAATATGTAAAGCCATACTGGTCTCTAAATCCTGTAAGCTTAGATCAGAGCCAAGGTGGATGGCTGATAGGGATGGATTAGAAAATATGTAAAGCCATACTAGTCTCTAAATCCTGTGAGCTTAGATCTGTGCAAAGGTGGGTGGCTGATAGGGATGGATTAGAAAATATGTAAAGCCATACTGGTCTCTAATCCTGTGAGCTTAGATCAGTGCCAAGATGGATGGCTGACAGGGATGGATTAGAAAATATGTAAAGCCATACTGGTCTCTAAATCCTGTAAGCTTAGATCTGTGCCAAGGGGGATGGATTAGAAAATATGTAAAGCCATACCGGTCTCTAAATCCTGTGAGCTTAGATCTGTGCCAAGGGAGTTGGATTAGAAAATATGTAAAGCCATACTGGTCTCTAAATCCTGTGAGCTTAGATCAGTGCCAAGGGAGGTGGATTAGAAAATATGTAAAACCATACTGGTCTCTAAATCCTGCCAGCTTATATCTGTGCCAAGGGGGATGGATTAGAAAATATGTAAAGCCATACTGGTCTCTAAATCCTGTGAGCTTAGATCAGTGCCAAGGTGGATGGCTGATATGGATGGATTAGAAAATATGTAAAGCCATACTGGTCTCTAAATCCTGTGAGCTTAGATCTGTGCCAAAGGGGATGGATTAGAAAATATGTAAAGCCATACTGGTCTCTAAATCCTGTAAGCTTATATCTGTGCCAAGGGAGGTGGATTAGAAAATATGTAAAGCCATACTGGTCTCTACATCCTGTGAGCTTATATCTGTGCCAAGGGGGATGGATTAGAAAATATGTAAAGCCATACTGGTCTCTAAATCCTGTGAGCTTAGATCTGTGCCAAGGGAGGTGGATTAGAAAATATGTAAAGCCATACTGGTCTCTAAATCCTGTAAGCTTAGATCTGTGCCAAGGGGGATGGATTAGAAAATATGTAAAGCCATACTGGTCTCTAAATCCTGTGAGCTTAGATCTGTGCCAAGGGAGTTGGATTAGAAAATATGTAAAGCCATACTGGTCTCTAAATCCTGTGAGCTTAGATCTGTGCCAAGGGGGATGGATTAGAAAATATGTAAAGCCATACCGGTCTCTAAATCCTGTGAGCTTAGATCTGTGCCAAGGGAGTTGGATTAGAAAATATGTAAAGCCATACTGGTCTCTAAATCCTGTGAGCTTAGATCTGTGCCAAGGGAGGTGGATTAGAAAATATGTAAAGCCATACTGGTCTCTAAATCCTGTGAGCTTATATCTGTGCCAAGGGGGATGGATTAGAAAATATGTAAAGCCATACTGGTCTCTAAATCCTGTAAGCTGAGATCTGTGCAAAGGTGGATGGATTAGAAAATATGTAAAGCCATACAGGTCTCTAAATCCTGTGAGCTTATATCTGTGCCAAGGGGGATGGATTAGAAAATCTGTAAAGCCATACTGGTCTCTAAATCCTGTGAGCTTAGATCAGTGCCAAGGTGGATGGCTGATATCGATGGATTAGAAAATATGTAAAGCCATACTGGTCTCTAAATCCTGTGAGCTTAGATCTGTGCCAAGGGGGATGGATTAGAAAATATGTAAAGCCATACTGGTCTCTAAATCCTGTAAGCTTATATCTGTGCCAAGGGAGGTGGATTAGAAAATATGTAAAGCCATACTGGTCTCTACATCCTGTGAGCTTATATCTGTGCCAAGGGGGATGGATTAGAAAATATGTAAAGCCATACTGGTCTCTAAATCCTGTGAGCTTAGATCTGTGCCAAGGGAGGTGGATTAGAAAATATGTAAAGCCATACTGGTCTCTAAATCCTGTAAGCTTAGATCTGTGCCAAGGGGGATGGATTAGAAAATATGTAAAGCCATACTGGCCTCTAAATCCTGTGAGCTTAGATCTGTGCCAAGGGAGTTGGATTAGAAAATATGTAAAGCCATACTGGTCTCTAAATCCTGTGAGCTTATATCTGTGCCAAGGGGGATGGATTAGAAAATATGTAAAGCCATACTGGTCTCTAAATCCTGTGAGCTTATATCTGTGCCAAGGGGGATGGATTAGAAAATATGTAAAGCCATACTGGTCTCTAAATCCTGTGAGCTTAGATCAGTGCCAAGATGGATGGCTGATAGGGATGGATTAGAAAATATGTAAAGCCATACTGGTCTCTAATCCTGTAAGCTTAGATCAGTGCCAAGATGGATGGCTGATATTGATGGATTAGAAAATATGTAAAGCCATACAGGTCTCCAAATCCTGTGAGCTTAGATCTGTGGAAAGGTGGATGGATTAGAAAATATGTAAAGCCATACAGGTCTCTAAATCCTGTGAGCTTATATCTGTGCCAAGGGGGATGGATTAGAAAATATGTAAAGCCATACTCGTCTCTAAATCCTGTGAGCTTAGATCTGTGCCAAGGTGGATGGCTAATAGGGATGGATTAGAAAATATGTAAAGCCATACTGGTCTTTAAATCCTGTGAGCTTAGATCTGTGCCAAGGGAGTTGGATTAGAAAATATGTAAAGGCATACTGGTCTCTAAATCCTGTGAGCTTAGATCTGTGCCAAGGGAGGTGGATTAGAAAATATGTAAAGCCATACTGGTCTCTAAATCCTGTAAGCTTAGATCAGAGCCAAGGTGGATGGCTGATAGGGATGGATTAGAAAATATGTAAAGCCATACTAGTCTCTAAATCCTGTGAGCTTAGATCTGTGCAAAGGTGGGTGGCTGATAGGGATGGATTAGAAAATATGTAAAGCCATACTGGTCTCTAATCCTGTGAGCTTAGATCAGTGCCAAGATGGATGGCTGACAGGGATGGATTAGAAAATATGTAAAGCCATACTGGTCTCTAAATCCTGTAAGCTTAGATCTGTGCCAAGGGGGATGGATTAGAAAATATGTAAAGCCATACCGGTCTCTAAATCCTGTGAGCTTAGATCTGTGCCAAGGGAGTTGGATTAGAAAATATGTAAAGCCATACTGGTCTCTAAATCCTGTGAGCTTAGATCAGTGCCAAGGGAGGTGGATTAGAAAATATGTAAAGCCATACTGGTCTCTAAATCCTGTGAGCTTATATCTGTGCCAAGGGGGATGGATTAGAAAATATGTAAAGCCATACTGGTCTCTAAATCCTGTAAGCTTAGATCAGTGCCAAGGTGGATGGCTGATATGAATGGATTAGAAAATATGTAAAGCCATACTGGTCTCTAAATCCTGTGAGCTTAGATCTGTGCAAAGGTGGATGGATTAGAAAATATGTAAAGCCATACTGGTCTCTAAATCCTGTGAGCTTAGATCTGTGCCAAGGGATGTGGATTAGAAAATATGTAAAGCCATACTGGTCTCTAAATCCTGTAAGCTTAGATCAGTGCCAAGGTGGATGGCTGATAGGGATGGATTAGAAAATATGTAAAGCCATACTAGTCTCTAAATCCTGTGAGCTTAGATCTGTACAAAGGTGGGTGGCTGATGGGGATGGATTAGAAAATATGTAAAGCCATACTGGTCTCTAATACTGTGAGCTTAGATCAGTGCCAAGGTGGATGGCTGACAGGGATGGATTAGAAAATATGTAAAGCCATACTGGTCTCTAAATCCTGTAAGCTTAGATCTGTGCCAAGGGGGATGGATTAGAAAATATGTAAAGCCATACCGGTCTCTAAATCCTGTGAGCTTAGATCTGTGCCAAGGGGGATGGATTAGAAAATATGTAAAGCCATACTGGTCTCTAAATCCTGTGAGCTTAGATCAGTGCCAAGGTGGATGGCTGATATGGATGGATTAGAAAATATGTAAAGCCATACTGGTCTCTAAATCCTGTGAGCTTAGATCTGTGCCAAGGGGGATGGATTAGAAAATATGTAAAGCCATACTGGTCTCTAAATCCTGTGAGCTTATATCTGTGCCAAGGGGGATGGATTAGAAAATATGTAAAGCCATACTGGTCTCTAAATCCTGTGAGCTTATATCTGTGCCAAGGGGGATGGATTAGAAAATATGTAAAGCCATACTGGTCTCTAAATCCTGTGAGCTTATATCTGTGCCAAGGGGGATGGATTAGAAAATATGTAAAGCCATACTGGTCTCTAAATCCTGTGAGCTTAGATCAGTGCCAAGATGGATGGCTGATAGGGATGGATTAGAAAATATGTAAAGCCATACTGGTCTCTAATCCTGTAAGCTTAGATCAGTGCCAAGATGGATGGCTGATATTGATGGATTAGAAAATATGTAAAGCCATACAGGTCTCCAAATCCTGTGAGCTTAGATCTGTGGAAAGGTGGATGGATTAGAAAATATGTAAAGCCATACAGGTCTCTAAATCCTGTGAGCTTATATCTGTGCCAAGGGGGATGGATTAGAAAATATGTAAAGCCATACTCGTCTCTAAATCCTGTGAGCTTAGATCTGTGCCAAGGTGGATGGCTAATAGGGATGGATTAGAAAATATGTAAAGCCATACTGGTCTTTAAATCCTGTGAGCTTAGATCTGTGCCAAGGGGGATGGATTAGAAAATATGTAAAGCCATACTGGTCTCTAAATCATGTGAGCTTAGATCTGTGCCAAGGGAGGTGGATTAGAAAATATGTAAAGCCATACTGGTCTCTAAATCCTGTAAGCTTAGATCAGAGCCAAGGTGGATGGCTGATAGGGATGGATTAGAAAATATGTAAAGCCATACTAGTCTCTAAATCCTGTGAGCTTAGATCTGTGCAAAGGTGGGTGGCTGATAGGGATGGATTAGAAAATATGTAAAGCCATACTGGTCTCTAATCCTGTGAGCTTAGATCAGTGCCAAGATGGATGGCTGACAGGGATGGATTAGAAAATATGTAAAGCCATACTGGTCTCTAAATCCTGTAAGCTTAGATCTGTGCCAAGGGGGATGGATTAGAAAATATGTAAAGCCATACCGGTCTCTAAATCCTGTGAGCTTAGATCTGTGCCAAGGGAGTTGGATTAGAAAATATGTAAAGCCATACTGGTCTCTAAATCCTGTGAGCTTAGATCAGTGCCAAGGGAGGTGGATTAGAAAATATGTAAAACCATACTGGTCTCTAAATCCTGCCAGCTTATATCTGTGCCAAGGGGGATGGATTAGAAAATATGTAAAGCCATACTGGTCTCTAAATCCTGTGAGCTTAGATCAGTGCCAAGGTGGATGGCTGATATGGATGGATTAGAAAATATGTAAAGCCATACTGGTCTCTAAATCCTGTGAGCTTAGATCTGTGCCAAGGGGGATGGATTAGAAAATATGTAAAGCCATACTGGTCTCTAAATCCTGTAAGCTTATATCTGTGCCAAGGGAGGTGGATTAGAAAATATGTAAAGCCATACTGGTCTCTACATCCTGTGAGCTTATATCTGTGCCAAGGGGGATGGATTAGAAAATATGTAAAGCCATACTGGTCTCTAAATCCTGTGAGCTTAGATCTGTGCCAAGGGAGGTGGATTAGAAAATATGTAAAGCCATACTGGTCTCTAAATCCTGTAAGCTTAGATCTGTGCCAAGGGGGATGGATTAGAAAATATGTAAAGCCATACTGGTCTCTAAATCCTGTGAGCTTATATCAGTGCCAAGATGGATGGCTGATAGGGATGGATTAGAAAATATGTAAAGCCATACTGGTCTCTAAATCCTGTGAGCTTAGATCTGTGCCAAGGGAGGTGGATTAGAAAATATGTAAAACCATACTGGTCTCTAAATCCTGCCAGCTTATATCTGTGCCAAGGGGGATGGATTAGAAAATATGTAAAGCCATACTGGTCTCTAAATCCTGTGAGCTTAGATCAGTGCCAAGGTGGATGGCTGATATGGATGGATTAGAAAATATGTAAAGCCATACTGGTCTCTAAATCCTGTGAGCTTAGATCTGTGCCAAAGGGGATGGATTAGAAAATATGTAAAGCCATACTGGTCTCTAAATCCTGTAAGCTTATATCTGTGCCAAGGGAGGTGGATTAGAAAATATGTAAAGCCATACTGGTCTCTACATCCTGTGAGCTTATATCTGTGCCAAGGGGGATGGATTAGAAAATATGTAAAGCCATACTGGTCTCTAAATCCTGTGAGCTTAGATCTGTGCCAAGGGAGGTGGATTAGAAAATATGTAAAGCCATACTGGTCTCTAAATCCTGTAAGCTTAGATCTGTGCCAAGGGGGATGGATTAGAAAATATGTAAAGCCATACTGGTCTCTAAATCCTGTGAGCTTAGATCTGTGCCAAGGGAGTTGGATTAGAAAATATGTAAAGCCATACTGGTCTCTAAATCCTGTGAGCTTAGATCTGTGCCAAGGGGGATGGATTAGAAAATATGTAAAGCCATACCGGTCTCTAAATCCTGTGAGCTTAGATCTGTGCCAAGGGAGTTGGATTAGAAAATATGTAAAGCCATACTGGTCTCTAAATCCTGTGAGCTTAGATCTGTGCCAAGGGAGGTGGATTAGAAAATATGTAAAGCCATACTGGTCTCTAAATCCTGTGAGCTTATATCTGTGCCAAGGGGGATGGATTAGAAAATATGTAAAGCCATACTGGTCTCTAAATCCTGTAAGCTGAGATCTGTGCAAAGGTGGATGGATTAGAAAATATGTAAAGCCATACAGGTCTCTAAATCCTGTGAGCTTATATCTGTGCCAAGGGGGATGGATTAGAAAATCTGTAAAGCCATACTGGTCTCTAAATCCTGTGAGCTTAGATCAGTGCCAAGGTGGATGGCTGAATATCGATGGATTAGAAAATATGTAAAGCCATACTGGTCTCTAAATCCTGTGAGCTTAGATCTGTGCCAAGGGGGATGGATTAGAAAATATGTAAAGCCATACTGGTCTCTAAATCCTGTAAGCTTATATCTGTGCCAAGGGAGGTGGATTAGAAAATATGTAAAGCCATACTGGTCTCTACATCCTGTGAGCTTATATCTGTGCCAAGGGGGATGGATTAGAAAATATGTAAAGCCATACTGGTCTCTAAATCCTGTGAGCTTAGATCTGTGCCAAGGGAGGTGGATTAGAAAATATGTAAAACCATACTGGTCTCTAAATCCTGTAAGCTTAGATCTGTGCCAAGGGGGATGGATTAGAAAATATGTAAAGCCATACTGGCCTCTAAATCCTGTGAGCTTAGATCTGTGCCAAGGGAGTTGGATTAGAAAATATGTAAAGCCATACTGGTCTCTAAATCCTGTGAGCTTATATCTGTGCCAAGGGGGATGGATTAGAAAATATGTAAAGCCATACTGGTCTCTAAATCCTGTGAGCTTATATCTGTGCCAAGGGGGATGGATTAGAAAATATGTAAAGCCATACTGGTCTCTAAATCCTGTGAGCTTAGATCAGTGCCAAGATGGATGGCTGATAGGGATGGATTAGAAAATATGTAAAGCCATACTGGTCTCTAATCCTGTAAGCTTAGATCAGTGCCAAGATGGATGGCTGATATTGATGGATTAGAAAATATGTAAAGCCATACAGGTCTCCAAATCCTGTGAGCTTAGATCTGTGGAAAGGTGGATGGATTAGAAAATATGTAAAGCCATACAGGTCTCTAAATCCTGTGAGCTTATATCTGTGCCAAGGGGGATGGATTAGAAAATATGTAAAGCCATACTCGTCTCTAAATCCTGTGAGCTTAGATCTGTGCCAAGGTGGATGGCTAATAGGGATGGATTAGAAAATATGTAAAGCCATACTGGTCTTTAAATCCTGTGAGCTTAGATCTGTGCCAAGGGAGTTGGATTAGAAAATATGTAAAGGCATACTGGTCTCTAAATCCTGTGAGCTTAGATCTGTGCCAAGGGAGGTGGATTAGAAAATATGTAAAGCCATACTGGTCTCTAAATCCTGTAAGCTTAGATCAGAGCCAAGGTGGATGGCTGATAGGGATGGATTAGAAAATATGTAAAGCCATACTAGTCTCTAAATCCTGTGAGCTTAGATCTGTGCAAAGGTGGGTGGCTGATAGGGATGGATTAGAAAATATGTAAAGCCATACTGGTCTCTAATCCTGTGAGCTTAGATCAGTGCCAAGATGGATGGCTGACAGGGATGGATTAGAAAATATGTAAAGCCATACTGGTCTCTAAATCCTGTAAGCTTAGATCTGTGCCAAGGGGGATGGATTAGAAAATATGTAAAGCCATACCGGTCTCTAAATCCTGTGAGCTTAGATCTGTGCCAAGGGAGTTGGATTAGAAAATATGTAAAGCCATACTGGTCTCTAAATCCTGTGAGCTTAGATCAGTGCCAAGGGAGGTGGATTAGAAAATATGTAAAGCCATACTGGTCTCTAAATCCTGTGAGCTTATATCTGTGCCAAGGGGGATGGATTAGAAAATATGTAAAGCCATACTGGTCTCTAAATCCTGTAAGCTTAGATCAGTGCCAAGGTGGATGGCTGATATGAATGGATTAGAAAATATGTAAAGCCATACTGGTCTCTAAATCCTGTGAGCTTAGATCTGTGCAAAGGTGGATGGATTAGAAAATATGTAAAGCCATACTGGTCTCTAAATCCTGTGAGCTTAGATCTGTGCCAAGGGATGTGGATTAGAAAATATGTAAAGCCATACTGGTCTCTAAATCCTGTAAGCTTAGATCAGTGCCAAGGTGGATGGCTGATAGGGATGGATTAGAAAATATGTAAAGCCATACTAGTCTCTAAATCCTGTGAGCTTAGATCTGTACAAAGGTGGGTGGCTGATGGGGATGGATTAGAAAATATGTAAAGCCATACTGGTCTCTAATACTGTGAGCTTAGATCAGTGCCAAGGTGGATGGCTGACAGGGATGGATTAGAAAATATGTAAAGCCATACTGGTCTCTAAATCCTGTAAGCTTAGATCTGTGCCAAGGGGGATGGATTAGAAAATATGTAAAGCCATACCGGTCTCTAAATCCTGTGAGCTTAGATCTGTGCCAAGGGGGATGGATTAGAAAATATGTAAAGCCATACTGGTCTCTAAATCCTGTGAGCTTAGATCAGTGCCAAGGTGGATGGCTGATATGGATGGATTAGAAAATATGTAAAGCCATACTGGTCTCTAAATCCTGTGAGCTTAGATCTGTGCCAAGGGGGATGGATTAGAAAATATGTAAAGCCATACTGGTCTCTAAATCCTGTGAGCTTATATCTGTGCCAAGGGGGATGGATTAGAAAATATGTAAAGCCATACTGGTCTCTAAATCCTGTGAGCTTATATCTGTGCCAAGGGGGATGGATTAGAAAATATGTAAAGCCATACTGGTCTCTAAATCCTGTGAGCTTATATCTGTGCCAAGGGGGATGGATTAGAAAATATGTAAAGCCATACTGGTCTCTAAATCCTGTGAGCTTAGATCAGTGCCAAGATGGATGGCTGATAGGGATGGATTAGAAAATATGTAAAGCCATACTGGTCTCTAATCCTGTAAGCTTAGATCAGTGCCAAGATGGATGGCTGATATTGATGGATTAGAAAATATGTAAAGCCATACAGGTCTCCAAATCCTGTGAGCTTAGATCTGTGGAAAGGTGGATGGATTAGAAAATATGTAAAGCCATACAGGTCTCTAAATCCTGTGAGCTTATATCTGTGCCAAGGGGGATGGATTAGAAAATATGTAAAGCCATACTCGTCTCTAAATCCTGTGAGCTTAGATCTGTGCCAAGGTGGATGGCTAATAGGGATGGATTAGAAAATATGTAAAGCCATACTGGTCTTTAAATCCTGTGAGCTTAGATCTGTGCCAAGGGGGATGGATTAGAAAATATGTAAAGCCATACTGGTCTCTAAATCATGTGAGCTTAGATCTGTGCCAAGGGAGGTGGATTAGAAAATATGTAAAGCCATACTGGTCTCTAAATCCTGTAAGCTTAGATCAGAGCCAAGGTGGATGGCTGATAGGGATGGATTAGAAAATATGTAAAGCCATACTAGTCTCTAAATCCTGTGAGCTTAGATCTGTGCAAAGGTGGGTGGCTGATAGGGATGGATTAGAAAATATGTAAAGCCATACTGGTCTCTAATCCTGTGAGCTTAGATCAGTGCCAAGATGGATGGCTGACAGGGATGGATTAGAAAATATGTAAAGCCATACTGGTCTCTAAATCCTGTAAGCTTAGATCTGTGCCAAGGGGGATGGATTAGAAAATATGTAAAGCCATACCGGTCTCTAAATCCTGTGAGCTTAGATCTGTGCCAAGGGAGTTGGATTAGAAAATATGTAAAGCCATACTGGTCTCTAAATCCTGTGAGCTTAGATCAGTGCCAAGGGAGGTGGATTAGAAAATATGTAAAACCATACTGGTCTCTAAATCCTGCCAGCTTATATCTGTGCCAAGGGGGATGGATTAGAAAATATGTAAAGCCATACTGGTCTCTAAATCCTGTGAGCTTAGATCAGTGCCAAGGTGGATGGCTGATATGGATGGATTAGAAAATATGTAAAGCCATACTGGTCTCTAAATCCTGTGAGCTTAGATCTGTGCCAAGGGGGATGGATTAGAAAATATGTAAAGCCATACTGGTCTCTAAATCCTGTAAGCTTATATCTGTGCCAAGGGAGGTGGATTAGAAAATATGTAAAGCCATACTGGTCTCTACATCCTGTGAGCTTATATCTGTGCCAAGGGGGATGGATTAGAAAATATGTAAAGCCATACTGGTCTCTAAATCCTGTGAGCTTAGATCTGTGCCAAGGGAGGTGGATTAGAAAATATGTAAAGCCATACTGGTCTCTAAATCCTGTAAGCTTAGATCTGTGCCAAGGGGGATGGATTAGAAAATATGTAAAGCCATACTGGTCTCTAAATCCTGTGAGCTTAGATCTGTGCCAAGGGAGTTGGATTAGAAAATATGTAAAGCCATACTGGTCTCTAAATCCTGTGAGCTTAGATCTGTGCCAAGGGGGATGGATTAGAAAATATGTAAAGCCATACCGGTCTCTAAATCCTGTGAGCTTAGATCTGTGCCAAGGGAGTTGGATTAGAGAATATGTAAAGCCATACTGGTCTCTAAATCCTGTGAGCTTAGATCTGTGCCAAGGGAGGTGGATTAGAAAATATGTAAAGCCATACTGGTCTCTAAATCCTGTGAGCTTATATCTGTGCCAAGGGGGATGGATTAGAAAATATGTAAAGCCATACTGGTCTCTAAATCCTGTAAGCTGAGATCTGTGCAAAGGTGGATGGATTAGAAAATATGTAAAGCCATACAGGTCTCTAAATCCTGTGAGCTTATATCTGTGCCAAGGGGGATGGATTAGAAAATCTGTAAAGCCATACTGGTCTCTAAATCCTGTGAGCTTAGATCAGTGCCAAGGTGGATGGCTGATATGGATGGATTAGAAAATATGTAAAGCCATACTGGTCTCTAAATCCTGTGAGCTTAGATCTGTGCCAAGGGGGATGGATTAGAAAATATGTAAAGCCATACTGGTCTCTAATTCCTGTAAGCTTATATCTGTGCCAAGGGAGGTGGATTAGAAAATATGTAAAGCCATACTGGTCTCTACATCCTGTGAGCTTATATCTGTGCCAAGGGGGATGGATTAGAAAATATGTAAAACCATACTGGTCTCTAAATCCTGTGAGCTTAGATCTGTGCCAAGGGAGGTGGATTAGAAAATATGTAAAGCCATACTGGTCTCTAAATCCTGTAAGCTTAGATCTGTGCCAAGGGGGATGGATTAGAAAATATGTAAAGCCATACTGGTCTCTAAATCCTGTGAGCTTAGATCTGTGCCAAGGGAGTTGGATTAGAAAATATGTAAAGCCATACTGGTCTCTAAATCCTGTGAGCTTAGATCTGTGCCAAGGGGGATGGATTAGAAAATATGTAAAGCCATACCGGTCTCTAAATCCTGTGAGCTTAGATCTGTGCCAAGGGAGTTGGATTAGAAAATATGTAAAGCCATACTGGTCTCTACATCCTGTGAGCTTATATCTGTGCCAAGGGGGATGGATTAGAAAATATGTAAAGCCATACTGGTCTCTAAATCCTGTGAGCTTAGATCTGTGCCAAGGGAGGTGGATTAGAAAATATGTAAAGCCATACTGGTCTCTAAATCCTGTAAGCTTAGATCTGTGCCAAGGGGGATGGATTAGAAAATATGTAAAGCCATACTGGTCTCTAAATCCTGTGAGCTTAGATCTGTGCCAAGGAAGTTGGATTAGAAAATATGTAAAGCCATACTGGTCTCTAAATCCTGTGAGCTTAGATCTGTGCCAAATGGGGATGGATTAGAAAATATGTAAAGCCATACCGGTCTCTAAATCCTGTGAGCTTAGATCTGTGCCAAGGGAGTTGGATTAGAAAATATGTAAAGCCATACTGGTCTCTAAATCCTGTGAGCTTAGATCTGTGCCAAGGGAGGTGGATTAGAAAATATGTAAAGCCATACTGGTCTCTAAATCCTGTGAGCTTATATCTGTGCCAAGGGGGATGGATTAGAAAATATGTAAAGCCATACTGGTCTCTAAATCCTGTAAGCTTAGATCAGTGCCAAGGTGGATGGCTGATATGAATGGATTAGAAAATATGTAAAGCCATACTGGTCTCTAAATCCTGTGAGCTTAGATCTGTGCCAAGGGAGGTGGATTAGAAAATATGTAAAGCCATACTGGTCTCTAAATCCTGTGAGCTTATATCTGTGCCAAGGGGGATGGATTAGAAAATATGTAAAGCCATACTGGTCTCTGAATCCTGTAAGCTGAGATCTGTGCAAAGGTGGATGGATTAGAAAATATGTAAAGCCATACAGGTCTCTAAATCCTGTGAGCTTATATCTGTGCCAAGGGGGATGGATTAGAAAATCTGTAAAGCCATACTGGTCTCTAAATCCTGTGAGCTTAGATCAGTGCCAAGGTGGATGGCTGATATGGATGGATTAGAAAATATGTAAAGCCATACTGGTCTCTAAATCCTGTGAGCTTAGATCTGTGCCAAGGGGGATGGATTAGAAAATATGTAAAGCCATACTGGTCTCTAATTCCTGTAAGCTTATATCTGTGCCAAGGGAGGTGGATTAGAAAATATGTAAAGCCATACTGGTCTCTACATCCTGTGAGCTTATATCTGTGCCAAGGGGGATGGATTAGAAAATATGTAAAACCATACTGGTCTCTAAATCCTGTGAGCTTAGATCTGTGCCAAGGGAGGTGGATTAGAAAATATGTAAAGCCATACTGGTCTCTAAATCCTGTAAGCTTAGATCTGTGCCAAGGGGGATGGATTAGAAAATATGTAAAGCCATACTGGTCTCTAAATCCTGTGAGCTTAGATCTGTGCCAAGGGAGTTGGATTAGAAAATATGTAAAGCCATACTGGTCTCTAAATCCTGTGAGCTTAGATCTGTGCCAAGGGGGATGGATTAGAAAATATGTAAAGCCATACCGGTCTCTAAATCCTGTGAGCTTAGATCTGTGCCAAGGGAGTTGGATTAGAAAATATGTAAAGCCATACTGGTCTCTACATCCTGTGAGCTTATATCTGTGCCAAGGGGGATGGATTAGAAAATATGTAAAGCCATACTGGTCTCTAAATCCTGTGAGCTTAGATCTGTGCCAAGGGAGGTGGATTAGAAAATATGTAAAGCCATACTGGTCTCTAAATCCTGTAAGCTTAGATCTGTGCCAAGGGGGATGGATTAGAAAATATGTAAAGCCATACTGGTCTCTAAATCCTGTGAGCTTAGATCTGTGCCAAGGAAGTTGGATTAGAAAATATGTAAAGCCATACTGGTCTCTAAATCCTGTGAGCTTAGATCTGTGCCAAATGGGGATGGATTAGAAAATATGTAAAGCCATACCGGTCTCTAAATCCTGTGAGCTTAGATCTGTGCCAAGGGAGTTGGATTAGAAAATATGTAAAGCCATACTGGTCTCTAAATCCTGTGAGCTTAGATCTGTGCCAAGGGAGGTGGATTAGAAAATATGTAAAGCCATACTGGTCTCTAAATCCTGTGAGCTTATATCTGTGCCAAGGGGGATGGATTAGAAAATATGTAAAGCCATACTGGTCTCTAAATCCTGTAAGCTTAGATCAGTGCCAAGGTGGATGGCTGATATGAATGGATTAGAAAATATGTAAAGCCATACTGGTCTCTAAATCCTGTGAGCTGAGATCTGTGGAAAGGTGGATGGATTAGAAAATATGTAAAGCCATACAGGTCTCTAAATCCTATGAGCTTATATCTGTGCCAAGGGGGATGGATTAGAAAATATGTAAAGCCATACTCGTCTCTAAATCCTGTGAGCTTAGATCTGTGCCAAGGTGGATGGCTAATAGGGATGGATTAGAAAATATGTAAAGCCATACTGGTCTTTAAATCCTGTGAGCTTAGATCTGTGCCAAGGGGGATGGATTAGAAAATATGTAAAGCCATACTGGTCTCTAAATCCTGTGAGCTTAGATCTGTGCCAAGGGAGGTGGATTAGAAAATATGTAAAGCCATACTGGTCTCTAAATCCTGTAAGCTTAGATCAGAGCCAAGGTGGATGGCTGATAGGGATGGATTAGAAAATATGTAAAGCCATACTAGTCTCTAAATCCTGTGAGCTTAGATCTGTGCAAAGGTGGATGGCTGATAGGGATGGATTAGAAAATATGTAAAGCCATACTGGTCTTTAAATCCTGTGAGCTTAGATCTGTGCCAAGGGGGATGGATTAGAAAATATGTAAAGCCATACTGGTCTCTAAATCCTGTGAGCTTAGATCTGTGCCAAGGGAGGTGGATTAGAAAATATGTAAAGCCATACTGGTCTCTAAATCCTGTAAGCTTAGATCAGAGCCAAGGTGGATGGCTGATAGGGATGGATTAGAAAATATGTAAAGCCATACTAGTCTCTAAATCCTGTGAGCTTAGATCTGTGCAAAGGTGGGTGGCTGATAGGGATGGATTAGAAAATATGTAAAGCCATACTGGTCTCTAATCCTGTGAGCTTAGATCAGTGCCAAGATGGATGGCTGACAGGGATGGATTAGAAAATATGTAAAGCCATACTGGTCTCTAAATCCTGTAAGCTTAGATCTGTGCCAAGGGGGATGGATTAGAAAATATGTAAAGCCATACCGGTCTCTAAATCCTGTGAGCTTAGATCTGTGCCAAGGGAGTTGGATTAGAAAATATGTAAAGCCATACTGGTCTCTAAATCCTGTGAGCTTAGATCAGTGCCAAGGGAGGTGGATTAGAAAATATGTAAAGCCATACTGGTCTCTAAATGCTGTGAGCTTATATCTGTGCCAAGGGGGATGGATTAGAAAATATGTAAAGCCATACTGGTCTCTAAATCCTGTGAGCTTAGATCAGTGCCAAGGTGGATGGCTGATATGGATGGATTAGAAAATATGTAAAGCCATACTGGTCTCTAAATCCTGTGAGCTTAGATCTGTGCCAAGGGGGATGGATTAGAAAATATGTAAAGCCATACTGGTCTCTAAATCCTGTAAGCTTATATCTGTGCCAAGGGAGGTGGATTAGAAAATATGTAAAGCCATACTGGTTTCTACATCCTGTGAGCTTATATCTGTGCCAAGGGGGATGGATTAGAAAATATGTAAAGCCATACTGGTCTCTAAATCCTGTGAGCTTAGATCTGTGCCAAGGGAGGTGGATTAGAAAATATGTAAAGCCATACTGGTCTCTAAATCCTGTAAGCTTAGATCTGTGCCAAGGGGGATGGATTAGAAAATATGTAAAGCCATACTGGTCTCTAAATCCTGTGAGCTTAGATCTGTGCCAAGGGAGTTGGATTAGAAAATATGTAAAGCCATACTGGTCTCTAAATCCTGTGAGCTTAGATCTGTGCCAAGGGGGATGGATTAGAAAATATGTAAAGCCATACCGGTCTCTAAATCCTGTGAGCTTAGATCTGTGCCAAGGGAGTTGGATTAGAAAATATGTAAAGCCATACTGGTCTCTAAATCCTGTGAGCTTAGATCTGTGCCAAGGGAGGTGGATTAGAAAATATGTAAAGCCATACTGGTCTCTAAATCCTGTGAGCTTATATCTGTGCCAAGGGGATGGATTAGAAAATATGTAAAGCCATACTGGTCTCTAAATCCTGTAAGCTTAGATCAGTGCCAAGGTGGATGGCTGATATGAATGGATTAGAAAATATGTAAAGCCATACTGGTCTCTAAATCCTGTGAGCTGAGATCTGTGCAAAGGTGGATGGATTAGAAAATATGTAAAGCCATACAGGTCTCTAAATCCTGTGAGCTTATATCTGTGCCAAGGGGGATGGATTAGAAAATCTGTAAAGCCATACTGGTCTCTAAATCCTGTGAGCTTAGATCAGTGCCAAGATGGATGGCTGATATGGATGGATTAGAAAATATGTAAAGCCATACTGGTCTCTAAATCCTGTGAGCTTAGATCTGTGCCAAGGGGGATGGATTAGAAAATATGTAAAGCCATACTGGTCTCTAAATCCTGTAAGCTTATATCTGTGCCAAGGGAGGTGGATTAGAAAATATGTAAAGCCATACTGGTCTCTGCATCCTGTGAGCTTATATCTGTGCCAAGGGGGATGGATTAGAAAATATGTAAAGCCATACTGGTCTCTAAATCCTGTGAGCTTAGATCTGTGCCAAGGGAGGTGGATTAGAAAATATGTAAAGCCATACTGGTCTCTAAATCCTGTAAGCTTAGATCTGTGCCAAGGGGGATGGATTAGAAAATATGTAAAGCCATACTGGTCTCTAAATCCTGTGAGCTTATATCTGTGCCAAGGGAGTTGGATTAGAAAATATGTAAAGCCATACTGGTCTCTAAATCCTGTGAGCTTAGATCTGTGCCAAGGGGGATGGATTAGAAAATATGTAAAGCCATACCGGTCTCTAAATCCTGTGAGCTTAGATCTGTGCCAAGGGAGTTGGATTAGAAAATATGTAAAGCCATACTGGTCTCTACATCCTGTGAGCTTATATCTGTGCCAAGGGGGATGGATTAGAAAATATGTAAAGCCATACTGGTCTCTAAATCCTGTGAGCTTAGATCTGTGCCAAGGGAGGTGGATTAGAAAATATGTAAAGCCATACTGGTCTCTAAATCCTGTAAGCTTAGATCTGTGCCAAGGGGGATGGATTAGAAAATATGTAAAGCCATACTGGTCTCTAAATCCTGTGAGCTTAGATCTGTGCCAAGGGAGTTGGATTAGAAAATATGTAAAGCCATACTGGTCTCTAAATCCTGTGAGCTTAGATCTGTGCCAAGGGGGATGGATTAGAAAATATGTAAAGCCATACCGGTCTCTAAATCCTGTGAGCTTAGATCTGTGCCAAGGGAGTTGGATTAGAAAATATGTAAAGCCATACTGGTCTCTAAATCCTGTGAGCTTAGATCTGTGCCAAGGGAGGTGGATTAGAAAATATGTAAAGCCATACTGGTCTCTAAATCCTGTGAGCTTATATCTGTGCCAAGGGGGATGGATTAGAAAATATGTAAAGCCATACTGGTCTCTAAATCCTGTAAGCTTAGATCAGTGCCAAGGTGGATGGCTGATATGAATGGATTAGAAAATATGTAAAGCCATACTGGTCTCTAAATCCTGTGAGCTGAGATCTGTGCAAAGGTGGATGGATTAGAAAATATGTAAAGCCATACAGGTCTCTAAATCCTGTGAGCTTATATCTGTGCCAAGGGGGATGGATTAGAAAATCTGTAAAGCCATACTGGTCTCTAAATCCTGTGAGCTTAGATCAGTGCCAAGGTGGATGGCTGATATGGATGGATTAGAAAATATGTAAAGCCATACTGGTCTCTAAATCCTGTGAGCTTAGATCTGTGCCAAGGGGGATGGATTAGAAAATATGTAAAGCCATACTGGTCTCTAAATCCTGTAAGCTTATATCTGTGCCAAGGGAGGTGGATTAGAAAATATGTAAAGCCATACTGGTCTCTACATCCTGTGAGCTTATATCTGTGCCAAGGGGGATGGATTAGAAAATATGTAAAGCCATACTGGTCTCTAAATCCTGTGAGCTTAGATCTGTGCCAAGGGAGGTGGATTAGAAAATATGTAAAGCCATACTGGTCTCTAAATCCTGTAAGCTTAGATCTGTGCCAAGGGGGATGGATTAGAAAATATGTAAAGCCATACTGGTCTCTAAATCCTGTGAGCTTAGATCTGTGCCAAGGGAGTTGGATTAGAAAATATGTAAAGCCATACTGGTCTCTAAATCCTGTGAGCTTAGATCTGTGCCAAGGGGGATGGATTAGAAAATATGTAAAGCCATACTGGTCTCTAAATCCTGTGAGCTTAGATCTGTGCCAAGGGAGGTGGATTAGAAAATATGTAAAGCCATACTGGTCTCTACATCCTGTGAGCTTATATCTGTGCCAAGGGGGATGGATTAGAAAATATGTAAAGCCATACTGGTCTCTAAATCCTGTGAGCTTAGATCTGTGCCAAGGGAGGTGGATTAGAAAATATGTAAAGCCATACTGGTCTCTAAATCCTGTAAGCTTAGATCTGTGCCAAGGGGGATGGATTAGAAAATATGTAAAGCCATACTGGTCTCTAAATCCTGTGAGCTTAGATCTGTGCCAAGGGAGTTGGATTAGAAAATATGTAAAGCCATACTGGTCTCTAAATCCTGTGAGCTTAGATCTGTGCCAAGGGGGATGGATTAGAAAATATGTAAAGCCATACCGGTCTCTAAATCCTGTGAGCTTAGATCTGTGCCAAGGGAGTTGGATTAGAAAATATGTAAAGCCATACTGGTCTCTAAATCCTGTGAGCTTAGATCTGTGCCAAGGGGGGTGGATTAGAAAATATGTAAAGCCATACTGGTCTCTAAATCCTGTGAGCTTAGATCTGTGCCAAGGGAGGTGGATTAGAAAATATGTAAAGCCATACTGGTCTCTAAATCCTGTGAGCTTATATCTGTGCCAAGGGGGATGGATTAGAAAATATGTAAAGCCATACTGGTCTCTAAATCCTGTAAGCTTAGATCAGTGCCAAGGTGGATGGCTGATATGAATGGATTAGAAAATATGTAAAGCCATACTGGTCTCTAAATCCTGTGAGCTGAGATCTGTGCAAAGGTGGATGGATTAGAAAATATGTAAAGCCATACAGGTCTCTAAATCCTGTGAGCTTATATCTGTGCCAAGGGAGATGGATTAGAAAATCTGTAAAGCCATACTGGTCTCTAAATCCTGTGAGCTTAGATCAGTGCCAAGGTGGATGGCTGATATGGATGGATTAGAAAATATGTAAAGCCATACTGGTCTCTAAATCCTGTGAGCTTAGATCTGTGCCAAGGGGGATGGATTAGAAAATATGTAAAGCCATACTGGTCTCTAAATCCTGTAAGCTTATATCTGTGCCAAGGGAGGTGGATTAGAAAATATGTAAAGCCATACTGGTCTCTACATCCTGTGAGCTTATATCTGTGCCAAGGGGGATGGATTAGAAAATATGTAAAGCCATACTGGTCTCTAAATCCTGTGAGCTTAGATCTGTGCCAAGGGAGGTGGATTAGAAAATATGTAAAGCCATACTGGTCTCTAAATCCTGTAAGCTTAGATCTGTGCCAAGGGGGATGGATTAGAAAATATGTAAAGCCATACTGGTCTCTAAATCCTGTGAGCTTAGATCTGTGCCAAGGGAGTTGGATTAGAAAATATGTAAAGCCATACTGGTCTCTAAATCCTGTGAGCTTAGATCTGTGCCAAGGGGGATGGATTAGAAAATATGTAAAGCCATACTGGTCTCTAAATCCTGTGAGCTTAGATCTGTGCCAAGGGAGTTGGATTAGAAAATATGTAAAGCCATACTGGTCTCTAAATCCTGTAAGCTTATATCTGTGCCAAGGGAGGTGGATTAGAAAATATGTAAAGCCATACTGGTCTCTACATCCTGTGAGCTTATATCTGTGCCAAGGGGGATGGATTAGAAAATATGTAAAGCCATACTGGTCTCTAAATCCTGTGAGCTTAGATCTGTGCCAAGGGAGGTGGATTAGAAAATATGTAAAGCCATACTGGTCTCTAAATCCTGTAAGCTTAGATCTGTGCCAAGGGGGATGGATTAGAAAATATGTAAAGCCATACTGGTCTCTAAATCCTGTGAGCTTAGATCTGTGCCAAGGGAGTTGGATTAGAAAATATGTAAAGCCATACTGGTCTCTAAATCCTGTGAGCTTAGATCTGTGCCAAGGGGGATGGATTAGAAAATATGTAAAGCCATACCGGTCTCTAAATCCTGTGAGCTTAGATCTGTGCCAAGGGAGTTGGATTAGAAAATATGTAAAGCCATACTGGTCTCTAAATCCTGTGAGCTTAGATCTGTGCCAAAGAGGGTGGATTAGAAAATATGTAAAGCCATACTGGTCTCTAAATCCTGTGAGCTTATATCTGTGCCAAGGGGGATGGATTAGAAAATATGTAAAGCCATACTGGTCTTTAAATCCTGTAAGCTTAGATCAGTGCCAAGGTGGATGGCTGATATGAATGGATTAGAAAATATGTAAAGCCATACTGGTCTCTAAATCCTGTGAGCTGAGATCTGTGCAAAGGTGGATGGATTAGAAAATATGTAAAGCCATACAGGTCTCTAAATCCTGTGAGCTTTTATCTGTGCCAAGGGGGATGGATTAGAAAATATGTAAAGCCATACTGGTCTCTAAATCCTGTGAGCTTAGATCAGTGCCAAGGTGGATGGCTGATATGGATGGATTAGAAAATATGTAAAGCCATACTGGTCTCTAAATCCTGTGAGCTTAGATCTGTGCCAAGGGGGATGGATTAGAAAATATGTAAAGCCATACTGGTCTCTAAATCCTGTAAGCTTACATCTGTGCCAAGGGAGGTGGATTAGAAAATATGTAAAGCCATACTGGTCTCTACATCCTGTGAGCTTATATCTGTGCCAAGGGGGATGGATTAGAAAATATGTAAAGCCATACTGGTCTCTAAATCCTGTGAGCTTAGATCTGTGCCAAGGGAGGTGGATTAGAAAATATGTAAAGCCATACTGGTCTCTAAATCCTGTAAGCTTAGATCTGTGCCAAGGGGGATGGATTAGAAAATATGTAAAGCCATACTGGTCTCTAAATCCTGTGAGCTTAGATCTGTGCCAAGGGAGTTGGATTAGAAAATATGTAAAGCCATACTGGTCTCTAAATCCTGTGAGCTTAGATCTGTGCCATGGGGGATGGATTAGAAAATATGTAAAGCCATACCGGTCTCTAAATCCTGTGAGCTTAGATCTGTGCCAAGGGAGTTGGATTAGAAAATATGTAAAGCCATACTGGTCTCTAAATCCTGTGAGCTTATATCTGTGCCAAGGGGGATGGATTAGAAAATATGTAAAGCCATACTCGTCTCTAAATCCTGTGAGCTTAGATCTGAGCAAAGGTGGGTGGCTGATAGGGATGTATTAGAAAATATGTAAAGCCATACTGGTCTCTAATCCTGTGAGCTTAGATCTGTGCCAAGGTGGATGGCTAATAGGGATGGATTAGAAAATATGTAAAGCCATACTGGTCTTTAAATCCTGTGAGCTTAGATCTGTGCCAAGGGGGATGGATTAGAAAATATGTAAAGCCATACTGGTCTCTAAATCCTGTGAGCTTAGATCTGTGCCAAGGGAGGTGGATTAGAAAATATCTAAAGCCATACTGGTCTCTAAATCCTGTAAGCTTGGATCAGAGCCAAGGTGGATGGCTGATAGGGATGGATTAGAAAATATGTAAAGCCATACTAGTCTCTAAATCCTGTGAGCTTAGATCTGTGCAAAGGTGGGTGGCTGATAGGGATGGATTAGAAAATATGTAAAGCCATACTGGTCTCTAAATCCTGTAAGCTTAGATCTGTGCCAAGGGGGATGGATTAGAAAAAATGTAAAGCCATACTGGTCTCTAAATCCTGTGAGCTTATATCTGTGCCAAGGGGGATGGATTAGAAAATATGTAAAGCCATACTGGTCTCTAAATCCTGTGAGCTTAGATCAGTGCCAAGGTGGATGGCTGATATGGATGGATTAGAAAATATGTAAAGCCATACTGGTCTCTAAATCCTGTGAGCTTAGATCTGTGCCAAGGGGGATGGATTAGAAAATATGTAAAGCCATACTGGTCTCTAAATCCTGTAAGCTTACATCTGTGCCAAGGGAGGTGGATTAGAAAATATGTAAAGCCATACTGGTCTCTACATCCTGTGAGCTTATATCTGTGCCAAGGGGGATGGATTAGAAAATATGTAAAGCCATACTGGTCTCTAAATCCTGTGAGCTTAGATCTGTGCCAAGGGAGGTGGATTAGAAAATATGTAA
Source organism: Saccoglossus kowalevskii (assembly GCF_978046115.1). Classification (NCBI taxonomy): domain Eukaryota; kingdom Metazoa; phylum Hemichordata; class Enteropneusta; family Harrimaniidae; genus Saccoglossus; species Saccoglossus kowalevskii. The sequence goes on along the minus strand of NC_140650.1, from coordinate 29,110,366 downwards.
AGCCATACTGGTCTCTAAATCCTGTAAGCTTAGATCTGTGCCAAGGGGGATGGATTAGAAAATATGTAAAGCCATACTGGTCTCTAAATCCTGTGAGCTTAGATCTGTGCCAAGGGAGTTGGATTAGAAAATATGTAAAGCCATACTGGTCTCTAAATCCTGTGATCTTAGATCTGTGCCAAGGGGGATGGATTAGAAAATATGTAAAGCCATACCGGACTCTAAATCCTGTGAGCTTAGATCTGTGCCAAGGGAGTTGGATTAGAGAATATGTAAAGCCATACTGGTCTCTAAATCCTGTGAGCTTATATCTGTGCCAAGGGGGATGGATTAGAAAATATGTAAAGCCATACTAGTCTCTAAATCCTGTGAGCTTAGATCTGTGCAAAGGTGGGTGGCTGATAGTAATGGATTAGAAAATATGTAAAGCCATACTGGTCTCTAATCCTGTGAGCTTAGATCTGTGCCAAGGTGGATGGCTAATAGGGATGGATTAGAAAATATGTAAAGCCATACTGGTCTTTAAATCCTGTGAGCTTAGATCTGTGCCAAGGGGGATGGATTAGAAAATATGTAAAGCCATACTGGTCTCTAAATCCTGTGAGCTTAGATCTGTGCCAAGGGAGGTGGATTAGAAAATATGTAAAGCCATACTGGTCTCTAAATCCTGTAAGCTTAGATCAGTGCCAAGGTGGATGGCTGATAGGGATGGATTAGAAAATATGTAAAGCCATAGTAGTCTCTAAATCCTGTGAGCTTAGATCTGTGCAAAGGTGGGTGGCTGATAGGGATGGATTAGAAAATATGTAAAGCCATACTGGTCTCTAATCCTGTGAGCTTAGATCAGTGTCAAGGTGGATGGCTGACAGGGATGGATTAGAAAATATGTAAAGCCATACTGGTCTCTAAATCCTGTAAGCTTAGATCTGTGCCAAGGGGGATGGATTAGAAAATATGTAAAGCCATACCGGTCTCTAAATCCTGTGAGCTTAGATCTGTGCCAAGGGAGTTGGATTAGAAAATATGTAAAGCCATACTGGTCTCTAATCCTGTGAGCTTAGATCAGTGCCAAGATGTATGGCTGATAGGGATTGATTAGAAAATATGTAAAGCCATACTGGTCTCTAAATCCTGTAAGCTTAGATCTGTGCCAAGATGGATGGCTGATAGGGATGGATTAGAAAATATGTTAAGCCATACTGGTCTCTGAATCCTATGAAATTATCTGTGCCAAGGGGATGGATTAGAAAATATGTAAAGCCATACAGGTCTCTAATCCTGTGAGCTTAGATCAGTGCCAAGGTTGATGGCTGATAGGGGTGGATTAGAAAATATGTAAAGCCATACTGGTCTCTAAATCCTGTGAGCTTATATCTGTGTCAAGTTCGATGGCTGATAGGGATGGATTAGAAAATATGTAAAGCCATACTAGTCTCTAAATCCTGTGAGCTTAGATCTGTGCAAAGGTGGGTGACTGATAGGGATGGATTAGAAAATATGTAAAGCCATTCTGGTCTCTAATCCCGTGAGCTTAGATCAGTGCCAAGGTGAATGGCTGACAGGGATGGATTAGAAAATATGTAAAGCCATACTGGTCTCTAAATCCTGTGAGCTTAGATCTGTGCCAAGGGAGGTGGATTAGAAAATATGTAAAGCCATACTGGTCTCTAAATCCTGTGAGCTTAGATCAGTGCCAAGGTGGATGGCTGATATGAATGGATTAGAAAATATGTAAAGCCATACTGGTCTCTAAATCCTGTGAGCTTAGATCGGTGCAAAGGTGGATGGATGAGAAATTATGTAAAGCCATACAGGTCTCTAAATCCTGTGAGCTTATATCTGTGCTAAGGGGGATGGATTAGAAAATATGTAAAGCCATACTGGTCTCTAAATCCTGTGAGCTTAGATCAGTGCCAAGGTGGATGGCTGATATGGATGGATTAGAAAATATGTAAAGCCATACTGGTCTCTAAATCCTGTGAGTTTAGATCTGTGCCAAGGGGGATGGATTAGAAAATATGTAAAGCCATACTGGTCTCTAAATCCTGTGAGCTAATATCTGTGCCAAGGGGGATGGATTAGAAAATATGTAAAGCCATACTGGTCTCTAAATCCTGTGAGCTTATATCTGTGCCAAGGGGGATGGATTAGAAAATATGTAAAGCCATACTGGTCTCTAAATCCTGTGAGCTTAGATCAGTGCCAAGATGGATGGCTGATAGGGATGGATTAGAAAATATGTAAAGCCATACTGGTCTCTAATCCTGTGAGTTTATATCTGTGTCAAGCTGGATGGCTGATAGGGATGGATTAGAAAATATGTAAAGCCATACTAGTCTCTAAATCCTGTGAGCTTAGATCTGTGCCAAGGTGGATGGCTAATAAGGATGGATTAGAAAATATGTAAAGCCATACTGGTCTCTAAATCCTGTGAGCTTAGATCTGTGCCAAGGGGGATGGATTAGAAAATATGTAAAGCCATACTGGTCTCTAAATCCTGTGAGCTTAGATCTGTGCCAAGGGAGGTGGATTAGAAAATATGTAAAGCCATACTGGTCTCTAAATCCTGTAAGCTTAGATCAGTGCCAAGGTGGATGGCTGATAGGGATGGATTTGAAAATATGTAAAGCCATACTAGTCTCTAAATCCTGTGAGCTTAGATCTATGCAAAGGTGGGTGGCTGATAGGGATGGATTAGAAAATATGTAAAGCCATACTGGTCTCTAATCCTGTGAGCTTAGATCAGTGCCAAGGTGGATGGCTGACAGGGTTGGATTAGAAAATATGTAAAGACATACTGGTCTCTAAATCCTGTAAGCTTAGATCTGTGAAAAGGGGGATGGATTAGAAAATATGTAAAGCCATACCGGTCTCTAAATCCTGTGAGCTTAGATCTGTGCCAAGGGAGTTGGATTAGAAAATATGTAAAGCCATACTGGTCTCTAAATCCTGTAAGCTTATATCTGTGCCAAGGGGGATGGATTAGAAAATATGTAAAGCCATACTGGTCTCTAAATCCTGTGAGCTTAGATCTATGCCAAGGGAGGTGGATTAAAAAATATGTAAAGCCATACTGGTCTCTAAATCCTGTGAGCTTATATCTGTGCCAAGGGGGATGGATTAGACAATATGTAAAGCTATACTGGTCTCTAAATCCTGTAAGCTTAGATCAGTGCCAAGGTGGATGGCTGATATGAATGGATTAGAAAATATGTAAAGCCATACTGGTCTCTAAATCCTGTGAGCTTAGATCTGTGCAAAGGTGGATGGATTAGAAAATATGTAAAGCCATACAGGTCTCTAAACCTGTGAGCTTATATCTGTGCCAAGGGGGATGGATTAGAAAATATGTAAAGCCATGCTGGTCTCTAAATCCTGTGAGCTTAGATCAGTGCCAAGGTGGATGGCTGATATGGATGGATTAGAAAATATGTAAAGCCATACTGATCTCTAAATCCTGTGAGCTTAGATCTGTGCCAAGGGGGATGGATTAGAAAATATGTAAAGCCATACTGGTCTCTAAATCCTGTGAGCTTATATCTGTGCCAAGGGGGATGGATTAGAAAATATGTAAAGCCATACTGGTCTCTAAATCCTGTGAGCTTATATCTGTGCCAAGGGGGATGGATTAGAAATTATGTAAAGCCATACTGGTCTCTAAATCCTGTGAGCTTATATCTGTGCCAAGGGGGATGGATTAGAAAATATGTAAAGCCATACTGGTCTCTAAATCCTGTGAGCTTAGATCAGTGCCAAGATGGATGGCTGATAGGGATGGATTAGAAAATATGTAAAGCCATACTGGTCTCTAATCCTGTGAGCTTAGATCAGTGCCAAGATGGATGGCTTATAGGGATGGATTAGAAAATATGTAAAGCCATACAGGTCTCTAAATCCTGTGAGCTTAGATCTGTGGAAAGGTGGATGGATTAGAAAATATGTAAAGCCATACAGGTCTCTAAATCCTGTGAGCTTATATCTGTGCCAAGGGGGATGGATTAGAAAATATGTAAAGCCATACTGGTCTCTAAATCCTGTGAGCTTAGATCAGTGCCAAGGTGGATGGCTGATATGGATGGATTAGAAAATATGTAAAGCCATACTGGTCTCTAAATCCTGTGAGCTTAGATCTGTGCAAAGGTGGGTGGCTGATAGGGATGGATTAGAAAATATGTAAAGCCATACTGGTCTCTAAATCCTGTGAGCTTAGATCTGTGCCAAGGGGGATTGATTAGAAAATATGTAAAGCCATACTGGTCTCTAAATCCTGTGAGCTTAGATCAGTGCCAAGATGGATGGCTGATAGGGATGGATTAGAAAATATGTAAAGCCATACTGGTCTCTAATCCTGTGAGCTTAGATCAGTGCCAAGATGGATGGCTGATAGGGATGGATTAGAAAATATGTAAAGCCATACTGGTCTCTAAATCCTGTAAGCTTAGATCTGTGCCAAGATGGATGGCTGATAGGGATGGATTAGAAAATATGTTAAGCCATACTGCTCTCTGAATCCTATGAAATTATCTGTGCCAAGGGGGATGGATTAGAAAATATGTAAAGCCATACAGGTCTCTAATCCTGTGAGCTTAGATCAGTGCCAAGGTTGATGGCCGATAGGGATGGATTAGAAAATATGTAAAGCCATACTGGTCACTAAATCCTGTGAGCTTATATCTGTGCCAAGGTGGATGGCTGATAGGGATGGATTAGAAAATATGTAAAGCCATACTAGTCTCTAAATCCTGTGAGCTTAGATCTGTGCAAAGGCGGGTGACTGATAGGGATGGATTAGAAAATATGTAAAGCCATACTGGTCTCTAATCCTGTGAGCTTAGATCAGTGCCAAGGTGGATGGCTGACAGGGATGGATTAGAAAATATGTAAAGCCATACTGGTCTCTAAATCCTGTAAGCTTAGATCTGTGCCAAGGGGGATGGATTAGAAAATATGTGAAGCCATACAGGTCTCTAATCCTGTGAGCTTAGATCAGTGCCAAGGTTGATGGCTGATAGGGATGGATTAGAAAATATGTAAAGCCATACTGGTCTCTAAATCCTGTGAGCTTATATCTGTGCTAAGGGGGATGGATTAGAAAATATGTAAAGCCATACTGGTCTCTAAATCCTGTGAGCTTAGATCAGTGTCAATGTGGATGGCTGATATGGATGGATTAGAAAATATGTAAAGCCATACTGGTCTCTAAATCCTGTGAGCTTAGATCTGTGCCAAGGGGGATGGATTAGAAAATATGTAAAGCCATACTGGTCTCTAAATCCTGTGAGCTTATATCTGTGCCAAGGGGATGGATTAGAAAATATGTAAAGCCATACTGGTCTCTAAATCCTGTGAGCTTATATCTGTGCCAAGGGGGATGGATTAGAAAATATGTAAAGCCATACTGGTCTCTAAATCCTGTGAGCTTAGATCAGTGCCAAGATGGATGGCTGATAGGGATGGATTAGAAAATATGTAAAGCCATACTGGTCTCTAAATCCTGTAAGCTTAGATCTGTGCCAAGATGGATGGCTGATAGGGATGGATTAGAAAATATGTTAAGCCATACTGGTCTCTGAATCCTATGAAATTATCTGTGCCAAGGGGGATGGATTAGAAAATATGTAAAGCCATACAGGTCTCTAATCCTGTGAGCTTAGATCTGTGCAAAGGTGGGTGGCTGATAGGGATGGATTAGAAAATATGTAAAGCCATACTGGTCTCTAATCCAGTGAGCTTAGATCAGTGCCAAGGTGGATGGCTGACAGGGATGGATTAGAAAATATGTAAAGCCATACTGGTCTCTTAATCCTGTAAGCTTAGATCTGTGCCAAGGGGGATGGATTAGAAAATATGTAAAGCCATACCGGTCTCTAAATCCTGTAAGCTTATATCTGTGCCAAGGGAGGTGGATTAGAAAATATGTAAAGCCATACTGGTCTCTAAATCCTGTGAGCTTATATCTGTGCCAAGGGGGATGGATTAGAAAATATGTAAAGCCATACTGGTCTCTAAATCCTGTGAGCTTAGATCTGTGCCAAGGGAGGTGGATTAGAAAATATGTAAAGCCATACTGGTCTCTAAATCATGTGAGCTTATATCTGTGCCAAGGGGGATGGATTAGAAAATATGTAAAGCCATACTGGTCTCTAAATCCTGTAAGCTTAGATCACTGCCAAGGTGGATGGCTGATATGAATGGATTAGAAAATATGTAAAGCCATACTGGTCTCTAAACCTGTGAGCTTATATCTGTGCCAAGGGGGGTGGATTAGAAAATATGTAAAGCCATACTGGTCTCTAAATCCTGTGAGCTTAGATCAGTGCCAAGGTGGATGGCTGATATGGATGGATTAGAAAATATGTAAAGCCATACTGGTCTCTAAATCCTGTGAGCTTAGATCTGTGCCAAGGGGGATGGATTAGAAAATATGTAAAGCCATACTGGTCTCTAAATCCTGTGAGCTTATATCTGTGCCAAGGGGGATGGATTAGAAAATATGTAAAGCCATACTGGTCTCTAAATCCTGTGAGCTTATATCTGTGCCAAGGGGGATGGATTAGAAAATATGTAAAGCCATAATGGTCTCTAAATCCTGTGAGCTTATATCTGTGCCAAGGGGGATGGATTAGAAAATATGTAAAGCCATACTGGTCTCTAAATCCTGTGAGCTTAGATCAGTGCCAAGATGGATGGCTGATAGGGATGGATTAGAAAATATGTAAAGCCATACTGGTCTCTAATCCTGTGAGCTTAGATCAGTGCCAAGATGGATGGCTGATAGGGATGGATTAGAAAATATGTAAAGCCATACAGGTCTCTAAATCCTGTGAGCTTAGATCTGTGGAAAGGTGGATGGATTAGAAAATATGTAAAGCCATACAGGTCTCTAAATCCTGTGAGCTTATATCTGTGCCAAGGGGGATGGATTAGAAAATATGTAAAGCCATACTGGTCTCTAAATCCTGTGAGCTTAGATCAGTGCCAAGGTGGATGGCTGATATGGATGGATTAGAAAATATGTAAAGCCATACTGGTCTCTAAATCCTGTGAGCTTAGATCTGTGCAAAGGTGGGTGGCTGATAGGGATGGATTAGAAAATATGTAAAGCCATACTGGTCTCTAAATCCTGTGAGCTTAGATCTGTGCCAAGGGGGATGGATTAGAAAATATGTAAAGCCATACTGGTCTCAAAATCCTGTGAGCTTAGATCTGTGCCAAGATGGATGGCTGATAGGGATGGATTAGAAAATATGTAAAGCCATACTGGTCTCTAATTATGTGAGCTTAGATCAGTGCCAAGATGGATGGCTGATAGGGATGGATTAGAAAATATGTAAAGCCATACTGGTCTCTAAATCCTGTAAGCTTAGATCTGTGCCAATATGGATGGCTGATAGGGATGGATTAGAAAATATGTTAAGCCATACTGGTCTCTGAATCCTATGAAATTATCTGTGCCAAGGGGGATGGATTAGAAAATATGTAAAGCCATACAGGTCTCTAATCCTGTGAGCTTAGATCAGTGCCAAGGTTGATGGCTGATAGGGATGGATTAGAAAATATGTAAAGCCACACTGGTCTCTAAATCTGTGAGCTTATATCTGTGCCAAGGTGGATGGATTAGAAAATATGTAAAGCCATACTGGTCTCTAAATCCTGTGAGCTTAGATCAGTACCAAGATGGATGGATGATAAGGATGGATTAGAAAATATGTAAAGCCATACTGGTGTCTAATCCTGTGAGCTTAGATCAGTGCCAAGATGGATGGCTGATAGGGATGGATTAGAAAATATGTAAAGCCATACAGGTCTCTAAATCCTGTGAGCTTAGATCTGTGGAAAGGTGGATGGATTAGAAAATATGTAAAGCCATACAGGTCTCTAAATCCTGTGAGCTTATATCTGTGCCAAGGGGGATGGATTAGAAAATATGTAAAGCCATACTGGTCTCTAAATCCTGTGAGCTTAGATCAGTTCCAAGGTGGATGGCTGATATGGATGGATTAGAAAATATGTAAAGCCATACTGGTCTCTAAATCCTGTGAGCTTAGATCTGTGCAAAGGTGGGTGGCTGATAGGGATGGATTAGAAAATATGTAAAGCCATACTGGTCTCTAAATCCTGTAAGCTTAGATCTGTGCCAAGATGGATGGCTGATAGGGATGGATTAGAAAATATGTTAAGCCATACTGGTCTCTGAATCCTATGAAATTATCTGTGCCAAGGGGGATGGATTAGAAAATATGTAAAGCCATACAGGTCTCTAATCCTGTGAGCTTAGATCAGTGCCAAGGTTGATGGCTGATAGGGATGGATTAGAAAATATGTAAAGCCATACTGGTCTCTAAATCCTGTGAGCTTATATCTGTGCTAAGGGGGATGGATTAGAAAATATGTAAAGCCATACTGGTCTCTAAATCCTGTGAGCTTAGATCAGTGTCAATGTGGATGGCTGATATGGATGGATTAGAAAATATGTAAAGCCATACTGGTCTCTAAATCCTGTGAGCTTAGATCTGTGCCAAGGGGGATGGATTAGAAAATATGTAAAGCCATACTGGTCTCTAAATCCTGTGAGCTTATATCTGTGCCAAGGGGATGGATTAGAAAATATGTAAAGCCATACTGGTCTCTAAATCCTGTGAGCTTATATCTGTGCCAAGGGGGATGGATTAGAAAATATGTAAAGCCATACTGGTCTCTAAATCCTGTGAGCTTAGATCAGTGCCAAGATGGATGGCTGATAGGGATGGATTAGAAAATATGTAAAGCCATACTGGTCTCTAAATCCTGTAAGCTTAGATCTGTGCCAAGATGGATGGCTGATAAGGATGGATTAGAAAATATGTTAAGCCATACTGGTCTCTGAATCCTATGAAATTATCTGTGCCAAGGGGGATGGATTAGAAAATATGTAAAGCCATACAGGTCTCTAATCCTGTGAGCTTAGATCTGTGCAAAGGTGGGTGGGTGATAGGGATGGATTAGAAAATATGTAAAGCCATACTGGTCTCTAATCCTGTGAGCTTAGATCAGTGCCAAGGTGGATGGCTGACAGGGATGGATTAGAAAATATGTAAAGCCATACTGGTCTCTAAATCCTGTAAGCTTAGATCTGTGCCAAGGGGGATGGATTAGAAAATATGTAAAGCCATACCGGTCTCTAAATCCTGTGAGCTTAGATCTGTGCCAAGGGAGTTGGATTAGAAAATATGTAAAGCCATACTGGTCTCTAAATCCTGTAAGCTTATATCTGTGCCAAGGGAGGTGGATTAGAAAATATGTAAAGCCATACTGGTCTCTAAATCCTGTGAGCTTATATCTGTGCCAAGGGGGATGGATTAGAAAATATGTAAAGCCATACTGGTCTCTAAATCCTGTGAGCTTAGATCTGTGCCAAGGGAGGTGGATTAGAAAATATGTAAAGCCATACTGGTCTCTAAATCATGTGAGCTTATATCTGTGCCAAGGGGGATGGATTAGAAAATATGTAAAGCCATACTGGTCTCTAAATCCTGTAAGCTTAGATCACTGCCAAGGTGGATGGCTGATATGAATGGATTAGAAAATATGTAAAGCCATACTGGTCTCTAAACCTGTGAGCTTATATCTGTGCCAAGGGGGGTGGATTAGAAAATATGTAAAGCCATACTGGTCTCTAAATCCTGTGAGCTTAGATCAGTGCCAAGGTGGATGGCTGATATGGATGGATTAGAAAATATGTAAAGCCATACTGGTCTCTAAATCCTGTGAGCTTAGATCTGTGCCAAGGGGGATGGATTAGAAAATATGTAAAGCCATACTGGTCTCTAAATCCTGTGAGCTTATATATGTGCCAAGGGGGATGGATTAGAAAATATGTAAAGCCATACTGGTCTCTAAATCCTGTGAGCTTATATCTGTGCCAAGGGGGATGGATTAGAAAATATGTAAAGCCATACTGGTCTCTAAATCCTGTGAGCTTATATCTGTGCCAAGGGGGATGGATTAGAAAATATGTAAAGCCATACTGGTCTCTAAATCCTGTGAGCTTAGATCAGTGCCAAGATGGATGGCTGATAGGGATGGATTAGAAAATATGTAAAGCCATACTGGTCTCTAATCCTGTGAGCTTAGATCAGTGCCAAGATGGATGGCTGATAGGGATGGATTAGAAAATATGTAAAGCCATACAGGTCTCTAAATCCTGTGAGCTTAGATCTGTGGAAAGGTGGATGGATTAGAAAATATGTAAAGCCATACAGGTCTCTAAATCCTGTGAGCTTATATCTGTGCCAAGGGGGATGGATTAGAAAATATGTAAAGCCATACTGGTCTCTAAATCCTGTGAGCTTAGATCAGTGCCAAGGTGGATGGCTGATATAGATGGATTAGAAAATATGTAAAGCCATACTGGTCTCTAAATCCTGTGAGCTTAGATCTGTGCAAAGGTGGGTGGCTGATAGGGATGGATTAGAAAATATGTAAAGCCATACTGGTCTCTAAATCCTGTGAGCTTAGATCTGTGCCAAGGGGGATGGATTAGAAAATATGTAAAGCCATACTGGTCTCTAAATCCTGTGAGCTTAGATCTGTGCCAAGATGGATGGCTGATAGGGATGGATTAGAAAATATGTAAAGCCATACTGGTCTCTAATTATGTGAGCTTAGATCAGTGCCAAGATGGATGGCTGATAGGGATGGATTAGAAAATATGTAAAGCCATACTGGTCTCTAAATCCTGTAAGCTTAGATCTGTGCCAATATGGATGGCTGATAGGGATGGATTAGAAAATATGTTAAGCCATACTGGTCTCTGAATCCTATGAAATTATCTGTGCCAAGGGGGATGGATTAGAAAATATGTAAAGCCATACAGGTCTCTAATCCTGTGAGCTTAGATCAGTGCCAAGGTTGATGGCTGATAGGGATGGATTAGAAAATATGTAAAGCCACACTGGTCTCTAAATCTGTGAGCTTATATCTGTGCCAAGGTGGATGGCTGATAGGGATGGATTAGAAAATATGTAAAGCCATACTGGTCTCTAAATCCTGTGAGCTTATATCTGTGCCAAGGGGGATGGATTAGAAAATATGTAAAGCCATACTGGTCTCTAAATCCTGTGAGCTTAGATCAGTACCAAGATGGATGGATGATAAGGATGGATTAGAAAATATGTAAAGCCATACTGGTGTCTAATCCTGTGAGCTTAGATCAGTGCCAAGATGGATGGCTGATAGGGATGGATTAGAAAATATGTAAAGCCATACAGGTCTCTAAATCCTGTGAGCTTAGATCTGTGGAAAGGTGGATGGATTAGAAAATATGTAAAGCCATACAGGTCTCTAAATCCTGTGAGCTTATATCTGTGCCAAGGGGGATGGATTAGAAAATATGTAAAGCCATACTGGTCTCTAAATCCTGTGAGCTTAGATCAGTTCCAAGGTGGATGGCTGATATGGATGGATTAGAAAATATGTAAAGCCATACTGGTCTCTAAATCCTGTGAGCTTAGATCTGTGCAAAGGTGGGTGGCTGATAGGGATGGATTAGAAAATATGTAAAGCCATACTGGTCTCTAAATCCTGTAAGCTTAGATCTGTGCCAAGATGGATGGCTGATAGGGATGGATTAGAAAATATGTTAAGCCATACTGGTCTCTGAATCCTATGAAATTATCTGTGCCAAGGGGGATGGATTAGAAAATATGTAAAGCCATACAGGTCTCTAATCCTGTGAGCTTAGATCAGTGCCAAGGTTGATGGCTGATAGGGATGGATTAGAAAATATGTAAAGCCATACTGGTCTCTAAATCCTGTGAGCTTATATCTGTGCCAAGGTGGATGGCTGATAGGGATGGATTAGAAAATATGTAAAGCCATACTAGTCTCTAAATCCTGTGAGCTTAGATCTGTGCAAAGGCGGGTGACTGATAGGGATGGATTAGAAAATATGTAAAGCCATACTGGTCTCTAATCCTGTGAGCTTAGATCAGTGCCAAGGTGGATGGCTGACAGGAATGGATTAGAAAATATGTAAAGCCATACTGGTCTCTAAATCCTGTAAGCTTAGATCTGTGCCAAGGGGGATGGTTTAGAAAATATGTAAAGCCATACTGGTCTCTAAATCCTGTGAGCTTAGATCTGTGCCAAGGGAGTTGGATTAGAAAATATGTAAAGCCATACTGGTCTCTAAATCCTGTAAGCTTATATCTGTGCCAAGGGGGATGGATTAGAAAATATGTAAAGCCATACTGGTCTCTAAATCCTGTGAGCTTAGATCTGTGCCAAGGGAGGTGGATTAGAAAATATGTAAAGCCATACTGGTCTCTAAATCCTGTGAGCTTATATCTGTGCCAAGGGGGATGGATTAGAAAATATGTAAAGCCATATTGGTCTCTAAATCCTGTGAGCTTATATCTGTGCCAAGGGGGATGGATTAGAAAATATGTAAAGCCATACTGGTCTCTAAATCCTGTGAGCTTAGATCAGTGCCAAAGTGGATGGCTGATATGAATGGATTAGAAAATATGTAAAGCCATACTGGTCTCTAAATCCTGTGAGCTTAGATCTGTGCCAAGGGGGATGGATTAGAAAATATGTAAAGCCATACTGGTCTCTAAATCCTGTAAGCTTAGATCAGTGCCAATGTGGATGGCTGATATGGATGGATTAGAAAATATGTAAAGCCATACTGGTCTCTAATCCTGTGAGCTTAGATCAGTGCCAAGATGGATGGCTGATAGTGATAGATTAGAAAATATGTAAAGCCATACTGGTCTCTAAATCCTGTGAGCTTATATCTGTGCCAAGTTGGGTGGCTGATAGGGATGGATTAGAAAATATGTAAAGCCATACTGGTCTCTAAATCCTGTGAGCTTATATCTGTGCCAAGGTGGATGGCTGATAGGGATGGATTAGAAAATATGTAAAGCCATACTAGTCTCTAAATCCTGTGAGCTTAGATCTGTGCCAAGGTGGATGGCTGATAGGGATGTATTGGAAAATATGTAAAGCCATACTAGTCTCTAAATCCAGTGAGCTTAGATCTGTGCAAAGGTGGATGGCTGATAGGGATGGATTAGAAAATATGTAAAGCCATACTGGTCTCTAAATCCTGTGAGCTTAGATCTGTGCCAAGGGAGGTGGATTAGAAAATATGTAAAGCCATACTGGTCTCTAAATCCTGTGAGCTTATATCTGTGCCAAGGGGTTGGATTAGAAAATATGTAAAGCCATACTGGTCTCTAAATCCTGTAAGCTTAGATCAGTGCCAAGGTGGATGGCTGATAGGGATGGATTAGAAAATATGTAAAGCCATACTACTCTCTAAATCCTGTGAGCTTTGATCTGTGCAAAGGTGAGTGGCTGATAGGGATGGATTAGAAAATATGTAAAGCCATACTGGTCTCTAATCCTGTGAGCTTAGATCAGTGCCAAGGTGGATGGCTGACAGGGATGGATTAGAAAATATGTAAAGCCATACTGGTCTCTAAATCCTGTAAGCTTACATCTGTGCCAAGGGGGATGGATTAGAAAATATGTAAAGCCATACTGGTCTCTAAATCCTGTGAGCTTAGATCTGTGCCAAGGGGGATGGATTAGAAAATATGTAAAGTCATACTGGTCTCTAAATCCTGTGAGCTTAGATCTGTGCCAAGGGAGGTGGATTAGAATATATGTAAAGCCATACTGGTCTCTAAATCCTGTAAGCTTAGATAAGTGCCAAGGTGGATGGCTGATAGGGATGGATTAGAAAATATGTAAAGCCATACTAGTCTCTAAATCATGTGAGCTTAGATCTGTGCAAAGGTGGGTGGCTGATAGGGATGGATTAGAAAATATGTAAAGCCATACTGGTCTCTAATCCTGTGAACTTAGATCAGTGCCAAGGTGGATGGTTGACAGGGATGGATTAGAAAATATGTAAAGCCATACTGGTCTCTAAATCCTGTAAGCTTAGATCTGTGCCAAGGGGGATGGATTAGAAAATATGTAAATCCATACCGGTCTCTAAATCCTGTGAGCTTAGATCTGTGCCAAGGGAGTTGGATTAGAAAATATGTAAAGCCATACTGGTCTCTAAATCCTGTAAGCTTATATCTGTGCCAAGGGAGGTGGATTAGAAAATATGTAAAGCCATACTGGTCTCTAAATCCTGTGAGCTTATATCTGTGCCAAGGGGGATGGATTAGAAAATATGTAAAGCCATACTGGTCTCTAAATCCTGTGAGCTTAGATCTGTGCCAAGGGAGGTGGATTAGAAAATATGTAAAGCCATACTGGTCTCTAAATCATGTGAGCTTATATCTGTGCCAAGGGGGATGGATTAGAAAATATGTAAAGCCATACTGGTCTCTAAATCCTGTAAGCTTAGATCAGTGCCAAGGTGGATGGCTGATATGAATGGATTAGAAAATATGTAAAGCCACACTGGTCTCTAAATCCTGTGAGCTTAGATCTGTGCAAAGGTGGATGGATTAGAAAATATGTAAAGCCATACAGGTCTCTAAACCTGTGAGCTTATATCTGTGCCAAGGGGGATGGATTAGAAAATATGTAAAGCCATACTGGTCTCTAAATCCTGTGAGCTTAGATCAGTGCCAAGGTGGATGGCTGATATGGATGGATTAGAAAATATGTAAAGCCATACTGGTCTCTAAATCCTGTGAGCTTAGATCTGTGCCAAGGGGGATGGATTAGAAAATATGTAAAGCCATACTGGTCTCTAAATCCTGTGAGCTTATATCTGTGCCAAGAGGGATGGATTAGAAAATATGTAAAGCCATACTGGTCTCTAAATCCTGTGAGCTTATATCTGTGCCAAGGGGGATGGATTAGAAAATATGTAAAGCCATACTGGTTTCTAAATCCTGTGAGCTTATATCTGTGCCAAGGGGGATGGATTAGAAAATATGTAAAGCCATACTGGTCTCTAATCCTGTGAGCTTAGATCAGTGCCAAGATGGATGGCTGATAGGGATGGATTAGAAAATATGTAAAGCCATACAGGTCTCTAAATCCTGTGAGCTTAGATCTGTGGAAAGGTGGATGGATTAGAAAATATGTAAAGCTATACAGGTCTCTCAATCCTGTGAGCTTAGATCAGTGCCAAGATGGATGGCTGATAGGGATGGATTAGAAAATATGTAAAGCCATACTGGTCTCTAATTATGTGAGCTTAGATCAGTGCCAAGATGGATGGCTGATAGGGATGGATTAGAAAATATGTAAAGCCATACTGGTCTCTAAATCCTGTAAGCTTAGATCTGTGCCAATATGGATGGCTGATAGGGATGGATTAGAAAATATGTTAAGCCATACTGGTCTCTGAATCCTATGAAATTATCTGTGCCAAGGGGGATGGATTAGAAAATATGTAAAGCCATACAGGTCTCTAATCCTGTGAGCTTAGATCAGTGCCAAGGTTGATGGCTGATAGGGATGGATTAGAAAATATGTAAAGCCATACTGGTCTCTAAATCCTGTGAGCTTATATCTGTGCCAAGGTGGATGGCTGATAGGGATGGATTAGAAAATATGTAAAGCCATACTGGTCTCTAAATCCTGTGAGCTTATATCTGTGCCAAGGGGGATGGATTAGAAAATATGTAAAGCCATACTGGTCTCTAAATCCTGTGAGCTTAGATCTGTGCCAAGGGGGATGGATTAGAAAATATGTAAAGCCATACTGGTCTCTAAATCCTGTGAGCTTATATCTGTGCCAAGGGGGATGGATTAGAAAATATGTAAAGTCATACTGGTCTCTAAATCCTGTGAGCTTAGATCAGTGCCAAGATGGATGGCTGATAGGGATGGATTAGAAAATATGTAAAGCCATACAGGTCTCTAAATCCTGTGAGCTTAGATCTGTAGAAAGGTGGATGGATTAGAAAATATGTAAAGCCATACAGGTCTCTAAATCCTGTGAGCTTATATCTGTGCCAAGGGGGATGGATTAGAAAATATGTAAAGCCATACAGGTCTCTAAATCCTGTGAGCTTAGATCTGTGGAAAGGTGGATGGATTAGAAAATATGTAAAGCCATACAGGTCTCTAAATCCTGTGAGCTTATATCTGTGCCAAGGGGGATGGATTAGAAAATATGTAAAGCCATACTGGTCTCTAAATCCTGTGAGCTTAGATCAGTTCCAAGGTGGATGGCTGATATGGATGGATTAGAAAATATGTAAAGCCATACTGGTCTCTAAATCCTGTGAGCTTAGATCTGTGCAAAGGTGGGTGGCTGATAGGGATGGATTAGAAAATATGTAAAGCCATACTGGTCTCTAAATCCTGTAAGCTTAGATCTGTGCCAAGATGGATGGCTGATAGGGATGGATTAGAAAATATGTTAAGCCATACTGGTCTCTGAATCCTATGAAATTATCTGTGCCAAGGGGGATGGATTAGAAAATATGTAAAGCCATACAGGTCTCTAATCCTGTGAGCTTAGATCAGTGCCAAGGTTGATGGCTGATAGGGATGGATTAGAAAATATGTAAAGCCATACTGGTCTCTAAATCCTGTGAGCTTATATCTGTGCCAAGGTGGATGGCTGATAGGGATGGATTAGAAAATATGTAAAGCCATACTAGTCTCTAAATCCTGTGAGCTTAGATCTGTGCAAAGGCGGGTGACTGATAGGGATGGATTAGAAAATATGTAAAGCCATACTGGTCTCTAATCCTGTGAGCTTAGATCAGTGCCAAGGTGGATGGCTGACAGGGATGGATTAGAAAATATGTAAAGCCATACTGGTCTCTAAATCCTGTAAGCTTAGATCTGTGCCAAGGGGGATGGTTTAGAAAATATGTAAAGCCATACTGGTCTCTAAATCCTGTGAGCTTAGATCTGTGCCAAGGGAGTTGGATTAGAAAATATGTAAAGCCATACTGGTCTCTAAATCCTGTAAGCTTATATCTGTGCCAAGGGGGATGGATTAGAAAATATGTAAAGCCATACTGGTCTCTAAATCCTGTGAGCTTAGATCTGTGCCAAGGGAGGTGGATTAGAAAATATGTAAAGCCATACTGGTCTATAAATCCTGTGAGCTTATATCTGTGCCAAGGGGGATGGATTAGAAAATATGTAAAGCCATATTGGTCTCTAAATCCTGTGAGCTTATATCTGTGCCAAGGGGGATGGATTAGAAAATATGTAAAGCCATACTGGTCTCTAAATCCTGTAAGCTTAGATCAGTGCCAAAGTGGATGGCTGATATGAATGGATTAGAAAATATGTAAAGCCATACTGGTCTCTAAATCCTGTGAGCTTAGATCTGTGCCAAGGGGGATGGATTAGAAAATATGTAAAGCCATACTGGTCTCTAAATCCTGTAAGCTTAGATCAGTGCCAATGTGGATGGCTGATATGGATAGATTAGAATATATGTAAAGCCATACTGGTCTCTAATCCTGTGAGCTTAGATCAGTGCCAAGATGGATGGCTGATAGTGGTAGATTAGAAAATATGTAAAGCCATACTGGTCTCTAAATCCTGTGAGCTTATATCTGTGCCAAGTTGGGTGGCTGATAGGGATGGATTAGAAAATATGTAAAGCCATACTGGTCTCTAAATCCTGTGAGCTTATATCTGTGCCAAGGTGGATGGCTGATAGGGATGGATTAGAAAATATGTAAAGCCATACTAGTCTCTAAATCCTGTGAGCTTAGATCTGTGCCAAGGTGGATGGCTGATAGGGATGTATTGGAAAATATGTAAAGCCATACTAGTCTCTAAATCCAGTGAGCTTAGATCTGTGCAAAGGTGGATGGCTGATAGGGATGGATTAGAAAATATGTAAAGCCATACTGGTCTCTAAATCCTGTGAGCTTAGATCTGTACCAAGGGAGGTGGATTAGAAAATATGTAAAGCCATACTGGTCTCTAAATCCTGTGAGCTTATATCTGTGCCAAGGGGTTGGATTAGAAAATATGTAAAGCCATACTGGTCTCTAAATCCTGTAAGCTTAGATCAGTGCCAAGGTGGATGGCTGATAGGGATGGATTAGAAAATATGTAAAGCCATACTACTCTCTAAATCCTGTGAGCTTTGATCTGTGCAAAGGTGAGTGGCTGATAAGGATGGATTAGAAAATATGTAAAGCCATACTGGTCTCTAATCCTGTGAGCTTAGATCAGTGCCAAGGTGGATGGCTGACAGGGATGGATTAGAAAATATGTAAAGCCATACTGGTCTCTAAATCCTGTAAGCTTAGATCTGTGCCAAGGGGGATGGATTAGAAAATATGTAAAGCCATACTGGTCTCTAAATCCTGTGAGCTTAGATCTGTGCCAAGGGGGATGGATTAGAAAATATGTAAAGTCATACTGGTCTCTAAATCCTGTGAGCTTAGATCTGTGCCAAGGGAGGTGGATTAGAATATATGTAAAGCCATACTGGTCTCTAAATCCTGTAAGCTTAGATAAGTGCCAAGGTGGATGGCTGATAGGGATGGATTAGAAAATATGTAAAGCCATACTAGTCTCTAAATCCTGTGAGCTTAGATCTGTGCAAAGGTGGGTGGCTGATAGGGATGGATTAGAAAATATGTAAAGCCATACTGGTCTCTAATCCTGTGAACTTAGATCAGTGCCAAGGTGGATGGTTGACAGGGATGGATTAGAAAATGTGTAAAGCCATACTGGTCTCTAAATCCTGTAAGCTTAGATCTGTGCCAAGGGGGAAGGATTAGAAAATATGTAAAGCCATACCGGTCTCTAAATCCTGTGAGCTTAGATCTGTGCCAAGGGAGTTGGATTAGAAAATATGTAAAGCCATACTGGTCTCTAAATCCTGTAAGCTTATATCTGTGCCAAGGGAGGTGGATTAGAAAATATGTAAAGCCATACTGGTCTCTAAATCCTGTGAGCTTATATCTGTGCCAAGGGGGATGGATTAGAAAATATGTAAAGCCATACTGGTCTCTAAATCCTGTGAGCTTAGATCTGTGCCAAGGGAGGTGGATTAGAAAATATGTAAAGCCATACTGGTCTCTAAATCATGTGAGCTTATATCTGTGCCAAGGGGGATGGATTAGAAAATATGTAAAGCCATACTGGTCTCTAAATCCTGTAAGCTTAGATCAGTGCCAAGGTGGATGGCTGATATGAATGGATTAGAAAATATGTAAAGCCATACTGGTCTCTAAATCCTGTGAGCTTAGATCTGTGCAAAGGTGGATGGATTAGAAAATATGTAAAGCCATACAGGTCTCTAAACCTGTGAGCTTATATCTGTGCCAAGGGGGATGGATTAGAAAATATGTAAAGCCATACTGGTCTCTAAATCCTGTGAGCTTAGATCAGTGCCAAGGTGGATGGCTGATATGGATGGATTAGAAAATATGTAAAGCCATACTGGTCTCTAAATCCTGTGAGCTTAGATCTGTGCCAAGGGGGATGGATTAGAAAATATGTAAAGCCATACTGGTCTCTAAATCCTGTGAGCTTATATCTGTGCCAAGAGGGATGGATTAGAAAATATGTAAAGCCATACTGGTCTCTAAATCCTGTGAGCTTATATCTGTGCCAAGGGGGATGGATTAGAAAATATGTAAAGCCATACTGGTTTCTAAATCCTGTGAGCTTATATCTGTGCCAAGGGGGATGGATTAGAAAATATGTAAAGCCATACTGGTCTCTAATCCTGTGAGCTTAGATCAGTGCCAAGATGGATGGCTGATAGGGATGGATTAGAAAATATGTAAAGCCATACAGGTCTCTAAATCCTGTGAGCTTAGATCTGTGGAAAGGTGGATGGATTAGAAAATATGTAAAGCTATACAGGTCTCTCAATCCTGTGAGCTTAGATCAGTGCCAAGATGGATGGCTGATAGGGATGGATTAGAAAATATGTAAAGCCATACTGGTCTCTAATTATGTGAGCTTAGATCAGTGCCAAGATGGATGGCTGATAGGGATGGATTAGAAAATATGTAAAGCCATACTGGTCTCTAAATCCTGTAAGCTTAGATCAGTGCCAAAGTGGATGGCTGATATGAATGGATTAGAAAATATGTAAAGCCATACTGGTCTCTAAATCCTGTGAGCTTAGATCTGTGCCAAGGGGGATGGATTAGAAAATATGTAAAGCCATACTGGTCTCTAAATCCTGTAAGCTTAGATCAGTGCCAATGTGGATGGCTGATATGGATGGATTAGAAAATATGTAAAGCCATACTGGTCTCTAATCCTGTGAGCTTAGATCAGTGCCAAGATGGATGGCTGATAGTGATAGATTAGAAAATATGTAAAGCCATACTGGTCTCTAAATCCTGTGAGCTTATATCTGTGCCAAGTTGGGTGGCTGATAGGGATGGATTAGAAAATATGTAAAGCCATACTGGTCTCTAAATCCTGTGAGCTTATATCTGTGCCAAGGTGGATGGCTGATAGGGATGGATTAGAAAATATGTAAAGCCATACTAGTCTCTAAATCCTGTGAGCTTAGATCTGTGCCAAGGTGGATGGCTGATAGGGATGTATTGGAAAATATGTAAAGCCATACTAGTCTCTAAATCCAGTGAGCTTAGATCTGTGCAAAGGTGGATGGCTGATAGGGATGGATTAGAAAATATGTAAAGCCATACTGGTCTCTAAATCCTGTGAGCTTAGATCTGTGCCAAGGGAGGTGGATTAGAAAATATGTAAAGCCATACTGGTCTCTAAATCCTGTGAGCTTATATCTGTGCCAAGGGGTTGGATTAGAAAATATGTAAAGCCATACTGGTCTCTAAATCCTGTAAGCTTAGATCAGTGCCAAGGTGGATGGCTGATAGGGATGGATTAGAAAATATGTAAAGCCATACTACTCTCTAAATCCTGTGAGCTTTGATCTGTGCAAAGGTGAGTGGCTGATAGGGATGGATTAGAAAATATGTAAAGCCATACTGGTCTCTAATCCTGTGAGCTTAGATCAGTGCCAAGGTGGATGGCTGACAGGGATGGATTAGAAAATATGTAAAGCCATACTGGTCTCTAAATCCTGTAAGTTTACATCTGTGCCAAGGGGGATGGATTAGAAAATATGTAAAGCCATACTGGTCTCTAAATCCTGTGAGCTTAGATCTGTGCCAAGGGGGATGGATTAGAAAATATGTAAAGTCATACTGGTCTCTAAATCCTGTGAGCTTAGATCTGTGCCAAGGGAGGTGGATTAGAATATATGTAAAGCCATACTGGTCTCTAAATCCTGTAAGCTTAGATAAGTGCCAAGGTGGATGGCTGATAGGGATGGATTAGAAAATATGTAAAGCCATACTAGTCTCTAAATCCTGTGAGCTTAGATCTGTGCAAAGGTGGGTGGCTGATAGGGATGGATTAGAAAATATGTAAAGCCATACTGGTCTCTAATCCTGTGAACTTAGATCAGTGCCAAGGTGGATGGTTGACAGGGATGGATTAGAAAATATGTAAAGCCATACTGGTCTCTAAATCCTGTAAGCTTAGATCTGTGCCAAGGGGGATGGATTAGAAAATATGTAAATCCATACCGGTCTCTAAATCCTGTGAGCTTAGATCTGTGCCAAGGGAGTTGGATTAGAAAATATGTAAAGCCATACTGGTCTCTAAATCCTGTAAGCTTATATCTGTGCCAAGGGAGGTGGATTAGAAAATATGTAAAGCCATACTGGTCTCTAAATCCTGTGAGCTTATATCTGTGCCAAGGGGGATGGATTAGAAAATATGTAAAGCCATACTGGTCTCTAAATCCTGTGAGCTTAGATCTGTGCCAAGGGAGGTGGATTAGAAAATATGTAAAGCCATACTGGTCTCTAAATCATGTGAGCTTATATCTGTGCCAAGGGGGATGGATTAGAAAATATGTAAAGCCATACTGGTCTCTAAATCCTGTAAGCTTAGATCAGTGCCAAGGTGGATGGCTGATATGAATGGATTAGAAAATATGTAAAGCCATACTGGTCTCTAAATCCTGTGAGCTTAGATCTGTGCAAAGGTGGATGGATTAGAAAATATGTAAAGCCATACAGGTCTCTAAACCTGTGAGCTTATATCTGTGCCAAGGGGGATGGATTAGAAAATATGTAAAGCCATACTGGTCTCTAAATCCTGTGAGCTTAGATCAGTGCCAAGGTGGATGGCTGATATGGATGGATTAGAAAATATGTAAAGCCATACTGGTCTCTAAATCCTGTGAGCTTAGATCTGTGCCAAGGGGGATGGATTAGAAAATATGTAAAGCCATACTGGTCTCTAAATCCTGTGAGCTTATATCTGTGCCAAGAGGGATGGATTAGAAAATATGTAAAGCCATACTGGTCTCTAAATCCTGTGAGCTTATATCTGTGCCAAGGGGGATGGATTAGAAAATATGTAAAGCCATACTGGTTTCTAAATCCTGTGAGCTTATATCTGTGCCAAGGGGGATGGATTAGAAAATATGTAAAGCCATACTGGTCTCTAATCCTGTGAGCTTAGATCAGTGCCAAGATGGATGGCTGATAGGGATGGATTAGAAAATATGTAAAGCCATACAGGTCTCTAAATCCTGTGAGCTTAGATCTGTGGAAAGGTGGATGGATTAGAAAATATGTAAAGCTATACAGGTCTCTCAATCCTGTGAGCTTAGATCAGTGCCAAGATGGATGGCTGATAGGGATGGATTAGAAAATATGTAAAGCCATACTGGTCTCTAATTATGTGAGCTTAGATCAGTGCCAAGATGGATGGCTGATAGGGATGGATTAGAAAATATGTAAAGCCATACTGGTCTCTAAATCCTGTAAGCTTAGATCTGTGCCAATATGGATGGCTGATAGGGATGGATTAGAAAATATGTTAAGCCATACTGGTCTCTGAATCCTATGAAATTATCTGTGCCAAGGGGGATGGATTAGAAAATATGTAAAGCCATACAGGTCTCTAATCCTGTGAGCTTAGATCAGTGCCAAGGTTGATGGCTGATAGGGATGGATTAGAAAATATGTAAAGCCATACTGGTCTCTAAATCCTGTGAGCTTATATCTGTGCCAAGGTGGATGGCTGATAGGGATGGATTAGAAAATATGTAAAGCCATACTGGTCTCTAAATCCTGTGAGCTTATATCTGTGCCAAGGGGGATGGATTAGAAAATATGTAAAGCCATACTGGTCTCTAAATCCTGTGAGCTTAGATCTGTGCCAAGGGGGATGGATTAGAAAATATGTAAAGCCATACTGGTCTCTAAATCCTGTGAGCTTATATCTGTGCCAAGGGGGATGGATTAGAAAATATGTAAAGTCATACTGGTCTCTAAATCCTGTGAGCTTAGATCAGTGCCAAGATGGATGGCTGATAGGGATGGATTAGAAAATATGTAAAGCCATACAGGTCTCTAAATCCTGTGAGCTTAGATCTGTAGAAAGGTGGATGGATTAGAAAATATGTAAAGCCATACAGGTCTCTAAATCCTGTGAGCTTATATCTGTGCCAAGGGGGATGGATTAGAAAATATGTAAAGCCATACAGGTCTCTAAATCCTGTGAGCTTAGATCTGTGGAAAGGTGGATGGATTAGAAAATATGTAAAGCCATACAGGTCTCTAAATCCTGTGAGCTTATATCTGTGCCAAGGGGGATGGATTAGAAAATATGTAAAGCCATACTGGTCTCTAAATCCTGTGAGCTTAGATCAGTTCCAAGGTGGATGGCTGATATGGATGGATTAGAAAATATGTAAAGCCATACTGGTCTCTAAATCCTGTGAGCTTAGATCTGTGCAAAGGTGGGTGGCTGATAGGGATGGATTAGAAAATATGTAAAGCCATACTGGTCTCTAAATCCTGTAAGCTTAGATCTGTGCCAAGATGGATGGCTGATAGGGATGGATTAGAAAATATGTTAAGCCATACTGGTCTCTGAATCCTATGAAATTATCTGTGCCAAGGGGGATGGATTAGAAAATATGTAAAGCCATACAGGTCTCTAATCCTGTGAGCTTAGATCAGTGCCAAGGTTGATGGCTGATAGGGATGGATTAGAAAATATGTAAAGCCATACTGGTCTCTAAATCCTGTGAGCTTATATCTGTGCCAAGGTGGATGGCTGATAGGGATGGATTAGAAAATATGTAAAGCCATACTAGTCTCTAAATCCTGTGAGCTTAGATCTGTGCAAAGGCGGGTGACTGATAGGGATGGATTAGAAAATATGTAAAGCCATACTGGTCTCTAATCCTGTGAGCTTAGATCAGTGCCAAGGTGGATGGCTGACAGGGATGGATTAGAAAATATGTAAAGCCATACTGGTCTCTAAATCCTGTAAGCTTAGATCTGTGCCAAGGGGGATGGTTTAGAAAATATGTAAAGCCATACTGGTCTCTAAATCCTGTGAGCTTAGATCTGTGCCAAGGGAGTTGGATTAGAAAATATGTAAAGCCATACTGGTCTCTAAATCCTGTAAGCTTATATCTGTGCCAAGGGGGATGGATTAGAAAATATGTAAAGCCATACTGGTCTCTAAATCCTGTGAGCTTAGATCTGTGCCAAGGGAGGTGGATTAGAAAATATGTAAAGCCATACTGGTCTATAAATCCTGTGAGCTTATATCTGTGCCAAGGGGGATGGATTAGAAAATATGTACAGCCATATTGGTCTCTAAATCCTGTGAGCTTATATCTGTGCCAAGGGGGATGGATTAGAAAATATGTAAAGCCATACTGGTCTCTAAATCCTGTAAGCTTAGATCAGTGCCAAAGTGGATGGCTGATATGAATGGATTAGAAAATATGTAAAGCCATACTGGTCTCTAAATCCTGTGAGCTTAGATCTGTGCCAAGGGGGATGGATTAGAAAATATGTAAAGCCATACTGGTCTCTAAATCCTGTAAGCTTAGATCAGTGCCAATGTGGATGGCTGATATGGATAGATTAGAATATATGTAAAGCCATACTGGTCTCTAATCCTGTGAGCTTAGATCAGTGCCAAGATGGATGGCTGATAGTGGTAGATTAGAAAATATGTAAAGCCATACTGGTCTCTAAATCCTGTGAGCTTATATCTGTGCCAAGTTGGGTGGCTGATAGGGATGGATTAGAAAATATGTAAAGCCATACTGGTCTCTAAATCCTGTGAGCTTATATCTGTGCCAAGGTGGATGGCTGATAGGGATGGATTAGAAAATATGTAAAGCCATACTAGTCTCTAAATCCTGTGAGCTTAGATCTGTGCCAAGGTGGATGGCTGATAGGGATGTATTGGAAAATATGTAAAGCCATACTAGTCTCTAAATCCAGTGAGCTTAGATCTGTGCAAAGGTGGATGGCTGATAGGGATGGATTAGAAAATATGTAAAGCCATACTGGTCTCTAAATCCTGTGAGCTTAGATCTGTACCAAGGGAGGTGGATTAGAAAATATGTAAAGCCATACTGGTCTCTAAATCCTGTGAGCTTATATCTGTGCCAAGGGGTTGGATTAGAAAATATGTAAAGCCATACTGGTCTCTAAATCCTGTAAGCTTAGATCAGTGCCAAGGTGGATGGCTGATAGGGATGGATTAGAAAATATGTAAAGCCATACTACTCTCTAAATCCTGTGAGCTTTGATCTGTGCAAAGGTGAGTGGCTGATAAGGATGGATTAGAAAATATGTAAAGCCATACTGGTCTCTAATCCTGTGAGCTTAGATCAGTGCCAAGGTGGATGGCTGACAGGGATGGATTAGAAAATATGTAAAGCCATACTGGTCTCTAAATCCTGTAAGCTTAGATCTGTGCCAAGGGGGATGGATTAGAAAATATGTAAAGCCATACTGGTCTCTAAATCCTGTGAGCTTAGATCTGTGCCAAGGGGGATGGATTAGAAAATATGTAAAGTCATACTGGTCTCTAAATCCTGTGAGCTTAGATCTGTGCCAAGGGAGGTGGATTAGAATATATGTAAAGCCATACTGGTCTCTAAATCCTGTAAGCTTAGATAAGTGCCAAGGTGGATGGCTGATAGGGATGGATTAGAAAATATGTAAAGCCATACTAGTCTCTAAATCCTGTGAGCTTAGATCTGTGCAAAGGTGGGTGGCTGATAGGGATGGATTAGAAAATATGTAAAGCCATACTGGTCTCTAATCCTGTGAACTTAGATCAGTGCCAAGGTGGATGGTTGACAGGGATGGATTAGAAAATGTGTAAAGCCATACTGGTCTCTAAATCCTGTAAGCTTAGATCTGTGCCAAGGGGGATGGATTAGAAAATATGTAAAGCCATACCGGTCTCTAAATCCTGTGAGCTTAGATCTGTGCCAAGGGAGTTGGATTAGAAAATATGTAAAGCCATACTGGTCTCTAAATCCTGTAAGCTTATATCTGTGCCAAGGGAGGTGGATTAGAAAATATGTAAAGCCATACTGGTCTCTAAATCCTGTGAGCTTATATCTGTGCCAAGGGGGATGGATTAGAAAATATGTAAAGCCATACTGGTCTCTAAATCCTGTGAGCTTAGATCTGTGCCAAGGGAGGTGGATTAGAAAATATGTAAAGCCATACTGGTCTCTAAATCATGTGAGCTTATATCTGTGCCAAGGGGGATGGATTAGAAAATATGTAAAGCCATACTGGTCTCTAAATCCTGTAAGCTTAGATCAGTGCCAAGGTGGATGGCTGATATGAATGGATTAGAAAATATGTAAAGCCATACTGGTCTCTAAATCCTGTGAGCTTAGATCTGTGCAAAGGTGGATGGATTAGAAAATATGTAAAGCCATACAGGTCTCTAAACCTGTGAGCTTATATCTGTGCCAAGGGGGATGGATTAGAAAATATGTAAAGCCATACTGGTCTCTAAATCCTGTGAGCTTAGATCAGTGCCAAGGTGGATGGCTGATATGGATGGATTAGAAAATATGTAAAGCCATACTGGTCTCTAAATCCTGTGAGCTTAGATCTGTGCCAAGGGGGATGGATTAGAAAATATGTAAAGCCATACTGGTCTCTAAATCCTGTGAGCTTATATCTGTGCCAAGAGGGATGGATTAGAAAATATGTAAAGCCATACTGGTCTCTAAATCCTGTGAGCTTATATCTGTGCCAAGGGGGATGGATTAGAAAATATGTAAAGCCATACTGGTTTCTAAATCCTGTGAGCTTATATCTGTGCCAAGGGGGATGGATTAGAAAATATGTAAAGCCATACTGGTCTCTAATCCTGTGAGCTTAGATCAGTGCCAAGATGGATGGCTGATAGGAATGGATTAGAAAATATGTAAAGCCATACAGGTCTCTAAATCCTGTGAGCTTAGATCTGTGGAAAGGTGGATGGATTAGAAAATATGTAAAGCTATACAGGTCTCTCAATCCTGTGAGCTTAGATCAGTGCCAAGATGGATGGCTGATAGGGATGGATTAGAAAATATGTAAAGCCATACTGGTCTCTAATTATGTGAGCTTAGATCAGTGCCAAGATGGATGGCTGATAGGGATGGATTAGAAAATATGTAAAGCCATACTGGTCTCTAAATCCTGTAAGCTTAGATCTGTGCCAATATGGATGGCTGATAGGGATGGATTAGAAAATATGTTAAGCCATACTGGTCTCTGAATCCTATGAAATTATCTGTGCCAAGGGGGATGGATTAGAAAATATGTAAAGCCATACTGGTCTCTAAATCCTGTGAGCTTATATCTGTGCCAAGGTGGATGGCTGATAGGGATGGATTAGAAAATATGTAAAGCCATACTGGTCTCTAAATCCTGTGAGCTTATATCTGTGCCAAGGGGGATGGATTAGAAAATATGTAAAGCCATACTAGTCTCTAAATCCTGTGAGCTTAGATCTGTGCCAAGGGGGATGGATTAGAAAATATGTAAAGCCATACTGGTCTCTAAATCCTGTGAGCTTATATCTGTGCCAAGGGGGATGGATTAGAAAATATGTAAAGCCATACTGGTCTCTAAATCCTGTGAGCTTATATCTGTGCCAAGGGGGATGGATTAGAAAATATGTAAAGCCATACTGGTCTCTAAATCCTGTGAGCTTATATCTGTGCCAAGGGGGATGGATTAGAAAATATGTAAAACCATACTGGTCTCTAATCCTGTGAGCTTAGATCAGTGCCAAGATGGATGGCTGATAGGGATGGATTAGAAAATATGTAAAGCCATACTGGTCTCTAAATCCTGTGAGCTTAGATCTGTGGAAAGGTGGATGGATTAGAAAATATGTAAAGCCATACAGGTCTCTCAATCCTGTGAGCTTAGATCAGTGCCAAGATGGATGGCTGATAGGGATGGATTAGAAAATATGTAAAGCCATACTGGTCTCTAATTATGTGAGCTTAGATCAGTGCCAAGATGGATGGCTGATAGGGATGGATTAGAAAATATGTAAAGCCATACTGGTCTCTAAATCCTGTAAGCTTAGATCTGTGCCAATATGGATGGCTGATAGGGATGGATTAGAAAATATGTTAAGCCATACTGGTCTCTGAATCCTATGAAATTATCTGTGCCAAGGGGGATGGATTAGAAAATATGTAAAGCCATACAGGTCTCTAATCCTGTGAGCTTAGATCAGTGCCAAGGTTGATGGCTGATAGGGATGGATTAGAAAATATGTAAAGCCATACTGGTCTCTAAATCCTGTGAGCTTATATCTGTGCCAAGGTGGATGGCTGATAGGGATGGATTAGAAAATATGTAAAGCCATACTGGTCTCTAAATCCTGTGAGCTTATATCTGTGCCAAGGGGGATGGATTAGAAAATATGTAAAGCCATACTGGTCTCTAAATCCTGTGAGCTTAGATCAGTACCAAGATGGATGGCTGATAGGGATGGATTAGAAAATATGTAAAGCCATACTGGTCTCTAATCCTGTGAGCTTAGATCAGTGCCAAGATGGATGGCTGATAGGGATGGATTAGAAAATATGTAAAGCCATACAGGTCTCTAAATCCTGTGAGCTTAGATCTGTGGAAAGGTGGATGGATTAGAAAAGATGTAAAGCCATACAGGTCTCTAAATCCTGTGAGCTTATATCTGTGCCAAGGGGGATGGATTAGAAAATATGTAAAGCCATACTGGTCTCTAAATCCTGTGAGCTTAGATCAGTGCCAAGGTGGATGGCTGATATGAATGGATTAGAAAATATGTAAAGCCATACTGGTCTCTCAATCCTGTGAGCTTATATCTGTGCCAAGGGGGATGGATTAGAAAATATGTAAAGCCATACTGCTCTCTAAATCCTGTAAGCTTAGATCTGTGCCAAGATGGATGGCTGATAGGGATGGATTAGAAAATATGTTAAGCCATACTGGTCTCTGAATCCTATGAAATTATCTGTGCCAAGGGGGATGGATTAGAAAATATGTAAAGCCATACAGGTCTCTAATCCTGTGAGCTTAGATCAGTGCCAAGGTTGATGGCTGATAGGGATGGACTAGAAAATATGTAAAGCCATACTGGTCTCTAAATCCTGTGAGCTTATATCTGTGGCAAGGTGGATGGCTGATAGGGATGGATTAGAAAATATGTAAAGCCATACTGGTCTCTAAATCCTGTGAGCTTATATCTGTGCCAAGGGGGATGGATTAGAAAATATGTAAAGCCATACTGGTCTCTAAATCCTGTGAGCTTATATCTGTGCCAAGGGGGATGGATTAGAAAATATGTAAAGCCATACTGGTTTCTAAATCCTGTGAGCTTATATCTGTGCCAAGGGGGATGGATTAGAAAATATGTAAAGCCATACTGGTCTCTAATCCTGTGAGCTTATATCTGTGCCAAGGGGGATGGATTAGAAAATATGTAAAGCCATACTGGTCTCTAAATCCTGTGAGCTTAGATCTGTGCCAAGGGAGGTGGATTAGAAAATATGTAAAGCCATACTGGTCTCTAAATCATGTGAGCTTATATCTGTGCCAAGGGGGATGGATTAGAAAATATGTAAAGCCATACTGGTCTCTAAATCCTGTAAGCTTAGATCAGTGCCAAGGTGGATGGCTGATATGAATGGATTAGAAAATATGTAAAGCCATACTGGTCTCTAAATCCTGTGAGCTTAGATCTGTGCAAAGGTGGATGGATTAGAAAATATGTAAAGCCATACAGGTCTCTAAACCTGTGAGCTTATATCTGTGCCAAGGGGGATGGATTAGAAAATATGTAAAGCCATACTGGTCTCTAAATCCTGTGAGCTTAGATCAGTGCCAAGGTGGATGGCTGATATGGATGGATTAGAAAATATGTAAAGCCATACTGGTCTCTAAATCCTGTGAGCTTAGATCTGTGCCAAGGGGGATGGATTAGAAAATATGTAAAGCCATACTGGTCTCTAAATCCTGTGAGCTTATATCTGTGCCAAGAGGGATGGATTAGAAAATATGTAAAGCCATACTGGTCTCTAAATCCTGTGAGCTTATATCTGTGCCAAGGGGGATGGATTAGAAAATATGTAAAGCCATACTGGTTTCTAAATCCTGTGAGCTTATATCTGTGCCAAGGGGGATGGATTAGAAAATATGTAAAGCCATACTGGTCTCTAATCCTGTGAGCTTAGATCAGTGCCAAGATGGATGGCTGATAGGGATGGATTAGAAAATATGTAAAGCCATACAGGTCTCTAAATCCTGTGAGCTTAGATCTGTGGAAAGGTGGATGGATTAGAAAATATGTAAAGCTATACAGGTCTCTCAATCCTGTGAGCTTAGATCAGTGCCAAGATGGATGGCTGATAGGGATGGATTAGAAAATATGTAAAGCCATACTGGTCTCTAATTATGTGAGCTTAGATCAGTGCCAAGATGGATGGCTGATAGGGATGGATTAGAAAATATGTAAAGCCATACTGGTCTCTAAATCCTGTAAGCTTAGATCTGTGCCAATATGGATGGCTGATAGGGATGGATTAGAAAATATGTTAAGCCATACTGGTCTCTGAATCCTATGAAATTATCTGTGCCAAGGGGGATGGATTAGAAAATATGTAAAGCCATACTGGTCTCTAAATCCTGTGAGCTTATATCTGTGCCAAGGTGGATGGCTGATAGGGATGGATTAGAAAATATGTAAAGCCATACTGGTCTCTAAATCCTGTGAGCTTATATCTGTGCCAAGGGGGATGGATTAGAAAATATGTAAAGCCATACTAGTCTCTAAATCCTGTGAGCTTAGATCTGTGCCAAGGGGGATGGATTAGAAAATATGTAAAGCCATACTGGTCTCTAAATCCTGTGAGCTTATATCTGTGCCAAGGGGGATGGATTAGAAAATATGTAAAGCCATACTGGTCTCTAAATCCTGTGAGCTTATATCTGTGCCAAGGGGGATGGATTAGAAAATATGTAAAGCCATACTGGTCTCTAAATCCTGTGAGCTTATATCTGTGCCAAGGGGGATGGATTAGAAAATATGTAAAACCATACTGGTCTCTAATCCTGTGAGCTTAGATCAGTGCCAAGATGGATGGCTGATAGGGATGGATTAGAAAATATGTAAAGCCATACTGGTCTCTGAATCCTATGAAATTATCTGTGCCAAGGGGGATGGATTAGAAAATATGTAAAGCCATACAGGTCTCTAATCCTGTGAGCTTAGATCAGTGCCAAGGTTGATGGCTGATAGGGATGGACTAGAAAATATGTAAAGCCATACTGGTCTCTAAATCCTGTGAGCTTATATCTGTGGCAAGGTGGATGGCTGATAGGGATGGATTAGAAAATATGTAAAGCCATACTGGTCTCTAAATCCTGTGAGCTTATATCTGTGCCAAGGGGGATGGATTAGAAAATATGTAAAGCCATACTGGTCTCTAAATCCTGTGAGCTTATATCTGTGCCAAGGGGGATGGATTAGAAAATATGTAAAGCCATACTGGTTTCTAAATCCTGTGAGCTTATATCTGTGCCAAGGGGGATGGATTAGAAAATATGTAAAGCCATACTGGTCTCTAATCCTGTGAGCTTATATCTGTGCCAAGGGGGATGGATTAGAAAATATGTAAAGCCATACTGGTCTCTAAATCCTGTGAGCTTAGATCTGTGCCAAGGGAGGTGGATTAGAAAATATGTAAAGCCATACTGGTCTCTAAATCATGTGAGCTTATATCTGTGCCAAGGGGGATGGATTAGAAAATATGTAAAGCCATACTGGTCTCTAAATCCTGTAAGCTTAGATCAGTGCCAAGGTGGATGGCTGATATGAATGGATTAGAAAATATGTAAAGCCATACTGGTCTCTAAATCCTGTGAGCTTAGATCTGTGCAAAGGTGGATGGATTAGAAAATATGTAAAGCCATACAGGTCTCTAAACCTGTGAGCTTATATCTGTGCCAAGGGGGATGGATTAGAAAATATGTAAAGCCATACTGGTCTCTAAATCCTGTGAGCTTAGATCAGTGCCAAGGTGGATGGCTGATATGGATGGATTAGAAAATATGTAAAGCCATACTGGTCTCTAAATCCTGTGAGCTTAGATCTGTGCCAAGGGGGATGGATTAGAAAATATGTAAAGCCATACTGGTCTCTAAATCCTGTGAGCTTATATCTGTGCCAAGAGGGATGGATTAGAAAATATGTAAAGCCATACTGGTCTCTAAATCCTGTGAGCTTATATCTGTGCCAAGGGGGATGGATTAGAAAATATGTAAAGCCATACTGGTTTCTAAATCCTGTGAGCTTATATCTGTGCCAAGGGGGATGGATTAGAAAATATGTAAAGCCATACTGGTCTCTAATCCTGTGAGCTTAGATCAGTGCCAAGATGGATGGCTGATAGGGATGGATTAGAAAATATGTAAAGCCATACAGGTCTCTAAATCCTGTGAGCTTAGATCTGTGGAAAGGTGGATGGATTAGAAAATATGTAAAGCTATACAGGTCTCTCAATCCTGTGAGCTTAGATCAGTGCCAAGATGGATGGCTGATAGGGATGGATTAGAAAATATGTAAAGCCATACTGGTCTCTAATTATGTGAGCTTAGATCAGTGCCAAGATGGATGGCTGATAGGGATGGATTAGAAAATATGTAAAGCCATACTGGTCTCTAAATCCTGTAAGCTTAGATCTGTGCCAATATGGATGGCTGATAGGGATGGATTAGAAAATATGTTAAGCCATACTGGTCTCTGAATCCTATGAAATTATCTGTGCCAAGGGGGATGGATTAGAAAATATGTAAAGCCATACTGGTCTCTAAATCCTGTGAGCTTATATCTGTGCCAAGGTGGATGGCTGATAGGGATGGATTAGAAAATATGTAAAGCCATACTGGTCTCTAAATCCTGTGAGCTTATATCTGTGCCAAGGGGGATGGATTAGAAAATATGTAAAGCCATACTAGTCTCTAAATCCTGTGAGCTTAGATCTGTGCCAAGGGGGATGGATTAGAAAATATGTAAAGCCATACTGGTCTCTAAATCCTGTGAGCTTATATCTGTGCCAAGGGGGATGGATTAGAAAATATGTAAAGCCATACTGGTCTCTAAATCCTGTGAGCTTATATCTGTGCCAAGGGGGATGGATTAGAAAATATGTAAAGCCATACTGGTCTCTAAATCCTGTGAGCTTATATCTGTGCCAAGGGGGATGGATTAGAAAATATGTAAAACCATACTGGTCTCTAATCCTGTGAGCTTAGATCAGTGCCAAGATGGATGGCTGATAGGGATGGATTAGAAAATATGTAAAGCCATACTGGTCTCTAAATCCTGTGAGCTTAGATCTGCGGAAAGGTGGATGGATTAGAAAATATGTAAAGCCATACAGGTCTCTCAATCCTGTGAGCTTAGATCAGTGCCAAGATGGATGGCTGATAGGGATGGATTAGAAAATATGTAAAGCCATACTGGTCTCTAATTATGTGAGCTTAGATCAGTGCCAAGATGGATGGCTGATAGGGATGGATTAGAAAATATGTAAAGCCATACTGGTCTCTAAATCCTGTAAGCTTAGATCTGTGCCAATATGGATGGCTGATAGGGATGGATTAGAAAATATGTTAAGCCATACTGGTCTCTGAATCCTATGAAATTATCTGTGCCAAGGGGGATGGATTAGAAAATATGTAAAGCCATACAGGTCTCTAATCCTGTGAGCTTAGATCAGTGCCAAGGTTGATGGCTGATAGGGATGGATTAGAAAATATGTAAAGCCATACTGGTCTCTAAATCCTGTGAGCTTATATCTGTGCCAAGGTGGATGGCTGATAGGGATGGATTAGAAAATATGTAAAGCCATACTGGTCTCTAAATCCTGTGAGCTTATATCTGTGCCAAGGGGGATGGATTAGAAAATATGTAAAGCCATACTGGTCTCTAAATCCTGTGAGCTTAGATCAGTACCAAGATGGATGGCTGATAGGGATGGATTAGAAAATATGTAAAGCCATACTGGTCTCTAATCCTGTGAGCTTAGATCAGTGCCAAGATGGATGGCTGATAGGGATGGATTAGAAAATATGTAAAGCCATACAGGTCTCTAAATCCTGTGAGCTTAGATCTGTGGAAAGGTGGATGGATTAGAAAAGATGTAAAGCCATACAGGTCTCTAAATCCTGTGAGCTTATATCTGTGCCAAGGGGGATGGATTAGAAAATATGTAAAGCCATACTGGTCTCTAAATCCTGTGAGCTTAGATCAGTGCCAAGGTGGATGGCTGATATGAATGGATTAGAAAATATGTAAAGCCATACTGGTCTCTCAATCCTGTGAGCTTATATCTGTGCCAAGGGGGATGGATTAGAAAATATGTAAAGCCATACTGCTCTCTAAATCCTGTAAGCTTAGATCTGTGCCAAGATGGATGGCTGATAGGGATGGATTAGAAAATATGTTAAGCCATACTGGTCTCTGAATCCTATGAAATTATCTGTGCCAAGGGGGATGGATTAGAAAATATGTAAAGCCATACAGGTCTCTAATCCTGTGAGCTTAGATCAGTGCCAAGGTTGATGGCTGATAGGGATGGACTAGAAAATATGTAAAGCCATACTGGTCTCTAAATCCTGTGAGCTTATATCTGTGGCAAGGTGGATGGCTGATAGGGATGGATTAGAAAATATGTAAAGCCATACTGGTCTCTAAATCCTGTGAGCTTATATCTGTGCCAAGGGGGATGGATTAGAAAATATGTAAAGCCATACTGGTCTCTAAATCCTGTGAGCTTATATCTGTGCCAAGGGGGATGGATTAGAAAATATGTAAAGCCATACTGGTTTCTAAATCCTGTGAGCTTATATCTGTGCCAAGGGGGATGGATTAGAAAATATGTAAAGCCATACTGGTCTCTAATCCTGTGAGCTTAGATCAGTGCCAAGATGGATGGCTGATAGGGATGGATTAGAAAATATGTAAAGCCATACAGGTCGCTAAATCCTGTGAGCTTAGATCTGTGGAAAGGTGGATGGATTAGAAAATATGTAAAGCCATACAGGTCTCTCAATCCTGTGAGCTTAGATCAGTGCCAAGATGGATGGCTGATAGGGATGGATTAGAAAATATGTAAAGCCATACTGGTCTCTAATTATGTGAGCTTAGATCAGTGCCAAGATGGATGGCTGATAGGGATGGATTAGAAAATATGTAAAGCCATACTGGTCTCTAAATCCTGTAAGCTTAGATCAGTGCCAAGGTGGATGGCTGATATGGATGGATTAGAAAATATGTAAAGCCATACTGGTCTCTAAATCCTGTG
Organism: Saccoglossus kowalevskii; assembly: GCF_978046115.1. Classification (NCBI taxonomy): domain Eukaryota; kingdom Metazoa; phylum Hemichordata; class Enteropneusta; family Harrimaniidae; genus Saccoglossus; species Saccoglossus kowalevskii. The sequence goes on along the minus strand of NC_140650.1, from coordinate 29,074,767 downwards.
AGCTTATATCTGTGCCAAGGTGGATGGCTGATAGGGATGGATTAGAAAATATGTAAAGCCATACTAGTCTCTAAATCCTGTGAGCTTAGATCTGTGCCAAGGTGGATGGCTGATAGGGATGTATTGGAAAATATGTAAAGCCATACTAGACTCTAAATCCAGTGAGCTTAGATCTGTGCAAAGGTGGATGGCTGATAGGGATGGATTAGAAAATATGTAAAGCCATACTGGTCTCTAAATCCTGTGAGCTTAGATCTGTGCCAAGGGAGGTGGATTAGAAAATATGTAAAGCCATACTGGTCTCTAAATCCTGTGAGCTTATATCTGTGCCAAGGGGGTTGGATTAGAAAATATGTAAAGCCATACTGGTCTCTAAATCCTGTAAGCTTAGATCAGTGCCAAGGTGGATGGCTGATAGGGATGGATTAGAAAATATGTAAAGCCATACTACTCTCTAAATCCTGTGAGCTTAGATCTGTGCAAAGGTGAGTGGCTGATAGGGATGGATTAGAAAATATGTAAAGCCATACTGGTCTCTAATCATGTGAGCTTAGATCAGTGCCAAGGTGGATGGCTGACAGGGATGGATTAGAAAATATGTAAAGCCATACTGGTCTCTAAATCCTGTAAGCTTAGATCTGTGCCAAGGGGGATGGATTAGAAAATATGTAAAGCCATACCGGTCTCTAAATCCTGTGAGCTTAGATCTGTGCCAAGGGAGTTGGATTAGAAAATATGTAAAGCCATACTGGTCTCTAAATCCTGTAAGCTTATATCTGTGCCAAGGGAGGTGGATTAGAAAATATGTAAAGCCATACTGGTCTCTAAATCCTGTGAGCTTATATCTGTGCCAAGGGGGATGGATTAGAAAATATGTAAAGCCATACTGGTCTCTAAATCCTGTGAGCTTAGATCTGTGCCAAGGGAGGTGGATTAGAAAATATGTAAAGCCATACTGGTCTCTAAATCATGTGAGCTTATATCTGTGCCAAGGGGGATGGATTAGAAAATATGTAAAGCCATACTGGTCTCTAAATCCTGTGAGCTTAGATCAGTGCCAAGATGGATGGCTGATAGGGATGGATTAGAAAATATGTAAAGCCATACTGGTCTCTAATCCTGTGAGCTTAGATCAGTGCCAAGATGGATGGCTGATAGGGATGGATTAGAAAATATGTAAAGCCATACTGGTCTCTAAATCCTGTAAGCTTACATCTGTGCCAAGGGGGATGGATTAGAAAATATGTAAAGCCATACTGGTCTCTAAATCCTGTGAGCTTAGATCTGTGCCAAGGGAGTTGGATTAGAAAATATGTAAAGCCATACTGGTCTCTAAATCCTGTAAGCTTATATCTGTGCCAAGGGAGGTGGATTAGAAAATATGTAAAGCCATACTGGTCTCTAAATCCTGTGAGCTTATATCTGTGCCAAGGGGGTTGGATTAGAAAATATGTAAAGCCATACTGGTCTCTAAATCCTGTGAGCTTATATCTGTGCCAAGGGGGATGGATTAGAAAATATGTAAAGCCATACTGGTCTCTAAATCCTGTGAGCTTATATCTGTGCCAAGGGAGGTGGATTAGAAAATATGTAAAGCCATACTGGTCTCTAAATCCTGTGAGCTTACATCTGTGCCAAGGGAGGTGGATTAGAAAATATGTAAAGCCATACTGGTCTCTAAATCCTGTAAGCTTACATCTGTGCCAAGGGAGGTGGATTAGAAAATATGTAAAGCCATACTGGTCTCTAAATCCTGTGAGCTTATATCTGTGCCAAGGGGGATGGAATAGAAAATATGTAAAGCCATACTGCTCTCTAAATCCTGTAAGCTTAGATCTGTGCCAAGATGGATGGCTGATAGGGATGGATTAGAAAATATGTTAAGCCATACTGGTCTCTGAATCCTATGAAATTATCTGTGCCAAGGGGGATGGATTAGAAAATATGTAAAGCCATACAGGTCTCTAATCCTGTGAGCTTAGATCAGTGCCAAGGTTGATGGCTGATAGGGATGGACTAGAAAATATGTAAAGCCATACTGGTCTCTAAATCCTGTGAGCTTATATCTGTGGCAAGGTGGATGGCTGATAGGCATGGATTAGAAAATATGTAAAGCCATACTGGTCTCTAAATCCTGTGAGCTTATATCTGTGCCAAGGGGGATGGATTAGAAAATATGTAAAGCCATACTGGTCTCTAAATCCTGTGAGCTTATATCTGTGCCAAGGGGGATGGATTAGAAAATATGTAAAGCCATACTGGTTTCTAAATCCTGTGAGCTTATATCTGTGCCAAGGGGGATGGATTAGAAAATATGTAAAGCCATACTGGTCTCTAATCCTGTGAGCTTAGATCAGTGCCAAGATGGATGGCTGATAGGGATGGATTAGAAAATATGTAAAGCCATACAGGTCTCTAAATCCTGTGAGCTTAGATCTGTGGAAAGGTGGATGGATTAGAAAATATGTAAAGCCATACAGGTCTCTCAATCCTGTGAGCTTAGATCAGTGCCAAGATGGATGGCTGATAGGGATGGATTAGAAAATATGTAAAGCCATACTGGTCTCTAATTATGTGAGCTTAGATCAGTGCCAAGATGGATGGCTGATAGGGATGGATTAGAAAATATGTAAAGCCATACTGGTCTCTAAATCCTGTAAGCTTAGATCAGTGCCAAGGTGGATGGCTGATATGGATGGATTAGAAAATATGTAAAGCCATACTGGTCTCTAAATCCTGTGAGCTTATATCTGTGCCAAGGTGGATGGCTGATAGGGATGGATTAGAAAATATGTAAAGCCATACTAGTCTCTAAATCCTGTGAGCTTAGATCTGTGCCAAGGTGGATGGCTGATAGGGATGTATTGGAAAATATGTAAAGCCATACTAGACTCTAAATCCAGTGAGCTTAGATCTGTGCAAAGGTGGATGGCTGATAGGGATGGATTAGAAAATATGTAAAGCCATACTGGTCTCTAAATCCTGTGAGCTTAGATCTGTGCCAAGGGAGGTGGATTAGAAAATATGTAAAGCCATACTGGTCTCTAAATCCTGTGAGCTTATATCTGTGCCAAGGGGGTTGGATTAGAAAATATGTAAAGCCATACTGGTCTCTAAATCCTGTAAGCTTAGATCAGTGCCAAGGTGGATGGCTGATATGGATGGATTAGAAAATATGTAAAGCCATACTACTCTCTAAATCCTGTGAGCTTAGATCTGTGCAAAGGTGAGTGGCTGATAGGGATGGATTAGAAAATATGTAAAGCCATACTGGTCTCTAATCATGTGAGCTTAGATCAGTGCCAAGGTGGATGGCTGACAGGGATGGATTAGAAAATATGTAAAGCCATACTGGTCTCTAAATCCTGTAAGCTTACATCTGTGCCAAGGGGGATGGATTAGAAAATATGTAAAGCCATACTGGTCTCTAAATCCTGTGAGCTTAGATCTGTGCCAAGGGAGTTGGATTAGAAAATATGTAAAGCCATACTGGTCTCTAAATCCTGTAAGCTTATATCTGTGCCAAGGGAGGTGGATTAGAAAATATGTAAAGCCATACTGGTCTCTAAATCCTGTGAGCTTATATCTGTGCCAAGGGGGTTGGATTAGAAAATATGTAAAGCCATACTGGTCTCTAAATCCTGTGAGCTTATATCTGTGCCAAGGGGGATGGATTAGAAAATATGTAAAGCCATACTGGTCTCTAAATCCTGTGAGCTTATATCTGTGCCAAGGGAGGTGGATTAGAAAATATGTAAAGCCATACTGGTCTCTAAATCCTGTGAGCTTACATCTGTGCCAAGGGAGGTGGATTAGAAAATATGTAAAGCCATACTGGTCTCTAAATCCTGTAAGCTTATATCTGTGCCAAGGGAGGTGGATTAGAAAATATGTAAAGCCATACTGGTCTCTAAATCCTGTGAGCTTATATCTGTGCCAAGGGGGATGGAATAGAAAATATGTAAAGCCATACTGCTCTCTAAATCCTGTAAGCTTAGATCTGTGCCAAGATGGATGGCTGATAGGGATGGATTAGAAAATATGTTAAGCCATACTGGTCTCTGAATCCTATGAAATTATCTGTGCCAAGGGGGATGGATTAGAAAATATGTAAAGCCATACAGGTCTCTAATCCTGTGAGCTTAGATCAGTGCCAAGGTTGATGGCTGATAGGGATGGACTAGAAAATATGTAAAGCCATACTGGTCTCTAAATCCTGTGAGCTTATATCTGTGGCAAGGTGGATGGCTGATAGGGATGGATTAGAAAATATGTAAAGCCATACTGGTCTCTAAATCCTGTGAGCTTATATCTGTGCCAAGGGGGATGGATTAGAAAATATGTAAAGCCATACTGGTCTCTAAATCCTGTGAGCTTATATCTGTGCCAAGGTGGATGGCTGATAGGGATGGATTAGAAAATATGTAAAGCCATACTAGTCTCTAAATCCTGTGAGCTTAGATTTGTGCCAAGGTGGATGGCTGATAGGGATGTATTGGAAAATATGTAAAGCCATACTAGACTCTAAATCCAGTGAGCTTAGATCTGTGCAAAGGTGGATGGCTGATAGGGATGGATTAGAAAATATGTAAAGCCATACTGGTCTCTAAATCCTGTGAGCTTAGATCTGTGCCAAGGGAGGTGGATTAGAAAATATGTAAAGCCATACTGGTCTCTAAATCCTGTGAGCTTATATCTGTGCCAAGGGGGTTGGATTAGAAAATATGTAAAGCCATACTGGTCTCTAAATCCTGTAAGCTTAGATCAGTGCCAAGGTGGATGGCTGATAGGGATGGATTAGAAAATATGTAAAGCCATACTACTCTCTAAATCCTGTGAGCTTAGATCTGTGCAAAGGTGAGTGGCTGATAGGGATGGATTAGAAAATATGTAAAGCCATACTGGTCTCTAATCATGTGAGCTTAGATCAGTGCCAAGGTGGATGGCTGACAGGGATGGATTAGAAAATATGTAAAGCCATACTGGTCTCTAAATCCTGTAAGCTTACATCTGTGCCAAGGGGGATGGATTAGAAAATATGTAAAGCCATACTGGTCTCTAAATCCTGTGAGCTTAGATCTGTGCCAAGGGAGTTGGATTAGAAAATATGTAAAGCCATACTGGTCTCTAAATCCTGTAAGCTTATATCTGTGCCAAGGGAGGTGGATTAGAAAATATGTAAAGCCATACTGGTCTCTAAATCCTGTGAGCTTATATCTGTGCCAAGGGGGTTGGATTAGAAAATATGTAAAGCCATACTGGTCTCTAAATCCTGTGAGCTTATATCTGTGCCAAGGGGGATGGATTAGAAAATATGTAAAGCCATACTGGTCTCTAAATCCTGTGAGCTTATATCTGTGCCAAGGGAGGTGGATTAGAAAATATGTAAAGCCATACTGGTCTCTAAATCCTGTGAGCTTACATCTGTGCCAAGGGAGGTGGATTAGAAAATATGTAAAGCCATACTGGTCTCTAAATCCTGTAAGCTTATATCTGTGCCAAGGGAGGTGGATTAGAAAATATGTAAAGCCATACTGGTCTCTAAATCCTGTGAGCTTATATCTGTGCCAAGGGGGATGGAATAGAAAATATGTAAAGCCATACTGCTCTCTAAATCCTGTAAGCTTAGATCTGTGCCAAGATGGATGGCTGATAGGGATGGATTAGAAAATATGTTAAGCCATACTGGTCTCTGAATCCTATGAAATTATCTGTGCCAAGGGGGATGGATTAGAAAATATGTAAAGCCATACAGGTCTCTAATCCTGTGAGCTTAGATCAGTGCCAAGGTTGATGGCTGATAGGGATGGACTAGAAAATATGTAAAGCCATACTGGTCTCTAAATCCTGTGAGCTTATATCTGTGGCAAGGTGGATGGCTGATAGGGATGGATTAGAAAATATGTAAAGCCATACTGGTCTCTAAATCCTGTGAGCTTATATCTGTGCCAAGGGGGATGGATTAGAAAATATGTAAAGCCATACTGGTCTCTAAATCCTGTGAGCTTAGATCAGTGCCAAGATGGATGGCTGATAGGGATGGATTAGAAAATATGTAAAGCTATACTGGTCTCTAATCCTGTGAGCTTAGATCAGTGCCAAGATGGATGGCTGATAGGGATGGATTAGAAAATATGTAAAGCCATACAGGTCTCTAAATCCTGTGAGCTTAGATCTGTGGAAAGGTGGATGGATTAGAAAATATGTAAAGCCATACTGGTCTCTAAATCCTGTGAGCTTAGATCAGTGCCAAGGTGGATGGCTGATATGGATGGATTAGAAAATATGTAAAGCCATACTGGTCTCTAAATCCTGTGAGCTTAGATCTGTGCAAAGGTGGGTGGCTGATAGGGATGGATTAGAAAATATGTAAAGCCATACTGGTCTCTAAATCCTGTAAGCTTAGATCTGTGCCAAGATGGATGGCTTATAGGGATGGATTAGAAAATATGTTAAGCCATACTGGTCTCTGGATCCTATGAAATTATCTGTGCCAAGGGGGATGGATTAGAAAATATGTAAAGCCATACAGGTCTCTAATCCTGTGAGCTTAGATCAGTGCCAAGGTTGATGGCTGATAGGGATGGATTAGAAAATATGTAAAGCCATACTGGTCTCTAAATCCTGTGAGCTTATATCTGTGCCAAGGTGGATGGCTGATAGGGATGGATTAGAAAATATGTAAAGCCATACTAGTCTCTAAATCCTGTGAGCTTAGATCTGTGCAAAGGCGGGTGACTGATAGGGATGGATTAGAAAATATGTAAAGCCATACTGGTCTCTAATCCTGTGAGCTTAGATCAGTGCCAATGTGGACGGCTGACAGGGATGGATTAGAAAATATGTAAAGCCATACTGGTCTCTAAATCCTGTAAGCTTAGATATGTGCCAAGGGGGATGGATTAGAAAATATGTAAAGCCATACTGGTCTCTAAATCCTGTGAGCTTAGATCTGTGCCAAGGGAGTTGGATTAGAAAATATGTAAAGCCATACTGGTCTCTAAAACCTGTAAGCTTATATCTGTGCCAAGGGGCATGGATTAGAAAATATGTAAAGCCATACTGGTCTCTAAATCCTGTGAGCTTAGATCTGTGCCAAGGGAGGTGGATTAGAAAATATGTAAAGCCATACTGGTCTCTAAATCCTGTGAGCTTATATCTGTGCCAAGGGGGATGGATTAGAAAATATGTAAAGCCATACTGGTCTCTAAATCCTGTAAGCTTAGATCAGTGCCAAGGTGGATGGCTGATATGAATGGATTAGAAAATATGTAAAGCCATACTGGTCTCTAAATCCTGTGAGCTTAGATCTGTGCCAAGGGGGATGGATTAGAAAATATGTAAAGCCATACTGGTCTCTAAATCCTGTAAGCTTAGATCAGTGCCAAGGTGGATGGCTGATATGAATGGATTAGAAAATATGTAAAGCCATACTGGTCTCTAAATCCTGTGAGCTTAGATCAGTGCCAAGATGGATGGCTGATAGGGATAGATTAGAAAATATGTAAAGCCATACTGGTCTCTAAATCCTGTGAGCTTATATCTGTGCCAAGTTGGGTGGCTGATAGGGATGGATTAGAAAATATGTAAAGCCATACTCGTCTCTAAATCCTGTGAGCTTATATCTGTGCCAAGGGGGTTGGATTAGAAAATATGTAAAGCCATACTGGTCTCTAAATCCTGTAAGCTTAGATCAGTGCCAAGGTGGATGGCTGATAGAGATGGATTAGAAAATATGTAAAGCCATACTACTCTCTAAATCCTGTGAGCTTAGATCTGTGCAAAGGTGAGTGGCTGATAGGGATGGATTAGAAAATATGTAAAGCCATACTGGTCTCTAATCCTGTGAGCTTAGATCAGTGCCAAGGTGGATGGCTGACAGGGATGGATTAGAAAATATGTAAAGCCATACTGGTCTCTAAATCCTGTAAGCTTAGATCTGTGCCAAGGTGGATGGATTAGAAAATATGTAAAGCCATACTGGTCTCTAAATCCTGTGAGCTTAGATCTGTGCCAAGGGAGTTGGATTAGAAAATATGTAAAGCCATACTGGTCTCTAAATCCTGTAAGCTTATATCTGTGCCAAGAGATGTGGATTAGAAAATATGTAAAGCCATACTGGTCTCTAAATCCTGTGAGCTTATATCTGTGCCAAGGGGGTTGGATTAGAAAATATGTAAAGCCATACTGGTTTCTAAATCCTGTGAGCTTATATCTGCGCAAAGGGGGATGGATTAGAAAATATGTAAAGCCATACTGGACTCTAAATCCTGTGAGCTTAGATCTGTGCCAAGGGAGGTGGATTAGAAAATATGTAAAGCCATACTGGTCTCTAAATCCTGTAAGCTTATATCTGTGCCAAGGGATGTGGATTAGAAAATATGTAAAGCCATACTGGTCTCTAAATCCTGTGAGCTTATATCTGTGCCAAGGGGGATGGATTAGAAAATATGTAAAGCCATACTGCTCTCTAAATCCTGTAAGCTTAGATCTGTGCCAAGATGGATGGCTGATATGGATGGATTAGAAAATATGTAAAGCCATACTGGTCTCTAAATCCTGTGAGCTTAGATCTGTGCAAAGGTGGGTGGCTGATAGGGATGGATTAGAAAATATGTAAAGCCATACTGGTCTCTAAATCCTGTAAGCTTAGATCTGTGCCAAGATGGATGGCTGATAGGGATGGATTAGAAAATATGTTAAGCCATACTGGTCTCTGAATCCTATGAAATTATCTGTGCCAAGGGGGATGGATTAGAAAATATGTAAAGCCATACAGGTCTCTAATCCTGTGAGCTTAGATCAGTGCCAAGGTTGATGGCTGATAGGGATGGATTAGAAAATATGTAAAGCCATACTGGTCTCTAAATCCTGTGAGCTTATATCTGTGCCAAGGTGGATGGCTGATAGGGATGGATTAGAAAATATGTAAAGCCATACTAGTCTCTAAATCCTGTGAGCTTAGATCTGTGCAAAGGCGGGTGACTGATAGGGATGGATTAGAAAATATGTAAAGCCACACTGGTCTCTAATCCTGTGTGCTTAGATCAGTGCCAAAGTGGATGGCTGACAGGGATGGATTAGAAAATATGTAAAGCCATACTGTTCTCTAAATCCTGTAAGCTTAGATCTGTGCCAAGGGGGATGGTTTAGAAAATATGTAAAGCCATACTGGTCTCTAAATCCTGTGAGCTTAGATCTGCGCCAAGGGAGTTGGATTAGAAAATATGTAAAGCCATACTGGTCTCTAAATCCTGTAAGCTTATATCTGTGCCAAGGGGGATGAATTAGAAAATATGTAAAGCCATACTGGTCTCTAAATCCTGTGAGCTTAGATCAGTGCCAAGGTGGATGGCTGATATGAATGGATTAGAAAATATGTAAAGCCATACTGGTCTCTAAATCCTGTGAGCTTAGATCTGTGCCAAGGGGGATGGATAAGAAAATATGTAAAGCCATACTGGTCTCTAAATCCTGTAAGCTTAGATCAGTGCCAAGGTGGATGGCTGATATGGATGGATTAGAAAATATGTAAAGCCATACTGGTCTCTAAATCCTGTGAGCTTATATCTGTGCCAAGGTGGATGGCTGATAGGGATGGATTAGAAAATATGTAAAGCCATACTAGTCTCTAAATCCTGTGAGCTTAGATCTGTGCCAAGGTGGATGGCTGATAGGGATGTATTGGAAAATATGTAAAGCCATACTAGACTCTAAATCCAGTGAGCTTAGATCTGTGCAAAGGTGGATGGCTGATAGGGATGGATTAGAAAATATGTAAAGCCATACTGGTCTCTAAATCCTGTGAGCTTAGATCTGTGCCAAGGGAGGTGGATTAGAAAATATGTAAAGCCATACTGGTCTCTAAATCCTGTGAGCTTATATCTGTGCCAAGGGGGTTGGATTAGAAAATATGTAAAGCCATACTGGTCTCTAAATCCTGTAAGCTTAGATCAGTGCCAAGGTGGATGGCTGATAGGGATGGATTAGAAAATATGTAAAGCCATACTACTCTCTAAATCCTGTGAGCTTAGATCTGTGCAAAGGTGAGTGGCTGATAGGGATGGATTAGAAAATATGTAAAGCCATACTGGTCTCTAATCATGTGAGCTTAGATCAGTGCCAAGGTGGATGGCTGACAGGGATGGATTAGAAAATATGTAAAGCCATACTGGTCTCTAAATCCTGTAAGCTTACATCTGTGCCAAGGGGGATGGATTAGAAAATATGTAAAGCCATACTGGTCTCTAAATCCTGTGAGCTTAGATCTGTGCCAAGGGAGTTGGATTAGAAAATATGTAAAGCCATACTGGTCTCTAAATCCTGTAAGCTTATATCTGTGCCAAGGGAGGTGGATTAGAAAATATGTAAAGCCATACTGGTCTCTAAATCCTGTGAGCTTATATCTGTGCCAAGGGGGTTGGATTAGAAAATATGTAAAGCCATACTGGTCTCTAAATCCTGTGAGCTTATATCTGTGCCAAGGGGGATGGATTAGAAAATATGTAAAGCCATACTGGTCTCTAAATCCTGTGAGCTTATATCTGTGCCAAGGGAGGTGGATTAGAAAATATGTAAAGCCATACTGGTCTCTAAATCCTGTGAGCTTACATCTGTGCCAAGGGAGGTGGATTAGAAAATATGTAAAGCCATACTGGTCTCTAAATCCTGTAAGCTTATATCTGTGCCAAGGGAGGTGGATTAGAAAATATGTAAAACCATACTGGTCTCTAAATCCTGTGAGCTTATATCTGTGCCAAGGGGGATGGAATAGAAAATATGTAAAGCCATACTGCTCTCTAAATCCTGTAAGCTTAGATCTGTGCCAAGATGGATGGCTGATAGGGATGGATTAGAAAATATGTTAAGCCATACTGGTCTCTGAATCCTATGAAATTATCTGTGCCAAGGGGGATGGATTAGAAAATATGTAAAGCCATACAGGTCTCTAATCCTGTGAGCTTAGATCAGTGCCAAGGTTGATGGCTGATAGGGATGGACTAGAAAATATGTAAAGCCATACTGGTCTCTAAATCCTGTGAGCTTATATCTGTGGCAAGGTGGATGGCTGATAGGGATGGATTAGAAAATATGTAAAGCCATACTGGTCTCTAAATCCTGTGAGCTTATATCTGTGCCAATGGGGATGGATTAGAAAATATGTAAAGCCATACTGGTCTCTAAATCCTGTGAGCTTAGATCAGTGCCAAGATGGATGGCTGATAGGGATGGATTAGAAAATATGTAAAGCTATACTGGTCTCTAATCCTGTGAGCTTAGATCAGTGCCAAGATGGATGGCTGATAGGGATGGATTAGAAAATATGTAAAGCCATACAGGTCTCTAAATCCTGTGAGCTTAGATCTGTGGAAAGGTGGATGGATTAGAAAATATGTAAAGCCATACAGGTCTCTAAATCCTGTGAGCTTATATCTGTGCCAAGGGGGATGGATTAGAAAATATGTAAAGCCATACTGGTCTCTAAATCCTGTGAGCTTAGATCAGTGCCAAGGTGGATGGCTGATATGGATGGATTAGAAAATATGTAAAGCCATACTGGTCTCTAAATCCTGTGAGCTTAGATCTGTGCAAAGGTGGGTGGCTGATAGGGATGGATTAGAAAATATGTAAAGCCATACTGGTCTCTAAATCCTGTAAGCTTAGATCTGTGCCAAGATGGATGGCTGATAGAGATGGATTAGAAAATATGTTAAGCCATACTGGTCTCTGGATCCTATGAAATTATCTGTGCCAAGGGGGATGGATTAGAAAATATGTAAAGCCATACAGGTCTCTAATCCTGTGAGCTTAGATCAGTGCCAAGGTTGATGGCTGATAGGGATGGATTAGAAAATATGTAAAGCCATACTGGTCTCTAAATCCTGTGAGCTTATATCTGTGCCAAGGTGGATGGCTGATAGGAATGGATTAGAAAATATGTAAAGCCATACTAGTCTCTAAATCCTGTGAGCTTAGATCTGTGCAAAGGCGGGTGACTGATAGAGATGGATTAGAAAATATGTAAAGCCATACTGGTCTCTAATCCTGTGAGCTTAGATCAGTGCCAATGTGGACGGCTGACAGGGATGGATTAGAAAATATGTAAAGCCATACTGGTCTCTAAATCCTGTAAGCTTAGATATGTGCCAAGGGGGATGGATTAGAAAATATGTAAAGCCATACTGGTCTCTAAATCCTGTGAGCTTAGATCTGTGCCAAGGGAGTTGGATTAGAAAATATGTAAAGCCATACTGGTCTCTAAAACCTGTAAGCTTATATCTGTGCCAAGGGGGATGGATTAGAAAATATGTAAAGCCATACTGGTCTCTAAATCCTGTGAGCTTAGATCTGTGCCAAGGGAGGTGGATTAGAAAATATGTAAAGTCATACTGGTCTCTAAATCCTGTGAGCTTATATCTGTGCCAAGGGGGATGGAATAGAACATATGTAAAGCCATACTGCTCTCTAAATCCTGTAAGCTTAGATCTGTGCCAAGATGGATGGCTGATAGGGATGGATTAGAAAATATGTTAAGCCATACTGGTCTCTGAATCCTATGAAATTATCTGTGCCAAGGGGGATGGATTAGAAAATATGTAAAGCCATACAGGTCTCTAATCCTGTGAGCTTAGATCAGTGCCAAGGTTGATGGCTGATAGGGATGGACTAGAAAATATGTAAAGCCATACTGGTCTCTAAATCCTGTGAGCTTATATCTGTGGCAAGGTGGATGGCTGATAGGGATGGATTAGAAAATATGTAAAGCCATACTGGTCTCTAAATCCTGTGAGCTTATATCTGTGCCAAGGGGGATGGATTAGAAAATATGTAAAGCCATACTGGTCTCTAAATCCTGTGAGCTTAGATCAGTGCCAAGATGGATGGCTGATAGGGATGGATTAGAAAATATGTAAAGCTATACGGGTCTCTAATCCTGTGAGCTTAGATCAGTGCCAAGATGGATGGCTGATAGGGATGGATTAGAAAATATGTAAAGCCATACAGGTCTCTAAATCCTGTGAGCTTAGATCTGTGGAAAGGTGGATGGATTAGAAAATATGTAAAGCCATACAGGTCTCTAAATCCTGTGAGCTTATATCTGTGCCAAGGGGGATGGATTAGAAAATATGTAAAGCCATACTGGTCTCTAAATCCTGTGAGCTTAGATCAGTGCCAAGGTGGATGGCTGATATGGATGGATTAGAAAATATGTAAAGCCATACTGGTCTCTAAATCCTGTGAGCTTAGATCTGTGCAAAGGTGGGTGGCTGATAGGGATGGATTAGAAAATATGTAAAGCCATACTGGTCTCTAAATCCTGTAAGCTTAGATCTGTGCCAAGATGGATGGCTGATAGGGATGGATTAGAAAATATGTTAAGCCATACTGGTCTCTGGATCCTATGAAATTATCTGTGCCAAGGGGGATGGATTAGAAAATATGTAAAGCCATACAGGTCTCTAATCCTGTGAGCTTAGATCAGTGCCAAGGTTGATGGCTGATAGGGATGGATTAGAAAATATGTAAAGCCATACTGGTCTCTAAATCCTGTGAGCTTATATCTGTGCCAAGGTGGATGGCTGATAGGGATGGATTAGAAAATATGTAAAGCCATACTAGTCTCTAAATCCTGTGAGCTTAGATCTGTGCAAAGGCGGGTGACTGATAGGGATGGATTAGAAAATATGTAAAGCCATACTGGTCTCTAATCCTGTGAGCTTAGATCAGTGCCAATGTGGACGGCTGACAGGGATGGATTAGAAAATATGTAAAGCCATACTGGTCTCTAAATCCTGTAAGCTTATATATGTGCCAAGGGGGATAAATTAGAAAATATGTAAAGCCATACTGGTCTCTAAATCCTGTGAGCTTAGATCTGTGCCAAGGGAGTTGGATTAGAAAATATGTAAAGCCATACTGGTCTCTAAAACCTGTAAGCTTATATCTGTGCCAAGGGGGATGGATTAGAAAATATGTAAAGCCATACTGGTCTCTAAATCCTGTGAGCTTAGATCTGTGCCAAGGGAGGTGGATTAGAAAATATGTAAAGCCATACTGGTCTCTAAATCCTGTGAGCTTATATCTGTGCCAAGGGGGATGGATTAGAAAATATGTAAAGCCATACTGGTCTCTAAATCCTGTAAGCTTAGATCAGTGCCAAGGTGGATGGCTGATATGAATGGATTAGAAAATATGTAAAGCCATACTGGTCTCTAAATCCTGTGAGCTTAGATCTGTGCCAAGGGGGATGGATTAGAAAATATGTAAAGCCATACTGGTCTCTAAATCCTGTAAGCTTAGATCAGTGCCAAGGTGGATGGCTGATATGGATGGATTAGAAAATATGTAAAGCCATACTGGTCTCTAATCCTGTGAGCTTAGATCAGTGCCAAGATGGCTGGCTGATAGGGATAGATTAGAAAATATGTAAAGCCATACTGGTCTCTAAATCCTGTGAGCTTATATCTGTGCCAAGTTGGGTGGCTGATAGGGATGGATTAGAAAATATGTAAAGCCATACTCGTCTCTAAATCCTGTGAGCTTATATCTGTGCCAAGGGGGTTGGATTAGAAAATATGTAAAGCCATACTGGTCTCTAAATCCTGTAAGCTTAGATCAGTGCCAAGGTGGATGGCTGATAGGGATGGATTAGAAAATATGTAAAGCCATACTACTCTCTAAATCCTGTGAGCTTAGATCTGTGCAAAGGTGAGTGGCTGATAGGGATGGATTAGAAAATATGTAAAGCCATACTGGTCTCTAATCCTGTGAGCTTAGATCAGTGCCAAGGTGGATGGCTGACAGGGATGGATTAGAAAATATGTAAAGCCATACTGGTCTCTAAATCCTGTAAGCTTACATCTGTGCCAAGGGGGATGGATTAGAAAATATGTAAAGCCATACTGGTCTCTAAATCCTGTGAGCTTAGATCTGTGCCAAGGGAGTTGGATTAGAAAATATGTAAAGCCATACTGGTCTCTAAATCCTGTAAGCTTATATCTGTGCCAAGGGAGGTGGATTAGAAAATATGTAAAGCCATACTGGTCTCTAAATCCTGTGAGCTTATATCTGTGCCAAGGGGGTTGGATTAGAAAATATGTAAAGCCATACTGGTCTCTAAATCCTGTGAGCTTATATCTGTGCCAAGGGGGATGGATTAGAAAATATGTAAAGCCATACTGGTCTCTAAATCCTGTGAGCTTATATCTGTGCCAAGGGAGGTGGATTAGAAAATATGTAAAGCCATACTGGTCTCTAAATCCTGTGAGCTTACATCTGTGCCAAGGGAGGTGGATTAGAAAATATGTAAAGCCATACTGGTCTCTAAATCCTGTAAGCTTATATCTGTGCCAAGGGAGGTGGATTAGAAAATATGTAAAACCATACTGGTCTCTAAATCCTGTGAGCTTATATCTGTGCCAAGGGGGATGGAATAGAAAATATGTAAAGCCATACTGCTCTCTAAATCCTGTAAGCTTAGATCTGTGCCAAGATGGATGGCTGATAGGGATGGATTAGAAAATATGTTAAGCCATACTGGTCTCTGAATCCTATGAAATTATCTGTGCCAAGGGGGATGGATTAGAAAATATGTAAAGCCATACAGGTCTCTAATCCTGTGAGCTTAGATCAGTGCCAAGGTTGATGGCTGATAGGGATGGACTAGAAAATATGTAAAGCCATACTGGTCTCTAAATCCTGTGAGCTTATATCTGTGGCAAGGTGGATGGCTGATAGGGATGGATTAGAAAATATGTAAAGCCATACTGGTCTCTAAATCCTGTGAGCTTATATCTGTGCCAATGGGGATGGATTAGAAAATATGTAAAGCCATACTGGTCTCTAAATCCTGTGAGCTTAGATCAGTGCCAAGATGGATGGCTGATAGGGATGGATTAGAAAATATGTAAAGCTATACTGGTCTCTAATCCTGTGAGCTTAGATCAGTGCCAAGATGGATGGCTGATAGGGATGGATTAGAAAATATGTAAAGCCATACAGGTCTCTAAATCCTGTGAGCTTAGATCTGTGGAAAGGTGGATGGATTAGAAAATATGTAAAGCCATACAGGTCTCTAAATCCTGTGAGCTTATATCTGTGCCAAGGGGGATGGATTAGAAAATATGTAAAGCCATACTGGTCTCTAAATCCTGTGAGCTTAGATCAGTGCCAAGGTGGATGGCTGATATGGATGGATTAGAAAATATGTAAAGCCATACTGGTCTCTAAATCCTGTGAGCTTAGATCTGTGCAAAGGTGGGTGGCTGATAGGGATGGATTAGAAAATATGTAAAGCCATACTGGTCTCTAAATCCTGTAAGCTTAGATCTGTGCCAAGATGGATGGCTGATAGAGATGGATTAGAAAATATGTTAAGCCATACTGGTCTCTAAATCCTGTAAGCTTAGATCTGTGCCAAGATGGATGGCTGATAGGAATGGATTAGAAAATATGTAAAGCCATACTAGTCTCTAAATCCTGTGAGCTTAGATCTGTGCAAAGGCGGGTGACTGATAGGGATGGATTAGAAAATATGTAAAGCCATACTGGTCTCTAATCCTGTGAGCTTAGATCAGTGCCAATGTGGACGGCTGACAGGGATGGATTAGAAAATATGTAAAGCCATACTGGTCTCTAAATCCTGTAAGCTTAGATATGTGCCAAGGGGGATGGATTAGAAAATATGTAAAGCCATACTGGTCTCTAAATCCTGTGAGCTTAGATCTGTGCCAAGGGAGTTGGATTAGAAAATATGTAAAGCCATACTGGTCTCTAAAACCTGTAAGCTTATATCTGTGCCAAGGGGGATGGATTAGAAAATATGTAAAGCCATACTGGTCTCTAAATCCTGTGAGCTTAGATCTGTGCCAAGGGAGGTGGATTAGAAAATATGTAAAGCCATACTGGTCTCTAAATCCTGTGAGCTTATATCTGTGACAAGGGGGATGGAATAGAACATATGTAAAGCCATACTGCTCTCTAAATCCTGTAAGCTTAGATCTGTGCCAAGATGGATGGCTGATAGGGATGGATTAGAAAATATGTTAAGCCATACTGGTCTCTGAATCCTATGAAATTATCTGTGCCAAGGGGGATGGATTAGAAAATATGTAAAGCCATACAGGTCTCTAATCCTGTGAGCTTAGATCAGTGCCAAGGTTGATGGCTGATAGGGATGGACTAGAAAATATGTAAAGCCATACTGGTCTCTAAATCCTGTGAGCTTATATCTGTGGCAAGGTGGATGGCTGATAGGGATGGATTAGAAAATATGTAAAGCCATACTGGTCTCTAAATCCTGTGAGCTTATATCTGTGCCAAGGGGGATGGATTAGAAAATATGTAAAGCCATACTGGTCTCTAAATCCTGTGAGCTTAGATCAGTGCCAAGATGGATGGCTGATAGGGATGGATTAGAAAATATGTAAAGCTATACGGGTCTCTAATCCTGTGAGCTTAGATCAGTGCCAAGATGGATGGCTGATAGGGATGGATTAGAAAATATGTAAAGCCATACAGGTCTCTAAATCCTGTGAGCTTAGATCTGTGGAAAGGTGGATGGATTAGAAAATATGTAAAGCCATACAGGTCTCTAAATCCTGTGAGCTTATATCTGTGCCAAGGGGGATGGATTAGTAAATATGTAAAGCCATACTGGTCTCTAAATCCTGTGAGCTTAGATCAGTGCCAAGGTGGATGGCTGATATGGATGGATTAGAAAATATGTAAAGCCATACTGGTCTCTAAATCCTGTGAGCTTAGATCTGTGCAAAGGTGGGTGGCTGATAGGGATGGATTAGAAAATATGTAAAGCCATACTGGTCTCTAAATCCTGTAAGCTTAGATCTGTGCCAAGATGGATGGCTGATAGGGATGGATTAGAAAATATGTTAAGCCATACTGGTCTCTGGATCCTATGAAATTATCTGTGCCAAGGGGGATGGATTAGAAAATATGTAAAGCCATACAGGTCTCTAATCCTGTGAGCTTAGATCAGTGCCAAGGTTGATGGCTGATAGGGATGGATTAGAAAATATGTAAAGCCATACTGGTCTCTAAATCCTGTGAGCTTATATCTGTGCCAAGGTGGATGGCTGATAGGGATGGATTAGAAAATATGTAAAGCCATACTAGTCTCTAAATCCTGTGAGCTTAGATCTGTGCAAAGGCGGGTGACTGATAGGGATGGATTAGAAAATATGTAAAGCCATACTGGTCTCTAATCCTGTGAGCTTAGATCAGTGCCAATGTGGACGGCTGACAGGGATGGATTAGAAAATATGTAAAGCCATACTGGTCTCTAAATCCTGTAAGCTTATATATGTGCCAAGGGGGATAAATTAGAAAATATGTAAAGCCATACTGGTCTCTAAATCCTGTGAGCTTAGATCTGTGCCAAGGGAGTTGGATAAGGAAATATGTAAAGCCATACTGGTCTCTAAAACCTGTAAGCTTATATCTGTGCCAAGGGGGATGGATTAGAAAATATGTAAAGCCATACTGGTCTCTAAATCCTGTGAGCTTAGATCTGTGCCAAGGGAGGTGGATTAGAAAATATGTAAAGCCATACTGGTCTCTAAATCCTGTGAGCTTATATCTGTGCCAAGGGGGATGGATTAGAAAATATGTAAAGCCATACTGGTCTCTAAATCCTGTAAGCTTAGATCAGTGCCAAGGTGGATGGCTGATATGAATGGATTAGAAAATATGTAAAGCCATACTGGTCTCTAAATCCTGTGAGCTTAGATCTGTGCCAAGGGGGATGGATTAGAAAATATGTAAAGCCATACTGGTCTCTAAATCCTGTAAGCTTAGATCAGTGCCAAGGTGGATGGCTGATATGGATGGATTAGAAAATATGTAAAGCCATACTGGTCTCTAATCCTGTGAGCTTAGATCAGTGCCAAGATGGCTGGCTGATAGGGATAGATTAGAAAATATGTAAAGCCATACTGGTCTCTAAATCCTGTGAGCTTATATCTGTGCCAAGTTGGGTGGCTGATAGGGATGGATTAGAAAATATGTAAAGCCATACTCGTCTCTAAATCCTGTGAGCTTATATCTGTGCCAAGGGGGTTGGATTAGAAAATATGTAAAGCCATACTGGTCTCTAAATCCTGTAAGCTTAGATCAGTGCCAAGGTGGATGGCTGATAGGGATGGATTAGAAAATATGTAAAGCCATACTACTCTCTAAATCCTGTGAGCTTAGATCTGTGCAAAGGTGAGTGGCTGATAGGGATGGATTAGAAAATATGTAAAGCCATACTGGTCTCTAATCCTGTGAGCTTAGATCAGTGCCAAGGTGGATGGCTGACAGGGATGGATTAGAAAATATGTAAAGCCATACTGGTCTCTAAATCCTGTAAGCTTAGATCTGTGCCAAGGTGGATGGATTAGAAAATATGTAAAGCCATACTGGTCTCTAAATCCTGTGAGCTTAGATCTGTGCCAAGGGAGTTGGATTAGAAAATATGTAAAGCCATACTGGTCTCTAAATCCTGTAAGCTTATATCTGTGCCAAGAGAGGTGGATTAGAAAATATGTAAAGCCATACTGGTCTCTAAATCCTGTGAGCTTATATCTGTGCCAAGGGGGTTGGATTAGAAAATATGTAAAGCCATACTGGTCTCTAAATCCTGTGAGCTTATATCTGCGCAAAGGGGGATGGATTAGAAAATATGTAAAGCCATACTGGACTCTAAATCCTGTGAGCTTAGATCTGTGCCAAGGGAGGTGGATTAGAAAATATGTAAAGCCATACTGGTCTCTAAATCCTGTAAGCTTATATCTGTGCCAAGGGATGTGGATTAGAAAATATGTAAAGCCATACTGGTCTCTAAATCCTGTGAGCTTATATCTGTGCCAAGGGGGGTGGATTAGAAAATATGTAAAGCCATACTGCTCTCTAAATCCTGTAAGCTTAGATCTGTGCCAAGATGGATGGCTGATATGGATGGATTAGAAAATATGTAAAGCCATACTGGTCTCTAAATCCTGTGAGCTTAGATCTGTGCAAAGGTGGGTGGCTGATAGGGATGGATTAGAAAATATGTAAAGCCATACTGGTCTCTAAATCCTGTAAGCTTAGATCTGTGCCAAGATGGATGGCTGATAGGGATGAATTAGAAAATATGTTAAGCCATACTGGTCTCTGAATCCTATGAAATTATCTGTGCCAAGGGGGATGGATTAGAAAATATGTAAAGCCATACAGGTCTCTAATCCTGTGAGCTTAGATCAGTGCCAAGGTTGATGGCTGATAGGGATGGATTAGAAAATATGTAAAGCCATACTGGTCTCTAAATCCTGTGAGCTTATATCTGTGCCAAGGTGGATGGCTGATAGGAATGGATTAGAAAATATGTAAAGCCATACTAGTCTCTAAATCCTGTGAGCTTAGATCTGTGCAAAGGCGGGTGACTGATAGGGATGGATTAGAAAATATGTAAAGCCATACTGGTCTCTAATCCTGTGAGCTTAGATCAGTGCCAATGTGGACGGCTGACAGGGATGGATTAGAAAATATGTAAAGCCATACTGGTCTCTAAATCCTGTAAGCTTAGATATGTGCCAAGGGGGATGGATTAGAAAATATGTAAAGCCATACTGGTCTCTAAATCCTGTGAGCTTAGATCTGTGCCAAGGGAGTTGGATTAGAAAATATGTAAAGCCATACTGGTCTCTAAAACCTGTAAGCTTATATCTGTGCCAAGGGGGATGGATTAGAAAATATGTAAAGCCATACTGGTCTCTAAATCCTGTGAGCTTAGATCAGTGCCAAGGTTGATGGCTGATAGGGATGGACTAGAAAATATGTAAAGCCATACTGGTCTCTAAATCCTGTGAGCTTATATCTGTGGCAAGGTGGATAGCTGATAGGGATGGATTAGAAAATATGTAAAGCCATACTGGTCTCTAAATCCTGTGAGCTTATATCTGTGCCAAGGGGGATGGATTAGAAAATATGTAAAGCCATACTGGTCTCTAAATCCTGTGAGCTTAGATCAGTGCCAAGATGGATGGCTGATAGGGATGGATTAGAAAATATGTAAAGCTATACGGGTCTCTAATCCTGTGAGCTTAGATCAGTGCCAAGATGGATGGCTGATAGGGATGGATTAGAAAATATGTAAAGCCATACAGGTCTCTAAATCCTGTGAGCTTAGATCTGTGGAAAGGTGGATGGATTAGAAAATATGTAAAGCCATACAGGTCTCTAAATCCTGTGAGCTTATATCTGTGCCAAGGGGGATGGATTAGAAAATATGTAAAGCCATACTGGTCTCTAAATCCTGTGAGCTTAGATCAGTGCCAAGGTGGATGGCTGATATGGATGGATTAGAAAATATGTAAAGCCATACTGGTCTCTAAATCCTGTGAGCTTATATCTGTGCAAAGGTGGGTGGCTGATAGGGATGGATTAGAAAATATGTAAAGCCATACTGGTCTCTAAATCCTGTAAGCTTAGATCTGTGCCAAGATGGATGGCTGATAGGGATGGATTAGAAAATATGTTAAGCCATACTGGTCTCTGGATCCTATGAAATTATCTGTGCCAAGGGGGATGGATTAGAAAATATGTAAAGCCATACAGGTCTCTAATCCTGTGAGCTTAGATCAGTGCCAAGGTTGATGGCTGATAGGGATGGATTAGAAAATATGTAAAGCCATACTGGTCTCTAAATCCTGTGAGCTTATATCTGTGCCAAGGTGGATGGCTGATAGGGATGGATTAGAAAATATGTAAAGCCATACTAGTCTCTAAATCCTGTGAGCTTAGATCTGTGCAAAGGCGGGTGACTGATAGGGATGGATTAGAAAATATGTAAAGCCATACTGGTCTCTAATCCTGTGAGCTTAGATCAGTGCCAATGTGGACGGCTGACAGGGATGGATTAGAAAATATGTAAAGCCATACTGGTCTCTAAATCCTGTAAGCTTAGATATGTGCCAAGGGGGATGGATTAGAAAATATGTAAAGCCATACTGGTCTCTAAATCCTGTGAGCTTAGATCTGTGCCAAGGGAGTTGGATTAGAAAATATGTAAAGCCATACTGGTCTCTAAAACCTGTAAGCTTATATCTGTGCCAAGGGGGATGGATTAGAAAATATGTAAAGCCATACTGGTCTCTAAATCCTGTGAGCTTAGATCTGTGCCAAGGGAGGTGGATTAGAAAATATGTAAAGCCATACTGGTCTCTAAATCCTGTGAGCTTATATCTGTGCCAAGGGGGATGGATTAGAAAATATGTAAAGCCATACTGGTCTCTAAATCCTGTAAGCTTAGATCAGTGCCAAGGTGGATGGCTGATATGAATGGATTAGAAAATATGTAAAGCCATACTGGTCTCTAAATCCTGTGAGCTTAGATCTGTGCCAAGGGGGATGGATTAGAAAATATGTAAAGCCATACTGGTCTCTAAATCCTGTAAGCTTAGATCAGTGCCAAGGTGGATGGCTGATATGGATGGATTAGAAAATATGTAAAGACATACTGGTCTCTAATCCTGTGAGCTTAGATCAGTGCCAAGATGGATGGCTGATAGGGATAGATTAGAAAATATGTAAAGCCATACTGGTCTCTAAATCCTGTGAGCTTATATCTGTGCCAAGTTGGGTGGCTGATAGGGATGGATTAGAAAATATGTAAAGCCATACTCGTCTCTAAATCCTGTGAGCTTATATCTGTGCCAAGGGGGTTGGATTAGAAAATATGTAAAGCCATACTGGTCTCTAAATCCTGTAAGCTTAGATCAGTGCCAAGGTGGATGGCTGATAGGGATGGATTAGAAAATATGTAAAGCCATACTACTCTCTAAATCCTGTGAGCTTAGATCTGTGCAAAGGTGAGTGGCTGATAGGGATGGATTAGAAAATATGTAAAGCCATACTGGTCTCTAATCCTGTGAGCTTAGATCAGTGCCAAGGTGGATGGCTGACAGGGATGGATTAGAAAATATGTAAAGCCATACTGGTCTCTAAATCCTGTAAGCTTAGATCTGTGCCAAGGTGGATGGATTAGAAAATATGTAAAGCCATACTGGTCTCTAAATCCTGTGAGCTTAGATCTGTGCCAAGGGAGTTGGATTAGAAAATATGTAAAGCCATACTGGTCTCTAAATCCTGTAAGCTTATATCTGTGCCAAGAGAGGTGGATTAGAAAATATGTAAAGCCATACTGGTCTCTAAATCCTGTGAGCTTATATCTGTGCCAAGGGGGTTGGATTAGAAAATATGTAAAGCCATACTGGTCTCTAAATCCTGTGAGCTTATATCTGCGCAAAGGGGGATGGATTAGAAAATATGTAAAGCCATACTGGACTCTAAATCCTGTGAGCTTAGATCTGTGCCAAGGGAGGTGGATTAGAAAATATGTAAAGCCATACTGGTCTCTAAATCCTGTAAGCTTATATCTGTGCCAAGGGATGTGGATTAGAAAATATGTAAAGCCATACTGGTCTCTAAATCCTGTGAGCTTATATCTGTGCCAAGGGGGGTGGATTAGAAAATATGTAAAGCCATACTGCTCTCTAAATCCTGTAAGCTTAGATCTGTGCCAAGATGGATGGCTGATATGGATGGATTAGAAAATATGTAAAGCCATACTGGTCTCTAAATCCTGTGAGCTTAGATCTGTGCAAAGGTGGGTGGCTGATAGGGATGGATTAGAAAATATGTAAAGCCATACTGGTCTCTAAATCCTGTAAGCTTAGATCTGTGCCAAGATGGATGGCTGATAGGGATGGATTAGAAAATATGTTAAGCCATACTGGTCTCTGAATCCTATGAAATTATCTGTGCCAAGGGGGATGGATTAGAAAATATGTAAAGCCATACTGGTCTCTAAATCCTGTGAGCTTAGATCTGCGCCAAGGGAGTTGGATTAGAAAATATGTAAAGCCATACTGGTCTCTAAATCCTGTAAGCTTATATCTGTGCCAAGGGGGATGGATTAGAAAATATGTAAAGCCATACTGGTCTCTAAATCCTGTAAGCTTAGATCAGTGCCAAGGTGGATGGCTGATATGGATGGATTAGAAAATATGTAAAGCCATACTGGTCTCTAATCCTGTGAGCTTAGATCAGTGCCAAGATGGATGGCTGATAGTGATAGATTAGAAAATATGTAAAGCCATACTGGTCTCTAAATCCTGTGAGCTTATATCTGTGCCAAGTTGGGTGGCTGATAGGGATGGATTAGAAAATATGTAAAGCCATACTGGTCACTAAATCCTGTGAGCTTATATCTGTGCCAAGGTGGATGGCTGATAGGGATGGATTAGAAAGTATGTAAAGCCATACTAGTCTCTAAATCCTGTGAGCTTAATTCTGTGCCAAGGTGGATGGCTGATAGGGATGGATTAGAAAATATGTAAAGCCATACTAGTCTCTAAATCCTGTGAGCTTAGATCTGTGCAAAGGCGGGTGACTGATAGGGATGGATTAGAAAATATGTAAAGCCATACTGGTCTCTAATCCTGTGAGCTTAGATCAGTGCCAATGTGGACGGCTGACAGGGATGGATTAGAAAATATGTAAAGCCATACTGGTCTCTAAATCCTGTGAGCTTAGATCTGTGCCAAGGGAGTTGGATTAGAAAATATGTAAAGCCATACTGGTCTCTAAAACCTGTAAGCTTATATCTGTGCCAAGGGGCATGGATTAGAAAATATGTAAAGCCATACTGGTCTCTAAATCCTGTGAGCTTAGATCTGTGCCAAGGGAGGTGGATTAGAAAATATGTAAAGCCATACTGGTCTCTAAATCCTGTGAGCTTATATCTGTGCCAAGGGGGATGGATTAGAAAATATGTAAAGCCATACTGGTCTCTAAATCCTGTAAGCTTAGATCAGTGCCAAGGTGGATGGCTGATATGAATGGATTAGAAAATATGTAAAGCCATACTGGTCTCTAAATCCTGTGAGCTTAGATCTGTGCCAAGGGGGATGGATTAGAAAATATGTAAAGCCATACTGGTCTCTAAATCCTGTAAGCTTAGATCAGTGCCAAGGTGGATGGCTGATATGGATGGATTAGAAAATATGTAAAGCCATACTGGTCTCTAATCCTGTGAGCTTAGATCAGTGCCAAAATGGATGGCTGATAGGGATAGATTAGAAAATATGTAAAGCCATACTGGTCTCTAAATCCTGTGAGCTTATATCTGTGCCAAGTTGGGTGGCTGATAGGGATGGATTAGAAAATATGTAAAGCCATACTCGTCTCTAAATCCTGTGAGCTTATATCTGTGCCAAGGGGGTTGGATTAGAAAATATGTAAAGCCATACTGGTCTCTAAATCCTGTAAGCTTAGATCAGTGCCAAGGTGGATGGCTGATAGGGATGGATTAGAAAATATGTAAAGCCATACTACTCTCTAAATCCTGTGAGCTTAGATCTGTGCAAAGGTGAGTGGCTGATAGGGATGGATTAGAAAATATGTAAAGCCATACTGGTCTCTAATCCTGTGAGCTTAGATCAGTGCCAAGGTGGATGGCTGACAGGGATGGATTAGAAAATATGTAAAGCCATACTGGTCTCTAAATCCTGTAAGCTTAGATCTGTGCCAAGGTGGATGGATTAGAAAATATGTAAAGCCATACTGGTCTCTAAATCCTGTGAGCTTAGATCTGTGCCAAGGGAGTTGGATTAGAAAATATGTAAAGCCATACTTGTCTCTAAATCCTGTAAGCTTATATCTGTGCCAAGAGAGGTGGATTAGAAAATATGTAAAGCCATACTGGTCTCTAAATCCTGTGAGCTTATATCTGTGCCAAGGGGGTTGGATTAGAAAATATGTAAAGCCATACTGGTCTCTAAATCCTGTGAGCTTATATCTGCGCAAAGGGGGATGGATTAGAAAATATGTAAAGCCATACTGGACTCTAAATCCTGTGAGCTTAGATCTGTGCCAAGGGAGGTGGATTAGAAAATATGTAAAGCCATACTGGTCTCTAAATCCTGTAAGCTTATATCTGTGCCAAGGGATGTGGATTAGAAAATATGTAAAGCCATACTGGTCTCTAAATCCTGTGAGCTTATATCTGTGCCAAGGGGGATGGATTAGAAAATATGTAAAGCCATACTGCTCTCTAAATCCTGTAAGCTTAGATCTGTGCCAAGATGGATGGCTGATATGGATGGATTAGAAAATATGTAAAGCCATACTGGTCTCTAAATCCTGTGAGCTTAGATCTGTGCAAAGGTGGGTGGCTGATAGGGATGGATTAGAAAATATGTAAAGCCATACTGGTCTCTAAATCCTGTAAGCTTAGATCTGTGCCAAGATGGATGGCTGATAGGGATGGATTAGAAAATATGTTAAGCCATACTGGTCTCTGAATCCTATGAAATTATCTGTGCCAAGGGGGATGGATTAGAAAATATGTAAAGCCATACAGGTCTCTAATCCTGTGAGCTTAGATCAGTGCCAAGGTTGATGGCTGATAGGGATGGATTAGAAAATATGTAAAGCCATACTGGTCTCTAAATCCCGTGAGCTTATATCTGTGCCAAGGTGGATGGCTGATAGGGATGGATTAGAAAATATGTAAAGCCATACTAGTCTCTAAATCCTGTGAGCTTAGATCTGTGCAAAGGCGGGTGACTGATAGGGATGGATTAGAAAATATGTAAAGCCACACTGGTCTCTAATCCTGTGTGCTTAGATCAGTGCCAAAGTGGATGGCTGACAGGGATGGATTAGAAAATATGTAAAGCCATACTGTTCTCTAAATCCTGTAAGCTTAGATCTGTGCCAAGGGGGATGGTTTAGAAAATATGTAAAGCCATACTGGTCTCTAAATCCTGTGAGCTTAGATCTGCGCCTAGGGAGTTGGATTAGAAAATATGTAAAGCCATACTGGTCTCTAAATCCTGTAAGCTTATATCTGTGCCAAGGGGGATGGATTAGAAAATATGTAAAGCCATACTGGTCTCTAAATCCTGTGAGCTTAGATCAGTGCCAAGGTGGATGGCTGATATGAATGGATTAGAAAATATGTAAAGCCATACTGGTCTCTAAATCCTGTGAGCTTAGATCTGTGCCAAGGGGGATGGATTAGAAAATATGTAAAGCCATACTGGTCTCTAAATCCTGTAAGCTTAGATCAGTGCCAAGGTGGATGGCTGATATGGATGGATTAGAAAATATGTAAAGCCATACTGGTCTCTAAATCCTGTGAGCTTATATCTGTGCCAAGGTGGATGGCTGATAGGGATGGATTAGAAAATATGTAAAGCCATACTAGTCTCTAAATCCTGTGAGCTTAGATCTGTGCCAAGGTGGATGGCTGATAGGGATGTATTGGAAAATATGTAAAGCCATACTAGACTCTAAATCCAGTGAGCTTAGATCTGTGCAAAGGTGGATGGCTGATAGGGATGGATTAGAAAATATGTAAAGCCATACTGGTCTCTAAATCCTGTGAGCTTAGATCTGTGCCAAGGGAGGTGGATTAGAAAATATGTAAAGCCATACTGGTCTCTAAATCCTGTGAGCTTATATCTGTGCCAAGGGGGTTGGATTAGAAAATATGTAAAGCCATACTGGTCTCTAAATCCTGTAAGCTTAGATCAGTGCCAAGGTGGATGGCTGATAGGGATGGATTAGAAAATATGTAAAGCCATACTACTCTCTAAATCCTGTGAGCTTAGATCTGTGCAAAGGTGAGTGGCTGATAGGGATGGATTAGAAAATATGTAAAGCCATACTGGTCTCTAATCCTGTGAGCTTAGATCAGTGCCAAGGTGGATGGCTGACAGGGATGGATTAGAAAATATGTAAAGCCATACTGGTCTCTAAATCCTGTAAGCTTAGATCTGTGCCAAGGTGGATGGATTAGAAAATATGTAAAGCCATACTGGTCTCTAAATCCTGTGAGCTTAGATCTGGGCCAAGGGAGTTGGATTAGAAAATATGTAAAGCCATACTGGTCTCTAAATCCTGTAAGCTTATATCTGTGCCAAGAGAGGTGGATTAGAAAATATGTAAAGCCATACTGGTCTCTAAATCCTGTGAGCTTATATCTGTGCCAAGGGGGTTGGATTAGAAAATATGTAAAGCCATACTGGTCTCTAAATCCTGTGAGCTTATATCTGCACAAAGGGGGATGGATTAGAAAATATGTAAAGCCATACTGGACTCTAAATCCTGTGAGCTTAGATCTGTGCCAAGGGAGGTGGATTAGAAAATATGTAAAGCCATACTGGTCTCTAAATCCTGTAAGCTTATATCTGTGCCAAGGGATGTGGATTAGAAAATATGTAAAGCCATACTGGTCTCTAAATCCTGTGAGCTTATATCTGTGCCAAGGGGGATGGATTAGAAAATATGTAAAGCCATACTGCTCTCTAAATCCTGTAAGCTTAGATCTGTGCCAAGATGGATGGCTGATATGGATGGATTAGAAAATATGTAAAGCCATACTGGTCTCTAAATCCTGTGAGCTTAGATCTGTGCAAAGGTGGGTGGCTGATAGGGATGGATTAGAAAATATGTAAAGCCATACTGGTCTCTAAATCCTGTAAGCTTAGATCTGTGCCAAGATGGATGGCTGATAGGGATGGATTAGAAAATATATTAAGCCATACTGGTCTCTGAATCCTATGAAATTATCTGTGCCAAGGGGGATGGATTAGAAAATATGTAAAGCCATACAGGTCTCTAATCCTGTGAGCTTAGATCAGTGCCAAGGTTGATGGCTGATAGGGATGGATTAGAAAATATGTAAAGCCATACTGGTCTCTAAATCCTGTAAGCTTAGATCTGTGCCAAGATGGATGGCTGATAGAGATGGATTAGAAAATATGTTAAGCCATACTGGTCTCTAAATCCTGTAAGCTTAGATCTGTGCCAAGATGGATGGCTGATAGGAATGGATTAGAAAATATGTAAAGCCATACTAGTCTCTAAATCCTGTGAGCTTAGATCTGTGCAAAGGCGGGTGACTGATAGGGATGGATTAGAAAATATGTAAAGCCACACTGGTCTCTAATCCTGTGTGCTTAGATCAGTGCCAAAGTGGATGGCTGACAGGGATGGATTAGAAAATATGTAAAGCCATACTGTTCTCTAAATCCTGTAAGCTTAGATCTGTGCCAAGGGGGATGGTTTAGAAAATATGCAAAGCCATACTGGTCTCTAAATCCTGTGAGCTTAGATCTGCGCCAAGGGAGTTGGATTAGAAAATATGTAAAGCCATACTGGTCTCTAAATACTGTAAGCTTATATCTGTGCCAAGGGGGATGGATTAGAAAATATGTAAAGCCATACTGGTCTCTAAATCCTGTGAGCTTAGATCAGTGCCAAGGTGGATGGCTGATATGAATGGATTAGAAAATATGTAAAGCCATACTGGTCTCTAAATCCTGTGAGCTTAGATCTGTGCCAAGGGGGATGGATTAGAAAATATGTAAAGCCATACTGGTCTCTAAATCCTGTAAGCTTAGATCAGTGCCAAGGTGGATGGCTGATATGGATGGATTAGAAAATATGTAAAGCCATACTGGTCTCTAAATCCTGTGAGCTTATATCTGTGCCAAGGTGGATGGCTGATAGGGATGGATTAGAAAATATGTAAAGCCATACTAGTCTCTAAATCCTGTGAGCTTAGATCTGTGCCAAGGTGGATGGCTGATAGGGATGTATTGGAAAATATGTAAAGCCATACTAGACTCTAAATCCAGTGAGCTTAGATCTGTGCAAAGGTGGATGGCTGATAGGGATGGATTAGAAAATATGTAAAGCCATACTGGTCTCTAAATCCTGTGAGCTTAGATCTGTGCCAAGGGAGGTGGATTAGAAAATATGTAAAGCCATACTGGTCTCTAAATCCTGTGAGCTTATATCTGTGCCAAGGGGGTTGGATTAGAAAATATGTAAAGCCATACTGGTCTCTAAATCCTGTAAGCTTAGATCAGTGCCAAGGTGGATGGCTGATAGGGATGGATTAGAAAATATGTAAAGCCATACTACTCTCTAAATCCTGTGAGCTTAGAACTGTGCAAAGGTGAGTGGCTGATAGGGATAGATTAGAAAATATGTAAAGCCATACTGGTCTCTATATCCTGTAAGCTTACATCTGTGCCAAGGGGGATGGATTAGAAAATATGTAAAGCCATACTGGTCTCTAAATCCTGTGAGCTTAGATCTGTGCCAAGGGAGTTGGATTAGAAAATATGTAAAGCCATACTGGTCTCTAAATCCTGTAAGCTTATATCTGTGCCAAGGGAGGTGGATTAGAAAATATGTAAAGCCATACTGGTCTCTAAATCCTGTGAGCTTATATCTGTGCCAAGGGGGTTGGATTAGAAAATATGTAAAGCCATACTGGTCTCTAAATCCTGTGAGCTTATATCTGTGCCAAGGGGGATGGATTAGAAAATATGTAAAGCCATACTGGTCTCTAAATCCTGTGAGCTTATATCTGTGCCAAGGGAGGTGGATTAGAAAATATGTAAAGCCATACTGGTCTCTAAATCCTGTAAGCTTACATCTGTGCCAAGGGGGATGGATTAGAAAATATGTAAAGCCATACTGGTCTCTAAATCCTGTGAGCTTAGATCTGTGCCAAGGGAGTTGGATTAGAAAATATGTAAAGCCATACTGGTCTCTAAATCCTGTAAGCTTATATCTGTGCCAAGGGAGGTGGATTAGAAAATATGTAAAGCCATACTGGTCTCTAAATCCTGTGAGCTTATATCTGTGCCAAGGGGGTTGGATTAGAAAATATGTAAAGCCATACTGGTCTCTAAATCCTGTGAGCTTATATCTGTGCCAAGGGGGATGGATTAGAAAATATGTAAAGCCATACTGGTCTCTAAATCCTGTGAGCTTATATCTGTGCCAAGGGAGGTGGATTAGAAAATATGTAAAGCCATACTGGTCTCTAAATCCTGTAAGCTTACATCTGTGCCAAGGGGGATGGATTAGAAAATATGTAAAGCCATACTGGTCTCTAAATCATGTGAGCTTAGATCTGTGCCAAGGGAGTTGGATTAGAAAATATGTAAAGCCATACTGGTCTCTAAATCCTGTAAGCTTATATCTGTGCCAAGGGAGGTGGATTAGAAAATATGTAAAGCCATACTGGTCTCTAAATCCTGTGAGCTTATATCTGTGCCAAGGGGGTTGGATTAGAAAATATGTAAAGCCATACTGGTCTCTAAATCCTGTGAGCTTATATCTGTGCCAAGGGGGATGGATTAGAAAATATGTAAAGCCATACTGGTCTCTAAATCCTGTGAGCTTATATCTGTGCCAAGGGAGGTGGATTAGAAAATATGTAAAGCCATACTGGTCTCTAAATCCTGTGAGCTTACATCTGTGCCAAGGGAGGTGGATTAGAAAATATGTAAAGCCATACTGGTCTCTAAATCCTGTAAGCTTATATCTGTGCCAAGGGAGGTGGATTAGAAAATATGTAAAGCCATACTGGTCTCTAAATCCTGTGAGCTTATATCTGTGCCAAGGGGGATGGAATAGAAAATATGTAAAGCCATACTGCTCTCT
Organism: Saccoglossus kowalevskii; assembly: GCF_978046115.1. Taxonomy (NCBI): domain Eukaryota; kingdom Metazoa; phylum Hemichordata; class Enteropneusta; family Harrimaniidae; genus Saccoglossus; species Saccoglossus kowalevskii. The sequence continues at coordinate 29,043,252 of NC_140650.1, read as the reverse complement.
AAATCCTGTAAGCTTAGATCTGTGCCAAGATGGATGGCTGATAGGGATGGATTAGAAAATATGTTAAGCCATACTGGTCTCTGAATCCTATGAAATTATCTGTGCCAAGGGGGATGGATTAGAAAATATGTAAAGCCATACAGGTCTCTAATCCTGTGAGCTTAGATCAGTGCCAAGGTTGATGGCTGATAGGGATGGACTAGAAAATATGTAAAGCCATACTGGTCTCTAAATCCTGTGAGCTTATATCTGTGGCAAGGTGGATGGCTGATAGGGATGGATTAGAAAATATGTAAAGCCATACTGGTCTCTAAATCCTGTGAGCTTATATCTGTGCCAAGGGGGATGGATTAGAAAATATGTAAAGCCATACTGGTCTCTAAATCCTGTGAGCTTAGATCAGTGCCAAGATGGATGGCTGATAGGAATGGATTAGAAAATATGTAAAGCTATACTGGTCTCTAATCCTGTGAGCTTAGATCAGTGCCAAGATGGATGGCTGATAGGGATGGATTAGAAAATATGTAAAGCCATACAGGTCTCTAAATCCTGTGAGCTTAGATCTGTGGAAAGGTGGATGGATTAGAAAATATGTAAAGCCATACAGGTCTCTAAATCCTGTGAGCTTATATCTGTGCCAAGGGGGATGGATTAGAAAATATGTAAAGCCATACTGGTCTCTAAATCCTGTGAGCTTAGATCAGTGCCAAGGTGGATGGCTGATAGGGATGGATTAGAAAATATGTAAAGCCATACTGGTCTCTAAATCCTGTAAGCTTAGATCTGTGCCAAGATGGATGGCTGATAGGGATGGATTAGAAAATATGTTAAGCCATACTGGTCTCTAGATCCTATGAAAATATCTGTGCCAAGGGGGATGGATTAGAAAATATGTAAAGCCATACAGGTCTCTAATCCTGTGAGCTTAGATCAGTGCCAAGGTTGATGGCTGATAGGGATGGATTAGAAAATATGTAAAGCCATACTGGTCTCTAAATCCTGTGAGCTTATATCTGTGCCAAGGTGGATGGCTGATAGGGATGGATTAGAAAATATGTAAAGCCATACTAGTCTCTAAATCCTGTGAGCTTAGATCTGTGCAAAGGCGGGTGACTGATAGGGATGGATTAGAAAATATGTAAAGCCATACTGGTCTCTAATCCTGTGAGCTTAGATCAGTGCCAATGTGGACGGCTGACAGGGATGGATTAGAAAATATGTAAAGCCATACTGGTCTCTAAATCCTGTAAGCTTAGATATGTGCCAAGGGGGATGGATTAGAAAATATGTAAAGCCATACTGGTCTCTAAATCCTGTGAGCTTATATCTGTGCCAAGGTGGATGGCTGATAGGGATGGATTAGAAAATATGTAAAGCCATACTAGTCTCTAAATCCTGTGAGCTTATATCTGTGCCAAGGGGGTTGGATTAGAAAATATGTAAAGCCATACTGGTCTCTAAATCCTGTGAGCTTATATCTGTGCCAAGGGGGATGGATTAGAAAATATGTAGAGCCATACTGGTCTCTAAATCCTGTGAGCTTATATCTGTGCCAAGGGAGGTGGATTAGAAAATATGTAAAGCCATACTGGTCTCTAAATCCTGTAAGCTTACATCTGTGCCAAGGGGGATGGATTAGAAAATATGTAAAGCCATACTGGTCTCTAAATCCTGTGAGCTTAGATCTGTGCCAAGGGAGTTGGATTAGAAAATATGTAAAGCCATACTGGTCTCTAAATCCTGTAAGCTTATATCTGTGCCAAGGGAGGTGGATTAGAAAATATGTAAAGCCATACTGGTCTCTAAATCCTGTGAGCTTATATCTGTGCCAAGGGGGTTGGATTAGAAAATATGTAAAGCCATACTGGTCTCTAAATCCTGTGAGCTTATATCTGTGCCAAGGGGGATGGATTAGAAAATATGTAAAGCCATACTGGTCTCTAAATCCTGTGAGCTTATATCTGTGCCAAGGGAGGTGGATTAGAAAATATGTAAAGCCATACTGGTCTCTAAATCCTGTAAGCTTACATCTGTGCCAAGGGGGATGGATTAGAAAATATGTAAAGCCATACTGGTCTCTAAATCATGTGAGCTTAGATCTGTGCCAAGGGAGTTGGATTAGAAAATATGTAAAGCCATACTGGTCTCTAAATCCTGTAAGCTTATATCTGTGCCAAGGGAGGTGGATTAGAAAATATGTAAAGCCATACTGGTCTCTAAATCCTGTGAGCTTATATCTGTGCCAAGGGGGTTGGATTAGAAAATATGTAAAGCCATACTGGTCTCTAAATCCTGTGAGCTTATATCTGTGCCAAGGAGGATGGATTAGAAAATATGTAAAGCCATACTGGTCTCTAAATCCTGTGAGCTTATATCTGTGCCAAGGGAGGTGGATTAGAAAATATGTAAAGCCATACTGGTCTCTAAATCCTGTGAGCTTACATCTGTGCCAAGGGAGGTGGATTAGAAAATATGTAAAGCCATACTGGTCTCTAAATCCTGTAAGCTTATATCTGTGCCAAGGGAGGTGGATTAGAAAATATGTAAAGCCATACTGGTCTCTAAATCCTGTGAGCTTATATCTGTGCCAAGGGGGATGGAATAGAAAATATGTAAAGCCATACTGCTCTCTAAATCCTGTAAGCTTAGATCTGTGCCAAGATGGATGGCTGATAGGGATGGATTAGAAAATATGTTAAGCCATACTGGTCTCTGAATCCTATGAAATTATCTGTGCCAAGGGGGATGGATTAGAAAATATGTAAAGCCATACAGGTCTCTAATCCTGTGAGCTTAGATCAGTGCCAAGGTTGATGGCTGATATGGATGGACTAGAAAATATGTAAAGCCATACTGGTCTCTAAATCCTGTGAGCTTATATCTGTGGCAAGGTGGATGGCTGATAGGGATGGATTAGAAAATATGTAAAGCCATACTGGTCTCTAAATCCTGTGAGCTTATATCTGTGCCAAGGGGGATGGATTAGAAAATATGTAAAGCCATACTGGTCTCTAAATCCTGTGAGCTTAGATCAGTGCCAAGATGGATGGCTGATAGGAATGGATTAGAAAATATGTAAAGCTATACTGGTCTCTAATCCTGTGAGCTTAGATCAGTGCCAAGATGGATGGCTGATAGGGATGGATTAGAAAATATGTAAAGCCATACAGGTCTCTAAATCCTGTGAGCTTAGATCTGTGGAAAGGTGGATGGATTAGAAAATATGTAAAGCCATACAGGTCTCTAAATCCTGTGAGCTTATATCTGTGCCAAGGGGGATGGATTAGAAAATATGTAAAGCCATACTGGTCTCTAAATCCTGTGAGCTTAGATCAGTGCCAAGGTGGATGGCTGATATGGATGGATTAGAAAATATGTAAAGCCATACTGGTCTCTAAATCCTGTGAGCTTAGATCTGTGCAAAGGTGGGTGGCTGATAGGGATGGATTAGAAAATATGTAAAGCCATACTGGTCTCTAAATCCTGTAAGCTTAGATCTGTGCCAAGATGGATGGCTGATAGGGATGGATTAGAAAATATGTTAAGCCATACTGGTCTCTGGATCCTATGAAATTATCTGTGCCAAGGGGGATGGATTAGAAAATATGTAAAGCCATACAAGTCTCTAATCCTGTGAGCTTAGATCAGTGCCAAGGTTGATGGCTGATAGGGATGGATTAGAAAATATGTAAAGCCATACTGGTCTCTAAATCCTGTGAGCTTATATCTGTGCCAAGGTGGATGGCTGATAGGGATGGATTAGAAAATATGTAAAGCCATACTAGTCTCTAAATCCTGTGAGCTTAGATCTGTGCAAAGGCGGGTGACTGATAGGGATGGATTAGAAAATATGTAAAGCCATACTGGTCTCTAATCCTGTGAGCTTAGATCAGTGCCAATGTGGACGGCTGACAGGGATGGATTAGAAAATATGTAAAGCCATACTGGTCTCTAAATCCTGTAAGCTTAGATATGTGCCAAGGGGGATGGATTAGAAAATATGTCAAGCCATACTGGTCTCTAAATCCTGTGAGCTTAGATCTGTGCCAAGGGAGTTGGATTAGAAAATATGTAAAGCCATACTGGTCTCTAAAACCTGTAAGCTTATATCTGTGCCAAGGGGGATGGATTAGAAAATATGTAAAGCCATACTGGTCTCTAAATCCTGTGAGCTTAGATCTGTGCCAAGGGAGGTGGATTAGAAAATATGTAAAGCCATACTGGTCTCTAAATCCTGTGAGCTTATATCTGTGCCAAGGGGGATGGATTAGAAAATATATAAAGCCATACTGGTCTCTAAATCCTGTAAGCTTAGATCAGTGCCAAGGTGGATGGCTGATATGAATGGATTAGAAAATATGTAAAGCCATACTGGTCTCTAAATCCTGTGAGCTTAGATCTGTGCCAAGGGGGATGGATTAGAAAATATGTAAAGCCATACTGGTCTCTAAATCCTGTAAGCTTAGATCAGTGCCAAGGTGGATGGCTGATATGGATGGATTAGAAAATATGTAAAGCCATACTGGTCTCTAATCCTGTGAGCTTAGATCAGTGCCAAGATGGATGGCTGATAGGGATAGATTAGAAAATATGTAAAGCCATACTGGTCTCTAAATCCTGTGAGCTTATATCTGTGCCAAGTTGGGTGGCTGATAGGGATGGATTAGAAAATATGTAAAGCCATACTCGTCTCTAAATCCTGTGAGCTTATATCTGTGCCAAGGGGGTTGGATTAGAAAATATGTAAAGCCATACTGGTCTCTAAATCCTGTAAGCTTAGATCAGTGCCAAGGTGGATGGCTGATAGGGATGGATTAGAAAATATGTAAAGCCATACTGGTCTCTAATCCTGTGAGCTTAGATCAGTGCCAAGGTGGATGGCTGACAGGGATGGATTAGAAAATATGTAAAGCCATACTGGTCTCTAAATCCTGTAAGCTTAGATCTGTGCCAAGGTGGATGGATTAGAAAATATGTAAAGCCATACTGGTCTCTAAATCCTGTGAGCTTAGATCTGTGCCAAGGGAGTTGGATTAGAAAATATGTAAAGCCATACTGGTCTCTAAATCCTGTAAGCTTATATCTGTGCCAAGAGAGGTGGATTAGAAAATATGTAAAGCCATACTGGTCTCTAAATCCTGTGAGCTTATATCTGTGCCAAGGGGGTTGGATTAGAAAATATGTAAAGCCATACTACTCTCTAAATCCTGTGAGCTTAGATCTGTGCAAAGGTGAGTGGCTGATAGGGATGGATTAGAAAATATGTAAAGCCATACTGGTCTCTAATCCTGTGAGCTTAGATCAGTGCCAAGGTGGATGGCTGACAGGGATGGATTAGAAAATATGTAAAGCCATACTGGTCTCTAAATCCTGTAAGCTTAGATCTGTGCCAAGGTGGATGGATTAGAAAATATGTAAAGCCATACTGGTCTCTAAATCCTGTGAGCTTAGATCTGTGCCAAGGGAGTTGGATTAGAAAATATGTAAAGCCATACTGGTCTCTAAATCCTGTAAGCTTATATCTGTGCCAAGAGAGGTGGATTAGAAAATATGTAAAGCCATACTGGTCTCTAAATCCTGTGAGCTTATATCTGTGCCAAGGGGGTTGGATTAGAAAATATGTAAAGCCATACTGGTCTCTAAATCCTGTGAGCTTATATCTGCGCAAAGGGGGATGGATTAGAAAATATGTAAAGCCATACTGGACTCTAAATCCTGTGAGCTTATATCTGTGCCAAGGGAGGTGGATTAGAAAATATGTAAAGCCATACTGGTCTCTAAATCCTGTAAGCTTATATCTGTGCCAAGGGATGTGGATTAGAAAATATGTAAAGCCATACTGGTCTCTAAATCCTGTGAGCTTATATCTGTGCCAAGGGGGGTGGATTAGAAAATATGTAAAGCCATACTGCTCTCTAAATCCTGTAAGCTTAGATCTGTGCCAAGATGGATGGCTGATATGGATGGATTAGAAAATATGTAAAGCCATACTGGTCTCTAAATCCTGTGAGCTTAGATCTGTGCAAAGGTGGGTGGCTGATAGGGATGGATTAGAAAATATGTAAAGCCATACTGGTCTCTAAATCCTGTAAGCTTAGATCTGTGCCAAGATGGATGGCTGATAGGGATGGATTAGAAAATATGTTAAGCCATACTGGTCTCTGAATCCTATGAAATTATCTGTGCCAAGGGGGATGGATTAGAAAATATGTAAAGCCATACTGGTCTCTAAATCCTGTGAGCTTAGATCTGCGCCAAGGGAGTTGGATTAGAAAATATGTAAAGCCATACTGGTCTCTAAATCCTGTAAGCTTATATCTGTGCCAAGGGGGATGGATTAGAAAATATGTAAAGCCATATTGGTCTCTAAATCCTGTGAGCTTATATCTGTGCCAAGGGGGATGGATTAGAAAATATGTAAAGCCATACTGGTCTCTAAATCCTGTAAGCTTAGATCAGTGCCAAGGTGGATGGCTGATATGAATGGATTAGAAAATATGTAAAGCCATACTGGTCTCTAAATCCTGTGAGCTTAGATCTGTGCCAAGGGGGATGGATTAGAAAATATGTAAAGCCATACTGGTCTCTAAATCCTGTAAGCTTAGATCAGTGCCAAGGTGGATGGCAGATATGGATGGATTAGAAAATATGTAAAGCCATACTGGTATCTAATCCTGTGAGCTTAGATCAGTGCCAAGATGGATGGCTGATAGTGATAGATTAGAAAATATGTAAAGCCATACTGGTCTCTAAATCCTGTGAGCTTATATCTGTGCCAAGTTGGGTGGCTGATAGGGATGGATTAGAAAATATGTAAAGCCATACTGGTCACTAAATCCTGTGAGCTTATATCTGTGCCAAGGTGGATGGCTGATAGGGATGGATTAGAAAATATGTAAAGCCATACTAGTCTCTAAATCCTGTGAGCTTAATTCTGTGCCAAGGTGGATGGCTGATAGGGATGTATTGGAAAATATGTAAAGCCATACTTGTCTCTAAATCCAGTGAGCTTAGATCTGTGCAAAGGTGGATGGCTGATAGGGATGGATTAGAAAATATGTAAAGCCATACTGGTCTCTAAATCCTGTGAGCTTAGATCTGTGCCAAGGAAGGTGGATTAGAAAATATGTAAAGCCATACTGGTCTCTAAATCCTGTGAGCTTATATCTGTGCCAAGGGGTTGGATTAGGAAATATGTAAAGCCATACTGGTCTCTAAATCCTGTAAGCTTAGATCAGTGCCAAGGTGGATGGCTGATAGGGATGGATTAGAAAATATGTAAAGCCATACTAGTTTCTAAATCCTGTGAGCTTAGATCTGTGCAAAGGTGGGTGGCTGATAGGGATGGATTAGAAAATATGTAAAGCCATACTGGTCTCTAATCCTGTGAGCTTAGATCAGTGCCAAGGTGGATGGCTGACAGGGATGGATTAGAAAATATGTAAAGCCATACTGGTCTCTAAATCCTGTAAGCTTAGATCTGTGCCAAAGGGGATGGATTAGAAAATATGTAAAGCCATACCGGTCTCTAAATCCTGTGAGCTTAGATCTGTGCCAAGGGAGTTGGATTAGAAAATATGTAAAGCCATACTGGTCTCTAAATCCTGTAAGCTTATATCTGTGCCAAGGGAGGTGGATTAGAAAATATGTAAAGCCATACTGGTCTCTAAATCCTGTGAGCTTATATCTGTGCCAAGGGGGATGGATTAGAAAATATGTAAAGCCATACTGGTTTCTAAATCCTGTGAGCTTAGATCTGTGCCAAGGGAGGTGGATTAGAAAATATGTAAAGCCATACTGGTCTCTAAATCCTGTAAGCTTAGATCAGTGCCAAGGTGGATGGCTGATATGAATGGATTAGAAAATATGTAAAGCCATACTGGTCTCTAAATCCTGTGAGCTTAGATCTGTGCAAAGGTGGATGGATTAGAAAATATGTAAAGCCATACAGGTCTCTAAATCCTGTGAGCTTAGATCTGTGCCAAGGGGGATGGATTAGAAAATATGTAAAGCCATACTGGTCTCTAAATCCTGTGAGCTTATATCTGTGCCAAGGGGGATGGATTAGAAAATATGTAAAGCCATACTGGTCTCTAAATCCTGTGAGCTTATATCTGTGCCAAGGGGGATGGATTAGAAAATATGTAAAGCCATACTGGTCTCTAAATCCTGTGAGCTTATATCTGTGCCATGGGGGATGGATTAGAAAATATGTAAAGCCATACTGGTCTCTAAATCCTGTGAGCTTAGATCAGTGCCAAGATGGATGGCTGATAGGGATGGATTAGAAAATATGTAAAGCCATACTGGTCTCTAATCCCGTGAGCTTAGATCAGTGCCAAGATGGATGGCTGATAGGGATGGATTAGAAAATATGTAAAGCCATACAGGTCTCTAAATTCTGTGAGCTTAGATCTGTGGAAAGGTGGATGGATTAGAAAATATGTAAAGCCATACAGGTCTCTAAATCCTGTGAGCTTATATCTGTGCCAAGGGGGATGGATTAGAAAATATGTAAAGCCATACTGGTCTCTAAATCCTGTGAGCTTAGATCAGTGCCAAGGTGGATGGCTGATATGGATGGATTAGAAAATATGTAAAGCCATACTGGTCTCTAAATCCTGTGAGCTTAGATCTGTGCAAAGGTGGGTGGCTGATAGGGATGGATTAGAAAATATGTAAAGCCATACTGGTCTCTAAATCCTGTGAGCTTAGATCTGTGCCAAGGGGGATGGATTAGAAAATATGTAAAGCCATACTGGTCTCTCAATCCTGTGAGCTTAGATCAGTGCCAAGATGGATGGCTGATAGGGATGGATTAGAAAATATGTAAAGCCATACTGGTCTCTAATTATGTGAGCTTAGATCAGTGCCAAGATGGATGGCTGATAGGGATGGATTAGAAAATATGTAAAGCCATACTGGTCTCTAAATCCTGTAAGCTTAGATCTGTGCCAATATGGATGGCTGATAGGGATGGATTAGAAAATATGTTAAGCCATACTGGTCTCTGAATCCTATGAAATTATCTGTGCCAAGGGGGATGGATTAGAAAATATGTAAAGCCATAAAGGTCTCTAATCCTGTGAGCTTAGATCAGTGCCAAGGTTGATGGCTGATAGGGATGGATTAGAAAATATGTAAAGCCATACTGGTCTCTAAATCCTGTGAGCTTATATCTGTGCCAAGGTGGATGGCTGATAGGGATGGATTAGAAAATATGTAAAGCCATACTGGTCTCTAAATCCTGTGAGCTTATATCTGTGCCAAGGGGGATGGATTAGAAAATATGTAAAGCCATACTGGTCTCTTAATCCTGTGAGCTTAGATCAGTACCAAGATGGACGGCTGATAGGGATGGATTAGAAAATATGTAAAGCCATACTGGTCTCTAATCCTGTGAGCTTAGATCAGTGCCAAGATGGATGGCTGATAGGGATGGATTAGAAAATATGTAAAGCCATACAGGTCTCTAAAGCCTGTGAGCTTAGATCTGTGGAAAGGTGGATGGATTAGAAAATATGTAAAGCCATACAGGTCTCTAAATCCTGTGAGCTTATATCTGTGCCAAGGGGGATGGATTAGAAAATATGTAAAGCCATACTGGTCTCTAAATCCTGTGAGCTTAGATCAGTTCCAAGGTGGATGGCTGATATGGATGGATTAGAAAATATGTAAAGCCATACTGGTCTCTAAATCCTGTGAGCTTAGATCTGTGCAAAGGTGGGTGGCTGATAGGGATGGATTAGAAAATATGTTAAGCCATACTGGTCTCTGAATCCTATGAAATTATCTGTGCCAAGGGGGATGGATTAGAAAATATGTAAAGCCATACAGGTCTCTAATCCTGTGAGCTTAGATCAGTGCCAATGTTGATGGCTGATAGGGATGGATTAGAAAATATGTAAAGCCATACTGGTCTCTAAATCCTGTGAGCTTATATCTGTGCCAAGGTGGATGGCTGATAGGGATGGATTAGAAAATATGTAAAGCCATACTAGTCTCTAAATCCTGTGAGCTTAGATCTGTGCAAAGGTGGGTGACTGATAGGGATGGATTAGAAAATATGTAAAGCCATACTGGTCTCTAATCCTGTGAGCTTAGATCAGTGCCAAGGTGGATGGCTGACAGGGATGGATTAGAAAATATGTAAAGCCATACTGGTCTCTAAATCCTGTAAGCTTAGATCTGTGCCAAGGGGGATGGTTTAGAAAATATGTAAAGCCATACTGGTCTCTAAATCCTGTGAGCTTAGATCTGTGCCAAGGGAGTTGGATTAGAAAATATGTAAAGCCATACTGGTCTCTAAATCCTGTAAGCTTATATCTGTGCCAAGGGGGATGGATTAGAAAATATGTAAAGCCATACTGGTCTCTAAATCCTGTGAGCTTAGATCTGTGCCAAGGGAGGTGGATTAGAAAATATGTAAAGCCATACTGGTCTCTAAATCCTGTGAGCTTATATCTGTGCCAAGGGGGATGGCTGATAGGGATGGATTAGAAAATATGTAAAGCCATACTAGTCTCTAAATCCTGTGAGCTTAGATCTGTGCCAAGGTGGATGGCTGATAGGGATGTATTGGAAAATATGTAAAGCCATACTAGTCTCTAAATCCAGTGAGCTTAGATCTGTGCAAAGGTGGATGGCTGATAGGGATGGATTAGAAAATATGTAAAGCCATACTGGTCTCTAAATCCTGTAAGCTTAGATCTGTGCCAAGGTGGATGGATTAGAAAATATGTAAAGCCATACTGGTCTCTAAATCCTGTGAGCTTAGATCTGTGCCAAGGGAGTTGGATTAGAAAATATGTAAAGCCATACTTGTCTCTAAATCCTGTAAGCTTATATCTGTGCCAAGAGAGGTGGATTAGAAAATATGTAAAGCCATACTGGTCTCTAAATCCTGTGAGCTTATATCTGTGCCAAGGGGGTTGGATTAGAAAATATGTAAAGCCATACTGGTCTCTAAATCCTGTGAGCTTATATCTGCGCAAAGGGGGATGGATTAGAAAATATGTAAAGCCATACTGGACTCTAAATCCTGTGAGCTTAGATCTGTGCCAAGGGAGGTGGATTAGAAAATATGTAAAGCCATACTGGTCTCTAAATCCTGTAAGCTTATATCTGTGCCAAGGGATGTGGATTAGAAAATATGTAAAGCCATACTGGTCTCTAAATCCTGTGAGCTTATATCTGTGCCAAGGGGGATGGATTAGAAAATATGTAAAGCCATACTGCTCTCTAAATCCTGTAAGCTTAGATCTGTGCCAAGATGGATGGCTGATATGGATGGATTAGAAAATATGTAAAGCCATACTGGTCTCTAAATCCTGTGAGCTTAGATCTGTGCAAAGGTGGGTGGCTGATAGGGATGGATTAGAAAATATGTAAAGCCATACTGGTCTCTAAATCCTGTAAGCTTAGATCTGTGCCAAGATGGATGGCTGATAGGGATGGATTAGAAAATATGTTAAGCCATACTGGTCTCTGAATCCTATGAAATTATCTGTGCCAAGGGGGATGGATTAGAAAATATGTAAAGCCATACAGGTCTCTAATCCTGTGAGCTTAGATCAGTGCCAAGGTTGATGGCTGATAGGGATGGATTAGAAAATATGTAAAGCCATACTGGTCTCTAAATCCCGTGAGCTTATATCTGTGCCAAGGTGGATGGCTGATAGGGATGGATTAGAAAATATGTAAAGCCATACTAGTCTCTAAATCCTGTGAGCTTAGATCTGTGCAAAGGCGGGTGACTGATAGGGATGGATTAGAAAATATGTAAAGCCACACTGGTCTCTAATCCTGTGTGCTTAGATCAGTGCCAAAGTGGATGGCTGACAGGGATGGATTAGAAAATATGTAAAGCCATACTGTTCTCTAAATCCTGTAAGCTTAGATCTGTGCCAAGGGGGATGGTTTAGAAAATATGTAAAGCCATACTGGTCTCTAAATCCTGTGAGCTTAGATCTGCGCCTAGGGAGTTGGATTAGAAAATATGTAAAGCCATACTGGTCTCTAAATCCTGTAAGCTTATATCTGTGCCAAGGGGGATGGATTAGAAAATATGTAAAGCCATACTGGTCTCTAAATCCTGTGAGCTTAGATCAGTGCCAAGGTGGATGGCTGATATGAATGGATTAGAAAATATGTAAAGCCATACTGGTCTCTAAATCCTGTGAGCTTAGATCTGTGCCAAGGGGGATGGATTAGAAAATATGTAAAGCCATACTGGTCTCTAAATCCTGTAAGCTTAGATCAGTGCCAAGGTGGATGGCTGATATGGATGGATTAGAAAATATGTAAAGCCATACTGGTCTCTAAATCCTGTGAGCTTATATCTGTGCCAAGGTGGATGGCTGATAGGGATGGATTAGAAAATATGTAAAGCCATACTAGTCTCTAAATCCTGTGAGCTTAGATCTGTGCCAAGGTGGATGGCTGATAGGGATGTATTGGAAAATATGTAAAGCCATACTAGACTCTAAATCCAGTGAGCTTAGATCTGTGCAAAGGTGGATGGCTGATAGGGATGGATTAGAAAATATGTAAAGCCATACTGGTCTCTAAATCCTGTGAGCTTAGATCTGTGCCAAGGGAGGTGGATTAGAAAATATGTAAAGCCATACTGGTCTCTAAATCCTGTGAGCTTATATCTGTGCCAAGGGGGTTGGATTAGAAAATATGTAAAGCCATACTGGTCTCTAAATCCTGTAAGCTTAGATCAGTGCCAAGGTGGATGGCTGATAGGGATGGATTAGAAAATATGTAAAGCCATACTACTCTCTAAATCCTGTGAGCTTAGATCTGTGCAAAGGTGAGTGGCTGATAGGGATGGATTAGAAAATATGTAAAGCCATACTGGTCTCTAATCCTGTGAGCTTAGATCAGTGCCAAGGTGGATGGCTGACAGGGATGGATTAGAAAATATGTAAAGCCATACTGGTCTCTAAATCCTGTAAGCTTAGATCTGTGCCAAGGTGGATGGATTAGAAAATATGTAAAGCCATACTGGTCTCTAAATCCTGTGAGCTTAGATCTGTGCCAAGGGAGTTGGATTAGAAAATATGTAAAGCCATACTGGTCTCTAAATCCTGTAAGCTTATATCTGTGCCAAGAGAGGTGGATTAGAAAATATGTAAAGCCATACTGGTCTCTAAATCCTGTGAGCTTATATCTGTGCCAAGGGGGTTGGATTAGAAAATATGTAAAGCCATACTGGTCTCTAAATCCTGTGAGCTTATATCTGCGCAAAGGGGGATGGATTAGAAAATATGTAAAGCCATACTGGACTCTAAATCCTGTGAGCTTAGATCTGTGCCAAGGGAGGTGGATTAGAAAATATGTAAAGCCATACTGGTCTCTAAATCCTGTAAGCTTATATCTGTGCCAAGGGATGTGGATTAGAAAATATGTAAAGCCATACTGGTCTCTAAATCCTGTGAGCTTATATCTGTGCCAAGGGGGATGGATTAGAAAATATGTAAAGCCATACTGCTCTCTAAATCCTGTAAGCTTAGATCTGTGCCAAGATGGATGGCTGATATGGATGGATTAGAAAATATGTAAAGCCATACTGGTCTCTAAATCCTGTGAGCTTAGATCTGTGCAAAGGTGGGTGGCTGATAGGGATGGATTAGAAAATATGTAAAGCCATACTGGTCTCTAAATCCTGTAAGCTTAGATCTGTGCCAAGATGGATGGCTGATAGGGATGGATTAGAAAATATATTAAGCCATACTGGTCTCTGAATCCTATGAAATTATCTGTGCCAAGGGGGATGGATTAGAAAATATGTAAAGCCATACAGGTCTCTAATCCTGTGAGCTTAGATCAGTGCCAAGGTTGATGGCTGATAGGGATGGATTAGAAAATATGTAAAGCCATACTGGTCCCTAAATCCTGTGAGCTTATATCTGTGCCAAGGTGGATGGCTGATAGGGATGGATTAGAAAATATGTAAAGCCATACTAGTCTCTAAATCCTGTGAGCTTAGATCTGTGCAAAGGCGGGTGACTGATAGGGATGGATTAGAAAATATGTAAAGCCACACTGGTCTCTAATCCTGTGTGCTTAGATCAATGCCAAAGTGGATGGCTGACAGGGATGGATTAGAAAATATGTAAAGCCATACTGTTCTCTAAATCCTGTAAGCTTAGATCTGTGCCAAGGGGGATGGTTTAGAAAATATGCAAAGCCATACTGGTCTCTAAATCCTGTGAGCTTAGATCTGCGCCAAGGGAGTTGGATTAGAAAATATGTAAAGCCATACTGGTCTCTAAATACTGTAAGCTTATATCTGTGCCAAGGGGGATGGATTAGAAAATATGTAAAGCCATACTGGTCTCTAAATCCTGTGAGCTTAGATCAGTGCCAAGGTGGATGGCTGATATGAATGGATTAGAAAATATGTAAAGCCATACTGGTCTCTAAATCCTGTGAGCTTAGATCTGTGCCAAGGGGGATGGATTAGAAAATATGTAAAGCCATACTGGTCTCTAAATCCTGTAAGCTTAGATCAGTGCCAAGGTGGATGGCTGATATGGATGGATTAGAAAATATGTAAAGCCATACTGGTCTCTAAATCCTGTGAGCTTATATCTGTGCCAAGGTGGATGGCTGATAGGGATGGATTAGAAAATATGTAAAGCCATACTAGTCTCTAAATCCTGTGAGCTTAGATCTGTGCCAAGGTGGATGGCTGATAGGGATGTATTGGAAAATATGTAAAGCCATACTAGACTCTAAATCCAGTGAGCTTAGATCTGTGCAAAGTTGGATGGCTGATAGGGATGGATTAGAAAATATGTAAAGCCATACTGGTCTCTAAATCCTGTGAGCTTAGATCTGTGCCAAGGGAGGTGGATTAGAAAATATGTAAAGCCATACTGGTCTCTAAATCCTGTGAGCTTATATCTGTGCCAAGGGGGTTGGATTAGAAAATATGTAAAGCCATACTGGTCTCTAAATCCTGTAAGCTTAGATCAGTGCCAAGGTGGATGGCTGATAGGGATGGATTAGAAAATATGTAAAGCCATACTACTCTCTAAATCCTGTGAGCTTAGAACTGTGCAAAGGTGAGTGGCTGATAGGGATAGATTAGAAAATATGTAAAGCCATACTGGTCTCTATATCCTGTAAGCTTACATCTGTGCCAAGGGGGATGGATTAGAAAATATGTAAAGCCATACTGGTCTCTAAATCCTGTGAGCTTAGATCTGTGCCAAGGGAGTTGGATTAGAAAATATGTAAAGCCATACTGGTCTCTAAATCCTGTAAGCTTATATCTGTGCCAAGGGAGGTGGATTAGAAAATATGTAAAGCCATACTGGTCTCTAAATCCTGTGAGCTTATATCTGTGCCAAGGGGGTTGGATTAGAAAATATGTAAAGCCATACTGGTCTCTAAATCCTGTGAGCTTATATCTGTGCCAAGGGGGATGGATTAGAAAATATGTAAAGCCATACTGGTCTCTAAATCCTGTGAGCTTATATCTGTGCCAAGGGAGGTGGATTAGAAAATATGTAAAGCCATACTGGTCTCTAAATCCTGTAAGCTTACATCTGTGCCAAGGGGGATGGATTAGAAAATATGTAAAGCCATACTGGTCTCTAAATCCTGTGAGCTTAGATCTGTGCCAAGGGAGTTGGATTAGAAAATATGTAAAGCCATACTGGTCTCTAAATCCTGTAAGCTTATATCTGTGCCAAGGGAGGTGGATTAGAAAATATGTAAAGCCATACTGGTCTCTAAATCCTGTGAGCTTATATCTGTGCCAAGGGGGTTGGATTAGAAAATATGTAAAGCCATACTGGTCTCTAAATCCTGTGAGCTTATATCTGTGCCAAGGGGGATGGATTAGAAAATATGTAAAGCCATACTGGTCTCTAAATCCTGTGAGCTTATATCTGTGCCAAGGGAGGTGGATTAGAAAATATGTAAAGCCATACTGGTCTCTAAATCCTGTAAGCTTACATCTGTGCCAAGGGGGATGGATTAGAAAATATGTAAAGCCATACTGGTCTCTAAATCATGTGAGCTTAGATCTGTGCCAAGGGAGTTGGATTAGAAAATATGTAAAGCCATACTGGTCTCTAAATCCTGTAAGCTTATATCTGTGCCAAGGGAGGTGGATTAGAAAATATGTAAAGCCATACTGGTCTCTAAATCCTGTGAGCTTATATCTGTGCCAAGGGGGTTGGATTAGAAAATATGTAAAGCCATACTGGTCTCTAAATCCTGTGAGCTTATATCTGTGCCAAGGGGGATGGATTAGAAAATATGTAAAGCCATACTGGTCTCTAAATCCTGTGAGCTTATATCTGTGCCAAGGGAGGTGGATTAGAAAATATGTAAAGCCATACTGGTCTCTAAATCCTGTGAGCTTACATCTGTGCCAAGGGAGGTGGATTAGAAAATATGTAAAGCCATACTGGTCTCTAAATCCTGTAAGCTTATATCTGTGCCAAGGGAGGTGGATTAGAAAATATGTAAAGCCATACTGGTCTCTAAATCCTGTGAGCTTATATCTGTGCCAAGGGGGATGGAATAGAAAATATGTAAAGCCATACTGCTCTCTAAATCCTGTAAGCTTAGATCTGTGCCAAGATGGATGGCTGATAGGGATGGATTAGAAAATATGTTAAGCCATACTGGTCTCTGAATCCTATGAAATTATCTGTGCCAAGGGGGATGGATTAGAAAATATGTAAAGCCATACAGGTCTCTAATCCTGTGAGCTTAGATCAGTGCCAAGGTTGATGGCTGATAGGGATGGACTAGAAAATATGTAAAGCCATACTGGTCTCTAAATCCTGTGAGCTTATATCTGTGGCAAGGTGGATGGCTGATAGGGATGGATTAGAAAATATGTAAAGCCATACTGGTCTCTAAATCCTGTGAGCTTATATCTGTGCCAAGGGGGATGGATTAGAAAATATGTAAAGCCATACTGGTCTCTAAATCCTGTGAGCTTAGATCAGTGCCAAGATGGATGGCTGATAGGAATGGATTAGAAAATATGTAAAGCTATACTGGTCTCTAATCCTGTGAGCTTAGATCAGTGCCAAGATGGATGGCTGATAGGGATGGATTAGAAAATATGTAAAGCCATACAGGTCTCTAAATCCTGTGAGCTTAGATCTGTGGAAAGGTGGATGGATTAGAAAATATGTAAAGCCATACAGGTCTCTAAATCCTGTGAGCTTATATCTGTGCCAAGGGGGATGGATTAGAAAATATGTAAAGCCATACTGGTCTCTAAATCCTGTGAGCTTAGATCAGTGCCAAGGTGGATGGCTGATAGGGATGGATTAGAAAATATGTAAAGCCATACTGGTCTCTAAATCCTGTAAGCTTAGATCTGTGCCAAGATGGATGGCTGATAGGGATGGATTAGAAAATATGTTAAGCCATACTGGTCTCTAGATCCTATGAAAATATCTGTGCCAAGGGGGATGGATTAGAAAATATGTAAAGCCATACAGGTCTCTAATCCTGTGAGCTTAGATCAGTGCCAAGGTTGATGGCTGATAGGGATGGATTAGAAAATATGTAAAGCCATACTGGTCTCTAAATCCTGTGAGCTTATATCTGTGCCAAGGTGGATGGCTGATAGGGATGGATTAGAAAATATGTAAAGCCATACTAGTCTCTAAATCCTGTGAGCTTAGATCTGTGCAAAGGCGGGTGACTGATAGGGATGGATTAGAAAATATGTAAAGCCATACTGGTCTCTAATCCTGTGAGCTTAGATCAGTGCCAATGTGGACGGCTGACAGGGATGGATTAGAAAATATGTAAAGCCATACTGGTCTCTAAATCCTGTAAGCTTAGATATGTGCCAAGGGGGATGGATTAGAAAATATGTAAAGCCATACTGGTCTCTAAATCCTGTGAGCTTATATCTGTGCCAAGGTGGATGGCTGATAGGGATGGATTAGAAAATATGTAAAGCCATACTAGTCTCTAAATCCTGTGAGCTTATATCTGTGCCAAGGGGGTTGGATTAGAAAATATGTAAAGCCATACTGGTCTCTAAATCCTGTGAGCTTATATCTGTGCCAAGGGGGATGGATTAGAAAATATGTAGAGCCATACTGGTCTCTAAATCCTGTGAGCTTATATCTGTGCCAAGGGAGGTGGATTAGAAAATATGTAAAGACATACTGGTCTCTAAATCCTGTAAGCTTACATCTGTGCCAAGGGGGATGGATTAGAAAATATGTAAAGCCATACTGGTCTCTAAATCCTGTGAGCTTAGATCTGTGCCAAGGGAGTTGGATTAGAAAATATGTAAAGCCATACTGGTCTCTAAATCCTGTAAGCTTATATCTGTGCCAAGGGAGGTGGATTAGAAAATATGTAAAGCCATACTGGTCTCTAAATCCTGTGAGCTTATATCTGTGCCAAGGGGGTTGGATTAGAAAATATGTAAAGCCATACTGGTCTCTAAATCCTGTGAGCTTATATCTGTGCCAAGGGGGATGGATTAGAAAATATGTAAAGCCATACTGGTCTCTAAATCCTGTGAGCTTATATCTGTGCCAAGGGAGGTGGATTAGAAAATATGTAAAGCCATACTGGTCTCTAAATCCTGTAAGCTTACATCTGTGCCAAGGGGGATGGATTAGAAAATATGTAAAGCCATACTGGTCTCTAAATCATGTGAGCTTAGATCTGTGCCAAGGGAGTTGGATTAGAAAATATGTAAAGCCATACTGGTCTCTAAATCCTGTAAGCTTATATCTGTGCCAAGGGAGGTGGATTAGAAAATATGTAAAGCCATACTGGTCTCTAAATCCTGTGAGCTTATATCTGTGCCAAGGGGGTTGGATTAGAAAATATGTAAAGCCATACTGGTCTCTAAATCCTGTGAGCTTATATCTGTGCCAAGGAGGATGGATTAGAAAATATGTAAAGCCATACTGGTCTCTAAATCCTGTGAGCTTATATCTGTGCCAAGGGAGGTGGATTAGAAAATATGTAAAGCCATACTGGTCTCTAAATCCTGTGAGCTTACATCTGTGCCAAGGGAGGTGGATTAGAAAATATGTAAAGCCATACTGGTCTCTAAATCCTGTAAGCTTATATCTGTGCCAAGGGAGGTGGATTAGAAAATATGTAAAGCCATACTGGTCTCTAAATCCTGTGAGCTTATATCTGTGCCAAGGGGGATGGAATAGAAAATATGTAAAGCCATACTGCTCTCTAAATCCTGTAAGCTTAGATCTGTGCCAAGATGGATGGCTGATAGGGATGGATTAGAAAATATGTTAAGCCATACTGGTCTCTGAATCCTATGAAATTATCTGTGCCAAGGGGGATGGATTAGAAAAGATGTAAAGCCATACAGGTCTCTAATCCTGTGAGCTTAGATCAGTGCCAAGGTTGATGGCTGATATGGATGGACTAGAAAATATGTAAAGCCATACTGGTCTCTAAATCCTGTGAGCTTATATCTGTGGCAAGGTGGATGGCTGATAGGGATGGATTAGAAAATATGTAAAGCCATACTGGTCTCTAAATCCTGTGAGCTTATAGCTGTGCCAAGGGGGATGGATTAGAAAATATGTAAAGCCATACTGGTCTCTAAATCCTGTGAGCTTAGATCAGTGCCAAGATGGATGGCTGATAGGAATGGATTAGAAAATATGTAAAGCTATACTGGTCTCTAATCCTGTGAGCTTAGATCAGTGCCAAGATGGATGGCTGATAGGGATGGATTAGAAAATATGTAAAGCCATACTGGTCTCTAAATCCTGTGAGCTTACATCTGTGCCAAGGGAGGTGGATTAGAAAATATGTAAAGCCATACTGGTCTCTAAATCCTGTAAGCTTATATCTGTGCCAAGGGAGGTGGATTAGAAAATATGTAAAGCCATACTGGTCTCTAAATCCTGTGAGCTTATATCTGTGCCAAGGGGGATGGATTAGAAAATATGTAAAGCCATACTGGTCTCTAAATCCTGTGAGCTTAGATCTGTGCCAAGGGAGTTGGATTAGAAAATATGTAAAGCCATACTGGTCTCTAAATCCTGTAAGCTTATATCTGTGCCAAGGGAGGTGGATTAGAAAATATGTAAAGCCATACTGGTCTCTAAATCCTGTGAGCTTATATCTGTGCCAAGGGGGTTGGATTAGAAAATATGTAAAGCCATACTGGTCTCTAAATCCTGTGAGCTTATATCTGTGCCAAGGGGGATGGATTAGAAAATATGTAAAGCCATACTGGTCTCTAAATCCTGTGAGCTTATATCTGTGCCAAGGGAGGTGGATTAGAAAATATGTAAAGCCATACTGGTCTCTAAATCCTGTAAGCTTACATCTGTGCCAAGGGGGATGGATTAGAAAATATGTAAAGCCATACTGGTCTCTAAATCATGTGAGCTTAGATCTGTGCCAAGGGAGTTGGATTAGAAAATATGTAAAGCCATACTGGTCTCTAAATCCTGTAAGCTTATATCTGTGCCAAGGGAGGTGGATTAGAAAATATGTAAAGCCATACTGGTCTCTAAATCCTGTGAGCTTATATCTGTGCCAAGGGGGTTGGATTAGAAAATATGTAAAGCCATACTGGTCTCTAAATCCTGTGAGCTTATATCTGTGCCAAGGGGGATGGATTAGAAAATATGTAAAGCCATACTGGTCTCTAAATCCTGTGAGCTTATATCTGTGCCAAGGGAGGTGGATTAGAAAATATGTAAAGCCATACTGGTCTCTAAATCCTGTGAGCTTACATCTGTGCCAAGGGAGGTGGATTAGAAAATATGTAAAGCCATACTGGTCTCTAAATCCTGTAAGCTTATATCTGTGCCAAGGGAGGTGGATTAGAAAATATGTAAAGCCATACTGGTCTCTAAATCCTGTAAGCTTACATCTGTGCCAAGGGGGATGGATTAGAAAATATGTAAAGCCATACTGGTCTCTAAATCCTGTGAGCTTAGATCTGTGCCAAGGGAGTTGGATTAGAAAATATGTAAAGCCATACTGGTCTCTAAATCCTGTAAGCTTATATCTGTGCCAAGGGAGGTGGATTAGAAAATATGTAAAGCCATACTGGTCTCTAAATCCTGTGAGCTTATATCTGTGCCAAGGGGGTTGGATTAGAAAATATGTAAAGCCATACTGGTCTCTAAATCCTGTGAGCTTATATCTGTGCCAAGGGGGATGGATTAGAAAATATGTAAAGCCATACTGGTCTCTAAATCCTGTGAGCTTATATCTGTGCCAAGGGAGGTGGATTAGAAAATATGTAAAGCCATACTGGTCTCTAAATCCTGTGAGCTTACATCTGTGCCAAGGGAGGTGGATTAGAAAATATGTAAAGCCATACTGGTCTCTAAATCCTGTAAGCTTATATCTGTGCCAAGGGAGGTGGATTAGAAAATATGTAAAGCCATACTGGTCTCTAAATCCTGTGAGCTTATATCTGTGCCAAGGGGGATGGAATAGAAAATATGTAAAGCCATACTGCTCTCTAAATCCTGTAAGCTTAGATCTGTGCCAAGATGGATGGCTGATAGGGATGGATTAGAAAATATGTTAAGCCATACTGGTCTCTGAATCCTATGAAATTATCTGTGCCAAGGGGGATGGATTAGAAAATATGTAAAGCCATACAGGTCTCTAATCCTGTGAGCTTAGATCAGTGCCAAGGTTGATGGCTGATAGGGATGGACTAGAAAATATGTAAAGCCATACTGGTCTCTAAATCCTGTGAGCTTATATCTGTGGCAAGGTGGATGGCTGATAGGGATGGATTAGAAAATATGTAAAGCCATACTGGTCTCTAAATCCTGTGAGCTTATATCTGTGCCAAGGGGGATGGATTAGAAAATATGTAAAGCCATACTGGTCTCTAAATCCTGTGAGCTTAGATCAGTGCCAAGATGGATGGCTGATAGGAATGGATTAGAAAATATGTAAAGCTATACTGGTCTCTAATCCTGTGAGCTTAGATCAGTGCCAAGATGGATGGCTGATAGGGATGGATTAGAAAATATGTAAAGCCATACAGGTCTCTAAATCCTGTGAGCTTAGATCTGTGGAAAGGTGGATGGATTAGAAAATATGTAAAGCCATACAGGTCTCTAAATCCTGTGAGCTTATATCTGTGCCAAGGGGGATGGATTAGAAAATATGTAAAGCCATACTGGTCTCTAAATCCTGTGAGCTTAGATCAGTGCCAAGGTGGATGGCTGATAGGGATGGATTAGAAAATATGTAAAGCCATACTGGTCTCTAAATCCTGTAAGCTTAGATCTGTGCCAAGATGGATGGCTGATAGGGATGGATTAGAAAATATGTTAAGCCATACTGGTCTCTAGATCCTATGAAAATATCTGTGCCAAGGGGGATGGATTAGAAAATATGTAAAGCCATACAGGTCTCTAATCCTGTGAGCTTAGATCAGTGCCAAGGTTGATGGCTGATAGGGATGGATTAGAAAATATGTAAAGCCATACTGGTCTCTAAATCCTGTGAGCTTATATCTGTGCCAAGGTGGATGGCTGATAGGGATGGATTAGAAAATATGTAAAGCCATACTAGTCTCTAAATCCTGTGAGCTTAGATCTGTGCAAAGGCGGGTGACTGATAGGGATGGATTAGAAAATATGTAAAGCCATACTGGTCTCTAATCCTGTGAGCTTAGATCAGTGCCAATGTGGACGGCTGACAGGGATGGATTAGAAAATATGTAAAGCCATACTGGTCTCTAAATCCTGTAAGCTTAGATATGTGCCAAGGGGGATGGATTAGAAAATATGTAAAGCCATACTGGTCTCTAAATCCTGTGAGCTTATATCTGTGCCAAGGTGGATGGCTGATAGGGATGGATTAGAAAATATGTAAAGCCATACTAGTCTCTAAATCCTGTGAGCTTATATCTGTGCCAAGGGGGTTGGATTAGAAAATATGTAAAGCCATACTGGTCTCTAAATCCTGTGAGCTTATATCTGTGCCAAGGGGGATGGATTAGAAAATATGTAGAGCCATACTGGTCTCTAAATCCTGTGAGCTTATATCTGTGCCAAGGGAGGTGGATTAGAAAATATGTAAAGCCATACTGGTCTCTAAATCCTGTAAGCTTACATCTGTGCCAAGGGGGATGGATTAGAAAATATGTAAAGCCATACTGGTCTCTAAATCCTGTGAGCTTAGATCTGTGCCAAGGGAGTTGGATTAGAAAATATGTAAAGCCATACTGGTCTCTAAATCCTGTAAGCTTATATCTGTGCCAAGGGAGGTGGATTAGAAAATATGTAAAGCCATACTGGTCTCTAAATCCTGTGAGCTTATATCTGTGCCAAGGGGGTTGGATTAGAAAATATGTAAAGCCATACTGGTCTCTAAATCCTGTGAGCTTATATCTGTGCCAAGGGGGATGGATTAGAAAATATGTAAAGCCATACTGGTCTCTAAATCCTGTGAGCTTATATCTGTGCCAAGGGAGGTGGATTAGAAAATATGTAAAGCCATACTGGTCTCTAAATCCTGTAAGCTTACATCTGTGCCAAGGGGGATGGATTAGAAAATATGTAAAGCCATACTGGTCTCTAAATCATGTGAGCTTAGATCTGTGCCAAGGGAGTTGGATTAGAAAATATGTAAAGCCATACTGGTCTCTAAATCCTGTAAGCTTATATCTGTGCCAAGGGAGGTGGATTAGAAAATATGTAAAGCCATACTGGTCTCTAAATCCTGTGAGCTTATATCTGTGCCAAGGGGGTTGGATTAGAAAATATGTAAAGCCATACTGGTCTCTAAATCCTGTGAGCTTATATCTGTGCCAAGGAGGATGGATTAGAAAATATGTAAAGCCATACTGGTCTCTAAATCCTGTGAGCTTATATCTGTGCCAAGGGAGGTGGATTAGAAAATATGTAAAGCCATACTGGTCTCTAAATCCTGTGAGCTTACATCTGTGCCAAGGGAGGTGGATTAGAAAATATGTAAAGCCATACTGGTCTCTAAATCCTGTAAGCTTATATCTGTGCCAAGGGAGGTGGATTAGAAAATATGTAAAGCCATACTGGTCTCTAAATCCTGTGAGCTTATATCTGTGCCAAGGGGGATGGAATAGAAAATATGTAAAGCCATACTGCTCTCTAAATCCTGTAAGCTTAGATCTGTGCCAAGATGGATGGCTGATAGGGATGGATTAGAAAATATGTTAAGCCATACTGGTCTCTGAATCCTATGAAATTATCTGTGCCAAGGGGGATGGATTAGAAAATATGTAAAGCCATACAGGTCTCTAATCCTGTGAGCTTAGATCAGTGCCAAGGTTGATGGCTGATATGGATGGACTAGAAAATATGTAAAGCCATACTGGTCTCTAAATCCTGTGAGCTTATATCTGTGGCAAGGTGGATGGCTGATAGGGATGGATTAGAAAATATGTAAAGCCATACTGGTCTCTAAATCCTGTGAGCTTATATCTGTGCCAAGGGGGATGGATTAGAAAATATGTAAAGCCATACTGGTCTCTAAATCCTGTGAGCTTAGATCAGTGCCAAGATGGATGGCTGATAGGAATGGATTAGAAAATATGTAAAGCTATACTGGTCTCTAATCCTGTGAGCTTAGATCAGTGCCAAGATGGATGGCTGATAGGGATGGATTAGAAAATATGTAAAGCCATACAGGTCTCTAAATCCTGTGAGCTTAGATCTGTGGAAAAGTGGATGGATTAGAAAATATGTAAAGCCATACAGGTCTCTAAATCCTGTGAGCTTATATCTGTGCCAAGGGGGATGGATTAGAAAATATGTAAAGCCATACTGGTCTCTAAATCCTGTGAGCTTAGATCAGTGCCAAGGTGGATGGCTGATATGGATGGATTAGAAAATATGTAAAGCCATACTGGTCTCTAAATCCTGTGAGCTTAGATCTGTGCAAAGGTGGGTGGCTGATAGGGATGGATTAGAAAATATGTAAAGCCATACTGGTCTCTAAATCCTGTAAGCTTAGATCTGTGCCAAGATGGATGGCTGATAGGGATGGATTAGAAAATATGTTAAGCCATACTGGTCTCTGGATCCTATGAAATTATCTGTGCCAAGGGGGATGGATTAGAAAATATGTAAAGCCATACAAGTCTCTAATCCTGTGAGCTTAGATCAGTGCCAAGGTTGATGGCTGATAGGGATGGATTAGAAAATATGTAAAGCCATACTGGTCTCTAAATCCTGTGAGCTTATATCTGTGCCAAGGTGGATGGCTGATAGGGATGGATTAGAAAATATGTAAAGCCATACTAGTCTCTAAATCCTGTGAGCTTAGATCTGTGCAAAGGCGGGTGACTGATAGGGATGGATTAGAAAATATGTAAAGCCATACTGGTCTCTAATCCTGTGAGCTTAGATCAGTGCCAATGTGGACGGCTGACAGGGATGGATTAGAAAATATGTAAAGCCATACTGGTCTCTAAATCCTGTAAGCTTAGATATGTGCCAAGGGGGATGGATTAGAAAATATGTCAAGCCATACTGGTCTCTAAATCCTGTGAGCTTAGATCTGTGCCAAGGGAGTTGGATTAGAAAATATGTAAAGCCATACTGGTCTCTAAAACCTGTAAGCTTATATCTGTGCCAAGGGGGATGGATTAGAAAATATGTAAAGCCATACTGGTCTCTAAATCCTGTGAGCTTAGATCTGTGCCAAGGGAGGTGGATTAGAAAATATGTAAAGCCATACTGGTCTCTAAATCCTGTGAGCTTATATCTGTGCCAAGGGGGATGGATTAGAAAATATATAAAGCCATACTGGTCTCTAAATCCTGTAAGCTTAGATCAGTGCCAAGGTGGATGGCTGATATGAATGGATTAGAAAATATGTAAAGCCATACTGGTCTCTAAATCCTGTGAGCTTAGATCTGTGCCAAGGGGGATGGATTAGAAAATATGTAAAGCCATACTGGTCTCTAAATCCTGTAAGCTTAGATCAGTGCCAAGGTGGATGGCTGATATGGATGGATTAGAAAATATGTAAAGCCATACTGGTCTCTAATCCTGTGAGCTTAGATCAGTGCCAAGATGGATGGCTGATAGGGATAGATTAGAAAATATGTAAAGCCATACTGGTCTCTAAATCCTGTGAGCTTATATCTGTGCCAAGTTGGGTGGCTGATAGGGATGGATTAGAAAATATGTAAAGCCATACTCGTCTCTAAATCCTGTGAGCTTATATCTGTGCCAAGGGGGTTGGATTAGAAAATATGTAAAGCCATACTGGTCTCTAAATCCTGTAAGCTTAGATCAGTGCCAAGGTGGATGGCTGATAGGGATGGATTAGAAAATATGTAAAGCCATACTGGTCTCTAATCCTGTGAGCTTAGATCAGTGCCAAGGTGGATGGCTGACAGGGATGGATTAGAAAATATGTAAAGCCATACTGGTCTCTAAATCCTGTAAGCTTAGATCTGTGCCAAGGTGGATGGATTAGAAAATATGTAAAGCCATACTGGTCTCTAAATCCTGTGAGCTTAGATCTGTGCCAAGGGAGTTGGATTAGAAAATATGTAAAGCCATACTGGTCTCTAAATCCTGTAAGCTTATATCTGTGCCAAGAGAGGTGGATTAGAAAATATGTAAAGCCATACTGGTCTCTAAATCCTGTGAGCTTATATCTGTGCCAAGGGGGTTGGATTAGAAAATATGTAAAGCCATACTACTCTCTAAATCCTGTGAGCTTAGATCTGTGCAAAGGTGAGTGGCTGATAGGGATGGATTAGAAAATATGTAAAGCCATACTGGTCTCTAATCCTGTGAGCTTAGATCAGTGCCAAGGTGGATGGCTGACAGGGATGGATTAGAAAATATGTAAAGCCATACTGGTCTCTAAATCCTGTAAGCTTAGATCTGTGCCAAGGTGGATGGATTAGAAAATATGTAAAGCCATACTGGTCTCTAAATCCTGTGAGCTTAGATCTGTGCCAAGGGAGTTGGATTAGAAAATATGTAAAGCCATACTGGTCTCTAAATCCTGTAAGCTTATATCTGTGCCAAGAGAGGTGGATTAGAAAATATGTAAAGCCATACTGGTCTCTAAATCCTGTGAGCTTATATCTGTGCCAAGGGGGTTGGATTAGAAAATATGTAAAGCCATACTGGTCTCTAAATCCTGTGAGCTTATATCTGCGCAAAGGGGGATGGATTAGAAAATATGTAAAGCCATACTGGACTCTAAATCCTGTGAGCTTATATCTGTGCCAAGGGAGGTGGATTAGAAAATATGTAAAGCCATACTGGTCTCTAAATCCTGTAAGCTTATATCTGTGCCAAGGGATGTGGATTAGAAAATATGTAAAGCCATACTGGTCTCTAAATCCTGTGAGCTTATATCTGTGCCAAGGGGGGTGGATTAGAAAATATGTAAAGCCATACTGCTCTCTAAATCCTGTAAGCTTAGATCTGTGCCAAGATGGATGGCTGATATGGATGGATTAGAAAATATGTAAAGCCATACTGGTCTCTAAATCCTGTGAGCTTAGATCTGTGCAAAGGTGGGTGGCTGATAGGGATGGATTAGAAAATATGTAAAGCCATACTGGTCTCTAAATCCTGTAAGCTTAGATCTGTGCCAAGATGGATGGCTGATAGGGATGGATTAGAAAATATGTTAAGCCATACTGGTCTCTGAATCCTATGAAATTATCTGTGCCAAGGGGGATGGATTAGAAAATATGTAAAGCCATACTGGTCTCTAAATCCTGTGAGCTTAGATCTGCGCCAAGGGAGTTGGATTAGAAAATATGTAAAGCCATACTGGTCTCTAAATCCTGTAAGCTTATATCTGTGCCAAGGGGGATGGATTAGAAAATATGTAAAGCCATATTGGTCTCTAAATCCTGTGAGCTTATATCTGTGCCAAGGGGGATGGATTAGAAAATATGTAAAGCCATACTGGTCTCTAAATCCTGTAAGCTTAGATCAGTGCCAAGGTGGATGGCTGATATGAATGGATTAGAAAATATGTAAAGCCATACTGGTCTCTAAATCCTGTGAGCTTAGATCTGTGCCAAGGGGGATGGATTAGAAAATATGTAAAGCCATACTGGTCTCTAAATCCTGTAAGCTTAGATCAGTGCCAAGGTGGATGGCAGATATGGATGGATTAGAAAATATGTAAAGCCATACTGGTCTCTAATCCTGTGAGCTTAGATCAGTGCCAAGATGGATGGCTGATAGTGATAGATTAGAAAATATGTAAAGCCATACTGGTCTCTAAATCCTGTGAGCTTATATCTGTGCCAAGTTGGGTGGCTGATAGGGATGGATTAGAAAATATGTAAAGCCATACTGGTCACTAAATCCTGTGAGCTTATATCTGTGCCAAGGTGGATGGCTGATAGGGATGGATTAGAAAGTATGTAAAGCCATACTAGTCTCTAAATCCTGTGAGCTTAATTCTGTGCCAAGGTGGATGGCTGATAGGGATGTATTGGAAAATATGTAAAGCCATACTTGTCTCTAAATCCAGTGAGCTTAGATCTGTGCAAAGGTGGATGGCTGATAGGGATGGATTAGAAAATATGTAAAGCCATACTGGTCTCTAAATCCTGTGAGCTTAGATCTGTGCCAAGGAAGGTGGATTAGAAAATATGTAAAGCCATACTGGTCTCTAAATCCTGTGAGCTTATATCTGTGCCAAGGGGTTGGATTAGGAAATATGTAAAGCCATACTGGTCTCTAAATCCTGTAAGCTTAGATCAGTGCCAAGGTGGATGGCTGATAGGGATGGATTAGAAAATATGTAAAGCCATACTAGTTTCTAAATCCTGTGAGCTTAGATCTGTGCAAAGGTGGGTGGCTGATAGGGATGGATTAGAAAATATGTAAAGCCATACTGGTCTCTAATCCTGTGAGCTTAGATCAGTGCCAAGGTGGATGGCTGACAGGGATGGATTAGAAAATATGTAAAGCCATACTGGTCTCTAAATCCTGTAAGCTTAGATCTGTGCCAAAGGGGATGGATTAGAAAATATGTAAAGCCATACCGGTCTCTAAATCCTGTGAGCTTAGATCTGTGCCAAGGGAGTTGGATTAGAAAATATGTAAAGCCATACTGGTCTCTAAATCCTGTAAGCTTATATCTGTGCCAAGGGAGGTGGATTAGAAAATATGTAAAGCCATACTGGTCTCTAAATCCTGTGAGCTTATATCTGTGCCAAGGGGGATGGATTAGAAAATATGTAAAGCCATACTGGTTTCTAAATCCTGTGAGCTTAGATCTGTGCCAAGGGAGGTGGATTAGAAAATATGTAAAGCCATACTGGTCTCTAAATCCTGTAAGCTTAGATCAGTGCCAAGGTGGATGGCTGATATGAATGGATTAGAAAATATGTAAAGCCATACTGGTCTCTAAATCCTGTGAGCTTAGATCTGTGCAAAGGTGGATGGATTAGAAAATATGTAAAGCCATACAGGTCTCTAAATCCTGTGAGCTTAGATCTGTGCCAAGGGGGATGGATTAGAAAATATGTAAAGCCATACTGGTCTCTAAATCCTGTGAGCTTATATCTGTGCCAAGGGGGATGGATTAGAAAATATGTAAAGCCATACTGGTCTCTAAATCCTGTGAGCTTATATCTGTGCCAAGGGGGATGGATTAGAAAATATGTAAAGCCATACTGGTCTCTAAATCCTGTGAGCTTATATCTGTGCCATGGGGGATGGATTAGAAAATATGTAAAGCCATACTGGTCTCTAAATCCTGTGAGCTTAGATCAGTGCCAAGATGGATGGCTGATAGGGATGGATTAGAAAATATGTAAAGCCATACTGGTCTCTAATCCCGTGAGCTTAGATCAGTGCCAAGATGGATGGCTGATAGGGATGGATTAGAAAATATGTAAAGCCATACAGGTCTCTAAATTCTGTGAGCTTAGATCTGTGGAAAGGTGGATGGATTAGAAAATATGTAAAGCCATACAGGTCTCTAAATCCTGTGAGCTTATATCTGTGCCAAGGGGGATGGATTAGAAAATATGTAAAGCCATACTGGTCTCTAAATCCTGTGAGCTTAGATCAGTGCCAAGGTGGATGGCTGATATGGATGGATTAGAAAATATGTAAAGCCATACTGGTCTCTAAATCCTGTGAGCTTAGATCTGTGCAAAGGTGGGTGGCTGATAGGGATGGATTAGAAAATATGTAAAGCCATACTGGTCTCTAAATCCTGTGAGCTTAGATCTGTGCCAAGGGGGATGGATTAGAAAATATGTAAAGCCATACTGGTCTCTCAATCCTGTGAGCTTAGATCAGTGCCAAGATGGATGGCTGATAGGGATGGATTAGAAAATATGTAAAGCCATACTGGTCTCTAATTATGTGAGCTTAGATCAGTGCCAAGATGGATGGCTGATAGGGATGGATTAGAAAATATGTAAAGCCATACTGGTCTCTAAATCCTGTAAGCTTAGATCTGTGCCAATATGGATGGCTGATAGGGATGGATTAGAAAATATGTTAAGCCATACTGGTCTCTGAATCCTATGAAATTATCTGTGCCAAGGGGGATGGATTAGAAAATATGTAAAGCCATAAAGGTCTCTAATCCTGTGAGCTTAGATCAGTGCCAAGGTTGATGGCTGATAGGGATGGATTAGAAAATATGTAAAGCCATACTGGTCTCTAAATCCTGTGAGCTTATATCTGTGCCAAGGTGGATGGCTGATAGGGATGGATTAGAAAATATGTAAAGCCATACTGGTCTCTAAATCCTGTGAGCTTATATCTGTGCCAAGGGGGATGGATTAGAAAATATGTAAAGCCATACTGGTCTCTTAATCCTGTGAGCTTAGATCAGTACCAAGATGGACGGCTGATAGGGATGGATTAGAAAATATGTAAAGCCATACTGGTCTCTAATCCTGTGAGCTTAGATCAGTGCCAAGATGGATGGCTGATAGGGATGGATTAGAAAATATGTAAAGCCATACAGGTCTCTAAAGCCTGTGAGCTTAGATCTGTGGAAAGGTGGATGGATTAGAAAATATGTAAAGCCATACAGGTCTCTAAATCCTGTGAGCTTATATCTGTGCCAAGGGGGATGGATTAGAAAATATGTAAAGCCATACTGGTCTCTAAATCCTGTGAGCTTAGATCAGTTCCAAGGTGGATGGCTGATATGGATGGATTAGAAAATATGTAAAGCCATACTGGTCTCTAAATCCTGTGAGCTTAGATCTGTGCAAAGGTGGGTGGCTGATAGGGATGGATTAGAAAATATGTTAAGCCATACTGGTCTCTGAATCCTATGAAATTATCTGTGCCAAGGGGGATGGATTAGAAAATATGTAAAGCCATACAGGTCTCTAATCCTGTGAGCTTAGATCAGTGCCAATGTTGATGGCTGATAGGGATGGATTAGAAAATATGTAAAGCCATACTGGTCTCTAAATCCTGTGAGCTTATATCTGTGCCAAGGTGGATGGCTGATAGGGATGGATTAGAAAATATGTAAAGCCATACTAGTCTCTAAATCCTGTGAGCTTAGATCTGTGCAAAGGTGGGTGACTGATAGGGATGGATTAGAAAATATGTAAAGCCATACTGGTCTCTAATCCTGTGAGCTTAGATCAGTGCCAAGGTGGATGGCTGACAGGGATGGATTAGAAAATATGTAAAGCCATACTGGTCTCTAAATCCTGTAAGCTTAGATCTGTGCCAAGGGGGATGGTTTAGAAAATATGTAAAGCCATACTGGTCTCTAAATCCTGTGAGCTTAGATCTGTGCCAAGGGAGTTGGATTAGAAAATATGTAAAGCCATACTGGTCTCTAAATCCTGTAAGCTTATATCTGTGCCAAGGGGGATGGATTAGAAAATATGTAAAGCCATACTGGTCTCTAAATCCTGTGAGCTTAGATCTGTGCCAAGGGAGGTGGATTAGAAAATATGTAAAGCCATACTGGTCTCTAAATCCTGTGAGCTTATATCTGTGCCAAGGGGGATGGCTGATAGGGATGGATTAGAAAATATGTAAAGCCATACTAGTCTCTAAATCCTGTGAGCTTAGATCTGTGCCAAGGTGGATGGCTGATAGGGATGTATTGGAAAATATGTAAAGCCATACTAGTCTCTAAATCCAGTGAGCTTAGATCTGTGCAAAGGTGGATGGCTGATAGGGATGGATTAGAAAATATGTAAAGCCATACTGGTCTCTAAATCCTGTAAGCTTAGATCTGTGCCAAGGTGGATGGATTAGAAAATATGTAAAGCCATACTGGTCTCTAAATCCTGTGAGCTTAGATCTGTGCCAAGGGAGTTGGATTAGAAAATATGTAAAGCCATACTTGTCTCTAAATCCTGTAAGCTTATATCTGTGCCAAGAGAGGTGGATTAGAAAATATGTAAAGCCATACTGGTCTCTAAATCCTGTGAGCTTATATCTGTGCCAAGGGGGTTGGATTAGAAAATATGTAAAGCCATACTGGTCTCTAAATCCTGTGAGCTTATATCTGCGCAAAGGGGGATGGATTAGAAAATATGTAAAGCCATACTGGACTCTAAATCCTGTGAGCTTAGATCTGTGCCAAGGGAGGTGGATTAGAAAATATGTAAAGCCATACTGGTCTCTAAATCCTGTAAGCTTATATCTGTGCCAAGGGATGTGGATTAGAAAATATGTAAAGCCATACTGGTCTCTAAATCCTGTGAGCTTATATCTGTGCCAAGGGGGATGGATTAGAAAATATGTAAAGCCATACTGCTCTCTAAATCCTGTAAGCTTAGATCTGTGCCAAGATGGATGGCTGATATGGATGGATTAGAAAATATGTAAAGCCATACTGGTCTCTAAATCCTGTGAGCTTAGATCTGTGCAAAGGTGGGTGGCTGATAGGGATGGATTAGAAAATATGTAAAGCCATACTGGTCTCTAAATCCTGTAAGCTTAGATCTGTGCCAAGATGGATGGCTGATAGGGATGGATTAGAAAATATGTTAAGCCATACTGGTCTCTGAATCCTATGAAATTATCTGTGCCAAGGGGGATGGATTAGAAAATATGTAAAGCCATACAGGTCTCTAATCCTGTGAGCTTAGATCAGTGCCAAGGTTGATGGCTGATAGGGATGGATTAGAAAATATGTAAAGCCATACTGGTCTCTAAATCCCGTGAGCTTATATCTGTGCCAAGGTGGATGGCTGATAGGGATGGATTAGAAAATATGTAAAGCCATACTAGTCTCTAAATCCTGTGAGCTTAGATCTGTGCAAAGGCGGGTGACTGATAGGGATGGATTAGAAAATATGTAAAGCCACACTGGTCTCTAATCCTGTGTGCTTAGATCAGTGCCAAAGTGGATGGCTGACAGGGATGGATTAGAAAATATGTAAAGCCATACTGTTCTCTAAATCCTGTAAGCTTAGATCTGTGCCAAGGGGGATGGTTTAGAAAATATGTAAAGCCATACTGGTCTCTAAATCCTGTGAGCTTAGATCTGCGCCTAGGGAGTTGGATTAGAAAATATGTAAAGCCATACTGGTCTCTAAATCCTGTAAGCTTATATCTGTGCCAAGGGGGATGGATTAGAAAATATGTAAAGCCATACTGGTCTCTAAATCCTGTGAGCTTAGATCAGTGCCAAGGTGGATGGCTGATATGAATGGATTAGAAAATATGTAAAGCCATACTGGTCTCTAAATCCTGTGAGCTTAGATCTGTGCCAAGGGGGATGGATTAGAAAATATGTAAAGCCATACTGGTCTCTAAATCCTGTAAGCTTAGATCAGTGCCAAGGTGGATGGCTGATATGGATGGATTAGAAAATATGTAAAGCCATACTGGTCTCTAAATCCTGTGAGCTTATATCTGTGCCAAGGTGGATGGCTGATAGGGATGGATTAGAAAATATGTAAAGCCATACTAGTCTCTAAATCCTGTGAGCTTAGATCTGTGCCAAGGTGGATGGCTGATAGGGATGTATTGGAAAATATGTAAAGCCATACTAGACTCTAAATCCAGTGAGCTTAGATCTGTGCAAAGGTGGATGGCTGATAGGGATGGATTAGAAAATATGTAAAGCCATACTGGTCTCTAAATCCTGTGAGCTTAGATCTGTGCCAAGGGAGGTGGATTAGAAAATATGTAAAGCCATACTGGTCTCTAAATCCTGTGAGCTTATATCTGTGCCAAGGGGGTTGGATTAGAAAATATGTAAAGCCATACTGGTCTCTAAATCCTGTAAGCTTAGATCAGTGCCAAGGTGGATGGCTGATAGGGATGGATTAGAAAATATGTAAAGCCATACTACTCTCTAAATCCTGTGAGCTTAGATCTGTGCAAAGGTGAGTGGCTGATAGGGATGGATTAGAAAATATGTAAAGCCATACTGGTCTCTAATCCTGTGAGCTTAGATCAGTGCCAAGGTGGATGGCTGACAGGGATGGATTAGAAAATATGTAAAGCCATACTGGTCTCTAAATCCTGTAAGCTTAGATCTGTGCCAAGGTGGATGGATTAGAAAATATGTAAAGCCATACTGGTCTCTAAATCCTGTGAGCTTAGATCTGTGCCAAGGGAGTTGGATTAGAAAATATGTAAAGCCATACTGGTCTCTAAATCCTGTAAGCTTATATCTGTGCCAAGAGAGGTGGATTAGAAAATATGTAAAGCCATACTGGTCTCTAAATCCTGTGAGCTTATATCTGTGCCAAGGGGGTTGGATTAGAAAATATGTAAAGCCATACTGGTCTCTAAATCCTGTGAGCTTATATCTGCGCAAAGGGGATGGATTAGAAAATATGTAAAGCCATACTGGACTCTAAATCCTGTGAGCTTAGATCTGTGCCAAGGGAGGTGGATTAGAAAATATGTAAAGCCATACTGGTCTCTAAATCCTGTAAGCTTATATCTGTGCCAAGGGATGTGGATTAGAAAATATGTAAAGCCATACTGGTCTCTAAATCCTGTGAGCTTAGATCTGTGCCAAGATGGATGGCTGATATGGATGGATTAGAAAATATGTAAAGCCATACTGGTCTCTAAATCCTGTGAGCTTAGATCTGTGCAAAGGTGGGTGGCTGATAGGGATGGATTAGAAAATATGTAAAGCCATACTGGTCTCTAAATCCTGTAAGCTTAGATCTGTGCCAAGATGGATGGCTGATAGGGATGGATTAGAAAATATATTAAGCCATACTGGTCTCTGAATCCTATGAAATTATCTGTGCCAAGGGGGATGGATTAGAAAATATGTAAAGCCATACAGGTCTCTAATCCTGTGAGCTTAGATCAGTGCCAAGGTTGATGGCTGATAGGGATGGATTAGAAAATATGTAAAGCCATACTGGTCCCTAAATCCTGTGAGCTTATATCTGTGCCAAGGTGGATGGCTGATAGGGATGGATTAGAAAATATGTAAAGCCATACTAGTCTCTAAATCCTGTGAGCTTAGATCTGTGCAAAGGCGGGTGACTGATAGGGATGGATTAGAAAATATGTAAAGCCACACTGGTCTCTAATCCTGTGTGCTTAGATCAATGCCAAAGTGGATGGCTGACAGGGATGGATTAGAAAATATGTAAAGCCATACTGTTCTCTAAATCCTGTAAGCTTAGATCTGTGCCAAGGGGGATGGTTTAGAAAATATGCAAAGCCATACTGGTCTCTAAATCCTGTGAGCTTAGATCTGCGCCAAGGGAGTTGGATTAGAAAATATGTAAAGCCATACTGGTCTCTAAATACTGTAAGCTTATATCTGTGCCAAGGGGGATGGATTAGAAAATATGTAAAGCCATACTGGTCTCTAAATCCTGTGAGCTTAGATCAGTGCCAAGGTGGATGGCTGATATGAATGGATTAGAAAATATGTAAAGCCATACTGGTCTCTAAATCCTGTGAGCTTAGATCTGTGCCAAGGGGGATGGATTAGAAAATATGTAAAGCCATACTGGTCTCTAAATCCTGTAAGCTTAGATCAGTGCCAAGGTGGATGGCTGATATGGATGGATTAGAAAATATGTAAAGCCATACTGGTCTCTAAATCCTGTGAGCTTATATCTGTGCCAAGGTGGATGGCTGATAGGGATGGATTAGAAAATATGTAAAGCCATACTAGTCTCTAAATCCTGTGAGCTTAGATCTGTGCCAAGGTGGATGGCTGATAGGGATGTATTGGAAAATATGTAAAGCCATACTAGACTCTAAATCCAGTGAGCTTAGATCTGTGCAAAGGTGGATGGCTGATAGGGATGGATTAGAAAATATGTAAAGCCATACTGGTCTCTAAATCCTGTGAGCTTAGATCTGTGCCAAGGGAGGTGGATTAGAAAATATGTAAAGCCATACTGGTCTCTAAATCCTGTGAGCTTATATCTGTGCCAAGGGGGTTGGATTAGAAAATATGTAAAGCCATACTGGTCTCTAAATCCTGTAAGCTTAGATCAGTGCCAAGGTGGATGGCTGATAGGGATGGATTAGAAAATATGTAAAGCCATACTACTCTCTAAATCCTGTGAGCTTAGAACTGTGCAAAGGTGAGTGGCTGATAGGGATAGATTAGAAAATATGTAAAGCCATACTGGTCTCTATATCCTGTAAGCTTACATCTGTGCCAAGGGGGATGGATTAGAAAATATGTAAAGCCATACTGGTCTCTAAATCCTGTGAGCTTAGATCTGTGCCAAGGGAGTTGGATTAGAAAATATGTAAAGCCATACTGGTCTCTAAATCCTGTAAGCTTATATCTGTGCCAAGGGAGGTGGATTAGAAAATATGTAAAGCCATACTGGTCTCTAAATCCTGTGAGCTTATATCTGTGCCAAGGGGGTTGGATTAGAAAATATGTAAAGCCATACTGGTCTCTAAATCCTGTGAGCTTATATCTGTGCCAAGGGGGTTGGATTAGAAAATATGTAAAGCCATACTGGTCTCTAAATCCTGTGAGCTTATATCTGTGCCAAGGGGGATGGATTAGAAAATATGTAAAGCCATACTGGTCTCTAAATCCTGTAAGCTTATATCTGTGCCAAGGGATGTGGATTAGAAAATATGTAAAGCCATACTGGTCTCTAAATCCTGTGAGCTTATATCTGTGCCAAGGGGGATGGATTAGAAAATATGTAAAGCCATACTGCTCTCTAAATCCTGTAAGCTTAGATCTGTGCCAAGATGGATGGCTGATATGGATGGATTAGAAAATATGTAAAGCCATACTGGTCTCTAAATCCTGTGAGCTTAGATCTGTGCAAAGGTGGGTGGCTGATAGGGATGGATTAGAAAATATGTAAAGCCATACTGGTCTCTAAATCCTGTAAGCTTAG
Organism: Saccoglossus kowalevskii; assembly: GCF_978046115.1. Classification (NCBI taxonomy): domain Eukaryota; kingdom Metazoa; phylum Hemichordata; class Enteropneusta; family Harrimaniidae; genus Saccoglossus; species Saccoglossus kowalevskii. The sequence goes on along the minus strand of NC_140650.1, from coordinate 29,005,979 downwards.
ATCTGTGCCAAGATGGATGGCTGATAGGGATGGATTAGAAAATATATTAAGCCATACTGGTCTCTGAATCCTATGAAATTATCTGTGCCAAGGGGGATGGATTAGAAAATATGTAAAGCCATACAGGTCTCTAATCCTGTGAGCTTAGATCAGTGCCAAGGTTGATGGCTGATAGGGATGGATTAGAAAATATGTAAAGCCATACTGGTCCCTAAATCCTGTGAGCTTATATCTGTGCCAAGGTGGATGGCTGATAGGGATGGATTAGAAAATATGTAAAGCCATACTAGTCTCTAAATCCTGTGAGCTTAGATCTGTGCAAAGGCGGGTGACTGATAGGGATGGATTAGAAAATATGTAAAGCCACACTGGTCTCTAATCCTGTGTGCTTAGATCAATGCCAAAGTGGATGGCTGACAGGGATGGATTAGAAAATATGTAAAGCCATACTGTTCTCTAAATCCTGTAAGCTTAGATCTGTGCCAAGGGGGATGGTTTAGAAAATATGCAAAGCCATACTGGTCTCTAAATCCTGTGAGCTTAGATCTGCGCCAAGGGAGTTGGATTAGAAAATATGTAAAGCCATACTGGTCTCTAAATACTGTAAGCTTATATCTGTGCCAAGGGGGATGGATTAGAAAATATGTAAAGCCATACTGGTCTCTAAATCCTGTGAGCTTAGATCAGTGCCAAGGTGGATGGCTGATATGAATGGATTAGAAAATATGTAAAGCCATACTGGTCTCTAAATCCTGTGAGCTTAGATCTGTGCCAAGGGGGATGGATTAGAAAATATGTAAAGCCATACTGGTCTCTAAATCCTGTAAGCTTAGATCAGTGCCAAGGTGGATGGCTGATATGGATGGATTAGAAAATATGTAAAGCCATACTGGTCTCTAAATCCTGTGAGCTTATATCTGTGCCAAGGTGGATGGCTGATAGGGATGGATTAGAAAATATGTAAAGCCATACTAGTCTCTAAATCCTGTGAGCTTAGATCTGTGCCAAGGTGGATGGCTGATAGGGATGTATTGGAAAATATGTAAAGCCATACTAGACTCTAAATCCAGTGAGCTTAGATCTGTGCAAAGGTGGATGGCTGATAGGGATGGATTAGAAAATATGTAAAGCCATACTGGTCTCTAAATCCTGTGAGCTTAGATCTGTGCCAAGGGAGGTGGATTAGAAAATATGTAAAGCCATACTGGTCTCTAAATCCTGTGAGCTTATATCTGTGCCAAGGGGGTTGGATTAGAAAATATGTAAAGCCATACTGGTCTCTAAATCCTGTAAGCTTAGATCAGTGCCAAGGTGGATGGCTGATAGGGATGGATTAGAAAATATGTAAAGCCATACTACTCTCTAAATCCTGTGAGCTTAGAACTGTGCAAAGGTGAGTGGCTGATAGGGATAGATTAGAAAATATGTAAAGCCATACTGGTCTCTATATCCTGTAAGCTTACATCTGTGCCAAGGGGGATGGATTAGAAAATATGTAAAGCCATACTGGTCTCTAAATCCTGTGAGCTTAGATCTGTGCCAAGGGAGTTGGATTAGAAAATATGTAAAGCCATACTGGTCTCTAAATCCTGTAAGCTTATATCTGTGCCAAGGGAGGTGGATTAGAAAATATGTAAAGCCATACTGGTCTCTAAATCCTGTGAGCTTATATCTGTGCCAAGGGGGTTGGATTAGAAAATATGTAAAGCCATACTGGTCTCTAAATCCTGTGAGCTTATATCTGTGCCAAGGGGGATGGATTAGAAAATATGTAAAGCCATACTGGTCTCTAAATCCTGTGAGCTTATATCTGTGCCAAGGGAGGTGGATTAGAAAATATGTAAAGCCATACTGGTCTCTAAATCCTGTAAGCTTACATCTGTGCCAAGGGGGATGGATTAGAAAATATGTAAAGCCATACTGGTCTCTAAATCCTGTGAGCTTAGATCTGTGCCAAGGGAGTTGGATTAGAAAATATGTAAAGCCATACTGGTCTCTAAATCCTGTAAGCTTATATCTGTGCCAAGGGAGGTGGATTAGAAAATATGTAAAGCCATACTGGTCTCTAAATCCTGTGAGCTTATATCTGTGCCAAGGGGGTTGGATTAGAAAATATGTAAAGCCATACTGGTCTCTAAATCCTGTGAGCTTATATCTGTGCCAAGGGGGATGGATTAGAAAATATGTAAAGCCATACTGGTCTCTAAATCCTGTGAGCTTATATCTGTGCCAAGGGAGGTGGATTAGAAAATATGTAAAGCCATACTGGTCTCTAAATCCTGTAAGCTTACATCTGTGCCAAGGGGGATGGATTAGAAAATATGTAAAGCCATACTGGTCTCTAAATCATGTGAGCTTAGATCTGTGCCAAGGGAGTTGGATTAGAAAATATGTAAAGCCATACTGGTCTCTAAATCCTGTAAGCTTATATCTGTGCCAAGGGAGGTGGATTAGAAAATATGTAAAGCCATACTGGTCTCTAAATCCTGTGAGCTTATATCTGTGCCAAGGGGGTTGGATTAGAAAATATGTAAAGCCATACTGGTCTCTAAATCCTGTGAGCTTATATCTGTGCCAAGGGGGATGGATTAGAAAATATGTAAAGCCATACTGGTCTCTAAATCCTGTGAGCTTATATCTGTGCCAAGGGAGGTGGATTAGAAAATATGTAAAGCCATACTGGTCTCTAAATCCTGTGAGCTTACATCTGTGCCAAGGGAGGTGGATTAGAAAATATGTAAAGCCATACTGGTCTCTAAATCCTGTAAGCTTATATCTGTGCCAAGGGAGGTGGATTAGAAAATATGTAAAGCCATACTGGTCTCTAAATCCTGTGAGCTTATATCTGTGCCAAGGGGGATGGAATAGAAAATATGTAAAGCCATACTGCTCTCTAAATCCTGTAAGCTTAGATCTGTGCCAAGATGGATGGCTGATAGGGATGGATTAGAAAATATGTTAAGCCATACTGGTCTCTGAATCCTATGAAATTATCTGTGCCAAGGGGGATGGATTAGAAAATATGTAAAGCCATACAGGTCTCTAATCCTGTGAGCTTAGATCAGTGCCAAGGTTGATGGCTGATAGGGATGGACTAGAAAATATGTAAAGCCATACTGGTCTCTAAATCCTGTGAGCTTATATCTGTGGCAAGGTGGATGGCTGATAGGGATGGATTAGAAAATATGTAAAGCCATACTGGTCTCTAAATCCTGTGAGCTTATATCTGTGCCAAGGGGGATGGATTAGAAAATATGTAAAGCCATACTGGTCTCTAAATCCTGTGAGCTTAGATCAGTGCCAAGATGGATGGCTGATAGGAATGGATTAGAAAATATGTAAAGCTATACTGGTCTCTAATCCTGTGAGCTTAGATCAGTGCCAAGATGGATGGCTGATAGGGATGGATTAGAAAATATGTAAAGCCATACAGGTCTCTAAATCCTGTGAGCTTAGATCTGTGGAAAGGTGGATGGATTAGAAAATATGTAAAGCCATACAGGTCTCTAAATCCTGTGAGCTTATATCTGTGCCAAGGGGGATGGATTAGAAAATATGTAAAGCCATACTGGTCTCTAAATCCTGTGAGCTTAGATCAGTGCCAAGGTGGATGGCTGATAGGGATGGATTAGAAAATATGTAAAGCCATACTGGTCTCTAAATCCTGTAAGCTTAGATCTGTGCCAAGATGGATGGCTGATAGGGATGGATTAGAAAATATGTTAAGCCATACTGGTCTCTAGATCCTATGAAAATATCTGTGCCAAGGGGGATGGATTAGAAAATATGTAAAGCCATACAGGTCTCTAATCCTGTGAGCTTAGATCAGTGCCAAGGTTGATGGCTGATAGGGATGGATTAGAAAATATGTAAAGCCATACTGGTCTCTAAATCCTGTGAGCTTATATCTGTGCCAAGGTGGATGGCTGATAGGGATGGATTAGAAAATATGTAAAGCCATACTAGTCTCTAAATCCTGTGAGCTTAGATCTGTGCAAAGGCGGGTGACTGATAGGGATGGATTAGAAAATATGTAAAGCCATACTGGTCTCTAATCCTGTGAGCTTAGATCAGTGCCAATGTGGACGGCTGACAGGGATGGATTAGAAAATATGTAAAGCCATACTGGTCTCTAAATCCTGTAAGCTTAGATATGTGCCAAGGGGGATGGATTAGAAAATATGTAAAGCCATACTGGTCTCTAAATCCTGTGAGCTTATATCTGTGCCAAGGTGGATGGCTGATAGGGATGGATTAGAAAATATGTAAAGCCATACTAGTCTCTAAATCCTGTGAGCTTATATCTGTGCCAAGGGGGTTGGATTAGAAAATATGTAAAGCCATACTGGTCTCTAAATCCTGTGAGCTTATATCTGTGCCAAGGGGGATGGATTAGAAAATATGTAGAGCCATACTGGTCTCTAAATCCTGTGAGCTTATATCTGTGCCAAGGGAGGTGGATTAGAAAATATGTAAAGCCATACTGGTCTCTAAATCCTGTAAGCTTACATCTGTGCCAAGGGGGATGGATTAGAAAATATGTAAAGCCATACTGGTCTCTAAATCCTGTGAGCTTAGATCTGTGCCAAGGGAGTTGGATTAGAAAATATGTAAAGCCATACTGGTCTCTAAATCCTGTAAGCTTATATCTGTGCCAAGGGAGGTGGATTAGAAAATATGTAAAGCCATACTGGTCTCTAAATCCTGTGAGCTTATATCTGTGCCAAGGGGGTTGGATTAGAAAATATGTAAAGCCATACTGGTCTCTAAATCCTGTGAGCTTATATCTGTGCCAAGGGGGATGGATTAGAAAATATGTAAAGCCATACTGGTCTCTAAATCCTGTGAGCTTATATCTGTGCCAAGGGAGGTGGATTAGAAAATATGTAAAGCCATACTGGTCTCTAAATCCTGTAAGCTTACATCTGTGCCAAGGGGGATGGATTAGAAAATATGTAAAGCCATACTGGTCTCTAAATCATGTGAGCTTAGATCTGTGCCAAGGGAGTTGGATTAGAAAATATGTAAAGCCATACTGGTCTCTAAATCCTGTAAGCTTATATCTGTGCCAAGGGAGGTGGATTAGAAAATATGTAAAGCCATACTGGTCTCTAAATCCTGTGAGCTTATATCTGTGCCAAGGGGGTTGGATTAGAAAATATGTAAAGCCATACTGGTCTCTAAATCCTGTGAGCTTATATCTGTGCCAAGGAGGATGGATTAGAAAATATGTAAAGCCATACTGGTCTCTAAATCCTGTGAGCTTATATCTGTGCCAAGGGAGGTGGATTAGAAAATATGTAAAGCCATACTGGTCTCTAAATCCTGTGAGCTTACATCTGTGCCAAGGGAGGTGGATTAGAAAATATGTAAAGCCATACTGGTCTCTAAATCCTGTAAGCTTATATCTGTGCCAAGGGAGGTGGATTAGAAAATATGTAAAGCCATACTGGTCTCTAAATCCTGTGAGCTTATATCTGTGCCAAGGGGGATGGAATAGAAAATATGTAAAGCCATACTGCTCTCTAAATCCTGTAAGCTTAGATCTGTGCCAAGATGGATGGCTGATAGGGATGGATTAGAAAATATGTTAAGCCATACTGGTCTCTGAATCCTATGAAATTATCTGTGCCAAGGGGGATGGATTAGAAAATATGTAAAGCCATACAGGTCTCTAATCCTGTGAGCTTAGATCAGTGCCAAGGTTGATGGCTGATATGGATGGACTAGAAAATATGTAAAGCCATACTGGTCTCTAAATCCTGTGAGCTTATATCTGTGGCAAGGTGGATGGCTGATAGGGATGGATTAGAAAATATGTAAAGCCATACTGGTCTCTAAATCCTGTGAGCTTATATCTGTGCCAAGGGGGATGGATTAGAAAATATGTAAAGCCATACTGGTCTCTAAATCCTGTGAGCTTAGATCAGTGCCAAGATGGATGGCTGATAGGAATGGATTAGAAAATATGTAAAGCTATACTGGTCTCTAATCCTGTGAGCTTAGATCAGTGCCAAGATGGATGGCTGATAGGGATGGATTAGAAAATATGTAAAGCCATACTGGTCTCTAAATCCTGTGAGCTTACATCTGTGCCAAGGGAGGTGGATTAGAAAATATGTAAAGCCATACTGGTCTCTAAATCCTGTAAGCTTATATCTGTGCCAAGGGAGGTGGATTAGAAAATATGTAAAGCCATACTGGTCTCTAAATCCTGTGAGCTTATATCTGTGCCAAGGGGGATGGATTAGAAAATATGTAAAGCCATACTGGTCTCTAAATCCTGTGAGCTTAGATCTGTGCCAAGGGAGTTGGATTAGAAAATATGTAAAGCCATACTGGTCTCTAAATCCTGTAAGCTTATATCTGTGCCAAGGGAGGTGGATTAGAAAATATGTAAAGCCATACTGGTCTCTAAATCCTGTGAGCTTATATCTGTGCCAAGGGGGTTGGATTAGAAAATATGTAAAGCCATACTGGTCTCTAAATCCTGTGAGCTTATATCTGTGCCAAGGGGGATGGATTAGAAAATATGTAAAGCCATACTGGTCTCTAAATCCTGTGAGCTTATATCTGTGCCAAGGGAGGTGGATTAGAAAATATGTAAAGCCATACTGGTCTCTAAATCCTGTAAGCTTACATCTGTGCCAAGGGGGATGGATTAGAAAATATGTAAAGCCATACTGGTCTCTAAATCATGTGAGCTTAGATCTGTGCCAAGGGAGTTGGATTAGAAAATATGTAAAGCCATACTGGTCTCTAAATCCTGTAAGCTTATATCTGTGCCAAGGGAGGTGGATTAGAAAATATGTAAAGCCATACTGGTCTCTAAATCCTGTGAGCTTATATCTGTGCCAAGGGGGTTGGATTAGAAAATATGTAAAGCCATACTGGTCTCTAAATCCTGTGAGCTTATATCTGTGCCAAGGGGGATGGATTAGAAAATATGTAAAGCCATACTGGTCTCTAAATCCTGTGAGCTTATATCTGTGCCAAGGGAGGTGGATTAGAAAATATGTAAAGCCATACTGGTCTCTAAATCCTGTGAGCTTACATCTGTGCCAAGGGAGGTGGATTAGAAAATATGTAAAGCCATACTGGTCTCTAAATCCTGTAAGCTTATATCTGTGCCAAGGGAGGTGGATTAGAAAATATGTAAAGCCATACTGGTCTCTAAATCCTGTAAGCTTACATCTGTGCCAAGGGGGATGGATTAGAAAATATGTAAAGCCATACTGGTCTCTAAATCCTGTGAGCTTAGATCTGTGCCAAGGGAGTTGGATTAGAAAATAAGTAAAGCCATACTGGTCTCTAAATCCTGTAAGCTTATATCTGTGCCAAGGGAGGTGGATTAGAAAATATGTAAAGCCATACTGGTCTCTAAATCCTGTGAGCTTATATCTGTGCCAAGGGGGTTGGATTAGAAAATATGTAAAGCCATACTGGTCTCTAAATCCTGTGAGCTTATATCTGTGCCAAGGGGGATGGATTAGAAAATATGTAAAGCCATACTGGTCTCTAAATCCTGTGAGCTTATATCTGTGCCAAGGGAGGTGGATTAGAAAATATGTAAAGCCATACTGGTCTCTAAATCCTGTGAGCTTACATCTGTGCCAAGGGAGGTGGATTAGAAAATATGTAAAGCCATACTGGTCTCTAAATCCTGTAAGCTTATATCTGTGCCAAGGGAGGTGGATTAGAAAATATGTAAAGCCATACTGGTCTCTAAATCCTGTGAGCTTATATCTGTGCCAAGGGGGATGGAATAGAAAATATGTAAAGCCATACTGCTCTCTAAATCCTGTAAGCTTAGATCTGTGCCAAGATGGATGGCTGATAGGGATGGATTAGAAAATATGTTAAGCCATACTGGTCTCTGAATCCTATGAAATTATCTGTGCCAAGGGGGATGGATTAGAAAATATGTAAAGCCATACAGGTCTCTAATCCTGTGAGCTTAGATCAGTGCCAAGGTTGATGGCTGATAGGGATGGACTAGAAAATATGTAAAGCCATACTGGTCTCTAAATCCTGTGAGCTTATATCTGTGGCAAGGTGGATGGCTGATAGGGATGGATTAGAAAATATGTAAAGCCATACTGGTCTCTAAATCCTGTGAGCTTATATCTGTGCCAAGGGGGATGGATTAGAAAATATGTAAAGCCATACTGGTCTCTAAATCCTGTGAGCTTAGATCAGTGCCAAGATGGATGGCTGATAGGAATGGATTAGAAAATATGTAAAGCTATACTGGTCTCTAATCCTGTGAGCTTAGATCAGTGCCAAGATGGATGGCTGATAGGGATGGATAAGAAAATATGTAAAGCCATACAGGTCTCTAAATCCTGTGAGCTTAGATCTGTGGAAAGGTGGATGGATTAGAAAATATGTAAAGCCATACAGGTCTCTAAATCCTGTGAGCTTATATCTGTGCCAAGGGGGATGGATTAGAAAATATGTAAAGCCATACTGGTCTCTAAATCCTGTGAGCTTAGATCAGTGCCAAGGTGGATGGCTGATAGGGATGGATTAGAAAATATGTAAAGCCATACTGGTCTCTAAATCCTGTAAGCTTAGATCTGTGCCAAGATGGATGGCTGATAGGGATGGATTAGAAAATATGTTAAGCCATACTGGTCTCTAGATCCTATGAAAATATCTGTGCCAAGGGGGATGGATTAGAAAATATGTAAAGCCATACAGGTCTCTAATCCTGTGAGCTTAGATCAGTGCCAAGGTTGATGGCTGATAGGGATGGATTAGAAAATATGTAAAGCCATACTGGTCTCTAAATCCTGTGAGCTTATATCTGTGCCAAGGTGGATGGCTGATAGGGATGGATTAGAAAATATGTAAAGCCATACTAGTCTCTAAATCCTGTGAGCTTAGATCTGTGCAAAGGCGGGTGACTGATAGGGATGGATTAGAAAATATGTAAAGCCATACTGGTCTCTAATCCTGTGAGCTTAGATCAGTGCCAATGTGGACGGCTGACAGGGATGGATTAGAAAATATGTAAAGCCATACTGGTCTCTAAATCCTGTAAGCTTAGATATGTGCCAAGGGGGATGGATTAGAAAATATGTAAAGCCATACTGGTCTCTAAATCCTGTGAGCTTATATCTGTGCCAAGGTGGATGGCTGATAGGGATGGATTAGAAAATATGTAAAGCCATACTAGTCTCTAAATCCTGTGAGCTTATATCTGTGCCAAGGGGGTTGGATTAGAAAATATGTAAAGCCATACTGGTCTCTAAATCCTGTGAGCTTATATCTGTGCCAAGGGGGATGGATTAGAAAATATGTAGAGCCATACTGGTCTCTAAATCCTGTGAGCTTATATCTGTGCCAAGGGAGGTGGATTAGAAAATATGTAAAGCCATACTGGTCTCTAAATCCTGTAAGCTTACATCTGTGCCAAGGGGGATGGATTAGAAAATATGTAAAGCCATACTGGTCTCTAAATCCTGTGAGCTTAGATCTGTGCCAAGGGAGTTGGATTAGAAAATATGTAAAGCCATACTGGTCTCTAAATCCTGTAAGCTTATATCTGTGCCAAGGGAGGTGGATTAGAAAATATGTAAAGCCATACTGGTCTCTAAATCCTGTGAGCTTATATCTGTGCCAAGGGGGTTGGATTAGAAAATATGTAAAGCCATACTGGTCTCTAAATCCTGTGAGCTTATATCTGTGCCAAGGGGGATGGATTAGAAAATATGTAAAGCCATACTGGTCTCTAAATCCTGTGAGCTTATATCTGTGCCAAGGGAGGTGGATTAGAAAATATGTAAAGCCATACTGGTCTCTAAATCCTGTAAGCTTACATCTGTGCCAAGGGGGATGGATTAGAAAATATGTAAAGCCATACTGGTCTCTAAATCATGTGAGCTTAGATCTGTGCCAAGGGAGTTGGATTAGAAAATATGTAAAGCCATACTGGTCTCTAAATCCTGTAAGCTTATATCTGTGCCAAGGGAGGTGGATTAGAAAATATGTAAAGCCATACTGGTCTCTAAATCCTGTGAGCTTATATCTGTGCCAAGGGGGTTGGATTAGAAAATATGTAAAGCCATACTGGTCTCTAAATCCTGTGAGCTTATATCTGTGCCAAGGAGGATGGATTAGAAAATATGTAAAGCCATACTGGTCTCTAAATCCTGTGAGCTTATATCTGTGCCAAGGGAGGTGGATTAGAAAATATGTAAAGCCATACTGGTCTCTAAATCCTGTGAGCTTACATCTGTGCCAAGGGAGGTGGATTAGAAAATATGTAAAGCCATACTGGTCTCTAAATCCTGTAAGCTTATATCTGTGCCAAGGGAGGTGGATTAGAAAATATGTAAAGCCATACTGGTCTCTAAATCCTGTGAGCTTATATCTGTGCCAAGGGGGATGGAATAGAAAATATGTAAAGCCATACTGCTCTCTAAATCCTGTAAGCTTAGATCTGTGCCAAGATGGATGGCTGATAGGGATGGATTAGAAAATATGTTAAGCCATACTGGTCTCTGAATCCTATGAAATTATCTGTGCCAAGGGGGATGGATTAGAAAATATGTAAAGCCATACAGGTCTCTAATCCTGTGAGCTTAGATCAGTGCCAAGGTTGATGGCTGATATGGATGGACTAGAAAATATGTAAAGCCATACTGGTCTCTAAATCCTGTGAGCTTATATCTGTGGCAAGGTGGATGGCTGATAGGGATGGATTAGAAAATATGTAAAGCCATACTGGTCTCTAAATCCTGTGAGCTTATATCTGTGCCAAGGGGGATGGATTAGAAAATATGTAAAGCCATACTGGTCTCTAAATCCTGTGAGCTTAGATCAGTGCCAAGATGGATGGCTGATAGGAATGGATTAGAAAATATGTAAAGCTATACTGGTCTCTAATCCTGTGAGCTTAGATCAGTGCCAAGATGGATGGCTGATAGGGATGGATTAGAAAATATGTAAAGCCATACAGGTCTCTAAATCCTGTGAGCTTAGATCTGTGGAAAGGTGGATGGATTAGAAAATATGTAAAGCCATACAGGTCTCTAAATCCTGTGAGCTTATATCTGTGCCAAGGGGGATGGATTAGAAAATATGTAAAGCCATACTGGTCTCTAAATCCTGTGAGCTTAGATCAGTGCCAAGGTGGATGGCTGATATGGATGGATTAGAAAATATGTAAAGCCATACTGGTCTCTAAATCCTGTGAGCTTAGATCTGTGCAAAGGTGGGTGGCTGATAGGGATGGATTAGAAAATATGTAAAGCCATACTGGTCTCTAAATCCTGTAAGCTTAGATCTGTGCCAAGATGGATGGCTGATAGGGATGGATTAGAAAATATGTTAAGCCATACTGGTCTCTGGATCCTATGAAATTATCTGTGCCAAGGGGGATGGATTAGAAAATATGTAAAGCCATACAAGTCTCTAATCCTGTGAGCTTAGATCAGTGCCAAGGTTGATGGCTGATAGGGATGGATTAGAAAATATGTAAAGCCATACTGGTCTCTAAATCCTGTGAGCTTATATCTGTGCCAAGGTGGATGGCTGATAGGGATGGATTAGAAAATATGTAAAGCCATACTAGTCTCTAAATCCTGTGAGCTTAGATCTGTGCAAAGGCGGGTGACTGATAGGGATGGATTAGAAAATATGTAAAGCCATACTGGTCTCTAATCCTGTGAGCTTAGATCAGTGCCAATGTGGACGGCTGACAGGGATGGATTAGAAAATATGTAAAGCCATACTGGTCTCTAAATCCTGTAAGCTTAGATATGTGCCAAGGGGGATGGATTAGAAAATATGTCAAGCCATACTGGTCTCTAAATCCTGTGAGCTTAGATCTGTGCCAAGGGAGTTGGATTAGAAAATATGTAAAGCCATACTGGTCTCTAAAACCTGTAAGCTTATATCTGTGCCAAGGGGGATGGATTAGAAAATATGTAAAGCCATACTGGTCTCTAAATCCTGTGAGCTTAGATCTGTGCCAAGGGAGGTGGATTAGAAAATATGTAAAGCCATACTGGTCTCTAAATCCTGTGAGCTTATATCTGTGCCAAGGGGGATGGATTAGAAAATATATAAAGCCATACTGGTCTCTAAATCCTGTAAGCTTAGATCAGTGCCAAGGTGGATGGCTGATATGAATGGATTAGAAAATATGTAAAGCCATACTGGTCTCTAAATCCTGTGAGCTTAGATCTGTGCCAAGGGGGATGGATTAGAAAATATGTAAAGCCATACTGGTCTCTAAATCCTGTAAGCTTAGATCAGTGCCAAGGTGGATGGCTGATATGGATGGAGTAGAAAATATGTAAAGCCATACTGGTCTCTAATCCTGTGAGCTTAGATCAGTGCCAAGATGGATGGCTGATAGGGATAGATTAGAAAATATGTAAAGCCATACTGGTCTCTAAATCCTGTGAGCTTATATCTGTGCCAAGTTGGGTGGCTGATAGGGATGGATTAGAAAATATGTAAAGCCATACTCGTCTCTAAATCCTGTGAGCTTATATCTGTGCCAAGGGGGTTGGATTAGAAAATATGTAAAGCCATACTGGTCTCTAAATCCTGTAAGCTTAGATCAGTGCCAAGGTGGATGGCTGATAGGGATGGATTAGAAAATATGTAAAGCCATACTGGTCTCTAATCCTGTGAGCTTAGATCAGTGCCAAGGTGGATGGCTGACAGGGATGGATTAGAAAATATGTAAAGCCATACTGGTCTCTAAATCCTGTAAGCTTAGATCTGTGCCAAGGTGGATGGATTAGAAAATATGTAAAGCCATACTGGTCTCTAAATCCTGTGAGCTTAGATCTGTGCCAAGGGAGTTGGATTAGAAAATATGTAAAGCCATACTGGTCTCTAAATCCTGTAAGCTTATATCTGTGCCAAGAGAGGTGGATTAGAAAATATGTAAAGCCATACTGGTCTCTAAATCCTGTGAGCTTATATCTGTGCCAAGGGGGTTGGATTAGAAAATATGTAAAGCCATACTACTCTCTAAATCCTGTGAGCTTAGATCTGTGCAAAGGTGAGTGGCTGATAGGGATGGATTAGAAAATATGTAAAGCCATACTGGTCTCTAATCCTGTGAGCTTAGATCAGTGCCAAGGTGGATGGCTGACAGGGATGGATTAGAAAATATGTAAAGCCATACTGGTCTCTAAATCCTGTAAGCTTAGATCTGTGCCAAGGTGGATGGATTAGAAAATATGTAAAGCCATACTGGTCTCTAAATCCTGTGAGCTTAGATCTGTGCCAAGGGAGTTGGATTAGAAAATATGTAAAGCCATACTGGTCTCTAAATCCTGTAAGCTTATATCTGTGCCAAGAGAGGTGGATTAGAAAATATGTAAAGCCATACTGGTCTCTAAATCCTGTGAGCTTATATCTGTGCCAAGGGGGTTGGATTAGAAAATATGTAAAGCCATACTGGTCTCTAAATCCTGTGAGCTTATATCTGCGCAAAGGGGGATGGATTAGAAAATATGTAAAGCCATACTGGACTCTAAATCCTGTGAGCTTATATCTGTGCCAAGGGAGGTGGATTAGAAAATATGTAAAGCCATACTGGTCTCTAAATCCTGTAAGCTTATATCTGTGCCAAGGGATGTGGATTAGAAAATATGTAAAGCCATACTGGTCTCTAAATCCTGTGAGCTTATATCTGTGCCAAGGGGGGTGGATTAGAAAATATGTAAAGCCATACTGCTCTCTAAATCCTGTAAGCTTAGATCTGTGCCAAGATGGATGGCTGATATGGATGGATTAGAAAATATGTAAAGCCATACTGGTCTCTAAATCCTGTGAGCTTAGATCTGTGCAAAGGTGGGTGGCTGATAGGGATGGATTAGAAAATATGTAAAGCCATACTGGTCTCTAAATCCTGTAAGCTTAGATCTGTGCCAAGATGGATGGCTGATAGGGATGGATTAGAAAATATGTTAAGCCATACTGGTCTCTGAATCCTATGAAATTATCTGTGCCAAGGGGGATGGATTAGAAAATATGTAAAGCCATACTGGTCTCTAAATCCTGTGAGCTTAGATCTGCGCCAAGGGAGTTGGATTAGAAAATATGTAAAGCCATACTGGTCTCTAAATCCTGTAAGCTTATATCTGTGCCAAGGGGGATGGATTAGAAAATATGTAAAGCCATATTGGTCTCTAAATCCTGTGAGCTTATATCTGTGCCAAGGGGGATGGATTAGAAAATATGTAAAGCCATACTGGTCTCTAAATCCTGTAAGCTTAGATCAGTGCCAAGGTGGATGGCTGATATGAATGGATTAGAAAATATGTAAAGCCATACTGGTCTCTAAATCCTGTGAGCTTAGATCTGTGCCAAGGGGGATGGATTAGAAAATATGTAAAGCCATACTGGTCTCTAAATCCTGTAAGCTTAGATCAGTGCCAAGGTGGATGGCAGATATGGATGGATTAGAAAATATGTAAAGCCATACTGGTCTCTAATCCTGTGAGCTTAGATCAGTGCCAAGATGGATGGCTGATAGTGATAGATTAGAAAATATGTAAAGCCATACTGGTCTCTAAATCCTGTGAGCTTATATCTGTGCCAAGTTGGGTGGCTGATAGGGATGGATTAGAAAATATGTAAAGCCATACTGGTCACTAAATCCTGTGAGCTTATATCTGTGCCAAGGTGGATGGCTGATAGGGATGGATTAGAAAATATGTAAAGCCATACTAGTCTCTAAATCCTGTGAGCTTAATTCTGTGCCAAGGTGGATGGCTGATAGGGATGTATTGGAAAATATGTAAAGCCATACTTGTCTCTAAATCCAGTGAGCTTAGATCTGTGCAAAGGTGGATGGCTGATAGGGATGGATTAGAAAATATGTAAAGCCATACTGGTCTCTAAATCCTGTGAGCTTAGATCTGTGCCAAGGAAGGTGGATTAGAAAATATGTAAAGCCATACTGGTCTCTAAATCCTGTGAGCTTATATCTGTGCCAAGGGGTTGGATTAGGAAATATGTAAAGCCATACTGGTCTCTAAATCCTGTAAGCTTAGATCAGTGCCAAGGTGGATGGCTGATAGGGATGGATTAGAAAATATGTAAAGCCATACTAGTTTCTAAATCCTGTGAGCTTAGATCTGTGCAAAGGTGGGTGGCTGATAGGGATGGATTAGAAAATATGTAAAGCCATACTGGTCTCTAATCCTGTGAGCTTAGATCAGTGCCAAGGTGGATGGCTGACAGGGATGGATTAGAAAATATGTAAAGCCATACTGGTCTCTAAATCCTGTAAGCTTAGATCTGTGCCAAAGGGGATGGATTAGAAAATATGTAAAGCCATACCGGTCTCTAAATCCTGTGAGCTTAGATCTGTGCCAAGGGAGTTGGATTAGAAAATATGTAAAGCCATACTGGTCTCTAAATCCTGTAAGCTTATATCTGTGCCAAGGGAGGTGGATTAGAAAATATGTAAAGCCATACTGGTCTCTAAATCCTGTGAGCTTATATCTGTGCCAAGGGGGATGGATTAGAAAATATGTAAAGCCATACTGGTTTCTAAATCCTGTGAGCTTAGATCTGTGCCAAGGGAGGTGGATTAGAAAATATGTAAAGCCATACTGGTCTCTAAATCCTGTAAGCTTAGATCAGTGCCAAGGTGGATGGCTGATATGAATGGATTAGAAAATATGTAAAGCCATACTGGTCTCTAAATCCTGTGAGCTTAGATCTGTGCAAAGGTGGATGGATTAGAAAATATGTAAAGCCATACAGGTCTCTAAATCCTGTGAGCTTAGATCTGTGCCAAGGGGGATGGATTAGAAAATATGTAAAGCCATACTGGTCTCTAAATCCTGTGAGCTTATATCTGTGCCAAGGGGGATGGATTAGAAAATATGTAAAGCCATACTGGTCTCTAAATCCTGTGAGCTTATATCTGTGCCAAGGGGGATGGATTAGAAAATATGTAAAGCCATACTGGTCTCTAAATCCTGTGAGCTTATATCTGTGCCATGGGGGATGGATTAGAAAATATGTAAAGCCATACAGGTCTCTAAATCCTGTGAGCTTAGATCAGTGCCAAGATGGATGGCTGATAGGGATGGATTAGAAAATATGTAAAGCCATACTGGTCTCTAATCCCGTGAGCTTAGATCAGTGCCAAGATGGATGGCTGATAGGGATGGATTAGAAAATATGTAAAGCCATACAGGTCTCTAAATTCTGTGAGCTTAGATCTGTGGAAAGGTGGATGGATTAGAAAATATGTAAAGCCATACAGGTCTCTAAATCCTGTGAGCTTATATCTGTGCCAAGGGGGATGGATTAGAAAATATGTAAAGCCATACTGGTCTCTAAATCCTGTGAGCTTAGATCAGTGCCAAGGTGGATGGCTGATATGGATGGATTAGAAAATATGTAAAGCCATACTGGTCTCTAAATCCTGTGAGCTTAGATCTGTGCAAAGGTGGGTGGCTGATAGGGATGGATTAGAAAATATGTAAAGCCATACTGGTCTCTAAATCCTGTGAGCTTAGATCTGTGCCAAGGGGGATGGATTAGAAAATATGTAAAGCCATACTGGTCTCTCAATCCTGTGAGCTTAGATCAGTGCCAAGATGGATGGCTGATAGGGATGGATTAGAAAATATGTAAAGCCATACTGGTCTCTAATTATGTGAGCTTAGATCAGTGCCAAGATGGATGGCTGATAGGGATGGATTAGAAAATATGTAAAGCCATACTGGTCTCTAAATCCTGTAAGCTTAGATCTGTGCCAATATGGATGGCTGATAGGGATGGATTAGAAAATATGTTAAGCCATACTGGTCTCTGAATCCTATGAAATTATCTGTGCCAAGGGGGATGGATTAGAAAATATGTAAAGCCATAAAGGTCTCTAATCCTGTGAGCTTAGATCAGTGCCAAGGTTGATGGCTGATAGGGATGGATTAGAAAATATGTAAAGCCATACTGGTCTCTAAATCCTGTGAGCTTATATCTGTGCCAAGGTGGATGGCTGATAGGGATGGATTAGAAAATATGTAAAGCCATACTGGTCTCTAAATCCTGTGAGCTTATATCTGTGCCAAGGGGGATGGATTAGAAAATATGTAAAGCCATACTGGTCTCTTAATCCTGTGAGCTTAGATCAGTACCAAGATGGATGGCTGATAGGGATGGATTAGAAAATATGTAAAGCCATACTGGTCTCTAATCCTGTGAGCTTAGATCAGTGCCAAGATGGATGGCTGATAGGGATGGATTAGAAAATATGTAAAGCCATACAGGTCTCTAAAGCCTGTGAGCTTAGATCTGTGGAAAGGTGGATGGATTAGAAAATATGTAAAGCCATACAGGTCTCTAAATCCTGTGAGCTTATATCTGTGCCAAGGGGGATGGATTAGAAAATATGTAAAGCCATACTGGTCTCTAAATCCTGTGAGCTTAGATCAGTTCCAAGGTGGATGGCTGATATGGATGGATTAGAAAATATGTAAAGCCATACTGGTCTCTAAATCCTGTGAGCTTAGATCTGTGCAAAGGTGGGTGGCTGATAGGGATGGATTAGAAAATATGTTAAGCCATACTGGTCTCTGAATCCTATGAAATTATCTGTGCCAAGGGGGATGGATTAGAAAATATGTAAAGCCATACAGGTCTCTAATCCTGTGAGCTTAGATCAGTGCCAATGTTGATGGCTGATAGGGATGGATTAGAAAATATGTAAAGCCATACTGGTCTCTAAATCCTGTGAGCTTATATCTGTGCCAAGGTGGATGGCTGATAGGGATGGATTAGAAAATATGTAAAGCCATACTAGTCTCTAAATCCTGTGAGCTTAGATCTGTGCAAAGGTGGGTGACTGATAGGGATGGATTAGAAAATATGTAAAGCCATACTGGTCTCTAATCCTGTGAGCTTAGATCAGTGCCAAGGTGGATGGCTGACAGGGATGGATTAGAAAATATGTAAAGCCATACTGGTCTCTAAATCCTGTAAGCTTAGATCTGTGCCAAGGGGGATGGTTTAGAAAATATGTAAAGCCATACTGGTCTCTAAATCCTGTGAGCTTAGATCTGTGCCAAGGGAGTTGGATTAGAAAATATGTAAAGCCATACTGGTCTCTAAATCCTGTAAGCTTATATCTGTGCCAAGGGGGATGGATTAGAAAATATGTAAAGCCATACTGGTCTCTAAATCCTGTGAGCTTAGATCTGTGCCAAGGGAGGTGGATTAGAAAATATGTAAAGCCATACTGGTCTCTAAATCCTGTGAGCTTATATCTGTGCCAAGGGGGATGGCTGATAGGGATGGATTAGAAAATATGTAAAGCCATACTAGTCTCTAAATCCTGTGAGCTTAGATCTGTGCCAAGGTGGATGGCTGATAGGGATGTATTGGAAAATATGTAAAGCCATACTAGTCTCTAAATCCAGTGAGCTTAGATCTGTGCAAAGGTGGATGGCTGATAGGGATGGATTAGAAAATATGTAAAGCCATACTGGTCTCTAAATCCTGTGAGCTTAGATCTGTGCCAAGGGAGGTGGATTAGAAAATATGTAAAGCCATACTGGTCTCTAAATCCTGTGAGCTTATATCTGTGCCAAGGGGGTTGGATTAGAAAATATGTAAAGCCATACTGGTCTCTAAATCCTGTAAGCTTAGATCAGTTCCAAGGTGGATGGCTGATAGGGATGGATTAGAAAATATGTAAAGCCATACTACTCTCTAAATCCTGTGAGCTTAGATCTGTGCAAAGGTGAGTGGCTGATAGGGATGGATTAGAAAATATGTAAAGCCATACTGGTCTCTAATCATGTGAGCTTAGATCAGTGCCAAGGTGGATGGCTGACAGGGATGGATTAGAAAATATGTAAAGCCATACTGGTCTCTAAATCCTGTAAGCTTACATCTGTGCCAAGGGAGATGGATTAGAAAATATGTAAAGCCATACTGGTCTCTAAATCCTGTGAGCTTAAATCTGTGCCAAGGGAGTTGGATTAGAAAATATGTAAAGCCATACTGGTCTCTAAATCCTGTAAGCTTATATCTGAGCCAAGGGAGGTGGATTAGAAAATATGTAAAGCCATACTGATCTCTAAATCATGTGAGCTTATATCTGTGCCAAGGGGGTTGGATTAGAAAATATGTAAAGCCATACTGGTCTCTAAATCCTGTAAGCTTATATCTGTGCCAAGGGGGATGGATTAGAAAATATGTAAAGCCATACTGGTCTCTAAATCCTGTGAGCTTATATCTGTGCCAAGGGAGGTGGATTAGAAAATATGTAAAGCCATACTGGTCTCTAAATCCTGTGAGCTTAGATCTGTGCCAAGGGAGGTGGATTAGAAAATATGTAAAGCCATACTGGTCTCTAAATCTTGTAAGCTTATATCTGTGCCAAGGGAGGTGGATTAGAAAATATGTAAAGCCATACTGGTCTCTAAATCCTGTGAGCTTATATCTGTGCCAAGGGGGATGGATTAGAAAATATGTAAAGCCATACTGCTCTCTAAATCCTGTAAGCTTAGATCTGTGCCAAGATGAATGGCTGATAGGGATGGATTAGAAAATATGTTAAGCCATACTGGTCTCTGAATCCTATGAAATTATCTGTGCCAAGGGGGATGGATTAGAAAATATGTAAAGCCATACAGGTCTCTAATCCTGTGAGCTTAGATCAGTGCCAAGGTTGATGGCTGATAGGGATGGACTAGAAAATATGTAAAGCCATACTGGTCTATAAATCCTGTGAGCTTATATCTGTGGCAAGGTGGATGGCTGATAGGGATGGATTAGAAAATATGTAACGCCATACTGGTCTCTAAATCCTGTGAGCTTATATCTGTGCCAAGGGGGATGGATTAGAAAATATGTAAAGCCATACTGGTCTCTAAATCCTGTGAGCTTAGATCAGTGCCAAGATGGATGGCTGATAGGGATGGATTAGAAAATATGTAAAGCTATACTGGTCTCTAATCATGTGAGCTTAGATCAGTGCCAAGATGGATGGCTGATAGGGATGGATTAGAAAATATGTAAAGCCATACAGGTCTCTAAATCCTGTGAGCTTAGATCTGTGGAAAGGTGGATGAATTAGAAAATATGTAAAGCCATACAGGTCTCTAAATCCTGTGAGCTTATATCTGTGCCAAGGGGGATGGATTAGAAAATATGTAAAGCCATACTGGTCTCTAAATCCTGTGAGCTTAGATCAGTGCCAAGGTGGATGGCTGATATGGATGGATTAGAAAATATGTAAAGCCATACTGGTCTCTAAATCCTGTAAGCTTAGGTCTGTGCCAAGATGGATGGCTGATTGGGATGGATTAGAAAATATGTTAAGCCATACTGGTCTCTGAATCCTATGAATTTATCTGTGCCAAGGGGGATGGATTAGAAAATATGTAAAGCCATACAGGTCTCTAATCCTGTGAGCTTAGATCAGTGCTAAGGTTGATGGCTGATAGGGATGGATTAGAAAATATGTAAAGCCATACTGGTCTCTAAATCCTGTGAGCTTATATCTGTGCCTAGGTGGATGGCTGATAGGGATTGATTAGAAAATATGTAAAGCCATACTAGTCTCTAAATCCTGTGAGCTTAGATCTGTGCAAAGGCGGGTGACTGATAGGGATGGATTAGAAAATATGTAAAGCCATACTGGTCTCTAATCCTGTGAGCTTAGATCAGTGCCAATGTGGATGGCTGACAGGGATGGATTAGAAAATATGTAAAGCCATACTGGTCTCTAAATCCTGTAAGCTTAGATATGTGCCAAGGGGGATGGATTAGAAAATATGTAAAGCCATACTGGTCTCTAAATCCTGTGAGCTTAGATCTGTGCCAAGGGAGTTGGATTAGAAAATATGTAAAGCCATACTGGTCTCTAAATCCTGTAAGCTTATATCTGTGCCAAGGGGGATGGATTAGAAAATATGTAAAGCCATACTGGTCTCTAAATCCTGTGAGCTTAGATCTGTGCCAAGGGAGGTGGATTAGAAAATATGTGAAGTCATACTGGTCTCTAAATCCTGTGAGCTTATATCTGTGCCAAGGGGATGGATTAGAAAATATGTAAAGCCATTCTGGTCTCTAAATCCTGTGAGCTTATATCTGTGCCAAGGGGGATGGATTAGAAAATATGTAAAGCCATACTGGTCTCTAAATCATGTAAGCTTAGATCAGTGCCAAGGTGGATGGCTGATATGAATGGATTAGAAAATATGTAAAGCCATACTGGTCTCTAAATCCTGTGAGCTTAGATCTGTGCCAAGGGGGATGGATTAGAAAATATGTAAAGCCATACTGGTCTCTAAATCCTGTAAGCTTAGATCAGTGCCAAGGTGGATGGCTGATATGGATGGATTAGAAAATATGTAAAGCCATACTGGTCTCTAATCCTGTGAGCTTATATCTGTGCCAAGTTGGGTGGCTGATAGGGATGGATTAGAAAATATGTAAAGCCATACTGGTCTCTAAATCCTGTGAGCTTATATCTGTGCCAAGGGGGTTGGATTAGAAAATATGTAAAGCCATACTGGTCTCTAAATCCTGTAAGCTTAGATCAGTGCCAAGGTGGATGGCTGATAGGGATGGATTAGAAAATATGTAAAGCCATACTACCCTCTAAATCCTGTGAGCTTAGATCTGTGCAAAGGTGAGTGGCTGATAGGGATGGATTAGAAAATATGTAAAGCCATACTGGTCTCTAATCCTGTGAGCTTAGATCAGTGCCAAGGTGGATGGCTGACAGGGATGGATTAGAAAATATGTAAAGCCATACTGGTCTCTAAATCCTGTAAGCTTAGATCTGTGCCAAGGGGGATGGATTAGAAAATATGTAAAGCCATACTGGTCTCTAAATCCTGTGAGCTTAGATCTGTGCCAAGGGAGTTGGATTAGAAAATATGTAAAGCCATACTGGTCTCTAAATCCTGTAAGCTTATATCTGTGCCAAGGGAGGTGGATTAGAAAATATGTAAAGCCATACTGGTCTCTAAATCCTGTGAGCTTATATCTGTGCCAAGGGGGTTGGATTAGAAAATATGTAAAGCCATACTGGTCTCTAAATCCTGTGAGCTTATATCTGTGCCAAGGGGGATGGATTAGAAAATATGTAAAGCCATACTGGTATCTAAATCCTGTAAGCTTATATCTGTGCCAAGGGAGGTGGATTAGAAAATATGTAAAGCCATACTGGTCTCTAAATCCTGTAAGCTTATATCTGTGCCAAGGGGGTTGGATTAGAAAATATGTAAAGCCATACTGGTCTCTAAATCCTGTGAGCTTATATCTGTGCCAAGGGGGATGGATTAGAAAATATGTAAAGCCATACTGGTCTCTAAATCCTGTGAGTTTAGATCTGTGCCAAGGGAGGTGGATTAGAAAATATGTAAAGCCATACTGGTCTCTAAATCCTGTAAGCTTATATCTGTGCCAAGGGAGGTGGATTAGAAAATATGTAAAGCCATACTGGTCTCTAAATCCTGTGAGCTTATATCTGTGCCAAGGGGGTTGGATTAGAAAATATGTAAAGCCATACTGGTCTCTAAATCCTGTGAGCTTATATCTGTGCCAAGGGGGATGGATTAGAAAATATGTAAAGCCATACTGGTCTCTAAATCCTGTGAGTTTAGATCTGTGCCTAGGGAGGTGGATTAGAAAATATGTAAAGCCATACTGGTCTCTAAATCCTGTAAGCTTATATCTGTGCCAAGGGAGGTGGATTAGAAAATATGTAAAGCCATACTGGTCTCTAAATCCTGTGAGCTTATATCTGTGCCAAGGGAGGTGGATTAGAAAATATGTAAAGCCATACTGGTCTCTAAATCCTGTGAGCTTAGATCTGTGCCAAGGGAGGTGGATTAGAAAATATGTAAAGCCATACTGGTATCTAAATCCTGTGAGCTTATATCTGTGCCAAGGGGGATGGATTAGAAAATATGTAAAGCCATACTGGTCTCTAAATCCTGTGAGCTTAGATCAGTGCCAAGATGGTTGGCTGCTAGGGATGGATTAGAAAATATGTAAAGCCATATTGGTCTCTAAATCCTGTGAGCTTATATCTGTGCCAAGGTGGATGGCTGATAGGGATGGATTAGAAAATATGTAAAGCCATACTAGTCTCTAAATCCTGTGAGCTTAGATCTGTGCAAAGGTGGATGGCTGATAGGGATGGATTAGAAAATATGTAAAGCCATACTAGTCTCTAAATGCTGTGAGCTTAGATCTGTGCCAAGGTGGATGGCTGATAGGGATGGATTAGAAAATATGTAAAGCCATACTGGTCTCTAAATCCTGTGAGCTTATATCTGTGCCAAAGTGGATGGCTGATAGGGATGGATTAAAAAATATGTAAAGCCATACTGGTCTCTAAATCCTGTGAGCTTAGATCAGTGCCAAGGTGGATGGCTAATATGGATGGATTAGAAAATATGTAAAGCCATACTGGTCTCTAAATCCTGTGAGCTTATATCTGTGCCAAGGGGGTTGGATTAGAAAATATGTAAAGCCATACTGGTCTCTAAATCCTGTAAGCTTAGATCAGTGCCAAGGTGGATGGCTGATAGGGATGGATTAGAAAATATGTAAAGCCATACTACTCTCTAAATCCTGTGAGCTTAGATCTGTGCAAAGGTGAGTGGCTGATAGGGATGGATTAGAAAATATGTAAAGCCATACTGGTCTCTAATCATGTGAGCTTAGATCAGTGCCAAGGTGGATGGCTGACAGGGATGGATTAAAAAATATGTAAAGCCATACTGGTCTCTAAATCCTGTGAGCTTATATCTGTGCCAAGTTGGGTGGCTGATAGGGATGGATTAGAAAATATGTAAAGCCATACTCGTCTCTAAATCCTGTGAGCTTATATCTGTGCCAAGGGGGTTGGATTAGAAAATATGTAAAGCCATACTGGTCTCTAAATCCTGTGAGCTTAGATCTGTGCCAAGGGAGGTGGATTAGAAAATATGTAAAGCCATACTGGTCTCTAAATCCTGTGAGCTTATATCTGTGCCAAGGGGGTTGGATTAGAAAATATGTAAAGCCATACTGGTCTCTAAATCCTGTAAGCTTAGATCAGTGCCAAGGTGGATGGCTGATAGGGATGGATTAGAAAATATGTAAAGCCATACTACTCTCTAAATCCTGTGAGCTTAGATCTGTGCAAAGGTGAGTGGCTGATAGGGATGGATTAGAAAATATGTAAAGCCATACTGGTCTCTAATCATGTGAGCTTAGATCAGTGCCAAGGTGGATGGCTGACAGGGATGGATTAGAAAATATGTAAAGCCATACTGGTCTCTAAATCCTGTAAGCTTACATCTGTGCCAAGGGGGATGGATTAGAAAATATGTAAAGCCATACTGGTCTCTAAATCCTGTGAGCTTAGATCTGTGCCAAGGGAGTTGGATTAGAAAATATGTAAAGCCATACTGGTCTCTAAATCCTGTAAGCTTATATCTGAACCAAGGGAGGTGGATTAGAAAATATGTAAAGCCATACTGGTCTCTAAATCATGTGAGCTTATATCTGTGCCAAGGGGGTTGGATTAGAAAATATGTAAAGCCATACTGGTCTCTAAATCCTGTGAGCTTATATCTGTGCCAAGGGGGATGGATTAGAAAATATGTAAAGCCATACTGGTCTCTAAATCCTGTGAGCTTATATCTGTGCCAAGGGAGGTGGATTAGAAAATATGTAAAGCCATACTGGTCTCTAAATCCTGTGAGCTTAGATCTGTGCCAAGGGAGGTGGATTAGAAAATATGTAAAGCCATACTGGTCTCTAAATCCTGTAAGCTTATATCTGTGCCAAGGGAGGTGAATTAGAAAATATGTAAAGCCATACTGGTTTCTAAATCCTGTGAGCTTATATCTGTGCCAAGGGGGATGGATTAGAAAATATGTAAAGCCATACTGCTCTCTAAATCCTGTAAGCTTAGATCTGTGCCAAGATGGATGGCTGATAGGGATGGATTAGAAAATATGTTAAGCCATACTGGTCTCTGAATCCTATGAAATTATCTGTGCCAAGGGGGATGGATTAGAAAATATGTAAAGCCATACAGGTCTCTAATCCTGTGAGCTTAGATCAGTGCCAAGGTTGATGGCTGATAGGGATGGACTAGAAAATATGTAAAGCCATACTGGTCTCTAAATCCTGTGAGCTTATATCTGTGGCAAGGTGGATGGCTGATAGGGATGGATTAGAAAATATGTAAAGCCATACTGGTCTCTAAATCCTGTGAGCTTATATCTGTGCCAAGGGGGATGGATTAGAAAATATGTAAAGCCATACTGGTCTCTAAATCCTGTGAGCTTAGATCAGTGCCAAGATGGATGGCTGATAGGGATGGATTAGAAAATATGTAAAGCTATACTGGTCTCTAATCCTGTGAGCTTAGATCAGTGCCAAGATGGATGGCTGATAGGGATGGATTAGAAAATATGTAAAGCCATACAGGTCTCTAAATCCTGTGAGCTTAGATCTGTGGAAAGGTGGATGAATTAGAAAATATGTAAAGCCATACAGGTCTCTAAATCCTGTGAGCTTATATCTGTGCCAAAGGGGATGGATTAGAAAATATGTAAAGCCATACTGGTCTCTAAATCCTGTGAGCTTAGATCAGTGCCAAGGTGGATGGCTGATATGGATGGATTAGAAAATATGTAAAGCCATACTGGTCTCTAAATCCTGTGAGCTTAGATCTGTGCAAAGGTGGGTGGCTGATAGGGATGGATTAGAAAATATGTAAAGCCATACTGGTCTCTAAATCCTGTAAGCTTAGATCTGTGCCAAGATGGATGGCTGATATGGATGGATTAGAAAATATGTTAAGCCATACTGGTCTCTGAATCCTATGAAATTATCTGTGCCAAGGGGGATGGATTAGAAAATATGTAAAGCCATACAGGTCTCTACTCCTGTGAGCTTAGATCAGTGCCAAGGTTGATGGCTGATAGGGATGGATTAGAAAATATGTAAAGCCATACTGGTCTCTAAATCCTGTGAGCTTATATCTGTGCCAAGGTGGATGGCTGATAGGGATGGATTAGAAAATATGTAAAGCCATACTAGTCTCTAAATCCTGTGAGCTTAGATCTGTGCAAAGGCGGGTGACTGATAGGGATGGATTAGAAAATATGTAAAGCCATACTGGTCTCTAATCCTGTGAGCTTAGATCAGTGCCAATGTGGATGGCTGACAGGGATGGATTAGAAAATATGTAAAGCCATACTGGTCTCTAAATCCTGTAAGCTTAGATATGTGCCAAGGGGGATGGATTAGAAAATATGTAAAGCCATACTGGTCTCTAAATCCTGTGAGCTTAGATCTGTGCCAAGGGAGTTGGATTAGAAAATATGTAAAGCCATACTGGTCTCTAAATCCTGTAAGCTTATATCTGTGCCAAGGGGGATGGATTAGAAAATATGTAAAGCCATACTGGTCTCTAAATCCTGTGAGCTTAGATCTGTGCCAAGGGAGGTGGATTAGAAAATATGTAAAGCCTTACTGGTCTCTAAATCCTGTGAGCTTAGATCTGTGCCAAGGGAGTTGGATTAGAAAATATGTAAAGCCATACTGGTCTCTAAATCCTGTAAGCTTATATCTGTGCCAAGGGGGATGGATTAGAAAATATGTAAAGCCATACTGGTCTCTAAATCCTGTGAGCTTAGATCTGTGCCAAGGGAGGTGGATTAGAAAATATGTAAAGCCATACTGGTCTCTAAATCCTGTGAGCTTATATCTGTGCCAAGGGGATGGATTAGAAAATATGTAAAGCCATACTGGTCTCTAAATCCTGTGAGCTTATATCTGTGCCAAGGGGGATGGATTAGAAAATATGTAAAGCCATACTGGTCTCTAAATCCTGTAAGCTTAGATCAGTGCCAAGGTGGATGGCTGATATGAATGGATTAGAAAATATGTAAAGCCATACTGGTCTCTAAATCCTGTGAGCTTAGATCTGTGCCAAGGGGGATGGATTAGAAAATATGTAAAGCCATACTGGTCTCTAAATCCTGTAAGCTTAGATCAGTGCCAAGGTGGATGGCTGATATGGATGGATTAGAAAATATGTAAAGCCATACTGGTCTCTAATCCTGTGAGCTTAGATCAGTGCCAAGATGGATGGCTGATAGGGATAGATTAGAAAATATGTAAAGCCATACTGGTCTCTAAATCCTGTGAGCTTATATCTGTGCCAAGTTGGGTGGCTGATAGGGATGGATTAGAAAATATGTAAAGCCATACTCGTCTCTAAATCCTGTGAGCTTATATCTGTGCCAAGGGGGTTGGATTAGAAAATATGTAAAGCCATACTGGTCTCTAAATCCTGTAAGCTTAGATCAGTGCCAAGGTGGATGGCTGATAGGGATGGATTAGAAAATATGTAAAGCCATACTACTCTCTAAATCCTGTGAGCTTAGATCTGTGCAAAGGTGAGTGGCTGATAGGGATGGATTAGAAAATATGTAAAGCCATACTGGTCTCTAATCCTGTGAGCTTAGATCAGTGCCAAGGTGGATGGCTGACAGGGATGGATTAGAAAATATGTAAAGCCATACTGGTCTCTAAATCCTGTAAGCTTAGATCTGTGCCAAGGGGGATGGATTAGAAAATATGTAAAGCCATACTGGTCTCTAAATCCTGTGAGCTTAGATCTGTGCCAAGGGAGTTGGATTAGAAAATATGTAAAGCCATACTGGTCTCTAAATGCTGTAAGCTTATATCTGTGCCAAGGGAGGTGGATTAGAAAATATGTAAAGCCATACTGGTCTCTAAATCCTGTGAGCTTATATCTGTGCCAAGGGGGTTGGATTAGAAAATATGTAAAGCCATACTGGTCTCTAAATCCTGTGAGCTTATATCTGTGCCAAGGGGGATGGATTAGAAAATATGTAAAGCCATACTGGTCTCTAAATCCTGTGAGTTTAGATCTGTGCCAAGGGAGGTGGATTAGAAAATATGTAAAGCCATACTGGTCTCTAAATCCTGTAAGCTTATATCTGTGCCAAGGGAGGTGGATTAGAAAATATGTAAAGCCATACTGGTCTCTAAATCCTGTGAGCTTATATCTGTGCCAAGGGAGGTGGATTAGAAAATATGTAAAGCCATACTGGTCTCTAAATCCTGTGAGCTTAGATCTGTGCCAAGGGAGGTGGATTAGAAAATATGTAAAGCCATACTGGTATCTAAATCCTGTGAGCTTATATCTGTGCCAAGGGGGATGGATTAGAAAATATGTAAAGCCATACTGGTGTCTAAATCCTGTGAGCTTAGATCAGTGCCAAGATGGTTGGATGCTAGGGATGGATTAGAAAATATGTAAAGCCATATTGGTCTCTAAATCCTGTGAGCTTATATCTGTGCCAAGGTGGATGGCTGATAGGGATGGATTAGAAAATATGTAAAGCCATACTAGTCTCTAAATCCTGTGAGCTTAGATCTGTGCAAAGGTGGATGGCTGATAGGGATGGATTAGAAAATATGTAAAGCCATACTAGTCTCTAAATCCTGTGAGCTTAGATCTGTGCCAAGGTGGATGGCTGATAGGGATGGATTAGAAAATATGTAAAGCCATACTGGTCTCTAAATCCTGTGAGCTTATATCTGTGCCAAAGTGGATGGCTGATAGGGATGGATTAGAAAATATGTAAAGCCATACTAGTCTCTAAATCCTGTGAGCTTAGATCTGTGCAAAGGTGGATGGCTGATAGGGATGGATTAGAAAATATGTAAAGCCATACTAGTCTCTAAATCCTGTGAGCTTAGATCTGTGCCAAGGTGGATGGCTGATAGGGATGGATTAGAAAATATGTA
Source organism: Saccoglossus kowalevskii (assembly GCF_978046115.1). Lineage (NCBI taxonomy): Eukaryota > Metazoa > Hemichordata > Enteropneusta > Harrimaniidae > Saccoglossus > Saccoglossus kowalevskii. The sequence goes on along the minus strand of NC_140650.1, from coordinate 28,977,176 downwards.
AAGCCATACTGGTCTCTAAATCCTGTGAGCTTATATCTGTGCCAAAGTGGATGGCTGATAGGGATGGATTAAAAAATATGTAAAGCCATACTGGTCTCTAAATCCTGTGAGCTTAGATCAGTGCCAAGGTGGATGGCTGATATGGATGGATTAGAAAATATGTAAAGCCATACTGGTCTCTAAATCCTGTGAGCTTATATCTGTGCCAAGGGGGTTGGATTAGAAAATATGTAAAGCCATACTGGTCTCTAAATCCTGTAAGCTTAGATCAGTGCCAAGGTGGATGGCTGATAGGGATGGATTAGAAAATATGTAAAGCCATACTACTCTCTAAATCCTGTGAGCTTAGATCTGTGCAAAGGTGAGTGGCTGATAGGGATGGATTAGAAAATATGTAAAGCCATACTGGTCTCTAATCATGTGAGCTTAGATCAGTGCCAAGGTGGATGGCTGACAGGGATGGATTAAAAAATATGTAAAGCCATACTGGTCTCTAAATCCTGTGAGCTTATATCTGTGCCAAGTTGGGTGGCTGATAGGGATGGATTAGAAAATATGTAAAGCCATACTCGTCTCTAAATCCTGTGAGCTTATATCTGTGCCAAGGGGGTTGGATTAGAAAATATGTAAAGCCATACTGGTCTCTAAATCCTGTAAGCTTAGATCAGTGCCAAGGTGGATGGCTGATAGGGATGGATTAGAAAATATGTAAAGCCATACTACTCTCTAAATCCTGTGAGCTTAGATCTGTGCAAAGGTGAGTGGCTGATAGGGATGGATTAGAAAATATGTAAAGCCATACTGGTCTCTAATCCTGTGAGCTTAGATCAGTGCCAAGGTGGATGGCTGACAGGGATGGATTAGAAAATATGTAAAGCCATACTAGTCTCTAAATCCTGTAAGCTTAGATCTGTGCCAAGGGGGATGGATTAGAAAATATGTAAAGCCATACTGGTCTCTAAATCCTGTGAGCTTAGATCTGTGCCAAGGGAGTTGGATTAGAAAATATGTAAACCCATACTGGTCTCTAAATCCTGTAAGCTTATATCTGTGCCAAGGGAGGTGGATTAGAAAATATGTAAAGCCATACTGGTCTCTAAATCCTGTGAGCTTATATCTGTGCCAAGGGGGTTGGATTAGAAAATATGTAAAGCCATACAGGTCTCTAAATCCTGTGAGCTTATATCTGTGCCAAGGGGGATGGATTAGAAAATATGTAAAGCCATACTGGTCTCTAAATCCTGTGAGTTTAGATCTGTGCCAAGGGAGGTGGATTAGAAAATATGTAAAGCCATACTGGTCTCTAAATCCTGTAAGCTTAGATATGTGCCAAGGGGGATGGATTAGAAAATATGTAAAGCCATACTGGTCTCTAAATCCTGTGAGCTTAGATCTGTGCCAAGGGAGTTGGATTAGAAAATATGTAAAGCCATACTGGTCTCTAAATCCTGTAAGCTTATATCTGTGCCAAGGGGGATGGATTAGAAAATATGTAAAGCCATACTGGTCTCTAAATCCTGTGAGCTTAGATCTGTGCCAAGGGAGGTGGATTAGAAAATATGTAAAGCCTTACTGGTCTCTAAATCCTGTGAGCTTATATCTGTGCCAAGGGGATGGATTAGAAAATATGTAAAGCCATAATGGTCTCTAAATCCTGTGAGCTTATATCTGTGCCAAGGGGGATGGATTAGAAAATATGTAAAGCCATACTGGTCTCTAAATCCTGTAAGCTTAGATCAGTGCCAAGGTGGATGGCTGATATGAATGGATTAGAAAATATGTAAAGCCATACTGGTCTCTAAATCCTGTGAGCTTAGATCTGTGCCAAGGGGGATGGATTAGAAAATATGTAAAGCCATACTGGTCTCTAAATCCTGTAAGCTTAGATCAGTGCCAAGGTGGATGGCTGAGATGGATGGATTAGAAAATATGTAAAGCCATACTGGTCTCTAATCCTGTGTGCTTAGATCAGTGCCAAGATGGATGGCTGATAGGGATAGATTAGAAAATATGTAAAGCCATACTGGTCTCTAAATCCTGTGAGCTTATATCTGTGCCAAGTTGGGTGGCTGATAGGGATGGATTAGAAAATATGTAAAGCCATACTCGTCTCTAAATCCTGTGAGCTTATATCTGTGCCAAGGGGGTTGGATTAGAAAATATGTAAAGCCATACTGGTCTCTAAATCCTGTAAGCTTAGATCAGTGCCAAGGTGGATGGCTGATAGGGATGGATTAGAAAATATGTAAAGCCATACTACTCTCTAAATCCTGTGAGCTTAGATCTGTGCAAAGGTGAGTGGCTGATAGGGATGGATTAGAAAATATGTAAAGCCATACTGGTCTCTAATCCTGTGAGCTTAGATCAGTGCCAAGGTGGATGGCTGACAGGGATGGATTAGAAAATATGTAAAGCCATACTGGTCTCTAAATCCTGTAAGCTTAGATCTGTGCCAAGGGGGATGGATTAGAAAATATGTAAAGCCATACTGGTCTCTAAATCCTGTGAGCTTAGATCTGTGCCAAGGGAGTTGGATTAGAAAATATGTAAAGCCATACTGGTCTCTAAATCCTGTAAGCTTATATCTGTGCCAAGGGAGGTGGATTAGAAAATATGTAAAGCCATACTGGTCTCTAAATCCTGTGAGCTTATATCTGTGCCAAGGGGGTTGGATTAGAAAATATGTAAAGCCATACTGGTCTCTAAATCCTGTGAGCTTATATCTGTGCCAAGGGGGATGGATTAGAAAATATGTAAAGCCATACTGGTCTCTAAATCCTGTGAGTTTAGATCTGTGCCAAGGGAGGTGGATTAGAAAATATGTAAAGCCATACTGGTCTCTAAATCCTGTAAGCTTATATCTGTGCCAAGGGAGGTGGATTAGAAAATATGTAAAGCCATACTGGTCTCTAAATCCTGTGAGCTTATATCTGTGCCAAGGGAGGTGGATTAGAAAATATGTAAAGCCATACTGGTCTCTAAATCCTGTGAGCTTAGATCTGTGCCAAGGGAGGTGGATTAGAAAATATGTAAAGCCATACTGGTATCTAAATCCTGTGAGCTTATATCTGTGCCAAGGGGGATGGATTAGAAAATATGTAAAGCCATACTGGTCTCTAAATCCTGTGAGCTTAGATCAGTGCCAAGATGGTTGGATGCTAGGGATGGATTAGAAAATATGTAAAGCCATATTGGTCTCTAAATCCTGTGAGCTTATATCTGTGCCAAGGTGGATGGCTGATAGGGATGGATTAGAAAATATGTAAAGCCATACTAGTCTCTAAATCCTGTGAGCTTAGATCTGTGCAAAGGTGGATGGCTGATAGGGATGGATTAGAAAATATGTAAAGCCATACTAGTCTCTAAATCCTGTGAGCTTAGATCTGTGCCAAGGTGGATGGCTGATAGGGATGGATTAGAAAATATGTAAAGCCATACTGGTCTCTAAATCCTGTGAGCTTATATCTGTGCCAAAGTGGATGGCTGATAGGGATGGATTAGAAAATATGTAAAGCCATACTAGTCTCTAAATCCTGTGAGCTTAGATCTGTGCAAAGGTGGATGGCTGATAGGGATGGATTAGAAAATATGTAAAGCCATACTAGTCTCTAAATCCTGTGAGCTTAGATCTGTGCCAAGGTGGATGGCTGATAGGGATGGATTAGAAAATATGTAAAGCCATACTGGTCTCTAAATCCTGTGAGCTTATATCTGTGCCAAAGTGGATGGCTGATAGGGATGGATTAAAAAATATGTAAAGCCATACTGGTCTCTAAATCCTGTGAGCTTAGATCAGTGCCAAGGTGGATGGCTGATATGGATGGATTAGAAAATATGTAAAGCCATACTGGTCTCTAAATCCTGTGAGCTTATATCTGTGCCAAGGGGGTTGGATTAGAAAATATGTAAAGCCATACTGGTCTCTAAATCCTGTAAGCTTAGATCAGTGCCAAGGTGGATGGCTGATAGGGATGGATTAGAAAATATGTAAAGCCATACTACTCTCTAAATCCTGTGAGCTTAGATCTGTGCAAAGGTGAGTGGCTGATAGGGATGGATTAGAAAATATGTAAAGCCATACTGGTCTCTAATCATGTGAGCTTAGATCAGTGCCAAGGTGGATGGCTGACAGGGATGGATTAAAAAATATGTAAAGCCATACTGGTCTCTAAATCCTGTGAGCTTATATCTGTGCCAAGTTGGGTGGCTGATAGGGATGGATTAGAAAATATGTAAAGCCATACTGGTCTCTAAATCCTGTGAGCTTAGATCTGTGCCAAGGGAGGTGGATTAGAAAATATGTAAAGCCATACTGGTCTCTAAATCCTGTGAGCTTATATCTGTGCCAAGGGGATGGATTAGAAAATATGTAAAGCCATACTGGTCTCTAAATCCTGTGAGCTTAGATCTGTGCCAAGGGAGGTGGATTAGAAAATATGTAAAGCCATACTGGTATCTAAATCCTGTGAGCTTATATCTGTGCCAAGGGGGATGGATTAGAAAATATGTAAAGCCATACTGGTCTCTAAATCCTGTGAGCTTAGATCAGTGCCAAGGTGGATGGCTGATAGGGATGGATTAGAAAATATGTAAAGCCATACTGGTCTCTAATCCTGTGAGCTTAGATCAGTGCCAAGATGGATGGCTGATAGGGATGGATTAGAAAATATGTAAAGCCATACTGGTCTCTAAATCCTGTGAGCTTATATCTGTGCCAAGGTGGGTGGCTGCTAGGGATGGATTAGAAAATATGTAAAGCCATATTGGTCTCTAAATCCTGTGAGCTTATATCTGTGCCAAGGTGGATGGCTGATAGGGATGGATTAGAAAATATGTAAAGCCATACTAGTCTCTAAATCCTGTGAGCTTAGATCTGTGCAAAGGTGGATGGCTGACAGGGATGGATTAGAAAATATGTAAAGCCATACTAGTCTCTAAATCCTGTGAGCTTAGATCTGTGCCAAGGTGGATGGCTGATAGGGATGGATTAGAAAATATGTAAAGCCATACTGGTCTCTAAATCCTGTGAGCTTATATCTGTGCCAAAGTGGATGGCTGATAGGGATGGATTAAAAAATATGTAAAGCCATACTGGTCTCTAAATCCTGTGAGCTTATATCTGTGCCAAGGGGGACGGATTAGAAAATATGTAAAGCCATACTGGTCTCTAAATCCTGTGAGCTTAGATCTGTGCCAAGGGAGTTGGATTAGAAAATATGTAAAGCCATACTGGTCTCTAAATCCTGTAAGCTTATATCTGAGCCAAGGGAGGTGGATTAGAAAATATGTAAAGCCATACTGGTCTCTAAATCATGTGAGCTTATATCTGTGCCAAGGGGGTTGGATTAGAAAATATGTAAAGCCATACTGGTCTCTAAATCCTGTGAGCTTATATCTGTGCCAAGGGGGATGGATTAGAAAATATGTAAAGCCATACTGGTCTCTAAATCCTGTGAGCTTATATCTGTGCCAAGGGGGATGGATTAGAAAATATGTAAAGCCATACTGCTCTCTAAATCCTGTAAGCTTAGATCTGTGCCAAGATGGATGGCTGATAGGGATGGATTAGAAAATATGTTAAGCCATACTGGTCTCTAAATCCTGTAAGCTTATATCTGTGCCAAGGGAGGTGGATTAGAAAATATGTAAAGCCATACTGGTCTCTAAATCCTGTGAGCTTATATCTGTGCCAAGGGAGGTGGATTAGAAAATATGTAAAGCCATACTGGTCTCTAAATCCTGTGAGCTTAGATCTGTGCCAAGGGAGGTGGATTAGAAAATATGTAAAGCCATACTGGTATCTAAATCCTGTGAGCTTATATCTGTGCCAAGGGGGATGGATTAGAAAATATGTAAAGCCATACTGGTCTCTAAATCCTGTGAGCTTAGATCAGTGCCAAGATGGTTGGATGCTAGGGATGGATTAGAAAATATGTAAAGCCATATTGGTCTCTAAATCCTGTGAGCTTATATCTGTGCCAAGGTGGATGGCTGATAGGGATGGATTAGAAAATATGTAAAGCCATACTAGTCTCTAAATCCTGTGAGCTTAGATCTGTGCAAAGGTGGATGGCTGATAGGGATGGATTAGAAAATATGTAAAGCCATACTAGTCTCTAAATCCTGTGAGCTTAGATCTGTGCCAAGGTGGATGGCTGATAGGGATGGATTAGAAAATATGTAAAGCCATACTGGTCTCTAAATCCTGTGAGCTTATATCTGTGCCAAAGTGGATGGCTGATAGGGATGGATTAGAAAATATGTAAAGCCATACTAGTCTCTAAATCCTGTGAGCTTAGATCTGTGCAAAGGTGGATGGCTGATAGGGATGGATTAGAAAATATGTAAAGCCATACTAGTCTCTAAATCCTGTGAGCTTAGATCTGTGCCAAGGTGGATGGCTGATAGGGATGGATTAGAAAATATGTAAAGCCATACTGGTCTCTAAATCCTGTGAGCTTATATCTGTGCCAAAGTGGATGGCTGATAGGGATGGATTAAAAAATATGTAAAGCCATACTGGTCTCTAAATCCTGTGAGCTTAGATCAGTGCCAAGGTGGATGGCTGATATGGATGGATTAGAAAATATGTAAAGCCATACTGGTCTCTAAATCCTGTGAGCTTATATCTGTGCCAAGGGGGTTGGATTAGAAAATATGTAAAGCCATACTGGTCTCTAAATCCTGTAAGCTTAGATCAGTGCCAAGGTGGATGGCTGATAGGGATGGATTAGAAAATATGTAAAGCCATACTACTCTCTAAATCCTGTGAGCTTAGATCTGTGCAAAGGTGAGTGGCTGATAGGGATGGATTAGAAAATATGTAAAGCCATACTGGTCTCTAATCATGTGAGCTTAGATCAGTGCCAAGGTGGATGGCTGACAGGGATGGATTAAAAAATATGTAAAGCCATACTGGTCTCTAAATCCTGTGAGCTTATATCTGTGCCAAGTTGGGTGGCTGATAGGGATGGATTAGAAAATATGTAAAGCCATACTCGTCTCTAAATCCTGTGAGCTTATATCTGTGCCAAGGGGGTTGGATTAGAAAATATGTAAAGCCATACTGGTCTCTAAATCCTGTAAGCTTAGATCAGTGCCAAGGTGGATGGCTGATAGGGATGGATTAGAAAATATGTAAAGCCATACTACTCTCTAAATCCTGTGAGCTTAGATCTGTGCAAAGGTGAGTGGCTGATAGGGATGGATTAGAAAATATGTAAAGCCATACTGGTCTCTAATCCTGTGAGCTTAGATCAGTGCCAAGGTGGATGGCTGACAGGGATGGATTAGAAAATATGTAAAGCCATACTGGTCTCTAAATCCTGTAAGCTTAGATCTGTGCCAAGGGGGATGGATTAGAAAATATGTAAAGCCATACTGGTCTCTAAATCCTGTGAGCTTAGATCTGTGCCAAGGGAGTTGGATTAGAAAATATGTAAACCCATACTGGTCTCTAAATCCTGTAAGCTTATATCTGTGCCAAGGGAGGTGGATTAGAAAATATGTAATGCCATACTGGTCTCTAAATCCTGTGAGCTTATATCTGTGCCAAGGGGGTTGGATTAGAAAATATGTAAAGCCATACAGGTCTCTAAATCCTGTGAGCTTATATCTGTGCCAAGGGGGATGGATTAGAAAATATGTAAAGCCATACTGGTCTCTAAATCCTGTGAGTTTAGATCTGTGCCAAGGGAGGTGGATTAGAAAATATGTAAAGCCATACTGGTCTCTAAATCCTGTAAGCTTATATCTGTGCCAAGGGAGGTGGATTAGAAAATATGTAAAGCCATACTGGTCTCTAAATCCTGTCAGCTTATATCTGTGCCAAGGGAGGTGGATTAGAAAATATGTAAAGCCATACTGGTCTCTAAATCCTGTGAGCTTAGATCTGTGACAAGGGAGGTGGATTAGAAAATATGTAAAGCCATACTGGTATCTAAATCCTGTGAGCTTATATCTGTGCCAAGGGGGATGGATTAGAAAATATGTAAAGCCATACTGGTCTCTAAATCCTGTGAGCTTAGATCAGTGCCAAGATGGTTGGCTGCTAGGGATGGATTAGAAAATATGTAAAGCCATATTGGTCTCTAAATCCTGTGAGCTTATATCTGTGCCAAGGTGGATGGCTGATAGGGATGGATTAGAAAATATGTAAAGCCATACTAGTCTCTAAATCCTGTGAGCTTAGATCTGTGCAAAGGTGGATGGCTGATAGGGATGGATTAGAAAATATGTAAAGCCATACTAGTCTCTAAATCCTGTGAGCTTAGATCTGTGCCAAGGTGGATGGCTGATAGGGATGGATTAGAAAATATGTAAAGCCATACTGGTCTCTAAATCCTGTGAGCTTATATCTGTGGCAAAGTGGATGGCTGATAGGGATGGATTAAAAAATATGTAAAGCCATACTGGTCTCTAAATCCTGTGAGCTTAGATCAGTGCCAAGGTGGATGGCTGATATGGATGGATTAGAAAATATGTAAAGCCATACTGGTCTCTAAATCCTGTGAGCTTATATCTGTGCCAAGGGGGTTGGATTAGAAAATATGTAAAGCCATACTGGTCTCTAAATCCTGTAAGCTTAGATCAGTGCCAAGGTGGATGGCTGATAGGGATGGATTAGAAAATATGTAAAGCCATACTACTCTCTAAATCCTGTGAGCTTAGATCTGTGCAAAGGTGAGTGGCTGATAGGGATGGATTAGAAAATATGTAAAGCCATACTGGTCTCTAATCATGTGAGCTTAGATCAGTGCCAAGGTGGATGGCTGACAGGGATGGATTAGAAAATATGTAAAGCCATACTGGTCTCTAAATCCTGTAAGCTTACATCTGTGCCAAGGGGGATGGATTAGAAAATATGTAAAGCCATACTGCTCTCTAAATCCTGTGAGCTTAGATCTGTGCCAAGGGAGATGGATTAGAAATATGTAAAGCCATACTGGTCTCTAAATCCTGTAAGCTTATATCTGAGCCAAGGGAGGTGGATTAGAAAATATGTAAAGCCATACTGGTCTCTAAATCATGTGAGCTTATATCTGTGCCAAGGGGGTTGGATTAGAAAATATGTAAAGCCATACTGGTCTCTAAATCCTGTGAGCTTATATCTGTGCCAAGGGGGATGGATTAGAAAATATGTAAAGCCATACTGGTCTCTAAATCATGTGAGCTTATATCTGTGCCAAGGGAGGTGGATTAGAAAATATGTAAAGCCATACTGGTCTCTAAATCCTGTGAGCTTAGATCTGTGCCAAGGGAGGTGGATTAGAAAATATGTAAAGCCATACTGGTCTCTAAATCCTGTAAGCTTATATCTGTGCCAAGGGAGGTGGATTAGAAAATATGTAAAGCCATACTGGTCTCTAAATCCTGTGAGCTTATATCTGTGCCAAGGGGGATGGATTAGAAAATATGTAAAGCCATACTGCTCTCTAAATCCTGTAAGCTTAGATCTGTGCCAAGATGGATTGCTGATAGGGATGGATTAGAAAATATGTTAAGCCATACTGGTCTCTGAATCCTATGAAATTATCTGTGCCAAGGGGGATGGATTAGAAAATATGTAAAGCCATACAGGTCTATAATCCTGTGAGCTTAGATCAGTGCCAAGGTTGATGGCTGATAGGGATGGACTAGAAAATATGTAAAGCCATACTGGTCTCTAAATCCTGTAAGCTTAGATCAGTGCCAAGGTGGATGGCTGATAGGGATGGATTAGAAAATATGTAAAGCCATACTACTCTCTAAATCCTGTGAGCTTAGATCTGTGCAAAGGTGAGTGGCTGATAGGGATGGATTAGAAAATATGTAAAGCCATACTGGTCTCTAATCATGTGAGCTTAGATCTGTGCCAAGGTGGATGGCTGACAGGGATGGATTAGAAAATATGTAAAGCCATACTGGTCTCTAAATCCTGTAAGCTTACATCTGTGCCAAGGGGGATGGATTAGAAAATATGTAAAGCCATACTGCTCTCTAAATCCTGTGAGCTTAGATCTGTGCCAAGGGAGTTGGATTAGAAAATATATAAACCCATACTGGTCTCTAAATCCTGTAAGCTTATATCTGTGCCAAGGGAGGTGGATTAGAAAATATGTAAAGCCATACTGGTCTCTAAATCCTGTGAGCTTATATCTGTGCCAAGGGGGTTGGATTAGAAAATATGTAAAGCCATACAGGTCTCTAAATCCTGTGAGCTTATATCTGTGCCAAGGGGGATGGATTAGAAAATATGTAAAGCCATACTGGTCTCTAAATCCTGTGAGTTTAGATCTGTGCCAAGGTGGATGGCTGATAGGGATGGATTAGAAAATATGTAAAGCCATACTGGTCTCTAAATCCTGTGAGCTTATATCTGTGGCAAAGTGGATGGCTGATAGGGATGGATTAAAAAATATGTAAAGCCATACTGGTCTCTAAATCCTGTGAGCTTAGATCAGTGCCAAGGTGGATGGCTGATATGGATGGATTAGAAAATATGTAAAGCCATACTGGTCTCTAAATCCTGTGAGCTTATATCTGTGCCAAGGGGGTTGGATTAGAAAATATGTAAAGCCATACTGGTCTCTAAATCCTGTAAGCTTAGATCAGTGCCAAGGTGGATGGCTGATAGGGATGGATTAGAAAATATGTAAAGCCATACTACTCTCTAAATCCTGTGAGCTTAGATCTGTGCAAAGGTGAGTGGCTGATAGGGATGGATTAGAAAATATGTAAAGCCATACTGGTCTCTAATCATGTGAGCTTAGATCAGTGCCAAGGTGGATGGCTGACAGGGATGGATTAGAAAATATGTAAAGCCATACTGGTCTCTAAATCCTGTAAGCTTACATCTGTGCCAAGGGGGATGGATTAGAAAATATGTAAAGCCATACTGCTCTCTAAATCCTGTGAGCTTAGATCTGTGCCAAGGGAGATGGATTCGAAATATGTAAAGCCATACTGGTCTCTAAATCCTGTAAGCTTATATCTGAGCCAAGGGAGGTGGATTAGAAAATATGTAAAGCCATACTGGTCTCTAAATCATGTGAGCTTATATCTGTGCCAAGGGGGTTGGATTAGAAAATATGTAAAGCCATACTGGTCTCTAAATCCTGTGAGCTTATATCTGTGCCAAGGGGGATGGATTAGAAAATATGTAAAGCCATACTGGTCTCTAAATCATGTGAGCTTATATCTGTGCCAAGGGAGGTGGATTAGAAAATATGTAAAGCCATACTGGTCTCTAAATCCTGTGAGCTTAGATCTGTGCCAAGGGAGGTGGATTAGAAAATATGTAAAGCCATACTGGTCTCTAAATCCTGTAAGCTTATATCTGTGCCAAGGGAGGTGGATTAGAAAATATGTAAAGCCATACTGGTCTCTAAATCCTGTGAGCTTATATCTGTGCCAAGGGGGATGGATTAGAAAATATGTAAAGCCATACTGCTCTCTAAATCCTGTAAGCTTAGATCTGTGCCAAGATGGATTGCTGATAGGGATGGATTAGAAAATATGTTAAGCCATACTGGTCTCTGAATCCTATGAAATTATCTGTGCCAAGGGGGATGGATTAGAAAATATGTAAAGCCATACAGGTCTATAATCCTGTGAGCTTAGATCAGTGCCAAGGTTGATGGCTGATAGGGATGGACTAGAAAATATGTAAAGCCATACTGGTCTCTAAATCCTGTAAGCTTAGATCAGTGCCAAGGTGGATGGCTGATAGGGATGGATTAGAAAATATGTAAAGCCATACTACTCTCTAAATCCTGTGAGCTTAGATCTGTGCAAAGGTGAGTGGCTGATAGGGATGGATTAGAAAATATGTAAAGCCATACTGGTCTCTAATCATGTGAGCTTAGATCAGTGCCAAGGTGGATGGCTGACAGGGATGGATTAGAAAATATGTAAAGCCATACTGGTCTCTAAATCCTGTAAGCTTACATCTGTGCCAAGGGGGATGGATTAGAAAATATGTAAAGCCATATTGCTCTCTAAATCCTGTGAGCTTAGATCTGTGCCAAGGGAGATGGATTAGAAATATGTAAAGCCATACTGGTCTCTAAATCCTGTAAGCTTATATCTGAGCCAAGGGAGGTGGATTAGAAAATATGTAAAGCCATACTGGTCTCTAAATCATGTGAGCTTATATCTGTGCCAAGGGGGTTGGATTAGAAAATATGTAAAGCCATACTGGTCTCTAAATCCTGTGAGCTTATGTCTGTGCCAAGGGGGATGGATTAGAAAATATGTAAAGCCATACTGGTCTCTAAATCCTGTGAGCTTATATCTGTGCCAAGGGAGGTGGATTAGAAAATATGTAAAGCCATACTGGTCTCTAAATCCTGTGAGCTTAGATCTGTGCCAAGGGAGGTGGATTAGAAAATATGTAAAGCCATACTGGTCTCTAAATCCTGTAAGCTTATATCTGTGCCAAGGGAGGTGGATTAGAAAATATGTAAAGCCATACTGGTCTCTAAATCCTGTGAGCTTATATCTGTGCCAAGGGGGATGGATTAGAAAATATGTAAAGCCATACTGCTCTCTAAATCCTGTAAGCTTAGATCTGTGCCAAGATGGATTGCTGATAGGGATGGATTAGAAAATATGTTAAGCCATACTGGTCTCTGAATCCTATGAAATTATCTGTGCCAAGGGGGATGGATTAGAAAATATGTAAAGCCATACAGGTCTATAATCCTGTGAGCTTAGATCAGTGCCAAGGTTGATGGCTGATAGGGATGGACTAGAAAATATGTAAAGCCATACTGGTCTCTAAATCCTGTGAGCTTATATCTGTGGCAAGGTGGATGGCTGATAGGGATGGATTAGAAAATATGTAAAGCCATACTGGTCTCTAAATCCTGTGAGCTTATATCTGTGCCAAGGGGAATGGATTAGAAAATATGTAAAGCCATACTGGTCTCTAAATCCTGTGAGCTTAGATCAGTGCCAAGATGGATGGCTGATAGGGATGGATTAGAAAATATGTAAAGCTATACTGGTCTCTAATCCTGTGAGCTTAGATCAGTGCCAAGATGGATGGCTGATAGGGATGGATTAGAAAATATGTAAAGTAATACAGGTCTCTAAATCCTGTGAGCTTAGATCTGTGGAATGGTGGATGAATTAGAAAATATGTAAAGCCATACAGGTCTCTAAATCCTGTGAGCTTATATCTGTGCCAAGGGGGATGGATTAGAAAATATGTAAAGCCATACTGGTCTCTAAATCCTGTGAGCTTAGATCTGTGCCAAGGGAGGTGGATTAGAAAATATGTAAAGCCATACTGGTCTCTAAATCCTGTGAGCTTATATCTGTGCCAAGGGGATGGATTAGAAAATATGTAAAGCCATACTGGTCTCTAAATCCTGTGAGCTTAGATCTGTGGAATGGTGGATGGATTAGAAAATATGTAAAGCCATACTGGTCTCTAAATCCTGTGAGCTTAGATCTGTGCAAAGGTGGGTGGCTGATAGGGATGGATTAGAAAATATGTAAAGCCATACTGGTCTCTAAATCCTGTAAGCTTAGATCTGTGCCAAGATGGATGGCTGATAGGGATGGATTAGAAAATATGTTAAGCCATACTGGTCTCTGAATCCTATGAAATTATCTGTGCCAAGGGGATGGATTAGAAAATATGTAAAGCCATACAGGTCTCTAATCCTGTGAGCTTAGATCAGTGCCAAGGTTGATGGCTGATAGGGATGGATTAGAAAATATGTAAAGCCATACTGGTCTCTAAATCCTGTGAGCTTATATCTGTGCCAAGGTGGATGGCTGATAGGGATGGATTAGAAAATATGTAAAGCCATACTAGTCTCTAAATCCTGTGAGCTTAGATCTGTGCAAAGGCGGGTGACTGATAGGGATGGATTAGAAAATATGTAAAGCCATACTGGTCTCTAATCCTGTGAGCTTAGATCAGTGCCAATGTGGATGGCTGACAGGGATGGATTAGAAAATATGTAAAGCCATACTGGTCTCTAAATCCTGTAAGCTTAGATATGTGCCAAGGGGGATGGATTAGAAAATATGTAAAGCCATACTGGTCTCTAAATCCTGTGAGCTTAGATCTGTGCCAAGGGAGTTGGATTAGAAAATATGTAAAGCCATACTGGTCTCTAAATCCTGTAAGCTTATATCTGTGCCAAGGGGGATGGATTAGAAAATATGTAAAGCCATACTGGTCTCTAAATCCTGTGAGCTTAGATCTGTGCCAAGGGAGGTGGATTAGAAAATATGTAAAGCCATACTGGTCTCTAAATCCTGTGAGCTTATATCTGTGCCAAGGGGATGGATTAGAAAATATGTAAAGCCATACTGGTCTCTAAATCCTGTGAGCTTATATCTGTGCCAAGGGGGATGGATTAGAAAATATGTAAAGCCATACTGGTCTCTAAATCCTGTAAGCTTAGATCAGTGCCAAGGTGGATGGCTGATATGAATGGATTAGAAAATATGTAAAGCCATACTGGTCTCTAAATCCTGTGAGCTTAGATCTGTGCCAAGGGGGATGGATTAGAAAATATGTAAAGCCATACTGGTCTCTAAATCCTGTAAGCTTAGATCAGTGCCAAGGTGGATGGCTGATATGGATGGATTAGAAAATATGTAAAGCCATACTGGTCTCTAATCCTGTGAGCTTAGATCAGTGCCAAGATGGATGGCTGATAGGGATAGATTAGAAAATATGTAAAGCCATACTGGTCTCTAAATCCTGTGAGCTTATATCTGTGCCAAGTTGGGTGGCTGATAGGGATGGATTAGAAAATATGTAAAGCCATACTCGTCTCTAAATCCTGTGAGCTTATATCTGTGCCAAGGGGGTTGGATTAGAAAATATGTAAAGCCATACTGGTCTCTAAATCCTGTAAGCTTAGATCAGTGCCAAGGTGGATGGCTGATAGGGATGGATTAGAAAATATGTAAAGCCATACTACTCTCTAAATCCTGTGAGCTTAGATCTGTGCAAAGGTGAGTGGCTGATAGGGATGGATTAGAAAATATGTAAAGCCATACTGGTCTCTAATCCTGTGAGCTTAGATCAGTGCCAAGGTGGATGGCTGACAGGGATGGATTAAAAAATATGTAAAGCCATACTGGTCTCTAAATCCTGTAAGCTTAGATCTGTGCCAAGGGGGATGGATTAGAAAATATGTAAAGCCATACTGGTCTCTAAATCCTGTGAGTTTAGATCTGTGCCAAGGGAGTTGGATTAGAAAATATGTAAAGCCATACTGGTCTCTAAATCCTGTAAGCTTATATCTGTGCCTAGGGAGGTGGATTAGAAAATATGTAAAGCCATACTGGTCTCTAAATCCTGTGAGCTTATATCTGTGCCAAGGGGGTTGGATTAGAAAATATGTAAAGCAATACTGGTCTCTAAATCCTGTGAGCTTATATCTGTGCCAAGGGGGATGGATTAGAAAATATGTAAAGCCATACTGGTCTCTAAATCCTGTGAGTTTAGATCTGTGCCAAGGGAGGTGGATTAGAAAATATGTAAAGCCATACTGGTCTCTAAATCCTGTAAGCTTATATCTGTGCCAAGGGAGGTGGATTAGAAAATATGTAAAGCCATACTGGTCTCTAAATCCTGTGAGCTTATATCTGTGCCAAGGGAGGTGGATTAGAAAATATGTAAAGCCATACTGGTCTCTAAATCCTGTGAGCTTAGATCTGTGCCAAGGGAGGTGGATTAGAAAATATGTAAAGCCATACTGGTATCTAAATCCTGTGAGCTTATATCTGTGCCAAGGGGGATGGATTAGAAAATATGTAAAGCCATACTGGTCTCTAAATCCTGTGAGCTTAGATCAGTGCCAAGGTGGATGGCTGATAGGGATGGATTAGAAAATATGTAAAGCCATACTGGTCTCTAATCCTGTGAGCTTAGATCAGTGCCAAGATGGATGGCTGATAGGGATGGATTAGAAAATATGTAAAGCCATACTGGTCTCTAAATCCTGTGAGCTTATATCTGTGCCAAGGTGGGTGGCTGCTAGGGATGGATTAGAAAATATGTAAAGCCATATTGGTCTCTAAATCCTGTGAGCTTATATCTGTGCCAAGGTGGATGGCTGATAGGGATGGATTAGAAAATATGTAAAGCCATACTAGTCTCTAAATCCTGTGAGCTTAGATCTGTGCAAAGGTGGATGGCTGATAGGGATGGATTAGAAAATATGTAAAGCCATACTAGTCTCTAAATCCTGCGAGCTTAGATCTGTGCCAAGGTGGATGGCTGATAGGGATGGATTAGAAAATATGTAAAGCCATACTGGTCTCTAAATCCTGTGAGCTTATATCTGTGCCAAAGTGGATGGCTGATAGGGATGGATTAAAAAATATGTAAAGCCATACTGGTCTCTAAATCCTGTGAGCTTATATCTGTGCCAAGGGGGACGGATTAGAAAATATGTAAAGCCATACTGGTCTCTAAATCCTGTGAGCTTAGATCTGTGCCAAGGGAGTTGGATTAGAAAATATGTAAAGCCATACTGGTCTCTAAATCCTGTAAGCTTATATCTGAGCCAAGGGAGGTGGATTAGAAAATATGTAAAGCCATACTGGTCTCTAAATCATGTGAGCTTATATCTGTGCCAAGGGGGTTGGATTAGAAAATATGTAAAGCCATACTGGTCTCTAAATCCTGTGAGCTTATATCTGTGCCAAGGGGGATGGATTAGAAAATATGTAAAGCCATACTGGTCTCTAAATCCTGTGAGCTTATATCTGTGCCAAGGGGGATGGATTAGAAAATATGTAAAGCCATACTGCTCTCTAAATCCTGTAAGCTTAGATCTGTGCCAAGATGGATGGCTGATAGGGATGGATTAGAAAATATGTTAAGCCATACTGGTCTCTAAATCCTGTAAGCTTATATCTGTGCCAAGGGAGGTGGATTAGAAAATATGTAAAGCCATACTGGTCTCTAAATCCTGTGAGCTTATATCTGTGCCAAGGGAGGTGGATTAGAAAATATGTAAAGCCATACTGGTCTCTAAATCCTGTGAGCTTAGATCTGTGCCAAGGGAGGTGGATTAGCAAATATGTAAAGCCATACTGGTATCTAAATCCTGTGAGCTTATATCTGTGCCAAGGGGGATGGATTAGAAAATATGTAAAGCCATACTGGTCTCTAAATCCTGTGAGCTTAGATCAGTGCCAAGGTGGATGGCTGATAGCGATGGATTAGAAAATATGTAAAGCCATACTGGTCTCTAATCCTGTGAGCTTAGATCAGTGCCAAGATGGATGGCTGATAGGGATGGATTAGAAAATATGTAAAGCCATACTGGTCTCTAAATCCTGTGATCTTATATCTGTGCCAAGGTGGGTGGCTGCTAGGGATGGATTAGAAAATATGTAAAGCCATATTGGTCTCTAAATCCTGTGAGCTTATATCTGTGCCAAAGTGGATGGCTGATAGGGATGGATTAAAAAATATGTAAAGCCATACTGGTCTCTAAATCCTGTGAGCTTATATCTGTGCCAAGGGGGATGGATTAGAAAATATGTAAAGCCATACTGGTCTCTAAATCCTGTGAGCTTAGATCTGTGCCAAGGGAGTTGGATTAGAAAATATGTAAAGCCATACTGGTCTCTAAATCCTGTAAGCTTATATCTGAGCCAAGGGAGGTGGATTAGAAAATATGTAAAGCCATACTGGTCTCTAAATCATGTGAGCTTATATCTGTGCCAAGGGGGTTGGATTAGAAAATATGTAAAGCCATACTGGTCTCTAAATCCTGTGAGCTTATATCTGTGCCAAGGGGGATGGATTAGAAAATATGTAAAGCCATACTGGTCTCTAAATCCTGTGAGCTTATATCTGTGCCAAGGGAGGTGGATTAGAAAATATGTAAAGCCATACTGGTCTCTAAATCCTGTGAGCTTAGATCTGTGCCAAGGGAGGTGGATTAGAAAATATGTAAAGCCATACTGGTCTCTAAATCCTGTAAGCTTATATCTGTGCCAAGGGAGGTGGATTAGAAAATATGTAAAGCCATACTGGTCTCTAAATCCTGTGAGCTTATATCTGTGCCAAGGGGGATGGATTAGAAAATATGTAAAGCCATACTGCTCTCTAAATCCTGTAAGCTTAGATCTGTGCCAAAATGGATGGCTGATAGGGATGGATTAGAAAATATGTTAAGCCATACTGGTCTCTAAATCCTGTAAGCTTATATCTGTGCCAAGGGAGGTGGATTAGAAAATATGTAAAGCCATACTGGTCTCTAAATCCTGTGAGCTTATATCTGTGCCAAGGGAGGTGGATTAGAAAATATGTAAAGCCATACTGGTCTCTAAATCCTGTGAGCTTAGATCTGTGCCAAGGGAGGTGGATTAGAAAATATGTAAAGCCAGACTGGTATCTAAATCCTGTGAGCTTATATCTGTGTCAAGGGGGATGGATTAGAAAATATGTAAAGCCATACTGGTCTCTAAATCCTGTGAGCTTAGATCAGTGCCAAGGTGGATGGCTGATAGGGATGGATTAGAAAATATGTAAAGCCATACTGGTCTCTAATCCTGTGAGCTTAGATCAGTGCCAAGATGGATGGCTGATAGGGATGGATTAGAAAATATGTAAAGCCATACTGGTCTCTAAATCCTGTGAGCTTATATATGTGCCAAGGTGGGTGGCTGCTAGGGATGGATTAGAAAATATGTAAAGCCATATTGGTCTCTAAATCCTGTGAGCTTATATCTGTGCCAAGGTGGATGGCTGATAGGGATGGATTAGAAAATATGTAAAGCCATACTAGTCTCTAAATCCTGTGAGCTTAGATCTGTGCAAAGGTGGATGGCTGATAGGGATGGATTAGAAAATATGTAAAGCCATACTAGTCTCTAAATCCTGTGAGCTTAGATCTGTGCCAAGGTGGATGGCTGATAGGGATGGATTAGAAAATATGTAAAGCCATACTGGTCTCTAAATCCTGTGAGCTTATATCTGTGCCAAAGTGGATGGCTGATAGGGATGGATTAAAAAATATGTAAAGCCATACTGGTCTCTAAATCCTGTGAGCTTATATCTGTGCCAAGGGGGATGGATTAGAAAATATGTAAAGCCATACTGGTCTCTAAATCCTGTGAGCTTAGATCTGTGCCAAGGGAGTTGGATTAGAAAATATGTAAAGCCATACTGGTCTCTAAATCCTGTAAGCTTATATCTGAGCCAAGGGAGGTGGATTAGAAAATATGTAAAGCCATACTGGTCTCTAAATCATGTGAGCTTATATCTGTGCCAAGGGGGTTGGATTAGAAAATATGTAAAGCCATACTGGTCTCTAAATCCTGTGAGCTTATATCTGTGCCAAGGGGGATGGATTAGAAAATATGTAAAGCCATACTGGTCTCTAAATCCTGTAAGCTTATATCTGTGCCAAGGGAGGTGGATTAGAAAATATGTAAAGCCATACTGGTCTCTAAATCCTGTGAGCTTATATCTGTGCCAAAGGGGATGGATTAGAAAATATGTAAAGCCATACTGCTCTCTAAATCCTGTAAGCTTAGATCTGTGCCAAGATGGATGGCTGATAGGGATGGATTAGAAAATATGTTAAGCCATACTGGTCTCTGAATCCTATGAAATTATCTGTGCCAAGGGGGATGGATTAGAAAATATGTAAAGCCATACAGGTCTCTAATCCTGTGAGCTTAGATCAGTGCCAAGGTTGATGGCTGATAGGGATGGACTAGAAAATATGTAAAGCCATACTGGTCTCTAAATCCTGTGAGCTTATATCTGTGGCAAGGTGGATGGCTGATAGGGATGGATTAGAAAATATGTAAAGCCATACTGGTCTCTAAATCCTGTGAGCTTATATCTGTGCCAAGGGGGATGGATTAGAAAATATGTAAAGCCATACTGGTCTCTAAATCCTGTGAGCTTAGATCAGTGCCAAGATGGATGGCTGATAGGGATGGATTAGAAAATATGTAAAGCTATACTGGTCTCTAATCCTGTGAGCTTAGATCAGTGCCAAGATGGATGGCTGATAAGGATGGATTAGAAAATATGTAAAGTAATACAGGTCTCTAAATCCTGTGAGCTTAGATCTGTGGAAAGGTGGATGAATTAGAAAATATGTAAAGCCATACAGGTCTCTAAATCCTGTGAGCTTATATCTGTGCCAAGGGGGATGGATTAGAAAATATGTAAAGCCATACTGGTCTCTAAATCCTGTGAGCTTAGATCAGTGCCAAGGTGGATGGCTGATATGGATGGATTAGAAAATATGTAAAGCCATACTGGTCTCTAAATCCTGTGAGCTTAGATCTGTGCAAAGGTGGGTGGCTGATAGGGATGGATTAGAAAATATGTAAAGCCATACTGGTCTCTAAATCCTGTAAGCTTAGATCTGTGCCAAGATGGATGGCTGATAGGGATGGATTAGAAAATATGTTAAGCCATACTGGTCTCTGAATCCTATGAAATTATCTGTGCCAAGGGGATGGATTAGAAAATATGTAAAGCCATACAGGTCTCTAATCCTGTGAGCTTAGATCAGTGCCAAGGTTGATGGCTGATAGGGATGGATTAGAAAATATGTAAAGCCATACTGGTCTCTAAATCCTGTGAGCTTATATCTGTGCCAAGGTGGATGGATGATAGGGATGGATTAGAAAATATGTAAAGCCATACTTGTCTCTAAATCCTGTGAGCTTAGATCTGTGCAAAGGCGGGTGACTGATAGGGATGGATTAGAAAATATGTAAAGCCATACTGGTCTCTAATCCTGTGAGCTTAAATCAGTGCCAATGTGGATGGCTGACAGGGATGGATTAGAAAATATGTAAAGCCATACTGGTCTCTAAATCCTGTAAGCTTAGATATGTGCCAAGGGGGATAGATTAGAAAATATGTAAAGCCATACTGGTCTCTAAATCCTGTGAGCTTAGATCTGTGCCAAGGGAGTTGGATTAGAAAATATGTAAAGCCATACTGGTCTCTAAATCCTGTAAGCTTATATCTGTGCCAAGGGGGATGGATTAGAAAATATGTAAAGCCATACTGGTCTCTAAATCCTGTGAGCTTAGATCTGTGCCAAGGGAGGTGGATTAGAAAATATGTAAAGCCATACTGGTCTCTAAATCCTGTGAGCTTATATCTGTGCCAAGGGGATGGATTAGAAAATATGTAAAGCCATACTGGTCTCTAAATCCTGTGAGCTTAGATCTGTGCCAAGGGAGGTGGATTAGAAAATATGTAAAGCCATACTGGTATCTAAATCCTGTGAGCTTATATCTGTGCCAAGGGGGATGGATTAGAAAATATGTAAAGCCATACTGGTCTCTAAATCCTGTGAGCTTAGATCAGTGCCAAGGTGGATGGCTGATAGGGATGGATTAGAAAATATGTAAAGCCATACTGGTCTCTAATCCTGTGAGCTTAGATCAGTGCCAAGATGGATGGCTGATAGGGATGGATTAGAAAATATGTAAAGCCATACTGGTCTCTAAATCCTGTGAGCTTATATCTGTGCCAAGGTGGGTGGCTGCTAGGGATGGATTAGAAAATATGTAAAGCCATATTGGTCTCTAAATCCTGTGAGCTTATATCTGTGCCAAGGTGGATGGCTGATAGGGATGGATTAGAAAATATGTAAAGCCATACTAGTCTCTAAATCCTGTGAGCTTAGATCTGTGCAAAGGTGGATGGCTGACAGGGATGGATTAGAAAATATGTAAAGCCATACTAGTCTCTAAATCCTGTGAGCTTAGATCTGTGCCAAGGTGGATGGCTGATAGGGATGGATTAGAAAATATGTAAAGCCATACTGGTCTCTAAATCCTGTGAGCTTATATCTGTGCCAAAGTGGATGGCTGATAGGGATGGATTAAAAAATATGTAAAGCCATACTGGTCTCTAAATCCTGTGAGCTTATATCTGTGCCAAGGGGGACGGATTAGAAAATATGTAAAGCCATACTGGTCTCTAAATCCTGTGAGCTTAGATCTGTGCCAAGGGAGTTGGATTAGAAAATATGTAAAGCCATACTGGTCTCTAAATCCTGTAAGCTTATATCTGAGCCAAGGGAGGTGGATTAGAAAATATGTAAAGCCATACTGGTCTCTAAATCATGTGAGCTTATATCTGTGCCAAGGGGGTTGGATTAGAAAATATGTAAAGCCATACTGGTCTCTAAATCCTGTGAGCTTATATCTGTGCCAAGGGGGATGGATTAGAAAATATGTAAAGCCATACTGGTCTCTAAATCCTGTGAGCTTATATCTGTGCCAAGGGGGATGGATTAGAAAATATGTAAAGCCATACTGCTCTCTAAATCCTGTAAGCTTAGATCTGTGCCAAGATGGATGGCTGATAGGGATGGATTAGAAAATATGTTAAGCCATACTGGTCTCTGAATCCTATGAAATTATCTGTGCCAAGGGGGATGGATTAGAAAATATGTAAAGCCATACAGGTCTCTAATCCTGTGAGCTTAGATCAGTGCCAAGGTTGATGGCTGATAGGGATGGACTAGAAAATATGTAAAGCCATACTGGTCTCTAAATCCTGTGAGCTTATATCTGTGGCAAGGTGGATGGCTGATAGGGATGGATTAGAAAATATGTAAAGCCATACTGGTCTCTAAATCCTGTGAGCTTATATCTGTGCCAAGGGGGATGGATTAGAAAATATGTAAAGCCATACTGGTCTCTAAATCCTGTGAGCTTAGATCAGTGCCAAGATGGATGGCTGATAGGGATGGATTAGAAAATATGTAAAGCTATACTGGTCTCTAATCCTGTGAGCTTAGATCAGTGCCAAGATGGATGGCTGATAGGGATGGATTAGAAAATATGTAAAGTAATACAGGTCTCTAAATCCTGTGAGCTTAGATCTGTGGAAAGGTGGATGAATTAGAAAATATGTAAAGCCATACAGGTCTCTAAATCCTGTGAGCTTATATCTGTGCCAAGGGGGATGGATTAGAAAATATGTAAAGCCATACTGGTCTCTAAATCCTGTGAGCTTAGATCAGTGCCAAGGTGGATGGCTGATATGGATGGATTAGAAAATATGTAAAGCCATACTGGTCTCTAAATCCTGTGAGCTTAGATCTGTGCAAAGGTGGGTGGCTGATAGGGATGGATTAGAAAATATGTAAAGCCATACTGGTCTCTAAATCCTGTAAGCTTAGATCTGTGCCAAGATGGATGGCTGATAGGGATGGATTAGAAAATATGTTAAGCCATACTGGTCTCTGAATCCTATGAAATTATCTGTGCCAAGGGGATGGATTAGAAAATATGTAAAGCCATACAGGTCTCTAATCCTGTGAGCTTAGATCAGTGCCAAGGTTGATGGCTGATAGGGATGGATTAGAAAATATGTAAAGCCATACTGGTCTCTAAATCCTGTGAGCTTATATCTGTGCCAAGGTGGATGGATGATAGGGATGGATTAGAAAATATGTAAAGCCATACTAGTCTCTAAATCCTGTGAGCTTAGATCTGTGCAAAGGCGGGTGACTGATAGGGATGGATTAGAAAATATGTAAAGCCATACTGGTCTCTAATCCTGTGAGCTTAGATCAGTGCCAATGTGGATGGCTGACAGGGATGGATTAGAAAATATGTAAAGCCATACTGGTCTCTAAATCCTGTAAGCTTAGATATGTGCCAAGGGGGATGGATTAGAAAATATGTAAAGCCATACTGGTCTCTAAATCCTGTGAGCTTAGATCTGTGCCAAGGGAGTTGGATTAGAAAATATGTAAAGCCATACTGGTCTCTAAATCCTGTAAGCTTATATCTGTGCCAAGGGGGATGGATTAGAAAATATGTAAAGCCATACTGGTCTCTAAATCCTGTGAGCTTAGATCTGTGCCAAGGGAGGTGGATTAGAAAATATGTAAAGCCATACTGGTCTCTAAATCCTGTGAGCTTATATCTGTGCCAAGGGGATGGATTAGAAAATATGTAAAGCCATACTGGTCTCTAAATCCTGTGAGCTTAGATCTGTGCCAAGGGAGGTGGATTAGAAAATATGTAAAGCCATACTGGTATCTAAATCCTGTGAGCTTATATCTGTGCCAAGGGGGATGGATTAGAAAATATGTAAAGCCATACTGGTCTCTAAATCCTGTGAGCTTAGATCAGTGCCAAGGTGGATGGCTGATAGGGATGGATTAGAAAATATGTAAAGCCATACTGGTCTCTAATCCTGTGAGCTTAGATCAGTGCCAAGATGGATGGCTGATAGGGATGGATTAGAAAATATGTAAAGCCATACTGGTCTCTAAATCCTGTGAGCTTATATCTGTGCCAAGGTGGGTGGCTGCTAGGGATGGATTAGAAAATATGTAAAGCCATATTGGTCTCTAAATCCTGTGAGCTTATATCTGTGCCAAGGTGGATGGCTGATAGGGATGGATTAGAAAATATGTAAAGCCATACTAGTCTCTAAATCCTGTGAGCTTAGATCTGTGCAAAGGTGGATGGCTGACAGGGATGGATTAGAAAATATGTAAAGCCATACTAGTCTCTAAATCCTGTGAGCTTAGATCTGTGCCAAGGTGGGTGGCTGATAGGGATGGATTAGAAAATATGTAAAGCCATACTGGTCTCTAAATCCTGTGAGCTTATATCTGTGCCAAAGTGGATGGCTGATAGGGATGGATTAAAAAATATGTAAAGCCATACTGGTCTCTAAATCCTGTGAGCTTATATCTGTGCCAAGGGGGACGGATTAGAAAATATGTAAAGCCATACTGGTCTCTAAATCCTGTGAGCTTAGATCTGTGCCAAGGGAGTTGGATTAGAAAATATGTAAAGCCATACTGGTCTCTAAATCCTGTAAGCTTATATCTGAGCCAAGGGAGGTGGATTAGAAAATATGTAAAGCCATACTGGTCTCTAAATCATGTGAGCTTATATCTGTGCCAAGGGGGTTGGATTAGAAAATATGTAAAGCCATACTGGTCTCTAAATCCTGTGAGCTTATATCTGTGCCAAGGGGGATGGATTAGAAAATATGTAAAGCCATACTGGTCTCTAAATCCTGTGAGCTTATATCTGTGCCAAGGGGGATGGATTAGAAAATATGTAAAGCCATACTGCTCTCTAAATCCTGTAAGCTTAGATCTGTGCCAAGATGGATGGCTGATAGGGATGGATTAGAAAATATGTTAAGCCATACTGGTCTCTAAATCCTGTAAGCTTATATCTGTGCCAAGGGAGGTGGATTAGAAAATATGTAAAGCCATACTGGTCTCTAAATCCTGTGAGCTTATATCTGTGCCAAGGGAGGTGGATTAGAAAATATGTAAAGCCATACTGGTCTCTAAATCCTGTGAGCTTAGATCTGTGCCAAGGGAGGTGGATTAGCAAATATGTAAAGCCATACTGGTATCTAAATCCTGTGAGCTTATATCTGTGCCAAGGGGGATGGATTAGAAAATATGTAAAGCCATACTGGTCTCTAAATCCTGTGAGCTTAGATCAGTGCCAAGGTGGATGGCTGATAGGGATGGATTAGAAAATATGTAAAGCCATACTGGTCTCTAATCCTGTGAGCTTAGATCAGTGCCAAGATGGATGGCTGATAGGGATGGATTAGAAAATATGTAAAGCCATACTGGTCTCTAAATCCTGTGAGCTTATATCTGTGCCAAGGTGGGTGGCTGCTAGGGATGGATTAGAAAATATGTAAAGCCATATTGGTCTCTAAATCCTGTGAGCTTATATCTGTGCCAAAGTGGATGGCTGATAGGGATGGATTAAAAAATATGTAAAGCCATACTGGTCTCTAAAACCTGTGAGCTTATATCTGTGCCAAGGGGGATGGATTAGAAAATATGTAAAGCCATACTGGTCTCTAAATCCTGTGAGCTTAGATCTGTGCCAAGGGAGTTGGATTAGAAAATATGTAAAGCCATACTGGTCTCTAAATCCTGTAAGCTTATATCTGAGCCAAGGGAGGTGGATTAGAAAATATGTAAAGCCATACTGGTCTCTAAATCATGTGAGCTTATATCTGTGCCAAGGGGGTTGGATTAGAAAATATGTAAAGCCATACTGGTCTCTAAATCCTGTGAGCTTATATCTGTGCCAAGGGGGATGGATTAGAAAATATGTAAAGCCATACTGGTCTCTAAATCCTGTGAGCTTATATCTGTGCCAAGGGAGGTGGATTAGAAAATATGTAAAGCCATACTGGTCTCTAAATCCTGTGAGCTTAGATCTGTGCCAAGATGGATGGCTGATAGGGATGGATTAGAAAATATGTTAAGCCATACTGGTCTCTAAATCCTGTAAGCTTATATCTGTGCCAAGGGAGGTGGATTAGAAAATATGTAAAGCCATACTGGTCTCTAAATCCTGTGAGCTTATATCTGTGCCAAGGGAGGTGGATTAGAAAATATGTAAAGCCATACTGGTCTCTAAATCCTGTGAGCTTAGATCTGTGCCAAGGGAGGTGGATTAGAAAATATGTAAAGCCATACTGGTATCTAAATCCTGTGAGCTTATATCTGTGCCAAGGGGGATGGATTAGAAAATATGTAAAGCCATACTGGTCTCTAAATCCTGTGAGCTTAGATCAGTGCCAAGGTGGATGGCTGATAGGGATGGATTAGAAAATATGTAAAGCCATACTGGTCTCTAATCCTGTGAGCTTAGATCAGTGCCAAGATGGATGGCTGATAGGGATGGATTAGAAAATATGTAAAGCCATACTGGTCTCTAAATCCTGTGAGCTTATATCTGTGCCAAGGTGGGTGGCTGCTAGGGATGGATTAGAAAATATGTAAAGCCATATTGGTCTCTAAATCCTGTGAGCTTATATCTGTGCCAAGGTGGATGGCTGATAGGGATGGATTAGAAAATATGTAAAGCCATACTAGTCTCTAAATCCTGTGAGCTTAGATCTGTGCAAAGGTGGATGGCTGATAGGGATGGATTAGAAAATATGTAAAGCCATACTAGTCTCTAAATCCTGTGAGCTTAGATCTGTGCCAAGGTGGATGGCTGATAGGGATGGATTAGAAAATATGTAAAGCCATACTGGTCTCTAAATCCTGTGAGCTTATATCTGTGCCAAGGTGGGTGGCTGCTAGGGATGGATTAGAAAATATGTAAAGCCATATTGGTCTCTAAATCCTGTGAGCTTATATCTGTGCCAAGGTGGATGGCTGATAGGGATGGATTAGAAAATATGTAAAGCCATACTAGTCTCTAAATCCTGTGAGCTTAGATCTGTGCAAAGGTGGATGGCTGATAGGGATGGATTAGAAAATATGTAAAGCCATAATAGTCTCTAAATCCTGTGAGCTTAGATCTGTGCCAAGGTGGATGGCTGATAGGGATGGATTAGAAAATATGTAAAGCCATACTGGTCTCTAAATCCTGTGAGCTTATATCTGTGCCAAGATGGATGGCTGATAGGGATGGATTAGAAAATATGTTAAGCCATACTGGTCTCTAAATCCTGTGAGCTTATATCTGTGCCAAGGGAGGTGGATTAGAAAATATGTAAAGCCATACTGGTCTCTAAATCCTGTAAGCTTATATCTGTGCCAAGGGAGGTGGATTAGAAAATATGTAAAGCCATACTGGTCTCTAAATCCTGTGAGCTTATATCTGTGCCAAGGGAGGTGGATTAGAAAATATGTAAAGCCATACTGGTCTCTAAATCCTGTGAGCTTAGATCTGAGCCAAGGGAGGTGGATTAGAAAATATGTAAAGCCATACTGGTATCTAAATCTTGTGAGCTTATATCTGTGCCAAGGGGGATGGATTAGAAAATATGTAAAGCCATACTGGTCTCTAAATCCTGTGAGCTTAGATCAGTGCCAAGGTGGATGGCTGATAGGGATGGATTAGAAAATATGTAAAGCCATACTGGTCTCTAATCCTGTGAGCTTAGATCAGTGCCAAGATGGATGGCTGATAGGGATGGATTAGAAAATATGTAAAGCCATACTGGTCTCTAAATCCTGTGAGCTTATATCTGTGCCAAGGTGGGTGGCTGCTAGGGATGGATTAGAAAATATGTAAAGCCATATTGGTCTCTAAATCCTGTGAGCTTATATCTGTGCCAAGGTGGATGGCTGATAGGGATGGATTAGAAAATATGTAAAGCCATACTAGTCTCTAAATCCTGTGAGCTTAGATCTGTGCAAAGATGGATGGCTGATAGGGATGGATTAGAAAATATGTAAAGCCATAATAGTCTCTAAATCCTGTGAGCTTAGATCAGTGCCAAGGTGGATGGCTGATAGGGATGGATTAGAAAATATGTAAAGCCATACTGGTCTCTAAATCCTGTGAGCTTATATCTGTGCCAAAGTGGATGGCTGATAGGGATGGATTAAAAAATATGTAAAGCCATACTGGTCTCTAAATCCTGTGAGCTTAGATCTGTGCCAAGGGGGATGGATTAGAAAATATGTAAAGCCATACTGGTCTCTAAATCCTGTGAGCTTAGATCTGTGCCAAGGTGGATGGCTGATAGGGATGGATTAGAAAATATGTAAAGCCATACTGGTCTCTAAATCCTGTGAGCTTATATCTGTGCCAAAGTGGATGGCTGATAGGGATGGATTAAAAAATATGTAAAGCCATACTGGTCTCTAAATCCTGTGAGCTTATATCTGTGCCAAGGGGGACGGATTAGAAAATATGTAAAGCCATACTGGTCTCTAAATCCTGTGAGCTTAGATCTGTGCCAAGGGAGTTGGATTAGAAAATATGTAAAGCCATACTGGTCTCTAAATCCTGTAAGCTTATATCTGAGCCAAGGGAGGTGGATTAGAAAATATGTAAAGCCATACTGGTCTCTAAATCATGTGAGCTTATATCTGTGCCAAGGGGGTTGGATTAGAAAATATGTAAAGCCATACTGGTCTCTAAATCCTGTGAGCTTATATCTGTGCCAAGGGGGATGGATTAGAAAATATGTAAAGCCATACTGGTCTCTAAATCCTGTGAGCTTATATCTGTGCCAAGGGGGATGGATTAGAAAATATGTAAAGCCATACTGCTCTCTAAATCCTGTAAGCTTAGATCTGTGCCAAGATGGATGGCTGATAGGGATGGATTAGAAAATATGTTAAGCCATACTGGTCTCTAAATCCTGTAAGCTTATATCTGTGCCAAGGGAGGTGGATTAGAAAATATGTAAAGCCATACTGGTCTCTAAATCCTGTGAGCTTATATCTGTGCCAAGGGAGGTGGATTAGAAAATATGTAAAGCCATACTGGTCTCTAAATCCTGTGAGCTTAGATCTGTGCCAAGTGAGGTGGATTAGCAAATATGTAAAGCCATACTGGTATCTAAATCCTGTGAGCTTATATCTGTGCCAAGGGGGATGGATTAGAAAATATGTAAAGCCATACTGGTCTCTAAATCCTGTGAGCTTAGATCAGTGCCAAGGTGGATGGCTGATAGGGATGGATTAGAAAATATGTAAAGCCATACTGGTCTCTAATCCTGTGAGCTTAGATCAGTGCCAAGATGGATGGCTGATAGGGATGGATTAGAAAATATGTAAAGCCATACTGGTCTCTAAATCCTGTGAGCTTATATCTGTGCCAAGGTGGGTGGCTGCTAGGGATGGATTAGAAAATATGTAAAGCCATATTGGTCTCTAAATCCTGTGAGCTTATATCTGTGCCAAAGTGGATGGCTGATAGGGATGGATTAAAAAATATGTAAAGCCATACTGGTCTCTAAAACCTGTGAGCTTATATCTGTGCCAAGGGGGATGGATTAGAAAATATGTAAAGCCATACTGGTCTCTAAATCCTGTGAGCTTAGATCTGTGCCAAGGGAGTTGGATTAGAAAATATGTAAAGCCATACTGGTCTCTAAATCCTGTAAGCTTATATCTGAGCCAAGGGAGGTGGATTAGAAAATATGTAAAGCCATACTGGTCTCTAAATCATGTGAGCCTATATCTGTGCCAAGGGGGTTGGATTAGAAAATATGTAAAGCCATACTGGTCTCTAAATCCTGTGAGCTTATATCTGTGCCAAGGGGGATGGATTAGAAAATATGTAAAGCCATACTGGTCTCTAAATCCTGTGAGCTTATATCTGTGCCAAGGGAGGTGGATTAGAAAATATGTAAAGCCATACTGGTCTCTAAATCCTGTAAGCTTATATCTGTGCCAAGGGAGGTGGATTAGAAAATATGTAAAGCCATACTGGTCTCTAAATCCTGTGAGCTTATATCTGTGCCAAGGGAGGTGGATTAGAAAATATGTAAAGCCATACTGGTCTCTAAATCCTGTGAGCTTAGATCTGTGCCAAGGGAGGTGGATTAGAAAATATGTAAAGCCATACTGGTATCTAAATCCTGTGAGCTTATATCTGTGCCAAGGGGGATGGATTAGAAAATATGTAAAGCCATACTGGTCTCTAAATCCTGTGAGCTTAGATCAGTGCCAAGGTGGATGGCTGATAGGGATGGATTAGAAAATATGTAAAGCCATACAGGTCTCTAATCCTGTGAGCTTAGATCAGTGCCAAGGTTGATGGCTGATAGGGATGGACTAGAAAATATGTAAAGCCATACTGGTCTCTAAATCCTGTGAGCTTATATCTGTGGCAAGGTGGATGGCTGATAGGGATGGATTAGAAAATATGTAAAGCCATACTGGTCTCTAAATCCTGTGAGCTTATATCTGTGCCAAGGGGGATGGATTAGAAAATATGTAAAGCCATACTGGTCTCTAAATCCTGTGAGCTTAGATCAGTGCCAAGATGGATGGCTGATAGGGATGGATTAGAAAATATGTAAAGCTATACTGGTCTCTAATCCTGTGAGCTTAGATCATTGCCAAGATGGATGGCTGATAGGGATGGATTAGAAAATATGTAAAGTAATACAGGTCTCTAAATCCTGTGAGCTTAGATCTGTGGAAAGGTGGATGAATTAGAAAATATGTAAAGCCATACAGGTCTCTAAATCCTGTGAGCTTATATCTGTGCCAAGGGGGATGGATTAGAAAATATGTAAAGCCATACTGGTCTCTAAATCCTGTGAGCTTAGATCAGTGCCAAGGTGGATGGCTGATATGGATGGATTAGAAAATATGTAAAGCCATACTGGTCTCTAAATCCTGTGAGCTTAGATCTGTGCAAAGGTGGGTGGCTGATAGGGATGGATTAGAAAATATGTAAAGCCATACTGGTCTCTAAATCCTGTAAGCTTAGATCTGTGCCAAGATGGATGGCTGATAGGGATGGATTAGAAAATATGTTAAGCCATACTGGTCTCTGAATCCTATGAAATTATCTGTGCCAAGGGGATGGATTAGAAAATATGTAAAGCCATACAGGTCTCTAATCCTGTGAGCTTAGATCAGTGCCAAGGTTGATGGCTGATAGGGATGAATTAGAAAATATGTAAAGCCATACTGGTCTCTAAATCCTGTGAGCTTATATCTGTGCCAAGGTGGATGGCTGATAGGGATGGATTAGAAAATATGTAAAGCCATACTAGTCTCTAAATCCTGTGAGCTTAGATCTGTGCAAAGGCGGGTGACTGATAGGGATGGATTAGAAAATATGTAAAGCCATACTGGTCTCTAATCCTGTGAGCTTAGATCAGTGCCAATGTGGATGGCTGACAGGGATGGATTAGAAAATATGTAAAGACATACTGGTCTCTAAATCCTGTAAGCTTAGATATGTGCCAAGGGGGATGGATTAGAAAATATGTAAAGCCATACTGGTCTCTAAATCCTGTGAGCTTAGATCTGTGCCAAGGGAGTTGGATTAGAAAATATGTAAAGCCATACTGGTCTCTAAATCCTGTAAGCTTATATCTGTGCCAAGGGGGATGGATTAGAAAATATGTAAAGCCATACTGGTCTCTAAATCCTGTGAGCTTAGATCTGTGCCAAGGGAGGTGGATTAGAAAATATGTAAAGCCATACTGGTCTCTAAATCCTGTGAGCTTATATCTGTGCCAAGGGGATGGATTAGAAAATATGTAAAGCCATACTGGTCTCTAAATCCTGTGAGCTTAGATCAGTGCCAAGGTGGATGGCTGATAGGGATGGATTAGAAAATATGTAAAGCCATACTGGTCTCTAATCCTGTGAGCTTAGATCAGTGCCAAGATGGATGGCTGATAGGGATGGATTAGAAAATATGTAAAGCCATACTGGTCTCTAAATCCTGTGAGCTTATATCTGTGCCAAGGTGGGTGGCTGCTAGGGATGGATTAGAAAATATGTAAAGCCATATTGGTCTCTAAATCCTGTGAGCTTATATCTGTGCCAAAGTGGATGGCTGATAGGGATGGATTAAAAAATATGTAAAGCCATACTGGTCTCTAAAACCTGTGAGCTTATATCTGTGCCAAGGGGGATGGATTAGAAAATATGTAAAGCCATACTGGTCTCTAAATCCTGTGAGCTTAGATCTGTGCCAAGGGAGTTGGATTAGAAAATATGTAAAGCCATACTGGTCTCTAAATCCTGTAAGCTTATATCTGAGCCAAGGGAGGTGGATTAGAAAATATGTAAAGCCATACTGGTCTCTAAATCATGTGAGCTTATATCTGTGCCAAGGGGGTTGGATTAGAAAAT